>NW_028188555.1:625000-1825000 GCF_057381915.1 Diplotaxodon limnothrissa | reverse complement strand
TTCATATAACTGAAACAAACATTTATTTTTAGCTCCATTCTGCTGCTGATACATACTTTAGGTTTCTGAACATTAAACTTGTTGCTGCCTTTCATAGTGTGTAACTTGAAGGTCCTGAGTACTTTCTCCCACACTGGAAACACTGGGATGATCACATTATTTGAACATTACCTAATAAGACTGATTCAGGACAGTTATGTTAAACTTTCCTAGCAGTCCTTCACAAACAGGGAACAGTCTGTCTATTCTCTCCATCTGTCAGCTGCTGCTGGCTCTTCCTCCTCCTCTTCCTCACACACTGATGAGTTTGTCCTGGTGGATCATCAGGGCTGTAAAGCCTCACAGATGATGTGCAGCAGTGGGTCCCTCAGTCTGTCCTCACTCTGGACACTTGCAGTCGTCACACATGGACATCAAATGTGTGATAAGCTGCAGGATTCAAACACAAGTGTAACTTATAAACACATGTTCATACTTTTATTCCACAATCAGAGAGAAAGAAACAGAGAGAGTGCAGGACAGACAGACAGGTGACAGTCTCAGGTGTAGACACTGCTACACAACAGCAGGATTTAGTGTTTGTGTTATTACGAGTGCTAAACAAGAAGGGTTCCCAGATGGTACAGTGGACACATGTGTGACTGCTGTGATTAAAGCATCTTTCTTTCAGCTGAACGAGTGAACCGTCAGCTCGTTCAAACACACGTTAAAGTCCGTTTGGCTCGACACCACCGAACAGAGGCAGCAATATAACACAGCTAACATTAACAGTGCAGTGAATCCTGCTTGTGCAGTGATATTCAGGACTGCAAACCGAGCAGCATCACTGACTTTCAGCTTGTTGTGTTTGTGGATGACTGACTTTAATTATCCATAAAATCATCAGATTCTCTGTAAGATTAAGGTCGACTATTGAACGGCGCATATTTTAAAGTAAAGGCTTTAAAACCAAGTTGACACTGAAAGTACAAACATCACTAATGTCACATTACTCTGCCGACTTGTGGCCAACTGTAATGTTTTAATGTTCTTCATTATTAAGTGACATATTCAGTACTTACTTTTAAAAGTTTACTCTTTGGCCGCCCTGCTTCAGCAATCCACCGTTTTTCTCCGGAAAAAAATATCCACACCCACCGCTGCGCTATGAATCCTGGGATATATGGGGCCACAAAGTCTACACCGGACCCAGCCTTCAAATTTGAGTAAATGAAGGTCGCATTTGTTGACCGTATTTGGAGTACACTTCGAATTGGGACAGCCTTCGTCGCGTCGCTGTAACGTAATCAGTCTACAAATGCGCAGTACGATGTGTGCGGCCGCTGGATTGGGATTCAGCTTTTGTTTCTCTAAAAGGACACGCAGCACCGGAGACTGGGGTGTGAAACATGCTTAATCTCTTACATGTGCTCACTGATCACATTTTGTCTATTTCATTCAACAAAACAGGAGTAGGTGAAGCTCACTGAGTAATATTGGGGAAGCTCAAAGCAGCTCGAACCAGCTGAAGTTTTCATTCAGAGTACACTGATGAGATCATTTACTTCCAGACAAGACAAAGCAGCTTTGCTCAGCTTATTAACTGTTCAAACTGTTAACTGTTATTAACATCAAAATAAAATAATTTTATTATTAATAAAATAATAATAAGATGAACATGAAGGAAGAAAGAAAGATGGGTTCCCACATAACTGTATTCACCAAAAACAAACAACCTCACAAAGTGCTTTCAGTTTGTTATAACTTCATGTACACGTTGGAGTATACATCCGATTACATTAATTCTATAACATTTTAGCAAAAAAGAAATATTTTTCATAAGCAGTGCAGTGTTGTTTGTGTGTTTATCAAATCAAATAAACATAACATTAACAATATCTGATGGTTTGATGGATTTTCATTGCTAGACAGAAGCAACATTCCTGGATTAAGTGACAACTTAAACCATATGTATGCGGTATATTTTTGTACAGATGCTGATAAACTGAGTTGTAAAAATCTGCAAATTTCACCACAAACAGAGAACTTCAATTTCAGCAGCGGGAGCAAAAATGACTAAAGTGAAAGTTTCATGTTATTAAGTAACTACATGTGAAAATATTCAACAATTTTTTTAAATCCTTTTTTATTACTAACCTTTAATTTTATTTAATAATTTACATATTTTAAAAAACCTTTAAAAATGTAGTAAAAATTTGCACAAAGAGCTGACATAAAAATTGCGGTATAAGCACCAACAAATACTTTCTAAATGCTTCAGTGGAACAGGTTTTTGTGTTTGTCAGACTACCATTTTTTTCAGAAATGGTACACTTCATTAAATGGTCAAGATCAGATCTTCATGCTGATGAAGACGTGAGCCCCGGATCGTCGTTTGACTGGTCTCTATCACAATGCTTGTGTTTTCTGAGCAGATTGTCACCTCGTCTAACTAAAATGAGAAGATAAAGAGTGACTTACATCATTGATCTCATTTGTCTCGAGCTTGCTATGTGACAAAAAAAAACTAAAACTGCAGACACATTTAGCAGCTGAATTAAAAGAAAAAACAGCAACAGTATGTAAGAAAGAGTACCTGCTCTGACATTTCTTTTTAAGCCAGACAGCGATGAGTGCAGTAACACAGGCCAACAACAATGCAAAGGATATAATGACTAAAATCCTTCCTTTGAGAAAAACAGAGAAAAAAAGGGGCATAAACATTGAAATATCTACTAAATAACAATAGACTAAACAGAAAAAGTGGGTGTAAAAAATTGACATGTTAACATACCAAAATTTCTGTGATTAGATCCAAATTTCTCAATCAGACCTGATAAAAGGAACCTCAACATTAAAATTGTGAAACAATCACCAATTTATAAATCAATGACATTGAAGAAGTTTCTAACCATCATCATGATAATCATCATAATCATAATGATCATCATCATCATACTCCTCCTGGACCACATGAATCGTCTCCATCACCTCTCTGTGAGGAGCAGAGAGCACTCGTGCTGCACATCCCACCTGTGTGCTGTGTTTACGTGAACCTGAGAGCACAGCTGTAGTGGTGACAGTGAATGTAGCGTTGGTGTTGGACACACTGACAGTGTTGTGCTGTGAGAAGCTGAGGTCTTGTTGTGAGACACTGAGTGTTACAGTGGGAGCAGGTCGACCAGTGGCTGAACAGGAAACAACCCACTCTTCAGTAGAGTTTGACTCTCTGACATCAACAGCAGGTTCATGCAGCTCTGTGAAGGATCAGGAAATATCATCAACATGTTCTTACAAACACACCAGCTGCTCACACATTTATGTCCACTGTTTGAAGAACTTGTTATTGGTTAAAGAAGGTAAAAGTTCTTACCATAGACTTGGAGGCAGGGTCTACCAGTGAAGGAGCCTTCAGGATAAGTGTTAAACAGACAGTGATAGCAGCCTTCATCTTGCTGCATCACATTCCTGATGACTATGGAGCAGTTCTGTAGTTCAGTATTTTTAAACCTAAATTTATCTTTAAAGCCATCATTCACTCTCTGACCATAGTACTTGCTGTAGGTGGCAACATTTGTCTCCACATTATTTGAAATTTTCTGCCATGTGACCTGAAGGACGTCTTTAGTCTCCAAGAGCTGACAGCTGAATTCAGCATCTTCTCCCACTGCTGCCAGCACAGTCTGCTGTGTTTGGATCACTGCTGTTAGAGCTGCATGGACATATAGATCAAGGTGTGAGCAATACTGAGTATCCTGTTTGAGTTCAACTTACTGCCAAAGAAAGTCCAGTGTCGCCAGCTCTCACCATCATTCTCCCATTGTGTCAAGGTCCCTGGTCATTTGGCCCAGCATTTTGAGTTTCTTTTTCTTTGTCCTCAGTTAAGAATTTACTTATATAGTATATAGTATATATACTTATACTATATATTTGTGAATAAAAACGTTTCTATACACAAATACGCCAGCTGTAATTCATAACAGATGTGAGCCATCTAAATTTATATCATTTATAATCGTGTAGTTATGTTTTTTGGATTATATGTTTGAGCTTTTACTTTCTTAGGAGGCTATAATTATTTCCTTGAATTTTCAGTTTATCCTGCCCCACCTGTTTCCCGTATCTTGTTACATCACACAGTCTCCGTCTGTTAGACGTGTTCTCATGTTTTAGTAATTTCCTTTTTATTTCTTTTTACCGGTCACTTTTCTCTGTACATATATATATACAATCAATACTAGCATTATGAGCACTGACAGATGAGGTGAATAACAATAAATATCCATTAATCATGTGCATCAGTAGCTGCTCTTGTAACAACTACTCTATTCTGCATTTGACACAAGTCAGGATTAAATGTGTGGTGCATAACTCTGTCTGCTTAAACAGACTCAGATTACAAACGTTCACACAATTTTATCAGGAACCCTTGGGAAACCATAGGTTTGTGCACATTTCAGCTCAGTCACCACTTAAATCACCCTGCCTAATCTTTAACATGTTCTGTATAATAACATGACTGATTATAACTTTAAGAAAACCATTAAGAGTTAGCGTTTGTGTATCAAACAATAACAACATTAAATGTAAAACAGTCAACAAAACAAAAACATCACAAATTTATAATTACATACCTTCAAAACATAACATTGAATCTGTTGCTGATATTGAGTGTGAAGCCATTGACAATTTTGTTCCAGTCAAAAGCTCTTATTCTGTTGGCTACAGAGCCTAAAAATGTTAATAATGTATGGATTACTTATTTAATGATATTATAATTATAGTATTTCAATATTAAAAATGTAATAATTAACCACACAAAATTATTAGGGGGTACTGAGGTGATGCTATTTTTCTTCCACAAACCGCTACAGCACCCATAAGATCCTTTCTGGCACAGCCATGTGTGAGAATATGAATGTCTTGTCTCCAAAGCCAGAGAGCAAATGTACTTATCCACACGGGACAACAACCATGATTTGTTTTCGATGGTTTGCATTCTGGCAGTTGGAAAACCGGGTGTAGTAGTCACTCCTGTCCGACTTGAATTGTGTCAGATGAGAAAAACGCACAGTTAAAGACAGACTCACACACTCACTGTCTGATGACAAAAGAAATCATTCTGACACTTTTATTAAAGTCAAAAAATATTTTTTTTCTGCTTATACTCCAAGTATTTGCAATAGTGATTATTACCTCAGTACTGTGTGCGGATGTTTTACCTTACTATGGTGTGAGAATTAGACCTTCTTTAAAGGTTCAATGATCTTTATTTTTATCAAAGGCTAAGTGAGATGATAAGCTTGGTATGTATCAATAGAGAGACTGAGATATGTTAATAGGACTGGAGTATATTAATTATTCCCAGTATATCTTGAGTGTGTATTTGCTTTAATTTGCAATTTAAATAAAACTACAATACAGTTAAATTATGTAGTGAGCTGCTGAGCTGGATAGTTTACCATCACACAATAGTATAATTTTGAGTCTTCAGGAAATCAGGAATAAACTAATCAAATAATTTTGTGATCTAGACAGAAAGCCTATTTTGACTGATAATCTCAGAGTTTAATACATTATACTCCATACTTCCACCACTACAGTATTCAAAAATAGTTCATCTTAATGATCCATCCCACCACCACAACTGAAAGGAGTTATGAAAGGCTACTTAACTAAAAATGTAAAGAAATTATCTTTCACTGTATTTTAAGGCCTAGCTCATACACTGTTATTAATATCCAGTTTCCTCTCACCTTTGTCAAAGAGCCCAAAAATAAAAACAGCAGCAACATAATGTAAAACTCCACCGTTTGCCATTTCATTTGAATGAAATGATCTGAAAGGTTGGCCAGGAAAACCATGTGTGACTCGTTTTCCTTCCTTCTATTACAATGGTCCATTTAGGATGAAACTGAGATTTCAAGTGTAACCAGTTTTATCTTTAATCTCATCTCACAGCCTAACTCAAATGGCAGAGACATTAAACGTAAAATTTCAAATGTTTACAGATTATTTTCAAAAGTATTGTATCTCTGTGTTCATTTGTTATATTTTTATGTATTTGCAACTACAATGCATGTTGATGACGTGGATCCTAACCAAGTGTTTAAACTATGATGTTGAACTAAGCAAACTTCATCCCATAGTGTAAAACTACAGTGTTTTAGCAACTTAACTGAAACTACTTTATTAAAGAAAAAAAAAAACTCAAATCGTAATGTCAGAATGTGAAATGACAACACTACACACAAGTGAAATCAAAAACACCATTTAACATGTTTATCTGGTTTAAAGAAAGTAAGTATATGGAGCATTGGAAAATAAATAGTTAATGATACATAATCAAGAACATTGTCTCATTAAAAAACGTCATCTACACCTTCATTTTAGGTAATGGAAGGCCAGGAATATGTTTTAACTTCTGTCTAATAAATTCCATTCACAACTTTGTACAGAATGAAGAAACTAAACCAAAATTTGTGTTACAAAGGATGAATCATTTGAAAGCAACCATTGTTTTCTTAAAAAGACACCACCATTTATGTCTAGTATGTTTGTTTGATGCATTATGGTTCTGTCAGGGCGTCTTAGGGACAAGTAAGTATATTTAAACTTCTTAAACTATCTAAGTATTGGTAAATAAATAATGAAATTGCACAAAGTACTGATGTAAAAATTGCATTGTAGATTGTAACATTTCTTCTTTTTTTCTTTAGTACACTTTAGTACAACAGTTGCTTATCCAGCTTTAGCACCATTTTGTTTAGGGACTGTTTAGACACTTCTGTAAAAAACAAAAAACAAAACAATGAATATTCATCAAAGCTCAGTTTCATTGCTGGTGAAGGTGACGGTCATTTAGCTGGTGTTTCTCAGGAGCAGCTTGCTTTTTGAGCTGATTGTCATTCTAATACAAAATACTAGCATTAGCATTAGCCTGTTAGTATTAGAAAATTATAGTCATCTTAACAGAGTAACAGCTTAGGAGAGAGATATAAAAAAAAAAAAAAGATTCCCCACTCGCCCCTGCGGGCTGTCTATCCTTCAAGCTCGGGTCCTCTACCAGCGGCCTGGGAGCTTGAGGGTCCTGCAGTATCTTTGCTGTTCCCAGGACTGTGCTGTTCTGGACAGAGATGTCCGATGTTGTTCCTGGGATCTGCGGGAGCCACTCACCTAGCTTGGGAGTCGCTGCACCTAGCGCTACAATTACCACTGGGACCACTGTTACCTTCAGCTTGGCTTTGACAATCACATCAATAAAGTTACTAGAACTGCCTTCTATCACCCAAAAATATGTATATCTAAGGTTAGAAAATTCCAATCTCAAACTGGCTCTGAGAATTGGTTTACTCCTTCATATTAAGTAGGTTAGACGATTGCAACACTCTATTTACAAGACAAATCTTCAGTAAGCTGTCATCAACTGGCCCAAAATGCAGCAGCCAGAATTAGAACAAGTACATGGAAATTTGACCGCATTATCTCAGTATTAAATCCCAGTACAATATAGAATTATCTTTATAATTCTTCTATTAGTTCACAAAGCTTGCAGCAGTTTGCCCCCCCCCCCCCGCCCCCCCAGTATATCTAACTTACTTTTTACAACCCAATCAGATCTCTCAGCTCTATTAGGTTCAGATCTTTTAACTATTCCCAGAATGTGATCTAAGTGCGCTGAAGGTGGTTTCATTTATTCTTGTCTACATGTTTGTGTACATGCAAAAACGATTTTCAAACGAAAATGCATTACTGTGGACGTAACCTTTGATCAAGGAGTGAAGCTAGACAAATATTCTGTTAAATTCAACACTTACTGAAACAAAAAGTTCAGTGTTACTCTCACAGGTCTGACGTGACACACATTTTCACCTTTGCCTCAATTATTCTCCCACCATGTAAAGTCCTTGAGCCTGAGCTTGTACCTCTCGAAAAACGAAAAAAAGGAGTCTTTACTGTTTAAAAAGTCCTAAATCATACAACATACAGTTTTATCTCACCTTTGTCAAAAATCCCAATAATAAAAATTGCAGCAACATAATGAAAAACTTCAACTGCTGCCATTTGATTCAGTGTTAGGTGAACTGGATGCAGAGGAATCGCATGTGTGACTTGTTTGGCCATTATACCATATACTGAATGAACCAACCAATCAAAATTTGTGTTACTCCTGTCAGAGCTAAGAAAATGGGTTCTTTGTTTGTTTTCTGGTTTAACCAGTTGTTTGACAAGTGGAACCTGTAGAGACTTAGTGGCTCTTAGAAAGAGTTAGAGAACCTTAAGTGTTAAACAAACAGTGATAGAAGGCCTCATCCTGCTCCATCACATTCCTGATTATTATGGAGCAGTTCTGTAGTGCAGCATATTTAAACTCAACTTCATGAGTAAGGTCATTGCTCTTAGAGGTGCATGAGCTATAGTTCAAAGTGTGAGGGGGGTTTAAATACTTTGTTCAAGTTCAAGTCCAACAGAGAGGAAAGACTTGCTAAAATCTGTTCTTAGGGAAAACAGCCTGCTCAGACCCCTGCTCAGATCTGTGTCTGTATGTCCCCCCCCAAGTGTCGAGAACGTACAGACACAGATCTGATGAAACCATGAAGGTGTGAGGGCCGAGAGTGTTCTGGGGCCACACGCACTTAAGAATATTAAGGACATTATGTTTGAACATAATGTCCTTAATATCAGACAATTTATGGGAAAATTGTCGTTTGAATTAGATCAGATCAGGCATGTTGTTCCTCGCAATCACACCCCTCCAGGTCTCACTGTCATTGCACACATGAATGTTGAAGTGTTCCAGTAGAAGGACAAAGTCTACGGCTGGAGCACTCTTGAACATCCCACCCAAGGACTCCAAGAAGGTCAGCTAGTCTGAACTGTTGTTTGAATGGTAAGCTAGACAATAATCAGGACCCGTTCCCCGACCTGAAGGTGCAGGGAACAAACCCTCTTGTCTAACGGGAAAAACTCTAACTTACAGGCAGCACGCCAATGGGTACCAAGATACCTGGGGCCCACCACCTCTCACCAACAGCAGCAACTCCAGACTGGGACATAGTCCAGTCTTACTCCAGGGGACTGCTTCCAGAACTTAAGCCATGCATTAAGGTGAGCCTGGCTATATCTAGACAGAAGCTCTCAACCTCATGTACTAGTTCAGGCACCTTCCCCACAAGTGAGGTGACGTTCCATGTCCCAGTCATTTGTCCCAGTAGCCAGAGATCGGTTTGCCAGGGTCTCTGCCCTTTGCCACCACGTGGCACACGCTGCACCTGACCATTACAGCGCTCCTTGTGGGTGGTGGGTCTACAGGAGGTCAAGCCAATGTCTTCTCTTCATGCTCTGCCTGGCCAGGCCCCATGGCCTAAGGCCAGGTCAACAGGTGTTCTCCCTCAAGCACCCTCCCTGCTACAGGTCCCTGGTAATCCTGTTCCAGGCAAGGTTGTAGAGAACACAGTTTTACAACAGTTTTAACTGTTGTAATTATATATGTCAATGTCTGTGTAGGTTCTCAGTCATCAAGGTCATGATGTCATGGTAGCAACTGGGCTTCTTTAAGTTTCGTAAAGCGGTTTCACCTCTCATCCAGTGAAGTAAAGAAGCCTCTAAGATGAGAGGTGAAACATCTTCAAGAAACTTAAAGAAGCCCAGACACTTTCTTTCCAAGTTCCTTGGAGTATATAGAGCATTAAATTCTATATGCATATTAGCATTGTACGCTGGGTGTTGCCCTACAGCAGGTGGGCAATTCCAGGCCTCGAGGGCCGGTGTCCTGCAGGTTTTAGATGTCACCCTGGGTCAACACACCTGAATCACATGATTAGTTCATTACCAGCCCTCTGGAGAACTTCAGGACATGTTGAGGAGCTAATTTAGCCATTTAAATCAGCTGTGTTGGTTCAAGGACACATCTAAAACCTGCAGGGACACCGGCCCTCGGGGCCTGGAATTGCCCACCCCTGCCCTACAGTCTACTTAAAACACATTTGGATTCTTATGTCTTTTATTCAAACAAAAGAAATTCAAAAGTTTTACACTGACTTAACAAATGCTTAGTCCTTTTAATAATAAACTTCAAATCTGTTCTCCTCAACACCTCAGCATTTTTATCATGAATAATAAGGCACCCTCAGGGGCCATGTTATTCAATTTTAGCTGAAAATCTGTTAGGAATTATTTAAATTTGGTTGTTGGTATTAATCATATCAATTCCAGCAACAAAAGAAATTATATCAATCAGCCAAAGGTACTGAGAAATGCTTCATGTTAGTCACTCACTCCTGCTGACTTTCATTTAAAGTCATTTAAAGTAAGTCAAATTGAAAATATAAATATCCGTAAAATGACAAAAAAACATTACTTTTTACAGTACATTTTCAATTTTTCTTTCAAATATTTAAAAAAAACAGTGGAAAAAATAAACAGCAGAAAATTTAAATGTACAGGACAATAATATTATTTAACGGTTTGCAAATGTTTCAGTGCAACACATTTTAGTACTTTGTAAACAGAACTTCAGTGCTGTTTTGTTAAGGGACAACATGGTCTCGTGTTTCCAAATATAAAAAGGTATAACAACATTAAAAACTGGTGAAAAAATAAATAAAATAAATATGCTATAAATATATAGCACAAAGTGATGATATAAAAACTGCAATTTCCCTGTAACAATTACCATTTTCTTTAGTCCAACGTTAGTGCAGTTATTTGTCAAATCAGCACCATTGTTTTAGAAAATACACTCTTCTTGATAAAAAAGCAAAATGTAAACAAAAAAAGCAAAAATTCGTCAAACTGCAGTTTTGATGCAAATGAATCTCCAAAAGTTGATTCTGTTCATCTGGACGTAGCGTTTTGTGGGAGAAACGTTTCATCACTCAAAGGCCCCAATATCATGATGTGGTGTCAGCAGGCATTCGCTTTTTGCGCTGACTGTCACGTTGTTTACCTGAAGATGTTTTAGTCCTTTAAAATAAAATAAAAACAACATTATATCATTGCTCTGTCAATATTACAGAATCTAAGTATTCTAAATAAAGCAATAGCTTAGTGGAAAGATATATGCATCAGTTTGGTTGACATGCAGTTTACATTAGTTTACAAAGGAAGTAAAAGAATAAAAAGGAGCTCTGGAGGTAAGTCAGAAAATTCCAAATGTCAAAACATATTTTTAATTTTAACTTTCCATTGCATGTTTTATTACATTATTTTCCAAGTTCACAATCTTAAAAGTCAACATCTGGCCATTTTCTGACAAACCCTATCTCTTTAAAATCCTCATTTTATACTACTAGCATTTTGACAGTTAATCTAGTTAGTTGTAAAATGTTCTTCCAGTTGTTTCTTTCATTTTGAACTTTGGTCTCCTGTGGCAACATTTTTGAGATGCATTTAGAGACACCAAATCCAAAATAAGCTAAAAATTTCATTATTTCATTAGATTTACATTTCATCAATTTGATATACTTTCAACATTATATTGTGATAGGTTTATAAAATGTTCTAATTACTGCATTATACTTTTATTCGTATTTAACAGCATTCCAAATTTTTCATAGCTGGGTTTATAACTTTGTAGATGCAGAATGATGCATCAAGCCTGACTTACTCCTCAGTATCTCTCATTGTAGCTTCAGGTAGCCATGTCATTCATCTCAACCGGCCGATGTGACTGACTGTAAGATTCAAGAACAGTTACATCTGCACAAATATTTATCAGCTGAACAAAAAGACAAAAAGCAACGCTGTTTAAGAGGATTACCTGCTCTGAGATATCTTTCTAAGCCAGACAGAGATGAGTGCAGAAACACAGGCAAACAACAACGCAGCAGAGGATAGAATGACTAATGTCCTGGATCCTATGGACAAAGAGGGGGTATTACGTTTTAAATATCAACAGATGGAAAAGAAAAACTGGCTTTAAAAAGTGTAAATTTTGACATACCGAAATTTATGTGATTAGATTTTTCATCCAAACCTGGAAGAAGGAACCCAAACATTTGAATAACAGGGTAATCATTAATTTATAAATCGATGACTTTGAAAGAGTTTCTCACCATCATCATCTGGAGTTGTCACCATCACCTCTCTGTGAGGAGCAGAGAGCACTCGTGCTGCACATCCCACCTGTGTGCTGTGTTTACATGAACCTGAGAGCACAGCTGTAGTGGTGACAGTGAATGTAGCGTTGGTGTTGGACACACTGACAGTGTTGTACTGTGAGAAGCTGAGGTCTTGTTGTGAGACACTGAGTGTTACAGTGGGAGCAGGTCGACCAGTGGCTGAACAGGAAACAACCCACTCTTCAGTAGAGTTTGACTCTCTGACATCAACAACAGGTTCATGCAGCTCTGTGAAGGATCAGGAAATATCATCAACATGTTTTCACAAACACACCAGCTGCAAACACATTTATGTCCACTGTTTGAAGAACTTGTTATTGGTTAAAGAAGGTAAAAGTCCTCACCATAGACTTGGAGGCAGGTTCTACCTGTGAAGGAGCCTTCAGGATAAGTGTTAAACAGACAGTGATAGCAGCCTTCATCCTGCTCCGTCACATTCCTGATGACTATGGAGCAGTTCTGTAGTCCAGTATGTTTAAATTCAACTTTATTTGTAAAGCCATCATTCACTCTCTGACCATAGTACTTGCTGTAGGTGGCAACATTTGTCTCCACATCATGTGAGATTTTCTGCCATGTGACCTGAACGACGTCTTTAGTCTCCAAGAGCTGACAGCTGAATTCAGCATCTTCTCCCACTGCTGCCAGCACAGTCTGCTGTGTTTGGACCACTGCTGTTAGAGCTGTAGGAGTTAAAGATCAAGGTGTGAGCCACTTTAAATATTCTATTCATTTTCAAGTGCAATCCTTACTGACACAAGTCTAGTACCGTTAGCTATCATTATTCCTGCAATTAACAACCTTTTTTTTTTGCCTCCACACTCACATTTACATTCTGCTCAAACAAATACAATATCAAATTAAAGAAAGGATCAAAGCCAGCACCTTATGAAAAAGCTGCAATCTACAATCAGCATTCACATCAGCATTGGTCCATACGCATCAGATAATACAAAAAAACAAAAAAAACAAAACAGTTTATATGCTTGATTTGCCAAACACACTGACAGGCTGAAAATCGGGTGCTATTGGAATGCTACTGCTGCAAGGAAGAGCCAGGATGACAGGTCAGGGAGGAGATATCATCACCCCCACCCGAGATTGGGTACCAAGCCCCAAGTGTGATGTAAGGATCGTTGAGTGTGAGAGGAACTGACCTGAAACATAGGATCATGATGAAACTTGAAACCTGGATCCTCCTACCAAAACTACTTGAAGTACCCTATGAAGATCGACTTGATGATGTGAATGCAGTACTATGGAAAATGCCCACTGTGACTATAACCCAAACTAACCAGCTGATCTACACTATAGCAGCAGTGATCAGTGAGATGCTTGGCTACAAGTTGAACAACCACAAGGAGCAGTACCCTCCATGAAGGAAGCTAGAGGCCAAGATCAAGGTAGTACAGAGGGAGGTAAGCCAACTATCAGAGTGTCAGAAAGGTCAAATGAAGAAGGTGCCTAAAAAGTACAGCAAACTGTCCATACCTGAGGCCTTGGAAACTGCCAAGCCAAGAATCACAGCCTTGGCCAGCCGTTTGAAGAAGTATACCCGAGAGATCGAAGGCAGGAGAATAAACCAGCTGTCTCGCCACAGAACCATCCAAGTTGTACTCTCAGTGGTAGGGGGAACAATATGAGAACAGCACCACCAAGGGTTGAGATGGAGCAATACTGGACACCCAGTATGGCTTACTGAAGGCCGGACAGCCCTAATTCCCGAAGACCCCCAGAAGGGACAGTCCCATCTAACTACTGGCCAATAATCTGTACCACACGGAAGCCCCTGTCAGGCATCATAGCAGCTAAGATGAACAGGCACATAGCTCAAAAACTTGAGCGGGGCACAGAAAGGCAGGAATACCAGAGGAGCGAAACACCAACCCCTGGTAGACAGAGCACTCTCCCGACTGACCAGCCTGTGCACTGCCTGGATTGACTGCAAGAAAGCCTAAGACTCGATGCCACACACATGGATCCTGGAATGCTTATAATTGCATAAGATCAACAGGATCCTAAGAGCCTTCATCGGGAGCTCACTGGGGATGTGGCGTACAACACTACTTTAAGCCCATAGCACAAGCACAAGTCACAATCAAGTGCAGGATCAAGGAGATGCTGTCCCTGCTGCTGTTCTGCATAGGCCTGAACCCTCTCAATGAGATCATTGACAGGACTTTTTGGTTTAGCACCTGAAGCTCTCAAACTTTTACACAAAATACCCACTTTTATTTCCAATGAATGGGATCTATTCAAAGCCCTGCAAGAAAAGACCTCGTGCATTAACATTAAATTTGTTACAATGTACCCTAATATCCAGGTGGGTTGTAACAAATGCTGGGAAGAATTGTAACAATTAGACAAAAGAAACAGAAAAACAGAGCCCACACCAGAGGACATGCTTCAAAGAGTGGTTTATTGCACCCATTGGGCCACGTTTGGTACTGGGCCAAGAGAGTTGAGGCCCAGGTGTGAAATTTATGGTTTTCAGGGTTTTTATCATTAACTCTATTTCCCTGGGTCTTTTCCTGTGTTGTAGTTGTGTGTCTTATTTTGAAAGAAATACCAGAGACCATTAAAGGCTAGAGAGGAGGATGTTGCTCTCAATGTTGTTGGCACATTTCAGGAGGATGCTACTAATAAAGTAATTTAAAAAATGCCACAGTTTTAGTCTTGGTCGTATCATTTTATTTTGTTGTATTTATCCGCGACACCTTAAAGGCCGATCAGTGAAAATATTGTCTGACATTAAACCAGTCCGTGGTGCAAAAAAGGTTGGGGACCGCTGGTCTATTGGAATAAAAGAACTCTCTTTGTGACTAAACATAACTCAAATGCACTCTGCTGTGTGTGGGTGTGTAAATTAGCTTAAGAGAACAAACACAAATACTCAATAAACAGTTCAGTGACAGGTACAAACAGGTACAATGCACCTGTCCGAAAAAGATGTAGGTCTTTGTGGTTGGGTGTGTTCTGTGGCATGGCTGCAGGGGATGAGTGGACCAGCAGGTTCAGGGTGTGGTTTGGTGTGTTGTTAAAGCTCAACACCACACACACACACACACACACACACACAATGTTGTTGTATATTATCTGTATCAAAAAAAACAATGGCAGTGTGCATGTATATTCTTAATCAGATTCACAATGTTGACAGATGAATGTTGGTAGCTCTGCAGTGCAGGCTTGGTGGGCCCAAAGACTGCACAGGGTAAATTTTACCCAAACTTCTTTTGCCTTTGAGTTACCAATGCAAAGGTTTTCGTCATTTATTGTCTCAGAATCTTCAGCGTTATTTTTCAAATTTTTTGGGGGGCAGATTTCACTTTCTTTTTCTTCTGCTTGCATATATTTTTCCTGAGATATTCTTTTTCCATTCTTTTTTCTGTTATTCTTCCATAAGCTTTTGCAATGACTTGGAGTATCTGCTCAGTGTTACATGGAAGATCTGACTGACTCACCCTTCGTTGAGACCCCATCAGATGCCTTTTTCTTTTTTTTAAACATTAGCAAGCATACCTTGATCAGTTTTAATTTTCCACTATCTAGACATGCTGTAAAAGTATAGGTGTTAGCATATTTAAAATCAATAAGCTATTCGTACTTTGGGGAAGGGGATTGCTGTAACACATTGAAAGTATATGTTACAACTCACCCCACCCTTGTCGGTCATTGTTTAACTAACTTTATTAGCATAGTGGCTTAAAATTAGCAGGGGCAAATGCATTACAGCTTGCCTATTTAATATACTGTTAGTCATATTATTTGGTCTGCAGCTGTTTAACTCCTAACAAAGCTTAGTGCTGGTCAAAAGAATTAATTTCATATGTCAAAATCAGTTTTCTTCAATACAATCTACATGCAGTTGCTTACAGTCATGATAACCACCATGTGAAATAATAATAATGGATTGCATTTATATAGTACTTTTTGGGGCCCTCAAAGCACTGTACAATGCCACTATTCATTCACACACTGGTGGAGGTAGCTACAGTTGTAGCTACAGCTGCCCCACAGCCTGGGGCAGGCTGACAGAAGCAAGGCTGCCACATCACGCCATCGGCTCCTCTGGCTATCACCAGTAGGTGGAAGGTGAAGTGTCTTGCCCAAGGACACAACGACCGAGACAGTCCGAGCCGGGGCTCGAACCGGCAACCTTGCGGTTACAAGACAAATTGTCAACGCTTTGAGCCACGATTGCCCCATCACCCCAAATCAGGGATGGAAGTGGCTAAACACTGAAGTGATCATGGGATGAGATAGGAGTCATATGATCAATTCAGTGATCCCAATGTTACAACTATACCAGGTCTCTCCTATGTGGTGCTATGGGGTCACCTGACATTGCAGTAAGGTTATTTTTCTATAAACCCCACAAATACAAGCATAGTAGCACACACTTGTGTACAGATCACTACCCTGTTTGCAACAATTGCCTTTCTGTGTTGGAAAAAAGGCAAGTATTAACTCACAGGGCATATTAGAGTCATAAGATTCAGAACTCTGTCTGTATAAACACGCTTTCACTGAATTATGCCGGAGAATGCAGGAGAAACAAAGACAGGTTTGTGTTGACCCTTCACCATCATTTCCATGAACGTTAAGTACGTTGGAAAATGTCAGAGTTTGTAGAATCAAATGTCAGAATGTGTCTTCTTAGTCTGTAATTTGTTCTATAGATGGAAAAAAAAAAGACTGACCACTGGGGCGGCTGTTGGGGCTGAGTCTAAAGACACTGATGATTTTACTGCAGTCTGTGATTACAGCCACGAATGGAGGGCAGTGGACCAAGCTGTGCACACATCTATAAATCCCTCTTTAAATCATTGCAGGGTGGAGAAATAGGAATTCTTGAGTGATGAGGACTGTTGTTTTGTCCTTAACAGTGAGCCTGGTAGCTTTTTATACTCTTTGAGTTCCCAGCAATTGATGTTTCTTGAGTAAAAAGTGATTACAAAGTAGTTAAAGCCAGAACCCGGGAATCGTAAGTGCAGAGGAAAAACCCCCCTGAATTTTACTTTTTTTTAATGTTCATCTAAAATATCTTTTTAATAATATTTTTCAAACTATAAATTATCGTATTTGCTTATTTAAATGAGAATTGATATGAATAATTCACAGAACAATAGCTGAAGTGCCTTTCCTGCATACATCAGGATCATCCACACACCCCTGATGAGCTACACCCACAGAAAACACTCTTATGCTGCCTGTGGTTGTACCTGTATCACATTTTCAAAATGGTTACTTTACCTTAGCGACCTCTCCCACCACCACAACTGAGTCATTTTCTTATGAGGGAACAAAATAAATGACCTTTACTGTATAAAAAAGTCAAACTCATATATTATAATCATTAACATGCAGTCTCTTCTCACCCTTTTCAAAGGCTCCAGAAATAAAAACAGCAACAACATAAAGCAAAACTCCGAAAAAGGACATTTCACAAAAACTTCATTCATTCAGGCTGACTCTTTGTCTGGCTTTGGGCTCAGCTACTACAGTTACGGGTAAACTTTCAGCTGGTCTGATGCATATAAACGTTTAACAGGTTAGCTAAAAAGAATCATAAGATAATACATGTGAACATGATCGTATAGTGAGACAAATAACAAAATATAATCGAGAATTATCAATTTAAAGTGCGATGTAAAGGCACGTGTCGCCATTTTGCCCCCCTTTTATTATAATGGTACAGTCGATAGATAACACCAATCTGGCAGATCGCAGGAAACTGCCGCATGCGCTGTAGCCGCTCCCCACACAGCTAAATCTCCAGTGTTATATTAACACTAAGGATGTCTATATGGGTTCACTCCACTGAGTGTTAAATGAACACTTCTGACAGTGTTATATTTTTAAAGGTAACCTAGTCAGTTTTGAAGATTAACAATGACCAACGGTGCTGATTTCCTAACACTGGAAAA
Source organism: Diplotaxodon limnothrissa (assembly GCF_057381915.1). Taxonomy (NCBI): domain Eukaryota; kingdom Metazoa; phylum Chordata; class Actinopteri; order Cichliformes; family Cichlidae; genus Diplotaxodon; species Diplotaxodon limnothrissa. Next base: position 1,806,969 of record NW_028188555.1, on the reverse strand, counting down.
TAACTCAAAGTGTTAGAAATATTCCAGTGTCAGAAAATCAGCACTGCTCAGATTAGTCATTGTTAATCTTCAAAACTGACTAGGTTACCTTTAAAAATATAACACTGTCAAACGTGTTCATTTAACACTCAACGGTGTTGTATTTAACACTCAGAGGAGTGGGCCCATATAGACACTCTCTAGTGTTAATTTAACGCTGGAGATTTTGCTGTGCATGGATCACCGAACATCTGTAAATTACTTACATGTCGACGACCTAAATCTGATGATTAACTTTTAAGGTTGAATTAAACTGGCTTCATACCGGAGTCCACAGTAAACGCCTTCACTGGACTTTAGTTAGTTTACATCTTCATGTCACAGCACTGTACACAAGTGAAACCCTGCATTGTCATTCATCCATCGGCTTCCCATTTTCCAGTTCATAGTCGCAGTCGTAACCCAGCTGACATAAAGCGAAAGGCGAAAAACATTCTTTCTCCACTAAATCACAGAGCAGTGTTGCAAGTTTTCCTCAAACACAGCGAGCAAGTTCTGGCGATAACTGGAAACAAGGAAATGTCCTGTGCACTGACGCTGTAGTGCCATCTAGTGGGCAAGAAAGAGACAAATCCACACGAATGCAATGGTTTCAACCTAATATCAAGGCACGGGGTACTTTGGTTAGTCCCCCCTCACTCTCAACACATGATGTTTTTAACACATGTGCCGCATCAGCTCAGGGACGACACATATTGCGTGCCAATATGTGTCGGCACAAAATAACCATCATTTTTTTTCCATCATTTTTTTCACCACAAACATCAATGAAATCTTTAAAAATTGGGGCGGGGGGGGGAATTAACTGCACAAAGTACTCACACAAAAACTGCAATGTGCAATTAATATTTACTGAATGCTTCAGTGCATCAGTTGTTTGTCAAGCTTTAGCACATTTTTTTTTTTACATTTTATTTTATTTTATTTTATTTTATGGAAAGGCACACACAAAAAGAGAAAGAAAGAAAAAATTTGTCAAAATTTAGTTGGTGGTGACGGTGATTGTTTAGTTGGTGTCTGTCAGGAGGTGTTCACCTGTTGAGCTAAGTGTTACTTTGTTTCACTGACGATGTTTTAAAATAAAACTAAAAATGATATCATTATTCTGTTTATATTCGAAAGTATCAAAGTATTCTAAACAGAGTAAAAGCTTATTGGACAGAGCTATACATCAGAGTTTAGTTGATATACATTGAAAACTGGCTTTTAACACACCTTACAAACATTAGAATCACAGAGAAATCATCATTTTATAAATCAGTGAAAGAGTTCCTCATTATCATCATCATCAGGAATCGTCACCATCACCTCTCTGTGAGGAGCAGAGAGCACTCGTGCTGCACATCCCACCTGTGTGCTGTGTTCACGTGAACCTGAGAGCACAGCTGTAGTGGTGACAGTGCATCTACTCTATGCATATGTACATGTGTGAACTGTTTAAATGATTTTCATTCTTGTATTCCAATTGTTTACAATCAGATAATCAAAAGCCTCCATACGATCACGTTTTCTAAAAGATTTGTGGTGGAAATCTGATATAAACCAAGACGTACACAAGCAGGTTGATTTTGTGAAAATTATTTACCTTTCAAAATGTGTTTATCAGCAGTAGTGATAATAACAGACTTTGAGGTGAAAAGCTGCTGACATTTACTACACACATCTTTAATAAGGAGCACAGTGTTGATTGCACATTTACCATGAGAATAAACCGTTATACCCACAATACTTGACAGAAATCGTCGTCGTTTTATTAGGTTGACAAATATCCCAATCGTAATATGACAGGCAAACGATTTAAGAACAGTTAAATCTACACGAACATTTATCTTCTGAATCAAAAAAAGCAATCAACAACAGTGTTTAAGACGAGTACCTGCTCTGAGATTTCTTCTTATACCCGACAAAGATGCTGCACCAACAACACCACAGACGACAGAATGACTGAAATCCTGATACCTTTGAGAAAAAAATGATAAAGAAGAGTATAATAATTTGAACAACTATAAAAAAAATAATAGACTCAACTGACTTTAAAACACTCCTAAATTCCTGGGATTAGATCCTGATTTCTCATTTAACTCTGTTAGAAGAAACATAAGCATTACAATCACAAAGTAGTCATCATTTTATAAATCAGTGACTTCAAAAGAGTTTCATCATCATCATGAATCTTCACAGTCACCTCTCTCTGAGGAGCAGAGAGCAGTCGTGCTGCACATCCCCCCTGTGTGCTGTTGTTACGTGAACCTGAGAGCACCGCTGTAGTTTATTTACACCTATTTACATCTTAATGTCATAACTGGAAACAAAAACACTGTACACAAGTGAAATTACAAACACCATTTACCATAATTAATTAGCAGGACAAAAGTAAATATGTGGAACATGAGACAAAACATTATTACATATACGTGCACATGTATACAATGTATATACAGTGTATAAAACACAGAGTACTGAATGAAAAAAACAATCAGCATTTGTGTTACACGTTCATCCGGCTGGTAACACCTTGTTATCCAGCATATTTGTTTCTGGCACTTAGCTGGTTCCACTTGTTTGAGAACCTTAAGGGTTAAACAAACAGTGATAGAAGACCTCATCCTGCTCCGTCGCGTTCCTGATTATTATGGAGCAGTTCTGTACAGTATGTTTAAACTTGAGCAAAGCCATGATTCACTCTCTGACCAGCAGTAGCGGTTTTTGATACGGGCGACACGGGCGGTTGCCCGGGGCGGCTTCGTGGTGGGGGGCGGCATCACGGGCATCGGCAAAAAAATAAATAAAAAATACATTGCTCGTACTCATGCTGCCCCGACGTCAGCCAGCGCATATTGGGAATTGTTATGTCTGTTCAAAGGCTAATCCAGAACAGGTAATAGTAGGATACCCCATATCCGGTTTCCCCCTCACTGAGGGACTAGAGGAAATCGGCGGAGATAATGCTCTCCTTAAAGACGCTTTACAGTTGACTCTGAGCCCTCTCGACTGCCTACTTAGACACACACACACACCAACTAACCCTGAGACTCCATTAGGCGAATTATTGAAGTTATCTAATGACACCGCAGGGACCTGCGCCCCAATGAAACGCCCTAAGAATAGGTTAAAACCCTCACTGCCCTTAGGACAGATCCCTCTCCATTTTAATACTAGTATGATATGTCTGCGCAGACTAAAGTTAACTGGCCCAGACACACACATAGATTATACAAAGGATAACTATACATTCTTCTCTGACTCCCCAGGTGCACGCTGTAATGAGACATGGCTAGCTGTCTCTGTGGCTGAAGTTGTATCATATCTGGAGGAACACACACACAGTTCAAGTTCGAGCAGAGACTCGATCATTGTTCCCCCAGACGGTGTCTTAAATGATACTGACTGGGGGGAGTTAGTTAAATCACACATGGTCACGCGCCTGACCAGACCAATCCCACATGCTTATTGGATGTGCAATAATACCCTTAGATTAGCTTTACCTGTTAATTGGACCGGTACCTGTGGTCTAGTAACCGTTGATGTATGCTGTACTTTCATTCCCAATAATACCGCCCCTAACGGTTCATTCACACAAGCTATGAATAAACTTGAAGCATTGCAGATAGAACTAATTGCCAATACAGGTCACGGTCAGTGGCTACATAAGTGGCTACAGGACACGTTTGGAAGATGGAAGGAACTAATTGTAGCCTTTGTAACCGTTGCAGCATGTTTTTGATAATTATTGTCTGTTGTGTGGTACCCTGTGTACGTTCAATGATGACCCGTATAGCTACTAGTACAGCTACTTCAATGTATTTGCAATTGGCACAAATTGACCCAGATTATGTGTCAGATGTCATCGATGATGATCCTGATGTATGTATTGAGCATTAGATTGTGAATTACTCGATTGTTCAAGAAGAGGATGACGTTTTCTTCTCTTTCTTTTCTTCTTTTTAAAATTTTGATATTAAGCTTCCTCAAAGGACTAGTTACATTTATGATTTGTTTCACATTTATGATTTGTCTTTATATTATGTTATTACATTCTGTCTTTATACTATGTTATCATTTCATGATAAAAGGGGAGAACTGTTATGATATTTTGATACCACGGTTAGCATTTACAGGATATTGTTTTATACAGGAAAACTGTTACTCAATAAGGCCTATATACTAGTTGTTTTTCTCTTTCTCTCTGACCCAAGAATTAAGGTGTAAGACTCACAGGCTGGTACCCCAAGGTCGAAAACACCACAGAGACGAGACCACTTCCTTACTCCCATCCTCCCTTCCTTATCTCTTAGAAAAAGGCTCGTTAAAGGCTAGGTGGTTTGTTTCAGAATTCACTAATGAAAGAACTCTGTATTCTGTGTATTTTGCTGGGATGATCATAAATTGTAGCTGAACTGATAAACTACACACAGGATACTTCTTTGCTCACAAGGCAGGAAGACGTTTCCTTATTTGGTCTGTACTGGTTTGAACTGAGAACTTGCTGACACACGAACCTTTTTTTCCTCTATATAAACTGCTGTGTATCAAATAAACCTTTGAGTCGATTGGGAAGGCAACCTAAAGCAGTCTCTGTTTTCTTGTTCTCCCAAGCTGCTCCCGAGCTCGTACTAACACGCTGAATGGCATACCTGAGTGTTACTTTAAATAATTAGGAATCTTAGAAGGAAAGGACAAAACTCTGCTTATCGCTCACGCCACGGAGGAAACCCGGGACGGCAATTTCCTTCAGGAATGACATAGGCACCGATCGGTTTTCTATCGCCCGTTTGCGAGGTGCGCCTGCTGCTTGCTGCACAGGGAGGAGAGGGCGGGGCGGCGCGGTTTCACTGACCGGCTGGAGCAGCATCTAATAACCAACTCGCAAAATAAAACAAAATGAAAACAAACCAACAAACACGAAAACACCAGACATCATAATACAGACTTATAATTTGCAATTTGTTTTTTTCGAAATTCTATACGCGAAAAGTGAGCGCGAGAGCCCTCGGTGCGCCTGCTCGGTGCTGAAGTCAAAGTCAACTGTATTGTCATCTCCGCTGCATACAGTCCAGTATATAGAGAGACGACAAGGCTCCAGTTACAGCAGTGCAAGTAAATGAACAATAAATATAAGAAGAGTAAGAAAATAAATATACACGTTAGGACTCGGGGTAAAGGGATCAATAACAATTTAAAATGTATAATTTACAGTTTGCTGATTTAAAGTCTCACACACAACCCGTCGAAAGGGGAGGGGGGCGGATGTTTCCAAATAGAGCACATTTCATTTATAATGTTGTAAATCCAAGCCCATTATGTATTCATGATTTGAATCCTGGGTTGTGTGAAATCCCAGAAATAAACCCTCGACAAAGTGAATCTGTGAACTAAGGTGTAGGTGTGTTAGATGATGTTGGGATGATCCTTGGGTTGAGGGATGGGTGTTCATACTGGAGTGCAAAATTAAAACCAATGGAAGATGGACAAGAAAAGGCCAAAGCCATCAGGTGCTCAGTTTAGAAAAAAGAGAAAAGAAGAGGAGGAGAAACGAGCAAAAGATACAGGTAAGCAGATGTGTCATTGGATAATGGCAGGTCATCCTGAAACAATCAGAATCAGAATACTTTATTAATCCTTAAGGAAATTATGTGCGTTACAGTTGCTCCAAGAAGAAATGGTAAAAATAGTAACAGTAACAGACTAAACTCCAAACAATACATTATGTTACAGATTTTAATATTAATTAGTCGTTGTCAATTGTTGATTTGTCCTGTTCTCATTGTATGACAAATTATGATGGCTGTTTGGTATCCGTTTGCATACTATGCATACTCTCTCTCTTCTCATATGTGTGTGTGTGTTTCTCTGGTGAAATTCAGTATGGTTGCGCCCCAGGGTGGCTGTGGCTACAATGTAGCTGCCATCACCAGTGTGTGAATGGGTGGATGACTGGATGTGTAAAGCGCTTTGGGGTCCTTAGGGACTAAGCGCTATACAAACACAGGCCATTTACCAGGCCATAAGTTACTGACAATGTTTCATGTTAGCCACTCCTGCTGACTTTCAATTAATTAAAGTGAGTTAAATTTAACCCATGGGGTCAGAGCCGACCCCATTGGTTTACTAGGGAAACCATGGGGTCAAATCTCCAGGGTTAAAATATAAATATCTTTAACATGACAACAGAACATCACTTTTTATTGTAAATTTTTATTTTCTTGGATTTTCAATTTTTTTTTCAAATATTTAAAAAACAGTGTAAAAATTAGATAGCACCAAGTACATGAAAATGGAAATGTACAGGACAATAATATTATTTAATGGTTTGCAAATGTTTCAGTGCAACACATTTTAGTGCTTATTGAACTTTTGTGCTATTCTGCTAAGGAAGAACATGGTTACATGTTTCTAAATGTAAAAAGGAATAACAACATTTAAAACTGTTGAAAAATAAAATAAAATAAAAATACATGTGCTATAAATATATAGCACAGAGGATTATAAAAAAAATAGAATTGTAACAATTTTAACTGTCAATGTAAATGTAACAATTGACATTTTCTTTAGTACAACTTTAATGAAGTTATTTGTCAAATTTTAGCACCGTTGTTTTAGGTAATACACTCTTCTTGAAAAAAAAAGTAAACAAACAAAGTAAAGATTTTTCATTATGTAGTTTTGTTGCTGTTCATCACCACCACATGATGACCCAGATCATCATTTGGTGTCAGCAGGTACCCACTTCTCACGGTGTTTACCTGAAGATGTTTGAGTCCTTTAAATTAAAAAACAAAACAAAAAACAAAATCAAAGAAACAAGCATTATATCACTGCTCTGTCAATAATACAGAATCTAAAAATTCTAAACAAAGTAATAGCTTAGTTGAAAAGACGCATCAGTTTGGTTGACATGCAGTTTACATTAGATTGTAAAAGAATAAAAAGCAGCTCTGGAGGTAAGTCAGAGAACCTCAAATGTCACAACATATTTTTATTTTTTACTTTCCATTGCATGTTGTACTACATTATAATTATGAGTTCACAATCTTAAAAGTCAACCTTTAATCAGTTGTAAAATGTTCCTCCAGCTATTTCTTACATGTTAAACTTATGGTGTCCTGTGGCAACATTTTTTAGATGCAATCAGACAAACCGAATCAAAAATAAGCTAAATATTGTCATGAAATTATTTCTATTATTTTCACACAATAATAAAATGTCACATTTTATTACTTCATTACATTTGATATGCTTACTATATTCTGTTGTTATTAAATGATAGGTTCATGAGCTTTTCTAATTATTGAAATATGTTTTAATTTATATTTAACAGTAACCCAACTTTTTCACAACTCGGGTTGTAACTTCGTGGGTCCAGAATGACGGATCAAGAGTGACTTACCCCTTTATTTCTCATTGTAGATTCAGGTAGGTATAACATTCATCTCAACCTGCCTGTGTGACTGACTGAAATATTCAAGAACAGTTAAATCTGCACAAATATTTATTAACTGGAAAAAAAAACAATCAACAACACTGTTTAAGACGAGTACCTGCTCTGAGATTTCTTTCTATACCAGACAAAGATGAGTGCAGTAACACAGGCCACCAACAACATCACAGACAACAGAATGGCTGAAATTCTGATTCCTTTGAGACAAACAGGAGAAAGGAGAATATAATAATTTGAGCAACTATGAAAAGATGATAGACTCAACAGGACAAAAACTACATTTAAAACACTGAAATTTTAACGCACCTAAATTCCTGGGATCAGATCCTGATTTCTCATCTAGCTCCGGTAGAAGAAACATAAAAGTTACAATCACAAAGTAGTCATCAATTTATAAATCACTGAGTTCAGTTTCTCACCGTTATCATCATCATCAGGAATCGTCACCATCACCTCTCTGTGAGGAGCAGAGAGCACTCGTGCTGCACATCCCACCTGTGTGCTGTTGTTACGTGAACCTGAGAGCACAGCTGTAGTGGTGACAGTGAATGTAGCGTTGGTGTTGGACACACTGACAGTGTTGTACTGTGAGAAGCTGAGGTCTTGTTGTGAGACACTGAGTGTTACAGTGGGAGCAGGTCGACCAGTGGCTGAACAGGAAACAACCCACTCTTCAGTAGAGTTTGACTCTCTGACATCAACAACAGGTTCATGCAGCTCTGTGAAGGATCAGGAAATGTAAGGAATATCTCTTTAACTTCACCAGCTTCTTACATTTTCATATCCACTATATTAGTTTGAGTCTTCTGTGGTTGGTTAAAGAAGGTAAAAGTTCTTACCATAGACTTGGAGGCAGGTTCTACCAATGAATGAGCCTTCAGGATAAGTGTTAAACAGACAGTGATAGCAGCCTTCATCCTGCTCTGTCACATTCCTGATGACTATGGAGCAGTTGTGTAGTCCAGTGTATTTAAACTCAACTTTATCTGTAAAGCCATCATTCACTCTCTGACCATAGTACTTGCTGTAGGTGGCGACATTTGTCTCCACATCAGGAGAGATTTTCTGCCATGTGACCTGAAGGATGTCTTTAGTCTCCAAGAGCTGACAGCTGAATTCAGCATCTTCTCCCACTGCTGCCAGCACAGTCTGCTGTGTTTGGACCACTGCTGTTAGAGCTGTAGGAGATACAGATCAAGATGTAAGGCACTTTGAATGTTCTAATGCAACAATTACATTAGCTCTCATTATTCCTGTATTTAACACCCAGTTTTACCTCCACTCTCACACTACTGTAAATAAGTAAAAAGGATTTTTAAAGCACTTTTAACAAAAAATAAAAAATCTCAAAGCACTTCACAATAAAATAAGAAATGAATATACAACATATTGATGTAAAAAAAAAAGAAAAAAACTAATTAATTAAAAGCTGGTCTATCTAAAAATGTCTTCAGATGCTTTTTAAAACAGTTAATGGCGTCTCTACAGCATAAAAACAGTGGAAGAGAATTCCACGACCTGCCACTGTCTGAAAGACCGAATCACCCTGAGTTTTAAGTCGTGTGAGGCCACCAGCAGCCTCTCACATGATGACCTTAGAGCTCGGGAAGAGGAATGAACTTTCAGCAGGTCAGCTATATACTTGGGAGCTTGACCATGTAGCGCCCTAAAGGTTAAAATCAAGATTTTAAAATGAAACCTAAAATTTACTGGCAACCAATGAAGAGAAGCCAAAATTAGAGTGATATGTCTCTGCCGTAGGGGAGATCAGGTATGGCTGCAACCCCTTTTGCTTTAGCACTTGTAACTCAATTAAATTTGGGGCTAGAGCGCTCAAGCTTTTACACAAAATACCCACTTTTGTTTCCTATAAATGACATCTATTCAAAGCCCTGCAAGAATGCCACAGACCTTGTGTATTAACGTTAAATACATTGCATTTCTTTTTTACAATCTGCCCCAATATCTGGGTGGGTTGTAACACATGCTGGGGAGAATGGCAAACATTAGACAAAAGAAACAAAAAGGGAGTCCACACCAGAGAACATACTTCAAAAAAGGGGTTTATTGGAATACAAGAAGAGTCTCGATCTGTATTTCTCTGACTGATCATAATGTTTTCTGTTACATTAATTATGTTTCTCTTTCTTTGAGTTACCTGGTTTGGGGTGTGGCTGAGGACTTTAAAAACAAAATGTCAAAATACCAACCATGTGCTATCAGAAACAGGGGTGCTTAGGTTTATGTGCGCTATTCTGTGCTTATTTAGTACAGAATAGTCCCCCTCCACTATATTTAAGTGACCTGCTAGGGGGCTTGCTAATTATGTCTTTGAATTCTGTCCTTTTGCAATTTTTTTGAGTGTTAAAATAAAAAAAAAAACATTTTGAAGACATTTTTCCTGTGTCCTCTTTGCTGCTTGGTCCCTCACAATATTCTTTTAACTTTGTTACTTTTTTCCTGTTACTCTTCTGTCAGCTTTTGCAATGGTGTGCAGTATCAGCTCAGTGTTACATGGCAGTCGACATTCCTTTGTAACTGATGTTACTGACTCGCCCTTCGTTGAGACCTCCATCAGATGCCTTTTCTATTTTTAAATATCAGCAGGCACACCCCTATCAGTCTGTCTTTTCCACTATGAAGGCATGCTGTAAAAGTATATGCGTAAGCATATTTAAAATCAATTTTTACATTTTTCCGCTACAACACCACAAATACAAGGATATTTGCACACACTTGTGTAGAGATCAGTATCCTGTTTGCAACAACTGCCTTTTTGTGTTTGACAAAAGGCAAGTATTAACTCACAGGACATGTGAGAGTCATAAGATTCATAACTCTGTCTGCATAAACACGCTTTCACTGAATTATGCCGGAGAATGCAGGAGAAACAAAAACCGGTTTGTGTTCACCCGTCACCAGTTAAATCATTTCCATGAATGTTAAATATGTTGTTAAAGTTAAAGAGTTTGTAGAATCAAATGTTAAAATGTGTCTTCTTAGTCTGGAATTTGTTCTATATATGGAAAAAAAAATTGACTGACCACTGGGGCAGCTGTTGGGGCTGAGTCTGAAGGCATTGATGATTTTACTGCCATGGGTGGAGGGCCAGTGGTCCAAGCTGTGCACGTCTATAAACCCCTCTTTAAATCATTGCAGGATGGAGAAACAGGAATTCTTGAGTGATGAAGACTGTTGTTTTGTCCTTAATGATGATCCTGCTAGATTTTTATACTCTTTGAATTCCCACCAATTGATGTTTCCTGAGTAAAAGGTGATTACAAAGTAGCTAAAGCCAGAGCCCTGGAATCGTAAGTGCAGAGACTAAACCAAGTTTTTTATTATTATTATTATTATTATTATTATTATTATTATTATTAATAATAATAATAATAATAATAATATATAGTATACTATATTTATCCCCGTGGGGAAATTCCTCTCTGCATCTCGTGGCAGTCCTAGCCCGTTTGGCGCCCTGGGCGAACACTCCCTCTGGCGCCCCCCCCCCCCCCACACACACACACACACAAAACATATTAAGTAAGTAATAAAGTATTCTGATTCTTAATGTTTTAGGATACATGACCTGCCTTTGTTGACCGCAGCACAACGAGTTTCCCCTTGTTGCATGAGAGTCTGTGATGTTTTAAGAGTTTGAATCGCGAGCCGATCACATTTCTCTGTAAAAATTTCAAGCACTTCAATAAACAAGCGAGCAATTCCACCTCTCATTGCGTAAAGTTGACAGCGCGTCAGGCAAATAGGCAGGCTCAATCCCCGGCCTCTAGCGACTGTGGAAGTCGCTACACTCCTCCTCTTCTTTTCTCTCTTTAAACTTTAAAAACGGGTTGTGTGTGAGACTTTAAATCAACAAAATATAAAATATACATTTTAAATTGTTATTGATCCCTTTACCCCGAGTCCTAAAGTGTATATTTATTTTCTTACTCTTCTTATATTTACTGTTCGTTTACTTGCACTGCTGTAACTGGAGCCTCGTCGTCTCGTCTCTATATATGCTCGACTGTAAGTAGCGGAGATGACAATAAAGTTTACTTTGACTTCAGCAGCGAGCAGGCGCACCGAGGGCTCTCGCGCGTATAGAATAGAAAGTCTGTATCATAATGTCTGGTGTTTTCGTGTTTGTTGGTTTGTTTTTATTTTGACAGACAGAGAATCCCCTCCGCCGGCCCGTCCTCTCCTCCCTGTGCCGCAAGCAGCAGGCGCACCTCACAAACGGAGGGCGCCCTTACTCCCAGCAAATGGGCGATAGAAAACCGACGGTGCCTGTACCATCCCTATGCGCTGGCATGATGTCGGGGCAGCATGTGTACGAGCAATTTTTTTTTTTTTGCCGATGCCTGTTATGCCGCCCCCCACCACGATGCCGCCCCGGGCAACCGCCCGTGTCGCCCGTATCTAAAAACGCTACTGCCCCAATGATAGTAACGCCTAAATACTCAGCTACACACACAGAAAACACTCTTTTATGCTGCCTGTGGTTCCACCTGTATCACAACATTTTCTAAGAGGTTACTTCACCATAGCGACCTACCACCACTACAACAGAAATGTGCCATCACCTTATGAGGGAACAAAATTAATTCATTTTCACTGAAGTCTCAAAAGTCTCACAAAAAACTCATATAGTATAATCATTAGCATGCAGTCTCTTCTCACCTTTTTCAAAGGCTCCAAAAATAAAAACAGCAACAAGATAAGGTGAAACTCCAAAAAAGGACATTTCATATAAACTTTATTCAGGCTGACACTTTGTCTGGCACTGGGCTCAGCTACTACAGCAAACTGCCGCATGTGCCACTCCCCATGATCACTGAACAGCTGCAAATGATTTACATGTAGATCCAGGGCCGTGCAGAGACGTTTAAAGGGGCGGGTGCTCAAAGTTAAAAAGGGGCACATTGAACCAGGCTGAATAACAACAACACACATTCATCAAGAATCTAATATGGGCAACAAGGCAAAGCAAACGTAGCCTATGTTTTACCTGATGGGTACAATGTTGCTGTTGAGGTGTTTCTGCTGCTCCTGCTGCTGATAGTGCTGAAGGGCAGGGCTGTGTTGATCTGAGACTGTAGGCATTAAAAAGTCCACAGGAGAGATGGTAGCTGATTAAACAAGTGTCATGAGATAATAACAAAATGCAAAGATTGGTGACAGCGCTTGGAACCATAAGGCAACAAAAAACTGTGAGAAATAATTTAGGCTCTGCCTGTGAATCACTCTTTGCTTCTCTTCTTCCTTCCATCATTTCATATATCACTCTCCACTTGCTGTCTATCTGAGAACAAGGCACAACTTGCTATTGCAATAAACTATAATCTAATTATCCACACCTAACAACTCTTGCACTTAATCTATAATAAAATGATGACAGAAAAATGTTATAGCCCTGCCTTTAGTAGCCTCACACAGCTCCTACTGTTTCCTCCTCATGTCCTTACCAGCCATGTCTGCACAATGTTATATCATGAGTAATATTTTTTTAAAAAAAAATCCATCTAAATAAAACACACACATGCACACACAGTGACATTTTAGACCTTCTTCAGAATACTGTATATACTATGGGCATCACTGTGCTGATCCAGAATCCTTACATTATTATTTATTACTAGAGCTACAATAATAAAGCAATGAGGAGGGGGAAGTAATAAATATGAAATAATGTATTTATGATGATTGCATTTGTTTCACTATCCACTCTGTGCAGGGGCAAAGCTTATTACGGTACACTTTTAAACTGTAGAGATACAATAATGTTACTGCTGTAACATCCAATTTTTGTCTTATTTAAAACATAAATCTAATATAATCTGTTTCTTAATGTATGTTCTTTTAAAATACAGCGTGTGTTTTTAATATATTATAATTATAATTATGTGGACATGCATATTAGATCGTTTTTTTAGTGAAATATAATCCCCCCAGAAAGGCAGGAAATGCTCTGTAACTTGCTTTAAAACTAAATGTTCCCTAAAACGGTGACAGAGCTACAGACCCATGACAGCCTTACACAGGTAGCCAGCAGCTATGACCAGCACTACATGTGCAGTTAATAAAAGGACAGGTAATGTTTGTCACGCTGTTGCACACACAGCACGCTCGTTTGTTTCAGTTCGTCAGCTGCAACAAGACAACTTACCAACGTGTACGTAATAAGCCAATACTCCTGGGTGCTACACACTACAGTGTACGCTGTACAGCTACTTACTGGGTTTGTCGCATCAGTCTGTGTCTCTGAGTTAACTTGTGTTTCTCCTACAGCTCCGGACCGCAACAAATGCGCGTGCTCTTTGTGAGCTCGTTCCCGGCTCGTAACCAGCGCGTTCTGCCGTCAAGGGCGATCATTGGTTAAATGTGATCATGTGACTGATGCAAGCCAGATCCTTTTATTTAGCAAAACTGTGATTAATAGTTAAATATTATTGTTGAAGGGCACAGACAGGACTCCGCACGCACACACACATTAAAAAAAAAAAGAAGTTTTTTTTTAAAAAGTTGCCTCAATAAAAGGGCACCTTGGGCACCCATCAGGAAAGGGGCGGGTGCTCAAGCCCCTCTAGCCCCCCACATCACATGGGCCAGCATCTGGCCAATCCACCACCTTTCATTCATTTCATTCATTGTTACAAAAAAAAAAACAAAAAAAACAAAAACAAAACAACGGCCCATAAAAACGAAAAATCACAAGACATGGAAATTTTGTATTTACATTCAGTCTGAAAAAATGACATCAACAACAACAACAACAATCTTTATTTATAGAGCACATTAAAAGCCCGGGGCATGCCAAAGTGCTTTACATGAAACAATAAAACAATAAAATGAAAATCTGCTATGTCGGCCTATATACTGAGTTACATGTGCAGCGGTACAAAGTTAACTGAGCCACAGCATTAAGATTTTTGTGTTTCAAAACATGCTTTAATCCTTAAAATGAAAGTAAAACATACTTTCTCCACTACAACACAGAGCAGTGTCGCATGCTTTCCTCAAGCACGGTGAGCAAGTTTTCGTGATAAGTGAAAACGAGGAAATGTCCTGCGCACTGACGCTGTAGTGCCATCTAGTGGGCTCACTCGGCAAGAAATATAATCCACTCAAATGCAGTGGTTTTAACCCAGCATTACGGCACGGCCTGCTTTGGTTAGGCCCCCTTGTGTTGAGAGTGCTGCATCAGGTCAGGGACAACACATGTTGTGTGCATTTTGACACAATGTGTGCTTGTGTGCTTCCTCAGGAAGTTCAGTATGACACAGAGAACTTACAAAATCTCAAAAGTTTTATAGAGTTTTAGGTGAAAAGCTCATGACATTTACTACACACATCTTCGATAAAGAGCACAGTGTTGATTGCACATTTACCATGAGAATAAACCGTTATACCCACAATACTTGACAAAAATCGTTGATATCGTTTTAGTAGGTTGACAAATATCCCAACACTGAGTAATTTAAAGTTTGAACAATGTATATGTTGATTTAAAAAAAAACAACCTATTGTTTTATTGACCAGTAAATGTCTCAACATGCTCCCCATGAATAAGCCGAGACCCCCAGTGGCCGTTTTTTGCAACTTCAGGTTTTCATGGTTGCTTGTATTAGGAGGAATTACTGCAATAAAAGCAATTTAATCGATCAGCTAAAATTATTGATGAGAACAATTTCAGGTTAGTCACTCCTGCTCATTCTTACACTTTTTGTTTCAAGTAGCTTAATGTTAAAAAATCTGCCAAAAACACAATATTGAATAAATATAAAAATAGATAAATAAAAGCAGAAACTACTGAAGTAGAAACTGCAACATGAGTAAAAATGAATGCTTTGTGTGTGAGTGTTTTTCTTTTATCTTTTCAAATTTTGTTAAAAAAAGACCAAAAAACAAAAACAGAAGATGGACCAGTAGAAACAATTTGTCAAAACATTTCTTGCTGGTAAAGGTGAAAGTCGTGGATCGTGGTGTAATCGCTGAAACCTCTATTAAGATGATCCAGATCTACAAACACCAGAAAAAGAAAAATATTGCATGTCACTCTTAAGGTTGCAAAATCAGAGTATTCTGGAAAGAGGGATGGCTTGGAAAAAACAAATACAAGTTCATCAGAGTTTGATTAGTCAGAAGATGAGCTCTCTCTGTGACAGACAACAGATTTAACAGTTAAATCTGCGCAAACATTTATCAGCTGAAACAAAAACAAACAAACAACAACATCGTTTAAGACGAGTAGATTTCTTTCTATACCAGAAAAAGATGAGCGCAGCAGCACAGAGCACCAACAACACCACAGACGACCGAATGGCTGAAATCCTGGTTCCTTCGAGGCAAACAGCAGAAAGAAGAGTATAATAATTTAAACAACTATCAAAAGTCAATAGACTCAATGATAAAACTTACTTTAAAACATACAAATGTTAACACACCTAAATTCCTGGGATTAGATCCTGATTTCTCATCTAGCTCTGGTAGAAGAAACATAAGCATTACAATAACAGTAGTCATCATTTTATAAATCAGTGACTTCAAAAAAGTTTCTCACCATCATCATCATCATCAGGAATCGTCACCATCACCTCTCTGTGAGGAGCAGAGAGCACTCGTGCTGCACATCCCACCTGTGTGCTGTGTTTACGTGAACCTGAGAGCACAGCTGTAGTGGTGACAGTGAATGTAGCGTTGGTGTTGGACACACTGACAGTGTTGTACTGTGAGAAGCTGAGGTCTTGTTGTGAGACACTGAGTGTTACAGTGGGAGCAGGTCGACCAGTGGCTGAACAGGAAACAACCCACTCTTCAGTAGAGTTTGACTCTCTGACATCAACAACAGGTTCATGCAGCTCTGTGAAGGATCAGGAGATATCATCAACATGTTCTTACAAACACACCAGCTGCTCACACATTTATGTCAAGATGGTAAAAGTTCTTACCGTAAACTTGGAGGCAGGTTCTACCAATGAAGGAGCCTTCAGGATAAGTGTTAAACAAACACCTATAGCAGCCTTCATCCTGCTCCGTCACATTCCTGATGACTATGGAGCAGTTCTGTAGTCCAGTGTATTTAAACTCAACTTTATCTGTAAAGTCAGTATTCACTTTTTGGCCAAAGTACTTGTTGTACGTGGCAACATTTGTCTCCACGTCATGTAAGCTTTTCTGCCATGTGACCTGGAGGACGTCTTTAGTGTCCAAGAGCTGACAGCTGAATTCAGCATCTTCTCCCACTGCTGCCAGCACAGTCTGCTGTGTTTGGATCACTGCTGTTAGAGCTGTAGGAGTTAAAGATCAAGGCACTTTAAATATTCAGTTCAAGTCCAACCCTTACTCACACCGAATGTAACACATGTAACACACACTTATACCTTCATTCTCACACTCACATGCTGCCCAAGTAGTTCTGATGCTAAATAAACGAAAGTATCAAAGAAAATGTTTTTCGTATTAACTGAATGTGTACCAGTCAAGTACATTTCGTTTGACCAGATTCCATTCAATGCAACACTTTACATTTTTCTAATGAGATCACACTTTTTCTTTGCTAACCTCTTCCTTTGAGTACTTTCCTCTAGCCCACACTCTTCCTTCTTAAATTAGTAAATACTCTTAAATGAGTAAATAAACCATCATGTGGATAAGAGAGAAACAAAGAGACCGTTGAATTGTCAGCAGCTCTTAAGAAATTTCACCTCCTTTAAGTTTATTACCTCCTTCTGCTGCTCCGCTTGACAGGAACCACCCGTCAAATCTACTTTCTGCAGTGAAATCCACTTCACTACAGAAGCTCACCACAGAGCAATAAATCGCCACGCATTAAGTGTCATAAAGAAAACACAGTATCTCCCTCACCTTTAGAAAAGATGGCCACCAAAGACATGACGATTATGACTGCGAGAGAATTCAACAGACAGCCTGTTCAAGAATAAATGATTTCAAATGGGCCCCTTACCTTCAAAACAGGAGGCGGCGGGGTGCTTCCTGATAAAGCTAATTTCATTCATAATATCGTCAATCCAAGCCCATTATGTCACAATTAATTCTTCCTGG
The DNA here is from genome assembly GCF_057381915.1 of Diplotaxodon limnothrissa. Classification (NCBI taxonomy): domain Eukaryota; kingdom Metazoa; phylum Chordata; class Actinopteri; order Cichliformes; family Cichlidae; genus Diplotaxodon; species Diplotaxodon limnothrissa. The sequence continues at coordinate 1,789,427 of NW_028188555.1, read as the reverse complement.
TTTGTGCCAATCGCAGGGGAAAAACGATACAAACCAAATGTGCGCACTAAGGTGCAGGTCTATTAGTTTACGTTATGACGATTCTCCGATTGGGAGGGGTGTTGTTACGGAGTGCAAAATGAACACCGATGGAAGATGGACAAGAAAAGGTCAAAGCCATCAGCTGCTCAGTTTAGAAAAGGGAGAAGAGGAGGAGAAGCGAGCGATGTGTCATCATGGAGAATGTGTGACGAATTATAATAGCTGTTGGTTGGCTGTTTGCATACTGTGCTACGCTAAAACCGGATGACAGTATAATGTTGTAGTCTAGCTGACTTTGCAAAACAACAAAAATCCTCACACTATTAAGTTGCATTATTTAGGAACTTACTGTAATTACAAAGTAATGTATTACAATAGTCATGAACACCACAACTCCATGAAAGCATGGAAAAAATGGTAGTGAGGATTAAAAAGGTGAAACAATTAGCAAACAAGAGACGGCACTTCTGCAGGCTGAGAAAATAAGATAGAGAGCAGTACTGACTCATAATGCAGGAGTGCATTAACCTTGTCCAGAAAGGCTCTTGCAGTCACAGCAGCTACCATGTTACCATGTACAAAACAAACTAGCAGGATCACTTCAACAATGGTTGATGATGTCAAGCTTGGAAATTTTTTTCTCCATAACTCTAGATTGCACTCCAGATATTAGCCGCACTGAACATCTGTCGGTTGTGATTCGGATTGTGTCATTACAAGAGAAAATAGTGAAAGAGGTTTTGATTGAGTTGAGAAACCACACCAAAGCCCAGTCTTTGTCTGAGGAGGTGGGATTATACAGATTCAGCATTTGTACAAGGGTGTGGTATGACATCCTGAACCAAACCCACCATGTGAGCAAACTCATGCAGTCTCCCAACATGCATGCGATGTAGCAGTCAACCTGCTCAAAAAGACAGAGCGAGGTCTCTACAGCTACAGGGCAACAGGCTTTGATTCTGCACAAATGTCAGCCAAGGATATGTGTGAGGACATGAACATAGAGGCTGTTCTGCCACAGAAAAGACTGAGATCTACAAAGCAGCACTTCTCTTACAAATCATTTGATGAGCCATTGAGTGATGCCTTAAAGAAGCTGTAGGTGACCTTTTTAATGTTGCTGTTGATGCTGCAGCGTCTTCCATCCAAGCGGGATTCACCACATTAGAAAACTAAGTACTAACACATTTTCCAAATCTCTCAAATGATGACCTCACTGAACAGTGTGAGGCCCTCAGTGCTACTTTGCTTTTTCAAGGCCAATTAGAGTTGGATGCCAGAGATTACGAATTTGCCTGACTTAGCATCAACATCGCTGACCTCTCTTGAGCTGCTGAACGTTTTGCATGGCAAATGTAACCACATTTCTGGACTGCTCTGAGAATTGTAGTCACTCTGCCTCTGACTGTGGCTTCAGGAGAGAGGAGCTTTTCAAAGCTGAAGCTTGTGAAGAGATATCTGAGGTCCACTATGTCTCAGGAACGCCTCACTGGCGTTGCCATCATCAGCATCAATCATGCAATTGCTGACCAGATTTCATATGATGACATTATTGATGACTTTGCACCAAGGAAGGCAAGAAAGGTTCTGATTTAGATGACAATTATTTCGTATCAGTGTGTGTTATGCAAAGTGCAATCATGTTAATTCTGCAATTTGGGAATGCCTTATTCTAATTGCGTCTGCCATTTTTACTTATTTAATATTATAGTGTTATAAGCATGTCTTATTTTGACTTCTGTGTGTGCCTGTTTCACAATTAAAGATCAGTTTCTTCCAATTTACATTTAAGTTACTATATTTGCTGATTTGTTTATAAATTCCATCTTATACACTAAGTTTATTTTCCCAGAAACCACATGCCAAATCTCACTGTATGTCCTGTCTGCAGTGAAGTACACTTTACTTTATACGATCACCACACAGCAAACTGACTACAGCAAATCAGCACGCATTTAGGTCGTAAAGAAAACAGTCGCTCACCTTCTGAAAAAAATCGCCAGCAAAGAAGAGACCAGTGTGATTGTACGCCCAGCCATGTCCCTTTCATTAATAACAGCAACATGACATATTACGCTCAGTGTGATATCACTGATTCCATAAGATTCAATATTTTGCAAAACGTCTGCTATTGTACAACACACTTATTCCTCGTTGTCCCCTCTTCTGTGTGTAGTGGAATAGACCATTGTGCATAAGTTACTTTCACTGGTTGAATGGTGCACATAAAGACTTCTGTGCCAAACACATTCAAAACTTTCACCTTTTGTTCCATACTTCCACTGACATCACTGAATCACGTGGCTCCTTTACATATGTCAAACTTTCTGAACAGTCTAAAAAACAAAATAAGTCAAATTAATTAACATTAAAAACATACAGAAATGTCGGAAATCACTTTCTGGCACAACATCCAGCAAAGAGGGACTCGTGGAAATGGGTCGAACAGAAAGGAGTGGGTGTGGGTTAATCAATGGGCGCCGTTTATGGGCACCGACCAGGGAGTAACGGGAAGGAGAGGGTGGTTACGGAGCTGATCAGTTATTGATTCTGACAGACTGAAGCACAAACTCAACTTACGTTGCTTTTTTTTCTGAGAGCTTTGTGAGTTTAAGCATCATGTATACGATCTCTTCGGTGGCCTTTGAATACAGAAGGATATTTTGAAAGTAGCGCCGTTGTTTCCTGCATGTGTTGCTGAATGTAGCTAGCTAGTTAAACATCAACACTAACTCCGCTTACTTCTAACAGCAAAACATAAAGTCGTCATGTCAACAGCATCTGAAAAAATTATTTTTGGTGGTTTTTATGTGCTGCAATTTTGTGTTGTGCGTGTACTTGGTGTTTGGTGTATTTTCATTCATTAATCTCTTTCACCGTGTGAGGTGCATTTACCCACATCCTCATCCAGCAACACACAGCAACATGCTATCACTGTTATGAAACACCATGCTATTTTTAGAGGAAATACTCAGGTACTTAGTACCGATAAAGTGTCAAAAATGTACTCGAAGAATGACAAATGTAGTTAAAGTGCAACTGTAAAAGTACATTACACAGATTCAAGTCAACTTAATGCATGAACTGATTCTAGGCTCTGAGGTCACAGCAAGAATAAATTATTTCAAATGTAAGCCAGCCAGTGTTTACATCCACTTAGGAGACGCACAGCCTCATAAAACATGATCTGAAATACAAAACCGAAGCACTTTTACATTCCACAACTGACTTTCAGCCAGGGGCGTAATTTCCAGGGGGGTTAGGGGGGTTATGACCCCCCCCCCCCCCCCCCCCCCAATAATCAGATCCAACCAATATAGCCCCCCCAATAAAAGTATGAATTATCTTGCAAAAATAGGCTGTTGATTTTCTTTACTCATTTCAGTTATTACCAGCAAAATAGTTGCATTTTTAATCATCTGGGAATTTACCCAGATTTAATTACCCCCCCCAATGTTCAGCACAAAGTTACGCCGATGCTTTTAGCTCATAGTGTATTAACCCACTATCGCTTTCAAACTGGCTTTCTTTAGCCCCTCCCATTTCTGCATAAAGAGTAAAAGGAAAAAACAAACATTCATCAGTGAAGTTTTGGTGAAATGATGGTTCCTTCTTAAGAAAAAAGCAACCAGTTATTTTCTTCAGCAGGTGTCATCACACAAAAAAGACTGTATTCTTGCATATGACAGTGTTGACGAGACTGCACACTTTAGTGATACCATCAACATATACTGTTAATGGTTCATTCTATTGACCTAATTGGACCAAATTAAAAGAGATTCACCAAACTGCTGGATTATTCTTAAATTGCTTTTTCAAAGTTTTAGCATTTAATTTCAACACGAAATCTTGGCCATCAGCACAAAACCTACAAGTGTAAAGACATACCCGCGAAAGGAACAAAGCTTTGTCAAAATCCATGGTGACATGAAATAGGAGTACTTTTATAGGCATCTAACCAGGAAAACAAGAATATTTTAATTATCGTTCAACAAGTACTGCATCAGAGCATCTCGTACTCCTCTGCAATGAAAATCACAAGAAGTCTCATAAGTCTCTCCATGATTTTCACGCAGATTGTTCAGAGAACTACAATTCTCTTTCCAGACAGAAACAGGAGTAAAACCTTTGCTTATATTGTTTTTGTTTGTTTGTTTTTTGTTAGGCTCTTTCACACTCCTTCATCATGTGTGTTCATTGTTGAGCCACTAATTTGCGCTGTTCCTTGTAGGTCATTATTGAAAGGAACTCACTGCAACTTTCTATATAAATTGGGACACTGTTAGTAGAGAAAATAGAAACGGAACAGGACAGCCGTGCTCTGCCAGCACCACACCTGTTATTAACATATTTAAAGTGAAAATTAATATTAATTACCCCTGATAGTCCCTAATCCCCTCTTAAATACTCATCTGCACTCACTTTAAAGAATTTTCTTTCAAAAGGTCTAACTTACATATTATCATTAATGTGCAGTTTCTTCTCAACTTACTCAAAGGCTCCAGGAATTAAAACAGCAACAGCATAATGTGAAACTCCGAGCACTGACATTTCATCCAAACGTTATGTACTCAAACTAATTTTCAGTGTCTGGTTCGTCACCTCAGCGCTTCAGGTCAGAAGCGCAGCAAACACGAGATCAGTTTCTAATGTCTCACTGAGTGGGCCAAAGTCTCCCACTCTACATCGTTATAACGAGGCCAGAGATCTTTCTGATGTATCTTGAGTCGATCTGTCCCCGTGTAAATGAAAATAATGTTTCTGCGCAGGGTGCGTAAATGTGCATGTCTTTTTCAGCGGGCGGTGTGCTCCGGGTACTTATAAAAATTCTAGTTTCTAAGGTATAAAATACGTAGTAGTCCATTCCTCTTTTTACATTCCAATATACTGTATCTCCAAAGTACGTTCGTCTTGCAACTACCACCACACGGCAGACAAGACAAAACTGAACCGCAGTGGTCTGCACAGGGCACACATGTCAGGCACACGCGCGCGCGCACACACAGAGACACACGTGTGCAATTCTTACAACTGCGATGTTTCTTAACAGTCAATGTATGTAATAAACCTATTTGCGCACAGCTGACCACTTATCTTAGAACTTATCTTTTTCTCTCTCTCCTCGCATTTCAAGAGCAAGACCAGATTAATGCGTTTCCTCCAAAATCAGAAAACCTGTCACAGCAGCTTCACCCACCACTCTTAATGGGTTGTGTGCTTGTAACAAATTAAAGGACGTGATCTGTCGTTGTGTAAAAACGTCTAACTCGCATGCTGCCACACACCTATGTGTGTAATATTAATGTACACTTTTTACTCACCTTTGTGAAAGAGTCCACAAGTAAAAACGGCAATAACGTAGTTTACAGTTCCAAACTGTGACATCTTCACTCCATACATCCCTCCAAAGATTGAAACAAGCGCAAGACGCTTCCACGGTGATGCCTAAAGTATTCTTCACGAGAGCACATAAGCCAACAGCAAAAATGATATGTGCGGGAGAATATTACAATATCTTAATTCAGTACAATCCTAGTCAACACGCATCGCCTAATTACCGCTGTTAACTGCGCGTGTAACCCGGTTTTCCCCTCCTCTCATTCTCTTTATATTGTGCAATCCTCGCTCTCCACCAGACGAAGTGTTTTCCTGTCTCCTCTGCTCAACCCGCTACTGTACTCGATGAAAGAGTAAATGAACGCTTGAGCACTCATATATCAGAGGTAACGGCCTACTTTGTTTTCTTTCTGCAAAGGTAATATAAATGACACATGAAATGAAATCCCGTACATAGAAATCACAAGCACTCCGTGTGTTGGTGGTAGAAACTAGAATCAGCAAACTGATGTGCTGCCAAGTATCTGTGTACTACAGCTGTGCAATGTTTCAATCAAACACTTCTCCAGGCACAGTTTATTCTCATAAATAGATTTACTGTAGCAGGTGAGAGAGAAAAAAATCATAAACATGAAATAGATAGCAGGAGGAAACATCTGATGCTTCCTAAGAAAAAATATCACATTAACTTCTAAACTGAGAGAATTTGAGAACCAGTATATCGATGTGAAAAGCCTCGCTTCTGCCACATTTTGGTTGGGTGTATTATGAATGTGTGGATGCATTTATCAGATAGGAATATTGTTTCTCCGTGATTCCAGGTCAAAACGTCTTACCTTTAGACTTGGAGGCAGCTTTGTGAAACTAACAGACTTTATCTCTCTGCCACCTTCTTGGTGACTGTTGAGCAGTTCTGCAGTGCACAATTTTTAAACTCCAATTTCTTTGTAAAGTCTGGATTCGCTTGTTGACCAAAGAACTTGTTGGCAGTCATCTTTCTTTTCTGTTAAGATTTTCTGCCATATGACTTGAGGGACATGTTCAGAATGCATGAGCTCAGGATTTCTGCTATTGCCAGTCTGCTGTAGATCTGCACGGAGAAAATGGCAGGACTGTTACTGGTGCAGGGCTTAAGCCGTGTCCGACACAGAACGATTAAAACATCGACAGGACTGAAATTACAGTGAAACTCAGCACTCCACGTCACACGCTTCTTAAACTGAAGGTAACGAATCATTTTACAACCAAATCAAACTGATACAGAAAACAAATTATTTGTCTTACTTTTGGAACAAAAAACGCCATCAAAGAAAATATAAATATGACTGTACGCTCTGCCATTGGCCCGCCAAAATTCAAAACACATGGCTCTTGAATCAGTAGGTGTTCCGCTCAGTCAGGCTACAGTCTCACTGAGTGAGTGCGTGCGTCAAAACAGCAAATTAAATAGGGCCTCCTCCATTAATAAAAGTGACATGACATATCACAAATTTCACTTAAATAGCTAACGAGTCATCGATTTCATAGGTATTTGCTTTTTACAACACATATATTTCCCCCTCCTCTTCAGTGTGTCATGGAACATCCTCACAACTATCAGTTTCGATCTGAGTGTACTGAGATTAGTCCAAGCCGAAACTGTGCGCTTTTCTTGTTTAAGTCTTAGATGACAAAATGCGCATGAAAGTCATGAAGTCTTCAGTGAACTCTCTGCGCACTGTTCTTGAGTTAGTCTGAAGACCACATGAAGCTTAGAGGTTTTCAGTGACTGTGCAAAAGTTATGTGACATATGCGCGCTATGAGCCTCAAGGTCCGCTCTGTGATTTTACGTACCCGTATTTCATGACTGCACTTGTTGCACAGGTGGAATCCTATCACAGTACCACACTGCAGTTCTCCAGGCTTCTTTCACAAATGTCTGTAGAACAGTGTAAATGCCTGGGTGCTTGATTTTATACACTATGTGGACATGGAATGATTGAACACCTGAATTCAATAACTCTGAAGGCTGAGTGAATTATTTCCACTTGTGTGTGATGTGTTCTGTAGTGCTCATTGTGTCTGCTGTTGGTCCTGAGTGTGAACACACAAATGATGTCCTGCAATATTTGTTCCATGTGGTGCACTGGTTCAAGGTTTTTTTCACACACACAATAAGTCTCATTTGTCATTATTTATCATATTTACTGTGCACTGTGCAGCTGGTAACTGCAACACAGAGCTGATTAGTGAAGCGAAAGCAAGGAAAGATGTTGTAGGAGGTCATCCTACGGCTGTAGTGCCACCTAGTGGAAAAAAGTGCAAACAAAGGCAGTGGTTGGTGTGGCTCACCAAGGAACCCTTCCCAACAAATCTGAATGGATACATTCACGAATCAAGAGTTCCTTCTTAATGTCCACAACAAAAATTGAACTACAGCTGAATTTAAAGGATTATTCCATATTCTTCTTCTAAATTTGAATCCATATTATGACCAGGTGGTCATTTTGAGCAATAGCAGGTGAGTGAGTCACATTTAGGCATAAATTACAACTAAACAGGCGCAATATGGAACCGTTATTATTCTATAGAGTAGTTATACTTGAAGTCACAGCAACAACCCAATATCCGCCAATCGGCAACACAAGTACGAAAGGAAAAAAATGATCTATTTAACAGAACACTTCACAGATCAAAGATGCTTTTATTATTTGGAAATCACTTTTTGGCACAACACTGGGATTTCTTTTCTTTTTCTTTTTTAATTATCGGGAGGAGGCCCCAGGACACGCTGGAGAGATTACATTTAATGAAATACAACTGCATCTCTTGGCTGAGCTGGTCTGGGCTTGTCTGCCACCTTCACTTCAGGTAGTGGACGAAAAATTGTTTTTTTCATGTGTGTTCAGTATATGTAAAACAAACAGTTTTACGTGCAGCTGTGCATGTGCCGCCAATCAAAAGCATCCATCTGATCATCTGTTTGATGAAAACATTTTTTGTAGAAATCTGAAATAAACCAAGACAAAAACAAGCAGGTTGACTTTGTGAAATTTATTTACCTTTGAAAATGTGTCAGTCAGCAGTACAGTGAGAATAACAGCAGTCTGCATGTGTTTAGACTGACAAACTGTAAGCCTGAAAATTGCTGTCTTTATGTGTGGAAAGGTAACTCATATCAACAGATAGTATACCTGCAAAACTACATGGAGACAATAAGGAGTGTTTTGCATTAAGTTCAGTTTGACACAGAGAAGAAGCAAAAGCGTCAAATGTTTCTTTACACTTTCTGATGAGCAGTGCAATGTTTGCAGATAAAAAAAACATTAAAACATTATTAAAACAATACTTGACTAGCACTAGGATGGTCTTACATTACTAAGGTGATAAATATTCCTGGTCTGAGTAACTGAACACAAATGTATGTGTTGGTTTTTTAACAATACACGTAGTAATAAATTGAGCATAACATGTTCACAGTGAACAAACAGAGACCTTCAGCTGCCATTTTCTGCAATTTCAGGTGGAAAAGTGTTGTTATTTACAAAAGCACAGTGCAGTTTTCATTGTAGTTGTCTCTGGTAGTATCAATTTAATCAATAAAATCAATTTAATCAAAGTTATTGATGAGAAAGGTTCATGTTAGCCACTCATGCTCGTTTTCACAGTTCGCATTTCAAGTAACTTAATGTTTAAATATCTGACAAAACACCAAAACATGACTTTTTATAAACAGCACCATTTCAAAGATATACAAAAAATAAATAAACAGCACAAAGCACTGAGATAAAAAAAAAGTAACACTCTGGCATAATGAACTGACACTCCTCAGGAGGTGTCTGCCTTCTGCCGCTGAGTGTCTGAGTGTCCCTTCATTTGACTGAAAATGGTCCAGTTCTAAAAATAAAAACAAAAACATTTTAGCATCACTGTGTTAATATTGCTGAATAAAAATATTTTTGAACAAAGAACAATAGCTTAGACAAACCAAAGACGGGTTTGATGAATTAGAAAGAAAGTAGAAAAGTAAAAGGTAAGTTGGAAAGAATTGAAATGTGAAAATATCCTGAAGAGTGAAAAAGAAACCAGCAACTTTCCGAGTGCAGTCTGGCAGGATGAAGAGAGACTTACTCCTGAGTGTTTCTTGTTTCAGTTATAATTCACCATGAGCTCTCTGTGTGACAGACAACAGATTTAAGAACAGTTGAATATGTAAAGATGCTGTAATATCAGCAGACGAGTATCTGCTTTGAGATCACTTTTTATACCTGACAAAGATGAGTGCGGCGACACAGAGCACCAACACCACAGACGACAGAATGACTGAAATCCTGATTCCTTTGAGAAAAACAGGAGATAGAAGGATACAATAATGTGAACAACTATCAAATGACAAAAAAAATTGATCATAAAAACTGGCTTTAAAAACACAAATGTTAACACACCTAAATTTCTCTGATTAGATCCTGACTTCTTATCCAAACCTGGAAAAAGAAACACAAACATTAGAATCACAGAGTAATCATTAATTTATGAATCGGTGATGTTGAAAGAGTTTCTCACCAGCATCATCAGGAATCGTCTCCATCACCTCTCTGTGAGGAGCAGAGAGCACTCGTGCTGCACATCCCACCTGTGTGCTGTGTTTACGTGAACCTGAGAGCACAGCTGTAGTGGTGACAGTGAATGTAGCGTTGGTGTTGGACACACTGACAGTGTTGTACTGTGAGAAGCTGAGGTCTTGTTGTGAGACACTGAGTGTTACAGTGGGAGCAGGTCGACCAGTGGCTGAACAGGAAACAACCCACTCTTCAGTAGAGTTTGACTCTCTGACATCAACAACAGGTTCATGCAGCTCTGTGAAGGATCAGGAAATATGTTATAAGGACCATGTTGTCAAGAATAAACCAGCTTCTGGTGCATTTAATCACATTAAGGTAAAAGTTCTTACCATAGACTTGGAGGCAGGGTTTACCTGTGAAGGAGCCTTCAGGATAAGTGTTAAACAGACATGGATAGCAGCCTTCATCCTGCTCCATCACATTCCTGATGACTATGGAGCAGTTTTGTAGTTCAGTATGTTTAAACTTAAATTTCTCTGTAAAGCCATCATTCACTCTCTGACCATAGTACTTGCTGTACGTGGCAACATTTGTCTCCACATCATGTGAGATTTTCTGCCATGTGACCTGAAGGACGTCTTTAGTGTCCAAGAGCTGACAGCTGAATTCAGCATCTTCTCCCACTGCTGCCAGCACAGTCTGCTGTGTTTGGACCACTGCTGTTAGAGCTGTAGGAGATAGATCAAGCTGTGAGGCACTTTAAATATAATGTTCAAGTCCAACTTGCTGACACATGAGGTCCAGTGTTACTGGCTATCCCAGTTCCTGCAACACACAGTTGTACCTTCAGCCTCACACTGACACTCTGCCTAAACAAATCTGGTAACTGTGTTATTGCAACAGGAATCAAAGTTGCTTTTTTTTAGTTCTACTGCAACACCCCGAACACAACCATAGAGGTGCACACACACATGTGCAGATCACTATCCACCCTTTCTAGCCACAAGGCAAGATTTTAAGGTTACATAATATATTAGATGTAAGATTCATCCCAGTGTCTCCATAGACAGACTTATAATTATGCCAAGGAATGTAAAAAAAACAAAAACAAAAAACAGGCTGTTTTGAGCTTCATTGTTAGCGCCCAAGGTCAAATTTGACTTATCATTTTGGCTAATATATCATATGAAAGTTAAAGTACATGCAATAGTATGTAATGCTTAGAGGTCATACATCACAGGTCAAGGTCAAACTTTTTTTTTCAGTTTGCAGTTTAGGAAAATCTCCAAATTTTAAAGCTAAACCAATAAATGACTCACTGGGGGACATATGCACTTTCTCTGTTTGAGTTCTTTAAAAACATTTGTTAAAACAACATTATAAAATGACTATTATAAAAACTCCATTCAGCATTAACAATTCTCACATTACCATGTTTGATAAATAATACATTGTGTGGATTATGGCATGAACCTGTGCAAACATTTTCAGACAAACGTGACTCAGGGCATCATTAGCCATCAAGCCGGATACACTTCCTTAGATCGTAAGCTGACATAATATCACAACTGCCACGTTGTCCCTTTTGCCCTTCTTGTTCTTCTACTTTTTCTTCTTCTTTGCCAGTCGACACCAACAATAAGCTGCAGGACCTTATTACTTTTTCAAACTATGACATTCACATATTGAAAATTGATTCAGAGTGAGATTAATTCACCCCCCCCCCCCCACACACACACACACGCACGCACACGCACGCACACACACACACACACACACACACACACACACACACACACACACACAAAAGAAAAAAACATACTGGGAATGCTGAAGTGTTGCTATGATTTTCCTAAAGAACAAGCTCCAACAGCCCCGTGACCGTCACTAACCCCTCCTAAATATTCAGAGAAACCACAGAAAATAAACTTTAACACTGTCGGTGGTTGTACTTGTCACAACAAAATCTAAATTCTCAGGTCACCTTAGTGACCTCTACTGTATAAAAATAAAAATAAAAGTCTATTCTATAAAAGGGTCTAACTCACATACATACAGAAATACATTTTTTCTCACCTTTGTCAAAGGCTCCAGAAATGAAAACAGCAAGAAAATAATATAAAACTCCAAAGGAGGACATTTCATTGACTCGCCATTCATTTAAACTCCAGGTTCCTGCTTCTGCAGTTCCTCGAGTTTGATCCAATCAAATGCGTACAGCTCGCGTGGAGTCAAGTTACTCAACGTTTCACGTCACTTCCAGCTCTAAAAGTCGGAGCAGCTCCACCATCATCTCTCAGTTCGCTGTCCAAACGGAGATGTGAACGCACTCGAGGACAATAAATTACGCTTAAAGTGTTTCGTTCTGACAGAGTGGGCTTTCCACCCACCCCATTAATGCTCCTGTTCAGTCTTTCAACAGACTACCTGCATGTCTCTGGACAGGGATAGCGTTGGTCGAGTGCTGATTGATTGACAAGTGGACGGGAATAGAGTGAAAGCGGAGTTTACCAGGAGCGGCAGAAGCACAGAAAGCTTACATAATAACACGAGAGGATTAAAAGCACAGACAGCGGCTGCACTGAACACGTTTCAATGTTCGTAACTTTCGATTTCTCTTCAGATCTTTTTCCAGGTCAAGAGCAGCACAATCCTACAGACTGTTTGTACACACATGAAACCCCAATCAGCATTCAAACATTTTAATTGTTTGTTGTTTTTACGATTTTCCCCCCTAAATATCTGCAGTTACAAGTCGTTCAGCTGTTCAACTGTCTGATTTTTACACGCGACTTTTGCTACTCTTCTCCTACATCTGATCTGTGCAGAGATTCATTTGTAATCTAAAGCTCGTTAACCCCGAGCTTCTCATGCTCAGTGTACATGTATACCAGCAGGTGGCGTAGGCTACTCAGTCTTCATCACATTAGTTGGCTGGTAGTGATGGTTGCGCGATGCAGGGCAGGTTCAGTCACAGATCACAGTACATCTACCATATGCTTGTTGTAGCGACGTGTTTATGTTTTTCAGTAGTTGTCATAGGTAGCTGGTTTTGGCACTTTGTATAAAATAAAATGTTAACTGAACAGTTGTGACTGCTCAGCCTATGGTTCAACAGCAAACTCTTACATCAGTTGGCAGAGAGGAAACAAAAAAGTCTCACTGTATAGGAGTCAGTGGGTTATCACATACAATAGCTGCAACAGCATGAAAGGCAATAATAATAATAATAATATAAACATGTGCAGCCTGGAACTACAGCAAGACGTTACCTTCTTGTAGTTCCTTCTAGCTACGTTGGTACCTGACTTTAACACATATTCAGAGTGTCGAGGCAGACTAGAAAAATATGGTTGATGGAAGAATGGTCAGTTTACTCGCTTTATTGTATCACACTGGAGCATTTATGAAATGTTAATAAGCAGAATAACCATCTACAGATACTTCTGTCTCCTAAGCCTGGTCACCATAAATAAGGAGGCACGTCTCTCTGCAGCAGTCTGTTCTGAACGTAACCACAGTCATTTGTTTTACATTTTGTCATGTTACTGTCTCATTCAGTTCATTTTCACCTTGAAACTCTGCACACAATACGCCAGAGTGACAAAGTGAAAATGTTTGCTTGTAATTCTTGCAAATTTATTAAAAAGAAAACCAAAACTATAACACACATAACTATTCACAGATGTTACCATGACACTGGAAGTTGAGCTCAGGTGTATCCTGTTGCCAATGATCATCTGGCAGATGTTTCTATATGTGTGATGAATTCAGTTGAATTGGACAGGATTTTAAAAGGCGCACACCGGTCTCTATCAGGCCACATAGGTGACAGAGCACAAACCAAGCCATGAAGTCCAAGGAATTGGTTGTATATCTCTGAGACGGGATTGTAGGAAAGTGTGCAGAAAAATGTGTGCAGTATTGAAGGTCCCAAGAAGCACATGGAAACACACCTGGACTTTACCAAAAGGCAAGGACTCTCAGAACATGAGAGACAAACTTTTCTGGTCTGATGAAACAAACATGGAACTCTTTGGCCTGAATGCCAAGCATCATGTCTGGAGGAAACCAATACCATCCCTATAATGAATGCAATTCCTAATGAACGAAGCCTTAGCTTGATGCTCTCAACTTCTTCTTTTTTTTTTTTGTATCCAATAATAAACATATAATGTGAAAAGATCCCCAATAAATTACCTTATATGTGGTGACATCCAAAAGTGGGGATCTATTAATGTGTTTTCAAAAACATTTCCTGTGGAAATTTTTTAAATAAATCAAGGTTCACACAACTAGGTTGTCTTTGTGAGTTTGATTTACCTTTGCAAAGAGGTCAAACAGCAGTGCAGTGAATAAACTGTTGCATTAGATTTCATTTCAGCAACACGAGCAGCTTGTTTGTTCATTTTCACAATTCTCACTTAAAATCACTTGATGTCAAAATATTTGACAAACAAGACAAAATTTTACCTTTTATGAACAACAGTTTTTCCTAATAATAAAGAAATATACAAACATACAAATATACAAAGTTTTAAAATTAAAAGTGCATTTCCCCCCCAAAAAAGCAGAGTGCAGTAACAAAGACCGACTAAATAAATGACTGAAATCCTGATTCCTTCTAGACAAACAGTGGAAAGAAGGATATAATAATCTGAACAGCTATTAAATGACAAAACACTGAACATAAAAACTGGCTTTAATAACACAGATGTTAAAAGACCTAAATTTCTGTGATTAGATCCTGATTTCTTATCCAAACCTGGAAAAAGAAAAACAAACGTTAGAATCACAGAGTAATCATTAATTTATGAATCAATTACTTTAAAAGAGTTTCTAAACAGTCACTTCTCTCTGATAGTGACAATTTGCATTCATCAATAACCAAGAAACTGACCTCACAGCATGAGTGGTGCTGGTTTCAGTCATTATGGAAATGTAATGTTTATAAGTTTGGGGAAACCTGGAGTCAGCTGAGACTGAAGAATTCACTTGGCTGAGTAACAAAACATTTCTCCCACTGAAAACGTTACATCCAGATCAACAGAATCAACTTTTTTGGGACCGAGAAAGAGTTAGAGGAAAGAAAGTTTTGGCACTGTGTCACGGACCGGCTCTGGAGGACTCAGGGGGCCGTGAGCAGTTATTATTATTATTATTATTATTATTATTATTACTATTTGGGGTCTGTGTCGTCTTCTGTTCTGTCCACGTTTGTATGTAGAGTGCGTGTGTCTGCTTCTCTCTCTCTCCCCCCGTCCTCGGGGCTGTTGACGGAAGCGCGCGTCGTGGGAGAGGCGTGTCCGGGCGACTGTCGTCATCGGGAGTCCCTCTTCGCTGTTGCCGTGGCCCACCTGCAGCTGATTACCTGACCAGCTGGTGGTAATCATCCCTCCCGGCTAGAAAGAGGTATTTAACCTGGACCCACGGCGACAGTCGACGTGGGATTATTACTCCTGACTGGTATAGTCTGTGCGCGACGTGTGCTCTTGGTAGTCGGCTAGCGTGTGTGGCTAATTGTGGTTTTTCCTTCTTCCTCCAGGAAAGTCGAGCGAAGAAGCGAGTTGGGGAGCACACACACTAAGGGGGCTACAGCACGGGACGCACTGGGAGTAAGGGATGAGCACCATTGGCTAATTACATCTGAGTTAACTGTTGGACTGACCCGTCTATTCACTGTAAATAAAGTGCACTGTGGCATCGCAGAGTCTTGCGTTTTGGGTCCTACTTTCCTCATCGCCACGGTCTGCCAGCCAGACCGTGACACACTGTGCTCAAAGCTTTGACTCTGCATTTTCTGCTCCTCAGTAATTCTGCAGTTTTTATGAAACAGAGCAGAACTGAAGATGAAGCCTCGGGGTCAAGGAGGAGAGCCACAATAAAAGACACACACAGACAATCAACTGAGTTTTTACAGTGACTTCTTTCAGATATGTATACACATTTTGTAATCGGTCCATGATGAACAAAAACTGGAGTCAAACACACACAAACCTCTGCAACATTACAAATCAATTTCATGTAGTTTTTCCTTCTCTCAGACCTGCACTACAGCCTACAGCACATCTGTCACGATGCTGCAATTAGTGTCACTCATATTAGAAGTGAGTTAGATTCATGTCTGAAACTTTTGGTACAGAATATTGACTTTAATAAATGTCTGCAATGTTACAGGTCATGCAGGAAGTAAAAAAGACCTGACTGTGAATAATGTTTTGTGCTCTTCTGCACATTGGACAGTCAGGTGTTACAAAGTTACAAAGACTTCATGTTAATGGTGCAGGAGTTTCTAACAAAGCAGCCCTCCTCTGGATGAATCCTGAGCTGTCACATACACACACACACACACACACACACACTGTTACGTCCCGTGGCCTCGTTTCCAGATTTCTGTATTTCAAGTGGAAGGTTTTCTTTCTCAGTGTTCAGCTGTTATAGTTTCACAGATTTTTAAATATTTTGCAGGTTGATCATGAAGATCCTAAAACGTTTGTTTCAGCTGTGAGATACTGATGCTGAACTAAACAGACCGTGAGCCCAGAATTACTAACACACTAAATAACACACAGACATTAAATTAGCCTCTACTTACTTCACTTAGTTGAGGCTTCATGTCTGATTTGCTGTAATGTATTTAAAGCATAAAGTAAAGGGGACAAAGCTGAATGGCATGTAAGGTTATGGTGTAAGGATAAAAGCAGTTTCCAGTTACGACGTAAGTTAGGAGGAATAAGCAGAATAAGCCAATATTTATGTAATGCAACTTTGGGTTCTGGTGTTTAGGTAAATCGATAAATAGATAAACAAATAAATAGCACAAATCACTAAGAGTAAAATTGCAATGTACCATTATATTAATTAATATATCTAGCTAGCTATCTTTGTTTCTTATTTTGACTGTCCTGTCTGGCAGCCGTTGCAAGCAGAGTGTGGTCTGTGGCTCCGCTGCAAAGGAGGGGCTGTGCCAGGGAGGCTGGCAGGGCTGCTGGAAGCAATTCAGTAACTATGCTCTCCATATTTCAGAGACTCCAGGACCTGGAAAAAATGAGGACAGGTGGAGATAGACTCAGAATTGAGTCTAGCTGGCTCTCATAAAGATGAAAGTCCTGGATCATCATGGTTGGTGTCTCCTAGGAGTCCATTATCTGAGGTGATTATCATCGTGTTTCAGTGGAGGTGTTTCAGTCCCATAAAAAATAATAAAAAACACTGCAGCAGTTGTCTGTTAATAGTGCAAAATCAAAGCATTCTGAGCAGATTAGCTTAGACAGAACAAAGACAAATGCAGCAGAGTCTACTGAGGTGTAGTACACATCAGATTGGAGGGGGGGGGGGGGGGGGGAGCTCTAGAAGCAAGTTGGAAGATTTGAAATGTGACAACATAACAGAGTGAAAAAGAATGACAAAAATTTCCACGCACAAAATGACAGGATGATAAATAACCAATAAACCTGAGTGTGTCTGGCTTAAGGTTTCAGGTGTTTCGTTCATCTTGAACTGTGTGTGCGACAGACTGAAAGATTTATGAAGCTGCACAAACATTTATGAGGGGAATCAAAAGGAGAAAGTGTTTAAGAGGATTTCCTGCTATGAGATTTCTTTTTCATATAAGCCACAAAGAGGAGTGCAGCGACACAGAGCACCAACACCACAGACGACAGAATGACTGAAATCCTGATTCCTTTGAGAAAAACAGGAGATAGAAGGATACAATAATGTGAACAACTATCAAATGATGAAAAACATTGAACATAAAAACTGGCTTTAAAAACACAAATGTTAACACACCTAAATTTCTCTGATTAGATCCTGACTTCTTATCCAAACCTGGAAAAAGAAACACAAACATTAGAATCACAGAGTAATCATTAATTTATGAATCGGTGATGTTGAAACAATTTCTCACCATCATCATCATCATCATCATCAGGAATCGTCACCATCACTTCTCTGTGAGGAGCAGAGAGCACTCGTGCTGCACATCCCACCTGTGTGCTGTGTTTACGTGAACCTGAGAACACAGCTGTAGTGGTGACAGTGAATGTAGCGTTGGTGTTGGACACACTGACAGTGTTGTACTGTGAGAAGCTGAGGTCTTGTTGTGAGACACTGAGTGTTACAGTGGGAGCAGGTCGACCAGTGGCTGAACAGGAAACAACCCACTCTTCAGCAGAGTTTGACTCTCTGACATCAACAGCAGGTTCATGCAGCTCTGTGAAGGATCAGGACATATCATCAACATGTTCTTACAAACACACCAGCTGCTCACACATTTATGTCCAGTATGTTTGTTACAAGCACTTGTTGTTTGTTAAAGAAGATTAAAGTTCTTACCATAGACCTCGAGGCAAGTTTGACCAGGGAAGGAGCCTTCAGGATAAGTGTTAAACAGACAGTGATAGCAGCCTTCATCCTGCTCCGTCACATTCCTGATGACTATGGAGCAGTTCTGTAGTCCAGTGTATACAAACTCAACTTTATCTTTAAAGCCATCATTCACTCTCTGACCATAGTACTTGCTGTAGGTGGCAACATTTGTCTCCACATCACGTGAGATTTTCTGCCATGTGACCTGAAGGACGTCTTTAGTCTCTAAGAGCTGACAGCTGAATTCAGCATCTTCTCCCACTGCTGCCAGCACAGTCTGCTGTGTTTGGATCACTGCTGTTAGAGCTGCATGGAGATACAGTTTGAGATGTGAGGCACATTCAGTTTTTGTTCAGGTGAACTGTAACACACAAAGTTGCAGTTTCACTGCTAAAACTTTTTTGTTATTTTTCTCACTGTTCATAACATGTTTTACAGTCTTTTTATTTATTTTTTTTTTTTTTGAGTTTCCTTCCTGAATAGAACTGCCCCAATAGTATACAGTAACTGCTGCAGGGGATTTTCTAACACTACAAGGAGGATTTTAGTATTGACCGACATTTCAAAAAGAGCATTGCAAATTAAGAGTAAAGAAATGAGCAGACCTGACGAAACATTAAATATGAATATTTAAAAGCAAATAACAGAGTGTAAGTGTTTTTCTGTAAACAGCGCGGCAATTCGGCTAAATGAGAGGAGGCCGAAGGGCAATTATTCTGTTTTTGATATAAGATTGAACCAGTCAGGGGACTGTGAGGTCCTGAGACTCAGGGAGTATCCAGAGAAATCTGAGGTATTACAAACTGCTCCACTATGAACCTCTAAATCTCTGTGTAACAGCTGAGTTATACAGTGGACAGAAGAACATTTATGATCAGAGCCCCATCAGTCCCTGTGTTAATGAAGATACTGTAACTGTCCCTTTTGCTGTGGTTTGCAGGCAGTGAGCAGAAAAAGTACTTACCAAAAGTCATTTAGTGTGAGACATTTTTCATTATGTGCCTCTGTGCAGAAATGTGACTCAAATCCTGAAACCCTGCAAACTTGTCTGCTCACTCTCAGTACAGAATATCGACTTTAGTAAAGGACAACAGTGTGCACAGTTATTACGTAAGCTCATATTTATTCTAATGGTTCAGGGTTTGACTGTAAATAATGCTCTGTGTTCTTCTTCACATTGTACACGTGAGCTGTTAAAAAGACTTGATGTTCGTGGTGGAAGAGTTTGCAATGAAGCAGTCCTCTGGGTGAAACATGAGCTGTGCAAGGACACGCAGGAACATTTATCCACACGCAGCTTTTTTTAACACGAGCCTCTCTGATATTAAACACACTGATTTTCCTTCAGCTGCCTCTCGTTGCGCTGAGTCATCGTGCTGTTTCTGGAGAGAAACACGTGCGTGAAAGCGGCTCCATTACTGCACACTCATTACTGTTCTCCTGTCAGGATTGTTTTTCATCCGCTAATTTGCCAATTTTTCCCAATTTGTAAATTTGTAAAAATCAGATAACCTCACCCCTCATTGTTAGTTACTGCATTGCACAGTTTACACAAACTCAAGTTCTCATTTATCATAACTTGAGTAATATCTGTCACTTTGACGCCTACGTGCTGAACATGGGAAAGTCCAAATACTTCAAATGATTACAAAGTTAGTAAAACTGAGTGGTAAACTATCGAACACACACACAGATATATATATATATATATATATATATATATAGAGAGAGAGAGAGAGAGATTGTATAGAGTTGTATTAACACAGACTTTGTTCCCACCTTTGTCAGAGACTCCAAGAATAAAAATAGCAATCACATAAAATGAGACTCCAAGATGCGACATCGTGGCTCCACACTTACCGCTAAAACTTCAAACTGAACGGAAATGTGAATGTTCCGGGGAAACACCTCCGACACTGAGTCACAGTATATGTATCTACTGTATATATATATATAGAGAGAGAAACAAAGAGATATTTATTTATATTAGCAAGTGCGCTTAAAGTGGTTAAAAAACTGTCTGTCCATAAAGAAAATAGAGTTTAAAAGCTTTTATAATTCATGTGTTCTAAGATGTTTTTGTGTATACTTGCTGCTAAATTGCAGGTTGTTCATGTGAAACTAAACTGTTGGCTAATTTCAGGTTGATCAAAACGAGCAGCTTAACGAGTGCACATGAGAACAAAATTATTAATATCATTATTATTTTTATGAAATGATTTTCTTTCTCGGAGCAAAATATAAAAATGCAAACATCCAAAATTCAAACTGGGACGTTTGGAGAAGCTGCGTTTAAAATACTTTGCTCTGCTAAACAACACCTTGAAAATAGTTTTTAAAAGGAGAACTATTCATATGGGCCTAATAACCCCTCATCTGTCTCTGAAGGTAAGTCTTTATCTTTAAAAAGAAAAAAATAATACTTACCTTGTACACAGAACTACTGTGTTTTTGCTACTAAATCATTCGTGAAGCAGGGTTTTTGTGTGAATTATCTTGTAGCAAGTGTCACCTGGCAGTTTGCTGCCTTCCGTCGTGTCAGCAGAGGAGCTTTGAAAAGTTAGGGTGAGTGACGTGAGGTCAGCGCTCTTCTGTGGGAAGTTCCACAGACGATTAACTCAGAGACTTTGGCTGTTTGATTTTGATTATTCAGTATTGTAGGTGCTCATTTTTAATGCGTGTTTTTCGACTTTCTAGTGTGACCAAGGGTTTTAATGGTTGAATCAATCAAGTTCTAGATCGGCTGTGAGCGGGGAAATCAATCAATATAGTACGTATATTGATTGTTTTTAGTGAGCATTGTAGTGCTATTTGCTTGGACCTTTGGTTTGATAGGTCTCATGTGCGGCTGGGATATTAGTAGAATTTGTTGTAAATCCTGTCTGGGAATGAAGGGGAAATGTATGCTTAACTGATGGAATAATAAATGAAACATTTATTTCTTTGGATATTCTATTCGACACTTCAGTGCTCGGTTAAAATCTTTTTATTAAAGTTTTCGTTCTGAATTCAAAGTCCGTCCAGCTCCGAGTTAATTGGTAGTATAGTCGTTGCCTCATGTGAACCACTTCCATGATAGACTCACTAGATGGCACAATAGCCCCAGTGACTACATTTTTTTTTCTTTTTCATTTTTTTGTAAAGAACTTTAATTAACTGTGCATCTGGACGTAGCGTTTTTACAAGGAGAAACGATTAGTCACTCATTCAAGTGACTTCTTCTTCAGATGGTTATTTATAAATGGCCTTCTTGACTCCGCGCTTAAACCAGCGTTCCTTCCTGTCCAGGATGTTACATCCTCATCATTGAAAGAGTGTCCACTGGCCTGTAGGTGTAAATAGACTGCAGAGTCTGGGCCTGATAGCTCAACTGTGTTGTGCCATCCGCTTCACCAGAGGTTGTTTGGTTTCCCCGATGTATAAATCCTGGCAATCCTGCTGGCACTTAACAGCGTACACTATGTTACTGTTAGTGTTGGGGGACCCAATCCTTGGGTGGACCAGTTTTTGTGTGTTGATGTCGCTGCCAAATAAAATATAAAATGACTAAAACACTATACAACAATACCTGACAAGAAACACTGGCATGGTCTTACATGGTAAACATTACTGGACTGAGAACTGAAAACTTTATAAATGTAAATATCGATATACGTATTTCTATTTTGTGTGTCTTTTGTACACATTTTGAAAAGCCTCTATAAATTCATCATGAATAAACAAAGACCTCATGTGGCCTTTTTGTGTAACTTCACTCAAAATCTGTTGACGGCTAAGTGTTTAAAATATGGGACTTTAATTATGTTTATTTGTTTTTGAAGAGTGTTCAGCAACAAAAGCCGTTTGACCAGTCATCCAAAATTATTGAAAAAATAATTTTAATGTTCAAAAAAGTAATAAAAAAATAAAACAAAGAATTTACATAAAAAAAACAATGCACAATACAATATTATTAATCTGGTTTTTCTGTCTCAAATCTTAACACCACACTGTAAGGAAAGTCGAGAAAACTCAACACAAGTAAACTGTAAACTCTTGCTTCAATCACATTCAGTTCAGGTTTTGAAAAACACAAATTCCTGCTGAGTAAACAAATGTGTGAGCTGCTAATAAGAGATCTTCTGCTGTTCAGTCAGGTGCACTAACCACTACACTGCAAATCCACACAAAACGTATGTTTATCCAGAAAAAACCGTGTATCTGCAAAACCTGCAGCCCAAAAAAAGTCAACGCTGTCAAAAAGCATGTGTTTGTGCTGGTGACGGTGAAAGGGTTGGATCATGGTTTAGTTGGCTTCTCTCAGGTCTCCACTTTTTAAACCAGTTTTACTCAGTGACTCAGTGAGGCAGTGGGCAGCCATTGGGTGCCCGGGGAGCAGTGGGGACGGTACGGTTCTCATGGTTCCTCATTTTTCCGAAGTTGTCATTTAGGAACGTGTTGGGTGCCCGAAAACGTGACATGTTGATGATTTGTCACCCAGCGTTAAATGTTACGCTTTGGGAGTGAGAACGTGTTGCAGCAGTACCTCAGGGTAGCCATCTATTGGATTCAAACCCCTGCCCTGCGATCATGGGGCCATCACTCTACCTACTGAGCTATCCCCCCCCCCCCCCCCCCCCTCCTTTTTTTTTTTTTTTTGAACAGTGAAATTTGTTTTATGCCCAAATTATTCTGCAGATCATCAGGATGAAAAGTTATTGGCTGTGTTTGCACAGCCCTTTTAAAAAAAAAATGCTTTCATGACATTATTGTGTGTCAGGTGGTGTCAGGGATATCCAGACTGACAAGTAGGACATTGAATGTTACCTCTCCGGTGGGAAGGGAGCCTGAGATTGTCTAAATTGTGGTCTGTTCTATAGTAAATGCAGATTTAAAAAAATTAAGAAAACAAATAAGATGGGGTTCTACAGAATATGATTGTTTGCTTGCAGGACACCAGGAGAGATGAGTTCTCTATGACAGATGGTGTGGTCAGTGAAGATGGCCGCCTGCAGGTTCAAGGTCATTGAATCTCCAGCCCAAATCCACTGCCACTGTACTTAAGGGAAGAGAAGTTAAAGACTTTCTCCTGCACTTACATTTGGATCACCTAAATCCATGACAGTCATTCAGGAAGTAATGTCTGGACTGGAAACAAGCCATCCTTAAAGTATTACAACATACCAAGCTTCTGTGTTTGAATGCAAAACAAATGTATTGTTTGATCTAGAGACTGCACTTATGACTGAACAATATATAATGAAAATAAAATGCATGTAACTTGTAAAACAAAATTGTAGGAAGTCTAAACTTAGTTTCAGAATCATGAAATCGGAGACTTTGTTATTAACCTCACAGTGAAACAGTGTTGGCAGTATAATTATTTGTTGTTCAGAAGAACAGTGTCCAGTATGTTGGCTGATTTACTTTTTTGCATTTGGAAGTAAAAGTTGGGCTGATTTTGACGCCATTACAAGAAGTGTTGTTAACTATTCTTTTTGAATCATACTTGCATTCAGTGTTGTATTTATATAAGTGTTGTACTAGAAATTGTGATAAAACAATGTCAAGTTCCCACAAATTGCTCAATTTCCCACAAATTGATTTTTAATTTAGAACTTAAAACGTTATTCTTAGTACTATATACTTGAAATTAATAAGTTGTCATAACATATTATCTTAAGTAAGCTTTACTCAGTTTTTTGAGGCGAAGAGTTTGAATAATTTTTTTGAAGTTCTGGGAAATAGATTGTTACGGAGCCCCGGAAAGGACACTGGAGAAAAAAGTCATTAAGAAGAACTTTTACAAGATTTTGCAAAACCTTTGCGAGATCCCGAGTTACTTTTGCAAGATCTCGCAAAAGTTCTTCTTAATTTTTTTTTTCTCCAATGTCCCTTGCGGGGCTCTATAGCAAACTGCTCCATTGTACAAACCTGAAATCTGTGTGTAACTGCTGAGCCGTACGATGGGCAGAAGAACATTTATGATCAGAGCTCTTTTTTCTAATACAGCTCATACAGCAGGAGTGTATGGGCTGCTTTTGAACTGACACTCAAACAAGATTTACAAGTAAACCAGGATTAAAAATGATCAATGATGACACATATGATCTAAACATGTAAACACAGTTATGACCACCATCATGCACCTGACCAAAGACATGACTTTCTTACAGTCTCATTAACTAAAAAGAAACTGCGTTACAACTGTGACTGCTATATTGCGAACTCTGTGCGCTGAACACTTGACCGCTGATGCAAAGCTCATTTTGGTGCGCTTACTGTGTTTACATCTTCAGGGGTATTCAGAGCAGGGAAAGTTTCACACACTCGACTGACAGCTTTAGGTCCATGTCACCATTGTTCATTCTGTTTACATTTCTTTCTCATTTTGAATAACTCAACACTTTATATTTGGAATGAGAGAAGGGGAGGAAAAGAAAACAGGAAATTAAGGAGCAGGACTTCCAATACTAAACCTTTAATAAAGACACTTTATTAACCAACATTACTTTAAAAAAAACCCAAAACCCAAAACAAACCAAGGTTCGCTGCCACGATGCTGGCCTAGTTAAAATAGCAGCTCAATAAAATAGTTAATGGTGGAGACTGGCCACCAGGGGAGGCAACCTACAGAGAGGAATGCCCAAGGGGTGCCACTAATTACTCACCCCTGCAGTCTCTCTGCAATCCTTACTACCACTCTTACTGCAACTTAAAATGTTGCACTATATTTGCTTTTCAGTGTGTACACTCACATGCATGAGAGGGAATTCCACCACAGGCGGAAGCAGTTGTGTCTCCACTAAAGCAAATAAAATTAAATCTATAAATCAAGCAATACAAAACACGAAACACCTCAATAAATAATAGAGAAAGAAACAGTAACACACACACAGAGACACACGTACACACATGCACTTTAAAATACAACTTCAATTAAAAGCAACATCTGGCACATCCAAGCTGAACACCAACTGAGTGCAGTGCAGCAGAGGTACATGCAAATGGTACACCAGCACCATTAAAACGTAATAAAAAGTTAACACTAAAACACCATAAAACAAAGAATAACCAATCAATGCCAGTCAACATGACAGCAACAAAGCAACACAAGACTACAACAAGACAAGAAGATGCGACATCGTGGCTCCACACGCTAAAACTTTAAACTGAAAGGAAATGCACGGCTGAGAAAGTACTGAGTTATTGTTCCGGCGAAACACCTCAGATCATTGAGTCACAGGATATCTATATATAGATATTTATTTATTTTAGCAAGTGCATTTAAAGTGGTTAAAAGAAACTGTCTGTTCATAAAGAAAAGAGAGTTTGGAAGTTTTTATATTTGTTCTAAGATGTTATTATGTATTTGCAGCTAAAGTGCAAGTTGTTCATGTGACCCTAAACTGTTGGCTAGTTTCAGCTTCAGAGTCACTGATGCGGATCAAAACGAACTGCGGCTAAACTGAACCTGCTTTAAGAAAAGAAATTACTGGGCATGAGCTATGTTCATGTCAACATCTGAAACACAGGCAAAATCCATTAAACAAATCAGCTGACCAACAATAAATCTATGGAAATTGAGACATTAATATATTAAAGATAAATCAGTAAAAAACAATCATGAAACAGGTTTATAAGGCAAACATTCAGCATTCAGTCAAAACTCCAACACTTAGATGTCACGGACCCTCAGGGGTCCGTGAGCAGCTATTATTATTATTATTATTATTATTATTATTATTATTATTATTATTACTACTACTACTATTTGGGGTCTGTGTCGTCTTCTGTTCTGTCCACGTTTGTATGTAGAGTGCGTGTGTCTGCTTCTCTCTCTCTCCCCCCGTCCTCGGGGCTGTTGACGGAAGCGCGCGTCGTGGGAGAGGCGTGTCCGGGCGACTGTCGTCATCGGGAGTCCCTCTTCGCTGTTGCCGTGGCCCACCTGCAGCTGATTACCTGACCAGCTGGTGGTAATCATCCCTCCCGGCTAGGAAGAGGTATTTAACCTGGACTCGCGGCGACAGTCGACGTGGGATTATTACTCCTGACTGGTATAGTCTGTGCGAGACGTGCGCTCTTGGTAGTCGGCTAGCGTGTGTGGCTAATTGTGGATTGTCCTTCTTCCTCCAGGAAAGTCGAGCGAAGAAACGAGTTGGGGAGCACACACACTAAGGGGGCTACAGCACGGGACGCACTGGGAGCAAGTGATGAGCACCATTGGCAAATTGCATCTCTGAGTTAATTGTTGGACTGACCTGTCTATTCACTGTAAATAAAGTGCACTGTGGCATCGCAGAGTCCTGCGTTTTGGGTCCTACTTTCCTCATCGCCATGACATTAGATCTCTGATTAGAAATTATCTGCTTAGCTCAAGCTGAGTGAAATTCTGACTAACGGGAAGTGAACATGAGGATTAGTTTGAAAATGTGCACACATTAAAAATATAAAACGACTTTCTTATCCTGTGTTTTTGATTGATTAACCTTGTTTATGTAATTTTTATTCTTGATCAGTCAGGACCCGTCATACACAGAAAAGCAAAATTATTAATATCATTTTTATTTTTATGAAATGACTTTCTTTGTGTGAGAAAAATAAAATAATGCAAACATCCAAAGATCAAACTGTGTTTCAAATTCTTTGCTCTGTTAAACAGCACCTGGGAAATAGCTTTTAAAAAGTGAAATTTTCTCATTTGCTAATAATTCTGTCCTCCTCTGTCTCTAACGGTGAGTCTTTATCCTTTTTTTTTTAATGATGACCTTCTACACAGAGCTACTCTGTAAGGCGTATGTCCTTGAGATCACTTCCCACACGTTACCGTGCTTCGTGAAAACGTGTGCTGTTGCGGTGACTGTAACTCTGCATGAGACTAAAATTTACTGCATGAAAGTTTACATGTTATCTTCAAGTGTATATTTTTTCTGCTCTGTGTGTCTTCACATCACTAATTAGACATTCTGTATTTTTACACTCAGTTGAAATATGAGTAACAACATGCAGGTCCACTTTTTATAAAGAAAAAAGCTACCTGCCAACTTAATTCACAGTCCATATGGACCTAACAGAAGTGTTTGTAATGCTCACGTTGGACAATGTGTAAAGGCCACTGATCATACAGATTTCCTTCCTTTTGTTTAACCCACAGAGACACCAAGAGGAGGAAGGGAGGAAACAGTTTCTGAGTGTGGACATAACATTAAACAGACAATTAAAAATTGAAAAATAAAATACAATCGTTAGTATGAAATATCTCTCATTTTTTGCCTCAATATAACAGCAAATAATTTGCAGGTTGATGATGAAAATCCTAAAACTATTCTTTCAGCTGTGAGCTACTGATGCTAAACAGGCTCAGGATTACTTACACACCAAATAACAGACAGGTAACCTAATTAGCATCTTTATAATTCACTTCGTCGAGGCTTCGTCTCTGATTTGCTGTATTATCAGACTAAAAGTACTTTTCTAGATAAACAAAAGTACTAAATAAAACCACTAAAACACTATACCAACAATACCTGACAAGAAACACCAACATGGTCTTACATGACAATTATTACTGGGCTGAGAACTGAAAACTTCATGAATGTAAATATAAACATATGTATTTGTGTGTCATTTTTTCAAATTTTGAAAAGCCTCCATACCTTCATCATGAATAAACAGAGACCTCATGTGGTCTTTTTGTGTAATTTCACATGAAAATCTGTTGTCGTCTAAGTGAACACAATATGGGATTTTAATTGTGGTTATTCGTATTTGAAGAGTATTCGGCTGCAAAAACAGTTTAACCAGTCATTCAAAATTATTGTATAAAAAGGTTTAATGTTTAAAAAAAGTTATAAAAAATAGTACAAAGAATTTACATTAAAAAAGCAAATCACAACACATTAATATGATTCTGGTTTTGTGTTTCAAATCTTAACATCACACTGTAAAAGTGAAAAAGCAGAGAAATTTCAAAACAAGTCAACTTTAAACTCTCACTTCAATCACATTCAGTTCACTTTTGAAAAACACAAAAATTCTTCCTGAGTAAAAAAAACATGTGAGCTGCCAATCAGAGGCCTTCTTCTCTTCAATCAAGCGCATAACCCACTACACTACAGATGCACACAAAACTTGGTCTCTGTAAATTAAGTACATCCAGAAAGTAAACTGAAGATACATAGAAATTATTCACATGATACAGTCCTGATCAAGTGATCAGACCTCTGGTAACAAAACAGTTATACTGTTTTGTTGTTTTTTTATACCTTCACCCTAAAGAAATTTTGAGGTATCGGCAAAAGTTGTGTTCAAACAATCGAGGTATTAAAGGTTTTACAGAATTGCTACACCGCTAACATCTAGTGTTTGAAATCATTTGAGCACGTTTTCAAAGATCAAGTGAATCATTAGTGTTGTACAAATTAATACTGGCACTAATTTGTTTTCAAAGACAAAGAGGGCGAGGACACTGATTACTGAAGGAAATGGAAGTGAAAACAGACACTTTAGTTACTGTAAATTCAGTTTTAACTGATTAAGACCAGTTAAAAAAAGAGTTCAGAACATGCTAGCTGTCCATTTAAACATGTGTGCCGTCCAGAAAAGCCGGACATCTAGCTGCAAACCCTGCTCCAAAAAACAAGTCAATGCTCTTAAAACGTAAGTCTTTGTGCAAGTGAAGGTGAAAGGCTTGGATCGTGGTTTGGTTGGTTTCTCTCAGGTCTCCGCTTTTTAAGCCTGTTTTCACTTTGGTTGACTGAAGGTGTTTCATGCCTTAACATACAACAAAAACAGTGAATCATGACTCTGTTAATACTGCAAAGCAAAGTATTCTGGACAGATTAACAGCTTAGACAGCACAACGGAATATGTATCAGAGATTGTTTGATGTGCAGTAAACATCAGATTACGAATAAATGAGAGAAAAAAGAAGCTCTAGAGGTAACTTAGAGGTCAAATGTCTCAGCATATCAGAGAGTGAAAAAGAATGAAGTAACTTTCCAAATGTGAGATGACCGGATGATAAAGATGGAATTACTTCTGATTGTGGTTTCAAGTGTTTTAATCGTCTCCCTGTGTGACAGACTGAAAGATTCAAGAACAGTTAAAGCTGCACAAACTTTGATCAGATGAATGAAAGAGAGAAAGTGCAACACAGATGATGTTTAAGACGAGTACCTGCTCTGAGTTTTCTTTCTGAGCTGGAGAAAGATGAGTGGAGCTAAAAAGCCACAGGCAACCAACAACACAGAGGCAACCATGACTGAAATCCTGAGAACTTTGAGACAAACGGGAAAGGAGAAAAAAAAATTAATCTGAACACCTAGAAAGTAACAATACACTGAATCTGTAAGAAGTACAAACATTAACATACCTAAATTTCTTTGATTAGATCCTGATGTCTCATTTAACCCTGGAAAAAGAAACACAAACATTAGATTAGAGTAATGATTCATTCATAAATAAATGACTTTGAAAGAGTTCTCACCATCATCATCATCATCATCAGGAATCGTCACCATCACCTCTCTGTGAGGAGCAGAGAGCACTCGTGCTGCACATCCCACCTGTGTGCTGTGTTTACATGAACCTGAGAGCACAGCTGTAGTGGTGACAGTGAATGTAGCGTTGGTGTTGGACACACTGACAGTGTTGTACTGTGAGAAGCTGAGGTCTTGTTGTGAGACACTGAGTGTTACAGTGGGAGCAGGTCGACCAGTGGCTGAACAGGAAACAACCCACTCTTCAGTAGAGTTTGACTCTCTGACATCAAGGACAGGTTCATGCAGCTCTGTGAAGGATCAGGACATATCATCAACATGTAATTACAAACACACCAGCTGCAAACACATTTATGTCCAGTAAATGTTGACATAAATGCCTGAAGCATTTGTTGTTTGTTAAAGAAGATAAAGTTCTTACCAAAGACATAGAGGCAGGGTTTCCCTGTCAGGGAGCCTTCAGGATAAGTGTTAAACAGACAGTGATAGCAGCCTTCATCCTGCTCCGTCACATTCCTGATGACTATGGAGCAGTTCTGTAGTCCAGTGTATTTAAACTCAACTTTATTTGTAAAGCCATCATTCACTCTCTGACCATAGTACTTGCTGTAGGTGGCAACATTTGTCTCCACATCATGTGAGATTTTCTGCCATGTGACCTGAAGGACGTCTTTAGTCTCCAAGAGCTGACAGCTGAATTCAGCATCTTCTCCCACTGCTGCCAGCACAGTCTGCTGTGTTTGGATCACTGCTGTTAGAGCTGCATGGAGATACAGTTTGAGAAGTCAAGAACTTTCAGAAAAGTAAACTGTCATTATCATGTCACTCTTATTAAGGCCTGTCATTGTCCTAAAGGAATTTTTCATACCTTTTTTTAAATTCAAATTTCAAATTCACATTCGTTTTTTTTCTACCACTATTGTGTGCATAAATGTTTAACTATTGTGAAATGTCCATCTTTCTTAGAGGTCAAAGGTCCAAACTGTGATTTTTATTATTTATTTCAAGTATATCATAATACATTTGTGTGAGTTTATTAGCAATAAAAATATTTTTCAAAGGCAGTAACTTTTATGATGATAACAGAAATATAAAGCAATAAAAAGAAACAAAGAAAGTTCTGTGGGCGATGTCCATAATAACGTCTATGGACAAAGGTATCACATCGTAACGTGACGTGATAGCTTTGTACCTTAAAAGCTGCTGGTAGCTGCGTCTGCTTTTAAAATGACAAGCAGCAGAAGTATTTGAAGAATCTCAAACTGTAGGCTGAGCAAAATCAGGAACAGCGTTACTTCATTTAGACAACCTTCATCTTGCTGAACGTAACCTTTCTCTTTTCTTTTGTTTGATACAATAATGAGTGAAAAATAAATTAGGTTATTTACACTCTGCGCCGTTGAAGTCACGTCATGAAAAAATCAACTTTTCCTGTAGCCCCTTTCAAATTTAAAACGCTGTAAAAGAAACACTTCGTTTCTTAACAAGGCGTTTATTTGAAATTTGACGAACTCGTGTAATATCACACTCAACGCTTACCCACTGAAAAGCGGTTCCACAATTCAAATTATACGAAAAAAAGAGTGTAACACGTCCGTGTGGTCTAGGGTGACCAACCGTCCCCACGCCTAATGATGTTTAAAAGATCCCAAAGCGCAAGTGCATCTTTTCAGACGAACTGCAAAAGAATTTCCCTCGTACCGACCCAGTACTGGTATTTTTTCTTATGTAGATGAGGCATTATTTCTGTACCATTATTTAATTCCAGAGGCTTTTAAGTTATTTTTTGCAATTGTTGACTTGTAAAAGCCTATATGACATATTTTATTCCATAATTCATTAACCGCACAGAGAAGGCATCGTTTAAATATGTTATAAATATGTTTCTAAGCAAGTTCTTCATGACTGAGCCAAGTGTCCTCTTTTTTTGGAAATAAAATAAGATCACCCTATGGTCACATACATAGACGTAGGTATTCTGGAATAAAAGTTTCTTCTTACCTTTGTCAAAGACTCCAAAAATAAAAACGGCAGTGACATAATGTGTAATTCTAAGCTGTGGCATTGTTGCTCCATGCTGCACCGCCAGAAGTACCGCCAAAGCTGGACAGTATGGTTGCGAAAGAAACCGCTACTACTTCCGGGTAAATTGTTGTAATAATTTCTGTAATGTATGTAAAGAAGCAATAATGCCTGATGATAAAACACATATTTCATGATTATAAGGACATAGTAACAGAATTTGTCAGTAACTGATGGTTACTTATTACTTAAAAGTGCAATAACATACATCGCAGTTGCCTTTATGATCCCCGTATGATAATAGTACAGTCCAGAATCATATTATCTTTTACTACATTTCATGTGGTTTAAAAAAAAAGCATTTCTGTCACTAAGAGAAAAGAAATGTTAGAATTTTCTCTAAAGTCATGTTTTCAGATGGGATATTAAGCTATAGGACATTTGTTGTGAGAGGTCTCTCTGTGGAAAGCTGTTATATTCTCATCTATTTACAACTAAATTGCAGGTTGTTTGTATAGATCCCAAAGTCTTTCAGCTGCTGAACACAGATGTTCATCAAAACCAGCTGCACATCGTAGTGTAAAGTTACCAGATAAACTGAAACTCTTTGAAAAGAAATTAATATTGAATACACGATATTCTCATGTGAGTCAAGAATAATATTCAAATGAAACATACTATAAATATATATTTATTCTACTGTTTCACAAATCCTTTGTTTTGTTATCTTTCTACAGTTACACGCATAATTCCTTTTAAAATATGGCATTCCCCTTTAGAGAGAGGTGCCAAACATTCATAATGAATAAATATACATATATATTTAATGATTCCAAAATAAATCAATAAATCACACACTTAAATAAATCAACACTGAGCAGCACGGTGGTTAGCACTGTTGCCGCACAGCAAGAAGGTCCTGAGTGCAATTCCACCATCAGGCCGGGGTCTTTGTTATCCCTGTGTTTGCGTGGGTTCCCTCCGGCTTCCTCCCACCGTTCAAAGACATGCAACTTGTGGGGATAGGTTAATTGGATAATCCAAATTGCCACTAGGTGTGAATGTGCAAATGGTTGTCTGTCTCCGTGTCTTGGCCCTACGACAGACTGGCAACCTGTCCAGGGTGTGCCCCGCCTCTTGACCTATGACAGCTGGGATAGGCTCCAGCCCCCCCCCCCCCCCCCCCCCCCCCCTCCCACTACCCTGAAAAGGATAAGCAGAAGCGGATGGATGGATATATTTAATGATTACAAAATAAATCAATAAATCACACACTTAAATAAATCAACACTGTCGCCCATTTTTTACAATTTAAAGTAACATGATGGGCCAAAACAAAACAAAAACAATTATATGCAGTATGTGTATTTTTTACATATTTGATTACTTCTCTAACCTAGAACACTAAAAAGAACAACAACATGAAAATATGCACAGTGAAAACAAACAGACATATTTTTCATATTTACAGTATGTTACATAATTACAGACACGGTACAGTTGTGTAAAAAATTCATTATGGTAAACAGAAAGTTAATTAAGCCCCAGTACGATGATTTCTTTTGGTGTAGTCCTTTGTTTTTCTTCAGGATTGAACTTCTTTGTTGTTACCGTTGTTGTGGAAGTTTTCCATTAAATAAAGCCTGCAGACAAGTGGTGAGCGGTAGCTAACATTCTTTAATCAAAACAAAGAACAGAAAACTAAGCTTGGTGGAGAGACGGTCAGCAGAGTCTCTCAGGCTACGTCCACACTAGCCTGGATAGATTTGAAAAAGGCGTTTTCATCACACTAGCGTTTTCAGTCGTTTCACAGAGTTGTGCGTCCACATTGAAACAGCCGAAAACGCTTATGTTCCAGCACTGCGCATGTCAAAATTGAGAGCCATCAAAACAACTGCTGTATAATGCACTCCACTATCTTTGTTTAATTGGTCACATGACTGCATCACATGACTAAAATGCGTCTTTCGTGTTAGAAAGTCTGCGTTTTCAGGAGAGTTTTCAAGTCTCAGTGTGGACACGAGGCCAAAACGGAGAAATACGATGCATTTTCAAACCAAAACGCATTAGTGTGGACTAAGCCTAAGAGACAAAAGACTCTTCCTGTGGAGTGGTCTGCTTCCCCCAACATCCTTACCAGGCCCCCACCATCTGTCGAACTGCATGAATGTGAAACATGCTAAGGTCCAGTGGCACTAAGGCAGTATAGGATTAATTAATGTGACTAATACATAAATAAAAGAAGTTCTTATACACCATCTTGTGGGATACTTTCTGTCATTCAAATCTTTGTTTCAGTTTTCATCAAAAATGAGTCTTCTTGCGGGTGCTGATGACAACACTTGGTTATGATTTTGTTGAGTTCGCTCAGGAGTCTCTTGTCTGACTTCCCTGCACTCTTGTGTATCAGTCCTTAAAATGAGAGCAAACAAAAAAGTTACATTTTTTAAATATTACTGTATGATTGAGAATAAAGTTACAGCAAAGTGTGAGAACATTTAAAAGATTGAAAGTGAAATGTAACAACAGAGGCTGAAATTTCCAGTTGTACATTCACAGGATGAAGAATCACTTACTCATCAGTGTCTCTGTTTGCAGTTTCAGGTGTTTCATTCAACTGAATCGCCATGTGTGAAAGACTGAAAAATGTAAGAAATTTATTAGATTTATTATTGCTAATACACTCACACAAATGCATTATGATATACTTGAAATAAACAATAAAAACCATAGTTTGGACCCTTGACCTCTAAGAAAAATGGACAGTTCACAATAGTTCTGAAAGTTCTTGACTTCGCAAACTTTATCTCCTACAGCTCTAACAGCAGTGATCCAAACACAGCAGACTGTGCTGGCAGCAGTGGGAGAAGATGCTGAATTGAGCCGTCAGCTCTTGGAGACTAAAGACGTCCTTCAGGTCACATGGCAGAAAATCTCACATGATGTGGAGACAAACGTTGCCGCGTACAATAAGTACTTTTGCCAAAAAGTGTGTACTGACTTTGCAGATAAGATTGAGTTTAAATACACTGGACTGCAGAACTGCTCCATAGTCATCAGGAATGTAACAGAGCAGGATGAAGGATGCTATTGTCTGTTTAACACTTATCCTGAAGGCTCCTTCATTAGTAGAACCTGCCTCCAAGTCTATGGTAAGTTCTTGAAACAAACATAGTGGACATAAATGTGTCAGCAGCTGGTGTGTTTGTAAGAACAGGTTGAAGATATTTGCTGCACAAAAATCTATGCAACATAGACACGGTTTAAGAGGAGTACCTGTTCTGAGATTTCTTTCTAAGCCAGACACAGATGAGAACACCAAGCACCAACACCACAGAGGATGAAGTCACTGAAATCGTGATTCCTTTACGACAAACAGGAGAAAGAAAGTGATAAAAATTTGAACATCTATCAAAACAAAATAGGATCAGGAAAGCTGACTTTAAAACATACAAATGTTAACACACCTAAATTCCTTTGATTAGATCCTGATTTCTTATCAAGATCTGGTAGAAGAAACACAAACATTACAATCACAAAGTAATCATTAATTTATAAATAAATGACTTCAAGAGAGTTTCTCACCATCATCATCATCATCATCAGGAATCGTCACCATCACCTCTCTGTGAGGAGCAGAGAGCACTCGTGCTGCACATCCCACCTGTGTGCTGTTGTTACGTGAACCTGAGAGCACAGCTGTAGTGGTGACAGTGAATGTAGCGTTGGTGTTGGACACACTGACAGTGTTGTACTGTGAGAAGCTGAGGTCTTGTTGTGAGACACTGAGTGTTACAGTGGGAGCAGGTCGACCAGTGGCTGAACAGGAAACAACCCACTCTTCAGTAGAGTTTGACTCTCTGACATCAACAACAGGTTCATGCAGCTCTGTGAAGGATCAGGAGATATCATCAACATGTTCTTACAAACACACCAGCTGCTCACACATTTATATCAACTATGTTTGTTTGAGTTCAATTCGATTCAAATTAGGCCTAATTATTCAAGACCTTGCATGTGAGCTGTCAGGATATCAAGATTTTAAATTCAAATCTAGATTTAACAGGGATCCAGTGTAGAAAAGTCAATATAGGAGAAATCTGCTCTCTCTTTCTAGTCTCTGTCAGGACTCTTACTGCGGCATTTTGGATTTGAAGGCTTTTCAGGGAATTTTAGGACATCCTGATAATAATGAATTACAGTAATTCAGCCTAGAAGTAATAAAAGTATGAACTAGTTTTTCAGCGCCATTATGAGAGAGAACATGTCTAATTTTAGAGATATTGTGCAAATGGAAGAAAGCAGTCTTACATATTTGTTTAATACGTGCAATGAAGGACATAGCCTGGTCAAAAATGACTCCAAGGTTCCTCACAGTGTTACTGGAGGCCAAGGGAATGCCATCCAGAGTAAGAATCTGGTTAGATACCATATTTCTAAGAAATTTTAGTGCCAAGTAAAGCACATTTTATCTGAATTTAGAAGCAGGAAGTTAGAGGGCACACAGGTCATTACTTACTTAAGACATCCCGGCAGTTTAACTAAGTGTCAACTGCATAACAGTGAAACTGCATGCCCTAAACCTGTTTCTGTACTGCGATGAGGGTACAGTATTCTTGAAATAAGCCATTCCTCTGCATATGATTAGTTAGCTGTTTTACAACTTCAGTTCTAATCTGTCATCAGAGTCACTTATTGTTGGAAAAGGAAGGTTTAAGTTCTCACCATAGAGTTGGAGGCAGGGTCTACCAATAAAGGCTCCTTCAGGATAAGTGTTAAACAGACAGCGATAGCAGCCTTCATCCTGCTCCGTCAAATTCTTGATGACTATGGAGCAGTTCTGTAGTCCAGTGTGTTTAAACCTAAATTTATCTTTAAAGCCATCATTCACTCTCTGACCAAACTGCTTGCTGTAGGTGGCAACATTTGTCTCCACATTATTTGAAGTTGTCTGCCATGTGACCTGAACGACGTCTTTAGGCTCCAAGAGCTGACAGCTGACTTCAGCATCTTCTCCCACTGCTGCCAGCACAGTCTGCTGTGTTTGGATCACTGCTGTTAGAGCTGTAGGAGATATAGTTTAAGATGTGAGGCACATTCAGTTTTCAATTAGTCCATTTTTTTCAGTTTTCTGTTTAAATTCAACGTCAGTATTTGCAGTAGTCATTAGTCTATGTACCGTCATTAAAGTTTTACTATAAATATGGTTGCTAAATATAGGTTAAGTGCTTCCAACATATATTAAATGTGAATATTTTCAATAGGAATAACTTTGTAAATTTTGTCATAGGCTGCCATTTACACATATGTCATTACTATGCTTAAACACATTAACTCCAGTTCAGTTCTGCTCAGTCATCAGACTGTATTGAATTATGTCAAAAGTCCTCCGCGAGATAAAACATAATTTAATGGCCAATCTGCAGCAAACACATGTAACTGCACATACTGTGAGTGGACGGAAATGCTTCAGGACCTGCCTGAGAATCTCCTGGATTATGAGATTGCCTTAAATTAAAGTATTCTAATGGTAGTTATTAGTACTTGCACTCATAAACTCCAGAAAATGACGGTATTTTTAATTTATTTTCTAGAACAAACACGGTATAAAACAGCGGTCACGTTGCCGCACGGTGCAACTCGAGGTTGTTTCGTACTGCTTTGAATGTCGCCCATGTTCCCTTTTGGCTCCGCCCTCCAAACTTTGAAAAGTCGGTGAATGGCGGGCTCACCGTTCAGTTTGGGGAAAGCGGAGCAGCCAGAGGGAGCACTGAGAGCTCAGACTACGCGCGAGGAATTTGAACGCGAGAGCTGCATACCTGCACCCGTGAAAATACTTTGTCGTGATTACGCTTTCTCTCCCGATGAAACGCTGGACAGAGAGAGGACTTTTTGTCTCTTCTTAAATTTGCTCGAACATTTTTACAGCGCCATCATAGATACGTAAGCGCGCCTCTGCGTGTACACTATAGA
Organism: Diplotaxodon limnothrissa; assembly: GCF_057381915.1. Lineage (NCBI taxonomy): Eukaryota > Metazoa > Chordata > Actinopteri > Cichliformes > Cichlidae > Diplotaxodon > Diplotaxodon limnothrissa. Next base: position 1,751,682 of record NW_028188555.1, on the reverse strand, counting down.
GACCTAAAAACCAACTGCGTGTAAATCTGCCTCCCACTTAAATACTCAGTTAAACCCAAACAGTCCAAAGTACCAGTTCACCTTAATGAACATCCTCACGTTTAACAAAGAAGAGGAAGAAGTCAGTATTTTCGGGAAGAATCGCTTATTGGCCCATGCACGTGTGTAACATTGACACCCAGTTTCAGCTCACCTTTGTGAAAGACTGCGAAAATAAGAAGATTAGTAACATAATAACATGTAACTCCAAAGCGCGGCATCATGCCTCCGTACTTTACCGCCAAAACATTCAAACTGATTTGACGTGTAGGCTGGGCAAGTCAAAGCAGTTCCGGGTTAATTGTTCATCATAGCACTTATATAATCACATATAAACTAATAAAGTAGCTAAAAAAATAAGATAAAATCACACCTGAGTGGTATTATAATGTAATAACAAATAAATTATTCAACAGGCAATGTTCAGTTATCACTTCAACATGCGATATGAAGAGCGAGTCTCCCCTCTTGTGCTGCAGTGGTACAGTCCTCTTTTTATGTAACCACATACCAGCGCACCAAATATCGAAGTCAACTTTTCTGTTACACTGTCCAAGTTTTTTTTCCAGCTTGTTCTGAAACTTCCTGACAGGAAATCACAGCAAAACAAAGATAATAACATTTCAGGTATATAAATTGTGGGTTTATCTTGAGAATCCCAGAGAGGCTGTAGGCTACCCTTTTGTGTAAATTACATAATATTCTCAGCACCACTGAAGACCTTAGAGTGAAAAAAATAGAGCTGAAACTTTTTTTTATCATCACATACAAATAAACAACCAGTATGCAAAAAGTGACACAATATATCAGTAAAGACACAGAAGAAGAAGCATTTAATGAGATATTGTGGAGAAACAAAATATCACATGTGTGTTTGCATTTTCTCCATTTTGCACAGTTGTTGTTGACTTTACAAAGATTTATACATTTAGACAATTCTTCTGGCAACCTCCTTTATCAAATTACAATATTCCTGTGAGGTTAACAGTGTCATGTATTTTCTATCTCCCCTGAAGCTGGGTTTGTGTTTCTTTTCATTTACAAACCAGGAACCTTTTATGCATTATGCAAATATGCTATGCATGATGGCAGCAAATAAAACTTTGCCTTTAAAGATCAGGGACATTTATGTTTCCATAAACTCATGTAATGCTGAATAAATAGATAGTTTACTCCATGAAACATCACATGGTTCTTAACAAGTCAACAAGTTCATTACATACTGCCTGGCATACAACATGTTTAAATTAATTATACGTGTGTGTTACACTGATGACATTATCTCCCACTGGCTATTTTGGTTTTTAGTTGGCTTCTATCACTATATAACATCAGGTCATTGTGATTTAAGAAAACTTGTATTTTTTTATTGCACTATTCCGCAGCCACACAAATCTAAATGAGACTGGAGTTTTCTGCAGGAGATCAGTGGCAGTTCCACAGCCTGTTCTTTCCTTAAGGAAAAATTCACAGCTGGGTTCTTCAAACAGTGTCAATCACCATTGTGTTATTAATAATGTGGCACCAAAAGAAAAACAAAAAACTCAGGAACTTAACAATCATGGCTTCATAGTTAGCTAACTTTCATCAGTTAGTTAAAAAAAATTGTCCAAGTTGGTTGATCCTCCTGTCTAAATCAGTCTGTTACTGGTTTTCTATAAAATCTTCACACGCTCCTCCTAAACACTCAAATTGTGAATTCTTTTTTCAAATTTTTGCTTTATTTGACATTACCAGATGGACAAATATTCCTTCATTAAATACCTGAGAACTATGACTTCATATGTTGTGTTTTTTGCACAGATGCTGTGCACTTTAATTATACTCTGCATTACAAAAAAATGCAAAAAAATAAATAATTAACTCTACAAAGAGAAACCTACTCAAGATATATTTCCAATTGTGACTCGTCAGTGAGCGGTATTCTGATCTGGGCAGGAAGGATTGTCGAGTGCATCCCATTGTGACAGTACTTGTGTCTCAAGCTTCGATGCAGTTTTTTCAGGTTCAACATTGGTCAACATTCTTTTTCTGAAGAGGTGTTTGTTGTCTGAGATCGCTATTAAATAAATGTCCTCTACCCCTTAAAACAAAGATAAAATATGTTTTCACTCATAATTTTCATCAATACATTAATATTGGATGGTATGTTTTATGAACAAATCAATAGCTTTAAACAGTGGAATGCTGGACACGTGCAATAAATAACTTTGCAAGTACAGAAAAGGATAAAGAGTGACTTACTTGTGAGTGTCTCTGCTTTTAGGTGTCTTACTCATCTCAAGGTCCATTTGTGAGAGCCTGAAAGGTTTATTGACACTTACACAGAGAGCACTCGTGCTGCACATCCCACCTATAATAAATGTACAAAAATGATTTTCAGTTTCCTTTGGTGTCATGTTGTACAATTTATAAAATGTCCCTGATCTAAAAATCACAGATTTTCCTGTAAAAAATAATATAACAAAGAGAACTGTCATTTGAGCCGAAATTTAGCTCTGATTGCAGTTTGAGTCTCACTCAGCCTCCGTCTGGGATTTTAAGGGGTGTATATGTAAAAGCCGTAATGTAAGCAGAGATCCCGCTTATTATTAACACACGACAAAGCCTGGGATCCACTCGGATGTTTAACAAGCAAATAATCTGATAGTGTAATATAGATTTTTTACATTGATGAAAGCAATTTTACAGTACCCAACTCCTGATTGTCCCTATTCCTAAAAGTGGAAAAACACATAAAACATTTACTTTCACTACTGATCACCTACTGATCGGAAGGTTGGTGGTTCGATTCTTGGCTCCTCCAGTCTGCATGTCAAGTATCCTTGGGCAAGATATGAACCCCAAGTTGCTCTGCGATGTGTCCATCGGAGTATGAATGTAGTTAGAGAGCACTAAGTATAGATAAAGTGCTTGTGAGAATGGGTGTGATTGGGCGAATGTGGCATGCTGTATAGAGCGCTTTGAGTACTCCGAGAGAGTAGAATCAGTCTATTTACCATTATTGGCTACAAAGCATGGATCTTCCATTTGTCAGTCAAGTGCACTGTCTGCTACAAATAAACATAAAGGTTTATCTTGATGAATCAAGGTTTTTCATTCTGCTGTAATAATGCTTAAGGAATGCTGAATAATGTAAAGAGGATGTAACCGTCCCCGAAACACTTAAATATAAGTGTTTGCTTTATATGTTTGTGTGATACATTCCTGTTTAAATTAGTTCATTTATTTGTAGGAAAGGGTTAAAAAATTATTGGATAAGATGATAAAAAGGGTAGCAATGATTAAAAACTTGTCTAAAATATGTGATTACAAAATAAGAGTTTGTCAAATGTGTAAAGTGTGTAAGGTTTGTTTGAGGTAGAGTTTGTAATGGTCACATGACCAGAGTTTAGCTGAGAGCACAGTCATTGAGGGTCAGAGCATGGACACAGAGCTACATATGTGGCTAAAGTCACAACAGTAATGTTATTCTGCATGTTGTCTAAGAGGCGCACACAGTAATGGTTTTCATATATATTGTGTATATAATATTGTATGTATGTCTTACACTGGCAGTAAGAGGACATTTTCAGTGATATCCATTATATTGCATTTTTATTTAGCTCAAGACTGTTTATGGACACTAAGATGAGAGACTTTGATACGGTCAGAGATATTTGCGTTGTGAACGTTGTGTTTTCTTCAGTTTTCACAATGCCTGAAGAAAATAAGAGAGAGAGAAAAATAAACTTCCGAAGACATCAGTGTGATGCGTGGCAATTGTTTGTTGAACCCCTGTAGTTACAGAACACAAAGCTGAATGCTAACAGAAAGTGCAACCAGGGTCACCTGCCAATCAAGCATGAATCTGACCACGTTTTTCTATACAACCTGCCTAACACACGTGTGTTACACAGGCTTGTTGAATGAAGCCTTGAATATAATTCAACTACTGAACTCAACTTCTTCATTATATTAATTAAAGTAAAAGGAACTTCCGCTTTTTTAGCAGTCAAGTTCCCTCACCCATGATGTAAAAACTGAAAAAACATTTTCAAGTAACAACAGTAACAAGCTAATATCTAAAAGCTGTCTGCTTTTAGAGCTGATTTTCAACTGACAGAAAGTGTCCTGAATTGTTAAAATAAAATAAAATAAAATAAAATAAAATAAAAAAAAATAAAATAAAATAAAATAAAATAAAATAATGTAGCGGTACACTGTTGATATTGCACAATCAAGAGTTTGCCTGATATTTGCAATTCACACCAGATTAGAAAGGAAATAGAAGCATAAAAGAAACTCCAGAAATAAGTTTAAAAAATTTCACAATGTCACAACTTATCAGAGACTCAAAAGGAATGATTTCACTTTATAGGTGTAAATCAAAGGATGATAAAGAGTGATCATCGCAAACTTTTATCATCTGAATTAGCTGATAAATAAAAGGTACATAAGCAATTTTAAGAGAAGTACTTATCCTGAGATTTCTTTCTAAGCTCGACAGAGATGAGAGCAGCTGATGATCAACAACACAGACAGGGTATGATGACTGAAATCCTGATTCCTTAAAGAAAAAGACAGTCGAGAAGGAAATATTAACCTGAAAACCTATGAAGCAGCAACAGATTGATTGAGTCATTGAATTTTTTAACCAGGCAGTGGTGACAGAGCTCAAGGAAGACTGTTATAGCGGACGCCCAGGACCACTATCTCTGAAACGTGATTCTGTACCCTTCGCTGGTAATAACGTCCGGTCAGAGACGGGGAATGACGTCAGAGTGGAAGAACTTTATTTACCACGAGCCCACATCAAACACACTCTCGTTGGCAAGTAAGGATGTGTGTCTGAAATTAATACAAATAAGAAATAATATAATGTTTAGCATTTCTCACACTTCAGTATTACAGAGAACACCATACCACATTACAAATGAACAGAACCAGAAAAAGAGCTTATCATAACAACATAACAGGATGGCATAAACACAGAATCATAATCAATTTAACCCTGGAGAACCCATGGGGTCAGAGCCGACTCCATTTGTTTTCTAGGGAAACAGGGTCCTCCAGGGTTAAGCCAATTCCCTCATTTATGAGTCAACACCACCCTCTAGTGGACACAATTACTCACTCAAAGGCCGCCAGGTTTACGCAGGCTTTATAAACAAGAACAAACTCGTATGCTAACTTAGTAACTCCATCAGGTAAAATCTTTGTGAACATTAACTCTCGGCAACAACTGAAACAACTTATAAATAAGGAACATCCTGTGGAGCCAGGCGACAACTTACTTACCTACAGCTGCTAACACACAAGGCAATAATAACAGCTGTTTACATTGATACATAACAGCAACAGAAATAAAATACTTTCCCAATGTGACTTACTGCGTCTATGAAGGCACACTTGCACGTGTTGTGCAAAAAACTGATTTTCAATGTTTCTGTGTGTTTTTTATGTGTAATATCGTTACATATGTTGCTAAATAGACTTTGGTGAACAGGTATTACAAAGGGGTTATATACAAAATTAAAGATTTACCTGTTTCTCAAGTATCTTTGTAACTGTGTTATTGTACTTACATTATAATCAATCAGCTCCCTTTTGTCCACTTAAAAATTGGCAAATACCGGAAATCAGTTTTTGGAAGACAATCACGTTTTGGCACAACACCCGCCTTAGTCTGATTCAATCCAAGTCCATAACTTGCCTGCAGGGAGACACAGCAAGGAGAGAACGGGTGTGCACTCTGATTGGCTATTGGCCCCTGGGGGAGTCATGCTCCTCCCATGCAGGTAACGCATGCCCTGGCAGGAGGACTTTTTAGCAAGGACCTTGACACTGTTGAAAGAATTTGCTTCCATAGAGACAAAAACCTGCAGATCTTTGAAGGATCATTTGGGAATCTCTAAACAGTGAAATAGTAAAACAACACAGTGATGGTGCGCATGAGGGAAAGAGCTTATACAGAGGTTAGATCCTGCCTTGAGACAGACACACGACTTATATCAGGTGGTAGCGTTGTTGTAGTCACTCCTGTCATCTCAATATGTACCCCACATATTTCTGGTGCTCAACAAAACTGCTTCCTCTCATTGACATGTCTCATTTCTGGAGAGGAAACGCATGTGTAAAAGTTGCACCTTCACTATAGTATTTCTGTCCTTCTCTTCTGTTCTTCTACCTTTAGCTTTGCTTGTTTTTGATCTGCTAATCTTTGCTACTCTTGGTAGAATGCGTTTATTCCCACAATGAACTTGCTGTTGCTACATTCGCGCATTATTGATATATCACCACCAATCGGAGTAATACATTCAAGTTTACTACTATGGTCAAATCGCATTAGAAATTAACAATTAAAAATTAACCTGCTAATGCAGGCTATTCCTTGAGTATTACTATTTACTATTACATTACATTACATTACTATTTAAACAAATTACACCACACGAAGTGAGAAAATATATGTTTATACTGTACAAGGTTGCACCATTAAACACTCTAACATGCCAGCTCACCATGATGATCATCACTAAAAAATGTAAACTTTCCCATCTATAACTAAAATACCTAACTCCCATATCGTCATATATACATTTGTTTTATTAAGATACAACTTCTCATATTTGTCAAGGACTCCAAAATATAAAAACGGAATTAACATAGTTTCATACTGTGCCGCCAAAAATTCAAATTGTACTGAACTCAGTTTCAGGTAAATTGTTCATCAGGTCACCATGGAAACACATAAACTAACAACTGAGTAAAAACCCTAAGACAAAAAGATAATATGTGAATATTATTATACAATAAACAAAGGCTATATTTAACAAGCACAGTCTTATTCCCAGTTTAAAATATGTGTCAGTCTGGTTTTCCCCTTCCATTTTAGTGGTATAGTTCACCCAAAGTACTATATGATTGACTAAATACTTCTACTATTACTCAACTCAGTTTAAAGAAAAAACCCAACATTCATATGACCGCTTTGACCAAGTACTTGTCAACAGTGAGAAATAAAAACTCCCTTTTAACAGGAACTGCTGGCAGAACCAGGCTCAGGGAGGGACAGCCACCTGCTGTGACCGGTTGGGAGTGAGATGAGGGAGACAAGACAAAAGACACACTGTGCAAGAGAGCCAGGGATTAATAATAACTAATGATTAAATGCAGAGAGGTGTATAAACACATAAATAGGGGAAAAGAAGAAACACTCAGTGCATCATGGGAAGCCCCCAGCAGCCTAGAGCCATTGCAGCGTAACTAAGGGAGGATTCTGCCACTACTACCATTATTACTACGGCTACTACAATTACTTCTAATCATAATGATCAGTTTTTGTGTTAATGGTGTTAACACAAACATGTTTCCTTTCTAGATCTGTATGTGTTTCAACAAATTATGTTTAACCTGGACTGAAAGTCTTTATGACAGGTAAGTAAAGAAAAAGAAAAATCCTTGTTTTGGTTTGCAAATTGTAGGTTTATCACAAGGATCCCAAAGAAGCTGTATGTCATAAATTACAGTATATTTTCAGCCAACCAGAGCCCTTTCAAGCAAAAAAAGAAAAAAAGAAAAGAAAAGAAAAATGAAAGAAATATTGTACAAATGAAATCAGACACACGGTTTAGACACATTTAATTAGCTCAACAATAAATAATATTTGAAAATAAATTATTAAAGATACATCAGTGCAAACATTTAGGATAACCACACCACAGGTTAATAACACATAATAAAGACTGGGACTAACTCACATTCATTTCACCACAGCTAAAGCTGGCATCTAGCTTAAATGTAAATTAAATGCATTTAAGCTAAATGCCAGCACATTTGCATACTGACTGCACTGTATTACTTAAAATAATATTTAATAATAGTACAAACACTGGAGTGCAAACTGCCAGAAAAGTGCCAAACTGAAAGTACACATTTACTACATAACATTTAAACATAGAAATTATTTTGTTGAGGTATTTGTTCAGATTTGCTAGGAACGTTTCCTTGAGTTGCCTCATGTGAGCCATGTGGACCCTGCATTTCCCTGATAGGACCACTAGATGGCAGCACAGCCCCAGTGTAATACCGCCTACGGGGTATTTCCTTACTTCCACACACACACACACACACACACACACACACACACACACACACACACTCCGGTTTACTGCTTAAATGTTCTGCATGCAATTCAGAAAAAACGAAAGCTATATTCCTATCACATCCTTGTGGCTTTGCACCGCTTCTTCTCCATGATATTTGTGTATTTTAATTTTTTTACATTCAGAGTCGGATGAAACATGTTTTGCTCAAAGCTCCATGACATTAAAGTGCTGAGTAGCGCCGTTCATAAGAAATGTCAATGGACAGGTCCACGCATGTGAAAGTTTGAAGCTACCTGCCAATGCTTGACCTTAATTCACAAAGGAAAGGGGTTTGTAATGCTTGCATCGCAAAAGGCAGCTAGAAAGTCTAACATTGGTTATGCATGCATGGAACATGATCCTTCTCTCTGGTTGTGCTTCCTAGAACTCCTAGAAAGAAAGAGAAAATAAAAAGAAAACAGTTTATCAGCTGGCTCATCTGTTAAGTAACTGCCTAAGATGCTATAAAACAGCACTAAAAACTCACCTTTTAATCACATACACTGCAACAGCTATACAGCAAACAATTATAGTGATGCAGATCAGTGCGATCGCTGACGGAGACGGTCCTGTCCCGGGAGAGAAAGAGCACCTGGTTAGTTTGTTCCAGAAACAAAATGACTGACGCTTCTCTGAAAGAGGAAAGGGGGGAGGGGGGATTTACATGGTCACACATTTACTGTTAAAGCCAAACAACTAATGTCCATCATCCGTCAGATGACCTCCCCAGAGAGCTACAGCTCATCAGCACCGCTCACTGTATCGTGACGTGGGTTTTTTTTTTTTAACTCGCCAGAAGCGAAACTGGCGTCATCGCCGTACTGAAAGCATCAGCTGACTCACAGCATAGCATTCACTCAGTCTGCTCTTAGTCACTTTTGTTTGTTATCTTTCTAGTGCGACACTCCTTGACTGCTTCATTGTCACGCAGTTTGTCCCAAGTCATCAGGAAATGGATTTAACATGACTTGGAATTTCAGGGAATTCCTGCGTTCCTGATAAGTGAAAAAAGGAACAAACAAACAAACAAAAACGACGCAGTTTAGTGAGCCTGAATTTTCCTGTTAGCTCTTAATCACAAACAGTAGTCTATGTTTTAGTTTGATTAGCACCAAATAGAACACAAAACCTGTTTAAGCAAGATTTGCATCCAAATATCACACTCTGGGCAGGCTGTGGTGCAGGAGTGACATCACTTTCAGTCAGTGCGCACTCTGCTGGGAACGTTCCAGGAAGCTGGGACCAGATCACCACAGGGACTTCCTACCTGCATCATTTTCTAAACAACCGCAGCTAAGGTGTCACTCAAAACTCTGTCTCATAATTTCACTCTTCACTTCCCGATAGTTAGATATTTAGTAATAGTTTCATGGAAGTCTTTTTCCCTGTAAACTCCACCTACGCTTGAATTAGATGATTAGAATGAACTCCCAGCGCTTGTTCATTTATTAGGAATATTTTGTTTCCAAGCATTACGCCAGTGTTATACATAAATGCGGTTACATAAAATGACTCGTGCATACTTCTCTGGTCATCCCCGTCCGCCGATGCAGAGGAGGAGAAAGCGATCCTCTCTTCCCTCTCTCCAATTTTTCCACGGTTCAGAACACACGCCGCGTGTCCACTCCAACCGGGAGGTACTTTCACAGTTATGTTGCTGCTGGTGTTGAACGTGTGGTCGCTGTTTTTTACTGTCACCGTCTGTGGTTCTTCTGCGATTGTGGCTCCATCTGAAAGGTTCCACTCTATGGTGGGAGCTGGTTTGCCTGTGGCGGAGCAGCTAAACACAACTTCTCCATCTTGCTTTGCGTGGTGCATTGTGTTCACCTTTGATATCCCTTTACGGACAAATTAAATATTGATCAGTTTGAGAACTGCAGCCAGCTTAATGTCACAAGTAACAGTAATAATAAAGGTCAGGATTTTTTCCTCTCTTTAACAAAAAAGAAAAAGAAAAAAAAGCTGGCTCTATTTTTTTCTTAACATAACGGCTCTCTCAATTTCAGAGGTTACTTATAATGTCCGTTCATATGAATGGGTTTGCAGCAATCTACCTTGCACTTTGAGGCAAATCTGGCTTCCTTTTGAGCCGCCAGGAAAGGTGTTAAAGGCGCAGAATAAACAACTCTCATCCTCCCATGTGAGATTCGTCAGTTTGATCGCCGAAGGGCTGAAAGACTCTTTCGTAACGAGCACTTTTCCACGGTAGGGCGTTTTTACTTCTATTCCAAAGCGCTCGCTGTATGTTGCCATGTCCTCCACTGTCCCCTTGACGAACCTTTGCCAAGTAACCTGCAGCACACCTGCCGGTAAAAGCCAAAAGGTAATCCAGTAAGCACCCTGCATAGAGTGTGTTAATATTTAACTAATGTTCTGGATAACATCAGCAGCTCAGAGATTAGGATCTGGGCGAGGACAACAACTAAATAATAGAATTCATAATAATAATAATTTAAAAAACAAACAAGCGCACCTGTGGAGTTTGACAGCGCGCACCTGTAGTGCGCATCACTGCCGTACTCAGCTGTTGTGTTTCCGTGTACACTGACTGAAGCCGAGGCTGAAATACTGGAAGCTGAATGAAAGTAAGTGCAGATTCGATAGGAAAAAAAGCTTTTATGCTACTCAGTAATGCAGCACAGTAAAAAGGAACAGACCTGACAGTTAATCTCCTATATAAACTGTAAATTTCACCAAAATACAACTCGCACAATTTTTTTTTTTTTTTGCATTTTTACTTTAAAATCCTGGTACAACTCTTTAAATGGTATAATACATAATAATACATTTCCCTCTGCATATTAAAAGTCTGGATCTGGATGATCTGGATCATAAAACCATAAAAAGGCAGGGTTGTAAAATTCTGTATCATATTATTATGATTAATATAATAATAGCAAATAATATAAAGGAGCTGCGTTTAGAGAGACTTACCTTTGAATAAACAAAAAACAATCAGGAGGAGGGACATCATCTTTGCTTCACTGCTGTGTAGTCAACACTTTCGTTTTGTCCCTGTACCGGCTATTTATGCTGCTCAAAATGAAACTTTAACAGGGAATTCCCTGACTGAGTGCGGACCCATATGAAACCCTTTGAGGTAAGACAAACGCATGATTTCTGGTTGTATTTCAGCTCATAAGCTTCTCATAAATGAGGCACTGATTGGTGGTTTGATATATTTTTGCAAGATATGAAAAAAAAAATTAAGTCAAATACACGGTGTGCCTAAAACTTTTTTGAAGAAATACTTGATTAATGCAAATAAATGTACATTAATTGATACATTTTCATTGCATTCATTCTGTTTGATATTCCATTTCTTCCCATTAATTTGCCAATATAATCATATTTTTTTCAGGCAGTATTTTGGCACATTGATTAGCACGGTTGAGTTCAAGTCCACAATCAAGCCAGGCTCTCTCTGTGTGGAGTTTTCATGTTCTTCCCATGTTTCTCTCTGGGTACTCTGGCTTCCTCCCAAAGACATGCAGTTAGTGCTGTTAGGTTCATTGTCGATTCTAAATTGCCCATAGGTATAAATGGTTGTCTGTCTCTATGTGTTAGCCATACAACAGACTGGTTACCTGTTGCCCTAAGACAGCTGTGATAGGCTCCATGACCAGTTTGCTCGTCTTTGTTCTCACGTCAAAGAGGGGTTTCCAAAAGTCATTATTAAACTAAGCTGGAAATCCCTTTGGAAGACCTTGTAGACCGGGGGTGGGCAACTCCAGGCCTCGAGGGCCAGTGTCCTGCAGGTTTTAGTTGTGTCCTTGATCCAACACAGCTGATCTAAATTGCTAAATGACCTCCTCAACATGTCCTGAAGTTCTCCAGAGGCCTGGTAATGAACTAATCATTTGATTCAGGTGTGTTGACCCAGGGTGAGATCTAAAACCTGCAGGACTCCGGCACTTGAGGGCTGGAGTTGCCCACCCCTGTTCTAGACTATGGGCAAACTGTAAATCATTGTGCAATAAAGGGACTATGTCTATGATCAGCATAAAGGACTCTAGAGAACAACGTTTGACCTTTGATAAATCTCGCCTTGGAAATTTTTGGAGATCTTTTTGGCACATTATTTTTCATCCACTCTTCCTTATCTTGGGCCTCTGATAATTTTGTACTTGTTTCTGCAGGACTAAGCAGGTATCAGTCATCATGTTGGCAAAAGAAATCACAGAAAAGCAAAAACGTGTATCCTGATACTGAAAACCCCATTTTTTTAAGGCTTTCTCCAACATAAGACTATCTGCCCCAATGACAGGAATGACCCACACCTTTTTTACATCTTGGCTCATCTGAAGAATCATATGATGACTAGTGGGTTGATGACCCTCAAGACAGCCCACACCGGGGGTTTAATAAACTGTGACTCTCCACCAGCTGTTGTAGAACTGAAGAAGCTTCTTGAAAAAGAGATAACACATCTTCAAAAACCTAAAGACATCCAGTTGCATTTTTTAAGCTCTCAAGATTAGAGAGAAGATATACAGAAATATTAGAAAGAGAACTCCTTAAGCGCCTTGAGGTGACTGTTGTGATTTGGCACTATATAAATAAAATGTAATTTAATTTAATTCAATAATCTGATGATCCTCGATGAGCAAGTATCTGGCGAGAGTAGGAAGGAAGGGCCCCTATTTAACAGGAAGAACAACCAGATTCAGGGTGTCATGAAATGAGGAGGAGGACCCCCAAATGCTGTCTTCAACAGACAGATTTAAAGGAAAACTTAAGTGAAGGTTTTGAAGATAACATAGTCCAACAGGAAGCTAAAGCCGTGGAATCCAGAAGAGTCATGTGATCAAAAAACTTACTGGCAACACACCATGACAGATGACTAATCCACCAATAAAACAGATTAGAGGGCGTCTTTTAAGCAAGAGCCACTTAAGGGAAATGAATACAACTATGGAGAACACACAGGTATCAACAATCATGGAAAAAAGACTAGGGGAAATACAACTGATTACTAAACATGTGAGACAAACACTACCAAAGTAAAACAGGAAACAAATAACATTTTACAAAGATAGCAAGATACAGGAAACATGGGGGAACCAGAACAAACAGAATCAGGGAATATAAGCAAACTATAACCGAGAACTAAAATAGACAGCAAAACTAAAACTAGGGATAGCCTGAGGATATACGCAAAGAAACCAACCGTGAATATCTGCAAGAAAAAAAATAGCAACTCAAAGCACAATAACAGAAGAATCACAAAAAGAAACACAAACCTTAAAACAAAACCTAGTGTCCGTGACATAGAGAGGGACAGTCATCTACAGCAAGAACAAGCAGGACAAAACAAGGATCCAAGGATTTCATGTACAAATTTCATCATCATCATCATCATCATCATCATCATCATCATCCATAACAGTCTACAATTCAGATCTCGGATGCAAAATATAGGCTATGTGTCTTGACAGGCTAAATTATGCAGATATATTCTAAATGTCAATTGCCTGCATGTTATATTTTTACACTCGACATAAATAATGTAATTTAAATCAAATCAAATCACTTCTATTGTCACATCACATGTTCAGGTACACTGGTACAGCACATGCCAGTGAAATTCTTGTGTGCGAGCTTCACAAGTAACAGAGGTGTGCAAAATGCAACAACATAAGAACAAGCAAAATATAAGGATGGGAATTTGAAAATTATAAGAATAAATATAATATGCATACTAAATATGTATATATACATGTGTGTGTGTGTGTGTGTGTGTGTGTGTGTGTGTGTGTGTGTATATAAATCAAATAAAATATACAGAGGTCAGCAGTTGGATACTTTGAAAAACAAGTGGCATTTATGTACAGTATGGAGCGCTGTTAACCCTGTTAAGACTATTCTCTGTCCCCTCAGTCATACCCTCTTCGGGATGGTTGGGCTTATCTGATGTTTCCAAAACATCCCATTAAAAAGAGTTCTATCAGTGTTACACAGATCATACTGGAACCATTAAATTCTTTTTCTTTTACTCTTAAAGTGGCAGGATATCAGTGATTCACTGTGTATGTACTGGACTCCACAAAATAAACTTGGCTAATAACTTCAGTAATATGAATTGATTTTGTTTTGTCCACATTATCTCTCTGTTAGCTGTCCTTTGACACATCACAGGCTCTACAAAGGTTCACCTCAGGTGTCTTGTAAAAGTGTAAGCCAGCCCAGCCTGATAGCTCGTCCTTTTAAAGCCACAATAAGCCTGGACTATCCGAGTGAAATCCTCAACTGAGTTAATATTTTACCTCATTTAATATGTATTCTATTATTTAATTATTTGAACAATCTTTGCCAGAACTTTGCCAGAACTGCTTGATTGTCAAAGGCTGTCAATAGTTTTATAACAGACACTGGTCCAGCTCAACAGATCAACAGATACAAAAAAAGAACAATGTCCTATATGTATGTATATTTGTGTGTGTGTGTGTGTGTGTGTGTGTACAATGTTCATATATAGGGATGGATACCGGTATCCGGTGCCATCTGACATAAACGGTAGTAACCAGACCGAAAAGCAGCGCACATTTCGGTGCTTTATTTCGGTGCTTTTTTTTCCTGAGCTGTGATACACTTTAGATTCTAGCCAATCATTTTACGTTTCCGAGGATAGTAGGCGGGTCCAGGTACGTACGTTCTTTTAGAGCAGAGCTACAGATTAAAAATGCCCAAGGCGAAGCGGTCAAAAGTCTGGCTGTACTTCACAGCAAAATATGCAAATTCAGCAGCAACAAGTGCTTTAAGCTGATATTGTGATACACCTCGAATCCGATGAAACACCTGGCGATGCATAGCGGGTTTTTTTAAAGCCGAGAAATGCGCCGCATTTGATAGCTTGCTGCGAGACCTCACACCGAGCACATCTACTGCGGGTGTGGTGCCTGTTATGACCCGGAGTTAGCAACATCCTCCGAGAACCTGAAAAGGAGAGTCCTGGCCCCTAGCCCTGCCAGTGTAGCAGAAATGATGACGGATGATGATGGCAGCAGCAGCCGTTCTTCTCTGCGTGAGGAGCTTAATGTTGTTCGTGTGTAATTTACGTTGAGTAGGCTAACCATGTTATTATTACATTAATGCAGTAAGGTGAACTAGCAAACACCATCATAGCTACATGCAGCTGTCTTCTTGTTTGATGGCAGATACTCCCTTCGGGTGGCTGTAGCTCAGGTGGTAGAGCAGGTCATCTACTGATCGGAAGGTTGGTGGTTCGATTCCCGGCTTCCCCTAGTCTGCATGCCAAATATCCTTGGGAAAGATACTAACCCGAAATTGCTCTCCGATGCATTCATCGGAGTGTGAATGTCAGTTGTGCTTGTGCGAATGGGTGAATGCACAAGTTGTGTAAAGCGCTTTGAGTGCTCAGAAGAGTGGAAAAGCGCTATATAAGAACTAGTCCATTTACCATTACCATTCACCCTGGCCAAAAAGGCTAAAATGACCAAAGAAAAAGTGGAAAACAGGTAAACATGAGAGGTTTTTGGATAAAGTTTGTGTTTTTTCCATTGTTTAAGCACTGCTTCCAGCCAAGAGTGATACCATATATGCCCCATAGCTGCAGAAAAGGCTAACATTGTTATCTTTTTACAAAAACCAGCTGAACATGAGAGGTTTATGGACCAATTTTGTGTTCTCCATTCTTTAAGCACCGGTTTGAGCACCGTTTAAGCACCGGCACCGTTTCAAAAGTACCGGTTTGGCACCGATATCGGATAAAACCTAAACGATACCCATCCCTATTCATATATGTTTGTGTGGACCAAAGATTTGAATGTTACTGTACCTGTGAGGACCACCAGCCCTTATGGGGACAAAACACCTGTCCCCGTGAGTTTGAAGGCATTTTCGAGACTCAAAATGTGGTTTTACTGACAGGTTGGCAATTCGGTTGTGGTTAGGTTTAGGCTAAGGGTTTGGATTAGACATTCATTTTTGATGTTTACAACAACAACAACAACAACAATCTTTATTTATAGAGCACATTTAAAAACCAACGGCATGCCAAAGTGCTTAACATAAAACAAATTAACACAAGTAGGGTTAGGGTAAGCAGCTAGGGAAAGCATTGTGTCAGTTAGATATCCTCACTAAGATATGAAACCAAAGAGCAAACTCAACATGAAGTCGTGTGTGTAAGAAAGCAAAACAGTACTTGAGGTTTTGAGTACCACAGATAAAGCCGTCATCACACATTTGGATTCCAGTTCCTCTGACACACTCAGAAATGATGTCAGTAACATACTGGCAAAGACATAATTGTTAAAAAAAAGAGTTTCTAGTGGGATGGCTGTTTAGCGCCGAATTCTTGCTGAATCAAGCCTCAGCTATTTTAACGTCACTTAAAAAGGCAGTGACTCACACTTACAAGACTACTGTAAGGTAGTCATGTATTTGTCGGCTTACCACTTTTTTCTTCTCTGTTTACAACATCTCCAGTAATCTCAAATGGTCAAAAGAAAAAAAGAAAACCCCAAAAGCAGAAGTCCCCAGACCATTTGTAGTTTTGTTGTTATGTGTTACTGAAGGCTGATGGTAAGTATTCGTGTGGTTTTTGACAAATATGCCTTCAATTGACGTCCAAACCTGTGCTGGGGAAGTTTGTCCAGATGAGGGGGCAGTAGGTAAGTAAGGTACCGTGGAACAAAAGAAAAAGCATAAAACAGGATTTTAGGAGCATATTTTATTTCTGGCTTTTTGCTAAACAGAAAATAATCAACAAAAACAGTTTTTGCACTCTAAGTAAGTAAGTAAGTAAAATTTTATTTATATAGCACATTTCTAGATAAAAGATCACAAAGTGCTTTACAAGGCATAAAACAAAAACAGTCAAAAGTTTAAAAAATGCAATTTTAAAAAGATGTGTTTTTAGCTGTTTTTTAAAAGTAATCACTTAGTCTGCAGATCTTAAGTTCTGAGGAAGAGAATTCCACAGTCTGGCGGCCACAGTGGCAAAAGCTCGATCACCCCTGGTTTTCAGTCTTGTATACTGAATAACAAGTAGGCCCTGATCACAAGACCTCAGGGACCTACTAGGAACATAGGGCTGTAAAAGTTCAATGATGTAGGCTGGTGCTTGTTCTTGAAGAGCTTTAAATGTCAGAACCAAAATCACTCTGTCAAATGATGCTTCACGCCAGCCTTGTGTTAAGTCTTAATGAGCTCCACTTCAGCCTCAGCATTATGCCAAACATGTTTGTGTTGCAAAGGTTGTATTTCTTTATAAATCACGTGACACTTCAACACTTTTATGAGGTCTTTTATGACGTTCGGTGTTACCTGGTATTACCCAATTTACCACAGTGCAGTAAGTCACACCCTGAGTACAATGCACTTGTGTAATCCTGAAACTATTGTGATGTGGTTTTATCTTAAGGAAATGTTAAACAGAGTTCCTTCTTACTGCAAATTGAAACAATGACTCTTATATTTTTCTTGTACATTGATCTTTGCAGAAGTTTTCAGTGATACATCGGCAGGAACGCACTTCAGATTGTTTCCATCTTCCTAATGAGCCTCTGGCACATTACCCATAAAACAAACTATCAACGTCTCCTTCTGATATCTTGTTTGCAAAACAACCGAGGATAGAGGGAAGTTTCTTAAACATTGTCACATGACAGGAAAGAACCTGGCTGCTACTCACAGGGCAGGGGTTCCTCCAGTATAGGTGAATACCAGGTACGGCAGGAATTGAAACCACAAAAGATCCTCATACAGATAACAAACATATTTAAAAAATGTCTTGGTACTGCAGAGTGAGCTTGAGATAAATTATCAGTTTCATTCTGAAGATTCCAGGAAACTATTCCATGACTGCTTTATGAGTCATTAGAATTATACAGATGAGATTGCACTCATACTTCTGATTTATGAGACAGAATAGAGTGCAGAGATTTTGAAATCAGGGACTTACTGTAGGAGGAAAACAGGGAAGAACCTATGATACCAAACTTCTGCAATACGGCAGTGGGAGCACAGGCAGGAACTGTGTGATTATCATTAGAAGCAGTATTACTTAGGAATCTTACTTGCAGAGGATACTTCTCTGGTTTTCTGACTTATCTCGTCACACCAGCTACAGATAGTCACACACTGGCTCTCAGCTGCAAAGCAACAGCTTTATTTGATTTCGCCCACTTTGAAGCAGTAAAGACGTCCAGTGTTTATGTTAAATAATGACTGCAATGAGCCTTCAGTAAAGATAAATCTACTGACGCATTTCATGTTGCAGCAGTTTCTCTTGGTTATGTAGACATCTTTAAGCTTCCTTTAACTTTCACTTTCATCTGTGTAGAAAGCAGAAGCCCAGCTTCTTACTAAATGACCTTTCCAGCCTCACAGGTTTGATAAATGACCTTTTGACAACTGAGTAATTTTAAAGTTACAGGTAATTTGCATGAACATGAGAGAACGTAGAGGTTGTCACGTGCAGTAAGATGCTGAGTTTGTTCCTCCAATCAGGATAGCTGACACGTTTCCGTTAATTATGCTGAGACAATCACTTTTAATGATTGTTAATGTCTTCTGTTTTTGCAACTCTCACCGCACAGAAGGAAGGGCTTTCAGCTTCCTGACCTCACAGTTCCTCTATGTTGGTTAGAAAGGGAATATTAAACCAAAGCAGCAGGGGAAAGCCAGACAAGGGGAAAAACAAAGGATTTCTAACATCCTCCTCACTTCAGGTGTAAGAAAAGAAATTACTGTTATTGTGCAGACAAGTCTGATCTACTTCCACTTTTCATCAAAATTCTAAGTAAGCCACATTTAAAAGTGCAGCTATAAATGACTGATCTATCACAAGTTGCATATGCATGTAAAATATCTAAAAAGTCAATTTTTTAAAAATGTGTTTCACTTAACAGTAAAGAAAAGTGTGCATCAGGAAACAACTAATCCCAGCCTGAGGGTCTGACCAAGAGCAAGCCTATATTTAGGTGCATCAGTCCAGCTCAGAGTAATATACAGGAAATGCCATCATGAACATCTGTGCACTGTCAGTGAGAACGTGTGACAGGATCTACGTAAAAACAAAAAAAGAGAGAGAAGTTCAATTTTAGCATGTGCCCTTTTCTGAAGAGGGAACTATATTTGACTAAAAAAAAATCACACATGCACACAAACAGCTGCAGACCTCATGAAATAATGTCAACCATAGATTAACTTACCTCATCCCCTGTTACTAACAATATGAGGGGAAAATAGCATTTTATTTCAAAGTCTGCCTGCCCGTCAGCTAAAACGATCCTGCAACACAAACACACATGATTGACTTTAGCTGGGTCCTCCTTTGGAGAAACACAGCTTACCACATTATTAAAAAAAAGACAAATTATGACCACTTCCCTAATTTACAATATTTTTAACCCCCTCTGACATATTGATGCAAGATGCATATAACTGAAAAAGCAGGCTAGCGCTTCTTCTGATCCTGAACAATAAACTGATCCTCAGCGTCACACTGACCGAGTCTGAAAAGGTCAGATGTGTCAAAGTTACCCTGAAGACTCAAATGTGGGTGAAAGTTGAAAAGTGGAACACATTTAACAAAATGAAACCTCAAGATGACTGTTGCAGGGAAAAGTGTTTTCAGTGTTTTCAGGTGTTTATCGAAGCAGGTACACAGGCTGAGTGGCACTTGGGTAGAGTACTAAACAGTCATGAGAACAACTCTTTTACCAGGGCTGAGCTGCAGTACTGGAAGCTTCAGACTGAGTAAATAGTAAAGCAAAAGCAAGCAGAGTGAGGGTGGGTCAAGCTTGTATAAAGGTAACTATTTAGCAGGCTTTCCAACAAGTCTCTGCATGCATAGAAAAACAACAACAAGGAGTGGTGGTTGGGAGCTAGGTTTAAGGGCAGCACTGACTGAAGATGGAGAACAGGTAACACGGGGCTTCCTGAAACCACACCCACCACTGTAACACCCATGCATGCATTCACACAGGCAAGTGATTTCAAGTACATCCTGAGGACATCAAGGAAATCTCAATATTATCACATTCTTTATAAACTGTTTTCAATTTTCAAATGTCTCAAAAATCAAAAGCGACCTTTCCTTTTTTAAATGATGCTACTCCGTTACAAGTATCTCATATCAGCGTCTGCAGAGGACCCTGCACTCAAGGGGTCATGGCCAATGTTCCCTCTAAGCTGCGCGCGTGTGCAATTGCGCACTGCTGGCACGGTCTCTGCGCACAGAAAATCTGCATTGCCATAGTCAGTGAGTGACTGGCTGCTCCTAAAATGGGATTAGAACGATGCCACCTTATCCCATAATCCAGCAAATGATGCGATTCACATTCGTATACGCAGCTAATCAACGTGGTTGACAGGCTATGACAGCGTCCTTATGTGCCGACACCGGTGTTTTAGCTAGCAAAGCGGCGTGGCTGATGTGGAGTGAAGCCATGTTAATGACAACGTGTACAACCACTGGAGATGTGAGCAGGACAGACGGAACAATTGACGGGAACAGTGTGGACTTTATACCAGTTTTTAAATTGTGTTGATCGGCCACGTAAAACCAGAGTTATGATAAAAAAATATATATACATATATGCAATGTTTTTGTTTTTTTTTTCCTATTGTTGTTTACATTTACTGCAGGAAGAAATGGTAAAAACAGCATTTTATAAGGAAAACGCTCTCCCAACCCTCGCAGCCTTTCCTATTGGTGGAAAAATGCATCATGTGGACCAATCAAAAAATTATATGGCAACATGGAATTTAGTTGTTTAGGAAGGGGGAAGTTTTAGGAGAGATTTGCGACGTTTAGCGCAAATCTTGTGTAGTTAGTGTGTAGTGTAGTCAATAATTTTGTTGTGTGTGTCAGAACAATGAGGCGACTGCTGAATGTTACAGGTGTTACAGCAGTGATACATCTGCTGCTGTCAGGCCTGCAGGTATCAGGCTGTTGTTCTCCTTCATCTCATAGTTACGGAGCCCTGCAGGGGACATGGGAGAGAAAAAAAAATTAAGACGGACTTTTGCGAGATCTCGCAAAAGTCCGTCTTAATTTTTTTTATGAAAAAAAAAAAAAAAAGTTGTGTTTTCAAAATTGGAGTTCAAGTAATTTTTACTTCCAATAGTGTTAACATACTACACAGGTCATGAACAAGATTTTTTAAATTTTCATTGTAAGTGGGCTAAAGCACTTAAGTAAAAGTAGTTCAACATAAATGTAAATGCTGTAATTTGATTATTTTAATAAACCATGTAACTTGGATGGATTCGATGCTGGCGTGACCACAGTGCACACGTCTGCTGTTGCTCACAGTGGTCCAAGTGACGCTCAGGGAGTTTGTGTGTTTGCTCAGACACATGAAAAATTAGAGGAACATTGTTCATGGCTGTGCGGGGTCAGGTTTTTCCAGACTGATGAATTAACATCCTGAGGGAATAAAAAAACAACTTCCTGCTTGAGGAAAACCTTCACGACTGAGCCAAGACAAATATGGTCATTACACATATCCATCTCTGTTCTATTTGCTGCCACTCATGTTTCTGTAAAGACATCTTAGCTTCCTGAATGATTTACTTGAGTGACTGAAAGCCTGATCTTTGCACAGCATGCACTAGCTCTGCAGAACATGACGGAAAAGCACCGCTTTAAATAACTGAGCATCGAAGTCAGAGTAAAAATATACTTATGTTGATTTAAAGAAAGCTGCTGACACTGTTGAACTATGTACCAGTCTGTGACGCTTATCCAGAAATGACTCAGCTCAGTTTCTCTGTTTTTACTGGCACTTATGCGATAACAACAAAATAACACGAAAGACTTGCAGTGCATAAAGAAAAGGGAAGTGAAATTGGCGAATTATTGTTGACTGTTTTATTTTACTTACATGTAGAATCTGAACTCACAGTTATTGCTTCTGTATTGGAAACAATGCAAACACACACACACACACACACACACACACACACAAAAGTTAATGATCGCTGCAGTTTATGAGAAAATATTCGCATCAAAACTAAAAAATGCTAAATGAATGATCAAAAAAATATCTTTTTTTTAACTATTTCAGCTGATTTATAGACTGTTTACTTAAAGTTTACTTAAAATATATTAACGAATTTTAAATCAGCTGATTCTGATCAGCGCTATGTTTGTCACACACATTACTTCTAGACTGATAATAGTGCATGTAAAAAGAATCCCGAGAAATAACGCCACCTTGTGGACAATATGCCAAACTAATCTTCTCAAGGTTATAAAAAGGGTGATGACACTGTAGGTTTCCTTCTAATGGAGCCTTAGCTTGACGCTCCGCTTGGTCCCTCTTTCCTTATCCACAAAAAACAAAAAACGAAACCGCAGTCCTTGATAGTTTCTCAATATTTACTTCAAAAGTCCAAACAGGTACACAGCAACAGAATTCCAAATTACAAAAACTTATAAAGGTCAATTCAAAATGGATGAAGAGAGATTGCGAGGTCAAAAAACCATATGGCTCCACTCTCCTCTCGCCCAACTTCCTGTTTTCTGCACTATCAAAATAAAAGCATACATTTCAAATTAAACTGCATGTAGGCTTCTACATTACCGGCCCCTAATTGTTATCAATGTCTTTGAAACAATTACTACAAAATCTTTAACTTAAATGAAAAGATCTATGGCTACATCACTTAACTGAACTTCAACTATCTTAAAAGAATCTTCTTTCACTTTCCTCCCCTCAGAGGAAACTAGTTCTTGATTTTCGAAGAGTGCATCAATTATCTTCAGCTTCTTGCAAAAGGCACAGCTTTGTAACTGGTCGACAAAGCTCATTGGTCTTGGTCTTTACTTTCACCTGACGCACCAGATCTTTCTGGTCTGGAAAGGTCTCTACGATTCTTCCTAGTGGCCATGAATTTCTGGGTGCTGTGTCATCTACGATCAGCACAACATCACCAACATGGAAATTTCTCTTAGGTGTAGTCCATCGTTGACGCTCTTGGAGCTGCATGAGGTATTCCTTGCACCAGCGTTTCCAAAAAATGTCTGCAAGATATTGGATTTGTCTCCACCTGCGATTTACATACTGGGCATCCTTGTTGAAGATTCCTGGGGGTAATTCTGGCTTAACCTTCAGCAACAGGAGATGGTTGGGTGTTAAAGCCTCCAGGTCATTGGGATCTGAAGATTCCTTTGTAATAGGCCTGCTGTTTATAATAGCCTCAGCTTCACACAGCAAGGTGTGGAGACCTTCTTCATCCAACAGTTGTTCTTTTACTGTGACGTTCAAAATTTTTCTCACTGAGCGGATGAGTCTCTCCCAGCTTCCTCCATGGTGAGATCCTGCTGGTGGATTAAAATGCCATTGGATCCCCCTTTGCTGCAATGATTTTATGATCATACTGGAGTTCCATTCTTTAATTGCTTTCTTTAACTCACTGTTAGCTGATCGGAAGTTGGTTCCATTATCCGAGTACATCTCTTTAACTTGTCCTCTTCTGGCAAGGAATCTTCTGATGGCGTTGAGACACGCATCAGTGTCAAGTGAAGATGCAACCTCCAGATGTACAGCTCGTGTGGTAAGACATGTGAAAATGACACCATATCTTTTTACTTGACTTCTTCCCCTTTTTACCAGGAATGGACCAAAGTAGTCAACACCTACTTTGGTGAACGGAGGGTCATCAGGCAGGATCCTGCATTTTGGTAAATCTGCCATTATTTGTTTGCCAGTACTTCCGTGTAGCCTTTTACAGGTGACACATTTTGACAAGAACCTTCTAATGGCTCCATTTGCTCCAGGGATCCAAAATTTTTGACGCAGATGAGCCAACATGTGATTCCGTCCGGCGTGAGCTGTAACATCATGGGTATGTCTTAACACAAGCTGTGTGATATGTGACTCCTTTGGCAAGATGACTTGCTGCTTAGCATCATCTGGCATCGCTGCTCGACTCAACCTTCCTCCAACTCTTATGACTCCATCTTGCAGTACTGGAGTCAACTTGTAGAGAGAGCCTTTTTTCTTCACCCTTTGATGTTCTTTCAGCATTGCCAAGTCCTGTTCAAAACTTTGCTTCTGACAGTACTTCACAATTTCCATTTCTGCTTTAGACAAATCATCACAGGTTAGATTTTTTCCCTTGAAAGCTTTCTTGAATTGGCTCATCCTGATTTCCTCACTCATTGTGCTTGCTTCCTTTCTCTTTGCTATTAATTCCTTAAGCAAACTCTTCAGTTTCATGAACCAGGCTACAGCACGCTTTAGCTTTGTCCAAGATGAGTAGTGATTCATCAGCTGGTCTACTGCGTCTTTGAGCCCTTGCATCTGAATGACATGTGTCTGAGCTTCTCTTTTGACCTCTAAGTCATCAAAATCCAGCATTCTGGGATCTGGATTCTTCGGCCACTGATCTTCTGAGCAGAATAGGAAACTTGGTCCCGAAAGCCAATCGCCACATTTTAAGAATGCTGCAACAGTCTGTCCTCTAGAGACATGATCTGCTGGATTCAAAGTGGTATTGACATATCTCCACTGCCGAATGTGAGAATGGCTCAAGATTACTGAGATCCTATTAGAAACAAAGGTCTTGAATCTTGTGCCTTCACTATTCAAGTACTTTAGCACAGCCGTGCTATCTGTCCAAAAAACAGATTCATGCAGTTCTACTTCTAGTTCCTTCTTTAGAAGTTTATCCATCTTCACTGCAACTGTTGCGGCAATCAGTTCCATTCGTGGGATGGTTGGACACTTCAAAGGTGCAACCCTTGCCTTTGCCATTACCAAGGTGGACTGAGTCTCGCCACTTGCATTGCGCAGCAACAGGTAGCTTGCTGTGCCATAAGCGTCTTCGCTTGCGTCAGCGAAATGATGCAACTGCGCAAAGACTGGTGCACCAAACTGCTTTGACTTGATGCTCCTGTCAACTCCAAAGTCGTCAAGCCTTTGCAAATCTGCAACCCACTTATTCCAGCTCTTAATGACGTCCTCCGGTAGGTATTCATCCCAGCCGTATTTCCTCCGACATAAATCGTGCAAGATTTTTTTCGCACACAGAATCACCGGAGCAACAAATCCCAGTGGATCAAAGATGGAGCTGAGAAGGGAAAGCAGTCCTCTTCTAGTGTTCGGTCTGTTTTTAAGGTTGATCTTGAACTTGAACTGATCTGATTCAGCACACCACTGAATTCCCAATGCTCTTTCCATCGGCAAATTACTCTCGTCCGGATTCAGAACTTTAAATCCTTGTGCTCTTTCTTCATCGGGAATTGAGTTGAGCAACTTTCTGCTGTTGCTTGACCATTTTGTTAGTCGAAATCCGCCTTTTGCCAACATGTTCCTCAAGTCAGAACACAGGGTGATTGCTGCATCTTCCTCTGCAATTGACTTAAGACAGTCGTCCACGTAAAAATTTTTCTTGACTGTCCTTGCAGCTTCTTGACCAAATTCCCTTTCGAAATCAGTAGCGCATTTCTGAAGTGCAAAAGATGCAACACTTGGCGAAGAGGTGGCACCAAAGATGTGGACCAACATTTTGTGTTCTGCAAGCTTCTCCTTGTAATTCCCATCAGACCACCAAAGAAACCTGAGGAGATCTGTATCTTCCTTGCTGACTCTGACCTGGTGGAACATGGCCTCCACATCAGCCATTACTGCCACAATCTCCTGTCGAAACCTCAGGAGGACTCCCACCAGTGAGCTTGTCAAATCCGGTCCCTGCAAGAGATGCTGGTTCAGCGATGTTCCTTGAAAGCTTGCCCCGCAGTCGAAGACAACACGTAACCTTTGCTTGACCGGATGTCTCACTCCATGATGAGGCAAATACCATGTTCGTCCCTCCAGTGACTTACATTCAGCATCGTTCAGTTTGATCGCGTAACCCTTTTTTAGGATATCATCCATATATGCAACATATTCCTCGTAAAACTTGACATCTCTGGTGAATCTTTTCTGTAAGTTCAGCGCACGTTGCACTGCGACTTCTCTGTTGCTTGGCAAGCACAGCGCCTTGCTTCTCACTGGAAGACAAATACTATAATGGCCATCCTCCAGTTTTGCAGACTGAGACACCATGTTCAGAAACTGACGATCTTCCTTGGACATTTCAAGATTTTCGTCTTGTCCTGCATCAGGAAAGTCCTGCTTAAACTGTAGCTGCCAGAGCTCTTCCAACCTGGCTACTGATATCCTATTCACAGTCACTTGTGCCGATCTGTTTCTCCCACTCATGTCGCCTCCACTCCTAAGTGGTCCATTTACTGTCCAACCTAATATTGTTCTCACTGCGTAGGGTCCATTGTCCACGCTGTTTACCACCTTAAGCGGTTCCATGGCTTTGGGAACATTCACTCCTATGAGTAATCCAACATCCGCTTGGATAGTGGGAAGTTTCACTTCCGTCAGGTGTGACCACCTGTCAACATCTTCTTGGCTTGGGATATTGTTTTTACTTACAGGAATGTGGTCTTGTGCATACACCTCTGAAAGTTTAATAAACTGGCTACCATCCAGACTACTGACTTCCAGTCCAGTCACAATGCAGGTGTTCACAACAGATTCATTTCCCATCGTGCGGAGTGAAATTTTCGTAATTCGTCCATTCAGGTTCAGTTGTTTTATCAGTGACTCTGTCACAAAGGTGGCTGAGCTGCCTTGATCCAAGAATGCATATGTTGTTACTGTCTTGGTTCCTTTCTGGGCCTTGACACGTACTGGAACGATTGGAAGAATACAATCTTCCTTACCGGCCCCAGTCATGCTGAAAGTTGCTGTTGTTTGTACAAGAGCACTTGATACGAACTGTTGAGCAGCCCCCCTTGCTGTTTCTTCTTGTGAGTCCCTATTGGTGATGTGCAGCAGGGTAGGATGCAGTCGAGAGCATTCTTGACAATGGAGCTTGTCTTTGCAGCTGCTACTCATGTGGCCATGTTTCAAACAGGCAAAACACAGTCCTATGCTCCTTAAAAACTCAATCTTGTCCTTGTGAGGCTTGTCCTTGAGCTTTCTGCAGATTTGGAGGTTGTGTTGCTCTCCCTTGCAATAAACACAAGGTTTGCTGCTTGAATCCACTTGGACGGTCCGTGTTTTTGATGCCACTTGTTTGGCACTTTCTGTCTTGTTTTCCATTTGAGGGTCAGTGATTGCTGTTGTAAACACTTTCTTTGGTTTGAATGTCTCTGCATATTGTGGCTTTGCTCTTTGTCTGAATGAGTCCTTCACACCTGTTGTAGTTTCCCTTATATTTCCATAAAGTGGGTGTAGCACGTACCTAACTTGCTTATTGATAAAGTTGACAAAATCCTTAAACTTGACCTTTTTCTTCGTTTTGTCTTGCAGGTCACAAGCATATTTTCGCCACGCTTCTTTAAGTTTGTAAGGAAGCTTGTTAGCTAATGCCCTTAGGTTAGACGTATTATCCAAGTCTTCCATGTAGTTAACATCTGTCATTGCATTGTAGCAGCCGGTGAGAAACAATGCAAAGGACTGTAGTGCAGTGCCGTCTTCTGGCTTAATTGTCTGCCAATCCAAGGCCTCCTTTATGTAGGCTTCAGCTATCTTAAAGTCATCTCCAAAAAACTCTTTGAGCATTTGTTTCGCCTTTGTATAACCCACTGAAGGTTCCATGTGGATGCAACTTTTAACCAACTCATGTGGTTGTCCACTCGTGTACTGAAGCAAATACTGTAGACGATCACGATTATTATCAGTGCGGTTTTCAATTCCATGTTCAATGGAACCGATAAAAGAGTTGTATTCAAGTGGATCTCCGTTGAAAGTTGGAATGGAGATGTCAGGTAATAGAGAAGCTTTGTGATTCTTTACCAGGTACTCAGTGACATTAACTTGCTGAGAAATGGCTTGACACAAACTATCGAGCACAGGTTCACCGGCCCTTTCAGTGCTTGGCGCAGGCACTGTCCTTTCATGCATTGGTGTCTGCACATCGTCGCCATCGTAGGGTGCTGATGAGACGTACTGCGATGTTGGGTGGAATGTGGTTTTAATTTCAGTTTTGCCATTCTGATCATCATCTACAAAAATGCTCATGTCTGGCTGTGTATCTTCATATTTTTGCAAAACTTCCAGTTTTGCATCTGACTCAGCAAGGGCAGTCTGCATAGCATGCATTTCCTTTTTAGCCTTTATTGCAGCCTCTTTTCCTTTCATTTCTGCGTACCAATCCGCTTCTTCCTTTTCTATTGCCAAACTCTTCTCCAGAGCTGCAGCCTTTGCCTTTAATGCAGCACGCTCCATTTCTACCTTTAATCTAATAGAGGAAGATGTAGAAGAAGATGTAGAGGAAATGCTTCCGCGCTGTGATCCAGATCTACTGGAGCGTTTGCTTGCCGACTTTGATGACATGGACCTATTGTCTGCCTGCTTTCTTGTGTCGTCCTCTCTGTTCTGTTCAGAGAGTTTCATGACTTCATTCATCCACCCTTCACATTTCCAAAAGAAATCATTCAGGGACTTGTTCTTTGGATCAAACCAACTATTTTGATCTTCCAAAAATTCCTCTTCACTCATAAGTTGTTGCAGTTCAGAATTTAGGCTAGCAAAGTCTTGCTGCAAAGAGCTAAAGTCAACTCGTAATTTATTTTTAACGAGGTCAACGTTTGCATCATCTTCCATTAATTGCTCAATTTCTTTTTTCATGCCGGTTAATTGAGAGAGCTTATGTCTACGTGTGTTGACATTTCTAGTCTTGCAGTCTTCCATAGCCTTCTCAGTCATTTTTACAATCCTTTTTCCACTGTTTTGTTCGTCCATGGGTAGCAAAATTCCAAACTCAATCAATACACATGCACCTCAGCAAATTAAAAAAAAAAAGGCAAGGCAATTTAAGACTTACGGTTTTCCATCTTCAGTTTTTCCTCGGTTCGGTATTTCCTTCTTACTTTATAGTCAGGCGTTTCCAAACTCCATTAATCCGTGAAGAGCAGGTTTTTTGACTAATGTAGGTTTCCTTCTAATGGAGCCTTAGCTTGACGCTCCGCTTGGTCCCTCTTTCCTTATCCACAAAAAACAAAAAACGAAACCGCAGTCCTTGATAGTTTCTCAATATTTACTTCAAAAGTCCAAACAGGTACACAGCAACAGAATTCCAAATTACAAAAACTTATAAAGGTCAATTCAAAATGGATGAAGAGAGATTGCGAGGTCAAAAAACCATATGGCTCCACTCTCCTCTCGCCCAACTTCCTGTTTTCTGCACTATCGAAATAAAAGCATACATTTCAAATTAAACTGCATGTAGGCTTCTACAGACACTATTGCAGTCCTACAATATCCGTCTGAAAAGTTTTTTTCTGTTAACATATTTGTATTATTAATATTCAGTTCAGAGTCTTTTTATTTCGTTCAGTAAAATAAAGTTAAATTGCTTTCTTTATGAAGTTGCTGTACGGCTCAATGTCTCCGGACCTGTGCAGAAGGACATTTGTTAAAAAAATATGTACAATTGGGTAAACAATATAAACTTTGAAAAGATGTTACTTTTCTTGGACTGTGTTTTGAAGACTGCTCAATGACTCTGGTTGTTTTGTGGAAGATGAACACAAAATTAAAATGCAGTAGTCATAAAACTTTATGTGCTGCACTGTGCAGTGGGTTTTGTCGGGGGTGGGGGAAAGGAAAATCAGAAAAAGAAAGTCATTAACACAACGAAAAGACAGCAGTGTGCTTTTGTGGGTTAAATTGGACATCAATTTATAGCTTATACCTAAGTAACCCTTTGGTAAGACTGTGGTGAATGAATGACATCACTTTGAGTCAGTGAGCATTTGAACCTCATGCACTGCTAGGAACTTTCAAGGAAGCTGACACCTCGCTATAGAACCGGATACCCAGAGGAACTTCCTATTTGTATCAGTGACTAAAGAACCATCGGCTGGCTGTCTTTCGAAACTCTGTCCCATTATTTTACTCTTTAACTTTCTGTCGGTAAACATAATTTGGAAACAGTCTCCTGGAATTTCAGCTGCAAACTTCATGAGCAGGAGGAACTATCTGTGCATGTTCACTTACCAGAAACAGTTTGACATGCTAGGATGCAGTGTCACACATAAACACAATACCATAAAATGACTCATGCATACCTCTCTCTTCTTCCTCCTCCTTTCTTCTCCTTCTCATCTGGTAAACGCATCATCTCCTTCCTCTCTCCCATCGTTCAAAAGTTCAGCACACAATCGCTGTGTCCACTCCAATCAGGAGATACTTTCAGAGTTATGTTGCTGCTCGTGTTGAATTTGTGATCACTGTTCTTTACGGTCACAGTCTGTTGTTGGTTGGACAGGGTTACGCCATCTAAAATGTTCTATGCTATAGTTGGAGCTGGTTTTTCTTCCTTTGTGTGGTTCATTGTGTTCACCTTTATGCACAAATGAAACTTATCAGTTTGAGAACTGCAGCCAGCTGAATATCACATGTAACATAATAATAAAGGTCAGAAAAAAACTTTTTTCTTAGCAGTTTCTATTTTTTCCATTAAATCATGGCTCTCACTATTTAAAAGTTTAATTTTCCTGTCCGTTTATATGCCATTTATGTATATACCTTGCACTTGAGGTCAAATCTTTCTGCGAAGAAAAGTTTTCCACGGTGAGGTATTGTTACCTTTTGCCCACTGAGCTCACTGAAGGTTGAAACACCTCTGCCACAAGGCAAACCTGGCTTAAAGGCAAAAGGTGATGTAGCAGGTAGCCTTCATAGACATTTAAAGACAAAGTTGTTTAACTTTTATGTAATATTCTGGATAACACTATTGCTGTTCAAAGCCAGATAAGAGGGGAAAAAACATCTGTGGAGGCTGACATAAAGCTCCCACAATGAACGTCACCACCTGTCAGCTGACATATTTTCATAACCACTGATGTGTGAAGTTCAGGTCAAAAAAAAAGAAACAGCTGAATGTAACCACAGACTTCAAGTGAAATATTAAGCCTTTTATGTTAATCAGCAATGCATGACAACAAAAAGGAACAGAGTTAACTGTAACGCAGTCAATGCATTCTTTGTCATGGCCTGGGTCCAGGGACCCAGGGCTCATGTATTTTAGTGTATGTTTATGTTTATATTTTCCGTGTGGTGTTTTGGTTTTCTCTCCTTTTTCTCCATGTTTCTCCGTGTGAGCTTCCGGAGGTTTTGGTGTGCTGAGGAGACTGCGAACTCGGAAGTGTTTATGCTCTAGAGACAGCCACACCTGCCGCTCGTCGTCCTCTGCCAGCTGCAGCAGATTACGCTCGTCAAGGGAGCGGCATTTAAGACTGTAGCTGAGCTGAGGCCAACGCTAGATCCTTGAGTCAGAACTCGTCAGTACAGCCGTGGACTTGGTATAAACTTTTGAGAACATAGATTCCCTGCTAACCTGAATGTATTTGTGTTACTAGGAATCTGGAGCGGAGTGTGTTTTGGAAGTCACGGTGTGGGAGTTTTTGGAGTCGCCACTGTTCCACCTTTCACGAACATCTGCACTGTGTGGGATTCAGGGAGAATCGCCACGGGAACACAGTGCCGGGATTTTGTATATAGTTGTGTGTTTTCCACCCCCTATCAATAAATCCACTGTCCTTCAGTAAGAGTCTCGCGTTTGGGCCCTACTTTCACTGCAACTCCACAGTCTGCCATCGCAGCCCGTGACATTCTTAGCATTTACAGTAACATTCAAATGTCAATTCAAGCTCTTTAACTATAGTTTTAATTAGCACTATATGGTTTAACCTTTGCATTAAGTGAGACCAAATTATCATTCAGGTAATCTGTAAAGCCATAAGCTATCATCTGATATCTTTCTGTCTTTGTGAGTCCCAGCCAGTGTTTTAGTGCAGCTCATAATTTTTACATTTTTTCACATTCTTATTACCTGTAAGATATCTCCTGATGGAATGCCACTACCTAAAAGCAAGTCCACCTGATGAATTTAGAGTTTTAGATTTGAAAAGTAAAAGCCATAAAGGTTTAGAGAATGCCCAGTTTGACAAGGTATTGGGCTACTGGAATGAGACATACATGTACAAGGACTGAGATCATACAGTAGAATTCCTGCAACGCTACTATGCTAGTCCCAAGTCCCCCAGCTCACTCACAAAGGACCATCTGAGGAGATGCTTGAAGTTTAAAGAGAACAGCACCACAGATCATCCTCACTACCACTAAACAAGTAAGCTCATATATGAGCTATTGGATTCTGCATTTGCTGCCACACTAATCATTAGAAGCTCTTAGGTATGAAATCAAGAATAAATGTAGAGAAAGGGATAGATTGAGAAGAAGGCTGGAAGACAAAGTTAGGGAAGTTTTGGACTGATGTTAATCAGTTAACTAACATACAGAACGTGTGTCATGAGAGAGGGGTCCTAGATGAATAACAGACACAAAAAAGATGTCTGTTACTGAGGGTCTAGAAACTGCTAAACAGTGGTTGACGGCTCTGGCCACTGAACTGAAAAAATACACCAGAGTAGCAAAGGCCAAGAGATTAAATGGCCTCTTCCCCGAAGGCCCATCGAGGGTTTGCTTTCAGCTGCAAGAGCGCAACAGCTATAAGACAGGCCCACCCAGAGCTGAGACTGAGCAATAGTGGAAGAGCATTTGGGAGAAAGACGCATCACATGACACCAGTCCCACTTGGCTGGTGGACCTAAGAACAAGTCCACAGCAACCTATCAGAACAAGAACCAGACAACATCACAAAGACAGACATCCAACAACAAGTCTCCAGAATGAAGACAATCATCCACAAAAACATCAGAAAGATGGTCCTCCGAGATGAGCTAGTCCAAGAATACCACAGACTACTGAAGACAGATTTTGATGAGGAACAGGAGGAGTACCCATCAGCAAATGGAGGGAGTAGTGACATCAATACATTGTATTAGAAAATGTAAGATCACAGCTCAGAGAAAATGCAATACTTTTAATGAAATTTACAGATTTTAAAGATTCTCTGTCTTTTTTTTTTTAAATCTTTTTGAGTGATCCAAATGTGCAAACGTTCCATAAAACGGCTGAATGAACCTAACATTAAAACTTCACAGGTTTTCAGACAACTGGATGGTGTACCTTAATAATTAATTTGTTTTTGCATTTCGAAAGAAATTATCTTCTAATGTGTATTCCCACATAGCAAAATTGGTATGGCCCGGATCTGGCCCACACAATGTGCTTAACATGGCCCACATACCGCAGAGAATGACGGCCCATTGGTGGCCCAGATCTGGTTTGCCAGATGTGGTCCACACATGGGCCAGCACAAGGCCAGTTGCAGACACACTGCTGGCCCAGAACAGTTTCAGCTCTGGCCCCAGATGTCAGCCTAATGTGTACCTTAATCAAGCCATGTAATAACGACATGTGCCGGAATATAATAGTGCAAAAGTAACATGACGAAACTCTGTTCAGACAGTGAATGGACTGATTCTTATATAATGCTTTGCTACTCTCCTAGATTACTCAAAGTGCTCTATACGACACGCCATATTTACCCAATCACACACTTCCTCTAAACTGCATGCTTCCTCACACACATATTCGCACTCTTGCCATGCAGCCTGGAAGAACCAGGGATCAAACCACTAACCTTCCGATCAGTAGATGATCTGCTCTTTCTCCTGAGCTACAGCCACCCACTGGAAACGACGAGTGAACCGTCACTAGGTTTTGGATAAAGTGTGCACTCACAAACCTGTCAAACCTGCATTTGAAACGTTGGCTACCATAGCAGTATAGTATAGCAACATGGCATTTGGGTCTTCTAACTAAAATAGGAAAATAGGAACATAAACAGTGCCATCATTGCCAGACCTGGCCCACATCTGGTTGACATACACTCTGCCATGACACCAGTTAATCAGAAGTGCCAGCTTGATGCCAGATCCAGGCTAGACCTGTTTTCTATGAGACTGGGCCACATAAACCAAACCACAATTGGGCCAGATATGGCATGCCATCACATAAACAGTGCCATCTATGCCAGGCCCAAATCTGGATGACATACATCTTATCATGCCAGAAGTCAGCCAGCAGTGCCGGCTTGATACCAGATCTGGGCCAGACCTGCTATGTGGGTTTATAAATATATTTCCTGGAAATGTTAAAAATCTGGTTTGAATGAGCATGAACTCACTCTCTCTCTTCACATTATTGTGTAGCATGTGAAAATCTACCAGGATCCAACATGAAGGCCAGATTGGTTTGGCTTTCATGTGATTACAAGTTCCCATCTTTCTCTGGAGGCTTGTTGTCCAATAAAAAAAATTTATGAAATGTTTCTCGTGACATGTTGTTTACACAATAATGTGAAGAGGGAAAATTTTTAATTCCTCTTAAGTGCTTCAAGTGCTTTCATAGAACAGGAAAGACCCTGACTGATCTGTACAAGGGTTATTCCAGTTTATGGGAATAAAAACATGTTCAAGGGATTAAAATATCAAAACATGATTGTGCAAGTATGTGACTGAAAAAAAAGTGACAACTATTTTTGTACTGTAGAGTGAACTCAGCCTAATAATCAGCTTCATTTTTAACATGATGAATGCATATGCTCTGACTAATGAATCATTAAGAAACCATAGATTACACACTATATGAACAACAGATGCATACTGGTACGCATCTCTTGATAGCTGAACTGAGTTGTTTTCAGCTCCATTGCCACAGATGTGTAAGATCAAGCACCCAGCCCTGCATTCATTTGTGAAAAAGTGAGTTTGAAAGAATCTCTTTGGATTGACTTAATAATTTTTAAATTATGTGCAATTTCCCTAAGCATGAGAAAATGTAGACCATGTCATATGGAGTAAGATGCTGAGTTTGATCCTCTAATATGTATCTGTATTTGTACAGCGCTTTACTTAGTCCCTAAGGACCCCAAAGAGCTTTACACTACATTCAGTCATCCACCCATTCACACACACTGGTGATGGCAGCTACATTGTAACCACAGCCACCCTGGGGCGCACTGACAGAGGCGAGGCTGCCGGACATTGGTGCCACCGGGCCCTCTGACCACCACCAGTAGGCAACGGGTGAAGTGTCTTGCCCAAGGACACAACGACCGAGACTGTCGGAGGCGGGGCTCAATCTGGCAACCTTCCAATTACAAGACGAACTGCCAACTCTTGAGCCACAATCATGATAGCTGACACATTTCCCTTTACTGGGCTGAGAGTATCACTTATAATTATCACTAATATCCATTGTTCATGTAACACTCACCAAAGAGGAAGGCGTTTCAGATCCCACGACCTCGCACTTCAACTTTAGATAGCAGGAAATGCCAAAGTAAGCAGGGGAAACCCAACAATCTAAAACATCATCCTAATTTCAGGTGTAAGAAAATAAAGTACAGCAGCTAGACTCATTTTATAAGCACAATTTTAAGTGAAACATTATAATGTTTAAGTTTATTCATAGACTATGGTGCTGACATCCAAAGAATGTAATCACTTTTACATCATGTGGTTCTTTCCAGAGTTACATTTGCCTTGCTTATTGTTCTTACCAAGTCCTTTACAACTTAAAGAAGAAAATGGTGCATTTAAGGAATTGAAGTCAAACAGTGCCACCTTGTGGACAACAGACCAGACTACACCTGGTCTAGTGTTAAAAAAGGATTGTCCGGTTATGCACCACTTCAGCCAGTTTGTTGGCTCTTAATTTAATAAATTGTTACTGCATTTTTTTTTCAGATTGTTTTCTCTTTTGAAATGTCTCACATCTCAGTGACGACCTTTTTCTTTTTAAATGACAGTTACATGCATGGCTCTGACCTCTAAAAATGAAGCTTTTATATTTGCTGTGTGTGTAATTCTGCCACAAAAAAGAGAATCTGATTAAAAATCCAAGTGCTAAGATTTGCATTTGACTAATTTCTGTGTTTCTCACATCTCCTCAGACTGCACTTGGCTTCCTCATAATGTGGACTGAGGAACTGACAATCCAGTCCAGACCCTGTTTGAGACCTTTTATGGTAAAGAATGTGCCACGTGTCATATTAAAGAGGGGAAGTTTTATCTGATGTTTGAAGGATTTTATGCAGTTGGAGAGCATTTATTTTCTCACTGTGAGCTCATTCCTATTATCTTTTTAACAACAGATTGAGCGCTAACATATTCAATACTTATTTGGTGTTTAATTCTTTTTTTCTGGATTTGGAGGAGCTGATGACTTTTCTTTTTTTTTTTTTTTTACAAGAGTTTGAGCTCGTGTTGAAGCATTTTTCAGTGAACACATCGTGTTGAGCCCTGGTCTGAAATTGGGTGCATCCTGATGCAGAAGTGATTGTTTATTAGTTTGATTTATTTTGTAGTTATCATGAAGTAATTTTTCTTTTATTCTCTAGCTAAATTATTTTTCTTAGTTTGAGTTTTCTCTAGTTTGGCCAAACAGTTTGCACTGCAAATATGGACTGTTGACCTGTTTAGGAGCCTGTTATTTTTGCCCTCAGAGATTCACATCCTTTACAAGTACATCATATCAGCACTTGCAGAAAGGCCCAAGCAATGAAACCATGATGTGGATCTGGTTTATTCAGTCTAATGAGAAAGACCAGAACATGAAATATCCTGAAGGATATTTATCTGTAATTACATTTATTCATCTTAGTTCTCAAAACAAGATGAATTATTTAGATGTCCCACTTGCTAGTTCCTCAAACTTACATGAAAGTGGTCACAGTGAATAAAGCAAAAGGGATCTGAAATTGTTGAATTTTTGTTGACTATATGATTTTACTCATATGAAAACTCATAATTTACAAAGTTCTCTCTT
This sequence comes from Diplotaxodon limnothrissa, assembly GCF_057381915.1. Lineage (NCBI taxonomy): Eukaryota > Metazoa > Chordata > Actinopteri > Cichliformes > Cichlidae > Diplotaxodon > Diplotaxodon limnothrissa. The sequence goes on along the minus strand of NW_028188555.1, from coordinate 1,714,787 downwards.
CTGCATTAAAAAAAAGAAAAACACGACAAATGATGGATAAAGTTTTACTGCAGTTTGTAACAAAATATTTACATAACAACACAATGCTAAAATGTTGAGATGATGAAGCTGATTCTGGTCAGTTCTTTATTTGTCAGTCAAATGATGCCACCCTGTGGTGAATTTGCCAAACTACACTTGTCAGTGTTGAAAAATGTGATATAATATTATTGTACTTCTGCGTAGACTGTCTCAGTTTTGTCTGCTGACACATGTGAACTGTTAGTATTCTGTTTAGAGTCGTGCATTTGAACAGTCGAATATGGTCCAGTATCTGTCCGTATGTAGGTGCTGTACGGCTCAATGTCCTCTGACGTCTGCAGAAACACATATGTTTAAAAACATTAAGGTTAAGTAAACAATATAAATGAATCAAAAGTTACATCTTTTGCTCAGTACCGTGTTTTGAGGACTACGCGATGGTTCTGGTTTTCTGTAAGAGAAACACAAAAACAAACACGATCTTGGTCATCAGTCGCTGCATCGTGTAGCTCGTTTTAATGGGGGCAACAGGAAATGAAAGTCACTGTGTTCCTTCAACGGCTCATATGAAACTTGAAGACAAGAAATTATTTATAGCAGTGGTGCACTTCCATTAATATGATAAATATGTCTGATAAATTATTAGCAGGCAGCTAATTGACTTTAATTCACTTAAACATGAGAACAGCAGGGCAAGACCTTACATCAAAATGACCTTCAGCTAAAGTGGATTAACCAAAATAAAAAGAGCAAAAAGAATCACATGTTTTAAAGTTATGAAGCGTGTTAAAAGGTAAATCATGAAACATGTGAAACACAGCTCTGACAGTAGTTTCTCACCTGTCGCACAGTCGTGCGTAAATAAATCCAAAGATAACTAAACTCACAATGATGAACACGGTTACATAAATCAGTGTAAGAGGAAGTGTTTCTGTTCCAGACCTGCTGCTTAGTTCTGTATGAGGAGAGAAGCAGTTGTTAGAAACATGGATGCAGTATTTGCATTACAACTGAACAAAGGTTAAGTGCGATGTATGACTATTGGCCTCAAAGTTAACAAATCCTGAAGGTCACCTTCTAAAATCAGTACAGACTTTATATTGCTAAATAATTAATGGTTAAAAGAAGAAGAACGTTGTTGTTTTTACCTTGTTTACCTTCCACAGTGACATTAAGATGGAGAATTTTTGTTCTTTCAGGAGCTGAACACTCACAGGTGTAGCTCCCACTGTCCTCTGATGTTAAATTGATCAGGTGGAGAAACACAGTCTGATTTTCTTTCATCAGTGTGAACCTGGAGTCACATTCGTTCTCAAAGCCTCGTCCATAATAATACAGCAGACTACAATTTTCTCCTCCACTTCTCTGAGTTCTGATCTTACAAACTATCAGCGTGATGTTCTGTGTTTCACTGGGACATATTTGAGTGACATCTGGTTGCTTCCCAATTGTTTTCACAACAGTCTCTGAAATCAGTACCAATAATAGAAACAGTATCAATGATTTAAACCAGAGGCTGGAGTAGCATTAAAAAAATAAATGTTCCATTATGAAAACAGTTTTACATTACCTCCTCCCAAATCTTGTGAGCATGCAGTCAGTGGTAGAAGCAGAATTAAGCACAGGTTTAGTGCATCCATGCTCGCCAATATGTCCGATTTGCAGTGTAAGTGCTGCTGATAGTGCAGAAGATGATCCGCTGAAGAAAGGAGGACAAACAATGTGCTTCATAAACCTCAAAGTATTGGCTCTCATGTGTCTTGCGTACGTCTTGTGCGAACACTTCTCAAAAGGAAGTGCACCTACAACACTGCTTCTGCTTTCGTATTAAGACACTCTAAAAGTGAAACACTGAGTGGTCTCATGTCCAAAAAAAGAAAACACAACAACTTTTAAAACAAAGTTGTTTTTTGCTTTTAGTCCAACATATAATTTCCTTTACAAAAGCAGGACTGAAGAGCAGAAAATCAATGAGGCTGATGACTGTTTTTATCAGTGATTCAAACCTACAACTCATTTAAATTAACACAAGCTATTGTACTATTTATATAATGCAGCACACATTCATGCTGCATATTTCATATTTATGTTAACTGACCTGCTTCCCATGTTTGTTTGGCTCCTGCCTGGAGTTGTGTTCATAAAGAAGCAGGTCACATAATGTTACACGGGTTACATTCCTCCTCTGCTCTTCTGTGGTGACGTTCAGATTATCAGTGTGATACTCGGTGTTTCATGTTCGACTGACATTTGCTGAACTAACAAGAGTGTCTGTCATAAGTCAGGAACTTTTAATATGAAATACAATGTAAATAAGCATTTTATTTTAGTTAATTGTTTGAAAATGAAGCACGTCTTTCATTTTCCTAGAAAAACAGAAAATATTAATTCCTCAACTTTATAAATAAAAGCTGTTGCTGCTTTTCTCTTATTTAAGCTTTGCATGTTTGATTTGGCAGACTTTTTACTGCCAAACTGTCATATTGGTCCTTTTTCGACATGGCACCAAAGGGATTTCTGTCTCCTCCTGGAATCAAACCTATAATCTTTCACTTAGAAGAAATATGTGCAAACTACTGCACTAAAATATGGACATTACCATCACAAGTAAAGCACACAGTGTCATATTGGTCAGAAGACTTGCGCCCTCTCAGACACCACATCCTAAACCACAAATTCTCACTTTGTCCAAAGAATGAAGTGTGTGGATCTGCAAGATTTTTGTAGGGAAGCCTCGAAGTAAAACAGTGAGTAAGCACAGAAGAGAGGAGAGAAATGTAGAGATTTTTAAAAGGTTATTAGTTAGTAAGCAACATTATGCACGGCCTTACAGGAAGAGCCCTCTGGAAAGACGTGTAAACACAAAAAACAGTTTCATTCAAACTGTGAGTCCAGAGTAAAAGAGTTTGATGGTTTAAGAAAAGACAAACTTTCTTTGAAAATGATGAGTAATCATGACAATTTGAGACATGTAACAAAACTATGCATGAAGCCATGATCATGTGCAACAATGAGTTCCAGTCAGAATAGCAACATAATATGATGCACAATCTACACACCACCATCAAACTGCACAAAACTTTGTAAAATTCTATTGAATTTGAAAATTTCTAAAACCCATATGGAAGTTTCAAAGCCTTTTCACAGCGATGTTGTCCTGGGAGTTGTTTTCATAGGTTTTAGAATTCTGACTCATTTCCTGATTATGCAGGCAGAGAGTTTCTGTTCTGCTCGCTGAATCTGTCTTAGTGCCGTGTTGATGTTGAACTGACAGTTTTGTAGTGAATATATGTTGGCTGCTGAAGGATTGTGTAAAGGTTATCTCTCACAATAAAGAGTCACACTGCATAATTATGTTAATACATTTTTATATTATAATTATATTCCCAGCTGGATAAAAGCAGTCTTTGAATATTTTGATCTTCCTGTATCCACTGTTTGTTTATTTGCCATTTAAAAAAAACAACAAAAACAAAACAAAAAAACTCAGCTAACACCCTGAAATAGAAATGGATATAAAAGATGGAAATAGATCTGTTTTCTTTTTTTTCTTTTTTTTATAAGTAAGTTACTCTCAGAGTGCTGTCTCATGGACAGATAATCCAGATGTTTCTGACCTAGAACATCCACTTGGGATAACCTGTGACTTTTCATTGTGTACATAAATCCTAGAATAACTCCAGTTACTGATTCCAACCAGATAAATATTTCTGTTGAACCCCAAGCATCTAAAATATTTAAAAGATCTTTTTTCCCCTCAGAAAAATAAACTTGAATCTATACAGTATATAAGGAAACATTGTGATAATAGTTTAATCTCATATTACATCATCTGCAGTTAACTCAAATCATAAATTACATCATACAGTTTACAGTTTCTATTGAAATTAAACTCTTAATGTAGCCACAAATATAACAATTACACACAGACAGATTTTAATGCACAAATAAGCTGAACCTATGTCCTCCTTAAACAGGTGCAGTTTCTTGTATAAGTGAGGATGTGCTGCCATTTAAACTACATATAAAGAAAAGGGAAGACATTATAGCATACAATACATGCATCATACAACCAAATAAACACTTAAATGTTCATTTAATAGAGCAGCAAATAACCTTTAATCATGTCAGAGTGTCTTGTTCTTCTTTTGACTGCTCCCTTTAAGGTTTCACAAAGATGGATTATCTTGTCATAGCCTGCTGTATGCTTGCAGAGTGAGGACTCAGATACGAGGATAAACTTTAACAGCAGATTTATTGCTGAAACCCCAGAACTCACAATACAAAACTTGGAGACCACGAAACACTAGGGACCAATATCACTCAAGGAGAGCACACAGATCCAGAGGAAAAGAAAAACTGAAGACTTAAATAAACACATGAGGTAAGAGTAGAGCGGAAACACCTGAGGAGCACAGCTGAACAAAATCTACTAATGAACCAAGGAGGGCAAAGCAGAAAATGACACACAAACACAATCACAGAGATGTAGACTAAAATACAACTAGACACAAGAAAAGGGTGAAGAAACAGAGACATGACAGAGCCAGGGAATAGTGAGCGAGAGAGGGAGAGGCAGAATGTGACAGACAGAAAGAGAAACAAGTGCAACAACCACAAGTAGAAGCAGAGCAAAGCAGAGTTTCCACACCGTCATACTGGTGAGGAAGTCATTTGGCTGACAGTGTGCGGTAGAATGTTTTAAAAGCAGAAAGCCTTGCAACCGTCCTTGTAAGAAACCTGTTGTGGCTACTTCAACCAGAGAGAAAGATGTCACGTTTAAGATATTTGTACACACAGAAAGACAAAGAGAAAATTATCAGAATTGTGAGTCGAACTTAATCATTGTGTGTAAACGATTAGTATTTATTTGTTTGGGTGGAGGCATTTGTAAAATAGTTTCACGTGTGGTCAAATTACTTTGTATTTTTATGTGGATTGAAGCACACGGGTGTGAATCCTCAAAAGTTACACACAAATCATCGGACACATTTGTAAAGCTTAGTTTTGGTTGGTGGATAATATTGTACACATTTGCAACCCTTCTGAAGACAATTTCTCTCCATACATCTCCACCCAATCCACGCTACTTGCACTCTTTTATACATGTCTCTAACATGGAGACAGAGACACACAAACTTGACCAAGACAAGTGGAGAATAAACAGAGACATGACTGGGGTAAGAGATAAGACTGACTTTCACATGAGTCGCTGAGGACAAACACAAAAGGAACCATGAATCAGAAAAACAAATACAGAGACACTAAAAAGAAGTGAACTCAAGACTAAACCGCACAAAGCTTAAACTTAAATAATCTCTGGAAGCAAAGGAAAGAATCATGAACCCACACCAAACTCAAAATGTTGGGTCAGAGACTCAGGACCTAGACATATCTGCTTCCATTATACTGGACATCCTCCTCTGTCACATCAACCCACTAGTGATGGGAATTCTGGCTCTTTTTAGAGAACCGGCTCTTTTGGCTCGGCTCACTAAGAAGAGCCGGCAATTTGGGCATCCAACCGGCTCTTCAGGTTGTTTTGTTGCTTTAATTTATTTATTTTCAACAACAATATAAAATTATGCACAAAATGAATTACTAATGTAAAAAAAAACAAAACACAAACGTGTATATGTATATATACAAAGACATATGGTGGCCCCTAGAGACAAAAGCACGTACAAACTCCGAAGCACTGCATGAATAAACTGGGATGATTTTTTGGGAGTGTTTTCCTGCTTGGAATCACATACATATGATTCACTGCATGAATAAACTTTCTGAATCCTTTATCATCCGCAACTGAAAATAGTTGTGGATGATCATTATACCTTTCTAATCTGATGATGTTGTTTCTTGTTGTTGCCCCTGGCTCTCTCTCTCTCTCTCTCTCCCTCCTGCTCTGTTCCTGTGCTACTGCGAGTGTAACTACCTCCCTTGCCCCCTCTGCTCAGCCCAAGCACAAGGCTCACATGCAGAGTGAAGCAAAAAAAAATGAGAGAGAGAGGGTGAGAGAAAGAAAAAATCACTACAACCCACTGCATGTCTTCCTTTACCCCATCCATGACGTTTTCCTTCTGTCTGGCAGGTGCGAGGGAAAGAGAGGTGAGGACCGGATGTTACTAAAAGAAGGCGTCTAGCCTGGATAGCAGCTGTGAGACGAGCTGATATCCAGTTCTCTACCAGCCACAGATATCTGTTGGTGTGGTCCAGACATTCTCATTCAGGCAAGTTCTAAATAAGTTCATATCACTCTTTATAGCCTGTTAGTTTTATTTTCAATGCGCTCTGAGGACATAGAAAATTAGAACAAACATCCTAATGAGTGATTTTGTAGATATACGTTCTATTTATAGAGTTTCTAATTGCTAATATTTTCATTATTGCAGGCAAACCAGCCTATGAAATGAATGAGACAAATCCTGACTGGGTTCCAACGCTACACATGGGGCACTACGAAATCCCTGCTTCAAACAAACCACCATGCCAATCAGATTACTTCTTCCATGTGAGGGTGAAGAGGTGACCCTTCTGGATAAGATGGTGAAGGTTTGCGTTTTGGTGAACATGTGCCCCAGTGTGGTAGTAAAACCAGGGGAAAATGCTCTTGTTAAATAGTCTTAAAAGTGTTGTGCTGTATATGTAGCAATAGGTTTTCAAAAGAGACAGTAAATTACAGAATGCTAGTAGTGGGTGATATTATTTAAATGCTGTTGTGATTTTATGTGAACATTTTGTCATTTATAAACTATACATGACATTGATTCTACATTGTAACTGATGTGATGTTCTACAAAGGGGTTTTAATTTTTTTTTTTTAAAAAAAGGCATAAAATGTGTTTCTTTATTCAACTTTTGAACAGTGTTACTTAGTAAGTACATACACAGTAAATGCAAATTATTTACATGGCAATGCACTTCAGCCACAAATGTAGACCCCCTCTAAATAAAACATTATGGGTTATTCAGAACAGAACGATGCTTGGAGAAATATTGTCCCATCAGCTGAGACGACTCCTCCACAGTAGCAGGTGGAATTTTTCTTTTTTGAGGACGGCTTCTTTTACCTGTCACTACAGATGGTCTGTTTATGTTTGATTGAGAGCCTTTTTTTATTCAGCTGGAAAGGAGAAGTCTATCTTATGGCCAACCTCTGGCTGTATCTTGGTCATATTACCCAGCAAAACCCAGTATGCAGGTTCATCTGTAACAGTCCTTGTGCCACAGATCCTCACTGTTTAATTTAAACAGAAAAGCGGTGACATGGGTGCAGGTCTCCGCGTCTGATTACAGCTGCAGTGGGCAGCTTCAACATTCCCTGTGATGCTCACAATGACCCATGGCTGCAATGCTGGTTCATTCAGTCATTGAGAGTGCAGTACCTGAAACATACAAAGACAAAGTTAATTTAAAGACAAGGACTTTAATGAGCCAAGGCTGACACACATGTGTTTTATCTACTTTCAAATCCATTTATCATAAATGTAACAAATAAAGTGTTTAGAAAGTAGAATAGAATAGAATAATCCTTTAATTGTCCCACACTTTGAAATTTGGTTGTATCAGCAGCAAAAACACACATACAAACAGAATAGGACACAGAACAGAAACACAATTTTTACATATTTACATGATGGACAATAGTTACCAAAGCAGAGTACTGTACAGTTATTAAAATTAGAGTACAGATAAGTGGCAAACACAGGCTGTACTTTGCAAACAGAGCAGGATACTGAAAGATGTTTAAATAGTTAAGAATATTTAGAATAATTAGAAAAGTGCAGATTGTGTATTTTACCTGTGCATTAAAAAGTATACATGTAACTTCCAATAAGTTAGTGTATATACAAACTGAGAAAAGTAATGTGCAAGTTATAACAGTAGAAGTTGTTGTTGTTGTTTAGTGTAATTTCTTTAACCATAAATAACTAAATCCTTCAGGACAATGTCACATCAGTGCACTGAACTCACAATGTTATCCCTCTAACAGCCTTCACATGTTCTCACGGTCATTTCCCCCTCATGAATGAATTTATGCTGCACTAATCTGAATGTTCGGGGGGGAAATCAAACGGATTTTACTCGCAGTACTCAAGCTGACTTACCTTTGTTTGAATGACGGCGTACTCACAACGTGGAGGCTCAAAAATAGCCAAATCTTGTACCCAATCCTTGGTGAATTGGATGTGAGCCTCCAGAGATTTATAATTGCAAAATTGGTTTGCTGTGTATGCACTGACTCCACAGACAAGGTACGAGAATATATCATGATAAGTTAATAAGGTTTCTACTCCACAGCCGTATTTCACATTCCACATTTCCAGTGCACGCCATTTTTTGCAAGTACCGTCTCTTTGCATCCGGATGCAATCTGTCTCTATACAGTCCTTCTTTTTTTTTTTTTGAGCTGCTTTTAAGTATGGTTTGTAGCAATCTTCCTTCCAACACAGTGTGTTTGTTTTGATTCGTGGGCTGCCAATATGGTGCTGCGCTCCCACAATGCATTGCAGGTGGTGATGGTCCTCTTTATGGGCTTTTTTTGCCGGCTAAGGGGGGTGTATGCTGGTATGAGGAGCAGAGAAAGGTGGTCTGACTGGCCCAGGTGGGGGAAGGGTGTGGCTCTGTAAGCGTGCTTGATGTTGCAACACACATTGTTGGGTCTGCACTTCCACAGGCCCCGCTGGTTTAGACACTTATTCCCGTTAACGACAAGGAAGCAAGACAATCAGCGATCAATCGATTTTACTTGCGCAAGGGAGACCCGGTCGGTGTCTCAGAAAAGCACTCTGACTCCAACCGCAGAATGACCCCGACTTAGGCCTCCGCTTGCTGCCTTTTATTGAAAACCGTTACAGCACACACAAGCACCACCCATTGTAAAAAAAAAAACAACCTATGGTTCTAAAAGATAAGGTACTATGTGTGTATGTGAGTGCACGTGTAAGCACGTGTGTATGTATGTGCGAGAATGTGTGTGTGTATGCATGCGAGTGTGTGTGTTTGTGGGTGCGTTTGTGTGACCTCCTGCTCACCAAAAGGCAGGAAGCTTACTAAACAAGAAGTAATCTTCACATTGGACGTCCCTATAATAAAACACTACAGCCTCTGCCACCAGTCAACAGGCTGGGGAGGGCAATAGCAACAAAGGAATGTACTTGATCTTACATTTTCAACTAAGACTTACAAATTTAAGTAGCACAGTGACAACATTTAACAATTTGACTCCAACACACATGATCCAGAGTGTTTTCCCGTCTTGTTTGGCATTTTACATGCTGGTAAAATTTTGGTGAAACAGTCTTGAGATTTGCCTTATTAAAGTCCCCTGCTATGATGTGGATACCATTAGGGTGGGCGCGCTGATGAGAAGCGATGGCATTTAGCAGCAGAGAGAGAGCTGTGTTTACATTAGCGGCCGGTGCTATATAGACTGCCATGATTATTACAGCACTTAGCTCTCTGGGCAAAAAAAGGTCTGGAGAGCAGTGTCTGTCCACAACAGTGCTGTTGTTACACCAACCTTTGTGCATTTAGATGCAGAGTCCCCCTCCTCTGTTCTTCCCGGAGTCACTGTTCTTGACCCATCTGTGTAGCATGCGGCCTGTAGCTGCACTGTGGCATCCGGGATTTGTGTACATAGCCAAGTCTCGGTAATGATAAGCACCCAGCAGTGGAATGTTGCGTGTGCGATGGAGATGGTCATCTTTGTTTGGAAACCGATGTCCAATGTCTCCAGACGACAGTAACGTCCAGTTGTGCAGGTAGACGCATGTACAATGTACGATAAGTACAATAAACATACAAGAAGGCACAAATAGGGAGAGCTGCTGTAAGCCGCTGCGTCTGTGCGTGCCGCCATCTTGGTTCATAAAAGACTCTGTAAGCCTGAATAATTTAAGCCAGAGTGTAACTCCGAAATGACAACACAGGCACGGCTTCTTCAAGACGGGCGCTTCGCTGCATTTATTGAACGCCGTGAAAACTACAAACATAAAACACAAAGGCTTTAAGCGCTTCAGTCTATCAAAAGTAACATTTGTGCTTTAACAACAAAAATTACCTCGTGGCCGCCTGCCACTTCGGAGGTCCGATAAGAATACCTTTACAGTCTTGTTCATTCTAAATTAAAACATTAAAATAATTAGAACACCATACATTACAAATATTCACAATATTACAATACAGTTATGGCAAATGACAAATACCTTGTACAGCTGGTAGACTAACCAGGCCTTTGCAGATAGCTCGCTGAACTCCTTAGCGTGATTATTAAACGTGGACTCACAGCCTATACTATCACGCCCAAACCTCGCGATAATAGCGGTGTAACAAAACTTGTTCTTTGTGACAAGATAAACACACCCTTACAATATTGACCACAGAAACGTACAAGCAAGAACATTTTAACTGCTGGAACCATCTATTAAACTTCTTTATACATAAGCCATTTCTGTGACACTTACACAGAGAGTGGAACAACATAATTTAAAAATACAGTTTACTTAATTCATCTTGAAAAGAAGAAGAAAGGAGATAATCCTCATCTTGTTAGTAACACCAAGCTCCTGGGGGTACAGAACACTTTGTCCAGATCACTGCAAACCAGAACTGCAGTAAAGAGAACATCCTCACCATCAGTGTTGGTCAAGTTACTTGAAAAAAGTAATCAGTAACTAATTACTGGAAGAAATTTGTTTAACATTTAAACCTTTTTAACATTTTAAACATTTTTCTGCATATTCCAGCATATAAAATAAAATAGCCTTTTGTGTTTACACTGAATCTTTCAAATAGATGCAAGTAAAACACAACAGAAAATGAATAAAATCAAAGACTCAGCGGTCCTGTTGCTCTATTTTCACCTGTTTAGCAGGAGTGGGGCAGGCGGATGTTTGCCCTGGTGCAGGTGTGTTGCAACGGTCATGTCGGTGGAAGGATCCTGGAGTTTCTCTGTGAATTTCACATTCCCGTGGCAGCGCACTCGGTGCTTGCTCAGAAGTTTGGGGGGGGTTTTGCTGTAAAAAGTGTTAGGATGCCTGGGTCGTTGACCCAGGGTTTTTGAGTTTATTATATTATTTATAATTTCTAGTCTTTGGGTTTTGTTAGAGTCATGTCTTATGGTTTGTCTCTGTGTAATCCTTAGTTGCTGTCTCCCCTGTCCGCTATATCCCCGTGTCCAGTCAGTGTCTGTGTCTGCCCTGGTCCCACGTCTCTGTTCCCTCTGTTGTAGTGCCTGCATTTGAGTCTATGTCTTTGTTTAGTCTGTGTTATGTGTTTCCTGTTTTACTTTGAAGGTCTAGTGTATGCTGGCATTAGGTATTTTCTGTTCTGCAGCAGTTTGCCCTCTAGTGGTTGTTTTTGTGTATTTTTTCTACTCTGTAAGATCTAGCCAGAGGCAGTTTCACCTCTGTTAATCTGCTGCCATCCATGCCTTCACAAGTTGATAAACGGCATCATCTGTGAGTAATATTGTTTGTTATCACTGAGACAACTTGTGTGCATTATTATTTGTTGTGAAGGCGTGATATAGTTTGTAGTTAGAATTTAATTTGAATGCATGTATAACCTAAGCTAGTAAGGTTAAGCTAGCTCATATGCCATGTGCTTTCTTTAACGTTTTGATCATGAGTGTGATTTCATTTGATGTTTTATTCGGGCACTCACTAAGCAGATAAATATTGTGCTCATATTTTTGAATATGTGTTTGTTATACTGTATATTGATGCAACATTTTTATTGATTTATTTCTGGTTTTGTCAACAGTTTCACACTTTTTCCTTATTAAATCATCCAACTCAACACATTGGCCTGTTCCTTGGATTTTGATTAGGAGAGTGTTTAGCTGTCTGTATAGCTGAGTCTACGTTCACGAGGACAACGCTTAGTGAGGACAGAACACAGTGTGTTCAGTTTACGCTTCCTTGTCTCGTCAGTTCTGATTTGCCCCAGCTGTGTTTCCCTCCTGTTGTCCATTCCCTGATTGCTCCCTCTATGTATTTAAGCCCTGTGTTTCAGTTTGTCATTGTCGTGATCTACTCTTATCTAGCTGTGTGTTTTGTCTGCCCGTGTAAGTTATTTGGATTCTTACTTTTGTTCTGTTTGAGTTCAGCATTAAAGCTGTTTGAGTTTACGTTTGTCTCTGGAGTCTGCACTTTGGGTCCTTTTCCTGCCTGCACACAGCCGTCACATAACAAAAAGAAGTTTTCTTCCCACGCAGTGAACACCGGACGCTAATGTTTTTGTCACGTTTTACGGAATCAAACTCAAAGTAAGGTCAGTACTTCCGCTGCAGGGTCGTACTCTCTCCCCCACTCAATATATTATCCATTGTTGATCTGCACACAGCTGTTGCCACTAATGTCGCACTCGCTTACATCATTGTCATGAGACACTCTCGCAAACAAAATCACGGTTTAGTAACACAGTAACGCAGCGTGCTTACGGGAAAGTAAAAGTAATCTAATTACCTTTTGTGCAATAGTAATCCTTACTTTACTCGTTACTTGAAAAAAGTAATCGGATTACACATTACTGCCCATCTCTGCTCACCACTTTGTAATATTTCCACTGTTTTCCTCAGATCTAGGCAGTTTTGCTCCATTCTGTTTAAGAGATTTCTTACATTCCAAAGGGGTTTATAGTCTAGTTTGTGTGAAAAGCTGCGGCCTATGAAACTCATTCATTCATTTTGAAGGTACTTATACATATTTGTGTCCAGAGGATTTCATCTGGATCCATGGAAAGGACTCGTTCACCGTTTGTGGTTGGGAGGGAGATTGAATTATCAATTTTTAATAATAACTTGTGCACTTTCGATAAAATTGTAGGGTTACAGAAATGTAAAAACTCTTTTACCCTTTGCTACAGTTTAATGCACTTTTAGTACGTTATATTAATTATAAAAATCAACAGGGTAAACAGTTGAACAAATCAAACCTTTAGCTGACGTGCGTGTGTCGGTGTGTGCATGACTTCATCTGAAAAGGCTCTTATTTTCTTTTCTATAAATTGTAATGCATAATAACATGTCATCTCTCAAGCTGGTGTAGCCTTTTGCCTTCCTCTACCTTATCTCATTACAGCTCTAGCTCTGATATTCCTTTCGCAATTTTGAGTTAAATCCTTTCTGCCTCACTCTGTCCTTTGCTTGACGTTGAAAGCAGGAGTTAGTAAGCCCGTCCACTGCAAAGGAAGCTGAATTCAAGTTCTTTTTTGGAAGTTACTATTGAAGTTAAAATTTCTACCCATTAATGAATTCCAACTTAAAGTTAAAACTCAAGTTGAAGAAACAATTTGATTTTTTTTAGCAAAAGAATCAGAAAAGTCCAGTGTGTCGGCTAAAATTTATGTATAAAAGTATTATTTCAGTTTGAATTCCTCACCCCTGTTCAAAATGGTAAGACACTGAGAACTCACTTAAAAGGAAAGAGTTCACATTAAAACACTTTGTGATGCTGGTTGGTGTTTAAGACAAATAGGGTAGTAAAGTGTTTCCATAGTGTGTTTAAGGATGGAGTTGATTGCAGCTGTAGACACTAAAGCTGTTGTGCCAGAATGTCATACTAGAGGATCGTTCTTTAGATACAAGGAGCGAGCGAGCCAGAAACCCAGGACACAAAGATGAAGCAGGGCTGATCAGAAACAGTTTATTCCCTGAGATGCACAGCAGGGATAAAACAAACCAAATACTAAGAAAAGAGAAGTATACAATAAAAAGTTCTCAACATGATAAAGTTCCACCAAGACTAGAAAAAGTTATTCCAAAACTTGTAAAGATACAATTTTCTGCATGCACTAAAATCCCACCCAGTCCCACGATGTAACTATCCCCCAACCCAGGATGAATGTTTGTTATGGGTTTACAAGCAGTCCAGAAATTCCTTCTCCAGAGCGGGGTTCATGCCAGCCTCGTCCCAGGCAGACGAGGAGGAGCACCTATCCCCCTCTCGTTCCTTCACTGGGCCCATCACATCACATCCCAGCCCAGCTTTCATTCTTCACTAGAGTCCGTCGCTCGATGCCATCGCGGATCCCGTTGCATCATCACCGTGTAAATAAACAGATAGGGGCCATAACCACCGTCCCAGAAGCCGCCCTGGCTTACAGCCATGGTGACCCTCTCCCAACACGGCTTCACCCCGTGAACAACAGAGGAGACACTACTCACAAATCCAGGCAGAGGTGCCCTGCTCTCAATCACACGCGCTGTCTCCTACTGACTGGGTCGGCACGTCACGCTGACCGGTCTGTCTCTAGATGAGACGTTGCTCCCCCACGATCAGGCAGCAGGTCCCTCTTTTGCACCTGGCCTTCATGCATTTCTCTTCATATATGGAGCCTCGCTCCCTCCAGTGCTCCGCTAGCTTCCTTTTAATAGGTCCTTTAAACAGCTGCTAGGCCACCTCTGGACACACCCACGCCTCAGGAGGTGATCACTATAATTTAATTTGTCCCATGCTCACCTAATCCACAGTGGATTAAAACAATGTCAAACAACACATTAAAAACATGCAATACAAACAGAATAAAATCATGCCAATAAAAACTGCACTCACAAGTAAACAATAAAAATCAGAATAAAACCAATATAAAAGATAAATACAAATTTCCACTGTGTGACACAGAGACTCACATAATGTGCCGAAGAGGAAGAAATGAGAGAGGAAAAAACGATGTTCATATTGAAACTGAAAGATTTCTTAAGGCTATTGCAGGACATACGAGAGAAAACATGAGAGAAAATAAAAGGTCATGAAAGGAAAAAAACAAAAATATTTTTAAGGCTTCATTCTGTCTTAAACTTTGAAAATCAACCTTGTTTAACTTTGTCACTGAGTCCTGCCCCTCGAGTTGACATTCTTGGTGTACTTTGACAGACAGCGACACTGAGGTGGCACATATATATGCCACCAATATATGCACACATATATCTAGGCAGCTATATGTGTGCATATTTCAACGTCTGATGCAGAAAGTATTGTTTGGAGTGAGAAACTGTGAGGCATACTTGGATGACATTGTCATTTATTCTCCAACATGGTCAGAACATCTGGAAACGCTCTCTGGGGTGTTCAGACGTTTTTGTGAATCTTCCCTCACATTAAACCTCTCTAAGTGTGAGTTTGGCAAAGCCACCATTACTTATTTAGGGAAACAGGTCGGACAGGGGCAGGTGCGCCCTGTTGCTGCGAAAGTACAGGCCATTGTTGATTTTCCTGTCCCGCAGACAAAAAGAGCTCTGCGTCGTTTTTTGGGAATGGCCGGTTTTTATCGAGGTTTTTGCAGAAATTTTTCTGATGTGGTTAGTCCCCTAACTGATCTTGTTAGCCCCTTAAAGCCTTTTATTTGGTCTCCAGCATGTCAGGTGGCACTTGAATCTGCCAAAGCATTGTTGTGCAGTGCACCAGTGCTAGCTGCGCCGAATTTTGAGCGCCCTTTTAAACTAGAGGTTCATGCCAGCTCGTGTGGCGCAGGCGCTGTTCTGTTGCAGGAAGATGGTCACGGCGTGGATCATCCCGTCTGCTACTTTTCAAAAAAGTTTAACAGACACCAGACCCATTATAGCACCATTGAGAAAGAGGCTTTTGCCTTACTCCTTGCGTTACAACATTTTGAGGTCTATGTTGGGTCAAGTGTGCTGCCTGTGCAGGTGTTTACCGATCACAACCCACTGGTGTTTCTTTCCCAAATGCGCAACTCCAATCAAAGACTTATGCGCTGGTCCTTGTTATTGCAAGATTTTAACTTGGAGATCAGTTACAAGAAAGGGAAAGATAACGTGTTGGCTGATACCCTGTCTAGAGCACTTTCTCCTTGAATTAAACATTTTGGGGGTAATGTTGATTCTTGGGAAAGGGGGTGTTACGACTGTGACCGTAATCATGTGTGTGAATTTGAGTGTCCAGGTGCTCCTCCGGGGTTGGTGCACCCAGGGTGGATGGCTCACACCGATTGGCTGAGGACTGGGAGGCAGCGGATAAGAAGAGACCACCAGGGACTGTCAAGGGATTCATCCTCGGCCCAACCCAACCGGCAGACCATTCACTGTGTCAAACTATTATGTTAATGTAAGAGCATGTAGGGGTGGACCGCCTTTTTGTTTGATCAGTTTTCTCCTGTTTTTGTTAGGCAGGGAGGAAAGTGATTGTCGTGTTTATTTCCTGAGATAGGTTACTTTTTATTTGTTGTTTTGGCCTTGGGTTCACCCTGAAGTTATGGTATGCTCCCTTCCTTTGTTTAACTGCACTTATTGTAAATAAATCACTGTCACAAAATATTAAGCGTGTGACGTGCTGCTTGGGGTTGGACGGGGATGGATCACTTTATGTTGTGGTCTGGCCGCGCCTAGACGGGCCATAACAATATATTAATCACATATATATTTAAATTGAATATCACTGGAATAAAATGCTTAGCATTCATCTTTAAAACACAGGGATAGGTTGCTTTTTTAAGTAATTATGATTATAAACATGTATTATAATAAAGCAGAAGCAGGACAAAGAGAAGATGTCTTGGTGTATGCTCAATTATCCAGGTAAGGAAATCCTCACCTTTCTCCTACTGAAACCAAGATAACAGAATAAAGTTTTTAGGACAAAGAGCAGAGTTTCCACACAGTCATATGGGTGAGGAAATAACTGCGGCTGGCAGTGTGTGGTAGAGCATTTTGAAAGCAGAAATGCTTAAACTTAAATATCTGTAATAGAAATGCAAGTGTAAGCTATTGTTTCTTGTTAGTCTCAAAGTCAAACAGCACAAACTCTTAAATACAAAAGAAAAACATTTTAAATTTTGATGTAATTTTTCATTCATCACCAACACTTTTTAAGCCACGACTAAGACATCCAGACTGATGTCTCTGTGTATCTGGATGGTGATTACAATTATTGTTGGAATCTGAAAAGTCTGAAGTAATGACACATCACAATCAAGAACATCTGTTAGTGACTAAACACAATGACAGTAAAAGGAATGTGCATTAAAAATGTTACAGGAGGAGTCATATTTGACACAGTTTATTGCATTTGTATTCTGTTAACACGCTTATGCAGAGTATACACGTATAAATCTGTGAACCTGTTTCAAAGAGCTGGAGTGTCGTGACTGAATGGTCTCAGTTACTACAAAACAGTGAAAGTAAAGGCATGTAATGATCATCCAAAACAATTTCTTTTAGACCACTAATGCTCATGTGCCACTTACAGTTATTATTATTTATTTCACATATTATATATAAATATATTATATATAACTGTTAAAATTTACATAGATTAAAGAGTTTGATTATAAAGGCCAACACTAATCACAACAACACCTATTGTGCTTAATTTGTAGTTGCATTGTGTTTTGGGTGATCTGAGGTGACAGTTTGGTAGAGATCGTTTGTTGGATACTGAAGGTTTGTGTAAAGGTCATTTTGCACATTTTCATCCTGTAAGCTAAAATTAAAAGTCTGATAAAAAAAACTCAAGGTGACCAAAGGTATGTTGATTCAAAGTAACTTCACAAAAACAGCCTCAGCCAACATTTTGAAATAGAACTGGATATAAAACAAACTTTAAACCTGCTGCTTTGTCTTTACAAGGAAATTACTCCGCAAAGAGCCGTGAGTCTCCTTCATTGATAGTCCAGATGTTTCTGACCTTGAACAGCCACTTTGGATAACAAATGATGTTAACATCACTTTTTTATGATCAATATATCTGATAAATTATTATCAGGCAGCTAATTGACTTTAATTCACCTAAACATAAGAACAGTAGTGCAGAGTCTTGCTGAAGAGGACGTTACATCAAAATGACCTTCAGCTAAAGTGGATTAACCAAATGAAAACAGCAAAGAGAATCACATTTTAAAGTTATGAAGCGTGTTGAAAGGTAAATCATGAAACATGTGAAACAGCTCTGACAGTAGTTTCTCACCTGTCACACAGTCGTGCGTAAATAAATCCAAAGATAACTGAACTCACAATGATGAACACGGTTACACAAATCAGTGTAAGAGGAAGTGTTTCTGTTCCAGACCTGCTGCTTAATTCTGTATGAGGAGAAAAGCAGTTGTCAGAAACATGAAAGGAGTATTGGCATTACTAGTGAACAAAGGTTTTAAGTGTGATGTATGACTATTGCCTTGTGAAGTTAACAAATCCTGAAGGTCACCTTCTAATATCAGTACAGACTTTATATTGCTAAATAATTAATGGTTAAAATAAGAAAATAGGTTGTTTACCTTGTTTACCTTCCACAGTGACATTACAGTTTTTTTTACAGCCGCTAGGACACATTTCTCAATACTTAGGTCACTTTTGCAAAACTATTCACACAATTCTCCTAACCAACCTTCAGCTTGGCAAAGCAGTTTATTTCACATTTAAAATGCACTACAACTACCAAAACACTTTATTCAGGTCTCAAATAAACTCATTCTTCCAGAACACTAGCAAAGGTTGACAGCTGACAAACACACTTTGTCACCCACAAAACAATGACCTAAAAAACACTAACAACATGTAGCATTACACAGTGTTTTCTTGTGTAAAACAAGGACACATCTCTGTTTATAATTTCAATATATGTTACTGGAATGAATCAGACATCATGCAGAATTCGTTAATATTTGTTTATGTATTTTTATTTTTTTGCACTAAGTAATCCCAAAATACAAGAATTTGTATTCACACCATCCACTGATACACATACAATAGTAATGCTAATCTACTCGGTCTTCTCCATTTGGCCACAGGTTCTCATCCACATCACATCTAATGTAATCTAGGGCAATACACCTAGGAAATAATCTTCTGGCATGCCTGATCCATCCCTGGCAATCTTCTGCTGATATCTCCAGGCATCCAGCATTCAGTTGTAAACCTTCCACCACCATGAGGAAAAGAATTCCTCTATGGGGTTGAGGAATGGAGAGTAAGGTGGGAGGAAAAGAGACTCCATTCTGGGATGGGCTGCAAACCACTCGGTGACTGCACGGGAGTGATGAAATGCCACGTTGTCCCATACAGTTATAAATGTTGGCTGATTCCTTCTCTCCGCATCCCTTTCCTCACCTAGCACAACCCTTCCATAGAGATCATGCAGGAACACAAGGAGCCGTTCAGTGTTGTATGGCCCAATTAGTGGTCTGTGTAACAGCAGTCCATCAGTGGATATTGCTGCGCACATTGTGATGTTGGCACCCCTCTGCCCCGGGACAGTCACTGTGGCTCTCTTCCCAATCACATTCCTCCCTCGTCGCCGTGCTTTGGCCAAGTTGAAACCTGCCTCATCCACAAAGATGAAAATGTGGTGTGTTTGCCTGCCTTCAATCTCCATGACTCTCTAACATAAATCCACAAGGCAACATAAGATGTTACAGTAGTAAATTTGTAAAAGTTGGTTTTGTTCAAAAACAGATCTGTATTTTATTGTGATCTTACCTGGACATACTGGTTCCTGAGTTGCTTGACATGTTCAGAGTTCATCTCAAAAGGCACAGTGTACAACTGTTTCATCCTGACCTGATGTTTTTTCAGGACTCTAGAAATTGTTGTTATGCTTACACTGTGAATATTTGCCAAAGTAACGTTGTCTGCCAAGACTGTGTCTAATTTCAGTGAGTTTTATCCCATTGTTTCTGGTGACCATATCAACAATGGCAGTTTCCTGCACATCAGTGAACATCCGTCCTCTCCCTCCTGTGTGAGGTAACCGTTGAGTCCTAAGCAGAAATGCAACAACAATTACACAAAAGCTTATTTACTTCTGAAATGTGCAAATGCCCTGCAGAATACAAGTTACCTGTTGGTTTGCCGGAAAACTCTAACAATAGATGCCACTGTAGAGCGTTGCAGATTTGGCTACACTCTCTGACCAGTTAGTGATGGTCCGCTTGAAGCTGAAGCTCCGGTGCGTGTGTCAAAAAAATCAACACACTGCTTCAGAAGCACTGTGTCGAAGCTTGATTCGTTTGGCCAGAGTCACGTGATCAGTGACGTCCGAAGCTTCATTTAGAACCAACCTAACTGCTTCGGTATCTGATTCAATGGTTTATAAGGAAGCGAATCATTTGCGGGATTTGTGGAGTGTTTTGATGGTGACAGATAGCGAACCACTGATCATTCTACTGAGAGATTTGGAGCCAGCGAGGAATAGAGGAGGTTCTGTTGTGTGGGAGTATTTTGAGTTGATTTTTGTCAATCGGGTGAGTTTTCCAGCTTTGTGTTCTGGCCGTTTGCTTTTGTTTTGTGCGTGTTTATTATATCTGAAAACGGGAAAAAGGTAAAATGTCAAAAATCTGCTTCCATAATATAAATATCATTAAATAACTTTAGAAAAACTTCCACTTGACTCTTTACTTGTAATGTTGTAAAAATATATATTTTATTGTTTAATTAATCTGAAAATGTTAGTCTGCCAAATGTACAGCAATTGAATTTCTTTATTCTCTTTAGCTGATAGTTTGTGGGGCCCAGTTAGACTGTATAACTGCATCTCTACCAGTTTCTCTGCACTCCAGCCTCCTCTGTGCCATGTGAAGGGATTTTCCTTAAGGCACGATAAATTATCTCCACGAAAAAGAACAGGTTCGGCCATCGCACACTAGAACAAATTCTCTTTTTAAATAAAAATGAAAAAGGGTTACCGTCAATGCATCATGTTTTTAATTTGCAAGTTCATAAGCATTTTCCTTTTCCATTTCACAATCAATTCTACCCCCAGGTCAAAAATATGTCTGGGAAAATTTCCTTAATATAATATTATTTATAAATATACCCTCCGGCGATTAATTGCATACCTGCATGGAGGCAAGACCTCACAGCAGAAGCCTACTCCATAATGTGCTGTACATTATTATATGTATATATATGTAACGTGGTATTTTTCAATTATTGTATTTACCAACATCAAGAAGTCACAAGCAAAGAAAGACCACACCATGGCGCATGTTTAAGCAAGGGGAGTTTACTGGTCAAAACTATTTATTAAACAAATAAAACACATTTTCTTAACCACCAAAAAATACACGTTTAAAGCAACACAACGGAGGCCCAATATCAGACAGGATTCCACTCTGTAGAGTGAGCAATCATAATGAAGCAGTTGGTTTTATTTTGTGGATTCAAGCTGCGCTTCATATTTCTGGCCACCAGATGTCACCAGAGAGGACTGTGTTGAAAAGCTTCGAGTAATGAACCGTTTTTCAATACAAGCTTCAGTGCTTCAGAAAACTTCATTTGGCCATCACTACTGACCAGCCTCTCTCATTGAGTGACTGTAATGTTCGAACTTTTATTGTGAAAATCGCCGGAAGTAGCTAGTTGTGTGTTCATGTGCTAGCTTAGCAGTTTACAGTGTGTGGATACGTTTCCTATATCTACGGAATAATAAAGAACCAGTATGACGGCTCCGAGGCGATTTCTTCATAAGCAGTGAATACACAACAGTGACCATGATTTACTACATGATCAATTACAGTAGCTCTGATCTTCCTCTTATTCTTCTTCCACCACGCATACGTATTCCTCGCCCCCTCCCAGCCACTCTTCTTCCTCTTTCAGCCACTTCTCCATTTCTGGCTGGGTCCATGTTTACATCACAAAACAAACCTATTCAGCAGTCGTCTCCTTTTGTAATGAAATTGAAGGAGTAACACCTGTGTAGATGTTCATCTACAATGAGAATCAGCTGTGGCTGGTTAAACTGCATTTTTAGATTTAAAATATGTTTCAATAAAATATTGCCGTTGAATTTTGCTGTCTTATTCAGTTTTGCATTATGTTATTGTTTTGACCATAAGTTTAACAGTTTTGAAAACAGTATGTAAGCACATGCAAAATGTCCTGTACGTACAAAGATTTTTGGCAGTTGTTGCGTCTGAGTTAGAAAATAATTCATGAAATTTGAGAGATGTGGTCATTGAATGCATTTTGTGCCAAAACAATGATAAATGATCCTCAGTTTAGCCCACATAGACTTCTGTTGTGCTCACTGTGTGAGGAGTTTTGCAAAAGTGACCTAAGTATTGGGAAATGTGTCCTAGTGTCTGTAAAGAACTGTAAGATGGAGAATATTTGTTTTTTCAGGAGTTGAACACTGACAGGTGTAGCTCCCACTGTCCTCTGATGTTAAATTGATCAGGTGGAGAAACTCAGTCTGATTTTCCTTCATCAGTGTGAACCTGGAGTCACATTTGTACGGTGGCCCTGAAGTGCAAATCACACCGTCCATAATAATACAGCAGTCTACAATTTTCGCCTCCACTTCTCTGAGTTCTGATCGTACAAACTATCAGTGTGATGATTCTCTGTGTTTCATTGGTGCATATTTGAGTGACATCTGGGCCCTGTTTCAGGAAGCCGGTTTGGAAAACTCAGAGTGAAAAACGACACTCACGGTTGAGTAACCCCGAACTGTCCAACTCGGAATATTCCGTTTCAGAAAGGCTGATAACAATTAGTTCAGTCAACGCGGAGTTGCTTTAACCCCAAGTGAAGCGCGCGGACGAGGATACATAAAGCCCTGATAAGCGGAGCACAGATTAAGCGAGTCACCATGGAGACGGAGGGAAAGAAGGCGCGGTCAATGTATTTCACAGCGCTTGAGGCCGAAATTCTGATGGCAGCATATGCCGATAACATGCAAATTCCGCGGAAAAAAGTAACACAGCCACAGCTGCAAAAGCATGCATGGCAAAACATAGCCGACAGAGTCAATGCGTGAGTGTTAATTTAAACATTGATCGAGGGATTTCCACCCATTTAACACGTTATTTTATCATATGTTATTTTATTTGTTATTTTATACATTTTATTTTGTGATGTGATGTGAGCGCAGGTGCAACCCAACAGGCCCCAAACGTTCCTGGCAGCAAGTAAAAATGAAATATAAAAATATAGTCCAAACAGGTAAGGTGTAATTGTATTATGAGCCATAGTGCTTGGTCTGTTTGTCCCAAGTAAATCAATTGCAGTTAGAGGCTACATTAATTTTCTTTCTGTAAGCACTTATTGAAATTATCTGAGCACATTACAAGTACATATTTGCTTACTCTGTATGCTCAAATGTGGCCCGTTATAGCCAACAGAAAAAAAGCGGAGGCCCGAAAAACAGGTGGGGGTCCTCCACCACCACCACTCACAGAGGCTGAGCAGTTGGCCCTCAGCCAAAACAGTGGGCGCCCTGTGGCCGAAGGCATCTCTGCGGGGACATCCTCTGAGGCAATAACCCCGCAAGACACAAGTGCCTACATAAGGGGTAAATTCAAAATAATACATGATGTGCATACATCCTTTCTTCACAGTCACCTTTGCAGTGCGACACATTCATTTGATAAACTCTTTACCATAATGAATTATTTTGTAGTGAAGTTATTTTCCGACTGATTTTGCCTTCCCTCAGTCTTGGTTGTCTTTGAGAGCATAATGACAATGAAGTGTAAGGTGCTTGGTATGTTTGTTAATTGCCATTTGGTCCCTTGTAAGTTATAAGTGATATATATAAACCGTATAAACCTCATATTCTATCAGTTGATGGTGGTGGTGTACTGCATCTGGTGCAGCCTCCTGTTGAGCCAGACCAACATGCAGTTGTGAGTAATACTCCACAGATTATATGAGTGTACAGTAGAACAGCAATGTTGTCTATTTCTTTACTACAGGAAAATAATGAAGAAACATTGACAGCTGTTACAGAGGAGGAAGCAACAGAGACACTTTATGAGGTTTACATCTTTTAATACTTTGTGTACAGGAAATACAGGCGACCAATAAAGCCAGTTGAACAAAAAATCTGTTTATTCGTCTTTCAACATGTTGAGGTGATGGGTCAAAGGAAATGATTGTGACATATGGTGTCTCTGACTGCGCTTCCATCTTGTATGTCCGTGGGAGGGTCAGGATGTTCATGGTTTGGATCACTGCTGATGTTTGGTTCAGAAGGACAGTGTTCTCCTCTAATTGTGGCAATGTTGTGAAGAATCACACATGTCACAATAATGTCACATGCCCTTTCTGGGGTGACCCTGAGTCTTTGCAGGCACTGGAACCGGGCCTTAAGCATTCCGATAGTCATTTCAATTCTGGCTCTTGTCCTGCAATTAGCCAGATTATATCGCTGCTGTGGGCCCGGTTCAGGGTCAGGGTAAGGGGTAAGCAAATAGGGTAAACATGGATACCCCCTATCACCAAGCAAGTAGCCAGTGAACTCTCCTAAGACAGAAGGGTACACTTCAGTTCAAATGTCCCTGAAGCAATTGGTCTTTATATATTTTAAAGTATTCTCAACTCACCATGTCCAAATTTTGTGCTCAGTGTACATTCACGGAATATTTGTGAGTCATGGACAGAGCCTGGCCACTTGGCTTCCACATTTGTGATAATGTTGGCAGCATCATATATGATCTTCACAGTGCAGAGAACACAAATTAGCATCCATTACTATAATGAAATAATTTGTTAGTTTGACATGCTACAGGGAACTATGTACCTGTACATTAATGCTGTGGAAAGACTTCCTGTTCACATAGTCTCCTTCATTTACTGAAGGAGCAATGATTGGAATGTGAGTGCCATCTGTACAGCCAATCACGCCTGGGAACCCTGAAAATAAATGTGCAATTTAAGTAGTAGTCCAAGTATCACCACATCATAAATTAAGTTTTGTTCATCCTGATACCTGCAATTTTGTGGCATCCCTCTTTGATAAATCTTGTGGGTCTGTGACCGGGGAACACCACAGACGAGTACAGGAGACGTTTCAGTGCAACTGTAACATTCCTGACTGCCCGACAGACGGTAGCCTTGGAAACGTGCTCAGCGTCACCAATATTATACAGAAAGCTCCCGTTTGCAAGAAACCGAAGTGCAATACAAATAATATGCAATGAACTGAGAGCATGTCCGCGATGTGTCACATGCGTAATATATGGCCTGAGGATGTTATCCAAATAACTTATAGATTGTGCTGAGAAACGGTAACGTTCGCACAGAATATCATCAGGAAATGATAAAATGTCCAAACGCGCTCTGATCACTCTCTCCCGGCGGAGAGCTCTGCGGAGAATTTGGGCTTCACGATCTACTGGCTCTTCAAGGAAGTGGCACGCCATGTCTGACACTTCCTACAGTCAGGTTTCCGACAAAGGGGCGGAGACAGTCAGGGTTAGTTGTAGTAAACCTGCTAGGGGGCAGGTTAGCTTCACGGAGTGTGTCGTCATAGTGACTCACTCAGGCTGCAGCTGAACTCGCTTTGTGAAACCGAAAACCCAGAGTTTTCGTTAACTCAGGGTATACTTACTCAGTTTTTCCACTAAACCGGCTTCCTGAAACAGGGCCCTGGTTGTTTCCCAATTGTTTTCACAACAGTTTCTACAATAAAAAAAAACAGAGGCTGGAGTATCATTAAAAAAATCAATGTTACTTTATGAATCAGATTTTTACATTACCTCCCCCTTAATCTTCTGAGCTTGCAGTTAGTGGTAGAAGAAGAATTAAGTACAACTTCAGTGCATCCATATTTGTCCAGGTGTCAGAGTAACAGTGTAACTGCTGCTGACAGATGATGATGTACTGAAAAGAGTTATATTGACCTTAAAGTAGCATCACTCACAGAGGTACATGCTGGTGAGGGTATTTCTGTAAAGGAAGTGCATGTACATGACTGCCTGTTCCTTTGTATTAAAACACTCTTACAGTGAAACGCTGAGCAGACTCACATACAAACATAAAACATACTCATTTGCTCATTTTCATGTCAGTGAGTGTAATAATAAAAGGTAAAGAAAAATAAAAAAAAAAACAGTGCCACACTTTATGTGTCAGCCGGTAAGACCAAACTGTGCTTTACTTGTATCAAGCTTTTCGCTACCACCGGCCTGACAGTTTCATGAATGCTCTTTATATGACCGTAACTTTTTACTGTTTGTGATAAAGTCACATTTCAAGTAGTTTCAGAAAGAAGAGAAGCTTTAGTGGCATATTCAGTGTATCACTGTAGCATAAAGCATTCACACAGGTTTCAAACGGTTCATATGTATGGCTGGCAAGATTCATATAGAATGAGTCATAATGCTAAAAGTGACTCTTTGGGTTTTGTGGTCTTCACATGTTTAGAAGAATGAACTTTGAGCTACAGCACTGTGCACTCAACAACGTGATGCTGAACACATGAGCCCACAACTTAATAAAGAGATCTGTGTGTGTGTGTGTGTGTGTGTGTGTGTGTGTGTGTGTGTGTGTGTGTGTGTGTGAAAATATGTAAGTTATGCAATAAAGTTCTGAAATAAATATCCATATTTCTGGATTTGACAATTACTCACATAAACTTCATGTATAGATACTGCAGATGTTTCTGAGCTTAAACCATTACACTGAAAAAGGAGATATGTCAGCATTATTGAAATATAAATTTAAATATATGCAAGTTAAAAATACTGAAGAACGGATGTTTTAGAACACCATTCAACAGAAATATGTGGAGCAAACAAGACATTTTTCACTTATTCCATTTATTTTGACATTATCTCACTGTGAATAATTGAAAGCAAATATTTATACAGTCCCAATCAAAAATTTAAGACAACTTGAAAAATTGTAAAAACAAAACATCATATTTTGCATAGTTGGATCTTAACAAGGTTCCAAGTAGAGCTTCAACATGCAACAAGAAGAAATGGGAGTGAGACAAAACTTTTTTATGAGCTGGTCAATTTATTGAAAACAACGCTTAAACCGAAACAGGCGGTTTTACAGCTGCTCAAAAGTTTAGGACCACATGCCTTTAAAAGGCCAAATCTGTGCAAAAATGTGGACTCATTGTCATTTACTGTCAGGTAGTCACACTGTCATTACGTTCTGATGGCAAAGGCAAAACAACTTTCCTTTCTTGAACGCGGTCGGGTTGTTGAACTGCATAAGCAGGGTCTCTCGCAGCGCGCCATCGCTGCTGAGGTGGGATGCAGTAAGACAGTCATTTGGAATTTCTAAAATGAGGGTTATTGATCAAAAAAGTCAAGATCCAACTGGCTGTCTGTTAAGACACTGGATGATCCTCTATCCAAATTAAAAACTGACGCTGATGAAATGTTATATGTTTTCATACATTTATCAACATACAGAGAATGCAAGTGAGTTAACGTTGTTCAAATAAAGTTTTCAGTCAGTTAAAGTCAGACTGAAGCCAACTGAAGTCAGAAAAATGAAGACAAGCAAAAGTGTTAAAATTTTTGTTACAACGCCTTCCCTGTGTCCTTGTCTCCTTGTCTCAGTTATGTTTCATGTCTGTCATTTTCTGGTCTGCCTGTTCCTCTCTCGTAGTTTTTTTTGCATAACATTTGCTTATTAATAAACAATATATATGTTTGTAATTTGAAGGAGTCATTTGGTGTCACCCAGTAGCCAAGGTACAGAGGGCGCAGGGGGCTGCGACGACAAGCCCACAGGCCCTGCCGGCAGCCAGTCGCACCAGAGCAGACCAAGCCCCAGTCCCAGAGGCCCGAGGTACAAGGGCACCTCACCCCCGGAAAGAGCTGAGAAGAGCCCCAGATGTGGGGTCAGTAACTGTCCCAAAATGCAGTCCTGGATGGACTAAAGACGGCTGAACGAAGTTTAAAAACTACAAGTCCCAGCATCCTCTGTGTTCAGGGAGGAGCAGTGAAAGTGAAAGTGTTGATCCTCCGTTCAGAGCAGCAGGAGGAGGAAGGTGGAGCTGAGGCAGGTGAGTGTTAACATGAATATGTTTCTTCTTATGACATAAAATAATTCCACGCTGTTCGTGTCTGTGGGTGAAACGTGAGGCCGGTCGGCTCCTCTGAGCGCTGGTTTCCTGTAAGTAGAGAGGAAGTGAGTTTAGCTGAGAGAGCAGGAGGAGAGTGAGAGCTGTGCTGAGGCAGGTGAGTGTTAACACCGCTCTGACATTACTGTGTCTCTGTGGCGGGAACAACAGGCTCCGTCAGTGGAGGCAAAAATAATCAGACTTTGGTTTTTCAAAGGAAACTACTTTATGTTGGGAGAAGCCGCGCGCTCATTGGATAACGACTTGTCAATCTCAAGTTATTAGCCAATGAGCGCGCAGGTTCACAGTAAGACCCGCCCTTATCACGACGGGTTTTAAAACTAAAATGGCGACAGAAACTCTGTGAGTGGAGTTCAGGCTGACTTTATGAAAGTGCGACGTTTGAGCCACTTCCTGTTCTCAGTCCCGGCGTCCTGATCACCGAGGTTTCTGTTGCTCTGATGTCTGATATTGATTATATCGGTAAACAGGCTGTAGGCAGAAACATCAGGTCTGATCTGAAAATCCCTTCAAAAACAAACTTTAAGAGTTTTATGTCCGTGAGGCCGCACGCTGATTGGATAACCACCTGTCAGTCTCAGGGTATTAGCCAATGAATCTGCTCCATAGTAAACCAGATCATCATCATCGTCGTCGTCGTCAGTCTTACAGCAGAAACTGTTCCTTTGTGCCTGTGGGTCCAGGTTCATTACTGAAGTCTAGATTTTTCCTTTCGACAGCTCGCTCCTCATAGGCGCACAGCTGGATGCTGCAAACTCTGCTCTGTCCTCCATCATCACCCTCAGTCAGTCTGAGAGGTGAAGCACAAACACTCAGTGAGTTCACATTAACAGAACTGAGTTACAGTCGCTGACCTCTGACCTGTCATGAAACCTAGGAACCAGGTGACATGATCCACATTAGGATTAGAGAAACCTGACTTCACCTGCTGACTCTGAACACTTCAAGATTCACATTTAGAAAACAGAAAAAAAGCTGAAAACGGAGCATCAGAGAAAATCCTTCATATGTTTGAAACTGCTTCACTTCCCTAAAGTCTTCTATCATGCTACAGACTTTTTTGAGCTCTCGGTGCTTCTAAACCTCTAAACTCCAATGGATGCATCAGAGATTTTACACTTCACCTGAATTATCACATTGGCCAATAGTTGTCAAAACATTAGGTATAGTAGGTCTCAAAAATGATACCTGTGCACATATTTGACAAAATATGTCAAAACTGTCATATTTGTTCAATCCAGCATGAAAACTGAGAAAACATTTTTCTGTTTTATTTTAAATATTATAAATCATTCAGCAATTGTCACGATTTGTTTTGCAAAGTTTTTTATTAGTGTGTGCTCAAATATGCGACTTTACAGGACAGCAACAATTTTTTTGTTGTTGCCATTACTCAGACATTTTTAGATGCAGCTTTTCCAAATTACAAATTCATTTGATGGTTAAAAAAAAAAAAAAGACCTGTGAAAATTTCAGGCTTTTATCTTTTTTTAGATATTCATGTTCAAGCATCGCCTCAGGGTTTAATGTCAAAAAGAGGCCTGAAAGTGGGACCAGAAAATGACTTCAGATGGAGTTAGCCTGTTTTTATACTGCATGTGCTCATTGTTCTTTATGAAATAACTGTGGGGGAGAAGCTCTGTTTGTAAGCTAATAACCTGCTGTGAGTGCTTCCTGACAAAAATCATCAATGTTATTTCATCAGCAGAGGAATCAGTTACATTTTAATACTACTTTGACACAGCCAGCTGAATCAAACAGGGAATCGGCTCCTCTTTGGTTTTCTCTTCTCTTGTTTGCTTTGTGTTCTTTTAAATATTCAGTCCACTTAATGAAAAACTTCTAGTTAGCATAGTATACAGGTTTAGGTATGTGGGTGTGGTCTCTGAAAGGAACAGAAAGAAAATCCTCAATTACTAAGATGTTCACATCAACAACTCAAGAGTACATCAACATAAACACAGGTTGGAAATAAACTAAGCAGAAAAGCTCAGGTGCCATGCCCACGTTCCTCCCTGCCCATTGTCTCTGCCATACAAAGCGGTGAGGTATCCTCTACTGGCAACTCTAAAAAACTACCTGAGAAACTAACAACTGAAGAGAATAAAACCAGAACTACCGGGCCTTTAGTACAAACATTGAGTTTCAGTTTCACTTACACAGAGACAGCCCAGCCTAACTGGGTCAGTGCTGACAAACCTGTAGAGCAGGGGTGGAGAACTCCAGGCCTCGAGGGCCAGTGTCCTGCAGTTTTTAGATAACACCCTGGGTCAGCACCCCTGAATCAAATGATTAGTTTATTACCAGGCTTCTGGAGAACTACAAGATATGTCGAGAAGGTCATTTAGCGATTTAAATCAGCTGTGTTGGATCAAGGTCACATCTAAAGCCTGCAGGACACTGGCCCTCGAGGCCTGTAGAGGACACTGCTACACACTGTTGGCCTTGTTTAAATGTTATCGCTCCCTAGTGTCCAAATGCAACATACAACGACACAAAAAAGAGAAAATGTCTCTTTGTTGAAGATGATCAGGCAGGGACTCGAAATGATTTTATTAATTAAGTCATTTTTAATATTTGATTATGTGATTAGTCGACTAACAGATGTGCCAACTATGACACATCAACTATGTCAACTTTGCGCCTGCATGTGTGTGATGAAGCACTATACACTACTTCTGGTGGTTTACAACACACACACACACCCCAAATGTCAGCTGATTTCTTGTAAATGGGGAACGGTAATGAAAGTGAAAGTGTTCAGTCGTTCAACTATTTAGTGTGAAAGAACAAAACAAAAGTCATCCTATCTCAAACAAGAACTTTTATTTTCTATCTCTGATTTCTCCAGAAATGTTATAATACAAAGTTTGAACATATATGATGATTGCTGTGAACCTTCATATTTTAAATACTCTGGAAGATAAAATAGTCTACTGAGCCACTTTCAGGCCATTGTCTTGCACACTGAAATCTGGGGAATGTTTGAACATGAATATCTCAAAACTATTAAAGATTAAAGCTTAAAATTTTCTCCATATAAGAGTATTTAGTTCAGACATTTTCAGTGACTCTCTGTGTGTCCATCAATAACTCTGAGCACTCTGAGCAGTTCTCTTCCTTTGTTGGCCAGATGAAACCTGCAGCAGGGCCGAATGGATGCATAAACACAACCTGAACATCCTTCTCTTCCTCGCTCAATAAAGCAGTGACTTTTCCTTGTACCAGGCAGCTTTTTGGTGTTAGTTTTCCTGGGTCTGGTGACCCAGTGGCTTTGGTTATGATATGTGTCTATAGTTTTTATTTTGTGTTTATTTAGTTTTAGCATTCCTTGCTCCATGACTCATGTTAAGGTTTCCTGATGTGTAGTTTTTAGTTTTGTTACGACGCTTTCCCCGTGTCCTTGTCTCAGTTATGTTTCATGTCTGTTATTTTCTGGTCTGCCTGTTCCTCTCTTGTAGTTTTTTTTTGCATAATATTTGCTTATTAATAAACAATATATATGTTTGTAATTTGAAGGAGTCATTTGGTGCCACCCAGTAGCCCCAGATGTGGGGTTAGTAACTGTCCCAAAATGCAGTGCGTGTCCTGGATGGACTAAAGACGGCTGAACGAAGTTTAAAAACTACAAGTCCCAGCATCCTCTGAGTTTAGGGAGGAGCATTGAAAGTGTTGATTCTCCGTTCAGAGCAGCAGGAGGAGGAAGGTGGAGCTGAGGCAGGTGAGTGTTAACATGAATATGTTTCTTCTTATGACATAAAATAATTCCACGCTGTTCGTGTCTGTGGGTGAAACGTGAGGCCGGTCGGCTCCTCTGAGCGCTGGTTTCCTGTAAGTAGAGAGGAAGTGAGTTTAGCTGAGAGAGCAGGAGGAGAGTGAGAGCTGTGCTGAGGCAGCTGAGTGTTAACACCGCTCTGACATTACTGTGTCTCTGTGGCGGGAACAACAGGCTCCGTCAGTGGAGGCAAAAATAATCAGACTTTGGTTTTTCAAAGGAAACTACTTTATGTTGGGAGAAGCCGCGCGCTCATTGGATAACGACTTGTCAATCTCAAGTTATTAGCCAATGAGCGCGCAGGTTCACAGTAAGACCCGCCCTTATCTAGACGTGTTTTAAAACTAAAATGGCGACAGAAACTCGGTGAGTGGAGTTCAGGCTGACTTTATGAAAGTGCGACGTTTGAGCCACTTCCTGTTCTCAGTCTCGGCGTCCTGATCACCGAGGTTTCTGTTGCTCTGATAGCTGATATTGATTATATTGGTAAACAGGCTGTAGGCAGAAACATCAGGTCTGATCTGAAAATCCCTTCAAAAACAAACTTTAAGAGTTTTATGTCCGTGTGAGGCCGCACGCTGATTGGATAACCACCTGTCAGTCTCAAGTTATTAGCCAATGAGCGCGCAGATTCACAGTAAGACCTTATCGCAGCATTTTCTTTAACTAAAACATCGACAGTAAAACTGTAACGTGTCCTGTGATCTATAAACACTCTGTGATGAATAATCTGAAGTCATTTTGAGCCTGACAGTAGTTTCCTGTCACAGAGCAGAAGCTGCAGGCAGTTTTTGGCACCTTTATATTTAATTTATTCCAAAATAAATCAATAAAGGTAGAAAAGAACTCTCAGTGACATTAAAAATCTATTTTTAAAGACAGATGTGACCAAGTGCAACAAATATAAGATGAGATGTTTACAGATATTTGAAGTATTGATCATATGTAGAACACAGAGCAGGTCCAATAACAGAGTCATCCTGCTCACAAACAGCAGTTTGGTTTCATGAGCTCACTTCCTGCAGTGATCCTCAGCTTCTCTCCAAAGGAGCCGTAACATGTGGGCTCCTCACCATGATGATGATCCCAAACACACTGAGTTCCTTCATCCACCTGATCATGTACTTATTAAATAATGTGATGGTTTTGGTGTTTTTTAAAGACTTTGAGCCTCTAAAATAACTGGTTTGGACTTTAGGGCCAAAGCTCCAACATTAGAAAGCCGTCAGTGTGATGCTTCCAGTACAACAGCACCTCTGAGTGTGTGTGTTTACCTCTCAGACTAACTCCACCCTGACATCAAGAAGATGGAGGAAGAGGACAGAGCAGCATCCAGCTGTGTGTCTGTGAGGAGTGACTGGGTTACACAAACACCTCCACCTTACAGTCATGGACCTGCAGCAATAATGTAAGAACACTACTAACTTTATTAGTCATTTCAACATAACCATGACAGAATCATTGATCTGTGATTGGTTCAAACTGTTTGATCTGAGTTTGATTTTTATTGACTTGTTTTCTTGCTAAGATCTGAACTCTGTAAGTTTAAGTGAAGTCAGTGCAGCAGAATCAGAGAGAAGAGCTGAGAACAAACTGAGTTCATTCAGAGACAGAAAAAACCGCTGATGATTGGCTGACCTGTCAGCGTCATGAGGCAGACACAATATCACAGAGGGATCAGCTGATCATATGGCTGTCAGAGAGAACTGATCAGTTATTGATGTTTGTGTTTGCAGAGGTCAGAGGTCACAGTCTCCAGCATCCAGCTGTGTGTCTGTGAGGAGTGACTGGTCCAAAGAAATACTTCCTCCAGACTTCAGTCATGAACCTGCACCAACAATGTTCTTCAATCATGGAGCTCAGCTGACCATGTAAGAGAGCTGCTGACTCAGAGTTCAAAGGTTGTTTCTATAAATGTGTTCTACCAGTGACATCATAAATGATTCCTAATGGTGGTCCGGGTACGATAATGCTAGTATCAATCGTAGTAGTAATGCAATCCAAGGTAATGATTTCTTCTCTGTTGCTGTGAACGTCTCTGCAGCCGTCTGTACTCTAATCTGAGACAACTATTACTGACAGAAACCATCACATCATCCAGTTTGTGTGTTTGCAGCTGCTTAAAAGATTTTAAACAGATTAATCAGTAATTCATGTGATGTGTTTGTGTTTGCAGAGGTCAGAGGTCACAGTCTCCAGCATCCAGCTGTGTGTCTGTGAGGAGTGACTGGTCCAAAGAAATACTTCCTCCAT
The DNA here is from genome assembly GCF_057381915.1 of Diplotaxodon limnothrissa. Taxonomy (NCBI): domain Eukaryota; kingdom Metazoa; phylum Chordata; class Actinopteri; order Cichliformes; family Cichlidae; genus Diplotaxodon; species Diplotaxodon limnothrissa. The sequence continues at coordinate 1,680,950 of NW_028188555.1, read as the reverse complement.
ATTTCAGTAATGAACCTGCAGCAACAATGTTCTTCAATCATGGAGCTCAGCTGACCATGTAAGAGAGCTGCTGACTCAGAGTTCAAAGGTTGTTTCTATAAATGTTCTGCCAGTGACATCATAACTTAACCTAACACTGGTCTGTGTATGAAGTATCATTTAGTGGCAGTTGTTAAAGTTGTATAATGATGATGCTAGTTTGGGGTGTATTTTCCTGCTGATGCAAATGCATCTACTTTGCCCTTTGTCTGGTGCTTTGGACAAAGACGTCCAATGAAACTCAGAACAACACAGTTTGCACCACCAGCAGGCAGAGGAAGTGGCTGACATCCAGAAATCCTACCAGTGGCTGAACAAAGCTGGACTGAAAGACTGCACAGAGGCACTAATCATGGCAGCACAGGAACAAGCTCCGAGCACAAGACCCATAGAGCCCGGGGTCTACATGGCTCTTTTTGGGGGGGTTGTGTTGTATTAATAGTGACTTTGTTTCTTTGGACCAAAATCTTTTGTTTTTCAGTTCAGTTGCAACATTGACTAACACTAATGCAGGGGTCGGCAACCTGCGGCTCTTTAGTCCTTACAGTGCGGCTCCTCGTGGTTTGGGAAAATAAATTAGAAGTATTTAGCTGAAGTGTATTTTATTTATGTTCTTTTTTAACTTGTAGTTCTAAATTGGAAGATTATTGTGATATTGAAATATAAAAAGAAAATTATATTTTTTATTTTTTCATCGTTCAAATAAGCGTCACACTCGTGGAAGCCGGTGTACCCGCCGAAACGCCGTGCATTTATCGAGACTTTCAGCCCCAGGTAGGCCAATTATGGATCTTCGGATCCACATTATGTCAGCAGCTGTTCTCCACCGTGAACTATGTTAAAAACAAACACCGCTCACGCCTCACAGACGACAGCTTACAGTCCTGTAAAGATGAAAGTGACTTCGTACAGCCCCGACCTGCAGACGCTGTGCGCAGAGGTTCAGGAGCAGAAGTCCCGTTGTAAACATATCACGGCAGACCCGACGATGTTTGCATGAACACGCTTTTCAGCTTCTCTTTATTGACCACTTTTCACACACGGTTGCTGTACGCACACAGCCGGCTGTAGCTTTGCAGCTCACAGCCCGACACACAACAGCACAGACGTTAAGGCGGCGAGGCGTGATTGCGGGTGCCGCTCAGGTGCGTCCGCCTCCCCTGCAGCGGCGCTGCAGACCACGCCCCGCCACACACATTAACCAGGTAAAATACATATTTAGGCAGAATTTTGCAAATATCTATTTTTCATCTTTCAGCAGCATAGAGCTTTTTTTCCAATTATTTTTTAAAAGTCAGCTCAAGGCTCCAAAAGCCCAAAGGAGATATAAGGGTGGCGGCTCACAGCAGTTTTTGTTTGCTACATCATTTTAGTTCAGCTGGGTGTCTTTCCTTTGGTTATATTTCTTTAAGAGTTCAAATGAGTTCATTACATAAATAACATGTAATTTTCTCTGTAGCACTTCATGGATTTCATAAGCAACACACCTTAGTTGTTCACACAAAGCATAAAGGTAAAAAACAGTATATACAGTGTTATCTTCATTCTAGATGTCAAAAAGTATTTGTGGCTCCCAGTGTTTTCTTTTTCGTGGAAACTGGCTCCAAATGGCTCTTTGGGTCCTGAAGGTTGCTGACCCCTGACCTAATGGTATATTTTTTTTAGCTGGATCGTTCTATAAAAACATGAATCAAATCTGAGAAAAGTTTCCACCTGACCTGTTGAATGTTATTGAAGCCAGAAGTTTGCCTTCATACTGTGTTTCTTGCATGCCTTTTGTGGTGTACTAATTGATGTGAAATGAATGCAATGTGGTTGTGTTTGCAGAGGTCAGAGGTCACAGTCTCCAGTATCCAGCTGTGTGTCTGTGAGGAGTGACTGGTCCAAAGAAATACTTCCTCCATATTTCAGTCATGAACCTGCAGCAACAATGTTCTTCAATCATGGAGCTCAGCTGACCATGTAAGAGAGCTGCTGACTCAGAGTTCAAAGGTTGTTTCTATAAATGTGTTCTACCAGTGACATCATAAATGATTCCTAATGGTGGTCCGGGTACGATAATGCTAGTATCAATCGTAGTAGTAATGCAATCCAAGGTAATGATTTCTTCTCTGTTGCTGTGAACGTCTCTGCAGCCGTCTGTACTCTAATCTGAGACAACTATTACTGACAGAAACCATCACATCATCCAGTTTGTGTGTTTGCAGCTGCTTAAAAGATTTTAAACAGAGATTAATCAGTAATTCATGTGATGTGTTTGTGTTTGCAGAGGTCAGAGGTCACAGTCTCCAGCATCCAGCTGTGTGTCTATGAGGAGTGACTGGTCCAAAGAAATACTTCCTCCAGACTTCAGTGATGAACCTGCAGCAACAATGTTCTTCAATCATGGAGCTCAGCTGACCATGTAAGAGAGCTGCTGACTCATTTACGGGTGTTTGAAATTCTGTGACCACTTTGTAATTTTAGTTTATATTTTAAAGTGTTTTTATTTGTAGTTGCCTGTATTTTTATTACACTGTGTGTAACGTGGTGGTTTGTGCTGTTTGGGATTGTTTTGGTGTATTTGTGTCAGAACATCAGATAAATGATTTCATCACATTTTAAAAGAAAGTATCAGGATAATAATCTGAACTGAGTCATCAGAAATAGAAAGATGGTCTCAACAGGCCACTGAGCTGATCTCCAAAGAAATGCAGAAGATTGAAGAGTCCGAGGCTGTTTATTTGTCACAGGCATCGTCATACACGTACAACACAGTGAAATGTGCTGAGCTGCTCCTGTGACTGGACAAAACATTAGAAACAATCATTAAATGAAATAATGAAACATTGTGCAGATGTAATGTTAAAGTGCTTTGTGCCACATTAGCACAGCATGTACTGACAGAGCAGTGCAAGCAGAACAAAGCAAATGAGCAAAGTGATGTAAACAGAGTAACTGAACAGAGTGAGCAGAGTAATATCAGCAGTAATGAAGCAGCAGGATCAGTGTAGCAGCGTGTGACGTCATAATGAATCAGGTATGATCTGAAATATGACAGTGAGACAAGAACATGATGTAAGGTCCTGTTGAAACCCTGATGGTGATGCTATGAGGGGAGCATGTTCTGATTTAGGACTTGGATGGTCTGAGGATAGAAGCTCCTCTCTGTTTGTGTCCTGATGGTGCAGAAGCTTCTGCCTGATTGTAGAAGGAGCTGAAGCCAGCATCATCCCAGAGGTGAAGCTCCTCTGTGTGCAGACCTGAGGTCAGATTCCTCCAGGCTGATGTTCAGGATCTACAGAAACGTGTGGTTGTAGTTATTGCTGCACTGTGTGCTGACAGCAGATACTCAGAACAAAGCGCTGCACACGTGTTCTTTACAAACATCTGTACATATCAAATATGGATTATGGCAGTGAATGAACACGTTTCTGTCATTTGTTTCATTGGCTTCTTTTTTCTGCCTGTGTTCATGTGATTAATGTCTAACACATAAACAGGTTTGTAATCAAACATCACATCATCAGGGAGGCATCATGAAACAAAGTTACTGCTGGAGGCTGAACTCAATTTGGTGGCAATGTTCAAAAATATCACTCAGATCATTTCAAAGCTTTTAGTTCTTCTTCTTCACTTCTGTAAAACAATAGAAAGAAAATCAGAACCCAGAAGTTCACTTCCTGATGACTGAACTCTTTCAAAATAAAGCTGAAAGCTCTGAATGTGACACCGCTGCTCCACCACAATTTTTAGAGGAGGTCAAAGGTCAGTTGAAAGTGATGGATCCCAAACTTCCAGTACATCCAGTGAAGGACATAATCAGCTCTGTGATGAAGGCTTTTACTGTGGAGTTTGTAGGCTGATCACTCTGTGTTTAATAAGACAGGCAGGAACAGCAAAGGAAACTTGGATTCTGAACTCAAACACAAGTTTCTCCACTTTGACTTTTCTCTGTGACCATCAGAGCTTCTGCACAGTGTCATCAAATCTGGATGTTTGTCACTGACAGTCAATGATTTTAGTGATAAAGAAATGTGTTCACAGAGGGAGGAAGAGGAAGAGGAGTGGTGTCTGTGAGGAGGAGCAGCTGTCCTGCTGTGCTTTGTGTCAGGACGTCCTGAAGGATCCAGTCTCTACCAGCTGTAGACACTGGTTCTGCAGACAGTGCATCTCCTCATACTGGGACCAGTCTGCTTCATCAGGAGACTGGTCCTGTCCCCAGTGTGGAGAAAGATCCAGAAGCAGAGCTGGACTGCAGACAGCCAGTCAGAGCAGCTGTGTACAAAGTAAGACTGAACATCTGTCTGCTGATGGACTCATTTCTGAAAACTGGACTTCTTGTTGTTGTTCAGACATTGAAGAGTTTTCTTTCTGTTTTTCTTTCTTTCAGCAGATGTTGGTCTGCAGGAGGTTTTAGATGAACATAAGATCAGTCTGAGGAGGAGATGTGAACGTGTGACTGAAGGAAGTGATGAAACAGGAAGTAGAACCCTCCTCAACAGGATCTACACTGAGCTCTACATCACAGAGGGACAGAGTGAAGAGGTTCATAGCCAACATGAGGTGAGGCAGCTGGAGACAGCTTCCAAGATGGACGCCCTCCATGACACTCCAATCAGGTGCCAGGACATCTTTAAAGCCTTACCTGACCAACAGAGACCCATCAGAGTGGTTCTGACCAACGGCGTGGCTGGTGTTGGAAAAACCTTCTCAGTGCAGAAGTTCACTCTGGACTGGGCAGAGGGCTTGGAGAACCAACATGTCAGTGTGGTGGTTCTGCTTTCATTCAGGGAGCTGAACCTGATCAGAGAGGAGCAGTACAGTCTTCTGGAGCTGCTCCATGTTTTCCATCCAACATTACAGAAGGTCACAGCAGAGAAGCTGGCTGTCTCTCAGCTTTTGTTCATCTTTGACGGCCTGGATGAAAGCAGACTTTTATTGGATTTCACCAACAGGAAGCTGCTGTCTGATGTCACACAGAAGTCATCAGTCAGCCAGCTGCTGACAAACCTCATCCAGGGGAATCTGCTTCCCTCGGCTCTCGTCTGGATAACTTCCCGACCTGCAGCAGCCAATCAGATCCCTCCTACATGTGTTGACAGGCTAACAGAAGTACGAGGCTTCACTGACGCCCAGAAGGAGGAGTACTTCAGGAGGAGATTCAGTGATGAAGAGCTGTCCAGCAGAATCATCTCCCACATGAAGACATCCAGGAGCCTCCACATCATGTGTAGAATCCCAGTCTTCTGCTGGATCACTGCTACAGTTCTGGAGCACATGTTGACTACAGAGCAGAGAGGAGAGCTGCCCAAGACCCTGACTGACATGTACTCACACTTCCTGCTGGTTCAGACAAAGAGGAAGAAGAACAAGTACCACGAGGGACATGAGACGAGTCCACAGGAGCTGACGGAGGCTGACAGGGAAGTTCTTCTGAAGCTGGGGAGGCTGGCGTTTGAACAGCTGGAGAAAGGAAACATCATGTTCTACCAAGAAGACCTGGAGCAGTGTGGTCTGGATGTGACAGAGGCCTCGGTGTACTCAGGAGTTTGTACAGAGATCTTCAAAAGAGAGTGTGTGATCTTCCAGAAACCAGTCTACTGCTTTGTTCATCTGAGCATCCAGGAGTTTCTGGCTGCAGTCTACATGTTCCACTGTTTCACCAACAGGAAGTCAGAGGTGCTGAAGAACTTCCTGGGAAAAAAATACAAAGAGTCATCTCTGGATGATTTTTTGATGGAAACACTAATAAAATCCTTCAGGAGTAAAAATGGTCGTCTGGACCTGTTTGTTCGCTTCCTTCATGGCCTCTGTCTGGAGTCCAACCAGAGACTCTTAGGAGGTCTGCTGGGTCAGACAGAGAACAGTCCAGAAACCATCCAGAGAGTCATCAAGAATCTAAAAGGAAGGAAGACAAAATCCTCTCCTGACAGAAGCATCAACATCTTCCACTGTCTGATGGAGATGAACGACATCTTATTATCTCAGGAGATCCAAGAGTTCCTGAAGTCAGAGAACAAATCAAAGAAACTCTCTGAGATCCACTGCTCAGCTCTGGCCTTCATGCTGCAGATGTCAGAGGAGGTTCTGGATGAGTTGGACCTGAAGAAGTACAACACATCAGAGGACGGACGACTGAGACTGATTGCAGCTGTGAGGAACTGCAGAAAGGCTCGGTGAGTCCAGATGTGATCATTAATATTATCAGTTGGTGATAGTTTAGTTACTCAGTCATAAACTGCAATCATTTCTTATTTGAGGTCACACTAGGGCTGCCACAAACGATTATTTTTGTGATTATTTGACTAATCAGATCAAAAATAAAACATACAGCTTATTGCACCAGCATGCATCTGCTGTTATGTAACTATCATTAGCTTACAGCTTAGAGTTTTTAAGGTATGTGCTAACTAAAAATAAAGACCAGATGATAGTTTATTAAACTTTTAATGAAATTTGCAGATTGTAGCAACAAACAGAAAGGCCCCCAAAATGTGTGCCGAGTTCTTCAGTGTGATTTCTCCACGGTGAAAGCACACTCTGCTCCACATAGTTATGAAGATCTTGATTAACCACATTAGCTTCACATTAGTAACTTTGTCCTCGACAGCTCGGCCATCTTCAGAACCTGCCCAGGAATTGAACTGCACATGTGCACTGGCTCCAGACGTGGGGTTGTCCTGCATAGTCAGTGGTGTCAGTAGATCATTAAGTAAAATAATATGTAACTAGATTCCTTTGAAAGAGCAACCATGGACGACAAAGCTGGGCGGAGTCTGCTCTAAGACACCAAATGAGCAAATATTTGCTGACCTGTATCAGTGATCACCTTTTTGTTGGCCTGGTCCCCCAGTCCTCCCACTCCCCCTGGTCCTCGGTGGATGCTGTCACTTCCTCTGACACTGGCTCACCATTTATGTTGTGTCAAAAATCAAACGTGAAGATCTAATTTACTCTAAACTCTCTGACTGTTACTAATATAGTCATAAAATATGCAACAACCACTGGAGATGGAGATGAAGCTTCAACTTGCATAAAATAGTTTATTAAAATCAGTTTGAATAAACCCAAGGCTCAGAGCAAAAGAGACAAAAGCGCCCCCAAGTGGTCAGACTGTAGACGAACAGAATAAACCCTATCAAAGACAAACACGCTGGAAGCATCTTTTCTAACACTCCAGTATTTATTAGCATTTATTATAAATTTATTGTGACTTTGAAGACGTTCAGTGTTTCCTTTGGTATAACGGAGGTCTGACTACAGTCCAGTAAACACACTGATTAGGATTATAGATTAAACTGCAGTAATACTTTCACAGTGTGCAGTGATGCACAGGTCCGAGTGGTTTTACACTGAAATTCTCAACAACAGGAAACTATAAGAATTTGTTACTCTAATAATAAACAAAGAAGAAGAAAAACATTTTTCATTTAGAGTTGATGAATATAAATGAATTTGAACTTTACAAACCAATCAAAGACAAACTGATCCACGTGAGTTTATAACAATATTCAAAGGCTGCTGCTGGACACAGACAGGTAACATCATTTTGACTTGCTGTCACCTGGATCTGGAGTCATAAACACTGAAGCGCTGAACATTAATACAAGTCTGTTTCTGCCAACTAGTGATAAACCTGCAGACTAATGGCTCAGAAAGCTAAAACGAGCCAATCATTTCTGTGTTTAGTTCCCCTGAAATCAGATGTGATATCAGCAGCTCTGAGTTCATTCATCATTATTGTCCAGTGATGAGATTTCTGCTCCGTTTGGTGACAGTCAGCAGATTTTTCCTGAGTGTGGACGTGAACAGTCGTACCTGACAGCAGCAGGTAGCAAACAGAGATCGTCTTTCCAGCTGGAACTCTTCTTCACTGAGCTGAGCTCATTCAAAATGTTCTGGATTCAAGACAGGAAACAGTCCACATGTGTGTCTTCACTCTGACTCTGGATCAGATCTCACTGACAGACTGTGGACATTATGGAAGCCTAAATGTGACACCATCTTCCTCCTTCATCTGCAGATTAAAGCCAAACAAAGATTCTTATTAAAAGTCTGCAGGTCTGAGAGAGACTGAATCGTTGTGTCATGTCAAACACAGTAAGAGGAGCTGAAGCACAGATGTGAAGAGCAGATGTTCATCAGATTATGACCTCACTCTGTTTTGTCTTCATATACATTCAGTCTGTGTTTATAATGCAGACTTTCTGCTTTTATAATAACACATTTTGTATTTTCTATGATCACAGACTGGCTGACTGTGGACTCTCAGGGACTCATTGTGAAGTTGTGGCTTCGGCTCTGAAGTCCATCCCCTCCCATCTGACAGAACTGGACATGAGTGAGAACAAGCTGCAGGATTCAGCAGTGAAGCTTCTGTGTGCTGGACTGGAGAGTCCAAACTGTCGACTGGAGACTCTGAGGTGAGTTCACTGACTGCAGCTGTTGTTGTTTTTCTATATTTCTGATCTTTGATATTTGAAACGTTCTTTAGTTCCTAAATGTTCAGGATGTGTCTGAAGACAAATGTGAAGAAGTTTGAGTGCTTTCAGAAATGTTGTGTCTTTCCAAATGACTGAACAACAGTTTTCCTCTTGGCTCCAAATAGAAGTTACAGACTTGAGCAGGGTTCATTTAAAGGCTGACAGAAGTGGAGTGGTGACGGGGAGATGTTTGTCAGGACAGCTTTTCAGCCTCCACAGGTTCATGTTGTGCTCCATCAGTCAGTGAAGATGAAGTCAGTACTGGTGAGGCTGTAGAGTGTGTGAGGGATGTGAATGAGGCTGTTGGAGATCTGATGATAGCAGATAAAAACAGGCTGCAGAGACTTTGAGCTTTTGTGGAAACAGACAGAGAAAAGAAAGACATGAATGTCAAAGCTAATAAAGGTGAAGTTAGGAGCTGTGATGATGTTCATGTATCAGAAGCTGTCGGGCTGCTACAGAGACGACCCACACAGCTGCTGTGGTGAGGTTTGTGTTAAAGCAGAGGAACACAGGCCCACACATGACAGCAAAGCAGGTTTCAGGCTCTGTGAGAGGATTTCAAACAGAAGCTGGAGAAGAGAAAGGACTACAGAAAGAAGGCAGCTGAGACCAGTCCAAGTGTTTCCATGGAGCCCAGTCTAACATTCATTCATACACTAACGTACAGAAGTGAACGGGAAAATGAATCCATAGTTTCAAATGTAGAAATAGTTCTCAGTTCATTTACAGAGTTTAATACATTTCATGAGGAAATGTTCAAAACAGCAGCTGAGAAGAAATCTGCTTCACAAAGTTGGATCCAATTCCAATAGTTTGTGATGCACTTTAACGCAGCGTGAGCAGTTCACTGCCTAACCCCACAGAGACTGTCAGTCTGGACTTTTCTTTATTTCTATTGGCTGTCAGTGAGATTTCAGGGCAATCAGAGACTGTGGGTCTGTGTATGAAGTATAATTCATGTGCAGTTGTTGAAGTTGTAGAATGAGAAATGGCAGTTTGGGGTATTTCCTGCTTTCATTGTCCTGCTTGTGCTGATGAAAATGTTTATTGACGTGTGAATTCATTCTTCAACGCTCGATTCTGCCTGAACAACGAGAAACTTTGCTTATTTTTGTGTAACACAATTCAAAGTAGGGCTGGGTATCGTCACTGATTTCTAGAATCGATTCGATTCAATTCGATTGGAATCTGGGAAATGTTGCCTCAGACAGTCAGAAATATTATAATTCAGATCAGTATATTTACATATTTTTGTATCTATAAAAGGGAAGCTGGCACTTTCGCGACTTTATCAAAGGTGTGAGCATCACAGCAGAGGCCTTTGTGTCAAAGTAGCTGAAGATAAAACACAGAAAAACATGAAGCTGATTTTCCTGGGATTTTATAAAAATATTCTGCAGTAGATCAAAAACACATAAACATTACCTGATGCTGCTGAAGTGAAGCAGAGCAAAGTTACACCGTTTTTATTACAAACACAGCGTTTTGCAGTTTTGCATAATTTTAAAAAGTTTAAATTTGTTCAGTATTGAACGGCAGAAATGAGGCTTTCTTTTCGAAAGTAAGTAAAAGGAAAAAAAACAGCGGCCGACAGCCTGTAAACAACAGTAGACTTGTGCGTAACAAGCAAGCGAATAATGCAGAAAACAGATTTTTAGACGGGAAACTGTTCTTGAAGTACAGAGAGAGAGAGAGAGAGAGAGAGAGAGAGAGAGCTGTGCATGAACTGTGATTTTATCCTGGTGGAAGCAAAACAGCAAAAGTCAGAGTGAGTTCATGACGATGTTTATGTGAAGCGTAGTTTGGATCTTCTTTTGCTGCTGGTTCAGTCAATATTGTTTGGAGAGAGATAAAACTAACAGCTTTAGAATCAGTGTAAAAAGGACGTAATAGAATAGAATAGAATAGCCTTTATTGTCATTGTACAGAGTACAACGAAATTGGAGTGCCACTCCCTTGGTGCAAGATTCAAAAATAAATATAAATGTAAAATATAAAAAGTACAATAAAACAATCGCAAGTATTCAAACAATAGTAAGTAAGATATATGCAGGATAGCAGCATTACTATAATGACAGTATGAATAGCAGCATAATATAATGGCAGTGACGGTATGGTATAGCTAAGCAGGTTCAAACAGGTTAAACACAAAGCTCGGAGCCGCCGAAACATCAGAATCAGCGAGCTGTCGGCTTTCAACCCCGACCGTGTCCGTGTCATCGGGTGAGAAAAGCGACATCTCACTGATTCTGATTCGCGGGTCGCGCTGTGTGTTTAAGTCTTTGTGCAGAATCCGTGTTCCTGCTCTCATTTACTGTCTTAGCTGTTGTTGAGATTTTGTGAGATTTCACCAGAAATTCTGGAATTTCAAGCAAAATAAATTTATATTAAAAAATAGATTCAGGATTTTAATTAATCGATTTTACGTTATCCAAGCCAGAATCGATTTTAATCGATAAATCGATTATAAAAACCCACCCCCTAAAAGCAACCTATCAGACCCATTAAACACTAACATAGATGAATACTCAGATTTAAACCTTTATTGTTTCACAAAGGGTTAAAAAGGGAACGTCCACAGTTTAGACTGCAGCAGATTTTATTAAAGCAGTTTGACAGGAGCAAAGCAAAAACACAAAGAATAAGTGTTTCACATATTAATACATATAACATAATAATAAAAGAAAAGCAAAATAATGATACAAAAGAATGAAAAAGTTGTCCAGAGCCGCAGGATGTCTGAGGTCTGCAGAAACACAAAAACACAGCAGCTAAAAATAGTTGTTGAAAGAAAACGAGGTGGGAGCTGCTGATTCCTGAGCTTTGATACTGGATTAGCTTCAGTAGTTATTCCCATCACTGCTGTAGGAGCTACATTTAGTCACAGCTGATTGTCTCCTTTGACCAATCAGAAGACTACTGTGGTAAAAACAAGCAGACAAAGAACCAATGAGAGTGAAGAACAGGATAAAGAGCTCGTGTGATGGAGGCAAAGCAATAATCAGCAGACTGTAGCAGTTTCTATCTGGATGAAAGTAGAAGGAGCTCAGCGGAGCTCAGTCCCATATCTTTGGTTAGAAACAACATCAGTGATTTCCTGCTGCTCGAGATGATTCCAGCAGCTCTCATTACAGCAGCTGATGAGAGAAACAGCTGATGGCTCACAGCTCGTGCACTGTTGGATCTCCAGATGTTCACGTGGCTGAAGTCTGTGAAGAAACTGTGGTCCACGTAGTTCACACGGCCTCAGATTGGACCGAGCTCCCTGGATCACTGCAGCATCCTCAGCTGGTACATGGACGTCTCTGCTCCTCAGTCTTGGAGCCCCTGCAGGTCCGTCCACACCACCAGGGTCTTCTCACTCACCTTTCCTTTGTCCTCGTCCTTCATCGGCCGTGCTGTGTCTTTGTTCCTGCGGTGTTGTTCCCACGATGCAGCGCTGATGTTCCCTCCTTGAATGCACAACAAGTACGGTGCTGGTCTTTCTCGGGTGGAGCAGAGACAGATTGAAGTCTTTCAGGCTTTAGTGCCGACTTCCCTGACAGAGGCTGGACTCCATGGTCTGCACAGGAGGCTTCTACACTGTGTGGAGGTGACTCCTGGACTTGAAGACAGGCTGCAGGTACATGTGTGATGAAGAGGACCTACAGCAGTGTGATGGAGCTGCAGGTGTGAAGGAAGTCCTGCTGTCCTGTCCCACCCTCATCTTTGCTTCCTCTGTCTTCTCTGGACTTGTCCTCCTGTTTCAGAAACAGCACTGCTTCATGCCGAGGGTGGACGGGAGCGTTGGCTCTGATTCTTTTACCGTCCACCACAAGGAGACACTGATGCTGACCTCCTGATTCATCTGCATGTGTTCTGCTTCACACTGCTCACCTCCACCAAAGACTTCACAAACATCTTCTTTCTTTGAGTCCAGTTTGTCCCACAAACACTTCCAAATCTCCTCCTCTGAGATTCTGCAGCTTCTTGCAGTGTGACTCAGCTGACTTCTGACAGACCACAGACTGGCACAGCATCCACATGTGTCTCCTTTCAAACAGGCTCTTGATGTTTCCTCCCACATCATTCTGGCCTCTCAGTCTCCTTTGTTCTCCAGCTCTGTAGCTCCAGCTGGTGAAGCTTCAGTTTTCCATGTTGGTAACAGTAAACTACAGCCTCTGCTGTCAGCTGGGTAACTAAACAGAGCTGCAGCACGTCTCTGCGGTGGTGCTACATCCAGCCTGCAGACGGCCGTCTACATGTTGTAGTGGTTTACAGTCACCAGGGGGCGCTGTCCCAGCCATGCAGGCAGTGGGCTGCTCTGCTTGTGCTGTTGTTGGTGAAGCTGAAGTGAAAGCGAGAGTTAAAACCCTGAACAGTGTCCACTGAGCTTCTCATGCGCTTCTCATGCTCAAAGAAGTTTAACAGGAAGGACGACTCGTCCATCAGGCGTCCAGCTGTCCGTGACCGTGTCCACAGCAGAGTGTGACCGAGGCTTCATGCTAACACGCACACATGAAGCTAATACCACCACGAGCAGCTGCTCAGTGGATTTGGAGGACAAATGTCTGCAGCTTCTCACAGGCAGTATGCAGAATGTGGATCTCCACAAAGACTGTGGAGAGCTCGTCCCACACTCTAAATCCACACTTGTCTGCACAAAACTTCTCACACGTTCCCGTCACAAGTGTCTTCTAAGTGAAGCTACCAGGTTCAGGTCCAGCTTGTTTATCTGGAGCTGCAGAAGATGATCCATCCTCACAAAGCAACACAGACAGCAGATATGCAAACACACAACACAACCAAAGGATTCTCTATGCATGTCTGTGGCTGATGCTGCTGGAACGAAGCTGTTTGAAACCTTGTTGTTCTGCACTTTGGGACCAGAAGAGGAAACTGAAGCTCTGTGCAGAGGGTCCAATGGAAGCAGCCAAGCGCTGTAAGTGTCTGCTGTACAGGGATGCTGGTTCAGCTGTGGCTCAGTTTCACAGTGTGACTCAATAAAAGCAGCAGGAAATCAAAGCTTGATGCTTTCATCAGTGTGGAAATAAGAAAGTTTCCTGTGACAGACGCTGGAGCTCTTTCACTCTCAGCTTCACAGTTTCAGCTTCAAACTTCTTCCAACATGTTTCTAACACGGCCACATTCCACCTTAATGGAGCTGATATCTTGTGCATCAGCACATTTTCTAAAGGCAGCGATCACATCTTTAGTTTTGGATGTTTAACTGCAGATTGTTTATGTGTTTCTAGCACATTAATTACAGCAGCAGCGTTGACCACAGTGCTGTACAAGAATCCAAAATAACTATTAAAATAACTCCTAATATTAATATCACACATCAAATATCAAATAACTCTCATGCTGTATTAAAAGCCAGTGAATACAAATGTGTTTTAAGAGCAGATTTACAGAGACTGACAGCAGGAGCTGGGGCTGTTCGATAGAACGATGTATATATGATGACCATATGAAAACGTCTATCGTTTCATATCACGCTCTTTGTTTCCTGCTTATGTGTTTGTGTTTTCCAGATAAAGCTTTCAAAATAAATCTGAAGATCCTGTTGAGAGTTTTCAAAATAAACACAATACATTACTGCGGTCGCTCGTTTATCGAGTTACGTTCTAAAAATAAGTCTCAGAATGAAGTAGCAGCTTTATGTTTTACAAGTATTATAGAAGTTTTAAGGCAGTTAAACCCTCACTGCACACTTTCTACACTTTTCTCAGACAGGCATGAACATTTTCACACTTTTCTCTCTTGTTTAAACAAAGTTCAAACCTTCATAGAAAAATAAGTTCATTATTAAAGAATGAAAGCAAAGTGTTTCTGAAACGTGTCAAATCAGCCTTTGCTGGCATTAAATGAGCTTGGTTCTGTGTGAGGAGCACTCGTCCATGGCCTGGGCTCCTCGCTGTCAGGTAAAGTTTCATAAAGCTTTTGAGTTTTTCTGCAGATAATGTTGGTGTCCAGCACGATGTTCTTTTTCCTGCGGTCACTGAGCCACAAAGCCAAAGCTGACTCCATCCTTACGATGTTCTTGTTGTGGACTGTTACAACCTTTTTGCCTCCTTGTTGAAACTATGATGGTCAGCATCTTCCTCTGCCTTTGGCTGCTACCACAGGTGCAAAACGTCTCGTCATCATTGTTGTTTGTTGGGACAAAACGTACAAACATACAGTGCAGCACTGCAGAGTCACACTGCTGTAAATTTGAACACATTCTGTACTGTACAGGAGACACGGCACGAGATTGGCTGACAATGGTCTACAGCCAATCAGGACGCAGAACACAATGCGCTGTAAAAAACAAAAACATGCAAAATTGCACAAAAAAGATCAGCGAAACAGCGAGGCCGCCAAAGGTGAACTGTGTTACAGCGAGGGACCAGCGTATATGTGGTTGTTGGGACGATAAATGTCTTTGAGCTTGTGTCAGAAGACGAGCTGCAGCTTTCTGGACCAGCTGCAGTCTTGCCAGGCAGGTCCCACTAACTCCAACATATAAGGAGTTACAATAATCCAGCTGGGACGTCATGAAAACGTGGATCGCCCGTTCAAGGTTTTTAAAAGATAGAAATGATCTCACCTTAGATAAAAGCCTCAGTTTGAAGAAAGACCGCTGTACAACTGAGCTCAGCTGTTTTTCAAATTGCCGTCAAATATAAGCCCCAAATGTAATAATGCGATTTAATAAAAGAGCTGAACCAGTCTAATAGAGCGCCCTTGATGCCGCCATGCTCCAATGGTGAGGTCAAGATGCTGTGGTCAAGGCAGCGGTCAGATCCAAAAGCACAGCTGAGTCTCCTGATCAGTGGCTGATAAAAGATCATTAAGAACTTTCCAAAGTGCAGTTTCAGTGCTGTGAAGAGCTTTAAAACCAGACTGAAACCTTTACAACAGATTGCAGCTGAACAAATATAATCTTTTACAAAATCTTCGACAGGAAGGGAAGCTTTGAAATAGGCCTGAAATTTGAGCGGACAGAGGATCCAGATCAGGTTTTTAGTACAGGCTGTACAACAGCATGTTTAAAACAGGCTGTACAACACCTGAACTAAGACTGCTGTTAAAAATCGCTAAGATGTCGGAACCAACAACCTTTAAAATCTTTTTAAACACGTGTTGGAACAACTTCATTTGGACAAGATGATGTCTTTATAGCATCACATCGTTCCTCCACCTGATCAAACCACACAGGCTCAAACTGATCAAAAACAGCTGAGCAGGTGAATATTTTAGCCCCGGTGCGATCTCGGGCGAGAGTATCGATGATGGCCAAAGGGCAGCGTCCAGCTCTACGGCCGCTGAAGAGCAGACTCAACAGACACGCGTGATGTGGATCCTACTGCTCTAAAACTGGAGCTTCTTCAATCCATTAAAGAGGACATTAGTACGCTGTTAAAAGAAGAAGTCAGAAATGCATTGAAAGAAGATTCTGACAATATAAGGGCTGACGTGCAAGGACTGAGAAATGAGATCGCTAACAGCATGGCGGCGACGTGCGGCGAAGTTGATGGAGTAAAGGTTACAGTGAAAGAAGCTGAGGATGGGCTGTCAATGTGGAGCGATGAGGTGACCACCCTGCAGTCTACAGTAGAGAGTATGAAGGAGGAGCTGTCTGACCTGAAGGATAAATGTGATGAAGGCAGGAAGCGGAGAGCTAACATCCACATCATAGGGATCCCAGAGGGCCTGGACTCGAGCTCCTCCACGGCCGTATCCGTGCTACTACGTGAAGTGCTGGGTATGGATAAAGACGTTATTGTCGACCGCTCACACAGGAGCCCTATCCTGAGAAAGCCAGCTGGTAACCCGCACGCCGTCATAGCCGAGCGTCACTACTACCAGGATTGTGTGGCTACGCCGTGCCAGGGCCCAAGCCCCGCTTGAGTTTAACGGACAACCTATTGCAATATTACGACTGGGCGATATGACCCAAAGTTCATATCTCGATATTCTTTAGCTGGATGGCGATATACGATATATATCTCGATATTTTTAAAGCCAGAAAGTACGAACAAAAAGAGAGTTCTTAGTCAAAGCTGTGTCCCAAATCTCACACAGGCACATTTATTAACATACAGCGTAGATGTACATGAAACAATTACTCAGAAATAAATGATCAGCATTTATTAAATAATAATGCTCCATAAATAAAAGAAAACTGTTGTTTTTGTGCATAACAAAAAGCTCACAATCGTGCAGTCAAAATGTAAACAGACGCTGAGCATAATAACAAGCAGCTGCTCTGTTCCCAGGTTCTACTGCGTGACTGACAGCCTGGAGTTTGAAACCCTCTTTGTAACCGTGTCTCTTACAGGTGCCATTTATGGTCCTTATACACACTCAATACAGTAATATTACGTTGAAGCAGAGTACGTATCACTCCGCGAGGCTCCTCATAGCTGTAATGCTCCAACAATCCATCAAGCGGTGCGGCCTCGTAGCTGAGCAAAGTCGTACCAAAACATCTTTTGAAAGGTTTCTGAGCGCCGTGTAGCACATAAAATCGGTTCGAGGTCAGTAAGCACAACCAGAATTCATCCATAAGCCGCACTGTCGATTTATGAGAAAATTACAGGATTTTAAGTGCAGAAAATATAGTTTATGGTTTTCCTTTGATCTTAGCAAATATCTACGCCTCTAATTGGGACGATCACAGATTTTTCACTAATGTCTTTGCGCGGCTCCCCAATATGTCATCACACAATATCATCTTTGAGGGAGACCTAAACTGCTCATTATCTGCTATGGACCACAGTTCACACAAAAGTACACTTAGTCCAAACTCAGCATGCGTCATTCAGAGCTTTCTTGATAATTATGGGCTGGCTGATGTATGGAGATTTCATAATCCTGCTTCACGTCAATACTCTTTTTTTTTTTTCTAATGTCCATAAAACATATATTTGTATAGAAAAACGTCTCCCTTTAGTTACAGAATGTGATTATAAGACTCTGGTGATTTCTCCTCTTGTTTTTTCAATGTGTATTCCTGATGCCTGCTCCAACTATCAGCCATGGAGATTCAACTCAGTGTTGTTAGCAGATGAAGAGTTTGTCAGTTACAAAAGGTCTCAAAGAGATTTTTTTTCTATCAATCAGACCCCAGAGATGTCATCATCAGTCATTTGGGAATCTCTAAAAGCATCTGAGAGGCCAAATAATTTCATTTTGTGCCAAACAAAGTGCAACACTGAAAGAACATCATCCATAAATATTGAGTAATAACTGGACTCTCATACAGCGAGACTCAAATGCCTTTAAACATCAGCTTATCCTGCTGATCCAAGTCCAACACTGAGTTTGTAAAAACATGTTTGTCAATCATTTTGTTTGGTTTCTGAGGAAAATGATTCAATAACTTGCTGCTAATACACAACATTTCATCATATTTCCTCATAACCCTCTTTTGTCTGACCATTTGATCCCATTTGAATTTGCAATAAAGGATCCACAGAGTTTGGTGACAATAATGACAGTAGATGTTTGTGTGAAAGTGCTGGAAGCAAATGAGTGTGTGATGTTCTTTCAGTGTTGCACTTTGTAGACGCTCCCTGAGCACTGGTCTCACAGCCAGCTGCACATAGAGACCAGTGTTGTTAGTCCAGGTCAGAAGATGACTTGTTGGAATGAAAATGAGCTTGTAGTTTGTCTGCTTTAATAATGTGACTGGAAAAAGGTGTTGGACTTCAAATATGTCCATTTCTGTCACACTTCACCTTTAAAAGTGAAGCCATGTGGTTCCTGGAAGGAAAAACACGACTTTTTCAAGTCTTTGTCCTGTTTTTATGAGAAATGTTCGACTTTAATGTGAAACATTCAGAGTTTTTTCTCTTGTTGTGTTTGTTTGAAGCTGCTTCCTGTTGGCTTCAGCTGTTTGGAGTTTCCATTTTCTAAACTTCTACATTCTGAACCTTCTTCAGCTCTGAACAGATGATGAAACACTGAATGATTTCAAGCACTTTGTCTAATAAACTTACATCTTTCATTCTTTATACAGATTGAGGAGCTGTGGTTTGTCAGAGATCAGCTGTGATTATCTGGCAGCAGCACTGAAGTCCAACCCCTCCCATCTGAGAGAGCTGGAGCTGAGCGACAACAACAAGCTGCAGGATCCAGGAGTGAAGCATCTGTGTGGTTTCCTGGAGAGTCCAGGATGTAAACTTGAAACTCTGAGGTCAGTCAGCATGTTTTAGTTGTGCTGAGATGAATATGATGTGAAAGTTGTGCTGACACTAAACTGCAGACATCAGGCTGATATTATACTGATCCACACTGAGGATCTTCATGGTAAAGTCTGTTTTCTTCTTCTCTGGTTTAGTCCATTGACTGCAGCAGAACAATGTTCACATTTCAAACAGTGATACTCAACGTATGGCCCGCGGCCCACACGCGGTCTGCCCACCTTTCCTGATTCAGAGAGAGGGGACCCTGATTAACTGTGTAGCTTCTTCCTCACAGTTCTAAGTATCAGACACAACAATGAATAATCCACAGCTGACTGTCTTTAGCAGGTCAAAGGTCACGGCACACAGCAGACAGTCAGAAATATTCTAACTCTGATCATTTATCAGTTGTGACACTGTGAGACTTGATCAGAGGTGTGATCATCACAGCAGAGGCCTTTGTGTCAAAGTCACTGAGGATCAAACAGAAACACATGAAGCAGATTTTCCTCTTCTGGCTTTTTATAGCAGATAACCTTCAAAATATTCTGCAGTCGATCAAAAACTGAAGCAACATGTGAACATGAGCTGATGCTGCTGAAGTGAAGCAAAGTTACAGAGGTTTGATTACAGACACAGCTGAGAGTTTGTAATCTGTCATCATTTTAAAAAGTTTCCATGGAACAGTAGAAATGAGGCTTTACTGTCAGAGGCCGACAGCACTGAACACAACAGCAGACTGGTGGCTAATAAACAGTGAATGATGCAGAAACAGATGTTTGAAGCTGTTCTTGGAGTACACTGAGAGAGAGAGAGCTGTGCAGGCAGGAACAGCCAAAGTCAGAGAGAATTCATGAGCATATTGATCAAACGTGAAGCAGAGTTTGGATCTTCTTTTGCTGCTGCTTCACTCAGTTTTGGTTGGAGACAGATGAAACCTGCAGCTTCAGGATCTGTGAGCTGTCCACTTTCAGCCCCGACGGCGTGTCCGTGTACGTGCCGTCGAGTGAACGATCCACGCTCTGTGTTTCCATCTTTGTGTGTTTAGCTGCTCTCATTTACTGTTTTAGCTGTTTGCTGCTTGTTGAAATAGTTTGTGAGCTTTAACCTGAGATTCTGGCAAAATACATTTATATTAAACATCGATTCAGGATTGAATGAATCAACATCGTTTTATTCAAATTAAAACCATTTAAATGGGAACATGAATTTTTTACAGCCGCCTCTAATGCTGGGTAATGTCAGCTGGTCCATGTGCAGCTGGCTGAGGCTCAGGGAGCGTCTACAAAGTGCAACACTGAAAGAACATCATCCATAAATATTGAGTAAGAACTGGACTCTCATACAGCGAGACTCAAATGCCTTTAAACATCAGCTTATCCTGCTGATCCAAGTCCAACACTGAGTTTGTAAAAACATGTTTGTCAATCATTTTGTTTGGTTTCTGAGGAAAATGATTCAATAACTTGCTGCTAATACACAACATTTCATCATATTTCCTCATAACCCTCTTTTGTCTGACCATTTGATCCCATTTGAATTTGCAATAAAGGATCCTCAGAGTTTGGTGACAATAATGACAGTAGATGTTTGTGTGAAAGTGCTGGAAGCAAATGAGTGTGTGATGTTCTTTCAGTGTTGCACTTTGTAGACGCTCCCTGAGCACTGGTCTCACAGCCAGCTGCACATAGAGACCAGTGTTGTTAGTCCAGGTCAGAAGATGACTTGTTGGAATGAAAATGAGCTTGTAGTTTGTCTGCTTTAATAATGTGACTGGAAAAAGGTGTTGGACTTCAAATATGTCCATTTCTTTCACACTTCACCTTTAAAAGTGAAGCCATGTGGTTCCTGGAAGGAAAAACACGACTTTTTCAAGTCTTTGTCCTGTTTTTATGAGAAATGTTCGACTTTAATGTGAAACATTCAGAGTTTTTTCTCTTGTTGTGTTTGTTTGAAGCTGCTTCCTGTTGGCTTCAGCTGTTTGGAGTTTCCATTTTCTAAACTTCTACATTCTGAACCTTCTTCATCTCTGAACAGATGATGAAACACTGAATGATTTCAAGCACTTTGTCTAATAAACTTACATCTTTCATTCTTTATACAGATTGAAGAGCTGTGGTTTGTCAGATATTGGCCTTGAATATCTGGCAGCAGCACTGAAGTCCAACCCCTCATATCCCACAGAGGTGGACCTGAGTGGAACCTACAGCAACCTGAAGGGTTCAGGAGTGAAGCATCTGTGTGGTTTTCGGGAGAATCCACGATGTCGATTTGAAACTCTGAGGTCAGTCAGCATGTTTTAGTTGTGCTGAGATGAATATGATGTGAAAGTTGTGCTGACACTAAACTGCAGACATCAGGCTGATATTATACTGATCCACACTGAGGATCTTCATGGTAAAGTCTGTTTTCTTCTTCTCTGGTTTAGTCCATTGACTGCAGCAGAACAATGTTCACATTTCAAACAGTGATACTCAACGTATGGCCCGCGGCCCACACGCGGCCTGCCCACCTTTCCTGATTCAGAGAGAGGGGACCCTGATTAACTGTGTAGCTTCTTCCTCACAGTTCTAAGTATCAGACACAACAATGAATAATCCACAGCTGACTGTCTTTAGCAGGTCAAAGGTCACGGCACACAGCACTCTGTGAAACAGTTTGGAGCAGGAATTCTTGCACATTTACAAACTGACACTGCTGCACGGCATGCTGGGTAATGCTAGCTGCTCAGGTATGGGCGTGCTAATGGCTGTGAGGCTCTGTGGCTGCAGAACACCGAAGAAGAGAAAAGAGAGGTGGAGGATGAAGAAAAGAGGCGGAGATGAAGCAGAAGTTTTGCTCCAGAGAGGAGCTGTGTCTGTGTGGGCGGAGCAGCCTGAGCCCCGCCCACACAGTGACAGTGAAGCAGGTGAAGAGTAATAAATGAAGACAGCAGACAGTATTTGATAAGCTGATGTACAAACATGTAGGTCGTGTCCAAATTCATGGGCTGCATCCTCCTGAGGCCGCATTTGTAGACCGATTACGTCACAGCGACACGTCGAAGGCTGTCCAAATTCGTAGACTCCTCCGAATGCAGCCAACAAATGTGTCCTCCTTTTCCCCGAATTTGAAGGATGGGTCGGGTGTGTCCTTCGTGGCCTACCATATCCCAGAATTCATAGCGCGGCCCAGCCAAACTCCAGTTTCCAACAATGGCGGCCGCTACTAAGTTTTAAAATTACTCATACTAATCTTTTTCGGTCACAAAATAAACTTTTAACATATTTTCAGGCGAGAAAGTAGCTGTGTAAACATCAAATATCTGCTCGGTTTATCAAGATACCGCATATTTGCAAAAGTGCTTCGACGTTTTCGGAGACGTCTGCTACCCACCAGCTCGATAGCTCGCCGGGAGCTCGAGGGTCACTGAAGCCGCCGAGAACGGCACAACTCCCGGCACATCATTTTCACATCACCGCGGACTTTCGCTACTCAGGTTAAACGTGATATATAAGTCACTTAGACAACCTCAAAATGTTATTGTTTGGCTTTTTTCAGTGTTTTGTTTGTTCGTGAGTAAATCGGTTTGGCTGAGATTAAAGTTATTAGATTAGATTAGATAAAATAAAACTTTATTAATCCCCCAGGTGGGTTCCTCCTTGGTCTTTACAGAGCTGACTAAACGTCAAACAGAAAACTGATTAAACAGAAGTATGAGACGGTCGAGAATTTACGCCAGTGTCCTGTTATATTTTAGATAGCAAGGAGCAGACGGCTGAGTTTATTAAACTCCACCGAGACAGCGGTGACGCTAATCAGAAGGCTAGACCGTCCAATTTCCCCAGCCGTTTATTTCCAGCCTACCCGACCTTCTGAGGACCCAGCCCACGTAGACCGCAAAGGCCGGGTCCTCGGGAGGATGCAGCCCATGAATTTGGACACGACCGTAGAATGATGGTGGCAGCTACAGAAACAGGTCCATACAGACTGAAGCGTGTCTCAGTCTGAATGTACACTGCTGTTATAAGAGCTGTGGAAACTCAGGTCAAAAGGACGTAACCACACTGCTGACAGTTCCAGGACATTCACAGAGTTACAGCATCATTTGTGACCATAAAGACAGAAAGCTCATCCAAATCCTGGGATTAAAAGTCTGTCCTGGTGGTGTCCAGTCAAACACGTCTCTGTGAAAGCTTCAATCCAACAGGCTCCAAAGTCCTTCTGCTCATTTCCTCGCCGGGTTCTTGATGCTCCTGTACCATCTCTCTGTCATCCTCCTCGCTCCCTCTTTGCACTCACAGTCTTTGTGCATCATTAACACTCACATGTGGAAAACCAAAGTTTTACTGGGCAGAAGATGATCATCAGTGACTCTGTCTTTAAAACACTCTTGTTAGAAATGTGCGACTTTAATGTGAAACATTCAGAGTTTTTTCTCTTGTTGTGTTTGTTTGAAGCTGCTTCCTGTTGGCTTCAGCTGTTTGGAGTTTCCATTTTCTAAACTTCTACATTCTGAACCTTCTTCAGCTCTGAACAGATGATGAAACACTGAATGATTTCAAGCACTTTGTCTAATAAACTTACATCTTTCATTCTCTATACAGATTGGAGCGCTGTGATTTGTCAGAGATCAGCTGTGATTATCTGGAAGCAGTGCTGAAGCTCAACCCTTCGTATCCCAGAGAGGTGGACCTGAGCTACCACAAGCTGCAGGATTCAGGAGTGAAGCAGCTGTGTGTTCTTCTGGAGAATCCACAACATCAAATTGAAACTCTGAGGTCAGTCTCCACGTTTTAGTTGTGCTGACACTGTCGATCTGTGGAACTAAAACCTTTATACAGGAAGTCTGGTTCAGCTCTTTGTAGACCTTCTAATCTCTGATGCTCTGAGTCTTACTCAGTAGATGATGCAGAGTTGTGAAGCCGATGTGGGTGAGGACACTCGCCCAGCTCTAACTACTTTGACGTCCAGGCGGCTTCCCTGCTTGTCCTGATACAAACAAACCTGAGTAACCTTGCAGGTCAGATCTCATCAGTCACACCTGTTATGGCAGCTCTCCTCTAGATTGTAGTTCTTGTTAACCTGGGATGGTTTTAGAAGCCTGGACCACAGACTGCAAGGGAAGATATTACTGGGAAAGGCCAAAGCAACCTATTAGACCCATTAAACACTAACATAGATGAATACTCAGATTTAAACCTTTATTGTTTCACAAAGGGTTAAAAAGGGAACGTCCACAGTTTAGACTGCAGCAGATTTTATTAAAGCAGTTTGACAGGAGCAAAGCAAAAACACAAAGAATAAGTGTTTCACATATTAATACATATAACATAATAATAAAAGAAAAGCAAAATAATGATAAAAAAGAATGAAAAAGTTGTCCAGAGCAGCAGGATGTCTGAGGTCTGCAGAAACACAAAAACACAGCAGCTAAAAATAGTTGTTGAAAGAAAACGAGGTGGGAGCTGCTGATTCCTGAGCTTTGATACTGGATTAGCTTCAGTAGTTATTCCCATCACTGCTGTAGGAGCTACATTTAGTCACAGCTGATTGTCTCCTTTGACCAATCAGAAGACTACTGTGGTAAAAACAAGCAGACAAAGAACCAATGAGAGTGAAGAACAGGATAAAGAGCTCGTGTGATGGAGGCAAAGCAATAATCAGCAGACTGTAGCAGTTTCTATCTGGATGAAAGTAGAAGGAGCTCAGCGGAGCTCAGTCCCATATCTTTGGTTAGAAACAACATCAGTGATTTCCTGCTGCTCGAGATGATTCCAGCAGCTCTCATTACAGCAGCTGATGAGAGAAACAGCTGATGGCTCACAGCTCGTGCACTGTTGGATCTCCAGATGTTCACGTGGCTGAAGTCTGTGAAGAAACTGTGGTCCACGTAGTTCACACGGCCTCAGATTGGACCGAGCTCCCTGGATCACTGCAGCATCCTCAGCTGGTACATGGACGTCTCTGTTCCTCAGTCTTGGAGCCCCTGCAGGTCCGTCCACACCACCAGGGTCTTCTCACTCACCTTTCCTTTGTCCTCGTCCTTCATCGGCCGTGCTGTGTCTTTGTTCCTGCGGTGTTGTTCCCACGATGCAGCGCTGATGTTCCCTCCTTGAATGCACAACAAGTACGGTGCTGGTCTTTCTCGGGTGGAGCAGAGACAGATTGAAGTCTTTCAGGCTTTAGTGCCGACTTCCCTGACAGAGGCTGGACTCCATGGTCTGCACAGGAGGCTTCTACACTGTGTGGAGGTGACTCCTGGACTTGAAGACAGGCTGCAGGTACATGTGTGATGAAGAGGAGCTACAGCAGTGTGATGGAGCTGCAGGTGTGAAGGAAGTCCTGCTGTCCTGTCCCACCCTCATCTTTGCTTCCTCTGTCTTCTCTGGACTTGTCCTCCTGTTTCAGAAACAGCACTGCTTCATGCCGAGGGTGGACGGGAGCGTTGGCTCTGATTCTTTTACCGTCCACCACAAGGAGACACTGATGCTGACCTCCTGATTCATCTGCATGTGTTCTGCTTCACACTGCTCACCTCCACCAAAGACTTCACAAACATCTTCTTTCTTTGAGTCCAGTTTGTCCCACAAACACTTCCAAATCTCCTCCTCTGAGATTCTGCAGCTTCTTGCAGTGTGACTCAGCTGACTTCTGACAGACCACAGACTGGCACAGCATCCACATGTGTCTCCTTTCAAACAGGCTCTTGATGTTTCCTCCCACATCATTCTGGCCTCTCAGTCTCCTTTGTTCTCCAGCTCTGTAGCTCCAGCTGGTGAAGCTTCAGTTTTCCATGTTGGTAACAGTAAACTACAGCCTCTGCTGTCAGCTGGGTAACTAAACAGAGCTGCAGCACGTCTCTGCGGTGGTGCTACATCCAGCCTGCAGACGGCCGTCTACATGTTGTAGTGGTTTACAGTCACCAGGGGGCGCTGTCCCAGCCATGCAGGCAGTGGGCTGCTCTGCTTGTGCTGTTGTTGGTGAAGCTGAAGTGAAAGCGAGAGTTAAAACCCTGAACAGTGTCCACTGAGCTTCTCATGCGCTTCTCATGCTCAAAGAAGTTTAACAGGAAGGACGACTCGTCCATCAGGCGTCCAGCTGTCCGTGACCGTGTCCACAGCAGAGTGTGACCGAGGCTTCATGCTAACACGCACACATGAAGCTAATACCACCACGAGCAGCTGCTCAGTGGATTTGGAGGACAAATGTCTGCAGCTTCTCACAGGCAGTATGCAGAATGTGGATCTCCACAAAGACTGTGGAGAGCTCGTCCCACACTCTAAATCCAAACTTGTCTGCACAAAACTTCTCACACGTTCCCGTCACAAGTGTCTTCTAAGTGAAGCTACCAGGTTCAGGTCCAGCTTGTTTATCTGGAGCTGCAGGAGATGATCCGTCCTCACAAAGCAACACAGACAGCAGATATGCAAACACACAACACAACCAAAGGATTCTCTATGCATGTCTGTGGCTGATGCTGCTGGAACGAAGCTGTTTGAAACCTTGTTGTTCTGCACTTTGGGACCAGAAGAGGAAACTGAAGCTCTGTGCAGAGGGTCCAATGGAAGCAGCCAAGCGCTGTAAGTGTCTGCTGTACAGGGATGCTGGTTCAGCTGTGGCTCAGTTTCACAGTGTGACTCAATAAAAGCAGCAGGAAATCAAAGCTTGATGCTTTCATCAGTGTGGAAATAAGAAAGTTTCCTGTGACAGACGCTGGAGCTCTTTCACTCTCAGCTTCACAGTTTCAGCTTCAAACTTCTTCCAACATGTTTCTAACACGGCCACATTCCACCTTAATGGAGCTGATATCTTGTGCATCAGCACATTTTCTAAAGGCAGCGATCACATCTTTAGTTTTGGATGTTTAACTGCAGATTGTTTATGTGTTTCTAGCACATTAATTACAGCAGCAGCGTTGACCACAGTGCTGTACAAGAATCCAAAATAACTATTAAAATAACTCCTAATATTAATATCACACATCAAATATCAAATAACTCTCATGCTTTATTAAAAGCCAGTGAATACAAATGTGTTTTAAGAGCAGATTTACAGAGACTGACAGCAGGAGCTGGGGCTGTTCGATAGAACGATGTATATATGATGACCATATGAAAACGTCTATCGTTTCATATCACGCTCTTTGTTTCCTGCTTATGTGTTTGTGTTTTCCAGATAAAGCTTTCAAAATAAATCTGAAGATCCTGTTGAGAGTTTTCAAAATAAACACAATACAGTACTGCGGTCGCTCGTTTATCGAGTTACGTTCTAAAAATAAGTCTCAGAATGAAGTAGCAGCTTTATGTTTTACAAGTATTATAGAAGTTTTAAGGCAGTTAAACCCTCACTGCACACTTTCTACACTTTTCTCAGACAGGCATGAACATTTTCACACTTTTCTCTCTTGTTTAAACAAAGTTCAAACCTTCATAGAAAAATAAGTTCATTATTAAAGAATGAAAGCAAAGTGTTTCTGAAATGTGTCAAATCAGCCTTTGCTGGCATTAAATGAGCTTGGTTCTGTGTGAGGAGCACTCGTCCATGGCCTGGGCTCCTCGCTGTCAGGTAAAGTTTCATAAAGCTTTTGAGTTTTTCTGCAGATAATGTTGGTGTCCAGCACGATGTTCTTTTTCCTGCGGTCACTGAGCCACAAAGCCAAAGCTGACTCCATCCTTACGATGTTCTTGTTGTGGACAGTTACAACCTTTTTGCCTCCTTGTTGAAACTATGATGGTCAGCATCTTCCTCTGCCTTTGGCTGCTACCACAGGTGCAAAACGTCTCGTCATCATTGTTGTTTGTTGGGACAAAACGTACAAACATACAGTGCAGCACTGCAGAGTCACACTGCTGTAAATTTGAACACATTCTGTACTGTACAGGAGACACGGCACGAGATTGGCTGACAATGGTCTACAGCCAATCAGGACGCAGAACACAATGCGCTGTAAAAAACAAAAACATGCAAAATTGCACAAAAAAGATCAGCGAAACAGCGAGGCCGCCAAAGGTGAACTGTGTTACAGCGAGGGACCAGCGTATATGTGGTTGTTGGGACGATAAATGTCTTTGAGCTTGTGTCAGAAGACGAGCTGCAGCTTTCTGGACCAGCTGCAGTCTTGCCAGGCAGGTCCCACTAACTCCAACATATAAGGAGTTACAATAATCCAGCTGGGACGTCATGAAAACGTGGATCGCCCGTTCAAGGTTTTTAAAAGATAGAAATGATCTCACCTTAGATAAAAGCCTCAGTTTGAAGAAAGACCGCTGTACAACTGAGCTCAGCTGTTTTTCAAATTGCCGTCAAATATAAGCCCCAAATGTAATAATGCGATTTAATAAAAGAGCTGAACCAGTCTAATAGAGCGCCCTTGATGCCGCCATGCTCCAATGGTGAGGTCAAGATGCTGTGGTCAAGGCAGCGGTCAGATCCAAAAGCACAGCAGAGTCTCCTGATCAGTGGCTGATAAAAGATCATTAAGAACTTTCCAAAGTGCAGTTTCAGTGCTGTGAAGAGCTTTAAAACCAGACTGAAACCTTTACAACAGATTGCAGCTGAACAAATATAATCTTTTACAAAATCTTCGACAGGAAGGGAAGCTTTGAAATAGGCCTGAAATTTGAGCGGACAGAGGATCCAGATCAGGTTTTTAGTACAGGCTGTACAACAGCATGTTTAAAACAGGCTGTACAACACCTGAACTAAGACTGCTGTTAAAAATCGCTAAGATGTCGGAACCAACAACCTTTAAAATCTTTTTAAACACGTGTTGGAACAACTTCATTTGGACAAGATGATGTCTTTATAGCATCACATCGTTCCTCCACCTGATCAAACCACACAGGCTCAAACTGATCAAAAACAGCTGAGCAGGTGAATATTTTAGCCCCGGTGCGATCTCGGGCGAGAGTATCGATGATGGCCAAAGGGCAGCGTCCAGCTCTACGGCCGCTGAAGAGCAGACTCAACAGACGCGCGTGATGTGGATCCTACTGCTCTAAAACTGGAGCTTCTTCAATCCATTAAAGAGGACATTAGTACGCTGTTAAAAGAAGAACTCAGAAATGCATTGAAAGAAGATTTTGACAATATAAGGGCTGACGTGCAAGGACTGAGAAATGAGATCGCTAACAGCATGGCGGCGACGTGCGGCGAAGTTGATGGAGTAAAGGTTACAGTGAAAGAAGCTGAGGATGGGCTGTCAATGTGGAGCGATGAGGTGACCACCCTGCAGTCTACAGTAGAGAGTATGAAGGAGGAGCTGTCTGACCTGAAGGATAAATGTGATGAAGGCAGGAAGCGGAGAGCTAACATCCACATCATAGGGATCCCAGAGGGCCTGGACTCGAGCTCCTCCACGGCCGTATCCGTGCTACTACGTGAAGTGCTGGGTATGGATAAAGACGTTATTGTCGACCGCTCACACAGGAGCCCTATCCTGAGAAAGCCAGCTGGTAACCCGCACGCCGTCATAGCCGAGCGTCACTACTACCAGGATTGTGTGGCTACGCCGTGCCAGGGCCCAAGCCCCGCTTGAGTTTAACGGACAACCTATTGCAATATTACGACTGGGCGATATGACCCAAAGTTCATATCTCGATATTCTTTAGCTGGATGGCGATATACGATATATATCTCGATATTTTTAAAGCCAGAAAGTACGAACAAAAAGAGAGTTCTTAGTCAAAGCTGTGTCCCAAATCTCACACAGGCACATTTATTAACATACAGCGTAGATGTACATGAAACAATTACTCAGAAATAAATGATCAGCATTTATTAAATAATAATGCTCCATAAATAAAAGAAAACTGTTGTTTTTGTGCATAACAAAAAGCTCACAATCGTGCAGTCAAAATGTAAACAGACGCTGAGCATAATAACAAGCAGCTGCTCTGTTCCCAGGTTCTACTGCGTGACTGACAGCCTGGAGTTTGAAACCCTCTTTGTAACCGTGTCTCTTACAGGTGCCATTTATGGTCCTTATACACACTCAATACAGTAATATTACGTTGAAGCAGAGTACGTATCACTCCGCGAGGCTCCTCGTAGCTGTAATGCTCCAACAATCCATCAAGCGGTGCGGCCTCGTAGCTGAGCAAAGTCGTACCAAAACATCTTTTGAAAGGTTTCTGAGCGCCGTGTAGCACATAAAATCGGTTCGAGGTCAGTAAGCACAACCAGAATTCATCCATAAGCCGCACTGTCGATTTATGAGAAAATTACAGGATTTTAAGTGCAGAAAACATAGTTTATGGTTTTCATTTGATCTTAGCAAATATCTACGCCTCTAATTGGGACGATCACAGATTTTTCACTAATGTCTTTGCGCGGCTCCCCAATATGTCATCACACAATATCATCTTTGAGGGAGACCTAAACTGCTCATTATCTGCTATGGACCACAGTTCACACAAAAGTACACTTAGTCCAAAGTCAGCATGCGTCATTCAGAGCTTTCTTGATAATTATGGGCTGGCTGATGTATGGAGATTTCATAATCCTGCTTCACATCAATACTCTTTTTTTTCTAATGTCCATAAAACATATATTTGTATAGAAAAACGTCTCCCTTTAGTTACAGAATGTGATTATAAGACTCTGGTGATTTCTCCTCTTGCTTTTTCAATGTGTATTCCTGATGCCTGCTCCAACTATCAGCCATGGAGATTCAACTCAGTGTTGTTAGCAGATGAAGAGTTTGTCAGTTACAAAAGGTCTCAAAGAGATTTTTTTTCTATCAATCAGACCCCAGAGATGTCATCATCAGTCATTTGGGAATCTCTAAAAGCATCTGAGAGGCCAAATAATTTCATTTTGTGCCAAACAAAGTGCAACACTGAAAGAACATCATCCATAAATATTGAGTAATAACTGGACTCTCATACAGCGAGACTCAAATGCCTTTAAACCTCAGCTTATCCTGCTGATCCAAGTCCAACACTGAGTTTGTAAAAACATGTTTGTCAATCATTTTGTTTGGTTTCTGAGGAAAATGATTCAATAACTTGCTGCTAATACACAACATTTCATCATATTTCCTCATAACCCTCTTTTGTCTGACCATTTGATCCCATTTGAATTTGCAATAAAGGATCCACAGAGTTTGGTGACAATAATGACAGTAGATGTTTGTGTGAAAGTGCTGGAAGCAAATGAGTGTGTGATGTTCTTTCAGTGTTGCACTTTGTAGACGCTCCCTGAGCACTGGTCTCACAGCCAGCTGCACATAGAGACCAGTGTTGTTAGTCCAGGTCAGAAGATGACTTGTTGGAATGAAAATGAGCTTGTAGTTTGTCTGCTTTAATAATGTGACTGGAAAAAGGTGTTGGACTTCAAATATGTCCATTTCTGTCACACTTCACCTTTAAAAGTGAAGCCATGTGGTTCCTGGAAGGAAAAACACGACTTTTTCAAGTCTTTGTCCTGTTTTTATGAGAAATGTACGACTTTAATGTGAAACATTCAGAGTTTTTTCTCTTGTTGTGTTTGTTTGAAGCTGCTTCCTGTTGGCTTCAGCTGTTTGGAGTTTCCATTTTCTAAACTTCTACATTCTGAACCTTCTTCAGCTCTGAACAGATGATGAAACACTGAATGATTTCAAGCACTTTGTCTAATAAACTTACATCTTTCATTCTTTATACAGATTGAGGAACTGTGGTTTGTCAGAGATCAGCTGTGATTATCTGGCAGCAGCACTGAAGTCCAACCCCTCCCATCTGAGACAGCTGGAGCTGAGCGACAACAACCTGCAGGATCCAGGAGTGAAGCATCTGTGTGGTTTCCTGGAGAGTCCAGGATGTAAACTTGAAAATCTGAGGTCAGTCAGCATGTTTTAGTTGTGCTGAGATGAATATGATGTGAAAGTTGTGCTGACACTAAACTGCAGACATCAGGCTGATATTATACTGATCCACACTGAGGATCTTCATGGTAAAGTCTGTTTTCTTCTTCTCTGGTTTAGTCCATTGACTGCAGCAGAACAATGTTCACATTTCAAACAGTGATACTCAACGTATGGCCCGCGGCCCACACGCGGCCTGCCCACCTTTCCTGATTCAGAGAGAGGGGACCCTGATTAACTGTGTAGCTTCTTCCTCACAGTTCTAAGTATCAGACACAACAATGAATAATCCACAGCTGACTGTCTTTAGCAGGTCAAAGGTCACGGCACACAGCAGACAGTCAGAAATATTCTAACTCTGATCATTTATCAGTTGTGACACTGTGAGACTTGATCAGAGGTGTGATCATCACAGCAGAGGCCTTTGTGTCAAAGTCACTGAGGATCAAACAGAAACACATGAAGCAGATTTTCCTCTTCTGGCTTTTTATAGCAGATAACCTTCAAAAGATTCTGCAGTCGATCAAAAACTGAAGCAAACCATGAAGCAACATGTGAACATGAGCTGATGCTGCTGAAGTGAAGCAAAGTTACAGAGGTTTGATTACAGACACAGCTGAGAGTTTGTAATCTGTCATCATTTTAAAAAGTTTCCATGGAACAGCAGAAATGAGGCTTTACTGTCAGAGGCCGACAGCACTGAACACAACAGCAGACTGGTGGCTAATAAACAGTGAATGATGCAGAAACAGATGTTTGAAGCTGTTCTTGGAGTACACTGAGAGAGAGAGAGCTGTGCAGGCAGGAACAGCCAAAGTCAGAGAGAATTCATGAGCATATTGATCAAACGTGAAGCAGAGTTTGGATCTTCTTTTGCTGCTGCTTCACTCAGTTTTGGTTGGAGACAGATGAAACCTGCAGCTTCAGGATCTGTGAGCTGTCCACTTTCAGCCCCGACGGCGTGTCCGTGTACGTGCCGTCGAGTGAACGATCCACGCTCTGTGTTTCCATCTTTGTGTGTTTAGCTGCTCTCATTTACTGTTTTATCTGTTTGCTGCTTGTTGAAATAGTTTGTGAGCTTTAACCTGAGATTCTGGCAAAATACATTTATATTAAACATCGATTCAGGATTGAATGAATCAACATCGTTTTATTCAAATTAAAACCATTTAAATGGGAACATGAATTTTTTACAGCCGCCTCTAATGCTGGGTAATGTCAGCTGGTCCATGTGCAGCTGGCTGTGAGGCTCAGGGAGCGTCTACAAAGTGCAACACTGAAAGAACATCATCCATAAATATTGAGTAAGAACTGGACTCTCATACAGCGAGACTCGAATGCCTTTAAACATCAGCTTATCCTGCTGATCCAAGTCCAACACTGAGTTTGTAAAAACATGTTTGTCAATCATTGTGTGGATGCTTTAAGCATCCACACTATTGAGTTCCTGTTTCTCTTTATTCTTTATTATTATTATTCTAGTTGCCACTTTTTTCACGTTTTTTGGCACTTAACTAGTCCCACAATTTTCAGCCGATTTTCGCCCTTCAAATTTTATACTATTCTGCTATTTCTGCTAATGATCGCTATGATTTTTGCTATTTTTTTTTTTTAAAATATTCCACTTTTTTCCTTTAATTTGTCCCATTGAAATGAATGGAAAACTTCCAAAATTCTGCTAAATTTTGCTTGTTTTTGAAACCTAACTACTTCCTCATACTTTCGCCTAGAACAACCATTCAAACTTTAAAATGTTCACAAATTATTGGGCTATTCAGGTATAATTCAGCTTTTTCCAATCTTTTACCATTTTACTTTTATGCCTCTTAAAGTTTTGAGTTGCAAAATTGTGACTTTTCACAAAATACATGCGTTGTTATGGTTGCTATGATCTTGGCTTCCAGTGTGCCACTGAAGGTTTTGCAATTTTCACTTCATGTCCGAACAACTTCTTGCTACTTGCTCAATTTTCACTCAACTTCCACAAATTATACATCAAAACGTAGGTATTTTTGCTGGCTTTCAGAAAATGTCACTATCATTGTTGTGGGATTTGTAGAATTTTGGCAAATCTCCTCAGACCAACACAAGGTCTCAAAACTCTCCATATAAAGTCAATGGAGAGCTTGTTCAAAATCATCGCTGGATTTCTGTAATGAGAGGCATATTCGAATCGTCATATCTCCTTAACGAAGCGACTTTAAGACATGAGGCTTGTCCCGGTATATCTTCAGACACTCCTGACGCTCACAATTCAAGAATTTCTTTCTCACCTATTACCGTTCTGAAATGAGTTGGACTTGTTTGAGGGTAGGAAATTCGTCCTTCGCTCACATTTCTTCAGATTTCAAACTCTGGAAATGAAGCACTTTTTTCTCTCGTCATAACTTTTTGTTGGATTTCCACAGAGACCTGAAAATTTCCATGATTGTTCACCAAAGCCTACTGTCTCTTACGGTGAAA
Organism: Diplotaxodon limnothrissa; assembly: GCF_057381915.1. NCBI lineage: Eukaryota > Metazoa > Chordata > Actinopteri > Cichliformes > Cichlidae > Diplotaxodon > Diplotaxodon limnothrissa. Next base: position 1,646,997 of record NW_028188555.1, on the reverse strand, counting down.
GAATGATATCGATACTCCAAATAGATTTAGAGTTACAAAGCGTTGTTTGAGGGCAAGTCAAGGCAGTTTTTGCTTCGCTCTACTCAGTTATGGTGCATTACAAGTCAAATATCTTTAATAATTCATATTTTAATGATAAATTGTTAACACTGGAAGATTCCCCCATCTCTTCTGAACAAAACGGTGTAAGAATGACCGCTCTAGCCCCTACGGTTAGGAAATTATAGTCATTTGTTTGAGGGGAGTCCTCACTATGAGAAATAGGCTGCAATAATCCTGTGCCTCTCTGTCCTGCGTGTGTAAAAAGATGCACCTGTTTTGGCGGGAAAATGTAAACAGCCACTCTGATTGGTGGATTTAAATTCGGCAGCTCTCTCCCTCTGTGTGTGTGTGTGTGTGTGTGTGTGTGTGTGTGTGTGTGTGTGTGTGTGTTTAGTGGGAGAGAGAGGACCCTGCCCTTATTTGGCAGCATGTCATTGTAGGATTTAAATTGAATATAGTTAGACTGGTTGACTAGATTAGAGCCTGTGTTTGTGTGTCCCTCTGTGCATTTGTGTTTCAATATGCCTCCATATTTGTAATTTTGTAAGTTATTACTATTCTGCTAAATCATAGTATTTCTGGTACTTTTCGGTACTTGTGCTAAATACAGTATTTCTGCTAAATCATACTATTTCTGCTTTTCATAAGATTTGTGCCTAATATAGTATTTCTGCTAAAATATAGTATTTATTCTTTTTATAGGATTTGTGCCTAACATAGTATTTCTGCTAAATTATAGTATTTCTGCTTTTTATACTATTTGTGCCTAATATAGTATTTCTGCTTTTTATAGGATTTGTGCCTAATATAGTATTTCTGCTTTTTATAGGATTTGTGCCTAATATAGTATTTCTGCTTTTTATAGGATTTGTGCCTAATATAGTATTTCTGCTTTTTATAGGATTTGTGCTTAATATAGTATTTCTGCTAAATTATAGTATTTCTGCTTTTTATAGTATTTGTGCTAAAACATAGTATTTCTACTAAATGTAGTATTTATGCTTAATCATAGTATTTCTATATATATATCTGCCAGGTCCCCAGGCAGCCAATCCTCTGTGAGGACTGAGACATTCAAGTTTTCAAATCAGGGCCTGCACGGCTTCCCAGCCAATCATATATGTGTCCTGAGGCATTCAAATTTGCATATTGGGGCCTTCATGGCTTCTAAGCCAGCCAATCATATCAGGGCTGAGGAATTCAAATCCACAAATCAGGGCCTGCACAGCTTCCCAGCCAGCCAATCATATATGTGGCCTCAGCCATTCAAATTTGCATATTGGGGAATTCGTGGCTTCTAAGTCAATAAGTCATCCATGTCATATATCTCTAAAAATTCATATTTTAATGATAAATTGTCAACACTTGAAGATTCCCCAATCACTTCTGAACAAAACGGTATAAGAATGACCGCTCTAGCCCCTACGGTTAGGAAATTATGGTCATTTGTTTGAGGGGAGTCCTCACTATGTGAAATAGGCTGCAATAATCCTGTGCCTCTCTGTGCTGCGTGTGTAAAAAGATGCACCTGTTTTGGCGGGAAAATGTAAACAGCCACTCTGATTGGTGGATTCAAATTCGGCAGCTCTCTCCCTGTGTGTGTGTGTGTGTGTGTGTGTGTGTGTGTGTGTGTGTGTGTGTGTGTTTGTTTAGTGGGAGAGAGAGGACCCTGCCCTTATTTGGCAACATGTCATTGTAGGATTTAAATTGAATATAGTTAGACTGGTTGACTGGATTAGAGCCTGTGTTTGTGTGTCCCTCTGTGCATTTGTGTTTCAATATGCCTCCATATTTGTAATTTTGTAAGTTATTACTATTCTGCTAAATCATAGTATTTCTGCTATTTTATAAGATTTGTGCAAAATATAGTATTTCTGATTAATTATAGTTTTTCTACTAAATCACAGTACAGTATTTCTGCTTTTTATAGGATTTGTGCTAAAACATAATATTTCTACTAAATGTAGTATTTATGCTTAATCATACTATTTATGCTTTTTATAGGATTTGTGCCTAACATAGTATTTCTGCTTTTTATAGGATTTGTGCTTAATATAGTATTTCTGCTAAATTATAGTATTTCTGCTTTTTATAGTATTTGTGCTAAAACATAGTATTTCTACTAAATGTAGTATTTATGCTTAATCATAGTATTTCTATATATTTCTGCCAGGTCCCCAGGCAGCCAATCCTCTGTGAGGACTTAGACATTCAAATTTTCAAATCAGGGCCTGCACGGTTTCCCAGCCAATCATATATGTGTCCTGAGGCATTCAAATTTGCATATTGGGGCCTTCATGGCTTCTAAGCCAGCCAATCATATCTGAGGGCTGAGGAATTCAAATCCACAAATCAGGGCCTGCACAGCTTCCCAGCCAGCCAATCATGTATGTGGGCTCCAGGCATTAAAATTTGCATATTGGGGAATTCGTGGCTTCTAAGTCAACAAGTCATCCATGTCATATATCTCTAAAAATTCATATTTTAATGATAAATTGTCAACACTTGAAGATTCCCCCATCTCTTCTGAACAAAACGGTGTAAGAATGACCCTTCTAGCCCCTACGGTTAGGAAATTATGGTCATTTGTTTGAGGGGAGTCGTCACTATGAGAAATAGACTGCAAAAATCCTGTGTGTCTCTGTGCTGCGTGTGTAAACAGAAGCACCTGTTTTGGCGGGAAAAAGTGCACAGGCTCTCTGATTGGTGGATTCAAATTCAGCAGCTCCCAGGCTGACCTAGAAACTTACTTCTCTCTCCCTGTGTGTGTGTGTGTGTGTGTGTGTGTGTGTGTGTGTGTGTGTGTGTGTGTGTGTGTGTGACAGAGAGAGGGAGAGAGAGAAAGGCTTTCAATGGGATGACCTCATTCTAAGCTTCAAATTCAATATATTTAGACTGGTTGACTGAATTGGATCTTGTGTGTGTCTCTCTCTGTGCATGTGTGTTTCCTTATGTGTACATATTTCTGATTGTGTGGCTGTTATATATTTTTTTTGCTGATTTTTTTCATTTAACAAGTATATTTGAGGGACCCTCAGCATGTTCAGCATTTTTTCAGCTGTCCATTTTGCTTTTCCGATTTTTCTGTTTAACTTATTACTATTGTGCTAAATCATACTATTTCTGCTTTTAATAGGATTTGTGCTTAATATAGTATTTCTGCTTTTTATAGGATTTGTGCTTAATATACTATTTCTGCTTTTTATAGGATTTGTGCTTCATATAGTATTTCTGCTAAATGTAGTATTTATGCTTAATCATACTATTTCTATATATTTCTGGCAGGCAGCCAATCCTCTGTGAGGACTCAGACACATATCACATATCAGGGCCTGCACGGCTTCCCAGTCAGCCAATCATATCTGAGGTCTTCCGTTTCCTCTCTCGTCATATCTCAGTGACGGTTGTACAAAGAGCAATGAAAATCGCAGTCAAAGTACACCAAAGTCCACTGATTCAGCCAGTAGAAGAATTATGCTTCTAGTCCACCTAGTGTTTGAGTTACACAACGTTTTGTAACTGCAAAAAATGGGGTTTTCCGCCTCTCACCGCGATCTAATTCTGACTCCTCATCACCCTGTTTTTCAAAGCGGCTCCTCTCTTTCCAAGTGGCGCAGTTGGTAATGACACGGGTCTGCAAACCAAAGGTCGTGGGTTCGATTCCACCTTGGTCAACATGTTTTTTTCCCTACAAATTAATACACTGTCACAGACCAGTAATTCATATTCATCATTTATTACAATTCTGCAAACTTTTATGATTTTACCAGCTTTTCTAATATGGACCTCACATTCTTGTTAACACTCCATGGCACAAATACTCTTCCCTTTAGGCTATTTCTCCCATTTTAAAGTATTACTCCTCCATAATTGTATTTCTGTTAAATCAAAGTACTTTTACTACATCTTAGTACTTCTGCTCAATCATAGTATTTCTGCTAAATCATAGTATTTCTGCTACTTTTTGGTACTTGTGCTAAATACAGTATTTCTGCTAAATCATACTATTTCTACTATATTATATTTTTCTTTCTAAATATAGCATTTCTGCTATATAATTGTATTTCTGCTATGTTATAATATTTGTGCTAAACCAGAGTATTTGTGCTGAAACATAGTATTTCTGCCAAATTATAGTATTTCTGCCAAATTATAATATTTGTGCTAAAACATAGTCTTAATTTAAAATTACAATAGTCATAGTTCATCACAGTGTCTCTGGTAAATCACAATATTTCTGCTCTGTTGTACTATTTTTCTAAATCATAGTGTTTCTGTAATGTTTAAGTATTTTTGGCTAAATATATTCTTTCTGTTATCTTATACTATTTCTCCTAAATTCTTGTATTTTTGAGAAGTTATCATGTTTCTGGTAAGTTACAATATTTCTGCTAAATTCTGCTATGCTATTGTATTTCTGCCAAGTATTATGTTTCCTCTAAGATATTGCAGTTCTGCTAAGTTATTACATTTTATCAAACTTCTTTTGCTTCTGCAAAGTTTTTACAATTTCTGCAACTTTTCAGCTTTTTCAGCTACTTTTTGCATACAGCTTCAGCTTTAAGCATCCACACTGCATTTTCGCAGGAAATGCAAATTTTTCTAGTTTTGTTTGGTTTCTGAGGAAAATGATTCAATAAGTTGCTGCTAATACACAACATTTCATCATATTTCCTCATAACCCTGACCATTTGATCCCATTTGAATTTGCAATAAAGGATCCACAGAGTTTGGTGACAATAATGACAGTAGATGTTTGTGTGAAAGTGCTGGAAGCAAATGAGTGTGTGATGTTCTTTCAGTGTTGCACTTTGTAGACGCTCCCTGAGCACTGGTCTCACAGCCAGCTGCACATAGAGACCAGTGTTGTTAGTCCAGGTCAGAAGATGACTTGTTGGAATGAAAATGAGCTTGTAGTTTGTCTGCTTTAATAATGTGACTGGAAAAAGGTGTTGGACTTCAAATATGTCCATTTCTGTCACACTTCACCTTTAAAAGTGAAGCCATGTGGTTCCTGGAAGGAAAAACACGACTTTTTCAAGTCTTTGTCCTGTTTTTATGAGAAATGTACGACTTTAATGTGAAACATTCAGAGTTTTTTCTCTTGTTGTGTTTGTTTGAAGCTGCTTCCTGTTGGCTTCAGCTGTTTGGAGTTTCCATTTTCTAAACTTCTACATTCTGAACCTTCTTCAGCTCTGAACAGATGATGAAACACTGAATGATTTCAAGCACTTTGTCTAATAAACTTACATCTTTCATTCTCTATACAGATTGAGGGACTGTGGTTTGTCAGAGATCAGCTGTGATTATCTGGCAGCAGCACTGAAGTCCAACCCCTCCCATCTGAGAGAGCTGTACCTGTTCAACAACAACAAGCTGCAGGATCCAGGAGTGAAGCATCTGTGTGGTTTCCAGGAGAGTCCAGGATGTAAACTTGAAACTCTGAGGTCAGTCAGCATGTTTTAGTTGTGCTGAGATGAATATGATGTGAAAGTTGTGCTGACACTAAACTGCAGACATCAGGCTGATATTATACTGATCCACACTGAGGATCTTCATGGTAAAGTCTGTTTTCTTCTTCTCTGGTTTAGTCCATTGACTGCAGCAGAACAATGTTCACATTTCAAACCTTCAAAGAAGAAGAAAAATCCTCCACTGGAAAATTCACTGTGAAACTCTCAAACTCTTCATTGCACCTTAAAGTCTGTCTGACACTGAAATCCAAAGCAAAATGTGCGTTTGCTTTACAGACAGCAGTAGAGCTGGGCGATATGAGATTTTTTCATATCACGATATGTTTTTTTCATTTCAGGCGATAACGATATCTATTACGATATGAGCCAAATAACTATATTTGTAAGATTTAAATGTGCCGTTGCTCACAAGTAAAATGTGAAATAATCAGAAGCTTGTTTTTATTTAAATATTTATTTCCCATAATAAGTTCAACAGGGTAGATGTACTTAAGGAACATGAGACTTTTTCAGATAAATAAAGGCAAATATTGCAAACTACACAAAAGGCAGCCGCTAAAGCGTTTAAGTTTCAAAATAGAACAAACGAAACAGACTAAATTGTCAATTCCACTTAGAAACAAAATATTAATTCTAAAAATAAATCTTAGTTTGTTTTACAGAAGAACAGAAAAAACTGACTAATTTTTGTCAATATCAAATAAACTGAGAACTAAAAGGAAATTCTCAATCTCTCCTTGTTGTATAGCTTAGCTTTTCAAACAGTTTTAACAGTTACTTTAGTCTGACAAAAGCCGAATGACGAATTAGCGCTTCCAGTCAGAGACTGAGGCTACGTCCACACGTACACGGGTATTTTTGAAAACGGAGATTTTCCGTTTTCGTTTTAGAAAATAATCCCGTCCGCACATAAAGGCAGAAATGAAGGAAAACGCTGCTATGAACATGCCAAAGCAGCAGGTGGCGCTAGATTCCTAACCGTGCAGAAATGTTGGCCAATCAGAAGTCTAGAAGCCTCGGTGGGAAAAAGTAAACAAAGCTGGGGCATAGAAGCAGAACCGAGTCGTATGTGTGGAGGGACAGTAACTGTGTATATGTAAGCATTTAAACACTGCAGAGAGTAGAATTAACAGTAACAGTATTGTAGAAATTCATTTCACCGAAACAATAACGTGGCGCGCAGTGTGACGCATGCACCAGTTTATTGTATTTCCAGACTTGCTTTCGGCACAATTTACAGTGCACGCTACTCTGTTTTTTGTCAGACTTGAAATAGCCGAAATACCTTCACACTACGGAATTTCTATGGCTCTTCTGTTCGACAATCTCTCCGGCATTGGAACCATCATTTGTTTTCTCTTCGGTCACGCTCGGTTGATTTTTCTAGTCGGCACACTCATTTCCTCCATTACGCGCTGGCTCCATTACCCGCTGGCTGCTTCCCAAACAAACACACGTGCGGCTTGGCACTTGTGCTGTATGTAACAAGTGACGCGACGTGACACTGCGGCTGTGATTGGTTCGGCTCTGCGCTACTTGATTTGGATTGGCTGACCTTTTTTTTTTTTTTTTTTTTTTTTTTAAGAGGACAAGAGCGGCGAGGTCTATCGCGATAGCTTAATTTCTCTATCGAGTAAAAGTTATATCGCGATACATATCGTTATCGTTCTATCGCCCAGCTCTAGACAGCAGTCCAACACAAACATACACACATCATCCAAAACACAGTCCAACATCCAAATCTCCTCCACTGCCAGCATGAATGATGGGAAAGAGAAGGAGGAACACTCTGACATTCAGGGTTAGAATGAGTTTCATCAAGCAGACTGTGAAGATCAAAGCTGCATTAGAAAGCTTACATGAATGAATGAGTGGACAGAAGTGGACAGAGATCATCTGAAGCACTTCAAAGGCTTTAAATCAGCACATTTCTCTTTATTCTTTATCAACTCTGTTAGTTTCTCTCAGTTTTCTGTGGAATGAAGCTAACAGCAGGCTAATAAGATGCTGACCAATAGGTTTCTATTAAAGGTTGTAATTTGTATATGAAAAAGTGCTTTGGCTCAGCAGGGATCAGCTTACAGGTAGAATACAGCTGCTGGATGGGATTAGCATGTCATAGCTATCTACCAAACTGCTAACTGGGGGATTTCAGGCCATCTATGGATCATTTTTGCTAACTGTTTATTCAGCTTAGGCTCACAGGGCTGCAGCCTGTGCCCTAGCTGTCATAGGGCAAGAGGCGTGGTCCACCTGCACAGGTGAGCAGTCCATCACAGGGCCAACAGAGAGCGACAGAGAAGCACTCCCTCACATCCACACCTACAGCCAATGTAGAAGCACCAATGAACCTAAGCAGCATTTCATTGGACTGTGGGAGAACATCCAACCTCCACAGAAAGGCCCAGCTGACCAACAAGCTTCAACCTACAACCTTCTTGCTCTAAGGCACTAGTGCTAACCACTTTTGCCCATTTCAGCCCAAATCCTGCATCTTCCTGTTTCTGACTCCAGGCCAGCTCCACTAACACTTTCTCATCAGACACTGCCACCTAGTGGAGGAAGTCTTAGTTCCATTTGAAGCTTCAGATTACAGTTAGTTCCTTTACAAAGAGGTGGAGGTGGTGGGGCCACAGCACCATCATCACTGAGTGCCATAGGACACTTAACCTTTGTTTCCATATGCTGGGAACTTCCTGTTGTTCCAAGGAGGACTGGAAAATGTGTGAAAATCTCCCAGTCAGTTCCTCACAGCACACTTCAATCATTTCCCTCCCACAGCATCAGGACCAGGGCTTTTTCTCTCTTTGGTCCCACTAAGAGATTTCCACACAAACACCTCATCAGTGGGACTCTCAGAGCTACCAGCCCTTTGCTACAATCACAAAGCTCTTCATTGAAATCAATGATATCAAAGCTGGAATCAAATGAGTCCAAGTCTTCTGCTGATTCAGCATCACATTCACCTTTTTAATTTAGCTTTTACTTAGCATTTATTTATTTTATGCTTATTTATTCTATCCTGTTATTCTATTATTAATTTAGGATTTAGAATTTTAGGATTTGATTTTATTCTTATTCATTTTTTAATCTTCTTACTCCATTTATATTTATATTTATATTGTATCCTGTTCTTATTTATTTTATCATTTTACCCTGTGTATATCGTATTGCGTCATATCTCCAGTGTTTCCTCGGAGGGCGCTCTCTGCACCAGGGCTGTGATTGACCGTGGCTGCTGGGTCTCTGGGTGTCCTCTCAGCCTGGCTGGGGGGCTCCTTTGCCTCCCTCCTGCTGTGTGCCCAGCCTGGAGGCTGCGGTCTGTGACCGGCTCCCGGTGCAGACGGCTCCCTGTTATAGTGTTTCCTCACTTGGCTCATGCGAGCCCAGCCCAATTTTTACTCTTTAAGTGTGCGCGTGTGTGTATGTGTGTGTGTGTGTGTGTGTGTATGTGTGTGGGGGGATATATGTGTATTGACTTCATTCCTTTCCAAGCCAGCCTTGAGTGTCCTTTATTCAGCTCATCCTCTTCTTTACTTTTACACCTGATTTTAGCTGCTTTATCTCTCTTTCAACAGGTTTCTGTGCCTCAATCTTTTTCTTCTCTCCCTCATAACAAGACAGCTTCTTCTGCCTGAGAACATGTTGGAGTGATTTACTAATCCAGGGCTGCTTATTGGGGAAAATACTTCCTGTTTCCAAAGTAATCCCCATTTTTCCCAGAAAGAAATGTCAGTAGAAATCGATGATCTAAGTGAGAACATGAGCCCTTAAAAAGTCCCAGTGGGTGCAGTCAAAGCAGTCCCTCAGTCCCAGTATAGAGTCTTTGGTCCAGACTGGAACAGCTGTGTGCCCAGTTTGAGCTCTCTTCAGTGCTGTGACCTGACAGACCCAGAGGGGCCATCACATCACATTTAGAAGCTCCCCTGATGGAGCCACAACACATGTCCAATACTTAGTCTGTCTTGTTGGACCAACTGGAAGAAATGATTCAAGGACTTAGTCACAGAACAGAGATTCAAATCTCCAAAATCCAACTGGCTGCATCAGGACATATAGTCTGAAACTCTGCACAGTTTCCTGTTTGAAGCTGCTTCCTGTTGGCTTCAGCTGTTTGGAGTTTCCATTTTCTAAACTTCTACATTCTGAACCTTCTTCAGCTCTGAACAGATGATGAAACACTGAATGATTTCAAGCACTTTGTCTAATAAACTTACATCTTTCATTCTTTATACAGATTGGACAGCTGTGGTTTGTCAGAGATCAGCTGTGATTATCTGGCAGCAGCACTGAAGTCCAACCCCTCCCATCTGAGAGAGCTGTACCTGTGGGCAAACAACCTGAAGTATCCAGATGTGAAGCAGCTGTCTGATCTTCAGCAGAGTCCAGACTACAGACTGGAGACTCTGGAGTAAGTAGAGTGATGGAGTGAGTGGGTGGTGCTGTCAGCAGTATTGTACTAAACACAGTCAGTATGAAACAAAGATCCAGTGTTTCCTGTAAAGCTGCAGCTTCTCAGTGAAGCTGTGAGAGGAGAACGGTGACAGGCTTCAGGATTGGACACAAACACTTCCTGTTTCTCACCTTTATGGTCACCATAGTAACGGCTGACACGCTCTGATCAAACACTGTCAACAGCCAATCAGCTCTCTGAACAAAGCAGCACGCAGACCAATGACTGCATTGATTTCCAAGTTTAAAGCAGTGAAGAACACAGTCTGTAGGTGAGGAAAAATTTAGTGAGAGCAGATGTTTGGATGGAATTCCTCCAGTTAACAGCTGGAACCGTCCATCTGGATTGTTGGGCTTGTTGTTGGGGTTCCTACAGAGCTCAGAGTGGACACACCAAGGTTCTTCTAATGAATGAAAGTCCAAACTCAAACTAGGAGGGAAAAACATTTTCAGCAACTTCAATAAAAATCCAAAGATTAGAAAAAGTGAAGCAACAATGAGTCCTAGTACAGTCCCAGCACTGACGTCCCTGCTGCTCTTTATACTGGATGTGCTGCATCACTGACTGACAGCTGATGAAGAGTCTCTGGAAACACTCGTTTATCTCCTCTGCTCTTCCTCCTTCTCTCTGCAGGTGGTGATGATGGTAAACAGGACGGTGTGTGTGCTGAGAGAGGAGCAGCTGTGTCCTGATGATCCAGAGAGGTTGAAGCAGCAGCAGCTTGTGTGTAGAGACGCTCTGACTGGGCCATGTTACTGGGAGGTGGAGAGGAGAGCTTCATCCAGCAGTGACTGACAGAGGAATGAAGTGCAGATGACTGTCAGTGCTGCAGAGTGAACTGCTCTGAGAACAGCTCCACTGTCAGACACAATGTAGAGTCCAGCATCAGCCCTGTGTGTCCCTCTGGATCTGACAGAGGATCATCAGTGTATCTGGACTGCTCTGCTGCTGCTCTGTCCTTCTACAGTCTCTGCACAGTCTCTGTCTCACTCTGGAAAGATTTTACAACTTGTTGTAATTACAGAACGTTAATATAATATTCAAACATGTGATCTTCTCTTTATTTCTGAATCTTTACCAAATAAAGAAAAACCAAACTAACAAACAGAAGCTGTCGTGTCCTTTTTCACCACATCTGTGAATCTTTTCTGTGTTTTTCCTCTTTTCCTCCTTCCTGCAGCTCCATCTTCATCATTCTGTGTCCAGTATATGTGAACACGTCCAAAGCATCTGAGCCTCATGTTACCCGTTTGTGTGAGTTACGCCTGTCGTTGTGTTGTGGTGTATAAATAAGGGGCAGGAGACAGCGCTGGATCTCCGAGTTCTTTACTCTCAATTTCTGCAACATCTGCAATATATAGAAATGCAAACCTGTGAGCTGTGTGTGTTGTGCGTCTGCTCGGCCACCTCTCCTCCGGCCGTGCTGGAAGCAGCTGTGCGTTTGACAGTTTTATCGACTCGACAATAATCGAACAAATTAAATGTTCAAAAATATCAACTTAAGCACTTCAAAGTCAACAAAAAGCTTAAAACAATGAAATAATATTTCACTGACAAAACAACAGCTCATAAGAACGATACACAAAATAATACAGAAACAAACAAATAAAAGTTATTAACCAGGATCCATGTTTTTGTCACAAACACTGAATCAGCTGATTCACTCTTTATGTTTCTGAGTTTGTTTTGTGATTATAGTTCTGGTTTCTGTTTCTGTGTCTTCACTGTGTCCCACGTCTCCTTACTTTGGACTCTGTGTTATATTTCCTGTTTTACTTTGACAGTCCTGTGTTACTGTTTCCTGTCTCGTGTGTGTAATTGGTCCCAGCTGTGTTTCCCTCCTGTCTCCCGTTCCCTGATTACTAAACTGCGTCCACGCCGCCGGCGCTCCTCTCCACAGCTGGATTCCAGGATTTCAGAGCATCCAGCTGTGGTGAGTGATGGAGACACTTTCTCTGCTCCCTCAGTAATCAGGACAGTTTATTGAACATCAGAGGACATAAAGGACTGTTTTTCACCTGCCCGTTCTGAACCTGGACATTAAAGACTGCTGGCTTCAAGGACATTAATCCCAGTGTCAGCCAGCCAATAACAGCCTGTGTTTTTCAGCTCTTTAGGAGTCAGAAATAGTGATGGGTCGTTCGCGAACGAAATGGCTCTTAGAGCCGGTTCTTTGACGTGAACGACTAGAGCCGGCTCCTTATCGCGAGCCGTCACGTGGGTTTTTTTTTCTTTCTCTCACCCTCTCTCTCGCACTTTTTTTCCGCTTCACTCTGCACGCGAGCCTTGTACTTTACGCTGGGCAGAGGGGGGAGGGGCGGTAGTTACACTCAGTAGCACAGGAACAGAGCCAGAGGGAGAGAGAGAGAAAGAGAGCCAGGGACAACAACGTCACATTAGAAAGGTATAGTAATCATCCACAACTATTTTCGGTTGCAGATGATAAAGGATTCAGAAAGTTTATTCATGCAGGTCCATATGACAGAGAATGTGCATGTTCTTTTTGTTTTCATATTTTAATTTATATTTAATTGCGTTGTGGTTTGCAGTGTTTTGTGTTGTTTTCACTTTAAATTTGTAAAAGGAAACAGCTGAAAATTTAAATAGTTAAAAGTTGAAATGTGAATAGTTGATTTTTGTATTATATGATTTATTTATTACATTTTATGTGGCGTGAATAAATAAAAGTATATTTACAGTGGTCCCTAGAGACAAAGCACATACAAACTTCAAATCACGTACAAACTCCGAAGCACGTAAAAACTCAGTAGCATATAAAAACTCAGAAGCACATAAAAACTCAAAACACGTACAAAAGACAACAGAAGTGCTCCAGGATGCTGGGCGCAGTGTTGAGCTTTTGTTATCTTGTGGCTACACAAGCCAGCAAGTACCAACGACCGGATTTGGTGTGTGATAGTAACAGGTAGATGAACTTTTTTTTAAATTATTTGAATATATTTGAGTGCCTGTGTATAAATACACAAACAATACACACATGCTTTCAATTGTGTAATTTAAGTGATCTAGTAGCTCTGCTTTGGAAGTTCAATTCATGCTAGAAATGTGTTTTGGAGTTTGTACGTGTTTTGTCTCTAGGGGCCACCGCATATATCTACCATAACCACTTTTTTTTACGTTAGTAATTCCTTTTGTGCATAATTTTATATTATTGTTAATAATAAATTAATTAAAGCAACAAAACAACCTGAAGAGCCGGTTCGGAGCCGAAAGAGCCGGCTCATTTTAGTGAGCCGAACCGAAAGAGCCGGATCTCTAAACAGAGCCGGAAATCCCATCACTAGTCAGAAATGAGAAAGACACAGACTGCTAACCGCTCTCTGCAGGAAATAAGCTCCGCCTCTTCCTGTCCTGTATATGAGGGATTCTGACATGAGACACAATGAGTTTCCTGTTTATTGTGACTTAAAGCGAGCAGCAAAGACACTAAACTGTGTGTTTCCAGCTGAAGCTGCTTTTTGTGTTGCTCCCACAATCCTGTCTGAAACAGTCAGTGAGGAAAACTCAGTTTATGCTTCCAAGCTCATTGTGAGAGGGCACATTGTGTTCCTGCAAGTGCTGATTTTGTCTGCATCCCTGAGTTTAGTGAGCTGCCTCCAAGGACTTGTGAAGCCCAGTGTGTTAAGGCTGCATCTCCCAGATGTTTCCACCTTTCCAGCACAGACGATAAATGTTCCCACAAAGGCTCAAAGACTGTTTGATTTTCTGAGTGTTGGCCTCAAGAGATTGCTCAGTGAGCACCTGAGTGTTTCTGGGACATCGGACACTAACTGGAACTTCAAGTCTGGTTCTGAAGCTGCACATGCAAAGACTGTTTCTGGTTGTAGAGACCTGGCTGTTCCAGGGATTGTAACCTCCCCAGAGGCTGAGCTGCTGACCTCAGCTGACTCTGGAGCCTTGAAGGTAACTAAGTTTGCACCGCTCGGGTGAGCCATCTCAGCTGCAACAGCCTCCACAGAGAGCTCACGCAAGCTTACCCAGCCTGCTGAGGATTTTATGCTGCTGCAGCCCAAAATGGGCTAAAATCGCCCCTGTTAACAAATAACAGCCCAACAGTAACTTTTATGCTTATTGTAGCTGTTAGCTAAAAACACTAATTTAGCTTAGTTTGCCCTGAATTCAGCTTTAACAGACATGATCGACTGTTTCCAGTTAGGGTTGCCAACCGTCCCTTAAAATACGGAATTGTCCCGTATTTAGAAACAAAAGTACACGTCCCGTATTGAGCTAATAAGGGACGCACTTTGTCCCGTAATACAGTGAGACTCAAAAGTAGTCTATAACTTTTAATGGAATTAACACTTTGTTTGAAAACATAATTCCCAGCCCCTCTCCTGCTTTGTGACCAATGAGCTGACAGCACACTTATCGCACACTGTTTGCCCAGCTTTATGCTGGGCAAACTGTGCGATTTTTTTTTTTCAGTCACGTTATTCAGCTCCTGCTCAAACTGCACGATTGACTCGCAGGGGTTAGAAGTTGGTAGGTCACGATGCAGGTCTCACACTATACGGCCCGATGCTCTGATGCGACCTGAGTGCTCACACTGTGCCTCCATAAAATGAAGGTTATAGCAGAAAATCTGTCGCTCTCTGTCTTTCACTCACACAGACACACCACCACCATCAACTTTGCTAAATTGCTAATGAAAAACATTGATCAGGCAGCTCGGATGAGCTTTCCAAAGTTCTACAAGTTGTGCCTCCATCGCTTGTGTCCAGATCACACGCTGCACAGCCGTGCTGCTCCGTCTTTTTCACCGACGTTTACGTGTTTGCGCGTGAGCAGTGTGAGCGGCTCACGAGCGATTGATGATCGGGAGCTGGTCGTGAGGTGTTAATCACTTCTCGTTACCCCACGTATACTACACGACGCACGACGAAGGCCAAAAAACGGTCCGATCACCAAAACGGTCGCACGACTCAAAAATCGGCTCAAAATGGGCCTAAAACCGCACAGTGTGAGCCCAGCATTAGAGCAGCAATGTTTGTTCCCCTCAGAGAAAGGGAAGAATGGGAAAAGGAAAACACCTGGCTGGAAAAAGTTAATATGGGCATGTGCAGTCAATATCAGCGCTATGTGGCCAGAAGTGTGATAATATAACTTATTTTGTGTAAGAAACAACTGCAAGGATAGATGATTACAACAAATAGATGACTAATACATAAAAGTAATACATAGATGAATAATGATGATGAGTTAAGATGCGTAATCATGGGAACAGGCGGGTTTACAAACAGGAGCAGCTGATTAGCATTAGAAAAGCTGAAATAATACCTCAACTGAAGCCAATTGTACTAAATGCACTAAATGTGCACAGTTACAAGAATATTTTTCTTTCTATTGTTTTCTATTATTTTAAGTTAAGCAGGACAGAGTTCTTTTAAAGAAAGATTTACTTATATTCTCAAAAGTTAAGCATGACAGGCTTCTGTTTAAGAAAGAGACCTGTTTTACTGTGTTAATGTTGTCATTTTGAGCTAAAAATAAATGGCTAAATGATCATTTGTTTCACATGTGTTCATATCACAAAGAATAGAATAGGATTTAAGTAGAACATATCTACTTAAATCAACTTCAAGTCAAATGGTTAAAAAAAAGAGCTAGAAAATTCACCACACTGGGAAGGGTGAAGACAACTGGGTCGCCTGGCCCTGGCCACGAGGTGTCCCTTATTTATTTTTCAGGAAGTTGGCAACCCTATTTCCAGTAGAATTCCTCGTTGTCATCTTGTTCCCTCTCAGAGCCCCGTATGCTTGCAGAGACCCCTACAGTAGGGAAATGTGCCAAAGAACGTCCAAAACATTGCATTTTAGGTTTATTTATGCCTTACACACAATCCCAACTCTTTAGCTAACTTAACAACTTTGGCTAAAGTCTATAGTTAGTCTTACTCGTTTGTACAACATTTCTGGATCGCCACTGTTTGAAATGATATGACATATGACTCTCACTGAAACAGCAAACTTTGTAGAAAACACAACACTTCTGATTCTCTATCTAGCTGTTTGGTCACAGCTGTAGATTACATTATAAGTGGTTGTTCACTCTTGTCAATAATTACATTTCTAAATTCTATTTGTGCAGTTACATGTAAACAAAGTCCAATATTGTATCTAAATGATTGTGTTATGGTGGGACAGTTTCCAATTTTGTTGTATTATTGCACTAGGTATGACTGTGCAAGAGTTATCTTATCTTCCTTGCTTGCACCACACTCTTTGCAGAAATGGTGCACAGCAGCACTGCATCATGTTATTGTGTTGTATAATATACCAGAACTAATACAAAGCAATATCCATGTACACTATAGGTCCAAGCCAATGTGCCCAAATGGGACCTCCATAAATGGTAAGGGGCGCAAAGGCACTTTAAGACCAGTGGGCACACCATCGGTGCACATCCGCTCGGATGCTTTTTTCTATTCATTTATTTCCCTGTTTATTTATCGATGCACAAAAGCAATTATCTCAGAGACACCATCCTCTTAACAGAGACTCAAATCAGGAACCTGCAGATTATTAGTCAGCAGCTTTAACTTCCTGTCTTTGTCTCACTAAACCTTCCACGTGGAAACTTGAGCTGCCCACTCAAGCACAGTAGGCTTTAACTGGCTCTGCTCAAGTCACTTCAGTATCTGAGAAACTGTCTCGATGCATGCCAAAGAACACTTTGACAATACGCTTGTGTTGAGTCAAATCCACCACAAGCATATTCTATGGCAGTTTAATTCCACTCCACATAAAAATAGTCACGTATTATTTCCCCCCACCACACTTCCTGCCAGTAGCTGGTGCCCCCACCCACAGTGCATTAGTGGTTCTCTGTGTTTAGTGGCTCACTCTGGGCGGCTGCTCGGGGCCCGGCCCCCTGGCTCTGTTGGGCCTGTGCTGCGGGTGGGGTGCCCTCAGGTCTCGGCCCTCTGGGCCCATTTACTGCTCAGTAACATTTAATATCTATTATTTACTACTACTTACTAGCCTACTTACTGCATATTATTGGTTGTTGCTGTGGGTTCCCCACTGTGTTGGTTTTTCCTTGTGTTTTTCAGCAGATGATGAAATAGATTTTCAGTATTTTTTCTCTCTTCCTCTCCATCTATTTCTCTTCTTCTCTATTTCTCCCTCTTCTTCTGTTAACTTTCTCCCCAGCTTATCTTTTTTCTTCTTTCCTGACCCCCGTTCTGATTCTAATGACTCAAAATAAAGTAAAATCATCATCAAATATGACTATCAAGTGGACCAGTATAGCAAAAACCATAATGGTGGCAGAGGCCACAGAGCCAAGTGGCAGGATTTTCAATGTTCAAACCAGATAAAAAACAGAAATTAAATGGTGTTAAAAGCCATGAATTAAGGCAATTCATTCACAACATCATTACAAGTTTTACTGGACGTTAATATTTTTCTCTTTTTTCAGTGCAAAACAAACTAACAGTACACATGATGCTGGCAAGTTAAAATGTCAGTGTCTTTTATAGATAGCATGTCTAGCATCATAGTTTTATAGATCACGTAGTCAGGGTAAAAACTCCATCTCTGATTATTATTGTACATGACTGTGACATGCAGCGGCCTCAGCATCATGATGAAGGCGACCGGAGGAGATAGTTTGGTAGACATCGATGTTTTGCCGATGAAGGCTCATGTAGCGGTCCTCTTTGTCCTAAACAACAATTTACACTGTCATTTACATTTAATTAAAGTGCAGCTTAAAACACAGACATAATGCACTGCAGCCTCGGCACAATTAAGTGTAAAACAGAACTATGGAAAACTCACAAACATCTGGCGAGTTTCAGATCCTGTTAAGTTAGTTAGACCTGATCTGTTTTCTCTGTTAGGATAAAAACATCAGAGGTCATGGGGTGAAAAATAGCCCAAAAACAAGACTAGCTATGTCTACAACTAATGTGTGGTGTTTTAAAAGAACCTATGAGATACTTTGAACACCACAGTGGCTGCTGTATGCAGTAATGTGCTCAAGTGATTTCAAAGGGTCATTTCATGAGTTTAAGTGCGTCAGTAAAAGTTTTCACCTGCGAGGATTTCTCCTCAGGCTGTAACCACAGGTTATCACAGCCACACTGATGAGTGAAGCAGCAGCAGAAATGATGGGAACTGTAGCCATGAACTTCATGCCAGAAGAATCTCCATCGTCTGTTGAATGTTGCCACACACACAAAAAAACTTCATTTTGAAAACATGAAAAGTCACGAAATTTGCATTAACCTGTTATATTAAAGTGGAAAACATGTTTATCTTTTCATTACATTAGAGTTTCAATTGCATCATTCAAACATTTCACTGATGAAATAACACCAAAGTTGTGATTGGAGCAGTTTTATAATGAAATTTTAAACAAATTAGCCAGAAGAAGAGCTTAAAAACATTCCAGATGTTCATCTCCTGACTGAAACCTTTCATTAATCCGCTGCAGGCGGGAATGACGACCTCAAACCATGTATGACAGAAAAGAAAGTGTTAACGCAGTTCCAAACATCCACCTTGAATCTGCGGTGTGGGTATAAATAGAAAATGTTTTTACCTCTCACAGTCACACTGAGATGGAGAACATACAATCCACCACGAAATCCACACTCACAGGTGTAGTTCCCACTGTCTTCAGATGTTAAGTTGAGCAGGTGGAGAAACACAGTCTCATTTTCTTTGATCAGTGTGAACCTGGAGTCACAGCCATGAATAAAGCCTCGGTCGTAACGATAGAGCAGACGACGCTGTTCTCCTCGGCTCCTCTCTGTGCTGATCTCACACAGTATCATCACAGTAATATTCAGAGTTGTTTTGCTGCATATTTGAGTGGAATCGGGTTTCTTTCCAATTGTCTTCACAAGAGTCTCTATAAATTGTTCCAGTTAAAATGAAACAAAATCGGGATTATAGTTTCTATATATTTGTTGTTGTGGGAAAATCAATCACATATATTATTTCACTAACCTAACTAAAGCTTTCTTCTTAAACACCTGGCTTTACAGCTTTTCTTTTTTAATTATATATATTTACCTTCACTGCTAAAAACCACAAGCAGAAGCAGGAGAAAGCAGAGTTTCCGTGCAGTCATGCTGGTGAGGAAGTAACTGTGGCTGACAGTGTGAGGTAGACTATAGTGAAAGCAGGAAGACTTGCACCCTCCTTATTTCACCTCTTGTGTCTACACTGAAACTTTTACTATGTCTAAAATAGAAGTGCATAAAAGTGGAAGGACAGTAGAAGGTAAACCACCAACATTGTTTAAGCCAGACTGATCTCTCTGTTTATCTGGATGGACATTGTGTTCAAATTATGATGAGATGTTTGTTCAAAAACAAAACTAGTCTGATACAAAGAGTCATGTTTGCCACAGTTTATTGTGTTTGTATTGTATTAAATCTGAGAGCCTGAGTTGGAGTATTATGACTGAATGGTCTCCATTACTGGGAAACAACTATCCAGTGTGAAAAGATGGACGTTTATTTTAATATATGAATATTATTATATTAGTATGTCACCTAAAGTTTTATATACTTTAAAATGTTTCATAGAGCTTTATTATCCACTCCCACAGTTCCTGTGCTTCTTGCTGAGCGTGTCTTGTTGTCGTGTTGATGGTTCACTGAGATGAGAGTCTGGTAGGAATCACTCGATGGCTGCTGAAGGTTTGTATAGGGCTGATCTGGCTCATCGTCATCCTTTAGAAAAGTGAAATATTTTAGGTATTAATCAAGTTCAACCTGGTCTACCCACACACTCTATTGATCTTTAAATCTCTCCATCTGTTGCCTGGATTATTTAATGTTTCTGCTCATTTCTGTAAGAGCTTCTTCACAAAATAAAGGACACTGAAGTTGGTACTAATAGTATTATAACACTAATCTGTAATTATCTATATAAGTAGTTAACATCCTAAAACATAAATGTACATGTTTTATGTTTACTGGCAAACTTTTAACTAGCTGCTGTAGATCGTAGCAATAAATTGCTCACCAAACCGTTGGGATTTTCAGGTACAGACACTCCAGATGTTCCTGACCTTAAGCAGCCACGTTGATAAGAAAGGATGTCAGCATTAGTGTAACACTATTCACATTCAAACAGAGAAAAATCAAGTAAGAACATCTACATTTATATTATCTTCTCTCTTAATAATGATAATTATTTTTGGAAGGATAAAAAGTGTTCATTCTAGACATGATGTTTAACATACACCGAATTCTCATTTATTGAAATGTGATGTTTCCTTTTACTTTCTCTACATCTATATCATCTTTGAATTACTGCAGCAAAAATAGTCTCACCCATTACTTTTCCTCCAGTAGATAAATCCCACGATAACTCCAGTTATAAAGATGATCACAACACCGGGCAGATAAACGGAAAAAGATTTGTCTGCTGAAGTGTGGGCCTCGTTTGTGTCTAAATCATTGAAAAGATGCATTTGTCAGTAAAATCATTTACTTTCATTTCCTGGAAATCAAAACACAAATCAAACACAGTTTACGTCTACTGAAACTCTGAGTGAAGTAATGAAACCCCAGTTTTATAACCACAGAGCTTTAAATATTGTCACTCTGCTCTTTTCTTTTGTCTTCTTCTTCTTCTTTTGCATCTTTTCTGAATATTACTATGAACTGAAATTGGTCCAGCTGCTTATATACATTCACTGGCCACTTTATGAGGTATACTTGTTCAGGGTGTAACACAAATATTTCAGTGTTCATTTCATTTGTCAATCACATGTCAGCTTCATCTTCCTGGTTAAATAAAGGTTAATAAAATAATAAAATGTCAGCAAATCAATGCTCAAACAGAGCAACATGGCACATGTTACTGGTCCCAGTGCTTCACAAACTGCTGATCTGCTGGGATTTTCCCACACAATCATCTCTGTTCACAGACAATGGTCTGAAAAATAGAAAATATCCAGTGAGCTGTGATTCTCTGGGTAAAAATGCTGTTTACACATCAAACCTTGAGGCAGAGCGGACCACACTGGATATCACTGCTGTCCTCTAACAACAGCAAGCTGAGGCTACAGTTTGCAAGTCTGGACAACAGAAGACTAAAAAAACGATGCCTTGCCCGATGAGTTGATTTCTAACAGTTCAGACTGCTGGTGGTGTAATGCTCTGTGGGGGATTTTCTTTGCAAACTTTGGACCCTGTAGTAACCACTGAGCATCATTTAAACACCACAGCCTGCCTGAAGGTTGTTGCTGACCACATTCATGTCTTTATGCCCAAAAAATACCCATCGTCTGATGGCTGCTTCCAGCAGGATACCACACCATGTCACGGCGCTCAAATCATGTACGGCCTGCGCAGTCACCAGATCTCAATCCAGCAGAGCACCTTTGGGATGTGGTGGAACGGAAAGTTTGCTTCAAGTAAGAGCAGCTGACGAATCTGCAGCAACTGTGTGATGATGTAATTTCAATATGTCTTGAGAATCTTTGAGGAATGTTTTTAGCACCTTGTTGTGCCACAAAAAATGAAGACATGTTTGATGGCTGAAGGTGGTCCAACTCGGTTCAAAGATGTACCTGATAAATGAGTCAGTGAGAGTATTTAAACTGCTGTAAGTGAAAATAAGAAGAAAAGAAATGAACAAATTACAAGAATAAAAAACACATAAGCAGGTCAATACAATGCTAACACAGTGCTGAATAACTGTGTCAGATAAAGAAACCAAAATGCATTTACCTTCCACAGTGACACTGATATGGACAATATATGTCCCTTCAGTGTTTGTACACTCACAGGTGAAGTTCCCACTATCAGCTGGTGTTAAACTGGTCAGCTCCAGAAAGGCAGTCTGATTTTCTTTTGTTATTGAGAACCTGGGGTCACATTCCTGAGTAACGTTCTCTCCGTGTCGATACAGCAGATGACACTCTCCTCCTGTGTCCCTCTGTCTTTTGATCTTACAGATAATCAAAACAATAGTAGTCTGACTTTCCTTGTTGCAAATCCGAGTGACATCGTGTTCTCTCCTGACTGTCTTCACAACAGTCTCTGTAAACAGGGACAGCAAAATACGGTAAATACAAGATTCAGCCTGTGTCAGAGAGGACTTTAGTTTCTATATTTTGTGAATGTTAAACCATCTTTTTAATCCCATAATAATGTGTTTAGTTTAAACTAAAAGCAAGGAGGTTATAAATTTAAAAATATTAATAATGCATAATGAAAATAGTTTCCTTGTATTACCTTCAGCATCATGGGACACAGCTAGTGGTAACAGCAAAATCAAGCAAAGTTTTGATACGTCCATGCTTGTTAACATGTCTGTAAGCCACCGACAGTGAAGAGGAAGCTGTGCGGAAAGAAACAAGCTGAAGCTTTCCTGGCTAAGCAGACGTCAGACTGTTGCCCTTCACGGGGCAAGTGTGAAATGATGTAAAAAGGAAGTGTACTGACAGGACTTTCATATTAAAAGGCTGTAAAGTTGAAACACTGTGCGAGCTCCCACACAAAAAGAAAACAAGCTAATTTTTCTTTATCACAGAGGAATTATTACACTGCTAACTGTCATGTTCGCTGAAACTGAAGGATGGATAATATTGTAAAAGTAGCAACAAAACTACCATTTATCATAACATTATAAGCATTTTAAACTAAAATAGCGTGTGTTATGGTTCAAAATATTGGGGATGGAGACAAGAGGAAAAACCACAATAACAACACTGGTCCGGTCGGGTTGAGTCAAACGATGATTTTAATGAACACACGCGTGGGAGATGGGCACTGATGCAGACAGCCTCAGATCTCAAAATGGTGGAGCATTGCTCAAACTCTTATAGCCTCTGGTGCCTCCACCTTATCATACAAAGCCTAAACATTCACATGCTTTCTCTCACACAGCGCCTAAGCTACGACCTTGGCTCCCCGTCTATCTGCTCCTGCTGAGATGGGGCAGAAAACTCCAGTATATTCTGTTCTCTTCTAATCAGACAAATAAGACAATTACTTTCTGCGAACAGTATTTCTTATAACTCAGCAGTATAATGCATCATAAAACAATATCATTCATTCACAACAAGTCAGCAGTTTAATGTAATGCAAATCAGTTTAACTAATGCAATAGTTATCAGCTTCTTCTAATTCAGGAGAATAATGCCAACTAAAACTACATAATAATTCACCATCTTTAATTAGGGGTCTAACATGGCATAAAATAATATTATAATCTAATAATTCCCCCTGATGAGCTCATTAGAATAATGAGCTCACCAACACCCCATAATCCAGTGTGGCCGGGTTCATCTCTTCTCACTCCTGAGGTCCTTTGTCCCCCTGAGGGGCGAACCATATGTGGGATGACCTCTGTGTTTGCGCAGTTCAGATGCAAGACAAACTATTATTCCAACAATAGCAGGTACAGATGACACTCCCCAGGTCTCCCACAGCTTTATTTGGTGCTACCTTATACCCTCCAGACGTACTCAGACTAGAACCTCTGTCCAAGGAGCTTTTAGCCTTTTATGTTATTGCTGCAGCTACCAGTGTCGTCCAGTTGGGTGATCCTCTGCTCTTCATTCTTCAACCTCAGGGGTTAGACAACCCTTCAGTCGTGGCACAGATTAGGGGATTATTCTGCCCCGATTTCAAACAACGATCTGTGTATCCTCCAGAAAAAGGAACAGGAAGGTGTCCCCCTTTTTGCCCAAGAGCCTCTCGAACTTCGTTGGTCTGGTGTTCCCGGATTTCCGCCAACCCCTTCATGGTTATTGCTGTGTTTATGGGATCCATCCTTTTGTGGTGACTAGCTGGAGCCCAAACGCCATGACCCTTGGACCCAGTTGGTGTCTTGGCAGTCACTGTGTCTGTCTCTGCTGCGGAGGATCCTCGTATATCTGTGACCTCGTCTGGTGTCTGTTCCTTTCTCTGTAAGAGACAGAAAACCAAAACACCTCTCTTCCTAACCCTAATAATCTAATGTTGTTATCTACTGACCTTCTAGTGATTCAGAATTGGTTTAAAAACATTCAGAATGTTCCAGGGACTTATTCTAATCATATCCTATGTGTGTGTAAGCGTGTTTGCATTTAGCCCTCTGCACTCAAAGTCAGTACCTGCAATATATCAGTCCGGACCACCATCACGCCGAACGAAGCTTATGACCTTCAAAAGACCAAGTGCCAACTCGTTATAAGCACATTTGCAAGGTGTGTCTGAACATTATTGAAACCACTCTTTTTAACAAAAGACAAAGAAATTAACAAATCTTCTAAACGCTATTCAGTTCATTTCAATGATTGATGCTTACACATGGAAATAATGATTTATGCTTCTTACTGATTCTCTACAAAAGACCGGAAACTTCTCGGACCGCTATTAGCTTAAGTTTTACCATTCCTAAGGTATTAAAGACACAAATGAAGTTATAAAATGTTCAAATAATCCTTGTTTGATGTTAAAGCTCAACTTCCCCCCCCTTTTTTTTTTTGACACATCCCCATGTGTCAAATCAACGGAGCTAGAACATTAAAAGAAAAGGTTAGGCAGCTACAAGGTTTCCCAGATCGTTAAGGTGATCCGCGTGTAATGTTCTGACTCAGGTATTTAATATTTTAATAAATGTCGTTTAATTAACTGCCACTATTTAAACTAAACTTAAAGACATAATTGAAGAAAAGATCACAAAAAATAACATGATATCAGTGTTTTGTAAGCGCGTGCGGCCTTCTGTGCTCGAAGCCTTTTCCCTCAATAGATCAGTCAGACATTCGCGCTGACTGTAGCTTTTAACCCTTATTAACTTGAGCACAACTCTACAATGAGCAACAAGTTGCAATATGTATGAAAATGATCATGGTTACACCTGCAATAAAAATTATATCATTATCCTAACACCTGTAAATAGAAGATTCATCAGAGGTTATAACCATCACAGGAACACAGATGTTAGTATAAGGTCAAAAGCTTCAATATATGATCATCGATGCAATACTTGTTGCATGATTCTCATACAATAATAATGCTGATATTAAAATAACAGTAAAACACCCCCTTTTATCCCGTTTCGCTTGACACATAAACGTTTATAAATGCCTCTTTTAAATTTTATTTCCCCCTGTTCTCCCCTTCCTGACCACAGCAGGGGGATCTTAGTTTTGAATCAGCCATGAATCCAGCTCACCTGATTCATCAGTGAGCTCCACCGTCACTGGCGTCTGACAGGGTGGTGCTGCATATTCTTCCTTTAATGTCACTATTTTCAACCTGTTAATTAGAGTGCTTAAACCTGAAGTCGACTACGTCCACAACAAGTCAATACAGCTGTAAATGTGGCCAATTATCAATCTATTACCAATCAATAACAACAGATAACTTCTATTTTATGCATGCTTTTAATCAACCACTCACCCAGAGGATCTCCAATCCCAGGAAATTCCTTCTCCTCAGTCAATGAGTCTGTCCTCCTTCCATGCCCTGGTAACTGGTCCATCCAGAGCCATATGATCTCAAATATACATAAAACAAGCCAAACCACACCTTGGTCACACCAACTCTCTTCCGCCCCGAAGATGTCCAATGCCATCCTAGTATGGACTGAAAGTGGCTTTAACGCTGACTGTCCTGACAATCCATCTTATAACATTTCCTGGTCAGATCTGCCAATCTCCGCCCCAGGGTTTTAACTATTTTGCAATTTTCATTAGTTTCTATGTTTTTTCTAGTTTTGCCTCCAGATTTTCAATTTTTTTTTACCAGTTGGAATCAGTTTTTACCAATTCTTTGCTAGTTTAGTCTAGTTTTTATTTTCTGAAAATCCTTAGTTTCAGTTTAGTTTTAGTTGTGTTTTGCAAAAATTAAGTGTAACAAAATCTCAGTTCCATCATATCAATCATGCTCTTCTGGTTATCCTTGGGTGTTGAGACTAATAACTATTAACTCTTGCCGCACCGAGTGGTCCTAATTTTGGTTGAAGTGAATTGATAACCTTTTTGAAGGCGATTGTTTCACACATTTATTTAGATGTCCCAGTCCTGTTATCTCGGGATACATCACGCTGCCTTATCTGGGGTTAGCTGTTTTCGGGGGATGCGGGTTGAGTGGGGGAGCTCTTCAAGGTAAGCTAGGTTAACCTTCTTGTGTGAGCTTTTCAAGTGCACTTTAAGGTTTGTGGGATTTTTCGTGTCATAAATGTCCCTCATAACCCCCTGATGGCCCAGTAATTCATTTTTGCGCACTGTAGTACACATTTAGTTTTTGCTTGTAGCTCTCATACTCTACTTGCCACTCCTCTAAGTCCTGATGTTTCTTAGCGAGGACAACAGTACCTTTAAAATTATATCACATGTGTGGGGGTGTGGCCTTGCCAATTGTTTTTCCCACCTTTTCAAAATGGCTGACGTGCCCACAAGCACATTTTATGGAAGAAAGAAAGGTAAGCTTGATATTTACATTTAAAATGTTTTGTTAAACTCAGATTTTTATTAATTTTCAAAGAATAAACATCTAGTAAATGATTTGAGAGGTCTTTAAGAATTAGGCTCATTTAGTTTCACGGAGAACATGACAAAATATGGTTCACTCCACTTGCCTGAAATGGTTAACAGTCCAAGGCATTTCAGTTGTAGAATGGGTGCAACAGTAAAACATATGTGAGATGTGGGAAGTGCCAAATGTTCCTTTGTGTCTCCAAATAAAAATAAAAATCACAGTACTTCCTCAGATATCATAAATGAATTGACTTTTGTGAAATAGAAAGCCCAGTGCAATCACTTATTCCTGAACCAATGGCTTACAGCTAGTGAAGTGTCAGTGACTTCTAAGTTGATCCCTGATCTACATTTTTATGATATTGTTATATAAATAAGTTTTAATATCCTGCTTACAAAAATTTCAGTGGAACATGTAATCTTCTTAAATAGCTCTTGAATGTTGTTAGTTTCACATTCGTGATCAATGAACTCCCCTTGTGCACTGTAGTGCACATGTTGTAAAATTTAAATAAAATTAGTTAAAAACAATTTTGTTTTTGTAATGTGTTTATTTTACCGTCCCAGCACTTGATTTATCTTAAAAAGAAAAAGAAAAAGAAAAAAATGAAAATACTTTTCCCTTTTTTCTTTCCCTGGGTCTCAGGAGGACATTGTGTCTCTCTCCACTACAAGACTCTTGCTATATCTAAAAAACAGTCATATTCAAAGTAATCCTAAATTGGACTCTGGCGCTTTCTCCCGACTTTTCCTGACATGATTCTGCGCGTGGACGGAGCAGCAACACAGACGACTCGACTAACGTACTGCCTTGACTTTACTATTGCAGGGCACGCACACATCAATGCAACTAAACACATTTTGCTATAAATCTAGTTAATTTTAGTTAGTTTTGTGAACATTCAGTACAGTTTTAGTTAGTTTTCCTTTTTGTTTTGATTTTATTACCGTTAACGCAAATTTTTCCACTTCTAGTTTTCGTTATTTCATTTGTTGTCTTTAATAATAATAATCTTCTCTGCACCCTGGAATAAACATAATCAATATGATCAACATTTTGCTGCGTATCAATTCACCTTTTTGATTCAAATGCTCCAGCCTTATGTGGTTTGTGACATGTGTTGATCTAAACCTCCACTCTGTCTCTAAATGTTTGAAGAATTTTTCAAGTTCGGGGTCAAATTTTGAGAATTTGACCATAAGTGAAAGTTATGGCGTTATCACCCCCTTTGGGGATTACCTTTTCCAGTTTTGATGATATTCCTCCCCATTCTCTATTTTTTGCAAGTACCCCTCTTCGGTGGCGAGAAACTGTTGGTGTGATCAAGCGGGTGCTGTAAAAACAAAAGCTCAGGACAGAACAGAACAGTCACCAATCATGTACTTCATTCAAAATTAACAAATATCAAGCTTCATATTGATCCTCTTAGTGTAATGGTACATTTTAATTTGCACTTCTCAAAACTGAAAACAATATTCTCTTTATTTTACTCTTGTTCTTGTGCAGCACCACCCCTCAGCACATGCCCCTGTTATTTTATCTTACTTTTAAATTGTTGACTACTTCAAGAAAGCGCCCAAAAGACGGGGACCAGTGTTTATCATTACATATCTCCATTTTGAGTGTGGCTGTCTATCATTCCCTTGTTATTCATAGACCTCGGTGGAGGGTTTTTTTTGTTGTTGTTTTTTTTTTTTTACCTCTATAAAAATTAATTGACTCTTTACAGTGACCCACTATGGTTAATAATAACATGTTCAGTCATGAGTGGAATCAAACCTTTTCTTCACTTTAGCATTTAACATTCCCCACCATATAATATGATACATTAATCGAAACACAGCTACTAAAACACAATTTTCTTAATGCAAACATCAGTAACTCAAAATTAGCAACCAAAGGGTTAAGCCTGCAGTTCACACTCCTGTGAAGCTACAGCTCTTTAGTCTCTGTCATCCTTCTGTTCTTGCAAAAACAAAACATCCACCCTTCTTTTACAGGCTGGGTGAATTGTCTGTGGACATTCAATAATCCTAAAGTCGGTACCGTTTTTGTCTCAATATCAAGTCAGTTAAAACTTTTAGTCGTCAGTCCGTCACAGTCCAGTCACATGCATACATCCACACACATTCATACCAGATATTGCTGATAATGGAGTCTCACGCGCAACCTATTCGAGCCTCCATCACCAGCAAGATGACGTCATCATTTTAAAGGAAACAGTTCCTTGTTTGTTTGTTTTTCTTTTTTGGACTGGATCGACTCGCTGCAATCCTTTTAGGCTCAGGACTTCTCATGTGATCAATGTCCCATATAAGTGAATTTCTCCCAAGCCCATTATAATCATGGAGAAAAATACTTTGCGACTGTTTTCAGTAAGAATATTTTATAGCGCTTTAAAGTTCAATCTCTCAGGCCTGGATTAAAGAGCTGATTTGTTAAATCAGGAACTCACAAGATACCAAAATATCACCACCGGTGGGCCACACCTCTCTGATGTTCTTATCTCAGTGCACTGTAACAAAAGCAAAAACAAACGTAACCAATAAAACACTCATATAATAACAAATACTGGGGCCCATTACAAACATGTCCAAAGATCAAACCCTCTTTCTCTATGTTAGAGAAAGAGAACAATCCAAACCTCACTGATAGAATCAACCTAGTGTCAAACAAAACCCAAAAATCAACCAAAACTTCACACACTATATTGTGTAGGCATACAGGTACCGTAACTCCTTTTTGCACTGACAAATACATGTTGGATTGACTTAATTCAATAGTGGACACTGGTTGCACACAAATGTTTTGCTTTGGCAGAAACTTAAACAACTGAGTCAAATCAACACAACCTTTTCATATTCTCTCTGAAATAAAACTCACACCGTTAATTCATCATTTTCACTCTGTACCACTGCTCCTTATCAGGCTGTGTGAAGCACAGTAAACAATTCAGTGGAGGCCTTGAGCCATAAACAGACATCACGCACAGACATTGTTTTCACAACCAAACTACTTTAGACCTTGTCCCCTAAATCTACACAGATGCCCTCTGTGTGGCATGAAATGCATTTAACCAATAAACAATCAATGGCTTCTTGTTGTTGTAACCGACTCCATATTTGGATGTTTGTGTGCAGCATTTGTTAGTAAAGCATTCTTCATTGCAACAGCGTGTGTGTATCACTCTTTATTGCACAAGCTTGTAAATGTGTGTGTGTGGATCACTCCTCAGTGAGTTGAATCAGCATTTCGATTTTTTTTTTTTGCACGTGTGTGTGTCATTTCTCACTCAATCAACGAGTGCATATGTTCATATGTGTGTTTCTCTTCATTCTGAGTCAATGCATGTAGATGTGTGTGTTTGTGTGGGTGTTTGTGTTCATCACTTTCCTGTTCTGGTGTTCTGGGTAAACCACGGCCTGAAGCATGCCCTGGGGTCCTGCCCTCCTCCTTTTCAGTCTGTTTGCATCTGTTGGTGCTGCTGCTCAAAGTTCTGTCCATACTGGTTCTGGCCCCAATTGAGGCAGTGCTTTTCTCCAGTGTCCTGCAACTTCTCCCTGTTCCACTCCTCCTTAAATTGACCCTTTTTCTTCTGTAGCTCCTTCAGGGCTTGCTCCTGCTGTTGGAGCTTCTTCGTCAGGTTTGGCGACCTCCTGCTCCAGCAAGCTCCGGCCTGATTCCAAGTCCTGTGTCTGGGACTCCAAGCCTGATGGGTTCGATTATCAGCCAGCTCCTCCTGAGCCATGGTCAGTTTCTGCTCTGATGCCTTGAGCTCTTACTGAGGGCAGAAACCTCAGAATCTTTTCCGTCCACTTCAGATTGAAGTCCATCGATGTTTTCCTTGCTTTGCTCCACGGCCTTTTGCAGCTCTGCTGTTCGGCTCTTCTCAGAGGTCAGTTCCTGGCCGAGCCCCGACACCTGTGCCTTCAGCTTATTTTCTCCTGGTGTTTTGTCCATTCTGAGGTGCCTCCTGACCTCAGTTACTCCTCCTGTCTCTGGCACGCCCTTTTTGCTGCCCGACGATCATTGTTGGTCCGTCACTGTCCTGCACAGTTTTAATGCAGAGTGGTTAAGGTCAGCATTGTTTTGCTCGGCCTCACTTTTCATCTGGGCTTAATGGGCGTCTCATCACAGCTCTGTCAGCTGAAGCTGTCTTTTTCCATATGGCAAGAGTGTGAAGAGTGTGTGAGAGGGGTGTGTCCGATCAGGCACAATGCTGTTGGCTTTGCGAATGCCTCGTTTTCCAAATCCAGATGTTTATTTGTCACGTACACAGCAACAGAGAGAACAGTCTGTTGTTGGGATGGCTGAGGTCCTTCACGATCTTCCTGGTCTTGGTCCAGCACCGCCTGCTGTAGATTGAGTGCAGGTCAGGGTGCTCAGAGCGGATGGTGCTGTTCCCGAACCAGACAGTGATACAGCTGCTCAGGATGCTCTCGATAGTTCCTCTATAGAAGGTGGTCAGAATCGGTGGTGGGAGCCGGGCCTTTCTCAGTCTTCTCAGAAAGAAAAGACGCTGACGGAAATCTCCCCGTGTAGTGAAACGGGCCTTGGATTTAACGCTCTCCGTCTCCGCTGCATGAGACATGTCACAATTTGACTTTTCTAACCACTAAATTTGTCGTGTTATCACTGGTTGGTCAGACCAGTGCCTTTTTTTTTTTTTGAAGTTAAGTTGTTGTCCTGCAACCCAGAGAGTTTATTTGTTAGTAGTGGATAAACTTTATTATTTAACGGCGGGTGTATGTTAAGTTTCACTGCTTTAAACTTGCTGGAAAATCTTCACGTGTTCATGAGTGTAAGCTGTTTCTTCATTGCGTGTATGTGCGTTTGTAGGTGGGCTAATTTAACGCTTTTTCCTCAAACAAGGCATTTCTCTAACATGTGCCTCTCTCTCACATTATTCTGCTTGTGTGTGTTTTTGTTTCACCTTTTGTTGTGATGTTCCGGAAGCCTTCCCAACCTCCACAAGTCTGTTGGCCCCAATTTTATGTGTTAAAGCTTCTCTTAATTTCTCCTTTAATTCTCTGCTAGCTGCTGTCTTTTCCACAGCTGCTGATTCTTGCTGAGTGTGGTTTCCATTACTATAATTTGCTTCGGCCGCTGTGCTTGTGGGGGCAGTTGGTCCAGGCCCGTAGCCACCTGTATCAACACACTGAGAGATTTATTTAATATCATTTTCCTCACAATCTTACTCTGCCGGCTGACGTGCCGGTCTTAATCATGCTCGATTTGTCTCTTCTATATCAAAACCCAGCCGAACATCAAACATTCAGCGTAGTCATTCAAAACCTTATCTGTAGTATTATAATCAGCAAAATCAGCGTTTTAATTACAGGCATGTATCATTATTTGCAAATCATAATTATAAAACTCAAAAACACGCTAAACAGCAACAAAAGTCCTCTGTGCGCTCCACAGCTCATTTGCATGTTCACACACAGTCTAAAAATAGCTCGCAGCGCTGCAGTGCGCTGTCGTCACACACAGGGTCACACAAAGCTCAGGCAAAACTCTTTTATTTTATATTACAAAGACGTCTTATATTTACAACCACTGACAGGCCTGACAGATTCAGCGCCTAACAATTTCGACAAATTTAAGTTAACGGGTCCAACCGAAGAAAGTCCAACTTTTTTGTAATCAATCAAACAGTATCTGTTACTTCTGGAACAGTTTCTGACCTAATTTCTAAAGAGCACCTACACAATTTCGACAAATTTAACCATAACGGGTCCAACCGAAGAAAGTCCAACTTTTTTGTAATCAATTAACCAGTATCAGACTCTAACTTTATCTGGCCTAATCCCTAAGGTCCCTAACTCAATTTAACAGTATTCAAAAAAGCACATCACACCGTTCCAAACGGTGAGGAGACTCTAACTCCTAGCTTATTTCAGGATGCCCTGTACCCCACAGATAAGCCAAACTGAACTAACCCTGTTCGCCGACAGGTCAAGACCGCGCGTCCACGGCCAGGAGGGAGCGTAACCTCCGGGCTATGCGCTTCTTAGCGGACTCTAACCGCCGTTCTATAATAATTTATAACAATTTCAAACACCAGTCAACGCCTTAAAACAAGAGTATGACTAAGGCAAGTGCCACCTAGAGGTCAATGGGGACTCGAACCCACAAACTGACCACTCAGGTCCACTCTATAACCAATTTGGACTCTAACCAACAAAATGACCAATTCCCTATCAAACTACTTGAGACTCTAACTCAATTCCTTGGGACTCGAACCCAGCATTTCTTTCAATTCCTTTTTCAACTTCATTAAAGACTCTTAGCCGACTTTAACTGCATAACACACACGGATCCTCATCAAAATCAAAACAGACCCTCTACCAGTAATTTCAGTGAGTAGACTTTAATTTAGTCATATCCAATTTGGCACACTTTGGAAATAATTCAACAGGTAGTGCCTTACCTTTAGATAAGCCGGCTTATGCCCACTCACATAAGACCACTGGCTCGTGCCTGTCCGTTCGACAACCTCGGACCGTCCAAACTTTTAAATTCCACCCCAATACCACAGGACGAGCCCCCAAAATGTTATGGTTCAAAATATTGGGGATGGAGACAAGAGGAAAAACCACAATAACAACACTGGTCCGGTCGGGTTGAGTCAAACGATGATTTTAATGATCACACACGTGGGAGATGGACACTGATGCAGACAGCCTCAGATCTCAAAATGGTGGAGCATTGCTCAAACTCTTATAGCCTCTGGTGCCTCCACCTTATCATAAAAAGCCTAAACATTCACATGCTTTCTCTCACACAGCGCCTAAGCTACGACCTTGGCTCCCCGTCTATCTGCTCCTGCTGAGATGGGGCAGAAAACTCCAGTATATTCTGTTCTCTTCTAATCAGACAAATAAGACAATTACTTTCTGCGAACAGTATTTCTTATAACTCAGCAGTATAATGCATCATAAAACAATATCATTCATTCACAACAAGTCAGCAGTTTAATGTAATGCAAATCAGTTTAACTAATGCAATAGTTATCAGCTTCTTCTAATTCAGGAGAATAATGCCAACTAAAACTACATAATAATTCACCATCTTTAATTAGGGGTCTAACATGGCATAAAATAATATTATAATCTAATACGTGTTACGTCATCAAACCGCTTCATCCAAGCACTCAGATACTTACAAAGTTTTGACTGCATTACCTTTAAAATTTGTACGAAGATGAGCATAAAATGAATAAAACTGACATGCTTGCATTTGTTGTGTAGTGCAACAGGTGTATGTGGCTGAGGGATTCCCATGATGCAATGCGTATTTCTTCTTCAGTCACCTTTCCTACTCACTGTGTTAATGCAGCTCTCTGCATTGAATCATACCTGTTATTAACCTCTGTCTCTCTCCCACAGCGTGTCTTTATCCTGTCTTCCTTCTCTCATCCCAACCAGTCGCAGCAGATGGCCCCGCCCCTCCCTGAGCCTGGTTCTGCTGGAGGTTTCTTCCTGTTAAAAGGGAGTTTTTCCTTCCCACTGTCTCCAGACTGCTCACTCATAGGGAGTCATATGATTGTTGTGCTTTTTCTCTGTATGTATTATTGTAGGGTCTGCCTTACAATATAAAGCGCCTTGAGGCGACTTTATATTGTTGTGATTTGTCGCTGTGCAAATAAAATTGAATTGAAAATTGAATTGTGAAGGCCACACCAGAAGCCACACAATTGGGAAGTCAGTAACGTCAGACACCAGCATCTTTATTTTAATTTAATGCACATTTCCACAAACATAAATAACGACACATGTCCCATAAACTATTTCTGGTTAATGTTTTACTGGTGCTGGAGGTCTGTTGGACTGCTGAGGGTAACTGGAGAGAAAATGATGTGTTTTTTTCATTGGGCGTTAAGGCGTCTGGGAAGGGATCTCAGACCATTTACATCCTGGGCCATCTGACCTCAGGAAATCACATGATAAGGTGGGGCCAGGTTTCACAATGAGCTCACCCGAAACCCTGGCTGATTAGGACCCACACCCGCTTTCACACCTTGGCTCATGTGATTAGGTAGAGGATCATCAGGGGGTCCTTTGTCCCTCTTTGGGGGGAAACTCCCACTGGTTTTAAGTCTGGGACTCCCCACCATTGACCCTTAGAACTGAAGAAGCTTCTCGGATGAGAGGTGAAACGTCTTCAAGCAACTCAAGAAGTCCAGACGCTTTTCTTTCCAAGCTCCTTAGACTACGATGACCTGGATGACTGAGAACCTTCACAGACTTAAGTATTAAATTAATAGTTGGTTTTCATTCTTTGTTTTTAGATTTTTTTTTTTCTATTCGTATCCCCTCGTGTATTTAACTGGCCAGTTCAGTCCAATTTACTTTGGGAAATATTTAATCTGAGGTAGGGATGCACCGATACCGGTATCTGGTATCGGCCTCGATACCACATTTTCTAAAGTACTCGTTAAAAGTTCCCCGATACCGAGGACCGATACCACGGTCTGAGACCTGTCTATGTTTGAGCGGCATGTAAGGGGTTAATCACAGGCGCCGAGTGCCCGCCCCCAGGCCCGGGCTGCGTCTCAGAGCTGGGAGAAGGCGAGGCGAGACAAGTCAGCCGTGTGGAACTATTTCAAAGTGAACGAAGACACGAAAACAAAGGCGGACTGCAAATTGTGCTCATCGAAATTGTCCAGAGGAGGCTCTAAAGGTAGCGCATTTAACACAAGTAATTTAATCAAGCACCTAAAATCCCAACACGACAACGAGTACAAAGAGTTTGCCCACGCTTATTTACCCACGCTTATTAGCACAGAGGAGCATAGCTGATGCTAAAGCAGTGGGACGGAAAATAGTTGGGCATTTTAAACATTTTAAACGCCTTAGCCTACTCCCGCCTCGAGGACATTCAGGGACAGCTCAACCAGCCAATAAAGAGACTGCAGCAGGACATACAGACACGCTGGAAGAGCACGTATTACATGACATCAGTCCTATTTTTCCACATATTAATACATTTATGAATTTTGTGCAGGTATAAAGATCGCTTCTTCTCCAACAACACTGCTCCAGAGGCCAAGCTGCACCTGAAGCAGGAGCTTCTAGAGGTGAGGCAGAGGGGAGTCGGGCAGAAGCTGCAGAACCTCCTGCTAAACTGTTCCTCAAGGCCCAGGCTGCCGCTGGCAGCAGGTGCTGCCATTGAGCTCGACACATACCTCGGAGAGGCCCCAAGCCCTCGTGAAGACAGTCCTCTGAAGTACTGGGGTGTCAACAAAATCAGGTTCCCCACTTTGGCTAAAATAGCCTGTAAATAGCTCTCAGCCCCATGTAGCAGTGTGGACAGTGAAAGGCTTTTTAGCTCAGTGTCACACATTATAGATGAAAACAGAAACAGTCTGACTGCTGATGATGCAGAAAAGCTACTTTTCTTAAAAAAACCCTGCCACTCACTGTTTCTCTCCATTTAGTGAGTCATCTTAGACTTGATGTTAATACCTACCTCAGTTGCACTGACTGCCACAGTTCTATGTCAGTGGATGTTGTTAGTTTATTCACATATTGTGCACTAAATGGCAAAGATGTTTATTAATGCCCCTTGTGTTGTCCAAAGCGGCAGAGTTTAAAATAAACTGAAAAATACTTGAGTTGCACTGTCACTGTTTACATTTTTTTTATAATTATTTATTCTGTAATATGTTGCATACAACATGCTTTTATTTTAAATAAATGTTCTTAATTCCAAACCAGTCCCTTGTTTGTTTGTTGTTAAATTATAGGACTAAAGCTGTTACCTGTAAATTTAAATCATGTTTTTATTAAGTACTCGGTATCGGCGAGTACTGAAATGCAAGTACTCGTACTCGTTTCCAAAAAAGTGGTATCGGTGCATCCCTTATCTGAGGTAAACATTTTGCTTTTCATTTGACCCCTGACCTGTCTGCTGTAATGCAGGAGGCAGGTTTATGACCTATACTGCAGCCAGACACCACAGGAAGCCTTCCTCCATGTTTTCTTTACAGTAATTGATTCAGCCAGTTTAAGTCTCCTTTGTTTTTGTGCATTAGATCACTGTGTGGGTTGTGTTGAGTGGTTATGTATTTGTAAGTAGCCATTATGACTTGACTAGTGGTGTTTATCTCTTTTAAGGGTCTAGTATCATCAGTTAATTAGTTTTTACACTTTGCAGGCACTTTGCTGTAAATACAACAACACTGCTGAAAACTCTAATTTAAATAATTACTACTGATGCACCTATCAAATAAACTAACATTTGCACAGGTGTTGAAATGCTGGACTCTTCCTCTCCTAAATCTGTGGCAGAGAAAAAATGCTGCAGGAGTGTTTTTTTTTACATGATATGTAAGAAAAATAAGAAAAAGAAAGAAACCCTGTGATTTTAATGTGAATGCATTACTGACATCTTATGCAAACACACATTGTGCACACTACTTTATCCCCTATTACAACTGCAGCTTTTATTAGTGCATGTTCACGGGACTTCTGATTCTATAGGGTCTTGACAAAAGTCTCTGCAATCAATTGATTACAATCAAGTGATTCAATTGAAACATGGAAATCAGCATTTCACCATTTTATACTATACATACATGTTTTGCTTTCAAGACTGGACAGGAGTGGCATGTGGGCGGCATTGTAGAGTGTGTTGACAGGAGGAAAACTTACACGCTCAGTAAATCACCCCCGTCACTACCTAAACCTCAAAGTCTCTAAACAGGAAGTGCATCTGCATGAAAGCTTCTGTTTTATATGCAGACAGATGACCTTTTGATGTAAAACCTTTCTCTGTATCTAGAGAAACACTTTAACTATATATTCAACTATATAGTTTAACATTTGGTCCGTAACTATCATTTAAAAACAATAAAAAGGTTTAAAAGAATATACATATACTGTAAAGACTGCAGGTCAAACATCGTGCAGATACAGAAGGACCTCCTGGGCTCCAAAATGTCGCACTATTACAGAGCAATGCTTACAATAGTCTTGCATGGTTAGCCAGTTAGACAGATGCAAATGTTAAAGTGCTAAAACAGACATGTAAATAAAATACAACATCATGTTAGCAGCTTTTTGGTATTAATGTCTCTTAAAGCTCTCCATGACCTAGCTGCATCTTAACTCTCTGAGCTGCCACAGTCTTATAAACCCACCCGCTGTCTCAGGTCAGCTGATCAGCTGTTCCTGAATGTTCCCAGGACTGAGTGTAAACTTAGAGGACATCGTGCTTTTGCTGCAGCATCTCTGAAACTGTGACACGATCTGCCTTTAGAGATTAGACAGGCTTCTTCTCTGCCTGTTCTTAAATCACTCCTGAAAACTCATCTCTTCACCCTGACCTTTGACACCTTGTAAGATGTTGGTTTTTAGTTTGAGTTTTTTAGTTTATTTTTGCTGTTTTATCTTGTTTTGAAATATAGGGCTGTTTACATTTTTTATGTATTATGTGTTTTATTTTTTTACTGTTATGTTTTATTCTATTGTTCTTAACTCATTTACTGTACAGCACTTTGGTTTTGTCCTGGGTTTTTTAAAGTGCCTTCTCAATAAAGATGGATTGGATTGGACTGGAAGATAAACACTTTAGTTTGCAGTACTGTGGTGAGTTCACAGTAAAGCACTGTGTTGGACTGGCGCACAGTGATTGTGGCGTTCATGGTCAGTGTTAGGTTACCTCAAGTACAGTGGATTCATTTGCATTTAAGCTGATGATGCTTCGATTAAGTCATCAAATTTCACCTTTATATCAGCTCTATAAGCCAATTCTCAGGATACTGTTAGTGTAGGAAATGGAAAGACAACCAAGATATCTGTGAAACGTCTGCTTACATCTTGAATTCAGCTCCGGCGTATGTGGTAAGTTGTTAATGAGTGACTTTAATTTATTATTTGTTCACATGTGGCTATACACTCTACTGAGAATAAGCATACTGTCATGATATGAGTGGATCTTCAAAATAGACATCGAAATAGGTCATGGAGAAAATAAGTATAAAAAGTAAAGATCTTATTAGGAATAATACTTTTTGGATAATTATAACCATCATAATCAACCAAATCATCTCAACACGTATTTGCTCAAAAATGTATTTATTACCACAAACATGTATTTAATTATCAACACAAGGAAAATCAACAGTTTCTAGAACTCCAACAGGGGCAGGACTTGGAGGTACTGGGATTTCAGGAGGCAGCAGAATGGTACACTGGTCAGTGTCATTATTATTGACCTGTGATGGTGGATGGCCTTGGAGGGAGCTGAGAGGTAACTCAGACCTCTTGTCTTCAGGACACGTAAAGCAAACATACTCCTTCTCAGCAGCTGGAGACTTAGAGACATCCCAACTCATCAGCCTCATGCGTTTGGGCATCAAATGTTCCTCTTCATCATTAACAGAAAAAGCAGTAGAATACCTGCGCTTTCTGCAGAGACCTACCTCTGCAGTGGGTGGAGGTCTCGGAGGCAGAGGGACATCGCTAGGACACATGAAAAATGTCACTTCATCATCCAGGGATGAACGATCGTTTTTCAAATCTGGATGAATGATCTTGTCAGTGTCCTTTGCATGAAAGCTGGCATCAGCAGGTGGAGGAACTGAAGAAACTGGAACATCAGAACTCATCAGCCTCATGCGTTTGGGCATCAAATGTTCCTCTTCATCCTCCACAGAAAAAGCAGTAGAATATCTGCGCTTTCTGCAGAGACCTACCTCTGCAGTGGGTGGAGGTCTCGGAGGCAGAGGGACATCGCTAGGACACATGAAAAATGTCACTTCATCATCCAGGGATGAACGATCGTTTTTCAAATCTGGATGAATGATCTTGTCAGTGTCCTTTGCATGAAAGCTGGCATCAGCAGGTGGAGGAACTGAAGAAACTGGAACATCAGAACTCATCAGCCTCATGCGTTTGGGCATCAAATGTTCCTCTTCATCCTCCACAGAAAAAGCAGTAGAATATCTGCGCTTTCTGCAGAGACCTAACTCTGCAGTGGGTGGAGGTCTCGGAGGCAGAGGAACATCAGTAGGACACATGAAAAATGTCACTTCATCATCCAGGGATGAACGATCGTTTTTCAAATCTGGATGCATGATCTTGTCTGTGTCCTTCGAATGAAAGCTGGCATCAGCAGGTGGTGGACTTAGGAGCTCACATGCAGGTGCGCTGATAGGTCGGAACATGAAAGCGGGAACTTCATTGTCCAGAGCACAACGGTCTGCACTGGGTGAGCGTGGGAGCTTCTCCTTTGCCTGTGGAGGAGGCAGACTTTGACTTTGTGTTGCAGAGGAACATTTAAGTCATCTGACGTTTTGCTCTGTTACATATTATTATTGTTGTTGTTGGATTTTTCTTTAAAAATTCACACGATTTAATGTTTAGAAACAGACACAGTGAAGGGTAACTTACCACAGCTCGAGGCATTTTAGGCGTCTGTCAAGGCAAAGACGCAGGATTTGGTTTCTCTGTGTAAGATTACAGGACAGTTGTCAGTTTCATTTTCAAGTCAGTTGGATAAATTCATATCAAACTTCTCAAACTGTATCATTAAAGCATTGTTTAGGTGGACAAATATGAAAGATATGAAGATAAAAACAGTAACAGCTGGCAATCAAGGGAAAACAACCTTACGAAAAAGGTCTTAATCATTATTGTTTAAAAGTAAATCTTTCAGTGCTTACTTCAGTGATTGTTTGAAGTCTCTGTGCTTGTTGTCAGTCGCAGATTTGTGAAAAATATTTGCAGTTTGTGAATAAAGTTTGCAGGAGCTCCAAAGTTTGTCTGTTCAATACCAAA
Organism: Diplotaxodon limnothrissa; assembly: GCF_057381915.1. Taxonomy (NCBI): domain Eukaryota; kingdom Metazoa; phylum Chordata; class Actinopteri; order Cichliformes; family Cichlidae; genus Diplotaxodon; species Diplotaxodon limnothrissa. The sequence continues at coordinate 1,606,776 of NW_028188555.1, read as the reverse complement.
GTAATGAGGAGACTGAGTGCAGGTTTGGAATCCTCAGTGACAGAAGAATGCAGCAATGTTTGAATTTGAATTTGTTATTGTTTTATTAACAACAACTACCAGGATCATACCATAGCAACACAGTGATGCCCAATCAAATGTCAGGTACAAGGGATAGCCCACATACACATCCAACAGCACAGTAAAGCAATGGGCACCAATGCCACCAGTCAGGCCTTAAAAATACCTGAGTTATATAACAGCACACTGACAGTGTCTCATCCAAAAATATAAAATGTATAAATACAGTTAATATCATTTTCATTTAAATTTTATTTAATTCTCTTCATATAGTGCCAAACAGATGTCTCAAGTCGTCACTGTTACAACATAGATAAACATGAACATGAAATCCATTATTTAATTCTCTTCCATTCACTCCAGTTCAATTCAATAGCTATATAGATGGATAGACAGATACTGTATTATATACTATATTGATTCCAAATGGAGAATTAATGTGTTATATCACCAGGATAATGAATTCAAGTAGTACAATCTCCAATAAACAGACAACACAGTTCAAGTTCAAAGTGCAATATGTGCAGGATCCAGGCTTTATATTGTAAGATGCAAAATGTTTATATATACATAATATTGTTGAAAAACTAAAGAAAGTTAAAAATCAAAATAAGTTTATTGTCACTGTGGCTGATGTGATTGCAATATGAACCCGGAAGCAGACAAGGGAGAGATGGACCTGAATCTTAACAAAAAAACAAACCATTTATTAGGTTGAAAAACACGAACACAAAACAAGGCCCAGCAAACAGGAGCGGAAACTAAAACTAAAACCTATCCTGGGAATAACTCGGTATGACTATGACAACTATGACAAGAAAAACATGAACATGAATCCGAGGAGGTGCATGCGAGAAACTCTGATGAAAAAACATGAACATGAACATGGACCTAAACAGAATCAGGAGATAACCTGAAACCCGGAATAACGTGAACGGAGGAAAACGCACCAACACTGCCCAGAGGAAGACAGCGGACTTAAATACACAGAAGAGAAAGGAGGGAAGTGGAAACACAGCTGACACAAATGAACCTGACACCACAGGGGAAGCAAAATGAAACACACTGAACATGGAAACACAACCCTTTCATAATAAAAGACGAAACAAGGAGAGACGTGGACGTGTGATGGGCTGAGTTGCCAAATGGCTGGTAGGCTTTTAGCTAGGCTTTAGCTTCAGCCAAGTGGAAGCTAAATTGGCTAGTCATTCATATGTAAATTAGGTTGTTACCTGAGAATTCTGGAGGGGAGTGGGGGTGTGTGAATGATTGCTGATTTCTAACTGCCAACTGCCTCTTTGTTTGTCTGGGGGGGAGCTGCTAAAAGCGGTGAACTTCCTTTTGTGTTCGTCTTGATGCATTCTCAATCATCCAGGAAAATAAATCTCCAAAAGTCACCAACTTGGAGTGGTTAGTTTCCTGAGCCACAAGGAAACTTGTGTTTCAGTTTGCCATCTTAGGGAGAAATCAACACACATGGGTGTATGTCCTTTGTTGCTGAGATTTATTGATAAAAACAGTACAAAAAACCAACCATTTGTACACATATTTACAAATAATAATAAAAAGCGAGTGAGTACATTTCAACATTTTCAGCAATCACTCACAATCCTGGCACTGCCATGGTATCTGTAGTCTGCATTTACCACATGTGTATCTGTAGCAGTGAACACATCGCACAGTGGCATGATTGTTCTTGCATTTGTGTTTGACCTGACACATGGCTCTTTTTCCAGGGCTCGGTGTGGAGGGTTGTTTCCGAAGCAACTGTTCTTTTCTTGCCTTCTTCCCAGCTACATGAGAGTGAGCCAGCTCTCTTGCAAGCTCCACCAGGAAGTCCACCCGTCTTTCCTTCGTCCCGGTGCATGCTTGATACAGCACATCCTGCGGAGCTCCATAGGATAATTCTAAAAAATGCTTTAGTTCCTCACATTTTAATGCAACCCACTGAATTAAAGCTGAAACTACATCTGAGTTGTATCATTTCAAATTCATTGTTGTAATTTACAGAACCAAAGTTACAGAAAGTTGTTTCTGTCCAAAGTCTTATAGACATAACTCTATGATTTTCAATGATTTCAAGGACAGCTGAAGATAAAAAGTATTCAACAAGGAGAGACCAGGAATTAGTGACGTGCAGAGTTTGAATAAGAAGCTGTAATTAGACTGAATGCAAGACGAGAGCAAAGCCATGGCAACAGCAGGAAGTGGAGCAGGACCTGCGTGTGTCCATGAAGCTCGATGTTTTTGTGCACAGATCACATGCAGTCTGAAATGTTGTGCAGTCCAGACTGTATATTTTGCTGAGTGAAATATAAAAGCTTCCTTCATGGATGGAAAAGAAACTGTTTCAGTGTCAAATGAAACACTTTCTGTTGATTTCAACTCCCAGAACTGAGTTCAGCTGAGCTCCACGGTGCAACAATTAGACTCCACTATGTTTCCTCTGTTTTGTAACAGCAACAGGCTGTTTAGGGCAAGATTTGCTAAAAGGCTCAAAACAGACAATTCAAAATCCTGTTTGACTTTATAAAGGAGACACAAATGTGCAACAATCTTGACAGAGTGCCACAGTGTCACAGACAGTTGCACTGCCTTTGATGAGAAACACTGAATGATAGTAAAACTAAACAATCACTGCAACACACTGATACAGGAGAAGTTGTGGTTGTTCTTTTCATTTGTCCTGTTGTGTAGTTTGGCTGTAGTGTGCCCCCCACCCACCCCCCTTTCAAGAAGCCAGCTGTATGATCGTCCACATTAAGAGAAGGAGTTAAAAGTGGGAGTCAAAACCTCCAACTTAAAGTGGAACATTAATGTCACACAAATGCAGACACAGACTCGGTGCCATTTTTATATTGTTAGATTCAGAGATTTTATTGAAGTTCTCAGTTATATTAGGGACATACAGAATGCTTTCTAATGGAATAAGAGGAGAGAGTGAAGCAACTGTGCCACCCTAAGGACCATGGAGTGGGATTAATGATCAGTTGTGCTCATTTGATACCAACTAATGTGTGTTGGGTGCATTGTGAGCGCCGTCCAGGAGCGAACCAAACCCCAAGACTGGCAATTGGGACATTGAATGTCACCTCTCTGGTGGGGAAGGAGGCTGAGTTAGTGCGTGAGGTTGAGAGGAACCGGCTAGATATAGTCAGGCTCACCTCAACACACGGCTTGGGCTCTGGAACCAGCCTCCTGGAGAGGGGCTGGACTCTGTCTCAGTCTGGAGTTGCCCCTGGTGAGAGGCGGCGGTCTGGGGTGGGTATCCTGGTGTCCCTTCAGCTTGCTGCCTGTATGTTGGGGTTTCTCCCAGTGGATGAGAGGGTTTGTTATCTGTGCCTCCGGGTTGGGGTTCAGAGTACCCAGGCTTCTTGGAGTCCCTGGGTGGGACACTGGAGGGTCCTACTGGGAGACTTAAATGCTCATGTGGGCAACAACATTGAAACCTGGAGGGGCGTGATTGGGAGGAATGGACCCCAGGACCTGAACCCGAGTGGTGTTTTGTTATTGAACTTCTGTGCAAACCACAGCTTGGCCATAACGAACACTATGTTCGAACATAAGAGTGTCCATAAGTGCACGTGGCACCAGGACACTCTAGGCCACAGGTTGGTGATTTGTTGAGTCTTCTCAGTTTGTGCTAAATCATTGAGTTGATTCTCAGTACTGTTCATTAGAGTTCCTGACCTGTTCTTTCCTGTACCTAGATTTCCTGGACGCGTCCCTGACCCTGTGTGGATTGCCTGTTGCTGGATTGGCATGAGAGTGTAACGGTGTGAGGGTGAGTGGCTGAAGAGGAGTGAGCGTGCGAGCCTGGAAGAGGTGAGTGTAACACAGACGATGCGACGAGGAGCACAGGCAGACAGGAGGGGACACAGCTGGAACTAATGGGCATAACGAGACACAAACCTACAAAGTAAAACAGGAAACTCACAGGCTGTTTCACAATACCAACTTGGGGACACGAACAGAACACAGAGGAAAGACACAGGTAGGGACAATAGAAACACTAAACACACAACTCAAACCCTAAGAACAAATACAAAACAGCAGAAACTGGAAAATAATACCAACAAACTCAAAACACTGGGTCAATGACTCAGGACCACGACAGATCTGCCCTGTTTCACACTTAACACTTTGTGCCCACAGAAATTGGGCGCACCCACAGAAACGCAAAGCAGGAGATGAAGCATCGCTGAATATGTTTCCAAACCAACTTCATTCTAAGCCAAAGACTAGAAAATATGGTGAAGCATATTTTACATGTAGTTGTTTTTTCCTGTGTAATAATATTCAACATTGCTATCAATACCTACCTCGGCACTTGTGCAGGTGAAACCAAAGGGAAGATAATCACACCGTGACGCCTCTGCCTTTGTAAATGGAGGGACAGCAACTGCATGTGTGTAATGTAAGTGTGTAAAACCTGCAGATAGTCAGATTAACAGTATTTTGTCTCTATCTGCCATTCTGCAATTCATCTCATGTAAACAATAATGTGCGCACAGCGTGACGTGAAAAAAAGGCACATATCTTTGACGTTGCGTGACCAACTCTGTATTCCTCGTCCACATGTAAACGCAAAAAAGGAGTTTTAAAAAATCTCAGTTTTCGGTGATTCGAAACGCCGTTTACATGTGGATGAAAGGTCCAAACACATAGAAACAGCTGCGTTTTCAAAAATCCCCGTGTAGATGTGGACGTAGCGTAAAAGAGTTAGTAGTTTATTTTCTTACTACCTGTAATTTATTGCAGATTATTTGTATTTGCTTAATTGTTTACTAAATGTTTGAGGTGTGAAATAAACCGCAATGGAGCAAAATATGGGCGTGTGTGGTTAGAGGTTGTGTTTGTGTGTGCGCGCGCGAGGGGGGGCGTGAACATTTATCTTGTAAAACAAGAGGGGCCCAGCAAAAAAAAGTTTGGGAACCACTGCTTTAGGGTTTCCTGACCGCCATGCGCCAGGAGACGACACGCTCCAACCTGTCCAGGGGCTGGGCCTTGGACATGGTCACCCTTAGCAACGATGTCACCAAGATGATGAGGGAGGTCGTCTAAGCTCTGATGTTCTGATATTTTCCATTTTTCTTCAGCACCAAACATGTTTGTAGGTTTTTAGTCTGTTAAATTTATGAAAATCAAAATGTTTCCACCTCTTCTCTCTGCAAGTCTCTAATAATAATAATAATAATAATAATAATAATAATAGTAACATTAATGATCGTGTATGTGACCTCACACAGTAAAGCTGATGTGAGGATCATCACAGTTTTGGTGGTTGTATGAACTTAGAATGCATAAAATAATAATTTGTTTTAATTAAAAAACTTTCCCTCTGTCATTTCCTGAGTGTTTCAAAATAAAAGTCCTCTCTTTCATGTTTTGAATGTGAGGCTGTTCCTGTGATGCCTTCAAATCTGTTTCAGTCTGCAGTTTTTTACAGTTCAGACCCAAAGTGACTCAAACATTTACTTAAAAGAGGTTTTTGTTCGTCTGGGTTTTCCTGCTCAGCAGCTCTAAACAGGCAAAAGCAGAAAAACACAAACAGAAAGAAACAGGAAAATATGTGTTTCTGTGAACAATGCAGCAGCAAAATGAAAGACCAGGATTTATCTTTTAATGACTGACAAAAACATTAAATGATCATGTTTATTTTCACATAAATGTTCCATCGGTCCTTCTTTTACAATAAGTTTAGAAATGAAAAATACTAATAACACACCAGGAAAAAGCCAACAGCACGAGTCCTGAAAGGCTTAAAGAGAAAATAAACGCACAAAGAATGAAACAAAAAGGCACAAAACCTCAAAATAAGAGTGAATTAAATCTGACCGACACACAAAGATGCTAAAAGCCCCAAACATGACCCTGCAGAGGTGAAGGTCACAGTCAGAATCAGCGCCAGAGAACCGCACAAGGACGGCCTCATTGGTCACGGCTGAGTTCATTATGTGATGGTAACAAGCTGATTATTACAGAACAGGAAACACACGTGTGCTCATCAAACACCAGCTGCTGCTGCTTTTATCAGTCTGACAACAAAACCTCACAAGAAAGAAGTTTTTGTGAGTTTGCAGCGTTCCTCTAAACTGAAAACTAAAACAGCCTGAAAATGGGAACACGCACCCACACTCGAGAGTCAGGCAGCTTAAATGTGTTTGTCTTCATCTGTAGTTACGTTTCATTGGCTGGAAATGTGCTAACTGGAATCATTCATGAGTCCAGATGAACAAAAACAAGTGTTTACTGCTCCACGCTGCACGAATCTGAATCAAAATCACTCAGACGCGCCCACATAGGCATTCCACTAAAACCATGTGACCACCTTCACCTTTAAACCTGTCGTGAATATAATTTTAGACTCTGCACTTTATTTTGAAAGAACAGATGTTCAGGAAGTGCGGCTGCTGCAGAAACTCTTCACTTTTCACTGGCTTTAATCTTGAAGGTTTCTCCAGATGTGGAACTTTCATGCTAAACATTCAACATCTGACGACCGTCTCCGTGTAAAACACTGACAAACTCAAACTTTATACGGTAACTGACAGATTTATTCCTCCATTTTCAGGCATTTCACAATGAACTTGGATTAGTTTGATGATTTTATTCACGTTGGTGAATAAAACCAGCCAAGAGGCTGATTCCTGCAGAGGAGGAGGCAGAGTGGAGGAATCTGCAGGTTCTGTCTCTAACACACAACCAGAGCTTCAATCATAACGAGCACATAATAAAACCATGATCCCCCCTGATCGACTCTTTTAGCCTGTTTCCTCTGGATCGAACAGGATCTAACAAACCCCAGCTTCTGCTGGGACACTGGTCATCATGGGAGGAAAAAGATGGCTGCCGTGTTGCCGTTTCCTGTCTTACACCAGCATTATACTTCCTGTATCTGTGGGTCTGAGTTTTTAATCAGAGGATGAACTTAAAGCTTTCAGTCTGCTCTACAACCCACCACCTATCCACACGTCTGCTAAGTGGACTGGAAATCAGTAAAACTTCTACCAGACTTTAGTAAATATTGCATTAAGATGAGCAGACAGATTTTAATCTCAGCATCGTGCACACAGATTTTTCAGGACACTGGAAGAGTTCCTGCCGTGGATTTAGATGTTAGTGTTGTGTGGATGATCCCATTCTGTGATCTTTGTGTTACTAACACTGATGACACCACCGTTATTGGACTCATCTCGGACGGGGATGAGTCTGCCTACAGGAGGGAGGTTGAACGTCTGGTGTCCTGGTGCAGCCACAACAACCTGGTGCTGAATGCCCAGAAGACAGTGGAGATTATTGTGGACTTCAGGACGCACAAAGCTCCACTCCCCCCCATCATCCTGACTGACACCCCCATCACCTCTGTGGACTCATTCCGCTTCCTGGGTACCACCATCACCCAGGACCTGAAGTGGGAGCCCACCATCACCTCCGTCATTAAGAAAGCCCAGCAGAGGATGTACTTCCTGAGGCAGCTGAAGAAATTCAACCTGCCAACACGGACGATGATGCAATTCTACACTGCAATCATCGAGTCCATCCTCACCTCCTCCATCACTGTGTGGTACGCTGGAGCCACTATCAGGGACAAACAGAGACTGCAGCGTGTTGTGCGCTCTGCTGACAAGGTGATTGGCTGCAGACTCCCATCTCTGCAGGACCTGTACACCTCCAGGACACTGGGGCGTGCAGCTCGGATCTCAGCTGACCCTTCTCACCCTGGACACAGTCTGTTTGACCTGCTCCCCTCAGGCAGGAGGCTCCGGTCCATTCGCACCAGAACCTCTCGCCATAAGAACAGTTTCTTCCCCTCTGCTGTTGGACTCATGAACAATAACCATATGACTGTTCCCACCACTAACACATGACCCTATGCTGTGTTCACTGCATCATTCCATGTTTGGCACTGATCACCACCTGCACTCATGTATATATCATGTATATACAGTGGGGCAAAAAAGTATTTAGTCAGCCACCGATTGTGCAAGTTCCCCCACCTAAAATGATGACAGAGGTCAGTAATTTGCACCAGAGGTACACTTCAACTGTGAGAGAGAGAATGTGAAAGAAAAATCCATGACTTCACATGGTAGGATTTGTAAAGAATTTATTCGTAAATCAGGGTGGAAAATAAGTATTTGGTCACCTCAAACAAGGAAAATCTCTGGCTCTCACAGACCTGTAACGTCTTCTGTAAGAAGCTTTTCTGTCCCCCACTCGTTACCTGTATGAATGGCACCTGTTTGAACTCATCATCTGTATAAAAGACACCTGTCCACAGCCTCAAACAGTCAGACTCCAAACTCCGCCATGGCCAAGACCAAAGAGCTTTCGAAGGACACCAGGAAAAGTATTGTAGACCTGCACCAGACTGGGAAGAGTGAATCTACAATAGGCAAGCAGCTTGGTGTGAAAAAATCAACTGTGGGAGCAATCATCAGAAAATGGAAGACATACAAGACCACTGATAATCTCCCACGATCTGGGGCAAGATCTCATCCCGTGGGGTCAAAATGATCATGAGAACGGTGAGCAAAGATCCCAGAACCACACGGGGCGACCTGGTGAATGACCTGCAGAGAGCTGGGACCAAAGTAACAAAGGTCACCATCAGTAACACACTACAACGGCAGGGAATCAAATCCCGCAGTGCCAGACGTGTTCCGCTGCTGAAGCCAGTGCATGTCCAGGCCCGTCTGAAGTTTGCCAGAGAGCACATGGATGATACAGCAGAGGATTGGGAGAATGTCATGTGGTCAGATGAAACCAAAGTAGAACTTTTTGGTATAAACTCAACTCGTCGTGTTTGGAGGAAGAAGAATACTGAGTTGCATCCCAAGAACACCATACCTACTGTGAAGCATGGGGGTGGAAACATCATGCTATGGGGCTGTTTTTCTGCCAAGGGGACAGGACGACTGATCCGTGTTAAGGACAGAATGAATGGGGCCATGTATCGTGAGATTTTGAGCCAAAACCTCCTTCCATCAGTGAGAACTTTGAAGATGAAACGAGGCTGGGTCTTCCAACATGACAATGATCCAAAACACACCGCCCGGGCAACAAAGGAGTGGCTCCGTAAGAAGCATTTGAAAGTCCTGGAGTGGCCTAGCCAGTCTCCAGACCTCAACCCCATAGAAAATCTGTGGCGGGAGTTGAAAGTCCGTGTTGCTCGGCGACAGCCCCAAAACATCACTGCTCTCGAGAAGATCTGCATGGAGGAATGGGCCAAAATACCAGCTACTGTGTGTGCAAACCTGGTAAAGACCTATAGTAAACGTTTGACCTCTGTTATTGCCAACAAAGGTTATGTTACAAAGTATTGAGTTGTATTTTTGTTATTGACCAAATACTTATTTTCCACCCTGATTTACCAATAAATTCTTTACAAATCCTACCATGTGGATTCATGGATTTTTTTTTTTTCACATTCTGTCTCTCACAGTTGAAGTGTACCTCTGGTGCAAATTACTGACCTCTGTCATCATTTTAGGTGGGGGAACTTGCACAATCGGTGGCTGACTAAATACTTTTTTGCCCCACTGTACATGTTTACGTCTGCGCTGTAACTGCAATAATTTAATCACTACAACCTGAGTTTGCCTCTTATCTGTAGTTAATTTTATTTAATTTAATAACTGTACAGTACTCTGTTTATAGTAACCATTCTCCTTGATGTAAATATGTAAGAAAAATTGTGTATGTTTCTGTTCTGTGTCCTGGTTGTTTGTATTTGTGTCTTTCTGGCTGCTGTTACAACCAAATTTCCCCTTGTGGGACAATTAAAGGATTATTCTATTCTATTCTATTCTATTCTTACTACCAGCAAGCACACATCTTCTAACTGTGTACAGCAGTATCCAATATGTCTATATCCATATAGACGACTGGATACAGCTATAACTGAGAGCTGCATTATTGTTCACAGGACACTTGCTGACTAAACTCCCCAAATCTGAGGTTCCTCTGTGATCTGGGTCGTGGCTGTTGGTGCACCATTAGAGACTACTACTGCCATAACCAGTACTGACCTTAAGCGTTTGGGGGACTGTTTAAAGAGGTAATATGCACCCCACCCCAATAAAAAAGGGAAAGGATTCAAGCTGGTAACAGCTTTAAGCATAACAAACAAATGACACCAACTGCCTTGACTAAAACAATGCTGTTTTTGGAATAGAATGAGGGGACGCCTCGTCATTTTCCTACTTTTGTGTTCTGGTGGTTTGTCCGTGTTTTGAAATTTAAAGTAAGTGAAAGAGTCATTGCCTATAAACTTCAGCACCATGGACAGTTCACTGACTACCCGAAAGAAGAATGGGACATGTCAAAATGCTGAGGGAAAGAAATTAGGCAGGTTACACATGCTGAGTAAAATAAATATTTTACTAATAACTTAAACTTAATATTATCATTACTGCACCCTCGTGTGTTTGAATATCAAGAATATCTAATAAATCTGGGCAAGAGGTGATAGATGCTCCTGACCTCAGATGCATTTCTGAGCTTTTGCTTTGAGTCACACGTCAGAGCTGAGGTTGGGATACAGTTTCAGCTAAATTGCTGCTGTAGAAAAAACTAAGACCATACAGACCAGTGGTTTCCTTCACAGACACAGTACTGTACTTTGGTCAAATGCTCCTTAATATCCACATCACCAAATATTGTGCCCATCTTTAAGTGGTTTCGGAGAGCCTGCTTCATGTCCCCACTTCCATATTTAATCCCCAACAGTGTGTGAAATTACTCCATCAAACTGAGCATTCCCTAATGTCTGTACTGAGTTCACAAGAGGGAGGAGAATATCTCTCTTGAACTGTTCAGTGTATGTTACCACCAGGGGAAAGTCTGCATTTTTAGACTCATACTGAAATTGGTGATTTGCTTTTCAGATTTATGTGGCAGAAAGGGAAGTGTCATCTCCAAGTCTTATATCTCGATCATCCCTTTGGGCTGATGAAAGATGGAGTTTTGGGTTTTTTCTGGATGAAATTCAGAGTCATGCTATACCTCATTAATTCCCACTTCTGGGATCTGGGCAGACACATGTTGTACTGAATGACCACAGTTAGAAGGGATTTTCATGATCTTATCTCCTTTTTTAGGCCTCTTACTGCAGAAATGGTTTCATTGTCATCTAAAAGTGTCATGGTCGCAGCGTTTTGTTTCCTTTTGGTTTCATCTTGTGTTTTGTGCTAATTCTGATTTTGTATTAGTTCTTAGGGTTGAATCTGGTGTTTAGTGTTTTACCAGCCCTACCTGTGTCTTTCCTCTGTTCTGTTCGTGTCCCCAAGTTTGTATTGTAAAACAGTCTGTGTGTTTCCTGTTTTACTTTGAAGGTTTGTGTCTCGTCTTGTGGTTCAGCTGTGCTCCCCTCCTGTGTGTCATTCCCCTCATTACCTCGTGTGTATTTATAGTGTGTGTCTGCCTGTGTTCCTTGTCGCGTCGTCTGCATTACTCTGTGTTAGTTGGTATTACTCCGTGTCTGTCTGTTCTCATCTCGTGTTCCAGGTTCATTAGTTTTTCCCAGGTTAGGTTCGTGTCTTTGTGCAGTCCTCGCCACCCTTGTTTCTGTTTATATTTCACCCTTTGTAAACAAACACTCACCTGCATCTAGCCGTTTCCTGCATCTTGGGTCCTCATTTAACTCCACCACACGTCTGCTGCCCCAGCCATGACAAAAAGTCTCTCATCTCATTGTTGATCATATAATTATTTACACTACCAGTCAAAAGTTTGGACACATCTTCTGATTTAATGGTTCTTCTTCATTTTTTACGACCTTCCACATTGTAGAGTCAGCGCTGCAACATAACTGAGCACGGCACATTAAAAATGCATACTTTATACGTATTTACATATATTTATGTATACGTATATATATATTTATCTGTACAGTGAACTTGAGATGACCACCAACACTGGCATACACATTCACAGTGTGTATCAGTGTCAATATTTACCAATAAACTTAAACAATGAGTTTTAATCAAAGAATCATGTGAGGCAGAGATATTTGTAAGGAGAAAGGATTTCTTCATGTTTTGAGGAAGTGCTGAAGACTGAAGTGACACAACTTCAACTTTATGAATGACACTGATTGATTTTATTATTTTGATATGATGTTGCATTTATTAATGATGGCTGCTGCTCCTGTCTCTTCCATCAGGTGAAGAATGCTGCTCATGCTCGTCCGGCAGGTCCTGCTACTCCTGTCGCATCTCCAGCCGCTCCTGCTCCTCCTTCAGTTCCTGTTGCTCCTGCAGGGACAGGAAAAACGCGTGGGAGCAGCGCCCTCTCGCTAATGTGCGAAAGGGCGCTGCTCCCACATAAAATCTGGGCGCACAAGATTACCCGCTCTGAGCCCTTCCTGCAAGAGTGCGCAACGCCCACGCCACCACACAATCCAGTCCACCTCTCAAACACGCACCAGATTACACCACTCGGAGCTCCTCCTGCACGCACACGAGAGTTGGCCACACCCAGCCACCACTCAATCTGGGGCATCTCTCGCACGTGCACTGAGGAAAGGTCCATAACCTGGTCGGGAGGGGGTATTCAGGAGGTTCAACGCTGGAACATTGAACACTCCAACCTCCTCCTGCACGCACACGAGAGTTGGCCACACCCAGCCACCACTCAATCCGGGCCACCTCTCGCATGCGCACCAGATTACACCACTCCGAGCTCCTCCTGCACGTGTGCGAGAGGGGGCCACACCCAGCCACCACTCAATCCGGGCCACCTCTCACACGTGCACTTAGGAAAGGTCCATAACCTGGTCCGGGAGGAGGGATTCAGGAGGTTCAACGTTCTACAGATGAACCTCACACTCTGAGCTACTCCTGCACACCTCTTGCACATGCACAAGATTACGCCACTCGGAGCTCGTCCTGCAAGATGGCGCCACAACCAGCCACCACTCAATCTGGGCTCATCTCACAAACCCACTGAGGAACGATCCATAACCTGGTCCGGAAGTGGGGGGGAGGAGGCTCAACGTTCCAGCGTTGAACCTCACACTCCTGCACGTGCGCAAGAGAGTGTCACACTGGACAAACTCTTGCACTCGCAACAAGATTACACCCTTCCAAGCCCCTCCTACACGCGCACGAGAGGGAGCCACACCCAGCCACCACTCAATCCGGGCCACCTCTCGCACGCGCACCAGATTATGTCACTCTGAGCTACTCCTGCACAAGATTACCCGCTCTGAGCCCTTCCTGCAAGAGTGCGCAACGCCCACGCCACCACGCAATCCAGTCCACCTCTCAAACACGCACCAGATTACACCACTCGGAGCTCCTCCTGCACGCACACGAGAGTTGGCCACACCCAGCCACCACTCAATCTGGGGCATCTCTCGCACGTGCACTGAGGAAAGGTCCATAACCTGGTCGGGAGGGGGTATTCAGGAGGTTCAACGCTGGAACATTGAACACTCCAACCTCCTCCTGCACGCACACAAGAGTTGGCCACACCCAGCCACCACTCAATCCGGGCCACCTCTTGCATGCGCACCAGATTACACCACTCCGAGCTCCTCCTGCACGTGTGCGAGAGGGGGCCACACCCAGCCACCACTCAATCCGGGCCACCTCTCACACATGCACTTAGGAAAGGTCCATAACCTGGTCCGGGAGGAGGGATTCAGGAGGTTCAACGTTCTACAGATGAACCTCACACTCTGAGCTACTCCTACACACCTCTTGCACATGCACAAGATTACGCCACAACCAGCCACCACTCAATCTGGGCCACCTCTCACAAACCCACTGAGGAACGATCCATAACCTGGTCCGGAAGTGGGGGGGAGGAGGCTCAACGTTCCAGCGTTGAACCTCACACTCCTGCACGTGCGCAAGAGAGTGTCACACTGGACAACCTCTTGCACTCGCAACAAGATTACACCCTTCCAAGCCCCTCCTACACGCGCACGAGAGGGGGCCACACCCAGCCACCACTCAATCCGGGCCACCTCTCGCACGCGCACCAGATTATGTCACTCCGAGCTACTCCTGCACGCGCACAGGATCACACCACACCCACGCCACAAAAACACTCCGGTCCCCTCCACACTGAGTTTAGAAAAGTTCAACATTAACGTGGACACTGCATGTCCCCTTAACATTTCCACTTTAGCAAATGTCACCTGCTGAGCGGTCCTTACTGCACTCTTCAAAAGGTTTCAATCTATTAATAATATGACAACATTCATTTGAACAAAACACATTCTAATTAAAATAATCGACCTGATTTATGGCACAAATCTCACTTTTTTTTTTAGGAAAGAGAAGCACACACACACACACACACACACACACACACACACATAGTTTCTGTAGCCAAACAAAAGATAACAGATCCTAAGATACAAACATTTTCATTCCTCTTAGATTTTAGCAGTTACTCAGAGTCTAGCGGTAGGCAGGAAAATGAACACAAACATGATTTGTCTAAGAACAGGCTGTAAGATAGTACTTGCTTGGTTATATCACACTAAAGAAATTACAAAATGTGAGCACCCATGTACATGCATGCAGCGAATATCAAATTCTACTCTTTAAAGCATTTATGCAGCAAGAAGGTACCTTTGAACAGCGGTCTCCAACCTTTTTTGCACCAAGGACCGGTTTATGCCCGACAATATTTTCACGGACCAGTGTCTCAGATAAATACAACAAAATAAAACTAGTATCAGTATCGAAAAAAATAAGATTTATTCATAACACATGTGAAAAGACCCAGGAAAACCGAGTTAACAATAAAAACGATAACAAAATAACGCTTAAAACCGATAAAAACCCTGAAAACCAGACATTTCACACCTGAGCCTCAACTCTCGCGGCCCGGTACCAAACGACTCACGGACCGCTACCGGTCCGAGGCCCGGGGGTTGGGGACCCCTGCCTTAGAACAGCCAGTCCGTGAAAATATTGTCGGGCATAAACCGGTCCGTGGCGCAAAAAAGGTTGGGGACCGCTGCCTTGAAAATACTTTTCCCTTTTTTCTTTCCCTGGGTCTCAGGAGGACATTGTGTCTCTCTCCACTACAAGACTCTTGCTATATCTAAAAAAACAGTCATATTCAAAGTAATCCTAAATTGGACTCTGGCGCTTTCTCCCGACTTTTCCTGACATGATTCTGCGCGTGGACGGAGCAGCAACACAGACGACTCGACTAACGTACTGCCTTGACTTTACTATTGCAGGGCACGCACACATCAATGCAACTAAACACATTTTGCTATAAATCTAGTTAATTTTAGTTAGTTTTGTGAACATTCAGTACAGTTTTAGTTAGTTTTCCTTTTTGTTTTGATTTTATTACCGTTAACGCAAATTTTTCCACTTCTAGTTTTCGTTATTTCATTTGTTGTCTTTAATAATAATAATCTTCTCTGCACCCTGGAATAAACATAATCAATATGATCAACATTTTGCTGCGTATCAATTCACCTTTTTGATTCAAATGCTCCAGCCTTATGTGGTTTGTGACATGTGTTGATCTAAACCTCCACTCTGTCTCTAAATGTTTGAAGAATTTTTCAAGTTCGGGGTCAAATTTTGAGAATTTGACCATAAGTGAAAGTTATGGCGTTATCACCCCCTTTGGGGATTACCTTTTCCAGTTTTGATGATATTCCTCCCCATTCTCTATTTTTTGCAAGTACCCCTCTTCGGTGGCGAGAAACTGTTGGTGTGATCAAGCGGGTGCTGTAAAAACAAAAGCTCAGGACAGAACAGTCACCAATCATGTACTTCATTCAAAATTAACAAATATCAAGCTTCATATTGATCCTCTGAGTGTAATGGTACATTTTAATTTGCACTTCTCAAAACTGAAAACAATATTCTCTTTATTTTACTCTTCTTCTTGTGCAGCACCACCCCTCAGCACATGCCCCTGTTATTTTATCTTACTTTTAAATTGTTGACTACTTCAAGAAAGCGCCCAAAAGACGGGGACCAGTGTTTATCATTACATATCTCCATTTTGAGTGTGGCTGTCTATCATTCCCCTGTTATTCATAGACCTCGGTGGAGGTTTTTTTTTTTTTTTTTTTTTTTTTTTACCTCTATAAAAATTAATTGACTCTTTACAGTGACCCACTATGGTTAATAATAACATGCTCAGTCATGAGTGGAATCAAACCTTTTCTTCACTTTAGCATTTAACATTCCCCACCATATAATATGATACATTAATCGAAACACAGCTACTAAAACACAATTTTCTTAATGCAAACATCAGTAACTCAAAATTAGCAACCAAAGGGTTCAGCCTGCAGTTCACACTCCTGTGAAGCTACAGCTCTTTAGTCTCTGTCATCCTTCTGTTCTTGCAAAAACAAAACATCCACCCTTCTTTTACAGGCTGGGTGAATTGTCTGTGGACATTCAATAATCCTAAAGTCGGTACCGTTTTTGTCTCAATATCAAGTCAGTTAAAACTTTTAGTCGTCAGTCCGTCACAGTCCAGTCACATGCATACATCCACACACATTCATACCAGATATTGCTGATAATGGAGTCTCACGCGCAACCTATTCGAGCCTCCATCACCAGCAAGATGACGTCATCATTTTAAAGGAAACAGTTCCTTGTTTGTTTTTTTTTCTTTTTTGGACTGGATCGACTCGCTGCAATCCTTTTAGGCTCAGGACTTCTCATGTGATCAATGTCCCATATAAGTGAATTTCTCCCAAGCCCATTATAATCATGGAGAAAAATACTTTGCGACTGTTTTCAGTAAGAATATTTTATAGCGCTTTAAAGTTCAATCTCTCAGGCCTGGATTAAAGAGCTGATTTGTTAAATCAGGAACTCACAAGATACCAAAATATCACCACCGGTGGATCACACCTCTCTGATGTTCTTATCTCAGTGCACTGTAACAAAAGCAAAAACAAACGTAACCAATAAAACACTCATATAATAACAAATACTGGGGCCCATTACAAACATGTCCAAAGATCAAACCCTCTTTCTCTATGTTAGAGAAAGAGAACAATCCAAACCTCACTGATAGAATCAACCTAGTGTCAAACAAAACCCAAAAATCAACCAAAACTTCACACACTATATTGTGTAGGCATACAGGTACCGTAACTCCTTTTTGCACTGACAAATACATGTTGGATTGACTTGATTCAATAGTGGACACTGGTTGCACACAAATGTTTTGCTTTGGCAGAAACTTAAACAACTGAGTCAAATCAACACAACCTTTTCATATTCTCTCCGAAATAAAACTCACACCGTTAATTCATCATTTTCACTCTGTACCACTGCTCCTTATCAGGCTGTGTGAAGCACAGTAAACAATTCAGTGGAGGCCTTGAGCCATAAACAGACATCACGCACAGACATTGTTTTCACAACCAAACTACTTTAGACCTTGTCCCCTAAATCTACACAGATGCCCTCTGTGTGGCATGAAATGCATTTAACCAATAAACAATCAATGGCTTCTTGTTGTTGTAACCGACTCCATATTTGGATGTTTGTGTGCAGCATTTGTTAGTAAAGCATTCTTCATTGCAACAGCGTGTGTGTATCACTCTTTATTGCACAAGCTTGTAAATGTGTGTGTGTGGATCACTCCTCAGTGAGTTGAATCAGCATTTCGATTTTTTTTTTTTTGCACGTGTGTGTGTCATTTCTCACTCAATCAACGAGTGCATATGTTCATATGTGTGTTTCTCTTCATTCTGAGTCAATGCATGTAGATGTGTGTGTTTGTGTGGGTGTTTGTGTTCATCACTTTCCTGTTCTGGTGTTCTGGGTAAACCACGGCCTGAAGCATGCCCTGGGGTCCTGCCCTCCTCCTTTTCAGTCTGTTTGCATCTGTTGGTGCTGCTGCTCAAAGTTCTGTCCATACTGGTTCTGGCCCCAATTGAGGCAGTGCTTTTCTCCAGTGTCCTGCAACTTCTCCCTGTTCCACTCCTCCTTAACTTGACCCTTTTTCTTCTGTAGCTCCTTCAGGGCTTGCTCCTGCTGTTGGAGCTTCTTCGTCAGGTTTGGCGACCTCCTGCTCCAGCAAGCTCCGGCCTGATTCCAAGTCCTGTGTCTGGGACTCCAAGCCTGATGGGTTCGATTATCAGCCAGCTCCTCCTGAGCCATGGTCAGTTTCTGCTCTGATGCCTTGAGCTCTTACTGAGGGCAGAAACCTCAGAATCTTTTCCGTCCACTTCAGATTGAAGTCCATCGATGTTTTCCTTGCTTTGCTCCACGGCCTTTTGCGGCTCTGCTGTTCGGCTCTTCTCAGAGGTCAGCTCCTGGCCAAGCCCCGACACCTGTGCCTTCAGCTTATTTTCTCCTGGTGTTTTGTCCATTCTGAGGTGCCTCCTGACCTCAGTTACTCCTCCTGTCTCTGGCACGCCCTTTTTGCTGCCCGACGATCATTGTTGGTCCGTCACTGTCCTGCACAGTTTTAATGCAGAGTGGTTAAGGTCAGCATTGTTTTGCTCGGCCTCACTTTTCATCTGGGCTTAATGGGCGTCTCGTCACAGCTCTGTCAGCTGACGCTGTCTTTTTCCATATGGCAAGAGTGTGAAGAGTGTGTGAGAGGGGTGTGTCCGATCAGGCACAATGCTGTTGGCTTTGCGAATGCCTCGTTTTCCAAATCCAGATGTTTATTTGTCACGTACACAGCAACAGAGAGAACAGTCTGTTGTTGGGATGGCTGAGGTCCTTCACGATCTTCCTGGTCTTGGTCCAGCACCGCCTGCTGTAGATTGAGTGCAGGTCAGGGTGCTCAGAGCGGATGGTGCGCTCAGCTGATTGCACAACCCTCTGTAGAGCTTGTCTGTCCGGCATGGTGCTATTCCCGAACCAGACAGTGATACAGCTGCTCAGGATGCTCTCGATAGTTCCTCTATAGAAGGTGGTCAGAATCGGTGGTGGGAGCCGGGCCTTTCTCAGTCTTCTCAGAAAGAAGAGACGCTGACGGAAATCTCCCCGTGTAGTGAAACGGGCCTTGGATTTAACGCTCTCCGTCTCCGCTGCATGAGATCGTTTTCCTGCAGCACTGTTGACATTTTCAAGTTGTTGTTGTGGGTCCAGCTGCTTTAGCATTTGGTCAGGGTCACATCAAAGATGGTAGAGGAGAGAGCAAAGATGGTAGGGGGGAGAGCAGGAGTCCAGGGTCAGCTTCGGCTTTCAGGGCCGACAAAGCAGCCTGTAATCAAGCATAAAGAGAAAAAACAAAACAAAAACAAAACAAAAACAGATGAACAGGAAAATGATGTTATTTTGGCTGCGTTATTCAGAGAGGGGAGAAACAACGGGACCAGGCCCTGTGTCAGCCTTCTCTCCCCCTTTTTTTGTTTTTTCTCACCATATAATCCACTCATGACCCACCAAGCTGACAGGACATCACAGGTACATGTTAAAATTCTTAAGATCATGTTTAAAAGCACAAAAATTGGAATTTTCTTTCATCTGGTAATCACTTGTATTAATCAATCAGCAGAAAACATGTCACAATTTGACTTTTCTAACCACTAAATTTGTCGTGTTATCACTGGTTGGTCAGACCAGTGCCTTTTTGTTTTTTTTGAAGTTAAGTTGTTGTCCTGCAACCCAGAGAGTTTATTTGTTAGTAGTGGATAAACTTTATTATTTAACGGCGGGTGTATGTTAAGTTTCACTGCTTTAAACTTGCTGGAAAATCTTCACGTGTTCATGAGTGTAAGCTGTTTCTTCATTGCGTGTATGTGCGTTTGTAGGTGGGCTAATTTAACGTTTTTTCCTCAAACAAGGCATTTCTCTAACATGTGCCTCTCTCTCACATTACTCTGCTTGTGTGTGTTTTTGTTTCACCTTTTGTTGTGATGCTCCGGAAGCCTTCCCAACCTCCACAAGTCTGTTGGCCCCAATTTTATGTGTTAAAGCTTTTCTTAATTTCTCCTTTAATTCTCTGCTAGCTGCTGTCTTTTCCACAGCTGCTGATTCTTGCTGAGTGTGGTTTCCATTACTATAATTTGCTTCGGCCGCTGTGCTTGTGGGGGCAGTTGGTCCAGGCCCGTAGCCACCTGTATCAACACACTGAGAGATTTATTTAATATCATTTTCCTCACAATCTTACTCTGCCGGCTGACGTGCCGGTCTTAATCATGCTCGATTTGTCTCTTCTATATCAAAACCCAGCCGAACATCAAACATTCAGCGTAGTCATTCAAAACCTTATCTGTAGTATTATAATCAGCAAAATCAGCGTTTTAATTACAGGCATGTATCATTATTTGTAAATCATAATTATAAAACTCAAAAACACGCTAAACAGCAACAAAAGTCCTCTGTGCGCTCCACAGCTCATTTGCATGTTCACACACAGTCTAAAAATAGCTCGCAGCGCTGCAGTGCGCTGTCGTCACACACAGGGTCACACAAAGCTCAGGCAAAACTCTTTTATTTTATATTACAAAGACGTCTTATATTTACAATCACTGACAGGCCTGACAGATTCAGCGCCTAACAATTTCGACAAATTTAAGTTAACGGGTCCAACCGAAGAAAGTCCAACTTTTTTGTAATCAATCAAACAGTATCTGTTACTTCTGGAACAGTTTCTGACCTAATTTCTAAAGAGCACCTACACAATTTCGACAAATTTAACCATAACGGGTCCAACCGAAGAAAGTCCAACTTTTTTGTAATCAATTAACCAGTATCAGACTCTAACTTTATCTGGCCTAATCCCTAAGGTCCCTAACTCAATTTAACAGTATTCAAAAAAGCACATCACACCGTTCCAAACGGTGAGGAGACTCTAACTCCTAGCTTATTTCAGGATGCCCTGTACCCCACAGATAAGCCAAACTGAACTAACCCTGTTCGCCGACAGGTCAAGACCGCGCGTCCACGGCCAGGAGGGAGCGTAACCTCCGGGCTATGCGCTTCTTAGCGGACTCTAACCGCCGTTCTATAATAATTTATAACAATTTCAAACACCAGTCAACGCCTTAAAACAAGAGTATGACTAAGGCAAGTGCCACCTAGAGGTCAATGGGGACTCGAACCCACAAACTGACCACTCAGGTCCACTCTATAACCAATTTGGACTCTAACCAACAAAATGACCAATTCCCTATCAAACTACTTGAGACTCTAACTCAATTCCTTGGGACTCGAACCCAGCATTTCTTTCAATTCCTTTTTCAACTTCATTAAAGACTCTTAGCCGACTTTAACTGCATAACACACACGGATCCTCATCAAAATCAAAACAGACCCTCTACCAGTAATTTCAGTGAGTAGACTTTAATTTAGTCATATCCAATTTGGCACACTTTGGAAATAATTCAACAGGTAGTGCCTTACCTTTAGATAAGCCGGCTTATGCCCACTCACATAAGACCACTGGCTCGTGCCTGTCCGTTCGACAACCTCGGACCGTCCAAACTTTTAAATTCCACCCCAATACCACAGGACAAGCCCCCAAAATGTTATGGTTCAAAATATTGGGGATGGAGACAAGAGGAAAAACCACAATAACAACACTGGTCCGGTCGGGTTGAGTCAAACGATGATTTTAATGATCACACGCGTGGGAGATGGACACTGATGCAGACAGCCTCAGATCTCAAAATGGTGGAGCATTGCTCAAACTCTTATAGCCTCTGGTGCCTCCACCTTATCATAAAAAGCCTAAACATTCACATGCTTTCTCTCACACAGCGCCTAAGCTACGACCTTGGCTCCCCGTCTATCTGCTCCTGCTGAGATGGGGCAGAAAACTCCAGTATATTCTGTTCTCTTCTAATCAGACAAATAAGACAATTACTTTCTGCGAACAGTATTTCTTATAACTCAGCAGTATAATGCATCATAAAACAATATCATTCATTCACAACAAGTCAGCAGTTTAATGTAATGCAAATCAGTTTAACTAATGCAATAGTTATCAGCTTCTTCTAATTCAGGAGAATAATGCCAACTAAAACTACATAATAATTCACCATCTTTAATTAGGGGTCTAACATGGCATAAAATAATATTATAATCTAATACGTGTTACGTCATCAAACCGCTTCATCCAATCACTCAGATACTTACAAAGTTTTGACTGCATTACCTTTAAAATTTGTACGAAGATGAGCATAAAATGAATAAAACTGACATGCTTGCATTTGTTGTGTAGTGCAACAGGTGTATGTGGCTGAGGGATTCCCATGATGCAATGCGTATTTCTTCTTCAGTCACCTTTCCTACTCACTGTGTGTTAATGCAGCTCTCTGCATTGAATCATACCTGTTATTAACCTCTGTCTCTCTTCCACAGCATGTCTTTATCCTGTCTTCCTTCTCTCATCCCAACCAGTCGCAGCAGATGGCCCCGCCCCTCCCTGAGTCTGGTTCTGCTGGAGGTTTCTTCCTGTTAAAAGGGGGATTTTCCTTCCCACTGTCTCCAGACTGCTCACTCATAGGGAGTCATATGATTGTTGGGCTTTTTCTCTGTATGTATTATTGTAGGGTCTGCCTTACAATATTGTTGTGATTTGTCGCTGAGAAAATAAAATTGAATTGAAAATTGAATTGTGAAGGCCACACCAGAAGCCACACAATTGGGAAGTCAGTAACGTCAGACACCAGCATCTTTATTTTAATTTTAATGCACATTTCCACAAACATAAATAACGACACATGTCCCATAAACTATTTCTGGTTAATGTTTTACTGGTGCTGGAGGTCTGTTGGACTGCTGAGGGTAACTGGAGAGAAAATGATGTGTTGTTTTCACTGGACGTTAAGGCGTCTGGGAAGGGATCTCAGACCATTTACATCCTGGGCCATCTGACCTCAGGAAATCACATGATAAGGTGGGGCCAGGTTTCACAATGAGCTCACCCGAAACCCTGGCTGATTAGGACCCACACCCGCTTTCACACCTTGGCTCATGTGATTAGGTAGAGGATCATCAGGGGGTCCTTTGTCCCTCTTTGGGGGGAAACTCCCACTGGTTTTAAGTCTGGGACTCCCCACCATTGACCCTTAGAACTGAAGAAGCTTCTCGGATGAGAGGTGAAACGTCTTCAAGCAACTCAAGAAGTCCAGACGCTTTTCTTTCCAAGCTCCTTAGACTACGATGACCTGGATGACTGAGAACCTTCACAGACTTAAGTATTAAATTAATAGTTGGTTTTCATTCTTTGTTTTTAGATATTTTTTTTCTATTCGTATCCCCTCGTGTATTTAACTGGCCAGTTCAGTCCAATTTACTTTGGGAAATATTTAATCTGAGGTAGGGTTGCACCGATACTGGTATCTGGTATCGGCCTCGATACCGCATTTTCTAAAGTACTCGTTAAAAGTTCCCCGATACCGAGGACTGATACCACGGTCTGAGACCTGTCTATGTTTGAGCGGCATGTAAGGGGTTAATCACAGGCGCCGAGTGCCTGCCCCCAGGCCCCGGCTGCATCTCAGAGCTGGGAGAAAGCGAGGCGAGACAAGTCAGCCGTGTGGAACTATTTCAAAGTGAACGAAGACACGAAAACAAAGGCGGACTGCAAATTGTGCTCATCGAAATTGTCCAGAGGAGGCTCTAAAGGTAGCGCATTTAACACAAGTAATTTAATCAAGCACCTAAAATCCCAACACGACAACGAGTACAAAGAGTTTGCCCACGCTTATTTACCCACGCTTATTAGCACAGAGGAGCATAGCTGATGCTAAAGCAGTGGGACGGAAAATAGTTGGGCATTTTAAACATTTTAAACGCCTTAGCCTACTCCCGCCTCGAGGACATTCAGGGACAGCTCAACCAGCCAATAAAGAGACTGCAGCAGGACGTACAGACACGCTGGAACAGCACGTATTACATGACATCAGTCCTATTTTTCCACATATTAATACATTTATGAATTTTGTGCAGGTATAAAGATCGCTTCTTCTCCAACAACACTGCTCCAGAGGCCAAGCTGCACCTGAAGCAGGAGCTTCTAGAGGTGAGGCAGAGGGGAGTCGGGCAGAAGCTGCAGAACCTCCTGCTAAACTGTTCCTCAAGGCCCAGGCTGCCGCTGGCAGCAGGTGCTGCCATTGAGCTCGACACATACCTCGGAGAGGCCCCAAGCCCTCGTGAAGACAGTCCTCTGAAGTACTGGGGTGTCAACAAAATCACAGAGGTGTGGACTCGAGTCACATGACTTGGACTCGAGTCAGACTCGAGTCATTAATTTTATGACTTTAGACTTGACTTGAAAAAATGTTCTAAGACTTGTGACTTGACTTGGACTTTTACACCAATGACTTGGGACTTGAATTGGACTTGAACCGGTTTACTTGAAAAGACTTGATATTTTGCCCCAAATATAAAATTTAACATGCATATTATATAGAGATTGAAAATGTGACGTCATTCACGGGTAGAACCGCAAAGGATTCTGGGAACTCGTGGCAAGCGGTACTAGCGGTACTAGGTACTAGTTATACAGCGATAAAAAGAAACACAAAAATGTCAAGAAGCTGTTGTATTATTAACTGCAATAGCCGGTCGCATGACAGCCACGGGAAGCCGACGGGTAAAGAGATCGGTTGTTATCAGATTACGTCGTTGAAGAGAAATTGTTCGAGCCATGTTTCCGAAGTAACAAAGACGCGACGGGTGGCCTGGATTGCAGCCATTCAAAGATCAAATATAACGTCCCAGAACACTCCAGCTCACAGGTTAGTCTGCTCCAAGCATTTACACGAAGGTCAGTGTTTTTTAGTAGTTAATACGTCATTTTCATAACATAATTGGTGATATAGGTTACAAGCAAGTCTGGCGCTGAACAGAAATTGTCGCGCTATGCTCCTTTATTTATTGTGCATAAATAGTGAATTGTCCTGACACAATATTGCGTTTCGCTTCTGTTATTATGGTACATTGACAAAAACATATACGTTTATTCACAGGATAAAACAGGTTTTTTTGTATCACTAATTGTCCAGTACGATTACAGCATACAATATTGTTGTCACTGCTACATTTCTGTGATGAACCAGAAATTATTTCCACTACTAATTAATTACCGTTGAGCTCAAAGGTTATATTAATAAACGGTTAAGGAATGTGTATTTATGACGACGATTTGTGAGACTGGTAAACTTATGATACGTACGATGGTCTTTCGTTCTACACGGTGCATTTCAAGGTCCTGCACCCATCCGTCGGTAAACTGTACCTGGGCTTGTTGCAGTGACCGGAAGTTACTAAACTTCATGAGTGTATGCACTCACTCCAAGAACCGTATGATTATTAATATGCATATAAATAAAGAAGCTATTTTGTGCAAAGATGTCAACTGTAAGAATGCTGTGCATAAACATTTACTCTGCTCCATGTATGATGATATAGTGACTGCTCTGTATAAAAGTGGCACACTGCTTGATAAACAATATAAGCATAAGAAACCTAACATCAGACCTGGCTGGAAAGAACATGTATCCATGTACCATGATGAAGCTCGCATAGCTTATAAATGTTGGGCCATGGCTGGAAGACCTAAACAAGGCCCAGAATTTGAACAGAAAAAATGTGCGAATGCCAGATATAAGTACGCTGTTCGCTTTATAACTAAAAATGAGCAAATGCTAAGAGCAGATTCTTTGGCCAGGAAAATGCTGTGTAATAATATGGCAGATTTTTGGAAAGAGGTGAAAGCTCTTAATAACTGTAAACCATCTCTACCATCAACTGTTGAAGGTGTTTCTGGGGCAGATAACATTGCAGCATTATGGAGACAGCATTACAGTGCGTTGTTTAACTGTATAAAAAGTGAACCATATGAGGACAATCTTGACATGAGTAATGACACAATAAGTGTAAGGACACATGAAGTATATGAAGCCATTCATAGGTTGTCTGATAATAAATCCTCTGGTTTGGATCACATCACTGCAGAACATTTAAAACATGTAGCACTCTGTTTCACTGGGTTTATGATTCATGGCATATTACCAGACTCAATGCTGTGTATTTTACTGGTACCAGTTATGAAGGACAAAGCTGCAAAAGTGAGCTGTTTGGATAATTACAGGCCAATTGCACTAGCCAGTATTTTATCTAAGGTGTTAGAAAGAATCTTGTTTGACAGAGTTAGTGTGTTCATCTCTTCTCTGGATAATCAGTTTGGCTTCAAAGCACGGCACTGACATGTGCATATATGCACTCAAGGAAATAGTCAGTTTGTACAGGGCTAAAAATTCATCTGTCCTCATGTCTTTCATTGATGCCTCTAAGGCTTTTGATCGAGTGAACCACAGAAAACTTTTTGATAAAATGAAGAGATGGGGAGTTCCTCAGTACATCGTGAGGATTCTCTCTTACTGGTACGCTCATCAGAACATGCAGGTTAAATGGGGAAGCAGTATTTCTGCCCCCTTTGGTGTCAGCAATGGTGTCAGACAGGGTGGGATTTTGTCTCCAATTTTATTTAATTTGTATGTTGATGATTTGTCCATACAACTGAGAGCCTGTAACACTGGGTGTATATTAGGTAAAGCACTGATAAATCATCTTATGTATGCAGATGACCTGGTTGTTTTTAGTCCAAGCAGTGCTGGGTTACAGGATCTTCTTAATGTCTGTACTGAATATGGTGTGCAATATGACATTGAGTACAATGCTGCTAAAAGTGCTGTTTTGATATGTAGAACCAAGCAGGATAAACAGCTAAATTTCCCTTTGTTTAAACTGGCACAAAAAACTCTTGAAGTTCATAAAAAGGTGAAATACCTCGGTCACTTTATTACTGAGCAAATGAATGATGATGATGACATATACAGACAACGATGTAAGCTCTATGTGCAGGCAAATACTATTGCACGCAAATTCAGCTTTTGTTCACTTCCAGTTAAAGTGGCTTTGTTTAAAGCGTATTGCACACCGCTATATACTGCCCCCTTGTGGTCATCCTACAAACAATGTAGCATGCAGAAGCTGCATGTTGCATATAATGATGCGATGAGAATCCTTTGCAGGATACCTAGAAGTGGTAGTGCCAGCCAGATGTTTGTAGCTGTGGGTGTTTGGACTTTTAAAGCACTTTTAAGGAAGCTAATGTTCAATTTTAGAGAACGACTGGATGGTTCGAGTAACAGTATAATTTTAGCACTCACAGATCCGACAGTGAGTGGTTCCCGTTACTCATCCAGTCTCAGAAAGCACTGGTTAAAGTGTTTGTGTATTTATTGATTTATTTTAAGTAATTGTGTTTTATGTATATTATGGTTTTATATTTTTACAAATGTTTTAGATACTTATTTATATACATATATATATTTAATGGTGTATACCTTGTGTTGGGGGGGGGGAGTGTTGTGTGTGTGTGTGTGTGTGTGTGTGTGTGTGTGTGTTTTTTTTTTGTTTTTTTTTGTCTTGTTTTTATGGACATGAAGTCTGCCAATTAAGATTGAATTGAATTGAATTGAATTGAAATAAATATGCTAAGATGAGATAGCTGACTTCATCTAACTAGCAAATGTTGTCCAGGCTACGTTGGTGATACAGTTTTTTTTAATGTGTATGATATTTTTGTCATGCGATTTTAAAGCTGGCCCTACAACCGCATCCAAGAATGACATGCAGCTTATCTCAGAACTGTCGGTGAAAATTATTCTTGGAGCTAGGTTTAATTGAGCTGCATTTTAAAGAGGTGCAATTTCACAATTTGTGTATATTTTTTCAAGTTCACTATTTTGTCATGTGTTGAGAAAAACACAGATTTTAAAATTACATGGTCTAATATTTACATTTAGCATAACTGCAACATTATTTTTTCGTTTGTTTTTTTTAAAGACTCGAAAGGACTTGAAATTCAAAGTTTCAGACTTGTGACTTGACTCGGACTTTTACACCAGTGACTTGAGACTCGACTCTGACTTGCCTGACATTACTTGAGACTTGACTTGAGACTTGAGGATAAAGACTTGAGACTTACTTGAGACTTGCAAGACAATGACTTGGTCCCACCTCTGCAAAATCAGGTTCCCCACTTTGGCTAAAATAGCCTGTAAATAGCTCTCAGCCCCATGTAGCAGTGTGGACAGTGAAAGGCTTTTTAGCTCAGTGTCACACATTATAGATGAAAACAGAAACAGTCTGACTGCTGATGATGCAGAAAAGCTACTTTTCTTAAAAAACCCTGCCACTCACTGTTTCTCTCCATTTAGTGAGTCATCTTAGACTTGATGTTAATACCTACCTCAGTTGCACTGACTGCCACAGTTCTATGTCAGTGGATGTTGTTAGTTTATTCACATATTGTGCACTAAATGGCAAAGATGTTTATTAATGCCCCTTGTGTTGTCCAAAGCGGCAGAGTTTAAAATAAACTGAAAAATACTTGAGTTGCACTGTCACTGTTTAAATTTTTTTTATAATTATTTATTCTGTAATATGTTGCATACAACATGCTTTTCATTTTAAATAAATGTTCTTAATTCCAAACCAGTCCCTTGTTTGTTTGTTGTTAAATTATAGGACTAAAGCTGTTACCTGTAAATTTAAATCATGTTTTTATTAAGTACTCGGTATCGGCGAGTACTGAAATGCAAGTACTCGTACTCGTTTCCAAAAAAGTGGTATCGGTGCATCCCTTATCTGAGGTAAACATTTTGCTTTTCATTTGACCCCTGACCTGTCTGCTGTAATGCAGGAGGCAGGTTTATGACCTATACTGCAGCCAGACACCACAGGAAGCCTTCCTCCATGTTTTCTTTACAGTAATTGATTCAGCCAGTTTAAGTCTCCTTTGTTTTTGTGCATTAGATCACTGTGTGGGTTGTGTTGAGTGGTTATGTATTTGTAAGTAGCCATTATGACTTGACTAGTGGTGTTTATCTCTTTTAAGGGTCTAGTATCATCAGTTAATTAGTTTTTACACTTTGCAGGCACTTTGCTGTAAATACAACAACACTGCTGAAAACTTTAATTTAAATAATTACTACTGATGCACCTATCAAATAAACTAACATTTGCATAAGTGTTGAAATGCTGGACTCTTCCTCTCCTAAATCTGTGGCAGAGAAAAAATGTTGCAGGAGTGTTTTTTTACATGATATGTAAGAAAAATAAGAAAAAGAAAGAAACCCTGTGATTTTAATGTGAATGCATTACTGACATCTTATGCAAACACACATTGTGCACACTACTTTATCCCTTATTACAACTGCAGCTTTTATTAGTGCATGTTCACGGGACTTCTGATTCTATAGGGTCTTGACAAAAGTCTCTGCAATCAATTGATTACAATCAAGTGATTCAATTGAAACATGGAAATCAGCATTTCACCATTTTATACTATACATACATGTTTTGCTTTCAAGACTGGACAGGAGTGGCATGTGGGCGGCATTGTAGAGTGTGTTGACAGGAGGAAAACTTACACGCTCAGTAAATCACCCCCGTCACTACCTAAACCTCAAAGTCTGTAAACAGGAAGTGCATCTGCATGAAAGCTTCTGTTTTATATGCAGACAGATGACCTTTTGATGTAAAACCTTTCTCTGTATCTAGAGAAACACTTTAACTATATATTCAACTATATAGTTTAACATTTGGTCCGTAACTATCATTTAAAAACAATAAAAAGGTTTAAAAGAATATACATAGGCGGCTATAAAGACTGCAGGTCAAACATCGTGCAGATACAGAAGGACCTCCTGGGGTCCAAAATGTCGCACTATTACAGAGCAATGCTTACAATAGTCTTGCATGGTTAGCCAGTTAGACAGATGCAAATGTTAAAGAGCTAAAACAGACATGTAAATAAAATACAACATCATGTTAGCAGCTTATTGGTATTAATGTCTCTTAAAGCTCTCCATGACCTAGCTGCATCTTAACTCTCTGAGCTGCCACAGTCTTATAAACCCACCCGCTGTCTCAGGTCAGCTGATCAGCTGTTCCTGAATGTTCCCAGGACTGAGCGTAAACTTAGAGGACATCGTGCTTTTGCTGCAGCATCTCTGAAACTGTGACACGATCTGCCTTTAGAGATTAGACAGGCTTCTTCTCTGCCTGTTCTTAAATCACTCCTGAAAACTCATCTCTTCACCCTGACCTTTGACACCTTGTAAGATGTTGGTTTTTAGTTTGAGTTTTTTAGTTTATTTTTGCTGTTTTATCTTGTTTTGAAATATAGGGCTGTTTACATTTTTTATGTATTATGTGTTTTATTTTTTTACTGTTATGTTTTATTCTATTGTTCTTAACTCATTTACTGTACAGCACTTTGGTTTTGTCCTGGGTTTTTTAAAGTGCCTTCTCAATAAAGATGGATTGGATTGGACTGGAAGATAAACACTTTAGTTTGCAGCACTGTGGTGAGTTCACAGTAAAGCACTGTGTTGGACTGGCGCACAGTGATTGTGGCGTTCATGGTCAGTGTTAGGTTACCTCAAGTACAGTGGATTCATTTGCATTTAAGCTGATGATGCTTCGATTAAGTCATCAAATTTCACCTTTATATCAGCTCTATAAGCCAATTCTCAGGATACTGTTAGTGTCGGAAATGGAAAGACAACCAAGATATCTGTGAAACGTCTGCTTACATCTTGAATTCAGCTCCGGCGTATGTGGTAAGTTGTTAATGAGTGACTTTAATTTATTATTTGTTCACATGTGGCTATACACTCTACTGAGAATAAGCATACTGTCATGATATGAGTGGATCTTCAAAACAGACATCAAAATAGGTCATGGAGAAAATAAGTAGAAAAAGTAAAGATCTTATTAGGAATAATACTGTTTGGATAATTATAACCATCATAAGCAACCGAATCATCTCAACATGTATTTGCTCAAAAATGTATTTATTACCACAAACATGTATTTAATTATCAACAAAAGGAAAATCAACAGTTTCTAGAACTCCAACAGGGGCAGGACTTGGAGGCACTGGGATTTCAGGAGGCAGCAGAATGGTACACTGGTCAGTGTCATTATTATTGACCTGTGATGGTGGATGGCCTTGGAGGGAGCTGAGAGGTAACTCAGACCTCTTGTCTTCAGGACACGTAAAGCAAACATACTCCTTCTCAGCAGCTGGAGACTTAGAGACATCCCAACTCATCAGCCTCATGCGTTTGGGCATCAAATGTTCCTCTTCATCCTCCACAGAAAAAGCAGTAGAATATCTGCGCTTTCTGCAGAGACCTACCTCTGCAGTGGGTGGAGGTCTCGGAGGCAGAGGAACATCAGTAGGACACATGAAAAACATCACTTCATCATCCAGGGATGAACGATCGTTTTTCAAATCTGGATGAATGATCTTGTCAGTGTCCTTTGCATGAAAGCTGGCATCAGCAGGTGGAGGATTTGAAGAAACTGGTACATCAGAACTCATCAGCCTCATGCGTTTGGGCATCAAATGTTCCTCTTCATCCTCCACAGAAAAAGCAGTAGAATATCTGCGCTTTCTGCAGAGACCTACCTCTGCAGTGGGTGGAGGTCTCGGAGGCAGAGGAACATCAGTAGGACACATGAAAAATGTCACGTCATCATCCAGGGATGAACGATCGTTTTTCAAATCTGGATGCATGATCTTGTCTGTGTCCTTCGACTGAAAGCTGGCATCAGCAGGTGGTGGACTTAGGAGCTCACATGCAGGTGCACTGATAGGTCGGAACATGAAAGCGGGAACTTCATTGTCCAGAGCACAACGGTCTGCACTGGATGAGCGTGGGAGCTTCTCCTTTGCCTGTGGAGGAGGCAGACTTTGACTTTGTGTTGCAGAGGAACATTTAAGTCATCTGACGTTTTGCTCTGTTACATATTATTATTGTTGTTGTTGGATTTTTCTTTAAAAATTCACACGATTTAATGTTTAGAAACAGACACAGTGAAGGGTAACTTACCACAGCTCGAGCCATTTTAGGCGTCTGTCAAGGCAAAGACGCAGGATTTGGTTTCTTTGTGTAAGATTACAGGACAGTTGTCAGTTTCTTTTTCAAGTCAGTTGGATAAATTCATATCAAACTTCTCAAACTGTATCATTAAAGCATTGTTCAGGTGGACAAATATGAAAGATATGAAGATAAAAACAGTAACAGCTGGCAATCAAGGGAAAACAACCTTACGAAAAAGGTCTTAATCATTATTGTTTTAAAGTAAATCTTTCAGTCCTTACTTCAGTGATTGTTTGAAGTCTCTGTGCTTGTTGTCAGTCGCAGATTTGTGTAAAATATTTGCAGTTTGTTAATAAAGTTTGCAGGAGCTCCAAAGTTTGTCTGTTCAATACCAAAGTAATGAGGAGACTGAGTGCAGGTTTGGAATCCTCAGTGACAGAAGAATGCAGCAATGTTTGAATTTGAATTTGTTATTGTTTTATTAACAACAACTACCAGGATCATACCATAGCAACACAGTGATGCCCAATCAAATGTCAGGTACAAGGGATAGCCCACATACACATCCAACAGCACAGTAAAGCAATGGGCACCAATGCCACCAGTCAGGCCTTAAAAATACCTGAGTTATATAACAGCACACTGACAGTGTCTCAAAATTATAAAATGTATAAATACAGTTAATATCATTTTTATTTAAATTTTATTTAATTCTCTTCATATAGTGCCAAACAGATGTCTCAAGCCGTCACTGTTACAACATAGATAAACATGAACATGAAATCCATTATTTAATTCTCTTCCATTCACTCCAGTTCAATTCAATAGCTATATAGATGGATAGACAGATACTGTATTATATACTATATTGATTCCAAATGGAGAATTAATGTGTTATATCACCAGGATAATGAATTCAAGTAGTACAATCTCCAATAAACAGACAACACAGTTCAAGTTCAAAGTGCAATATGTGCAGGATCCAGGCTTTATATTGTAAGATGCAAAATGTTTATATATACATAATATTGTTGAAAAAATAAAGAAAGTTAAAAATCAAAATAAGTTTATTGTCACTGTGGCTGATGTGATTGCAATATGAACCCGGAAGCAGACAAGGGAGAGATGGAACTGAATCTTAACAAAAAAACAAACCATTTATTAGGTTGAAAAACACGAACACAAAACAAGGCCCAGCAAACAGGGGCGGAAACTAAAACTAAAACCTATCCTGGGAATAACTCGGTATGACTATGACAACTATGACAAGAAAAACATGAACATGAATCCGAGGAGGTGCATGCGAGAAACTCTGATGAAAAAACATGAACATGAACATGGACCTAAACAGAATCAGGAGATAACCTGAAACCCGGAATAACGTGAACGGAGGAAAACGCACCAACACTGCCCAGAGGAAGACAGCGGACTTAAATACACAGAAGAGAAAGGAGGGAAGTGGAAACACAGCTGACACAAATGAACCTGACACCACAGGGGAAGCAAAATGAAACACACTGAACATGGAAACACAACCCTTTCATAATAAAAGACGAAACAAGGAGAGACGTGGACGTGTGATGGGCTGAGTTGCCAAATGGCTGGTAGGCTTTTAGCTAGGCTTTAGCTTCAGCCAAGTGGAAGCTAAATTGGCTAGTCATTCATATGTAAATTAGGTTGTTACCTGAGAATTCTGGAGGGGAGTGGGGGTGTGTGAATGATTGCTGATTTCTAACTGCCAACTGCCTCTTTGTTTGTCTGGGGGGGAGCTGCTAAAAGCGGTGAACTTCGTTTTGTGTTCGTCTTGATGCATTCTCAATCATCCAGGAAATTAAATCTCCAAAAGTCACCAACTTGGAGTGGTTAGTTTCCTGAGCCACAAGGAAACTTGTGTTTCAGTTTGCCATCTTAGGGAGAAGGAGGATCATCACAGTTTTGGTGGTTGTATGAACTTAGAATGCATAAACTAATAATTTGTTTTAATTAAAAAACTTTCCCTCTGTCATTTCCTGAGTGTTTCAAAATAAAAGTCCTCTTTTTCATGTTTTGAATGTGAGGCTGTTTCTGTGATGCCTTCAAATCTGTTTCAGTCTGCAGATTTTTACAGTTCAGACCCAAAGTGACTCAAACATTTACTTAAAAGAGGTTTTTGTTCGTCTGGGTTTTCCTGCTCAGCAGCTCTAAACAGGCAAAAGCAGAAACACACAAACAGAAAGAAACAGGAAAATATGTGTTTCTGTGAACAATGCAGCAGCAAAATGAAAGACCAGGATTTATTTTTAATGATTGACCAGTGTTGGGTAAGTTACTTTAAATTAGTAACTTAGTTACATTACTAGTTACTTCTATCAAAAGTAACTCAGTTACTTCAAGTTACTCGTTACTTTCAAAGTAACTAGTTACTAGGGAAAGTAACTTTGGTTTTACTCAGAATTCTCTTGTTAATGTGTTGCTTCCATAACTTTGCCAGTCTTCTAGCTTGCTTACCTGCCACAAGTGCACTGTGCCACCTACCAATAGAAAGGAAAAGATAATGTGCATATTTCCACGAGAGAAATCCCACGCCTGGACCGCCGTTGACCGCCACCATGATTCTAGCCTACGTCACAGCATCATGTGCGCCTTTTACATCCAACACAAAAACTGCAGTCGTGGTGCTGTCGATTGTACTCAGAACTCGGAAATTCTGCCTTCTGAATAGGAAGATGTAGGTAACACCAGACTGCAGATGAGCTGCATACAGGGTTGGACTGGGACAAAAAAATCAGCCTGGGCATTTTGACTAGAGACCGGCCCACCATTATAGCAAAAATCCTAAAGCCTTTGTATGAAAACAAACGCTGCTGTGACAGTGATGCTCACTGTCTTGATGGTGTATATGCATCAATCTATCAATCGTTTGTTGTAAGATTCAGATAATTATTTTTTAAAAGCGAGACATTTTAAACGAGAATAAGAAAGAAAAGTATTTCCTTGTGCCCCCCTCTCCCTGTTAATGCCCTACCTGGCCCCCCTGGCAACACTTTGCTAGACCCGCCCCTGCACAGTTACCAGCTGTCAGCTACCTAAAAAAGGATCCTGGTGTTATTTGTCTCTCAGAAACAGTTCATAACTTCCCTTCAACTCATTCATGTCACCTAAAAGGTAAACCTGTTTCTCCATCACAGCTCTGATGATTCAGTAAGGACATCTCCTGGTTTCATCTTCATGTTTCCCTCTCACCACATAACCAAACCGACATCATGACCAGCAGCTTTTTTGCAGCTGTGGCTCCAGCAAACATCAGCTGATACTAGAAATTAATATGAAATAAATTCTAACAACAGCTGATCAAGCTTAAACGTGCTGCTGTTGTTTAACGTGAACTCCGCTGGTTTCCTCTTTCTAATGCAAAGTGGGAGATAAACAAACAAGAGAGACGATCAGCTGATCATTGATCAGTTTTCATGATTGAAGTAGAAACGGGAGAGGGAGGGGGAGAGAATGAGAGAAGAAGAGGCAGCTGTGCAGCAAAGACACAGAATAAATCCAGCTTTGTGCCTTTTTCATTGTAGCTGAATTACGGGACTAACTGTTCCTTTTCACCTCAATAAGAAATGCGTAATATTTTCTCTGAATACCAGATGAGACGGTTGGCAATTCTAATAACTTATGAACAAAATAAAGTTCAACATCATTAACTTCATA
Organism: Diplotaxodon limnothrissa; assembly: GCF_057381915.1. Lineage (NCBI taxonomy): Eukaryota > Metazoa > Chordata > Actinopteri > Cichliformes > Cichlidae > Diplotaxodon > Diplotaxodon limnothrissa. The sequence goes on along the minus strand of NW_028188555.1, from coordinate 1,571,192 downwards.
GCACCACCCAGCTGTATAGAAACTCTGTCATGCTAGCTAGCACGCAGTACGGAAAAAGTCAGAATAACAAAAATAAACTCCACCTAAACTTGGTTCATATCTGACCCAGAGAGACTGCAGGTCATAACTTCTTACCTGAAGTTCAGTTCACACTTGGACCGGCGGCCGCCTCGGGTCTCTTTTCCTTCTGCATCCCCCTTTCCCTCCTCCACCTGCTGGCTTCCACCACTTGCTAATGTTACTGAATCTGTGGAAGCTCCGCGATAGTCACCACACGAAGTAACGAGTAACGAGCCCATCTAAATCCCAGTAATGACTAACGTGTTCCTGATTTTAGCATAATAACTAGTTACCGTGCTCGTTACCACAATAATAACGTAGTTACTGTAACACGTTACTTAATAACGCGTTAGTCCCTACACTGTGATTGACAAAAACATTAAATGATCATGTTTATTTTCACTTAAATGTTCCATCGGTCCTTCTTTTAGAATAAGTTTAGAAATTAAAAATACTAATAACACACCAGGAAAAAGCCAACAGCACGAGTCCTGAAAGGCTTAAAGAGAAAATAAACGCACAAAGAATGAAACAAAAAGGCACAAAACCTCAAAACAAGAGTGAATTAAATCTGACCGACACACAAAGATGCTAAAAGCCCCAAACATGAACCTGTGAGGTCATTAATACCTGTGTGTGTGCATGTTTACATGTCTTTGTGGGGACCAAAATGCCCGTCCCCACAAGTTTGAAGACATTTGTGAGACTCAGAATGTGGTTTTAGTGTCAGGGACAGTCAGGTCAGGGTTAGGCATTCAGTCTTAATGGTTAGAGTAAAAGGCTGAGGAGAGCATGATGTCAAATAGATGTCCCCACAAGGATATGAAAACACAACCGTGTGTGTGTGTTACTGTGAATTTGTGAGACAAGTGAAGATTTCAGAATCAGTGAGAAATGTTTCACTTCCTGTTGGTGAAGAAGAGCAGACTCCTCTTCAGCCACAGAAATGAAGAAGCTTTTATTTTGTCAGCCTGACAAACACGAGCTCAGCCACGAGCAGAGGCGACCCTGCAGAGGTGAAGGTCACAGTCAGAATCAGCGCCAGAGAACCGCACAAGGACGGCCTCATTGGTCACGGCTGAGTTCATTATGTGATGGTAACAAGCTGATTATTACAGAACAGGAAACACACGTCTGCTCATCAAACACCAGCTGCTGCTGCTTTTATCAGTCTGACAACAAAACCTCACAAGAAAGAAGTTTTTGTGAGTTTGCAGCGTTCCTCTAAACTGAAAACTAAAACAGCCTGAAAATGGGAACACGCACCCACACTCGAGAGTCAGGCAGCTTAAATGTGTTTGTCTTCATCTGTAGTTACGTTTCATTGGCTGGAAATGTGCTAACTGGAATCCTTCATGAGTCCAGATGAACAAAAACAAGTGTTTACTGCTCCACGCTGCACGAATCTGAATCAAAATCACTCAGACGCGCCCACGTAGGCATTCCACTAAAACCATGTGACCACCTTCACCTTTAAACCTGTCGTGAATATAATTTTAGACTCTTCACTTTATTTTGAAAGAACAGATTTGCAGGAAGTGCGGCTGCTGCAGAAACTCTTCACTTTTCACTGGCTTTAATCTTGAAGGTTTCTCCAGATGTGGAACATTCATGCTAAACATTCAACATCTGACGACCGTCTCCGTGTAAAACACTGACAAACTCAAACTTTATACGGTAACTGACAGATTTATTCCTCCATTTTCAGGCATTTCACAATGAACTTGGATTAGTTTGATGATTTTATTCACGTTGGTGAATAAAACCAGCAAAGAGGCTGATTCCTGCAGAGGAGGAGGCAGAGTGGAGGAATCTGCAGGTTCTGTCTCTAACACACAACCAGAGCTTCAATCATAACGAGCACATAATAAAACCATGATCCCCCCTGATCGACTCTTTTAGCCTGTTTCCTCTGGATCGAACAGGATCTAACAAACCCCAGCTTCTGCTGGGACACTGGTCATCATGGGAGGAAAAAGATGGCTGCCGTGTTGCCGTTTCCTGTCTTACACCAGGGTTATACTTCCTGTATCTGTGGGTCTGAGTTTTTAATCAGAGGATGAAGTTAAAGCTTTCAGTCTGCTCTACAACCCACCACCTATCCACACGTCTGCTAAGTGGACTGGAAATCAGTAAAACTTCTACCAGACTTTAGTAAATATTGCATTAAGATGAGCAAAGATTTTAATCTCAGCATCGTGCACACAGATTTTTCAGGACACTGGAAGAGTTCCTGCCGTGGATTTAGATGTTAGTGTTGTGTGGATGATCCCATTCTGTGATCTTTGTGTTACTAACACTGATGACACCACCGTTATTGGACTCATCTCGGACGGGGATGAGTCTGCCTACAGGAGGGAGGTTGAACGTCTGGTGTCCTGGTGCAGCCACAACAACCTGGTGCTGAATGCCCAGAAGACAGTGGAGATTATTGTGGACTTCAGGACGCACACAGCTCCACTCCCCCCCATCATCCTGTCTGACACCCCCATCACCTCTGTGGACTCATTCCGCTTCCTGGGAGCCCACCATCACCTCCGTCATTAAGAAAGCCCAGCAGAGGATGTACTTCCTGAGGCAGCTGAAGAAATTCAACCTGCCAACACGGACGATGATGCAATTCTACACTGCAATCATCGAGTCCATCCTCACCTCCTCCATCACTGTGTGGTACGCTGGAGCCACTATCAGGGACAAACAGAGACTGCAGCGTGTTGTGCGCTCTGCTGAGAAGGTGATTGGCTGCAGACTCCCATCTCTGCAGGACCTATACACCTCCAGGACACTGGGGCGTGCAGCTCGGATCTCAGCTGACCCTTCTCACCCTGGACACAGTCTGTTTGACCTGCTCCCCTCAGGCAGGAGGCTCCGGTCCATTCGCACCAGAACCTCTCGCCATAAGAACAGTTTCTTCCCCTCTGCTGTCGGACACATGAACAATAACCGTATGACTGTTCCCACCACTAACACCCTACGCTGTGTTCACTGCATCATTCCATGTTTGGCACTGATCACCACCTGCACTCATGTATATATCATGTATATATCTATCTACTTAGCACTTTTAATTCTTATTCTTATTTTTATTTTCATGTCTATTTAAGCGTAATTTATGACAGTATGTTTGCACTGAAGCACCGCAGCAATTTCCTAATGTTGTAAACCTGCTCAACATTTGGCAATAAAACCCTTTCTGATTCTGATTCTGATGCTTTTACACTTTAGGACCCTCGAGACCTCTGCTGCTCAGCCGTCCTGATCGCTGCCTCCACTTTAACCAGAGGCTGTAACCTCTGATCATTTCACCTGCACCGGCAGTAAAACTCTTCTCCACAACCAAACGTGCCATAAACCCATCACAGCTTCATCATCAGCTCAGTCTCAGCAACATGCAGATGACCGAGCAGCAGAAACTCTGCAGGGAACGTCTGAAGTCTGTTCTTCAGTTTTCCCAGCTCACTGTTTATTGAACATGAGACAGAAAAATAATTTCACCTTTAATGTGAAACTTTTATCGCCTGTGACATGTTTGCAGGAAGTTTTCATGCTGTGATTTAGTGTCACATCCATAAATATCACACAAGGTAAAAACTACAAGTCCCAGCATCCTCTGTGTTTAGGGCGGAGCAGTGAAAGTGAAAGTGTTGATCCTCCGTTCAGAGCAGCAGGAGGAGGAAGGTGGAGCTGAGGCAGGTGAGTGTTAACATGAATATGTTTCTTCTTATGACATAAAATAATTCCACGCTGTTCGTGTCTGTGGGTGAAACGTGAGGCCGGTCGGCTCCTCTGAGCGCTGGTTTCCCATAAGTAGAGAGGAAGTGAGTTTAGCTGAGAGAGCAGGAGGAGAGTGAGAGCTGTGCTGAGGCAGCTGAGTGTTAACACCGCTCTGACATTACTGTGTCTCTGTGGCGGGAACAACAGGCTCCGTCAGTGGAGGCAAAAATAATCAGACTTTGGTTTTTCAAAGGAAACTACTTTATGTTGGGAGAAGCCGCGCGCTCATTGGATAACGACTTGTCAATCTCAAGTTATTAGCCAATGAGCGCGCAGGTTCACAGTAAGACCCGCCCTTATCACGACTGGTTCTAAAACTAAAATGGCGACAGAAACTCGGTGAGTGGAGTTCAGGCTGACTTTATGAAAGTGCCACGTTTGAGCCACTTCCTGTTTTCAGTCCCGGCGTCCTGATCACCGAGGTTTCTGTTGCTCTGATATCTGATATTGATTATATCGGTAAACAGGCTGTAGGCAGAAACATCAGGTCTGATCTGAAAATCCCTTCAGAAACAAACTTTAAGAGTTTTGTGTGAGGCCGCACGCTGATTGGATAACCACCTGTCAATCTCAAGTTATTAGCCAATGAGCGCGCAGATTCACAGTAAGACCTTAACACAGCATTTTTTTTTAAAACTAAAACGTCGACAGTAAAACTGTAACGTGTCCTGTGATCTATAAACACTCTGTGATGAATAATCTGAAGTCATTTTGAGCCTGACAGTAGTTTCCTGTCACAGAGCAGAAGCTGCAGGCATTTTTGGCACCTTTATATTTAATTTATTCCAAAATAAATCAATAAAGGTAGAAAAGAACTCTCAGTGACATTAAAAATCTATTTTTAAAGACAGATGTGACCAAGTGCAACAAATATAAGATGAGATGTTTACAGATATTTGAAGTATTGATCATATGTAGAACACAGAGCAGGTCCAATAACAGAGTCATGCTGCTCACAAACAGCAGTTTGGTTTCATGAGCTCACTTCCTGCAGTGACCCTCAGCTTCTCTCCAAAGGAGCCGTAACATGTGGGCTCCTCACCATGATGATGATCCCAAACACACGGAGTTCCTTCATCCACCTGATCATGTACTTATTAAATAATGTGATGGTTTTGGTGTTTTTTAAAGACTTTGAGCCTCTAAAATAACTGGTTTGGACTTTAGGGCCAAAGCTCCAACATTAGAAAGCCGTCAGTGTGATGCTTCCAGTACAACAGCACCTCTGAGTGTGTGTGTTTACCTCTCAGACTAACTCCACCCTGACATCAAGAAGATGGAGGAAGAGGACGGAGCAGCATCCAGCTGTGTATCTGTGAGGAGTGACGGGGTTACACAAACACCTCCACCTTACAGTCATGGACCTGCAGCAACAATGTTCTTCAATCATGGAGCTCAGCTGACCATGTAAGAGATCTGCTGACTCAGAGTTCAAAGGTTGTTTCTATAAATGTTCTGCCAGTGACATCATAACTTAACCTAACACTGGTCTGTGTATGAAGTATCATTTAGTGGCAGTTGTTAAAGTTGTATAATGATGATGCTAGTTTGGGGTGTATTTTCCTGCTGATGCAAATGCATCTACTTTGCCCTTTGTCTGGTGCTTTGGACAAAGACGTCCAATGAAACTCAGAACAACACAGTTTGCACCACCAGCAGGCAGAGGAAGTGGCTGACATCCAGAAATCCTACCAGTGGCTGAACAAAGCTGGACTGAAAGACAGCACAGAGGCACTAATCATGGCAGCACAGGAACAAGCTCCGAGCACAAGACCCATAGAGCCCGGGGTCTACATGGCTCTTTTTGGGGGGGTTGTGTTGTATTAATAGTGACTTTGTTTCTTTGGACCAAAATCTTTTGTTTTTCAGTTCAGTTGCAACATTGACTAACACTAATGCAGGGGTCGGCAACCTGCGGCTCTTTAGTCCTTACAGTGCGGCTCCTCGTGGTTTGGGAAAATAAATTAGAAGTATTTAGCTGAAGTGTATTTTATTTATGTTCTTTTTTAACTTGTAGCTCTAAATTGGAAGATTTTTGTGATATTGAAATAAAAAAATAAAATTATATTTTATTATTTTTTCATCGTTCAAATAAGCGTCACACTCGTGGAAGCCGGTGTACCCGCCGAAACGCCGTGCATTTATCGAGACTTTCAGCCCCAGGTAGGCCAATTATGGATCTTCGGATCCACATTATGTCAGCAGCTGTTCTCCACCGTGAACTACGTTAAAAACAAACACCGCTCACGCCTCACAGACGACAGCTTACAGTCCTGTAAAGATGAAAGTGACTTCGTACAGCCCCGACCTGCAGACGCTGTGCGCAGAGGTTCAGGAGCAGAAGTCCCGTTGTAAACATATCACGGCAGACCCGACGATGTTTGCATGAACACGCTTTTCAGCTTCTCTTTATTGACCACTTTTCACACACGGTTGCTGTACGCACACAGCCGGCTGTAGCTTTGCAGCTCACAGCCCGACACACACCAACACAACAGCACAGACGTTAAGGCGGCGAGGCGTGATTGCGGGTGCCGCTCAGGTGCGTCCGCCTCCCCTGCAGCGGCGCTGCAGACCACGCCCCGCCACACACATTAACCAGGTAAAATACATATTTAGGCAGAATTTTGCAAATATCTATTTTTCATCTTTCAGCAGCATAGAGCTTTTTTTCCAATTATTTTTTAAAAGTCAGGTCAAGGCTCCAAAAGCCCAAAGGAGATATAAGGGTGGCGGCTCACAGCAGCTTTTGTTTGCTACATCATTTTAGTTCAGCTGGGTGTCTTTCCTTTGGTTATATTTCTGTAAGAGTTCAAATGTGTTCATTACATAAATAACATGTAATTTTCTCTGTAGCACTTCATGGATTTCATAAGCAACACACCTTAGTTGTTCACACAAAGCATAAAGGTAAAAAACAGTATATACAGTGTTATCTTCATTCTAGATGTCAAAAAGTATTTGTGGCTCCCAGTGTTTTCTTTTGTGTGGAAACTGGCTCCAAATGGCTCTTTGGGTCCTGAAGGTTGCTGACCCCTGACCTAATGGTATATTTTTTTTTTAGCTGGATCGTTCTATAAAAACATGAATCAAATCTGAGAAAAGTTTCCACCTGACCTGTTGAATGTTATTGAAGCCAGAAGTTTGCCTTCATACTGTGTTTCTTGCATGCCTTTTGTGGTGTACTAATTGATGTGAAATGAATGCAATGTGGTTGTATTTGCAGAGGTCAGAGGTCACAGTCTCCAGCATCCAGCTGTGTGTCTGTGAGGAGTGACTGGTCCAGAAACAGACCTCCACACTTCAGTCATGAACCTGCAGCAACAATGTTCTTCAATCATGGAGCTCAGCTGACCATGTAAGAGAGCTGCTGACTCATTTACGGGTGTTTGAAATTCTGTGACCACTTTGTAATTTTAGTTTATATTTTTAAAGTGTTTTTATTTGTAGTTGCCTGTATTTTTATTACACTGTGTGTAACGTGGTGGTTTGTGCTGTTTGGGATCGTTTTGGTGTATTTGTGTCAGAACATCAGATAAATGATTTCATCACATTTTAAAAGAAAGTATCAGGATAATAATCTGAACTGAGTCATCAGAAACAGAAAGATGGTCTCAACAGGCCACTGAGCTGATCTCCAAAGAAATGCAGAAGATTGAAGAGTCCGAGGCTGTTTATTTGTCACAGGCATCGTCATACACGTACAACACAGTGAAATGTGCTGAGCTGCTCCTGTGACTGGACAAAACATTATAAACGATCATTAAATGAAATAATGAAACATTGTGCAGATGTAATGTTAAAGTGCTTTGTGCCACATTAGCACAGCATGTACTGACAGAGCAGTGCAAGCAGAACAAAGCAAATGAGCAAAGTGATGTAAACAGAGTAACTGAACAGAGTGAGCAGAGTAATATCAGCAGTAATGAAGCAGCAGGATCAGTGTAGCAGCGTGTGACGTCATAATGAATCAGGTATGATCTGAAATATGACAGTGAGACAAGAACATGATGTAAGGTCCTGTTTAAACCCTGATGGTGATGCTATGAGGGGAGCATGTTCTGATTTAGGACTTGGATGGTCTGAGGATAGAAGCTCCTCTCTGTTTGTGTCCTGATGGTGCAGAAGCTTCTGCCTGATTGTAGAAGGAGCTGAAGCCAGCATCATCCCAGAGGTGAAGCTCCTCTGTGTGCAGACCTGAGGTCAGATTCCTCCAGGCTGATGTTCAGGATCTACAGAAACGTGTGGTTGTAGTTATTGCTGCACTGTGTGCTGACAGCAGATACTCAGAACAAAGCGCTGCACACGTGTTCTTTACAAACATCTGTACATAGAAAATATGGATCATGGCAGTGAATGAACACGTTTCTGTCATTTGTTTCATTGGCTTCTTTTTTCTGCCTGTGTTCATGTGATTAATGTCTAACACATAAACAGGTTTGTAATCAAACATCACATCATCAGGGAGGCATCATGAAACAAAGTTACTGCTGGAGGCTGAACTCAATTTGGTGGCAATGTTCAAAAATATCACTCAGATCATTTCAAAGCTTTTAGTTCTTCTTCGTCACTTCTGTAAAATAATAGAAAGGAAATCAGAACCCAGAAGTTCACTTCCTGATGACTGAACTCTTTCAAAATAAAGCTGAAAGCTCTGAATGTGACACTGCTGCTCCACCACAGTTTTTAGAGGAGGTCAAAGGTCAGTTCAGAGTGATGGATCCCAAACTTCCAGTACATCCAGTGAAGGACATAATCAGCTCTGTGATGAAGGCTTTTACTGCGGAGTTTGTAGGCTGATCACTCTGTGTTTAATAAGACAGGCAGGAACAGCAAAGGAAACTTGGATTCTGAACTCAAACACAAGTTTCTCCACTTTGACTTTTCTCTGTGACCATCAGAGCTTCTGCACAGTGTCATCAAATCTGGATGTTTGTCACTGACAGTCAATGATTTTAGTGATAAAGAAATGTGTTCACAGAGGGAGGAAGAGGAAGAGGAGTGGTGTCTGTGAGGAGGAGCAGCTGTCCTGCTGTGCTTTGTGTCAGGACGTCCTGAAGGATCCAGTCTCTACCAGCTGTGGACACTGGTTCTGCAGACAGTGCATCTCCTCATACTGGGACCAGTCTGCTTCATCAGGAGACTGGTCCTGTCCCCAGTGTGGAGAAAGATCCAGAAGCAGAGCTGGACTGCAGACAGCCAGTCAGAGCAGCTGTGTACAAAGTAAGACTGAACATCTGTCTGCTGATGGACTCATTTCTGAAAACTGGACTTCTTGTTGTTGTTCAGACATTGAAGAGTTTTCTTTCTGTTTTTCTTTCTTTCAGCAGATGTTGGTCTGCAGGAGGTTTTAGATGAACATAAGATCAGTCTGAGGAGGAGATGTGAACGTGTGACTGAAGGAAGTGATGAAACAGGAAGTAGAACCCTCCTCAACAGGATCTACACTGAGCTCTACATCACAGAGGGACAGAGTGAAGAGGTTCATAGCCAACATGAGGTGAGGCAGCTGGAGACAGCTTCCAAGATGGACGCCCTCCATGACACTCCAATCAGGTGCCAGGACATCTTTAAAGCCTTACCTGACCAACAGAGACCCATCAGAGTGGTTCTGACCAACGGCGTGGCTGGTGTTGGAAAAACCTTCTCAGTGCAGAAGTTCACTCTGGACTGGGCAGAGGGCTTGGAGAACCAACATGTCAGTGTGGTGGTTCTGCTTTCATTCAGGGAGCTGAACCTGATCAGAGAGGAGCAGTACAGTCTTCTGGAGCTGCTCCATGTTTTCCATCCAACATTACAGAAGGTCACAGCAGAGAAGCTGGCTGTCTCTCAGCTTTTGTTCATCTTTGACGGCCTGGATGAAAGCAGACTTTCATTGGATTTCACCAACAGGAAGCTGCTGTGTGATGTCACACAGAAGTCATCAGTCAGCCAGCTGCTGACAAACCTCATCCAGGGGAATCTGCTTCCCTCGGCTCTCGTCTGGATAACTTCCCGACCTGCAGCAGCCAATCAGATCCCTCCTACATGTGTTGACAGGCTAACAGAAGTACGAGGCTTCACTGACGCCCAGAAGGAGGAGTACTTCAGGAGGAGATTCAGTGATGAAGAGCTGTCCAGCAGAATCATCTCCCACATGAAGACATCCAGGAGCCTCCACATCATGTGTAGAATCCCAGTCTTCTGCTGGATCACTGCTACAGTTCTGGAGCACATGTTGACTACAGAGCAGAGAGGAGAGCTGCCCAAGACCCTGACTGACATGTACTCACACTTCCTGCTGGTTCAGACAAAGAGGAAGAAGAACAAGTACCACGAGGGACATGAGACGAGTCCACAGGAGCTGACGGAGGCTGACAGGGAAGTTCTTCTGAAGCTGGGGAGGCTGGCGTTTGAACATCTGGAGAAAGGAAACATCATGTTCTACCAAGAAGACCTGGAGCAGTGTGGTCTGGATGTGACAGAGGCCTCGGTGTACTCAGGAGTTTGTACAGAGATCTTCAAAAGAGAGTGTGTGATCTTCCAGAAACCAGTCTACTGCTTTGTTCATCTGAGCATCCAGGAGTTTCTGGCTGCAGTCTACATGTTCCACTGTTTCACCAACAGGAAGTCAGAGGTGCTGAAGGACTTCCTGGGAAAAAAATACAAAGAGTCATCTCTGAATGATTTCCTTAAACGAGCCATGGAGAAATCCCTCCAGAGTAAAAATGGCCACCTGGACTTGTTTGTCCGCTTCCTTCATGGCCTCTGTCTGGAGTCCAACCAGAGACTCTTAGGTCTGCTGGGTCAGACAGAGAACAGTCCAGAAACCATCCAGAGAGTCATCAAGAATCTAAAAGGAAGGAAGACAAAATCCTCTCCTGACAGAAGCATCAACATCTTCCACTGTCTGATGGAGATGAACGACATCTTATTATCTCAGGAGATCCAAGAGTTCCTGAAGTCAGAGAACAAATCAAAGAAACTCTCTGAGATCCACTGCTCAGCTCTGGCCTTCATGCTGCAGATGTCAGAGGAGGTTCTGGATGAGTTGGACCTGAAGAAGTACAACACAACAAAGGAGGGACGACTGAGACTGATTGCAGCTGTGAGGAACTGCAGAAAGGCTCGGTGAGTCCAGATGTGATCATTAATATTATCAGTTGGTGATAGTTTAGTTACTCAGTCATAAACTGCAATCATTTCTTATTTGAGGTCACACTAGGGCTGCCACAAACGATTATTTTTGTGATTATTTGACTAATCAGATCAAAAATAAAACATACAGCTTATTGCACCAGCATGCATCTGCTGTTATATAACTATCATTAGCTTACAGCTTAGAGTTTTTAAGGTATGTGCTAACTAAAAATAAAGACCAGATGATAGTTTATTAAACTTTTAATGAAATTTGCAGATTGTAGCAACAAACAGAAAGGCCCCCCAAAATGTGTGCCGAGTTCTTCAGTGTGATTTCTCCACGATGAAAGCACACTGTGCTCCACATGGTTATGAAGATCTTGATTAACCACATTAGCTTCACATTAGTAACTTTGTCCTCGACAGCTCGGCCATCTTCAGAACCTGCCCAGGAATTGAACTGCACATGTGCACTGGCTCCAGACGTGGGGTTGTCCTGCATAGTCAGTGGTGTCAGTAGATCATTAAGTAAAATAATATGTAACTAGATTCCTTTGAAAGAGCAACCATGGACGACAAAGCTGGGCGGAGTCTGCTCTAAGACACCAAATGAGCAAATATTTGCTGACCTGTATCAGTGATCACCTTTTTGTTGGCCTGGTCCCCCAGTCCTCCCACTCCCCCCGGTCCTCGGTGGATGCTGTCACTTCCTCTGACACTGGCTCACCATTTATGTTGTGTCAAGAATCAAACGTGAAGATCTAATTTACTCTAAACTCTCTGACTGTTACTAATATAGTCATAAAATATGCAACAACCACTGGAGATGGAGATGAAGCTTCAACTTGCAGAAAATAGTTTATTAAAATCAGTTTGAATAAACCCAAGGCTCAGAGCAAAAGAGACAAAAGCGCCCCCAAGTGGTCAGACTGCAGTAATACTTTCACAGTGTGCAGTGATGCACAGGTCCGAGTGGTTTTACACTGAAATTCTCAACAACAGGAAACTATAAGAATTTGTTACTCTAATAATAAACAAAGAAGAAGAAAAACATTTTTCATTTAGAGTTGATGAATATAAATGAATTTGAACTTTACAAACCAATCAAAGACAAACTGATCCACGTGAGTTTATAACAATATTCAAAGGCTGCTGCTGGACACAGACAGGTAACATCATTTTGACTTGCTGTCACCTGGATCTGGAGTCATAAACACTGAAGCGCTGAACATTAATACAAGTCTGTTTCTGCCAACTAGTGATAAACCTGCAGACTAATGGCACAGAAAGCTAAAACGAGCCAATCATTTCTGTGTTTAGTTCCCCTGAAATCAGATGTGATATCAGCAGCTCTGAGTTCATTCATCATTATTGTCCAGTGATGAGATTTCTGCTCCGTTTGGTGACAGTCAGCAGATTTTTCCTGAGTGTGGACGTGAACAGTCGTACCTGACAGCAGCAGGTAGCAAACAGAGATCGTCTTTCCAGCTGGAACTCTTCACTGAGCTGAGCTCATTCAAAATGTTCTGGATTCAAGACAGGAAACAGTCCACATGTGTGTCTTCACTCTGACTCTGGATCAGATCTCACTGACAGACTGTGGACATTATGGAAGCCTAAATGTGACACCATCTTCCTCCTTCATCTGCAGATTAAAGCCAAACAAAGATTCTTATTAAAAGTCTGCAGGTCTGAGAGAGACTGAATCGTTGTGTCATGTCAAACACAGTAAGAGGAGCTGAAGCACAGATGTGAAGAGCAGATGTTCATCAGATTATGACCTCACTCTGTTTTGTCTTCATATACATTCAGTCTGTGTTTATAATGCAGACTTTCTGCTTTTATAATAACACATTTTGTATTTTCTATGATCACAGACTGGCTGACTGTGGACTCTCAGGGACTCACTGTGAAGTTGTGGCCTCGGCTCTGAAGTCCATCCCCTCCCATCTGACAGAACTGGACATGAGTGAGAACAAGCTGCAGGATTCAGCAGTGAAGCTTCTGTGTGCTGGACTGGAGAGTCCAAACTGTCGACTGGAGACTCTGAGGTGAGTTCACTGACTGCAGCTGTTGTTGTTTTTCTATATTTCTGATCTTTGATATTTGAAACGTTTTTTAGTTCCTAAATGTTCAGGATGTGTCTGAAGACAAATGTGAAGAAGTTTGAGTGCTTTCAGAAATGTTGTGTCTTTCCAAATGACTGAACAACAGTTTTCCTCTTGGCTCCAAATAGAAGTTACAGACTTGAGCAGGGTTCATTTAAAGGCTGACAGAAGTGGAGTGGTGACGGGGAGATGTTTGTCAGGACAGCTTTTCAGCCTCCACAGGTTCATGTTGTGCTCCATCAGTCAGTGAAGATGAAGTCAGTACTGGTGAGGCTGTAGAGTGTGTGATGGATGTGAATGAGGCTGTTGGAGATCTGATGATAGCAGATAAAAACAGGCTGCAGAGACTTTGAGCTTTTGTGGAAACAGACAGAGAAAAGAAAGACATGAATGTCAAAGCTAATAAAGGTGAAGTTAGGAGCTGTGATGATGTTCATGTATCAGAAGCTGATCTGGCTGCTACAGAGACGACCCACACAGCTGCTGTGGTGAGGTTTGTGTTAAAGCAGAGGAACACAGGCCCACACATGACAGCAAAGCAGGTTTCAGGCTCTGTGAGAGGATTTCAAACAGAAGCTGGAGAAGAGAAAGGACTACAGAAAGAAGGCAGCTGAGACCAGTCCAAGTGTTTCCATGGAGCCCAGTCTAACATTCATTTATACACTAACGTACAGAAGTGAACGGGAAAATGAATCCATAGTTTCAAATGTAGAAATAGTTCTCAGTTCATTTACAGAGTTTAATACAGTTCATGAGGAAATGTTCAAAACAGCAGCTGAGAAGAAATCTGCTTCACAAAGTTGGATCCAATTCCAATAGTTTGTGATGCACTTGAACGCAGCGTGAGCAGTTCACTGCCTAACCCCACAGAGACTGTCAGTCTGGACTTTTCTTTATTTCTATTGGCTGTCAGTGAGATTTCAGAGCAATCAGAGACTGTGGGTCTGTGTATGAAGTATAATTCATGTGCAGTTGTTGAAGTTGTAGAATGAGAAATAGCAGTTTGGGGTATTTCCTGCTTTCATTGTCCTGCTTGTGCTGATGAAAATGTTTATTGACGTGTGAATTCATTCTTCAACGCTCGATTCTGCCTGAACAACGAGAAACTTTGCTTATTTTTGTGTAACACAATTCAAAGTAGGGCTGGGTATCGTCACTGATTTCTAGAATCAATTCGATTCAATTCGATTGGAATGTGGGAAATGTTGCCTCAGACAGTCAGAAATATTATAATTCAGATCAGTATATTTACATATTTTTGTATCTATAAAAGGGAAGCTGGCACTTTCGCGACTTTATCAGAGGTGTGAGCATCACAGCAGAGGCCTTTGTGTCAAAGTAGCTGAAGATAAAACACAGAAAAACATGAAGCTGATTTTCCTGGGATTTTATAAAAATATTCTGCAGTAGATCAAAAACACATAAACATTACCTGATGCTGCTGAAGTGAAGCAGAGCAAAGTTACACCGTTTTTATTACAAACACAGCGTTTTGCAGTTTTGCATAATTTTAAAAAGTTTAAATTTGTTCAGTATTGAACGGCAGAAATGAGGCTTTCTTTTCGAAAGTAAGTAAAAGGAAAAAAAACAGCGGCCGACAGCGCTGTAAACAACGGTAGACTTGTGCGTAACAAGCAAGCGAATAATGCAGAAAACAGATTTTTAGACGGGAAACTGTTCTTGAAGTACAGAGAGAGAGAGAGAGAGAGAGAGAGAGAGAGAGAGAGAGCTGTGCATGACGTGTGATTTTATCCTGGTGGAAGCAAAACAGCAAAAGTCAGAGTGAGTTCATGACGATGTTTATGTGAAGCGTAGTTTGGATCTTCTTTTGCTGCTGGTTCAGTCAATATTGTTTGGAGAGAGATAAAACTAACAGCTTTAGAATCAGTGTAAAAAGGACGTAATAGAATAGAATAGCCTTTATTGTCATTGTACAGAGTACAACGAAATTGGAGTGCCACTCCCTTGGTGCAAGATTCAATAATAAATATAAATGTAAAATATAAAAAGTACAATAAAACAATCGCAAGTATTCAAACAATAGTAAGTAAGATATATGCAGGATAGCAGCATTACTATAATGACAGTATGAATAGCAGCATAATATAATGGCAGTGACGGTATGGTATAGCTAAGCAGGTTCAAACAGGTTAAACACAAAGCTCGGAGCCGCTGAAACATCAGAATCAGCGAGCTGTCGGCTTTCAACCCCGACCGTGTCCGTGTCATCGGGTGAGAAAAGCGACATCTCACTGATTCTGATTCGCGGGTCGCGCTGTGTGTTTAAGTCTTTGTGCAGAATCCGTGTTCCTGCTCTCATTTACTGTCTTAGCTGTTGTTGAGATTTTGTGAGATTTCACCAGAAATTCTGGAATTTCAAGCAAAATAAATTTATATTAAAAAATAGATTCAGGATTTTAATTAATCGATTTTACGTTATCCAAGCCAGAATCGATTTTAATCGATAAATCGATTATAAAAACCCACCCCCTAAAAGCGTCCTATTAGACCCATTAAACACTAACATAGATGAATACTCAGATTTAAACCTTTATTGTTTCACAAAGGGTTAAAAAGGGAACGTCCACAGTTTAGACTGCAGCAGATTTTATTAAAGCAGTTTGACAGGAAGTAAAGCAAAAACACAAAGAATAAGTGTTTCACATATTAATACATATAACATAATAATAAAAGAAAAGCAAAATAATGATAAAAAAGAATGAAAAAGTTGTCCAGAGCAGCAGGATGTCTGAGGTCTGCAGAAACACAAAAACACAGCAGCTAAAAATAGTTGTTGAAAGAAAACGAGGTGGGAGCTGCTGATTCCTGAGCTTTGATACTGGATTAGCTTCAGTAGTTATTCCCATCACTGCTGTAGGAGCTACATTTAGTCACAGCTGATTGTCTTCTTTGACCAATCAGAAGACTACTGTTGTAAAAACAAGCAGACAAAGAACCAATGAGAGTGAAGAACAGGATAAAGAGCTCGTGTGATGGAGGCAAAGCAATAATCAGCAGACTGTAGCAGTTTCTATCTGGATGAAAGTAGAAGGAGCTCAGCGGAGCTCAGTCCCATATCTTTGGTTAGAAACAACATCAGTGATTTCCTGCTGCTCGAGATGATTCCAGCAGCTCTCATTACAGCAGCTGATGAGAGAAACAGCTGATGGCTCACAGCTCGTGCACTGTTGGATCTCCAGATGTTCACGTGGCTGAAGTCTGTGAAGAAACTGTGGTCCACGTAGTTCACACGGCCTCAGATTGGACCGAGCTCCCTGGATCACTGCAGCATCCTCAGCTGGTACATGGACGTCTCTGCTCCTCAGTCTTGGAGCCCCTGCAGGTCCGTCCACACCACCAGGGTCTTCTCACTCACCTTTCCTTTGTCCTCGTCCTTCATCGGCCGTGCTGTGTCTTTGTTCCTGCGGTGTTGTTCCCACGATGCAGCGCTGATGTTCCCCCCTTGAATGCACAACAAGTACGGTGCTGGTCTTACTCGGGTGAAGCAGAGACAGATTGAAGTCTTTCAGGCTTTAGTGCCGACTTCCCTGACAGAGGCTGGACTCCATGGTCTGCACAGGAGGCTTCTACACTGTGTGGAGGTGACTCCTGGACTTGAAGACAGGCTGCAGGTACATGTGTGATGAAGAGGAGCTACAGCAGTGTGATGGAGCTGCAGGTGTGAAGGAAGTCCTGCTGTCCTGTCCCACCCTCATCTTTGCTTCCTCTGTCTTCTCTGGACTTGTCCTCCTGTTTCAGAAACAGCACTGCTTCATGCCGAGGGTGGACGGGAGCGTTGGCTCTGATTCTTTTACCGTCCACCACAAGGAGACACTGATGCTGACCTCCTGATTCATCTGCATGTGTTCTGCTTCACACTGCTCACCTCCACCAAAGACTTCACAAACATCTTCTTTCTTTGAGTCCAGTTTGTCCCACAAACACTTCCAAATCTCCTCCTCTGAGATTCTGCAGCTTCTTGCAGTGTGACTCAGCTGACTTCTGACAGACCACAGACTGGCACAGCATCCACATGTGTCTCCTTTCAAACAGGCTCTTGATGTTTCCTCCCACATCATTCTGGCCTCTCAGTCTCCTTTGTTCTCCAGCTCTGTAGCTCCAGCTGGTGAAGCTTCAGTTTTCCATGTTGGTAACAGTAAACTACAGCCTCTGCTGTCAGCTGGGTAACTAAACAGAGCTGCAGCACGTCTCTGCGGTGGTGCTACATCCAGCCTGCAGACGGCCGTCTACATGTTGTAGTGGTTTACAGTCACCAGGGGGCGCTGTCCCAGCCATGCAGGCAGTGGGCTGCTCTGCTTGTGCTGTTGTTGGTGAAGCTGAAGTGAAAGCGAGAGTTAAAACCCTGAACAGTGTCCACTGAGCTTCTCATGCTCTTCTCATGCTCAAAGAAGTTTAACAGGAAGGACGACTCGTCCATCAGGCGTCCAGCTGTCCGTGACCGTGTCCACAGCAGAGTGTGACCGAGGCTTCATGCTAACACGCACACATGAAGCTAATACCACCACGAGCAGCTGCTCAGTGGATTTGGAGGACAAATGTCTGCAGCTTCTCACAGGCAGTATGCAGAATGTGGATCTCCACAAAGACTGTGGAGAGCTCGTCCCACACTCTAAATCCAAACTTGTCTGCACAAAACTTCTCACACGTTCCCGTCACAAGTGTCTTCTAAGTGAAGCTACCAGGTTCAGGTCCAGCTTGTTTATCTGGAGCTGCAGGAGATGATCCATCCTCACAAAGCAACACAGCAGATATGCAAACACACAACACAACCAAAGGATTCTCTCTGCATGTCTGTGGCTGATGCTGCTGGAACGAAGCTGTTTGAAACCTTGTTGTTCTGCACTTTGGGACCAGAAGAGGAAACTGAAGCTCTGTGCAGAGGGTCCAATGGAAGCAGCCAAGCGCTGTAAGTGTCTGCTGTACAGGGATGCTGGTTCAGCTGTGGCTCAGTTTCACAGTGTGACTCAATAAAAGCAGCAGGAAATCAAAGCTTGATGCTTTCATCAGTGTGGAAATAAGAAAGTTTCCTGTGACAGACGCTGGAGCTCTTTCACTCTCAGCTTCACAGTTTCAGCTTCAAACTTCTTCCAACATGTTTCTAACACGGCCACATTCCACCTTAATGGAGCTGATATCTTGTGCATCAGCACATTTTCTAAAGGCAGCGATCACATCTTTAGTTTTGGATGTTTAACTGCAGATTGTTTATGTGTTTATAGCACATTAATTACAGCAGCAGCGTTGACCACAGTGCTGTACAAGAATCCAAGATAACTATTAAAATAACTCCTAATATTAATATCACACATCAAATATCAAATAACTCTCATGCTGTATTAAAAGCCAGTGAATACAAATGTGTTTTCAGAGCAGATTTACAGAGACTGACAGCAGGAGCTGGGGCTGTTCGATAGAACGATGTATATATGATGACCATATGAAAACGTCTATCGTTTCATATCACGCTCTTTGTTTCCTGCTTATGTGTTTGTGTTTTCCAGATAAAGCTTTCAAAATAAATCTGAAGATCCTGTTGAGAGTTTTCAAAATAAACACAATACAGTACTGCGGTCGCTCGTTTATCGAGTTACGTTCTAAAAATAAGTCTCAGAATGAAGTAGCAGCTTTATGTTTTACAAGTATTATAGAAGTTTTAAGGCAGTTAAACCCTCACTGCACACTTTCTACACTTTTCTCAGACAGGCATGAACATTTTCACACTTTTCTCTCTTGTTTAAACAAAGTTCAAACCTTCATAGAAAAATAAGTTCATTATTAAAGAGTGAAAGCAAAGTGTTTCTGAAACGTGTCAAATCAGCCTTTGCTGGCATTAAATGAGCTTGGTTCTGTGTGAGGAGCACTCGTCCATGGCCTGGGCTCCTTGCTGTCAGGTAAAGTTTCATAAAGCTTTTGAGTTTTTCTGCAGATAATGTTGGTGTCCAGCACGATGTTCTTTTTCCTGCGGTCACTGAGCCACAAAGCCAAAGCTGACTCCATCCTTACGATGTTCTTGTTGTGGACAGTTACAACCTTTTTGCCTCCTTGTTGAAACTATGATGGTCAGCATCTTCCTCTGCCTTTGGCTGCTACCACAGCTGCAAAACGTCTCGTCATCATTGTTGTTTGTTGGGACAAAACGTACAAACATACAGTGCAGCACTGCAGAGTCACACTGCTGTAAATTTGAACACATTCTGTACTGTACAGGAGACACAGCATGAGATTGGCTGACAATGGTCTACAGCCAATCAGGACGCAGAACACAACGCGCTGTACAAAACAAAAACATGCAAAATTGCACAAAAAAGATCAGCGAAACAGCGAGGCCGCCAAAGGTGAACTGTGTTACAGCGAGGGACCAGCGTATATGTGGTTGTTGGGACGATAAATGTCTTTGAGCTTGTGTCAGAAGACGAGCTGCAGCTTTCTGGACCAGCTGCAGTCTTGCCAGGCAGGTCCCACTAACTCCAACATATAAGGAGTTACAATAATCCAGCTGGGACGTCATGAAAACGTGGATCGCCCGTTCAAGGTTTTTAAAAGATATAAATGATCTCACCTTAGATAAAAGCCTCAGTTTGAAGAAAGACCGCTGTACAACTGAGCTCAGCTGTTTTTCAAATTGCCGTCAAATATAAGCCCCAAATGTAATAATGCGATTTAATAAAAGAGCTGAACCAGTCTAATAGAGCGCCCTTGATGCCGCCATGCTCCAATGGTGAGGTCAAGATGCTGTGGTCAAGGCAGCAGTCAGATCCAAAAGCACAGCGGAGTCTCCTGATCAGTGGCTGATAAAAGATCATTAAGAACTTTTCAAAGTGCAGTTTCAGTGCTGTGAAGAGCTTAAAAACCAGACTGAAACCTTTACAACAGATTGCAGCTGAACAAATATAATCTTTTACAAAATCTTCGACAGGAAGGGAAGCTTTGAAATAGGCCTGAAGTTTGAGCGGACAGAGGATCCAGATCAGGTTTTTAGTACAGGCTGTACAACAGCATGTTTAAAACAGGCTGTACAACACCTGAACTAAGACTGCTGTTAAAAATCGCTAAGATGTCGGAACCGACAACCTTTAAAATCTTTTTAAACACGTGTTGGAACAACTTAATTTGGACAAGATGATGTCTTTATAGCATCACATCGTTCCTCCACCTGATCAAACCACACAGGCTCAAACTGATCAAAAACAGCTGAGCAGGTGAATATTTTAGCCCCGGTGCGATCTCGGGCGAGAGTATCGATGATGGCCAAAGGGCAGCGTCCAGCTCTACGGCCGCTGAAGAGCAGACTCAACAGACGCGCGTGATGTGGATCCTACTGCTCTAAAATTGGAGCTTCTTCAATCCATTAAAGAGGACATTAGTACGCTGTTAAAAGAAGAAGTCAGAAATGCATTGAAAGAAGATTTTGACAATATAAGGGCTGACGTGCAAGGACTGAGAAATGAGATCGCTAACAGCATGGCGGCGACGTGCGGCGAAGTTGATGGAGTAAAGGTTACAGTGAAAGAAGCTGAGGATGGGCTGTCAATGTGGAGCGATGAGGTGACCACCCTGCAGTCTACAGTAGAGAGTATGAAGGAGGAGCTGTCTGACCTGAAGGATAAATGTGATGAAGGCAGGAAGCGGAGAGCTAACATCCACATCATAGGGATCCCAGAGGGCCTGGACTCGAGCTCCTCCACGGCCATATCCGTGCTACTACGTGAAGTGCTGGGTATGGATAAAGACGTTATTGTCGACCGCTCACACAGGAGCCCTATCCTGAGAAAGCCAGCTGGTAACCCGCACGCCGTCATAGCCGAGCGTCACTACTACCAGGATTGTGTGGCTACGCCGTGCCAGGGCCCAAGCCCCGCTTGAGTTTAACGGACAACCTATTGCAATATTACGACTGGGCGATATGACCCAAAGTTCATATCTCGATATTCTTTAGCTGGATGGCGATATACGATATATATCTCGATATTTTTGAAGCCAGAAAGTACGAACAAAAAGAGAGTTCTTAGTCAAAGCTGTGTCCCAAATCTCACACAGGCACATTTATTAACATACAGCGTAGATGTACATGAAACAGTTACTCAGGAATAAATGATCAGCATTTATTAAATAATAATGCTCCATAAATAAAAGAAAACAATGTTGTTTTTGTGCATAACAAAAAGCTCACAATCGTGCAGTCAAAATGTAAACAGACGCTGAGCATAATAACAAGCAGCTGCTCTGTTCCCAGGTTCTACTGCGTGACTGACAGCCTGGAGTTTGAAACCCTCTTTGTAACCGTGTCTCTTACAGGTGCCATTTATGGTCCTTATACACACTCAATACAGTAATATTACGTTGAAGCAGAGTACGTATCACTCCGCGAGGCTCCTCGTAGCTATAATGCTCCAACAATCCATCAAGCGGTGCGGCCTCGTAGCTGAGCAAAGTCGTACCAAAACATCTTTTGAAAGGTTTCTGAGCGCCGTGTAGCACATAAAATCGGTTCGAGGTCAGTAAGCACAACCAGAATTCATCCATAAGCCGCACTGTCGATTTATGAGAAAATTACAGGATTTTAAGTGCAGAAAATATAGTTTATGGTTTTCCTTTGATCTTAGCAAATATCTACGCCTCTAATTGGGACGATCACAGATTTTTCACTAATGTCTTTGCGCGGCTCCCCAATATGTCATCACACAATATCATCTTTGAGGGAGACCTAAACTGCTCATTATCTGCTATGGACCACAGTTCACACAAAAGTACACTTAGTCCAAAGTCAGCATGCGTCATTCAGAGCTTTCTTGATAATTATGGGCTGGCTGATGTATGGAGATTTCATAATCCTGCTTCACATCAATACTCTTTTTTTTCTAATGTCCATAAAACATATATTTGTATAGAAAAACGTCTCCCTTTAGTTACAGAATGTGATTATAAGACTCTGGTGATTTCTCCTCTTGTTTTTTCAATGTGTATTCCTGATGCCTGCTCCAACTATCAGCCATGGAGATTCAACTCAGTGTTGTTAGCAGATGAAGAGTTTGTCAGTTACAAAAGGTCTCAAAGAGATTTTTTTTCTATCAATCAGACCCCAGAGATGTCATCATCAGTCATTTGGGAATCTCTAAAAGCATCTGAGAGGCCAAATAATTTCATTTTGTGCCAAACAGAATAGAATAGAATAGAATTAGAATAGAATTCAACTTTATTGTCATTGCACATGCACAGGTACAGGGCAACGAAATGCAGTTTGCATCCATCCAGAAGTGCTTTAGTGACATAGATATATTACAATATATATTAGCAATAATATAGATATGTGAGTATATTACAGAAATGGGTCTATTATGGTATGTTATAATGTACACGGTATGAAGTATGTTGTGAATGTTCTATAACTATAAGTATGTACAGGCTGTAGTGAGTACGAGCTATGTACAGAATATGAACAGGATATAAATATGAAAAACTATACAGAATATGAAATAAATAACTTTACAGAAATCTGAGATATACAGCTATACAGAAATGGGAACTATGCAAGTTGTAAACAGTTGTAGGGTTAAAGATTATCGAATGTACAGAATGATTATTTACACAGAGCTATACAGTAGTGCAGTTAAGATAAGTGAGATATGTAGATAGTTTCTACAGAGGCTATATAAAGTGCTGGTGGTTGTGAGTGGTGATTCAGTCCATGTTATTATTGTGTGTTTGAGGGTACAGTTGTCCATTGTGGGTGTGTGTATGTTCAGTCCATGAGTTTAACATGGGTCAGATGTCAGGAGGCAGAGTTCAGGAGTCTGACAGCTGTGGGGAAGAAGCTGTTCCGGTACCTGGTGGTCTTAGTTCGGAGGCTCCTGTAGCGCCTCCCGGAGGGCAGGAGGGTGAAGAGTCCATGTGATGGGTGACTGGGGTCTTTGATGATTTTCCCAGCCCTTTTCAGACACCGCTTCCTGTAGATGTCTTTTATGGCAGGAAGTGGTGCTCCGGCGATGCGCTGGGCAGTTTTCACGACCCTCTGCAACGCCTTCCGGTCCGAGGCAGAGCAGTTCCCGTACCAGACTGTTATACAGTTGGTCAGGATGCTCTCGATGGTGCAACGATAGAAGTTCACCAGGATGTCTGAGGACAGGTGGTTCTTCCTCAGAGTCCTCAAGAAGAAGAGGCGCTGGTGAGCCTTCTTGACCAGCTTGGAGCAGTTGGTTGTCCAGATGAGATCCTCGGAGATGTGGACTCCCAGGAACTTGAAGCTGCTCACACGCTCCACAGCTGTCCCCTTAATGTGGATGGGTGGATGTGGGTCAGCATTCCTCCTGTAGTCCACGATGAGCTCCTTGGTCTTCTCGGTGTTAAGCAGCAGGTTGTTTCTGTCGCACCACTCAGCCAGACGATCCACCTCCTCCCTGTAGGCGGCCTCATCGTTGTCACTGATGAGGCCAATCACCGTGGTGTCATCTGCAAACTTAATGATGGTGTTGGAACCATCAGCAGGTCTGCAGTCGTGGGTGAAGAGGGAGTAGAGGAAAGGGCTCATCACACAGCCTTGTGGTACACCGGTGTTCATTGTGATGGTAGATGAGCAGTGGTTATCCAGCCGGACATGTTGGGGGCGGTTGGAATAAAATAGGGACCGAGCGCCTCTCTCAGTTAGCTGATGAAATGACTAAACTACATGCTGTGTACAGCCACTCTCCTGAGCCTGTATTATATACACAGCGGTTACAATGACAAACTGAATACAATCTCATATCTACAAAACAAGCTTAGTCAAAGTTGCAGCTACGCTTATGAACATGGAGAAAAAACAGGCGAGTTATCAGCTCACCAGCTACGACTAAGAACAGCTAACCAACTATCCTTGAGATCTACAATGACCAGGGAATAAGGTCTACAGACAACCAAACTATCCTTGAGATCCACAATGATTTCAATAAGGTGTTTTATATTCCCTCCTTGGGAGAAGATGCGATCGCTAGTCTGGAGGAACCTGTCTCTAATGTTGAAATTGAAACGGCCGTACGGAGCATGCAGTCTGGAAAATCTGCTGCCCCGACGGGTATCCATCTGATTTTTTCATAAAGTTTTCTGACCGACTGAATTCACTGTTAAAATCAACTTTTGAAGAATCCTTCCTCTCACAGTCGTTGCCTCCAACAATGCATCAAGCAGTGATGTGTTTAATTGTAAAACAGGAAAAAGACCATTTAGATTGTCGTTCATGTCGTTTAATATCTTTGTTCAACACAGACACCAAGATCCTGGCTCAAGTGTTGGCCCGTCGCTTACACAAGTATTTGTCCTCCATTATTTCACCAGACGGGCTTTATTAGGCACTCTTTTTTGAACATTAGAGCTCTATTAAATATCATTTATACCCATGTTAAAGGTGATACATTGGAAACTGTAATTTGGCTTGACGCAGAAAAGGCGTTGGATCGGGTGAGATGGGATTTTTTTTATACGCTTAAAAAATGTGGCTTTAATTTTGTATCTTGGATAAAAGTATTGTATTGCTCCCCTCTAACAGCCGTCCGGACTAACAATAATCTGCCCCCCAGGACAGGGATGCCCTCTGTCTCCTTTTTGCCATTGAACCGCTAGCTGTTGCTCTGAGACAATGTGTTGGTGTTGAGGGAAAACATCGAGGGGGTATCGAACATGAAGTCTCTCTTTATGCCGACGACATGATTTTATTTATTTCCAACCCATCGAACAGCCTCCACAAACTTTTGGATAGACTTACAATAATAATAATAATACGTTTTATTTATAGGCGCCTTTAAGAGCCTCAAGGTCACCTTAATGCATACTTAAGGAATTTGGGACAATTTCTGGATATAAAGTGAATTTTGGGAAGAGCGAGGCAAAGTCTATCTGTACGACAACTGGGGAGTTTTGTGTATTTTAGCCCCTTTTAAACCCAGCTATAAGAAGTTTAAGTACTCGGGCATCTGTGTGACAAGAAAACCACAAAGATGTGTATAAAACTATCTTCCTTTATTGTCGAAGCTTAAAGAGGATTTTGGAAAATGTGAGTTTTGCCTCTTTATATTTATGGTGGGAATGCAGAACAAGGAGCAAAGATGAATGTGATGCTGAATCAGCAGAAGACTTGGACTCATTTGATTCCAGCTTTGATATCATTGATTTCAATATGTCCATTTCTGTCACACTTCACCTATAAAAGTGAAGCCATGTGGTTCCTGGAAGGAAAAACACGACTTTTTCAAGTCTTTGTCCTGTTTTTATGAGAAATGTACGACTTTAATGTGAAACATTCAGAGTTTTTTCTCTTGTTGTGTTTGTTTGAAGCTGCTTCCTGTTGGCTTCAGCTGTTTGGAGTTTCCATTTTCTAAACTTCTACATTCTGAACCTTCTTCAGCTCTGAACAGATGATGAAACACTGAATGATTTCAAGCACTTTGTCTAATAAACTTACATCTTTCATTCTTTATACAGATTGAAGAGCTGTGATTTGTCAGATATTGGCCTTGATTATCTGGCAGCAGCGCTGAAGTCCAACCCCTCGTATCCCACAGAGGTGGACCTGAGTGGAACCTACAGCAACCTGCAGGATCCAGGAGTGAAGCATCTGTGTGATTTGCTGGAGAATCCACGATGTCGATTTGAAACTCTGAGGTCAGTCAGCATGTTTTAGTTGTGCTGAGATGAATATGATGTGAAAGTTGTGCTGACACTAAACTGCAGACATCAGGCTGATATTATACTGATCCACACTGAGGATCTTCATGGTAAAGTCTGTTTTCTTCTTCTCTGGTTTAGTCCATTGACTGCAGCAGAACAATGTTCACATTTCAAACAGTGATACTCAACGTATGGCCCGCGGCCCACACGCGGCCTGCCCACCTTTCCTGATTCAGAGAGAGGGGACCCTGATTAACTGTGTAGCTTCTTCCTCACAGTTCTAAGTATCAGACACAACAATGAATAATCCACAGCTGACTGTCTTTAGCAGGTCAAAGGTCACGGCACACAGCAGACAGTCAGAAATATTCTAACTCTGATCATTTATCAGTTGTGACACTGTGAGACTTGATCAGAGGTGTGATCATCACAGCAGAGGCCTTTGTGTCAAAGTCACTGAGGATCAAACAGAAACACATGAAGCAGATTTTCCTCTTCTGGCTTTTTATAGCAGATAACCTTCAAAATATTCTGCAGTCGATCAAAAACTGAAGCAAACCATGAAGCAACATGTGAACATGAGCTGATGCTGCTGAAGTGAAGCAAAGTTACAGAGGTTTGATTACAGACACAGCTGAGAGTTTGTAATCTGTCATCATTTTAAAAAGTTTCCATGGAACAGCAGAAATGAGGCTTTACTGTCAGAGGCCGACAGCACTGAACACAACAGCAGACTGGTGGCTAATAAACAGTGAATGATGCAGAAACAGATGTTTGAAGCTGTTCTTGGAGTACACTGAGAGAGAGAGAGCTGTGCAGGCAGGAACAGCCAAAGTCAGAGAGAATTCATGAGCATATTGATCAAACGTGAAGCAGAGTTTGGATCTTCTTCTGCTGCTGCTTCACTCAGTTTTGGTTGGAGACAGATGAAACCTGCAGCTTCAGGATCTGTGAGCTGTCCACTTTCAGCCCCGACGGCGTGTCCGTGTACGTGCCGTCGAGTGAACGATCCACGCTCTGTGTTTCCATCTTTGTGTGTTTAGCTGCTCTCATTTACTGTTTTATCTGTTTGCTGCTTGTTGAAATAGTTTGTGAGCTTTAACCTGAGATTCTGGCAAAATACATTTATATTAAACATCGATTCAGGATTGAATGAATCAACATCGTTTTATTCAAATTAAAACCATTTAAATGGGAACATGAATTTTTTACAGCCGCCTCTAATGCTGGGTAATGTCAGCTGGTCCATGTGCAGCTGGCTGTGAGGCTCAGGGAGCGTCTACAAAGTGCAACACTGAAAGAACATCATCCATAAATATTGAGTAAGAACTGGACTCTCATACAGCGAGACTCAAATGCCTTTAAACATCAGCTTATCCTGCTGATCCAAGTCCAACACTGAGTTTGTAAAAACATGTTTGTCAATCAGTTTGTTTGGTTTCTGAGGAAAATGATTCAATAAGTTGCTGCTAATACACAACATTTCATCATATTTCCTCATAACCCTCTTTTGTCTGACCATTTGATCCCATTTGAATTTGCAATAAAGGATCCACAGAGTTTGGTGACAATAATGACAGTAGATGTTTGTGTGAAAGTGCTGGAAGCAAATGAGTGTGTGATGTTCTTTCAGTGTTGCACTTTGTAGACGCTCCCTGAGCACTGGTCTCACAGCCAGCTGCACATAGAGACCAGTGTTGTTAGTCCAGGTCAGAAGATGACTTGTTGGAATGAAAATGAGCTTGTAGTTTGTCTGCTTTAATAATGTGACTGGAAAAAGGTGTTGGACTTCAAATATGTCCATTTCTGTCACACTTCACCTTTAAAAGTGAAGCCATGTGGTTCCTGGAAGGAAAAACACGACTTTTTCAAGTCTTTGTCCTGTTTTTATGAGAAATGTACGACTTTAATGTGAAACATTCAGAGTTTTTTCTCTTGTTGTGTTTGTTTGAAGCTGCTTCCTGTTGGCTTCAGCTGTTTGGAGTTTCCATTTTCTAAACTTCTACATTCTGAACCTTCTTCAGCTCTGAACAGATGATGAAACACTGAATGATTTCAAGCACTTTGTCTAATAAACTTACATCTTTCATTCTTTATACAGATTGTGGAGCTGTGGTTTGTCAGAGATCAGCTGTGATTATCTGGCAGCAGCACTGAAGTCCAACCCCTCCCATCTGAGACAGCTGGACCTGAGCATCAACAACAAGCTGCAGGATCCAGGAGTGAAGCATCTGTGTGGTTTCCTGGAGAGTCCAGGATGTAAACTTGAAACTCTGAGGTCAGTCAGCATGTTTTAGTTGTGCTGAGATGAATATGATGTGAAAGTTGTGCTGACACTAAACTGCAGACATCAGGCTGATATTATACTGATCCACACTGAGGATCTTCATGGTAAAGTCTGTTTTCTTCTTCTCTGGTTTAGTCCATTGACTGCAGCAGAAAAATGTTCACATTTCAAACCTTCAAAGAAGAAGAAAAATCCTCCACTGGAAAATTCACTGTGAAACTCTCAAACTCTTCATTGCACCTTAAAGTCTGTCTGACACTGAAATCCAAAGCAAAATGTGCGTTTGCTTTACAGACAGCAGTCCAACACAAACATACACACATCATCCAAAACACAGTCCAACATCCAAATCTCCTCCACTGCCAGCATGAATGATGGGAAAGAGAAGGAGCAACACTCTGACATTCAGGGTTAGAATGAGTTTCATCAAGCAGACTGTGAAGATCAAAGCTGCATTAGAAAGCTTACATGAATGAATGAGTGGACAGAAGTGGACAGAGATCATCTGAAGCACTTCAAAGGCTTTAAATCAGCACATTTCTCTTTATTCTTTATCAACTCTGTTAGTTTCTCTCAGTTTTCTGTGGAATGAAGCTAACAGCAGGCTAATAAGATGCTGACCAATAGGTTTCTATTAAAGGTTGTAATTTGTATATGAAAAAGTGCTTTGGCTCAGCAGGGATCAGCTTACAGGTAGAATACAGCTGCTGGATGGGATTAGCATGTCATAGCTATCTACCAAACTGCTAACTGGGGGATTTCAGGCCATCTATGGATCATTTTTGCTAACTGTTTTTTCAGCTTAGGCTCACAGGGCTGCAGCCTGTGCCCTAGCTGTCATAGGGCAAGAGGCGTGGTCCACCTGCACAGGTGAGCAGTCCATCACAGGGCCAACAGAGAGCGACAGAGAAGCACTCCCTCACATCCACACCTACAGCCAATGTAGAAGCACCAATGAACCTAAGCAGCATTTCATTGGACTGTGGGAGAACATCCAACCTCCACAGGAAGGCCCAGCTGACCAACAAGCTTCAACCTACAACCTTCTTGCTCTAAGGCACTAGTGCTAACCACTTTTGCCCATTTCAGCCCAAATCCTGCATCTTCCTGTTTCTGACTCCAGGCCAGCTCCACTAACACTTTCTCATCAGACACTGCCACCTAGTG
The DNA here is from genome assembly GCF_057381915.1 of Diplotaxodon limnothrissa. Taxonomy (NCBI): domain Eukaryota; kingdom Metazoa; phylum Chordata; class Actinopteri; order Cichliformes; family Cichlidae; genus Diplotaxodon; species Diplotaxodon limnothrissa. Next base: position 1,542,020 of record NW_028188555.1, on the reverse strand, counting down.
GAGGAAGTCTTAGTTCCATTTGAAGCTTCAGATTACAGTTAGTTCCTTTACAAAGAGGTGGAGGTGGTGGGGCCACAGCACCATCATCACTGAGTGCCATAGGACACTTAACCTTTGTTTCCATATGCTGGGAACTTCCTGTTGTTCCAAGGAGGACTGGAAAATGTGTGAAAATCTCCCAGTCACTTCCTCACAGCACACTTCAATCATTTCCCTCCCACAGCATCAGGACCAGGGCTTTTTCTCTCTTTGGTCCCACTAAGAGATTTCCACACAAACACCTCATCAGTGGGACTCTCAGAGCTACCAGCCCTTTGCTACAATCACAAAGCTCTTCATTGAAATCAATGATATCAAAGCTGGAATCAAATGAGTCCAAGTCTTCTGCTGATTCAGCATCACATTCATCTTTGCTCCTTGTTCTGCATCCCCACCATGGACTTCATTCCTTTCCAAGCCAGCCTTGAGTGTCCTTTATTCAGCTCATCCTCTGCTTTACTTTTACACCTGATTTTAGCTGCTTTATCTCTCTTTCAACAGGTTTCTGTGCCTCAATCTTTTTCTTCTCTCCCTCATAACAAGACAGCTTCTTCTGCCTGAGAACATGTTGGAGTGATTTACTAATCCAGGGCTGCTTATTGGGGAAAATACTTCCTGTTTCCAAAGTAATCCCCATTTTTCCCAGAAAGAAATGTCAGTAGAAATTGATGATCTAAGTGAGAACATGAGCCTTTAAAAAGTCCCAGTGGGTGCAGTCAAAGCAGTCCCTCAGTCCCAGTATAGAGTCTTTGGTCCAGACTGGAACAGCTGTGTGCCCAGTCTGAGCTCTCTTCAGTGCTGTGACCTGACAGACCCAGAGGGGCCATCACATCACATTTAGAAGCTCCCCTGATGGAGCCACAACACATGTCCAATACTTAGTCTGTCTTGTTGGACCAACTGGAAGAAATGATTCAAGGACTTAGTCACAGAACAGAGATTCAAATCTCCAAAATCCAACTGGCTGCATCAGGACATATAGTCTGAAACTCTGCACAGTTTCCTGTTTGAAGCTGCTTCCTGTTGGCTTCAGCTGTTTGGAGTTTCCATTTTCTAAACTTCTACATTCTGAACCTTCTTCAGCTCTGAACAGATGATGAAACACTGAATGATTTCAAGCACTTTGTCTAATAAACTTACATCTTTCATTCTTTATACAGATTGTGGAGCTGTGGTTTGTCAAAGATCAGCTGTGATTATCTGGCAGCAGCACTGAAGTCCAACCCCTCCCATCTGAGAGAGCTGGAGCTGTATGGAAACAACCTGAAGGATCCAGATGTGAAGCAGCTGTCTGATCTTCAGCAGAGTCTAGACTACAGACTGGAGACTCTGAGGTCAGTAGAGTGATGGAGTGAGTGGGTGGTGCTGTCAGCAGTATTGTACTAAACACAGTCAGTATGAAACAAAGATCCAGTGTTTCCTGTAAAGCTGCAGCTTCTCAGTGAAGCTGTGAGAGGAGAACGGTGACAGGCTTCAGGATTGGACACAAACACTTCCTGTTTCTCACCTTTATGGTCACCATAGTAACGGCTGACACGCTCTGATCAAACACTGTCAACAGCCAATCAGCTCTCTGAACAAAGCAGCACGCAGACCAATGACTGCATTGATTTCCAAGTTTAAAGCAGTGAAGAACACAGTCTGTAGGTGAGGAAGAATTTAGTGAGAGCAGATGTTTGGATGGAATTCCTCCAGTTAACAGCTGGAACCGTCCATCTGGATTGTTGGGCTTGTTGTTGGGGTTCCTACAGAGCTCAGAGTGGACACACCAAGGTTCTTCTAATGAATGAAAGTCCAAACTCAAACTAGGAGGGAAAAACATTTTCAGCAACTTCAATAAAAATCCAAAGATTAGAAAAAGTGAAGCAACAATGAGTCCTAGTACAGTCCCAGCACTGACGTCCCTGCTGCTCTTTATACTGGATGTGCTGCATCACTGACTGACAGCTGATGAAGAGTCTCTGGAAACACTCGTTTATCTCCTCTGCTCTTCCTCCTTCTCTCTGCAGGTGGAGCTGATGATGGTAAACAGGACGGTGTGTGTGCTGAGAGAGGAGCAGCTGTGTCCTGATGATCCAGAGAGGTTGAAGCAGCAGCAGCTTGTGTGTAGAGACGCTCTGACTGGGCCATGTTACTGGGAGGTGGAGAGGAGAGCTTCATCCAGCAGTGACTGACAGAGGAATGAAGTGCAGATGACTGTCAGTGCTGCAGAGTGAACTGCTCTGAGAACAGCTCCACTGTCAGACACAATGTAGAGTCCAGCATCAGCCCTGTGTGTCCCTCTGGATCTGACAGAGGATCATCAGTGTATCTGGACTGCTCTGCTGCTGCTCTGTCCTTCTACAGTCTCTGCACAGTCTCTGTCTCACTCTGGAAAGATTTTACAACTTGTTGTAATTACAGAACGTTAATATAATATTCAAACATGTGATCTTCTCTTTATTTCTGAATCTTTACCAAATAAAGAAAAACCAAACTAACAAACAGAAGCTGTCGTGTCCTTTTTCACCACATCTGTGAATCTTTTCTGTGTTTTTCCTCTTTTCCTCCTTCCTGCAGCTCCATCTTCATCATTCTGTGTCCAGTATATGTGAACACGTCCAAAGCATCTGAGCCTCATGTTACCCGTTTGTGTGAGTTACGCCTGTCGTTGTGTTGTGGTGTATAAATAAGGGGCAGGAGACAGCGCTGGATCTCTGAGTTCTTTACTCTCAATTTCTGCAACATCTGCAATATCTAGAAATGCAAACCTGTGAGCTGTGTGTGTTGTGCGTCTGCTCGGCCACCTCTCCTCCGGCCATGCTGGAAGCAGCTGTGCGTTTGACAGTTTTATCGACTCGACAATAATCGAACAAATTAAATGTTCAAAAATATCAACTTAAGCACTTCAAAGTCAACAAAAAGCTTAAAACAATGAAATAATATTTCACTGACAAAACAACAGCTCATAAGAACGATACACAAAATAATACAGAAACAAACAAATAAAAGTTATTAACCAGGATCCATGTTTTTGTCACAAACACTGAATCAGCTGATTCACTCTTTATGTTTCTGAGTTTGTTTTGTGATTATAGTTTCCTGTCTCGTGTGTGTAATTGGTCCCAGCTGTGTTTCCCTCCTGCCTCCCGTTCCCTGATTACTAAACTGCGTCCACGCCGCCGGCGCTCCTCTCCACAGCTGGATTCCAGGATTTCAGAGCATCCAGCTGTGGTGAGTGATGGAGACACTTTCTCTGCTCCCTCAGTAATCAGGACAGTTTATTGAACATCAGAGGACATAAAGGACTGTTTTTCACCTGCCCGTTCTGAACCTGGACATTAAAGACTGCTGGCTTCAAGGACATTAATCCCAGTGTCAGTCAGCCAATAACAGCCTGTGTTTTTCAGCTCTTTAGGAGTCAGAAATGAGAAAGACACAGACTGCTAACCTCTCCCTGCAGGAAATAAGCTCCGCCTCTTCCTGTCCTGTATATGAGTGATTCTGACATGAGACACAATGAGTTTCCTGTTTATTGTGACTTAAAGCGAGCAGCAAAGACACTAAACTGTGTGTTTCCAGCTGAAGCTGCTTTTTGTGTTGCTCCCACAATCCTGTCTGAAACAGTCAGTGAGGAAAACTCAGTTTATGCTTCCAAGCTCATTGTGAGAGGGCACATTGTGTTCCTGCAAGTGCTGATTTTGTCTGCATCCCTGAGTTTAGTGAGCTGCCTCCAAGGACTTGTGAAGCCCAGTGTGTTAAGGCTGCATCTCCCAGATGTTTCCACCTTTCCAGCAGAGACGATAAATGTTCCCACAAAGGCTCAAAGACTGTTTGATTTTCTGAGTGTTGGCCTCAAGAGATTGCTCAGTGAGCACCTGAGTGTTTCTGGGACATCGGACACTAACTGGAACTTCAAGTCTGGTTCTGAAGCTGCACATGCAAAGACTGTTTCTGGTTGTAGAGACCTGGCTGTTCCAGGGATTGTAACCTCCCCAGAGGCTGAGCTGCTGACCTCAGCTGACTCTGGAGCCTTGAAGGTAACTAAGTTTGCACCGCTCGGGTGAGCCATCTCAGCTGCAACAGCCTCCACAGAGAGCTCACGCAAGCTTACCCAGCCTGCTGAGGATTTTATGCAGGTGTCTGGTAAAAGGACGATGCTGCTGTCCAATGAGGCGAGGAGAGAAGTAGCCAAACAGGCGAGAGCCGTGAAGGAGGAACGGCGGGCAGCTCTGGATGCCCGACATAAATACCTGATGAGCAGGCTGGCCGACGCCAGCAGCCTGGAGGAGGCGGCGGTGGAAGACGCCATCGTCTCTGATGACAGAGTAAGTTCAGAGACGTGATCCTTCCTCAGAGTTGAACCTTTGAGTCATTAATGTCTGATTCTTCCAGTTCAGTCTGATCCATGAATTCTTTGCTGCAAACGGATCCAAGAAGCTGATTTTCTTCTATCAGGATGTCAAACAGGTAACTTTGATCACATTTCAATGACTGACACATGAAGGTCTAACCGCTCTTCATAATCTGCTGTCCTGTTTGTTGCAGCGTACTTTGTATTCATATCTTTTAATATCTGTTATTAACCAGGATCCATGTTTTTGTCACAAACACTGAATCAGCTGATTCACTCTTTATGTTTCTGAGTTTGTTTTGTGATTATAGTTCTGGTTTCTGTTTCTGTGTCTTCACTGTGTCCCGCGTCTCCTTACTTTGGACTCTGTGTTATATTTCCTGTTTTACTTTGACAGTCCTGTGTTACTGTTTCCTGTCTCGTGTGTGTAATTGGTCCCAGCTGTGTTTCCCTCCTGTCTCCCGTTCCCTGATTACTAAACTGCGTCCACGCCGCCGGCGCTCCTCTCCACAGCTGGATTCCAGGATTTCAGAGCATCCAGCTGTGGTGAGTGATGGAGACACTTTCTCTGCTCCCTCAGTAATCAGGACAGTTTATTGAACATCAGAGGACATAAAGGACTGTTTTTCACCTGCCCGTTCTGAACCTGGACATTAAAGACTGCTGGCTTCAAGGACATTAATCCCAGTGTCAGCCAGCCAATAACAGCCTGTGTTTTTCAGCTCTTTAGGAGTCAGAAATGAGAAAGACACAGACTGCTAACCTCTCCCTGCAGGAAATAAGCTCCGCCTCTTCCTGTCCTGTATATGAGTGATTCTGACATGAGACACAATGAGTTTCCTGTTTATTGTGACTTAAAGCGAGCAGCAAAGACACTAAACTGTGTGTTTCCAGCTGAAGCTGCTTTTTGTGTTGCTCCCACAATCCTGTCTAAAACAGTCAGTGAGGAAAACTCAATGTGACTTCAGAGTGACAGAGGTAAGCGACTCATGTTGTAACTGACGTCAGACGCCGGAGATTTTGGCGGAAAATTAAAGCAAACGGTAGTTTAGAATTGAACAAATTCCTTTAAGCTTCAGTATTACCAAATACACTTATCAATAGTCTTCTAACTAACAATATTTGTCTAAATCATCTCCAACACCCTGGAGAACAACGGGGAGAGTTTAAAGCAGGGGTGTCAAACTCAAATACACAGTGGGCCAAAATTCAAAACTGGAACAATGTTGCGGGCTAACATTAATATTTATTGAAAAAAAATCTTCCTCCAGATATAAGAATCAATCTTTTCTTATTGACTCAAACACGTTTTGCTGAAAAACTGAATATGGAACAAGCAAAGCTTAATACTAAACGATATATATATAGATATTAGCTGTATAATACCAGTAGGCCAGCTCTAGTAGTAATTTGGTATGGCTTCGCGGGCCAAATGTAATTACACTGCGGGCCAAATGTGGCCCACGGGCCAGAGTTTGACACCTATGCCTTAAATGATCTGTGAAAACAACTGTGGACAGTGAGAAGAGGATTCTGTCAAGAACATCTGCTCACAGCTTTGTCCACACTGACAACAAGACTTCCAAACTTTGGATGACATTTGGGAACGTCCCTGAGATCAGTGAGAAGGCAGGGTTACCCTGGTAATGGGAGCCTGGGGTGTTGGCTTTATTTTATACTCATTTTAGTTTCCTGTGAGCAAATATAAGCATTTATATTTCTGTGTGATTCTTTAACATGACAACACTGGAGACAGAAATGTGTACCTAGACTGAGCCTTTGTTTGAATCCTTTGAAACATCAGCGCTGTAACATGAAAGCACAGTGAAAAAACTTATTATCACACCAAAAAAAACCAACAACACTGAAACGGACCTGTGCAGCAACTGGGAGAGTGCTCAACGTGCTCTGGGATCAGTGGAAATACAGAGAATAGCTCCCAAAATGATCACCAACATCCTAAAAAGCTAACAAAAGCCAAACAGACGCTCTGTGTCATCACAGAGACATTTAGATGTTCAAACTTAGCATTCTTGAAAGAAAAACAAAAATCTGCTATTTATTTTCTCTTAAATGAACGTATACTTTGATTCTTAAATGAAAATGCATTGGCCCTTGTATATAATATAATATGCAATGTTTCTTACAAATACTGTTAAATGAATAATTCCTCACTGTTGTTCATTCTTCTATTAATGTAAAAATGCTCATGAATATAAACATTTCTTCTAAGGTCGTTTTCAACAGTTGTTCCTGAGTTAGCAGCTGGAGCTTTTGATAACCAGCAAGGCACCAGAAGCCTTTCAAACTTTGAAACCAACGGGTGCTGCCCCTCGGCAGGCTTCCAGAAAATGGCTGAATAGTAAAAGAGAGGCGGGTTTTAAGGGACAGGAGCTAAACTTGTTTTTGATAAACTGAACATCTGCAGGCTGTCAGTACAACATGAATAGGGATTGTTTTTGGACTCTAAATCATATAAAGCAGGTCTGTTGCTGGAATAATCAGACGTGCAGAAACATGACTTGATCCTGGAGTATAGCAATAGGGACAAACGCATATCTGCAGAAGATCTTCATTTAAAAATGAATCGTATCATAAAAACATGCCACCTGAGAGTCACCAGGAAGAGATGGAAGGAAACTGTGACATCTTGGTCGGATGTCCGGGGAAGTTCTGAATTGTTGCTCTTTGTTAATTCCAGCAGTTAATTTAATTAATTTTTGTCGGGGGCGTGTACTCATGGGTGCAAAATGGTCCAAAAATACTCCAGAGTGTTTATTGAGAGCAGAGATCAGGTGACCCGGAGGTCCATTTTCTCATAGACTCTCATAGACAATCAGACATGTTTTTATAGCAGAGGAGTCGCCCCCTGCTGGTCAGATTTAAGACACGTCAGCTCTGGGTTCAGATTTCAATCCAGATTAAAATCATAAAGATCCAAGAGCAGAAAAAACTGTAAAACGAGTGTTTAGAGCAGACTGAAGGAATTTCCTGTTGCCTTGCTTTGCTTTTTACGAATATGCACAGTTATTACAAGAGATCTATATGACTGGAAATAAGTATAAAAAAACACTACAGGTCCACTTTAACTGTCATCTGCAGTTAGAAACACGTGGATATCTGAATGACATTTCCTGGCTGACCTGAAAGCAGCATTTTTGCCTCTGACAGGATTGTGAAATCCTCTGATTAGTCATCTCTGATATATAGCCTCCATTTTAAATAAGGCACCATGTGCTCTGTGCTGCACTGGAAATTTACCAAAGCATTTCCTCTTTATTTGACTCTGTACTTCTGCTTTGCTGGATTTCAGAAGGATACATTGTTTTACACACTGTAAGACATTTATTCACTCTGTACTTTGCATGCTAGTATTTTTAGCACCCTCAGTCTAGTTTGCATCCTTGCTATGTCATCTCACCACTTTCCAATATATAATAAAACCCACAATATCATTTACCATAAAAGCATATAAAACCTGGTGCACAGTTGTACATTAACATACATCAGCATGATCAGACTTTAAATATTTTTTCTTAACTTTATATTATATAATGTTTACTTTTAGTGCACTTAAAAGTTAAGCTGTAAAAGTGAATGGGCTGTTAATGTAAATGACCTAAGATTAGTTAGCTGATAGCTTACCACTCCACTCTCTCATCCACTGAGGATCAGCCGTGGCCCAAAATACTATGATTTTGGCATATTTAGCTACAGCGGCTATAGAAGCTTCGTTATTCCTCTATCCTTAACTTGTACTTATCACTATGGTCACTAATGTAGCATTTAAGTGATTTCTCTTGTTTATGCTGTATTTTAGTAGGTTGGTCTATGAGCACAGGCATTATTAGACCAACGTTTGTAATCATGAGGTCACTTTATGCACAGTAATGTCTGTGAGTCAAACGCTGAGGTTGCAGACTCCTCTGGACATTCAGTTTATCACACTTTTTTCTACTCTTGAATCTGGATGTGTCATTGTGGGCACCCAATTAGAAAAAAGCTTTCTTAAAATGGGAGGGGCTAAATCTGCTGTTTCCGACAGGATGAACTGGGGGCACAGTATCAGATAAAGGATGATTTTGATCTGTAAATCATGCAAAGCTACTCTATTAGAGAAATGGAGCTGGAAATAAGTCCACTTTAGATATGATTTCCTAACCTAACCTTCATTTAGGAGACCAGTGTTTATCCGGTGGTCAGCCAGCAGGGGTGTCAAACTCAAATACACAGTGGGCCAAAATTCAAAACTGGAACAATGTTGCGGGCTAACATTAATATTTATTGAAAAAAAATCTTCCTCCAGATATAAGAATCAATCTTTTCTTATTGACTCAAACACGTTTTGCTGAAAAACTGAATATGGAACAAGCAAAGCACTCCTGAAACAGAATAAATTATTACAAATAAATTATTACAAAATATTAAAAAATATTATGGATACTTTTGTTGTTAAAATGTTACCTCTCAACCAAGTTCTGCCTTTTATATTTTTAGTAGTGTGTCACACAAACAGCAAATATTGTCAAAAAAAAGTAAGTGCGTGCTGAAGCACCCCCAAAAATGAACCAAATGTGGCAGGATGAATGTTATCCTTCGGTCCAACCCACTTTCAGCCTGGCCCATTAGGGGGCGCTGGTATAAATAGTGGCCATTTGAGTGTCTCTGCGTCGCTTGCCTGTGATCTCCTTTTTGGTCACCTGACTTCCCCTCGGTGTGGTGGAGATCATTTGCGGGTTATTCTTCTGAAGCCCCCATCGTGGCTGGTCGTAGCTATAGAAGCCTCCTCTGAGCTATTCTGCTTACGTTCTGTGACCCGGCTTACTTGGTACGTAATCAACTTTTGTTACGCTCTCTGCCTTCTATTGTTCTTTTATAGTAATTATTTATTATGTTTCGCAGGAAGTGTGGGCCTTAGTTTTGCGCCAAGCTACGCGAACTGAAGTGCTGCTGTTTTGCCTTGCTGTGCTTTTACCGTCTGTTCCCGTTGTGAGAATTCTTTCCCTGCTGCTGTCAGCTTTTACAGTGGACGTCGGCGTGGACAACGGCCATATGCATGCCGGTTATCGGAGTCAGCTGGCGTGCATATTGATTGACTGTTAACTTATCGTCGTGTGGACGGCAAGTTGGAGCAGTACGGCGATTCCGTTTGCTCCAGATTTTAGAGTTTTATTCAGATTGTATGTTGTTTTATTGCTTTTTGATTTGTAGTTTGGATTTTCTGTTACACCACTGGTGGGAGGCCCTTTTTCTAGCTGTAGATCACCAGTGTGGTCCTGCAGTTGGGTTATCCCCCGGTGCTACACATTAGTTTGTTGTAATATATTAACATTTTCTTTGTTTCTTTTATTCAGATGCGGAGTGCCGACGTGGAGGAGACTAGGGTGCCTTGGTGGTGGGATCCCTTGAGTGTACACACCTGCCTTGTCTAGTTTATTAGTGTGAGTGTGTGATAGTGTGTTGCACTTGTGTTTTGGTGTGTTTTCTTTCTTTAGTTGTGTGTGTGGCATCCCTGCCCCTCCACTGGTAAGCCTCAGCTCTGAATACCTTTTTAAGCATATTTGTATTTGAATATTTATGATTGTTTTTATTCGGTGTTTTAAATAATTACCAATAAATTGTCAATTTGTTTATTATTGAACCTCGTCTCTGGATTGAGTATAGCGAACCTAAGTGCCTTTTTGGTGATTTAGTGTCATTTCCAGTATTCTCTGGGTGAAATTCCCAGGGTGGCGTTGTCGTTCTTTAAAACTGAAGAGTATTTACTTTATATCCCAACCTCGTCTCGCCACACAAAGCACCCCAAAAATGAACCAAAGCACCCCAAAAATGGGCTAAAATCGCCCCTGTTAACAAATAATAGCCCAACAGTCACTTTTATGCTTACTGTAGCTGTTAGCTAAAAACACTAATTTAGCCTAGTTTGCCCTGAATTCAGCTTTAACAGACATGATCGACTGTTTCCAGTAGAATTCCTCGTTGTCATCTTGTTCCCTCTCAGAGCCCCGTATGCTTGCAGAGACCCCTACAGTAGGGAAATGTGCCAAAGAACGTCCAAAACATTGCATTTTAGGTTTATTTATGCCTTACACACAATCCCAACTCTTTAGCTAACTTAACAACTTTGGCTAAAGTCTATAGTTAGTCTTACTCGTTTGTACAACATTTCTGGATCGCCACTGTTTGAAATGATATGACATATGACTCTCACTGAGACAGCAAACTTTGTAGAAAACACAACACTTCTGATTCTCTATCTAGCTGTTTGGTCACAGCTGTAGATTACATTATAAGTGGTTGTTCACTCTTGTCAATAATTACATTTCTAAATCCTATTTGTGCAGTTACATGTAAACAAAGTCCAATATTGTATCTAAATGATTGTGTTATGGTGGGACAGTTTCCAAATTTGTTGTATTATTGTACTAGGTATGACTGTGCAAGAGTTATCTTATCTTCCTTGCTTGCACCACACTCTTTGCAGAAATGGTGCACAGCAGCACTGCATCATGTTATTGTGTTGTATAATATACCAGAACTAATACAAAGCAACATCCATGTACACTATAGGTCCATGCCAATGTGCCCAAATGGGACCTCCATAAATGGTAAGGGGCGCAAAGGCACTTTAAGACCAGTGGGCACACCGTCGGTGCACATCCGCTCGGATGCTTTTTTTCTATTCATTTATTTCCCTGTTTATTTATCGATGCACAAAAGCAATTATCTCAGAGACACCATCCTCTTAACAGAGACTCAAATCAGGAACCTGCAGATTATTAGTCAGCAGCTTTAACTTCCTGTCTTTGTCTCACTAAACCTTCCACGTGGAAACTTGAGCTGCCCACTCAAGCACAGTAGGCTTTAACTGGCTCTGCTCAAGTCACTTCAGTATCTGAGAAACTGTCTCGATGCATGCCAAAGAACACTTTGACAATACGCTTGTGTTGAGTCAAATCCACCACAAGCATATTCTATGGCAGTTTAATTCCACTCCACATAAAAATAGTCACGTATTATTTCCCCCCACCACACTTCCTGCCAGTAGCTGGTGCCCCCACCCACAGTGCATTAGTGGTTCTCTGTGTTTAGTGGCTCACTCTGGGCGGCTGCTCGGTGGGGCCCGGCCCCCTGGCTCTGTTGGGCCTGTGCTGCGGGTGGGGTGCCCTCAGGTCTCGGCCCTCTGGGCCCATTTACTGCTCAGTAACATTTAATATCTATTATTTACTACTACTTACTAGCCTACTTACTGCATATTATTGGTTGTTGCTGTGGGTTCCCCACTGTGTTGGTTTTTCCTTGTGTTTTTCAGCAGATGATGAAATAGATTTTCAGTATTTTTTCTCTCTTCCTCTCCATCTATTTCTCTTCTTCTCTATTTTTCCCTCTTCTTCTGTTAACTTTCTCCCCAGCTTATCTTTTTTCTTCTTTCCTGACCCCCGTTCTGATTCTAATGACTCAAAATAAAGTAAAATCATCATCAAATATGACTATCAAGTGGACCAGTATAGCAAAAACCATAATGGTGGCAGAGGCCACAGAGCCAAGTGGCAGGATTTTCAACGTTCAAACCAGATAAAAAACAGAAATTAAATGGTGTTAAAAGCCATGAATTAAGGCAATTCATTCACAACATAATTACAAGTTTTACTGGACGTTAATATTTTTCTCTTTTTTCAGTGCAAAACAAACTAACAGTACACATGATGCTGGCAAGTTAAAATGTCAGTGTCTTTTATAGATAGCATGTCTAGCATCATAGTTTTATAGATCACGTAGTCAGGGTAAAAACTCCATCTCTGATTATTATTGTACATGACTGTGACATGCAGTGGGCTCAGCATCATGATGAAGGCGACCGGAGGAGATAGTTTGGTAGACATCGATGTTTTGCCGATGAAGGCTCATGTAGCGGTCCTCTTTGTCCTAAACAACAATTTACACTGTCATTTACATTTAATTAAAGTGCAGCTTAAAACACAGACATAATGCACTGCAGCCTCGGCACAATTAAGTGTAAAACAGAACTATGGAAAACTCACAAACATCTGGCGAGTTTCAGATCCTGTTAAGTTAGTTAGACCTGATCTGTTTTCTCTGTTAGGATAAAAACATCAGAGGTCATGGGGTGAAAAATACCTCAAAAACAAGACTAGCTATGTCTACAACTAATGTGTGGTGTTTTAAAAGAACCTATGAGATACTTTGAACACCACAGTGGCTGCTGTATGCAGTAATGTGCTCAAGTGATTTCAAAGGGTCATTTCATGAGTTTAAGTGCGTCAGTAAAAGTTTTCACCTGCGAGGATTTCTCCTCAGGCTGTAACCACAGGTTATCACAGCCACACTGATGAGTGAAGCAGCAGCAGAAATGATGGGAACTGTAGCCATGAACTTCATGCCAGAAGAATCTCCATCGTCTGTTGAATGTTGCCACACACACAAAAAAACTTCATTTTGAAAACATGAAAAGTCACGAAATTTGCATTAGCCTGTTATATTAAAGTGGAAAACATGTTTATCTTTTCATTACATTAGAGTTTCAATTGCATCATTCAAACATTTCACTGATGAAATAACACCAAAGTTGTGATTACCATTTATCATAACATTATAAGCATTTTAAACTAAAATAGCGTGTGTTATGGTTCAAAATATTGGGGATGGAGACAAGAGAAAAAACCACAATAACAACACTGGTCCGGTCGGGTTGAGTCAAACGATGATTTTAATGAACACACGCGTGGGAGATGTGTCATGGCTACTGAACGGACCCACGCGCAGACAGTTCTTTCAAGGAAACAAAAGGGGATTTATTTACAATAGGGATCACCTTAGTGCAAAATATATGTACAGTGAGTTGGGAGGGGGTCCAGGGCTCCAGGGAGAGAAGGGGGGGGGAATCCACACACACGCTTCCTCTTCCACTCAGTCACCGCCACCGCTCCTCCGCACACACGCACTCCTCTTCAGCCGCACTCGCTCCAACACTCCACACACTGCCCCACTTGGACAGGTCCGGTGATTCGGTCCAGAATCTACAGACAGAAGGTCAAAGGTTAGTTCCACAACATAAAACACGTGTAAGCGATTCTTCTTTGAATATGCCGCGAGCACAAACTCAGGTGGTTCGACGTTCCAGCGGTGAGCTGCTCTGTGCCACTGCCTTAAATAGCAGCTGGGGAAATCAGCCAGATCAGCCGCAGGTGGACACCATCCACAGGGGTGCGTGGGCCAAGAGTGAGAGCCCGTAATGAGCTCCACCCAGGCAGAGAGGAGGAGGAGAGACAAAAAACTAAAACTAACAACAACAAAACCTGTAGCCAGCGTGGGCCAACCAGAGAGACACGGGGACCGTGACAAGATGGGCACTGATGCAGACAGCCTCAGATCTCAAAATGGTGGAGCATTGCTCAAACTCTTATAGCCTCTGGTGCCTCCACCTTATCATAAAAAGCCTAAACATTCACATGCTTTCTCTCACACAGCGCCTAAGCTACGACCTTGGCTCCCCGTCTATCTGCTCCTGCTGAGATGGGGCAGAAAACTCCAGTATATTCTGTTCTCTTCTAATCAGACAAATAAGACAATAACTTTCTGCGAACAGTATTTCTTATAACTCAGCAGTATAATGCATCATAAAACAATATCATTCATTCACAACAAGTCAGCAGTTTAATGTAATGCAAATCAGTTTAACTAATGCAATAGTTATCAGCTTCTTCTAATTCAGGAGAATAATGCCAACTAAAACTACATAATAATTCACCATCTTTAATTAGGGGTCTAACATGGCATAAAATAATATTATAATCTAATACGTGTTACGTCATCAAACCGCTTCATCCAATCACTCAGATACTTACAAAGTTTTGACTGCATTACCTTTAAAATTTGTACGAAGATGAGCATAAAATGAATAAAACTGACATGCTTGCATTTGTTGTGTAGTGCAACAGGTGTATGTGGCTGAGGGATTCCCATGATGCAATGCGTATTTCTCCTTCAGTCACCTTTCCTACTCACTGTGTGTTAATGCAGCTCTCTGCATTGAATCATACCTGTTATTAACCTCTGTCTCTCTTCCACAGCGTGTCTTTATCCTGTCTTCCTTCTCTCATCCCAACCAGTCGCAGCAGATGGCCCCGCCCCTCCCTGAGTCTGGTTCTGCTGGAGGCTTCTTCCTGTTAAAAGGGAGTTTTTCCTTCCCACTGTCTCCAGACTGCTCACTCATAGGGAGTCATATGATTGTTGGGCTTTTTCTCTGTATGTATTATTGTAGGGTCTGCCTTATAATATTGTTGTGATTTGTCGCTGAGAAAATAAAATTGAATTGAAAATTGAATTGTGAAGGCCACACCAGAAGCTACACAATTGGGAAGTCAGTAACGTCAGACACCAGCATCTTTATTTTGATTTTAATGCACATTTCCACAAACATAAATAACGACACATGTCCCATAAACAATTTCTGGTTAATGTTTTACTGGTGCTGGAGGTCTGTTGGACTGCTGAGGGTAACTGGAGAGAAAATGATGTGTTGTTTTCATTGGACGTTAAGGCGTCTGGGAAGGGATCTCAGACCATTTACATCCTGGGCCATCTGACCTCAGGAAATCACATGATAAGGTGGGGCCAGGTTTCACAATGAGCTCACCCGAAACCCTGGCTGATTAGGACCCACACCCGCTTTCACACCTTGGCTCATGTGATTAGGTAGAGGATCATCAGGGGTCCTTTGTCCCTCTTTGGGGGGAAACTCCCACTGGTTTTAAGTCTGGGACTCCCCACCATTGACCCTTAGAACTGAAGAAGCTTCTCGGATGAGAGGTGAAACGTCTTCAAGCAACTCAAGAAGTCCAGACGCTTTTCTTTCCAAGCTCCTTAGACTACGATGACCTGGATGACTGAGAACCTTCACAGACTTAAGTATTAAATTAATAGTTGGTTTTCATTCTTTGTTTTTAGATTTTTTTTTTCTATTCGTATCCCCTCGTGTATTTAACTGGCCAGTTCAGTCCAATTTACTTTGGGAAATATTTAATCTGAGGTAGGGATGCACCGATACCGGTATCTGGTATCGGCCTCGATACCGCATTTTCTAAAGTACTCGTGAAAAGTTCCCCGATACCGAGGACCGATACCACGGTCTGAGACCTGTCTATGTTTGAGCGGCATGTAAGGGGTTAATCACAGGCGCCGAGTGCCTGCCCCCAGGCCCCGGCTGCATCTCAGAGCTGGGAGAAGGCGAGGCGAGACAAGTCAGCCGTGTGGAACTATTTCAAAGTGAACGAAGACACGAAAACAAAGGCGGACTGCAAATTGTGCTCATCGAAATTGTCCAGAGGAGGCTCTAAAGGTAGCGCATTTAACACAAGTAATTTAATCAAGCACCTAAAATCCCAACACGACAACGAGTACAAAGAGTTTGCCCATGCTTATTTACCCACGCTTATTAGCACAGAGGAGCATAGCTGATGCTAAAGCAGTGGGACGGAAAATAGTTGGGCATTTTAAACATTTTAAACGCCTTAGCCTACTCCCGCCTCGAGGACATTCAGGGACAGCTCAACCAGCCAATAAAGAGACTGCAGCAGGACATACAGACACGCTGGAAGAGCACGTATTACATGACATCAGTCCTATTTTTCCACATATTAATACATTTATGAATTTTGTGCAGGTATAAAGATCGCTTCTTCTCCAACAACACTGCTCCAGAGGCCAAGCTGCACCTGAAGCAGGAGCTTCTAGAGGTGAGGCAGAGGGGAGTCGGGCAGAAGCTGCAGAACCTCCTGCTAAACTGTTCCTCAAGGCCCAGGCTGCCGCTGGCAGCAGGTGCTGCCATTGAGCTCGACACATACCTCGGAGAGGCCCCAAGCCCTCGTGAAGACAGTCCTCTGAAGTACTGGGGTGTCAACAAAATCAGGTTCCCCACTTTGGCTAAAATAGCCTGTAAATAGCTCTCAGCCCCATGTAGCAGTGTGGACAGTGAAAGGCTTTTTAGCTCAGTGTCACACATTATAGATGAAAACAGAAACAGTCTGACTGCTGATGATGCAGAAAAGCTACTTTTCTTAAAAAACCCTGCCACTCACTGTTTCTCTCCATTTAGTGAGTCATCTTAGACTTGATGTTAATACCTACCTCAGTTGCACTGACTGCCACAGTTCTATGTCAGTGGATGTTGTTAGTTTATTCACATATTGTGCACTAAATGGCAAAGATGTTTATTAATGCCCCTTGTGTTGTCCAAAGCGGCAGAGTTTGAAATAAACTGAAAAATACTTGAGTTGCACTGTCACTGTTTAAATTTTTTTATAATTATTTATTCTGTAATATGTTGCATACAACATGCTTTTCATTTTAAATAAATGTTCTTAATTCCAAACCAGTCCCTTGTTTGTTTGTTGTTAAATTATAGGACTAAAGCTGTTACCTGTAAATTTAAATCGTGTTTTTATTAAGTACTCGGTATCGGCGAGTACTGAAATGCAAGTACTCGTACTCGTACTCGTTTCCAAAAAAGTGGTATCAGTGCATCCCTAATCTGAGGTAAACATTTTGCTTTTCATTTGACCCCTGACCTGTCTGCTGTAATGCAGGAGGCAGGTTTATGACCTATACTGCAGCCAGACACCACAGGAAGCCTTCCTCCATGTTTTCTTTACAGTAATTGATTCAGCCAGTTTAAGTCTCCTTTGTTTTTGTGCATTAGATCACTGTGTGGGTTGTGTTGAGTGGTTATGTATTTGTAAGTAGCCATTATGACTTGACTAGTGGTGTTTATCTCTTTTAAGGGTCTAGTATCATCAGTTAATTAGTTTTTACACTTTGCAGGCACTTTGCTGTAAATACAACAACACTGCTGAAAACTCTAATTTAAATAATTACTACTGATGCACCTATCAAATAAACTAACATTTGCACAGGTGTTGAAATGCTGGACTCTTCCTCTCCTAAATCTGTGGCAGAGAAAAAATGCTGCAGGAGTGTTTTTTTTACATGATATGTAAGAAAAATAAGAAAAAGAAAGAAACCCTGTGATTTTAATGTGAATGCATTACTGACATCTTATCCAAACACACATTGTGCACACCACTTTATCCCCTATTACAACTGCAGCTTTTATTAGTGCATGTTCACGGGACTTCTGATTCTATAGGGTCTTGACAAAAGTCTCTGCAATCAATTGATTACAATCAAGTGATTCAATTGAAACATGGAAATCAGCATTTCACCATTTTATACTATACATACATGTTTTGCTTTCAAGACTGGACAGGAGTGGCATGTGGGCGGCATTGTAGAGTGTGTTGACAGGAGGAAAACTTACACGCTCAGTAAATCACCCCCGTCACTACCTAAACCTCAAAGTCTCTAAACAGGAAGTGCATCTGCATGAAAGCTTCTGTTTTATATGCAGACAGATGACCTTTTGATGTAAAACCTTTCTCTGTATCTAGAGAAACACTTTAACTATATATTCAACTATATAGTTTAACATTTGGTCCGTAACTATCATTTAAAAACAATAAAAAGGTTTAAAAGAATATACATATACTGTAAAGACTGCAGGTCAAACATCGTGCAGATACAGAAGGACCTCCTGGGGTCCAAAATGTCGCACTATTACAGAGCAATGCTTACAATAGTCTTGCATGGTTAGCCAGTTAGACAGATGCAAATGTTAAAGTGCTAAAACAGACATGTAAATAAAATACAACATCATGTTAGCAGCTTATTGGTATTAATGTCTCTTAAAGCTCTCCATGACCTAGCTGCATCTTAACTCTCTGAGCTGCCACAGTCTTATAAACCCACCCGCTGTCTCAGGTCAGCTGATCAGCTGTTCCTGAATGTTCCCAGGACTGAGCGTAAACTTAGAGGACATCGTGCTTTTGCTGCAGCATCTCTGAAACTGTGACACGATCTGCCTTTAGAGATTAGACAGGCTTCTTCTCTGCCTGTTCTTAAATCACTCCTGAAAACTCATCTCTTCACCCTGACCTTTGACACCTTGTAAGATGTTGGTTTTTAGTTTGAGTTTTTTAGTTTATTTTTGCTGTTTTATCTTGTTTTGAAATATAGGGCTGTTTACATTTTTTATGTATTATGTGTTTTATTTTTTTACTGTTATGTTTTATTCTATTGTTCTTAACTCATTTACTGTACAGCACTTTGGTTTTGTCCTGGGTTTTTTAAAGTGCTTTCTCAATAAAGATGGATTGGATTGGACTGGAAGATAAACACTTTAGTTTGCAGTACTGTGGTGAGTTCACAGTAAAGCACTGTGTTGGACTGGCGCACAGTGATTGTGGCGTTCATGGTCAGTGTTAGGTTACCTCAAGTACAGTGGATTCATTTGCATTTAAGCTGATGATGCTTCGATTAAGTCATCAAATTTCACCTTTATATCAGCTCTATAAGCCAATTCTCAGGATACTGTTAGTGTAGGAAATGGAAAGACAACCAAGATATCTGTGAAACGTCTGCTTACATCTTGAATTCAGCTCCGGCGTATGTGGTAAGTTGTTAATGAGTGACTTTAATTTATTATTTGTTCACATGTGGCTATACACTCTACTGAGAATAAGCATACTGTCATGATATGAGTGGATCTTCAAAACAGACATCAAAATAGGTCATGGAGAAAATAAGTAGAAAAAGTAAAGATCTTATTAGGAATAATACTGTTTGGATAATTATAACCATCATAAGCAACCAAATCATCTCAACATGTATTTGCTCAAAAATGTATTTATTACCACAAACATGTATTTAATTATCAACACAAGGAAAATCAACAGTTTCTAGAACTCCAACAGGGGCAGGACTTGGAGGTACTGGGATTTCAGGAGGCAGCAGAATGGTACACTGGTCAGTGTCATTATTATTGACCTGTGATGGTGGATGGCCTTGGAGGGAGCTGAGAGGTAACTCAGACCTCTTGTCTTCAGGACACGTAAAGCAAACATACTCCTTCTCAGCAGCTGGAGACCTAGAGACATCCCAACTCATCAGCCTCATGCGTTTGGGCATCAAATGTTCCTCTTCATCATTAACAGAAAAAGCAGTAGAATATCTGCGCTTTCTGCAGAGACCTACCTCTGCAGTGGGTGGAGGTCTCGGAGGCAGAGGAACATCGCTAGGACACATGAAAAACGTCACGTCATCATCCAGGGATGAACGATCGTTTTTCAAATCTGGATGCATGATCTTGTCTGTGTCCTTCGACTGAAAGCTGGCATCAGCAGGTGTTGGACTTAGGAGCTCACATGCAGGTGCGCTGATAGGTCGGAACATGAAAGCGGGAACTTCATTGTCCAGAGCACAACGGTCTGCACTGGATGAGCGTGGGAGCTTCTCCTTTGCCTGTGGAGGAGGCAGACTTTGACTTTGTGTTGCAGAGGAACATTTAAGTCATCTGACGTTTTGCTCTGTTACATATTATTATTGTTGTTGTTGGACTTTTCTTTAAAAATTCACACGATTTAATGTTTAGAAACAGACACAGTGAAGGGTAACTTACCACAGCTCGAGCCATTTTAGGCGTCTGTCAAGGCAAAGACGCAGGATTTGGTTTCTCTGTGTAAGATTACAGGACAGTTGTCAGTTTCATTTTCAAGTCAGTTGGATAAATTCATATCAAACTTCTCAAACTGTATCATTAAAGCATTGTTTAGGTGGACAAATATGAAAGATATGAAGATAAAAACAGTAACAGCTGGCAATCAAGGGAAAACAACCTTACGAAAAAGGTCTTAATCATTATTGTTTTAAAGTAAATCTTTCAGTCCTTACTTCAGTGATTGTTTGAAGTCTCTGTGCTTGTTGTCAGTCGCAGATTTGTGTAAAATATTTGCAGTTTGTGAATAAAGTTTGCAGGAGCTCCAAAGTTTGTCTGTTCAATACCAAAGTAATGAGGAGACTGAGTGCAGGTTTGGAATCCTCAGTGACAGAAGAATGCAGCAATGTTTGAATTTGAATTTGTTATTGTTTTATTAACAACAACTACCAGGATCATACCATAGCAACACAGTGATGCCCAATCAAATGTCAGGTACAAGGGATAACCCACATACACATCCAACAGCACAGTAAAGCAATGGGCACCAATGCCACCAGTCAGGCCTTAAAAATACCTGAGTTATATAACAGCACACTGACAGTGTCTCATCCAAAAATATAAAATGTATAAATACAGTTAATATAATTTTCATTTAAATTTTATTTAATTCTCTTCATATAGTGCCAAACAGATGTCTCAAGTCGTCACTGTTACAACATAGATAAACATGAACATGAAATCCATTATTTAATTCTCTTCCATTCACTCCAGTTCAATTCAATAGCTATATAGATGGATAGACAGATACTGTATTATATACTATATTGATTCCAAATGGAGAATTAATGTGTTATATCACCAGGATAATGAATTCAAGTAGTACAATCTCCAATAAACAGACAACACAGTTCAAGTTCAAAGTGCAATATGTGCAGGATCCAGGCTTTATATTGTAAGATGCAAAATGTTTATATATACATAATATTGTTGAAAAAATAAAGAAAGTTAAAAATCAAAATAAGTTTATTGTCACTGTGGCTGATGTGATTGCAATATGAACCCGGAAGCAGACAAGGGAGAGATGGAACTGAATCTTAACAAAAAAACAAACCATTTATTAGGTTGAAAAACACGAACACAAAACAAGGCCCAGCAAACAGGGGCGGAAACTAAAACTAAAACCTATACTGGGAATAACTCGGTATGACTATGACAACTATGACAAGAAAAACATGAACATGAATCCGAGGAGGTGCATGCGAGAAACTCTGATGAAAAAACATGAACATGAACATGGACCTAAACAGAATCAGGAGATAACCTGAAACCCGGAATAACGTGAACGGAGGAAAACGCACCAACACTGCCCAGAGGAAGACAGCGGACTTAAATACACAGAAGAGAAAGGAGGGAAGTGGAAACACAGCTGACACAAATGAACCTGACACCACAGGGGAAGCAAAATGAAACACACTGAACATGGAAACACAACCCTTTCATAATAAAAGACGAAACAAGGAGAGACGTGGACGTGTGATGGGCTGAGTTGCCAAATGGCTGGTAGGCTTTTAGCTAGGCTTTAGCTTCAGCCAAGTGGAAGCTAAATTGGCTAGTCATTCATATGTAAATTAGGTTGTTACCTGAGAATTCTGGAGGGGAGTGGGGGTGTGTGAATGATTGCTGATTTCTAACTGCCAACTGCCTCTTTGTTTGTCTGGGGGGGAGCTGCTAAAAGCAGTGAACTTCCTTTTGTGTTCGTCTTGATGCATTCTCAATCATCCAGGAAAATAAATCTCCAAAAGTCACCAACTTGGAGTGGTTAGTTTCCTGAGCCACAAGGAAACTTGTGTTTCAGTTTGCCATCTTAGGGAGAAGGAGGATCATCACAGTTTTGGTGGTTGTATGAACTTAGAATGCATAAACTAATAATTTGTTTTAATTAAAAAACTTTCCCTTTGTCATTTCCTGAGTGTTTCAAAATAAAAGTCCTCTCTTTCATGTTTTGAATGTGAGGCTGTTCCTGTGATGCCTTCAAATCTGTTTCAGTCTGCAGATTTTTACAGTTCAGACCCAAAGTGACTCAAACATTTACTTAAAAGAGGTTTTTGTTCGTCTGGGTTTTCCTGCTCAGCAGCTCTAAACAGGCAAAAGCAGAAACACACAAACAGAAAGAAACAGGAAAATATGTGTTTCTGTGAACAATGCAGCAGCAAAATGAAAGACCAGGACTTATTTTTAATGATTGACCAGTGTTGGGTAAGTTACTTTAAATTAGTAACTTAGTTACATTACTAGTTACTTCTATCAAAAGTAACTCAGTTACTTCAAGTTACTCGTTACTTTCAAAGTAACTAGTTACTAGGGAAAGTAACTTTGGTTTTACTCAGAATTCTCTTGTTAATGTGTTGCTTCCATAACTTTGCCAGTCTTCTAGCTTGCTTACCTGCCACAGTGCACTGTGCCACCTACCAATAGAAAGGAAAAGATAAGGTGCATATTTCCACGAGAGAAATCCCACGCCTGGACCGCCGTTGACCGCCACCATGATTCTAGCCTACGTCACAGCATCATGTGCGCCTTTTACATCCAACACAAAAACTGCAGTCGTGGTGCTTTCGATTGTACTCAGAACTCAGAAATTCTGCCTTCTGAATAGGAAGATGGAGGTAACACCAGACTGCAGATGAGCTGCATACAGGGCTGGACTGGGACAAAAAAATCAGCCTGGGCATTGTGACTAGAGACCGGCCCACCATTATAGCAAAAATCCTAAAGCCTTTGAATGAAAACAAACGCTGCTGTGACAGTGATGCTCACTGTCTTGATGGTGTATATGCATCAATCTATCAATCGTTTGTTGTAAGATTCAGATAATTATTTTTTAAAAGCGAGACATTTTAAACGAGAATAAGAAAGAAAAGTATTTCTTTGTGCCCCCCTTTCCCTGTTAATGCCCTACCTGGCCCCCCTGGCAAAACTTTGCTAGACCCGCCCCTGCACAGTTACCAGCTGTCAGCTACCTAAAAAAGGATCCTGGTGTTATTTGTCTCTCAGAAACAGTTCATAACTTCCCTTCAACTCATCCATGTCACCTAAAAGGTAAACCTGTTTCTCCATCACAGCTCTGATGATTCAGTAAGGACATCTCCTGGTTTCATCTTCATGTTTCCCTCTCACCACATAACCAAACCGACATCATGACCAGCAGGTTTACAGCTGTGGCTCCAGCAAACATCAGCTGATACTAGAAATTAATATGAAATAAATTCTAACAACAGCTGATCAAGCTTAAACGTGCTGCTGTTGTTTAACGTGAACTCCGCTGGTTTCCTCTTTCTGATGCAAAGTGGGAGATAAACAAACAAGAGAGACGATCAGCTGATCATTGATCAGCTGATCAATGATCAGAGGCAGCTGTGCAGCAAAGACACAGAATAACTCCAGCTTTGTGCCTTTTTCATTGTAGCTGAATTACGGGACTAACTGTTCCTTTTCACCTCAATAAGAAATGCGTAATATTTTCTCTGAATACCAGATGAGACGGTTGGCAATTCTAATAACTTATGAACAAAATAAAGTTCAACATCATTAACTTCATAGCACCCACCCAGCTGTATAGAAACTCTGTCATGCTAGCTAGTATGCAGTACGGAAAAAGTCAGAATAACAAAAATAAACTCCACCTAAACTTGGTTTATATCTGACCCAGAGAGACTGCAGGTCATAACTTCTTACCTGAAGTTCAGTTCACACTTGGACCGGCGGCCGCCTCGGGTCTCTTTTCCTTCTGCATCCCCCTTTCCCTCCTCCACCTGTTGGCCTCCACCACTTGCTAATGTTACTGAATCTGTGGAAGCTCCGCGACAGCCACCACACGAAGTAACGAGTAACGAGCCTATCTAAATCCCAGTAACGACTAACGCGTTCCTGATTTTAGCATAATAACTAGTTACCGTGCTCGTTACCACAATAATAACGTAGTTACTGTAACGTGTTACTTAATAACGCGTTAGTCCCAACACTGTGATTGACAAAAACATTAAATGATCATGTTTATTTTCACTTAAGTGTTCCATCGGTCCTTCTTTTAGAATAAGTTTAGAAATGAAAAATAATAATAACACACCAGGAAAAAGCCAACAGCACGAGTCCTGAAAGGCTTAAAGAGAAAATAAACGCACAAAGAATGAAACAAAAAGGCACAAAACCTCAAAACAAGAGTGAATTAAATCTGAGCGACACACAAAGATGCTAAAAGCCCCAAACATGAACCTCTGAGGTCATTAATACCTGTGTGTGTGCATGTTTACATGTCTTTGTGGGGACCAAAATGCCCGTCCCCACAAGTTTGAAGACATTTGTGAGACTCAGAATGTGGTTTTAGTGTCAGGGACAGTCAGGTCAGGGTTAGGCATTCAGTCTTAATGGTTAGAGTAAAAGGCTGAGGAGAGCATGATGTCAAATAGATGTCCCCACAAGGATATGAAAACACAACCGTGTGTGTGTTACTGTGAATTTGTGAAACAAGTGAAGATTTCAGAATCAGTGAGAAATGTTTCACTTCCTGTTGGTGAAGAAGAGCAGACTCCTCTTCAGCCACAGAAATGAAGAAGCTTTTATTTTGTCAGCCTGACAAACACGAGCTCAGCCACGAGCAGAGGCGACCCTGCAGAGGTGAAGGTCACAGTCAGAATCAGCGCCAGAGAACCGCACAAGGACGGCCTCATTGGTCACGGCTGAGTTCATTATGTGATGGTAACAAGCTGATTATTACAGAACAGGAAACACACGTCTGCTCATCAAACACCAGCTGCTGCTGCTTTTATCAGTCTGACAACAAAACCTCACAAGAAAGAAGTTTTTGTGAGTTTGCAGCGTTCCTCTAAACTGAAAACTAAAACAGACTGAAAATGGGAACATGCACCCACACTCGAGAGTCAGGCAGCTTAAATGTGTTTGTCTTCATCTGTAGTCACGTTTCATTGGCTGGAAATGTGCTAACTGGAATCATTCATGAGTCCAGATGAACAAAAACAAGTGTTTACTGCTCCACGCTGCACGAATCTGAATCAAAATCACTCAGACGCGCCCACGTAGGCATTCCACTAAAACCATGTGACCACCTTCACCTTTAAACCTGTCGTGAATATAATTTTAGACTCTTCACTTTATTTTGAAAGAACAGATTTGCAGGAAGTGCGGCTGCTGCAGAAACTCTTCACTTTTCACTGGCTTTAATCTTGAAGGTTTCTCCAGATGTGGAACTTTCATGCTAAACATTCAACATCTGACGACCGTCTCCGTGTAAAACACTGACAAACTCAAACTTTATACGGTAACTGACAGATTTATTCCTCCATTTTCAGGCATTTCACAATGAACTTGGATTAGTTTGATGATTTTATTCACGTTGGTGAATAAAACCAGCCAAGAGGCTGATTCCTGCAGAGGAGGAGGCAGAGTGGAGGAATCTGCAGGTTCTGTCTCTAACACACAACCAGAGCTTCAATCATAACGAGCACATAATAAAACCATGATCCCCCTGATCGACTCTTTTAGCCTGTTTCCTCTGGATCGAACAGGATCTAACAAACCCCAGCTTCTGCTGGGACACTGGTCATCATGGGAGGAAAAAGATGGCTGCCGTGTTGCTGTTTCCTGTCTTACACCAGGGTTATACTTCCTGTATCTGTGGGTCTGAGTTTTTAATCAGAGGATGAAGTTAAAGCTTTCAGTCTGCTCTACAACCCACCACCTATCCACACGTCTGCTAAGTGGACTGGAAATCAGTAAAACTTCTACCAGACTTTAGTAAATATTGCATTAAGATGAGCAGACAGATTTTAATCTCAGCATCGTGCACACAGATTTTTCAGGACACTGGAAGAGTTCCTGCCGTGGATTTAGATGTTAGTGTTGTGTGGATGATCCCATTCTGTGATCTTTGTGTTACTAACACTGATGCTTTTACACTTTAGGACCCTCGAGACCTCTGCTGCTCAGCCGTCCTGATCGCTGCCTCCACTTTAACCAGAGGCTGTAACCTCTGATCATTTCACCTGCACCGACAGTAAAACTCTTCTCCAGAACCAAACGTGCCATAAACCCGTCACAGCTTCATCATCAGCTCAGTCTCAGCAACATGCAGACGACCGAGCAGCAGAAACTCTGCAGGGAACGTCTGAAGTCTGTTCTTCAGTTTTCCCAGCTCACTGTTTATTGAACATGAGACAGAAAAATAATTTCACCTTTAATGTGAAACTTTTATCGCCTGTGACATGTTTGCAGGAAGTTTACATGCTGTGATTTAGTGTCACAGCCATAAATATCACACAAGGTAAAAACTACAAGTCCCAGCATCCTCTGTGTTTAGGGAGGAGCAGTGAAAGTGAAAGTGTTGATCCTCCGTTCAGAGCA
Organism: Diplotaxodon limnothrissa; assembly: GCF_057381915.1. Lineage (NCBI taxonomy): Eukaryota > Metazoa > Chordata > Actinopteri > Cichliformes > Cichlidae > Diplotaxodon > Diplotaxodon limnothrissa. The sequence goes on along the minus strand of NW_028188555.1, from coordinate 1,515,660 downwards.
GCAGGAGGAGGAAGGTGGAGCTGAGGCAGGTGAGTGTTAACATGAATATGTTTCTTCTTATGACATAAAATAATTCCACGCTGTTCGTGTCTGTGGGTGAAACGTGAGGCCGGTCGGCTCCTCTGAGCGCTGGTTTCCTGTAAGTAGAGAGGAAGTGAGTTTAGCTGAGAGAGCAGGAGGAGAGTGAGAGCTGTGCTGAGGCAGGTGAGTGTTAACACCGCTCTGACATTACTGTGTCTCTGTGGCGGGAACAACAGGCTCCGTCAGTGGAGGCAAAAATAATCAGACTTTGGTTTTTCAAAGGAAACTACTTTATGTTGGGAGAAGCCGCGCGCTCATTGGATAACGACTTGTCAATCTCAAGTTATTAGCCAATGAGCGCGCAGGTTCACAGTAAGACCCGCCCTTATCACGACAAAAAAATGGCGACAGAAACTCCTTTCAGGCTGACTTTAAACTGTTTGAGCCACTTCCTGTTCTCAGTCCCGGCGTCCTGATCACCGAGGTTTCTGTTGCTCTGATATCTGATATTGATTATATCGGTAAACAGGCTGTAGGCAGAAACATCAGGATTGGATAACCACCTGTCAGTCTCAAGTTATTAGCCAATGAGCGCGCAGATTCACAGTAAGACCTTAACACAGCATTTTTTTTTTAAAACTAAAACATCGACAGTAAAACTGTAACGTGTCCTGTGATCTATAAACACTCTGTGATGAATAATCTGAAGTCATTTTGAGCCTGACGGTAGTTTCCTGTCACAGAGCAGAAGCTGCAGGCAGTTTTTGGCACCTTTATATTTAATTTATTCCAAAATAAATCAATAAAGGTAAAAAAGAACTCTCAGTGACATTAAAAATCTATTTTTAAAGACAGATGTGACCAAGTGCAACAAATATAAGATGAGATGTTTACAGATATTTGAAGTATTGATCATATGTAGAACACAGAGCAGGTCCAATAACAGAGTCATCCTGCTCACAAACAGCAGTTTGGTTTCATGAGCTCACTTCCTGCAGTGATCCTCAGCTTCTCTCCAAAGGAGCCGTAACATGTGGGCTCCTCACCATGATGATGATCCCAAACACACTGAGTTCCTTCATCCACCTGATCATGTACTTATTAAATAATGTGATGGTTTTGGTGTTTTTTAAAGACTTTGAGCCTCTAAAATAACTGGTTTGGACTTTAGGGCCAAAGCTCCAACATTAGAAAGCCGTCAGTGTGATGCTTCCAGTACAACAGCACCTCTGAGTGTGTGTGTTTACCTCTCAGACTAACTCCACCCTGACATCAAGAAGATGGAGGAAGAGGACGGAGCAGCATCTGCAGCATCCAGCTGTGTGTCTGTGAGGAGTGACGGGGTTACACAAACACCTCCACCTTACAGTCATGGACCTGCAGCAACAATGTAAGAACACTACTAACTTTATTAGTCATTTCAACATAACCATGACAGAATCATTGATCTGTGATTGGTTCAAACTGTTTGATCTGAGTTTGCTTTTTATTGACTTGTTTTCTTGCTAAGATCTGAACTCTGTAAGTTTAAGTGAAGTCAGTGCAGCAGAATCAGAGAGAAGAGCTGAGAACAAACTGAGTTCATTCAGAGACAGAAAAAACCGCTGATGATTGGCTGACCTGTCAGCGTTATGAGGCAGACACAATATCACAGGGATCAGCTGATCATATGGCTGTCAGAGAGAACTGATCAGTTATTGATGTTTGTGTTTGCAGAGGTCAGAGGTCACAGTCTCCAGTATCCAGCTGTGTGTCTGTGAGGAGTGACTGGTCCAAAGAAATATTTCCTCCACACTTCAGTGATGAACCTGCAGCAACAATGAACTTCAATCATGGAGCTCAGCTGACCATGTAAGAGAGCTGCTGACTCAGAGTTCAAAGGTTGTTTCTATAAATGTTCTGCCAGTGACATCATAACTTAACCTAACACTGGTCTGTGTATGAAGTATCATTTAGTGGCAGTTGTTAAAGTTGTATAATGATGATGCTAGTTTGGGGTGTATTTTCCTGCTGATGCAAATGCATCTACTTTGCCCTTTGTCTGGTGCTTTGGACAAAGACGTCCAATGAAACTCAGAACAACACAGTTTGCACCACCAGCAGGCAGAGGAAGTGGCTGACATCCAGAAATCCTACCAGTGGCTGAACAAAGCTGGACTGAAAGACAGCACAGAGGCACTAATCATGGCAGCACAGGAACAAGCTCCGAGCACAAGACCCATAGAGCCCGGGGTCTACATGGCTCTTTTTGGGGGGGTTGTGTTGTATTAATAGTGACTTTGTTTCTTTGGACCTGACCAAAATCTTTTGTTTTTCAGTTCAGTTGCAACATTGACTAACACTAATGCAGGGGTCGGCAACCTGCGGCTCTTTAGTCCTTACAGTGCGGCTCCTCGTGGTTTGGGAAAATAAATTAGAAGTATTTAGCTGAAGTGTATTTTATTTATGTTCTTTTTTAACTTGTAGTTCTAAATTGGAAGATTATTGTGATATTGAAATAAAAAAATAAAATTATATTTTATTATTTTTTCATCGTTCAAATAAGCGTCACACTCGTGGAAGCCGGTGTACCCGCCGAAACGCCGTGCATTTATCGAGACTTTCAGCCCCAGGTAGGCCAATTATGGCTCTTCGGATCCACATTATGTCAGCAGCTGTTCTCCACCGTGAACTATGTTAAAAACAAACACCGCTCACGCCTCACAGACGACAGCTTACAGTCCTGTAAAGATGAAAGTGACTTCGTACAGCCCCGATCTGCAGAATTTTGCAAATATCTATTTTTCATCTTTCAGCAGCATAGAGCTTTTTTTCCAATTGTTTTTTAAAAGTCAGGTCAAGGCTCCAAAAGCCCAAAGGAGATATAAGGGTGGCGGCTCACAGCAGCTTTTGTTTGCTACATCATTTTAGTTCAGCTGGGTGTCTTTCCTTTGGTTATATTTCTTTAAGAGTTCAAATGTGTTCATTACATAAATAACCTGTAATTTTCTCTGTAGCACTTCATGGATTTCATAAGCAACACACCTTAGTTGTTCACACAAAGCATAAAGGTAAAAAACAGTATATACAGTGTTATCTTCATTCTAGATGTCAAAAAGTATTTGTGGCTCCCAGTGTTTTCTTTTGCGTGGAAACTGGCTCCAAATGGCTCTTTGGGTCCTGAAGGTTGCTGACCCCTGACCTAATGGTATATTTTTTTTAGCTGGATCGTTCTATAAAAACATGAATCAAATCTGAGAAAAGTTTCCACCTGACCTGTTGAATGTTATTGAAGCCAGAAGTTTGCCTTCATACTGTGTTTCTTGCATGCCTTTTGTGGTGTACTAATTGATGTGAAATGAATGCAATGTGGTTGTGTTTGCAGAGGTCAGAGGTCACAGTCTCCAGCATCCAGCTGTGTGTCTGTGAGGAGTGACTGGTCCAAAGAAAGACTTCCTCCATATTTCAGTGATGAACCTGCACCAACAGTGAACTTCAATCATGGAGCTCAGCTGACCATGTAAGAGAGCTGCTGACTCAGAGTTCAAAGGTTGTTTCTATAAATGTTCTGCCAGTGACATCATAAATGATTCCTAATGGTGGTCCGGGTACGATAATGCTAGTATCAATCGTAGTAGTAATGCAATCCAAGGTAATGATTTCTTCTCTGTTGCTGTGAACGTCTCTGCAGCCGTCTGTACTCTAATCTGAGACAACTATTACTGACAGAAACCATCACATCATCCAGTTTGTGTGTTTGCAGCTGCTTAAAAGATTTTAAACAGATTAATCAGTAATTCATGTGATGTGTTTGTGTTTGCAGAGGTCAGAGGTCACAGTCTCCAGCATCCAGCTGTGTGTCTGTGAGGAGTGACTGGTCCAAAGGAATACTTCCTCCAGTCTTCAGTCATGAACCTGCAGCAACAATGTTCTTCAATCATGGAGCTCAGCTGACCATGTAAGAGAGCTGCTGACTCATTTACGGGTGTTTGAAATTCTGTGACCACTTTGTAATTTTAGTTTATATTTTAAAGTGTTTTTATTTGTAGTTGCCTGTATTTTTATTACACTGTGTGTAACGTGGTGGTTTGTGCTGTTTGGGATTGTTTTGGTGTATTTGTGTCAGAACATCAGATAAATGATTTCATCACATTTTAAAAGAAAGTATCAGGATAATAATCTGAACTGAGTCATCAGAAATAGAAAGATGGTCTCAACAGGCCACTGAGCTGATCTCCAAAGAAATGCAGAAGATTGAAGAGTCCGAGGCTGTTTATTTGTCACAGGCATCGTCATACACGTACAACACAGTGAAATGTGCTGAGCTGCTCCTGTGACTGGACAAAACATTAGAAACAATCATTAAATGAAATAATGAAACATTGTGCAGATGTAATGTTAAAGTGCTTTGTGCCACATTAGCACAGCATGTACTGACAGAGCAGTGCAAGCAGAACAAAGCAAATGAGCAAAGTGATGTAAAGAGAGTAACTGAACAGAGTGAGCAGAGTAATATCAGCAGTAATGAAGCAGCAGGATCAGTGTAGCAGCGTGTGACGTCATAATGAATCAGGTATGATCTGAAATATGACAGTGAGACAAGAACATGATGTAAGGTCCTGTTTAAACCCTGATGGTGATGCTATGAGGGGAGCATGTTCTGATTTAGGACTTGGATGGTCTGAGGATAGAAGCTCCTCTCTGTTTGTGTCCTGATGGTGCAGAAGCTTCTGCCTGATTGGCTCTGTGATGAAGGCTTTTACTGTGGAGTTTGTAGGCTGATCACTCTGTGTTTAATAAGACAGGCAGGAACAGCAAAGGAAACTTGGATTCTGAACTCAAACACAAGTTTCTCCACTTTGACTTTTCTCTGTGACCATCAGAGCTTCTGCACAGTGTCATCAAATCTGGATGTTTGTCACTGACAGTCAATGATTTTAGTGATAAAGAAATGTGTTCACAGAGGGAGGAAGAGGAAGAGGAGTGGTGTCTGTGAGGAGGAGCAGCTGTCCTGCTGTGCTTTGTGTCAGGACGTCCTGAAGGATCCAGTCTCTACCAGCTGTGGACACTGGTTCTGCAGACAGTGCATCTCCTCATACTGGGACCAGTCTGCTTCATCAGGAGACTGGTCCTGTCCCCAGTGTGGAGAAAGATCCAGAAGCAGAGCTGGACTGCAGACAGCCAGTCAGAGCAGCTGTGTACAAAGTAAGACTGAACATCTGTCTGCTGATGGACTCATTTCTGAAAACTGGACTTCTTGTTGTTGTTCAGACATTGAAGAGTTTTCTTTCTGTTTTTCTTTCTTTCAGCAGATGTTGGTCTGCAGGAGGTTTTAGATGAACATAAGATCAGTCTGAGGAGGAGATGTGAACGTGTGACTGAAGGAAGTGATGAAACAGGAAGTAGAACCCTCCTCAACAGGATCTACACTGAGCTCTACATCACAGAGGGACAGAGTGAAGAGGTTCATAGCCAACATGAGGTGAGGCAGCTGGAGACAGCTTCCAAGATGGACGCCCTCCATGACACTCCAATCAGGTGCCAGGACATCTTTAAAGCCTTACCTGACCAACAGAGACCCATCAGAGTGGTTCTGACCAACGGCGTGGCTGGTGTTGGAAAAACCTTCTCAGTGCAGAAGTTCACTCTGGACTGGGCAGAGGGCTTGGAGAACCAACATGTCAATGTGGTGGTTCTGCTTTCATTCAGGGAGCTGAACCTGATCAGAGAGGAGCAGTACAGTCTTCTGGAGCTGCTCCATGTTTTCCATCCAACATTACAGAAGGTCACAGCAGAGAAGCTGGCTGTCTCTCAGCTTTTGTTCATCTTTGACGGCCTGGATGAAAGCAGACTTTCATTGGATTTCACCAACAGGAAGCTGCTGTCTGATGTCACACAGAAGTCATCAGTCAGCCAGCTGCTGACAAACCTCATCCAGGGGAATCTGCTTCCCTCGGCTCTCGTCTGGATAACTTCCCGACCTGCAGCAGCCAATCAGATCCCTCCTACATGTGTTGACAGGCTAACAGAAGTACGAGGCTTCACTGACGCCCAGAAGGAGGAGTACTTCAGGAGGAGATTCAGTGATGAAGAGCTGTCCAGCAGAATCATCTCCCACATGAAGACATCCAGGAGCCTCCACATCATGTGTAGAATCCCAGTCTTCTGCTGGATCACTGCTACAGTTCTGGAGCACATGTTGACTACAGAGCAGAGAGGAGAGCTGCCCAAGACCCTGACTGACATGTACTCACACTTCCTGCTGGTTCAGACAAAGAGGAAGAAGAACAAGTACCACGAGGGACATGAGACGAGTCCACAGGAACTGACAGAGGCTGACAGGGAAGTTCTTCTGAAGCTGGGGAGGCTGGCGTTTGAACATCTGGAGAAAGGAAACATCATGTTCTACCAAGAAGACCTGGAGCAGTGTGGTCTGGATGTGACAGAGGCCTCGGTGTACTCAGGAGTTTGTACAGAGATCTTCAAAAGAGAGTGTGTGATCTTCCAGAAACCAGTCTACTGCTTTGTTCATCTGAGCATCCAGGAGTTTCTGGCTGCAGTCTACATGTTCCACTGTTTCACCAACAGGAAGTCAGAGGTGCTGAAGGACTTCCTGGGAAAAAAATACAGAGAGTCATCTCTGGATGATTTCCTTAAACGAGCCATGGAGAAATCCCTCCAGAGTAAAAATGGCCACCTGGACCTGTTTGTCCGCTTCCTTCATGGCCTCTGTCTGGAGTCCAACCAGAGACTCTTAGGAGGTCTGCTGGGTCAGACAGAGAACAGTCCAGAAACCATCCAGAGAGTCATCAAGAACCTGAAGAATAACAAGAAGTTTAAATCCTCTCCTGACAGAAACATCAACATCTTCCACTGTCTGATGGAGATGAACGACCTCTCAGTACATCAGGAGATCCAAGAGTTCCTGAAGTCAAAGAAAAGGTCAAAGGACCTCTCTATGATCCACTGCTCAGCTCTGGCCTTCATGCTGCAGATGTCAGAGGAGGTTCTGGATGAGTTTGACCTGCAGAAGTACAAAGCTTCAAAGGAGGGACGACTGAGACTGATTCCAGCTGTGAGGAACTGCAGAAAGGCTCGGTGAGTCCAGATGTGATCATTACATCATTGATCAGTGTCGGTTAATAGTTTAATGTTTAAATTAAAAACACAGTCCTTGGTTATAAAGTGCTTTACAAACACCAACATTACGGCTAACAGCTGGATTCTCCTGTTTCAGTGCAGCTAGCCAAACAACAAAGAGCCACTTGCTGCTAAAGACAGAGTGAAAGTGGACGGTATATCCTCCATTCTTCATGTAAAACACATGCAATGAATTGTAATGCACCATCTGTGTTTCCCTTCATGCAGTTTTCTCTTTATGGTGGACTTGGATATTTAAATGTTTACCTCCTGGAGAGTCTTGTTCACTTGATTAGTTTTTGTGAAGGGGATTCTCCTCACCCCGTCTCCAAGGGAGACACCAGCTACCCTTCAGAGAAAATGTATTTGCCCCACTTGTAACCACGATCTGGTTCTTCCAGTCACTGCCCACAGCTCGTGACCATAGGTGAGGGCAGGGACGTAGATCGACCGGTAAATTGAGAGCTTCGCTGTCAGGCTCAGCTCTCTCTCTCTTCACCACGACAGACCGGTACAGTGTCCACCTCACTGTTACCGCAGCAACAGTCTGTCTGTTGATTCCTGCTCCCCTCCCCCTTCTTTACACGACCCTGAGACTCCTCCACCTGGGGCAGGAATGTCTCTGACCCAGAGTGGGCACTCCACCCTTTCCCAGCTGAGGACCATGATGCTGATCCTCATTCACACGGCTTCACACTCTGCTGAGAACAGCTCCACTGTGAGCTGCAGGCCATCACCTGATGAAGCCAACAGAACCACATCCTCTGTGAAAACAGAGACGAGACTCTGGCTATATCCCAATTCAGGGTCTGCAGCCTTAAAGGACGCATTTTAAGGCCGATTACATCACAGCGACGGGACGAAGGTCGCTGCTCGAAATGCGGCCCTCAAATGCGTCCTTAATTTCGCTGAATTTTAAGGACGTGGCGGTGTAGACTTCATATAGTATACTACTATACTATACACTATTATTAGTGTAGTCTACTATTATACTATACACTATTATTAGTATAGTCTACTATTATACTATACACTATTATTAGTATAGTCTACTATTATACTATACACTATTATTAGTATAGTCTACTATTATACTATACACTATTATTAGTATAGTCTACTATTATACTATACACTATTATTAGTATAGTCTACTATTATACTATACACTATTATTAGTGTAGTCTACTATTATACTATACATATCTGTTTTTAACAGGGAATCTTGATCATGTTACATTTGACTTCTGTTGAGCTTCTTGAATTGTCACCTTCAGTTCCTTTCCTTTACTCTTCCAGTGTCTTTGGTTTAAATGTATTTACCCTGATAACTGCATATGAAACAGTTCACCTCTTTTCACTCACTATTATCTGTTTGCCATAAAAGTGTTGGTGATGTGTTGGGAGAATCATTATTTTCAGTCTCTTCTTATAAACATAGTGAGGCAAAGATGTGGGTCGTGGTCCCTGATAATCAGATGTGTCTGTGTTCTGTTACATGTGACGTTAGAGAGGTTTTAGTGGAGATAAAAACAGGACCAACATCACTCGTGACTGCTTTCCTGTCTTCAGTGTGTTTACTGGTGGAGCTCGTCCTCCTGTTGCATCTGTCACAGCTGTTACGCTCCTCTGTGACTCCTCCTCTATCTGCTGTCACACTGCAGGAGTTTTTGGTCATGGCGTGTGAATAACTGCCGAGGTCGGCTAGGACGACGCCACCACTCGTTGTCAGACCCTGTCACGCTGTCTGGTGTCATCTTTAGCCGAGGTTATTAAGTACTTCAAAATGAAACCAGTCTCTGTTTTCAGTCTCCGCCCTCTTTTGCAGCTTTGAGCCAGGTTGTAACACCTGTTAAAGTCACCACCTGTTGTGACCGGGGAGTGAGATGAGTGTGAGAAAGATGAAAACAACGTCTCATTCTGACTAGTTACTGGGAACTGATGTGTGATGATGCAATAACAAAGATGACTGTTTCTATGATTTTCTGTTTTATTAATTGTTTTTATTGATGATAAGGACAGGCAGAGGAGATTGGATGGATTTACTTCGTTTTATTCTTTTGCACTGAAATGGAGTCCAGTGTACAGTCCTTGGCGTTGCACATTTTAATATGTTTTAGCTGAGACTGTAGTGGGCACTCTTTAAATGTCGGGTCAGTTTGTCACGTTAGAGCCTATTTGTGCCTGTTAGTGCTGACGATGACTTTAGACCGAGCTGACTGAGGGGTCTAAGCTCATGATGCCACCAGCAACACCCGGGTCATGCTGCAGAGTTTTCAAACCCGACATAATTTACTCAGGTTATATCAGGTGATCTAAGAAAGGCCGCTTAGAAAGAAAAGCGAGTGCACTGCTTTAAGTGTCTTGAAGATGTTTAATCTGAACATTCAGCTTCTTCACTTCTAAAACCAAAAAGTGGAGAGTCCCAGATTTCAGTGTTTTGGTTCAGTTTAATGTAAAAATGGAGATGAAACACATATAAAGGCTCGTTTACACCACTGAGCCCTGCTCTAAAACACTGACACAGATCTGTCTGTGAAGCTGGCTTTAACAAATAAGAGCTTAAAGTTTTAAAAACATGTTTAGCGCCGAACTGTCCACTTTACTGTCTGTAGCAGGAAGTGGCTGTTTGGCACTGAAACGGGAGAATCCAGCTGTTAGCCGTTATGTTGTGTTTGTAAAGCTCTTCATAAACGAGGACTGTGGAGGAGGAGAGCCTGTGTGAGTCAGGTGGTTCACCGGCCGAGTGTGTCAGCGGCAGAAACAGCTGATCAGCGCCGTTTTATGCAGTAAAATAATCTTTCTGTTCCCAAACACATCCACACAGTTTACAACATAACAGCCCACTACATGCACATCTCACCACAAACATGCATAAACCTGAACATAAAATATGTCCTGTACCTGTGTGATCTCTTTAAGTAACTCACAGAATATCAACACTAACGCCACAAGTTTGTTGGTATTTTAACATTTTAACCATTGATTTTGAATTAAAACCAACAGTTAAAATATTTTTACACCTGAGGAAAGAGCAGCAGAAATATTAAGACAGATAAATCATTCTGTCTTCAGTCTCCATGAACAGCATCAACATCCTCTGGTGAAATTTCTCTTTCCTCCTTAAAATATATTAAATGTCAGTTTAATTCCAGATTAATGGTTAAAACATGTATGTCACATACGAACATCAGGAAATAAAGAAAAGTGACTGATTCAGTTCCATATATGCTCCAGGGAGGCGTTAAGGTTCATTGAAATTGTTCAGTTATTAAAGTTTAATCTGAGCCGAGCTGACTTCCTCAGGAACAAATAAACACCGAGATAAACTTCACCTTACAGATATAATCTAAATGAATCATATCCAATCTCAGAGAGTTGACAGTCAGCTGTGTGCTGGGAGACATGTTTGTCTGCAGTGTACGAGCTCTGACCGCTCCCCAAAAATGTCGGAGTGAATATATTAATATTAAAAGTGTAGCTGGTGACACAGAAACAGAGGATTTAAGAAGTTTAAGTGTAGGTCGGGTCCACACATGTCCAAACACCTGTGCGTAGGCCTGCTTGTTACTCAGAAACGAACACTAATAAAATGGCCATAAGGCCAAAGCAATGGTTTTGACTGGTGTTGACCCCGCCCCCACCCTGAGTGTGGATGCTGAGAGAAGGGCCAGCTGTGAATATGAGGCTGTGGGAGCAGATGGAGAGAGAGTATGTCGGGGTATCCCAGTACAAACTTTACTGGGGTCAGAAATTAGACAGACTCCAGTTCCTTTGTTTGATTTATCTAGTTTGATGTTAGGAAAGAGATTCATGAGATGGAAAAACCTCCCAGTCTACTGAGATTCAGAAATGATTTGTACACATGGAAACTCCCTGAGTGGGAACAAAGAGTGTCCTGTCAGGAAGAGCATTTGGAATATGGATGTTGAGGATGTGACAGTGCCTGAAATCCTGCTGCTGTTCTGAACCATAGTTTCTGATCTGAAGGTCAAACAGAGTCATGATGGTTGTTTCTATTTGTCCCTTTTTAGTTTAGTTCCCCTGAAATCAGATGTGATATCAGAAGCTCTGAGTTCATTCATCATTACTGTCCAGTGATGACATTTCTGCTCCGTTTGGTGACAGTCAGCAGATTTTTCCTGCGTGTGGACATGAACAGTCGTACCTGACAGCAGCAGGTAGCAAACAGAGATCGTCTTTCCAGCTGGAACTCTTCACTGAGCTGAGCTCATTCAAAATGTTCTGGATTCAAGACAGGAAACAGTCCACATGTGTGTCTTCACTCTGACTCTGGATCAGATCTCAGTGACAGACTGTGGACATTATGGAAGCCTAAATGTGACGCCATCTTCCTCCTTCATCTGCAGATTAAAGCCAAACAAAGATTCTCATTAAAAGTCTGCAGGTCTGAGAGAGACTCAATCGTTGTGTCATGTCAAACACAGTAAGAGGAGCTGAAGCACAGATGTGAAGAGCAGATGTTCATCAGATTATGACCTCACTCTGTTTTGTCTTCATATACATTCAGTCTGTGTTTATAATGCAGACTTTCTGCTTTTATAATAACATATTTTATATTTTCTGTAATCTCAGACTGGCTGACTGTGGACTCTCAGAGACTCACTGTGAAGTTGTGGCCTCGGCTCTGAAGTCCATCCCCTCCCATCTGACAGAGCTGGACATTAGTAACAACGAGCTGCAGGATTCAGCAGTGAAGCTTCTGTGTGCTGGACTGGAGAGTCCAAACTGTCGACTGGAGACTCTGAGGTGAGTTCACTGACTGCAGCTGTTGTTGTGTTTCTATATTTCAGGCTGCAGAGACTTTGAGCTTGTGTGGAAACAGACAGAGAAAAGAAAGACATGAATGTCAAAGCTAATAAAGGTGAAGTTAGGAGCTGTGATGATGTTCATGTATCAGAAGCTGATCGGGCTGCTACAGAGACGACCCACACAGCTGCTGTGGTGAGGTTTGTGTTAAAGCAGAGGAACACAGGCCCAAACATGACAGCAAAGCAGGATTCAGGCTCTGTGAGAGGATTTCAAACAGAAGCTGGAGAAGAGAAAGGACTACAGAAAGAAGGCAGCTGAGACCAGTCCAAGTGTTTCCATGGAGCCCAGTCTAACATTCATTTATACACTAAGGTACAGAAGTGAACGGGAAAATGAATCCATAGTTTCAAATGTAGAAATAGTTCTCAGTTCATTTACAGAGTTTAATACAGTTCATGAGGAAATGTTCAGTTCGATTCAATTCGATTGGAATCTGGGAAATTTTGCCTCAGACAGAAATATTATAATTCAGTACATTTACATATTTTTGTGTCTATAAAAGGGAAGCTGGCACTTTCGAGACTTTATCAAATGTGTGAGCATCACAGCAGAGGCCTTTGTGTCAAAGTAGCTGAAGATAAAACACGGAAGAACATGAAGGTGATTTTCCTGTTCTGGGATTTTATAGAAATATTCTGCAGTAGATCAAAAACGAAAGAAAACCATGAATCAACACATGAACATTACCTGATGCTGCTGAAGTGAAGCAGAGCAAAGTTACAGTGTTTTTGTTAAAGACACAACTGAGCGTTTTGCAATTTGCATAATTTTAAAAAGTTTAAATTTGTTCAGTATTGAACAGCAGAAATTAGGTTTTCTTTTTGAAAGCAAGTAAAAGGAAAAAAACAGCGGCCGACAGCGCTGTAAACAACGGTAGACTTGTGCGTAACAAGCAAGCGAATAATGCAGAAAACAGATTTTAAACAGGAAACTGTTCTTGAAGTACAGAGAGAGAGAGAGAGAGAGAGAGAGAGCTGTGCATGAAGTGTGATTTTATCCTGGTGGAAGCAAAACAGCAAAAGTCAGAGTGAGTTCATGACGATGTTTATGTGAAGCGTAGTTTGGATCTTCTTTTGCTGCTGGTTCAGTCAATATTGTTTGGAGAGAGATAAAACTAACAGCTTCAGAATCGAGCGCAAAAAGGACGTAAACACAAAGCGTGGACCCGCCGAAACATCAGAATCGGCGAGCTGTCGGCTTTCAGCCCCGACCGTGTCTGTGCCGTCAGTGAGAAAGGCGACATCTCACTGATTCTGATGTGTCGGCGGGTCCGAGCTTTGTGTTTACGTCTCTGTGCAGAATCCGTGTTCCTGCTCTCATTTACTGTTTCAGCTGTTTGGTGGTTGTTAAAGTTTTGTGAGGTTTAACCTGAGATTCTGACATTTCGAGCAAAATAAATTAATATTAAAAAATTGATTCAGGATTTTAATTAATCAATATCACGTTATCCAAGCCAGAATCGATTTTAATCGATGAATCGATTATTAAAACCCACTCCTAATTCAAAGCACTGAAGCATCGACTTGTTCCATTATCCAACAATGAAAACAGGAAACACAGACAGCTGGCCTTCAAAGTAAAAGCTGCTCCTTTTGAAACATGTTGGTGGTAAAATGTAAGAAGAGCTGAAGCACATAAATGATCTACGTGCCAAAATATTAAACACAGTTGATATATTTGTGTGAGTGTTGTGATTCAGGTGTAGATGTAATAATGTACATATAGCAGAGTTTCCTCTTCTAGATCAGCTGATCAGAGTCGGGCCAATCAGCTCTGAGCATGCTCAGTCTGAGTTATGGAGCCACATACTATGATTCACCATGGCAACGGCATGAGCAGAGGCTCCGTGTGAATCCAGAGGAGCAGAAACATGAATGATGACAGTAGATGATTGTGTGAAAGTGCTGGAAGCAAATGAGTGTGTGATGTTCTTTCAGTGTTGCACTTTGTAGACGCTCCCTGAGCACTGGCCTCACAGCCAGCTGCACATAGAGACCAGTGTTTTTAGTCCAGGTCAGAAGATGACTTGTTGGAATGAAAATGAGCTTGTAGTTTGTCTGCTTTAATAATGTGACTGGAAAAAGGTGTTGGACTTCAAATATGTCCATTTCTGTCACACTTCACCTTTAAAAGTGAAGCCATGTGGTTCCTGGAAGGAAAAACACGACTTTTTCAAGTCTTTGTCCTGTTTTTATGAGAAATGTACGACTTTAATGTGAAACATTCAGAGTTTTTTCTCTTGTTGTGTTTGTTTGAAGCTGCTTCCTGTTGGCTTCAGCTGTTTGGAGTTTCCATTTTCTAAACTTCTACATTCTGAACCTTCTTCATCTCTGAACAGATGATGAAACACTGAATGATTTCAAGCACTTTGTCTAATAAACTTACATCTTTCATTCTTTATACAGATTGCAGAGCTGTGGTTTGTCAGAGATCAGCTGTGATTATCTGGCAGCAGCACTGAAGTCCAACCCCTCCCATCTGAGACAGCTGGACCTGAGAAACAACAACAAGCTGCAGGATCCAGGAGTGAAGCATCTGTGTGGTTTCCTGGAGAGTCCAGGATGTAAACTTGAAACTCTGAGGTCAGTCAGCATGTTTTAGTTGTGCTGAGATGAATATGATGTGAAAGTTGTGCTGACACTAAACTGCAGACATCAGGCTGATATTATACTGATCCACACTGAGGATCTTCATGGTAAAGTCTGTTTTCTTCTTCTCTGGTTTAGTCCATTGACTGCAGCAGAACAATGTTCACATTTCAAACAGTGATACTCAACGTATGGCCCGCGGCCCACACGCGGCCTGCCCACCTTTCCTGATTCAGAGAGAGGGGACCCTGATTAACTGTGTAGCTTCTTCCTCACAGTTCTAAGTATCAGACACAACAATGAATAATCCACAGCTGACTGTCTTTAGCAGGTCAAAGGTCACGGCACACAGCAGACAGTCAGAAATATTCTAACTCTGATCATTTATCAGTTGTGACACTGTGAGACTTGATCAGAGGTGTGATCATCACAGCAGAGGCCTTTGTGTCAAAGTCACTGAGGATCAAACAGAAACACATGAAGCAGATTTTCCTCTTCTGGCTTTTTATAGCAGATAACCTTCAAAATATTCTGCAGTCGATCAAAAACTGAAGCAAACCATGAAGCAACATGTGAACATGAGCTGATGCTGCTGAAGTGAAGCAAAGTTACAGAGGTTTGATTACAGACACAGCTGAGAGTTTGTAATCTGTCATCATTTTAAAAAGTTTCCATGGAACAGCAGAAATGAGGCTTTACTGTCAGAGGCCGACAGCACTGAACACAACAGCAGACTGGTGGCTAATAAACAGTGAATGATGCAGAAACAGATGTTTGAAGCTGTTCTTGGAGTACACTGAGAGAGAGAGAGCTGTGCAGGCAGGAACAGCCAAAGTCAGAGAGAATTCATGAGCATATTGATCAAACGTGAAGCAGAGTTTGGATCTTCTTTTGCTGCTGCTTCACTCAGTTTTGGTTGGAGACAGATGAAACCTGCAGCTTCAGGATCTGTGAGCTGTCCACTTTCAGCCCCGACGGCGTGTCCGTGTACGTGCCGTCGAGTGAACGATCCACGCTCTGTGTTTCCATCTTTGTGTGTTTAGCTGCTCTCATTTACTGTTTTATCTGTTTGCTGCTTGTTGAAATAGTTTGTGAGCTTTAACCTGAGATTCTGGCAAAATACATTTATATTAAACATCGATTCAGGATTGAATGAATCAACATCGTTTTATTCAAATTAAAACCATTTAAATGGGAACATGAATTTTTTACAGCCGCCTCTAATTCTGGGTAATGTCAGCTGGTCCATGTGCAGCTGGCTGTGAGGCTCAGGGAGCGTCTACAAAGTGCAACACTGAAAGAACATCATCCATAAATATTGAGTAAGAACTGGACTCTCATACAGCGAGACTCAAATGCCTTTAAACATCAGCTTATCCTGCTGATCCAAGTCCAACACTGAGTTTGTAAAAACATGTTTGTCAATCATTTTGTTTGGTTTCTGAGGAAAAAGATTCAATAAGTTGCTGCTAATACACAACATTTCATCATATTTCCTCATAACCCTCTTTTGTCTGACCATTTGATCCCATTTGAATTTGCAATAAAGGATCCACAGAGTTTGGTGACAATAATGACAGTAGATGTTTGTGTGAAAGTGCTGGAAGCAAATGAGTGTGTGATGTTCTTTCAGTGTTGCACTTTGTAGACGCTCCCTGAGCACTGGTCTCACAGCCAGCTGCACATAGAGACCAGTGTTGTTAGTCCAGGTCAGAAGATGACTTGTTGGAATGAAAATGAGCTTGTAGTTTGTCTGCTTTAATAATGTGACTGGAAAAAGGTGTTGGACTTCAAATATGTCCATTTCTGTCACACTTCACCTTTAAAAGTGAAGCCATGTGGTTCCTGGAAGGAAAAACACGACTTTTTCAAGTCTTTGTCCTGTTTTTATGAGACATGTACGACTTTAATGTGAAACATTCAGAGTTTTTTCTCTTGTTGTGTTTGTTTGAAGCTGCTTCCTGTTGGCTTCAGCTGTTTGGAGTTTCCATTTTCTAAACTTCTACATTCTGAACCTTCTTCAGCTCTGAACAGATGATGAAACACTGAATGATTTCAAGCTCTTTGTCTAATAAACTTACATCTTTCATTCTTTATACAGATTGAGGAGCTGTGGTTTGTCAGAGATCAGCTGTGATTATCTGGCAGCAGCACTGAAGTCCAACCCCTCCCATCTGAGAGAGCTGAACCTGAGCGACAACAACAACCTGAAGGATCCAGGAGTGAAGCATCTGTGTGGTTTCCTGGAGAGTCCAGGATGTAAACTTGAAACTCTGAGGTCAGTCAGCATGTTTTAGTTGTGCTGAGATGAATATGATGTGAAAGTTGTGCTGACACTAAACTGCAGACATCAGGCTGATATTATACTGATCCACACTGAGGATCTTCATGGTAAAGTCTGTTTTCTTCTTCTCTGGTTTAGTCCATTGACTGCAGCAGAACAATGTTCACATTTCAAACCTTCAAAGAAGAAGAAAAATCCTCCACTGGAAAATTCACTGTGAAACTCTCAAACTCTTCATTGCACCTTAAAGTCTGTGTGACACTGAAATCCAAAGCAAAATGTGCGTTTGCTTTACAGACAGCAGTCCAACACAAACATACACACATCATCCAAAACACAGTCCAACATCCAAATCTCCTCCACTGCCAGCATGAATGATGGGAAAGAGAAGGAGGAACACTCTGACATTCAGGCTTAGAATGAGTTTCATCAAGCAGACTGTGAAGATCAAAGCTGCATTAGAAAGCTTACATGAATGAATGAGTGGACAGAAGTGGACAGAGATCATCTGAAGCACTTCAAAGGCTTTAAATCAGCACATTTCTCTTTATTCTTTATCAACTCTGTTAGTTTCTCTCAGTTTTCTGTGGAATGAAGCTAACAGCAGGCTAATAAGATGCTGACCAATAGGTTTCTATTAAAGGTTGTAATTTGTATATGAAAAAGTGCTTTGGCTCAGCAGGGATCAGCTTACAGGTAGAATACAGCTGCTGGATGGGATTAGCATGTCATAGCTATCTACCAAACTGCTAACTGGGGGATTTCAGGCCATCTATGGATCATTTTTGCTAACTGTTTATTCAGCTTAGGCTCACAGGGCTGCAGCCTGTGCCCTAGCTGTCATAGGGCAAGAGGCGTGGTCCACCTGCACAGGTGAGCAGTCCATCACAGGGCCAACAGAGAGCGACAGAGAAGCACTCCCTCACATCCACACCTACAGCCAATGTAGAAGCACCAATGAACCTAAGCAGCATTTCATTGGACTGTGGGAGAACATCCAACCTCCACAGAAAGGCCCAGCTGACCAACAAGCTTCAACCTACAACCTTCTTGCTCTAAGGCACTAGTGCTAACCACTTTTGCCCATTTCAGCCCAAATCCTGCATCTTCCTGTTTCTGACTCCAGGCCAGCTCCACTAACACTTTCTCATCAGACACTGCCACCTAGTGGAGGAAGTCTTAGTTCCATTTGAAGCTTCAGATTAAAGTTAGTTCCTTTACAAAGAGGTGGAGGTGGTGGGGCCACAGCACCATCATCACTGAGTGCCATAGGACACTTAACCTTTGTTTCCATATGCTGGGAACTTCCTGTTGTTCCAAGGAGGACTGGAAAATGTGTGAAAATCTCCCAGTCAGTTCCTCACAGCACACTTCAATCATTTCCCTCCCACAGCATCAGGACCAGGGCTTTTTCTCTCTTTGGTCCCACTAAGAGATTTCCACACAAACACCTCATCAGTGGGACTCTCAGAGCTACCAGCCCTTTGCTACAATCACAAAGCTCTTCATTGAAATCAATGATATCAAAGCTGGAATCAAATGAGTCCAAGTCTTCTGCTGATTCAGCATCACATTCATCTTTGCTCCTTGTTCTGCATCCCCACCATGGACTTCATTCCTTTCCAAGCCAGCCTTGAGTGTCCTTTATTCAGCTCATCCTCTGCTTTACTTTTACACCTGATTTTAGCTGCTTTATCTCTCTTTCAACAGGTTTCTGTGCCTCAATCTTTTTCTTCTCTCCCTCATAACAAGACAGCTTCTTCTGCCTGAGAACATGTTGGAGTGATTTACTAATCCAGGGCTGCTTATTGGGGAAAATACTTCCTGTTTCCAAAGTAATCCCCATTTTTCCCAGAAAGAAATGTCAGTAGAAATCGATGATCTAAGTGAGAACATGAGCCTTTAAAAAGTCCCAGTGGGTGCAGTCAAAGCAGTCCCTCAGTCCCAGTATAGAGTCTTTGGTCCAGACTGGAACAACTGTGTGCCCAGTTTGAGCTCTCTTCAGTGCTGTGACCTGACAGACCCAGAGGGGCCATCACATCACATTTAGAAGCTCCCCTGATGGAGCCACAACACATGTCCAATACTTAGTCTGTCTTGTTGGACCAACTGGAAGAAATGATTCAAGGACTTAGTCACAGAACAGAGATTCAAATCTCCAAAATCCAACTGGCTGCATCAGGACATATAGTCTGAAACTCTGCACAGTTTCCTGTTTGAAGCTACTTCCTGTTGGCTTCGGCTGTTTGGAGTTTCCATTTTCTAAACTTCTACATTCTGAACCTTCTTCAGCTCTGAACAGATGATGAAACACTGAATGATTTCAAGCACTTTGTCTAATAAACTTACATCTTTCATTCTTTATACAGATTGTGGAGCTGTGGTTTGTCAAAGATCAGCTGTGATTATCTGGCAGCAGCACTGAAGTCCAACCCCTCCCATCTGAGAGAGCTGGACCTGTACAACAACAACCTGAAGGATCCAGATGTGAAGCAGCTGTCTGATCTTCAGCAGAGTCCAGACTACAGACTGGAGACTCTGAGGTCAGTAGAGTGATGGAGTGAGTGGGTGGTGCTGTCAGCAGTATTGTACTAAACACAGTCAGTATGAAACAAAGATCCAGTGTTTCCTGTAAAGCTGCAGCTTCTCAGTGAAGCTGTGAGAGGAGAACGGTGACAGGCTTCAGGATTGGACACAAACACTTCCTGTTTCTCACCTTTATGGTCACCATAGTAACGGCTGACACGCTCTGATCAAACACTGTCAACAGCCAATCAGCTCTCTGAACAAAGCAGCACGCAGACCAATGACTGCATTGATTTCCAAGTTTAAAGCAGTGAAGAACACAGTCTGTAGGTGAGGAAGAATTTAGTGAGAGCAGATGTTTGGATGGAATTCCTCCAGTTAACAGCTGGAACCGTCCATCTGGATTGTTGGGCTTGTTGTTGGGGTTCCTACAGAGCTCAGAGTGGACACACCAAGGTTCTTCTAATGAATGAAAGTCCAAACTCAAACTAGGAGGGAAAAACATTTTCATCAACTTCAATAAAAATCCAAAGATTAGAAAAAGTGAAGCAACAATGAGTCCTAGTACAGTCCCAGCACTGACGTCCCTGCTGCTCTTTATACTGGATGTGCTGCATCACTGACTGACAGCTGATGAAGAGTCTCTGGAAACACTCGTTTATCTCCTCTGCTCTTCCTCCTTCTCTCTGCAGGTGGAGCTGATGATGGTAAACAGGACGGTGTGTGTGCTGAGAGAGGAGCAGCTGTGTCCTGATGATCCAGAGAGGTTGAAGCAGCAGCAGCTTGTGTGTAGAGACGCTCTGACTGGGCCATGTTACTGGGAGGTGGAGAGGAGAGCTTCATCCAGCAGTGACTGACAGAGGAATGAAGTGCAGATGACTGTCAGTGCTGCAGAGTGAACTGCTCTGAGAACAGCTCCACTGTCAGACACAATGTAGAGTCCAGCATCAGCCCTGTGTGTCCCTCTGGAGCTGACAGAGGATCATCAGTGTATCTGGACTGCTCTGCTGCTGCTCTGTCCTTCTACAGTCTCTGCACAGTCTCTGTCTCACTCTGGAAAGATTTTACAACTTGTTGTAATTACAGAACGTTAATATAATATTCAAACATGTGATCTTCTCTTTATTTCTGAATCTTTACCAAATAAAGAAAAACCAAACTAACAAACAGAAGCTGTCGTGTCCTTTTTCACCACATCTGTGAATCTTTTCTGTGTTTTTCCTCTTTTCCTCCTTCCTGCAGCTCCATCTTCATCATTCTGTGTCCAGTATATGTGAACACGTCCAAAGCATCTGAGCCTCATGTTACCCGTTTGTGTGAGTTACGCCTGTCGTTGTGTTGTGGTGTATAAATAAGGGGCAGGAGACAGCGCTGGATCTCTGAGTTCTTTACTCTCAATTTCTGCAACATCTGCAATATCTAGAAATGCAAACCTGTGAGCTGTGTGTGTTGTGCGTCTGCTCGGCCACCTCTCCTCCGGCCGTGCTGGAAGCAGCTGTGCGTTTGACAGTTTTATCGACTCGACAATAATTGAACAAATTAAATGTTCAAAAATATCAACTTAAGCACTTCAAAGTCAACAAAAAGCTTAAAACAATGAAATAATATTTCACTGACAAAACAACAGCTCATAAGAACGATACACAAAATAATACAGAAACAAACAAATAAAAGTTATTAACCAGGATCCATGTTTTTGTCACAAACACTGAATCAGCTGATTCACTCTTTATGTTTCTGAGTTTGTTTTGTGATTATAGTTCTGGTTTCTGTTTCTGTGTCTTCACTGTGTCCCACGTCTCCTTACTTTGGACTCTGTGTTATATTTCCTGTTTTACTTTGACAGTCCTGTGTTACTGTTTCCTGTCTCGTGTGTGTAATTGGTCCCAGCTGTGTTTCCCTCCTGTCTCCCGTTCCCTGATTACTAAACTGCGTCCACGCCGCCGCCGCTCCTCTCCACAGCTGGATTCCAGGATTTCAGAGCATCCAGCTGTGGTGAGTGATGGAGACACTTTCTCTGCTCCCTCAGTAATCAGGACAGTTTATTGAACATCAGAGGACATAAAGGACTGTTTTTCACCTGCCCGTTCTGAACCTGGACATTAAAGACTGCTGGCTTCAAGGACATTAATCCCAGTGTCAGCCAGCCAATAACAGCCTGTGTTTTTCAGCTCTTTAGGAGTCAGAAATGAGAAAGACACAGACTGCTAACCGCTCCCTGCAGGAAATAAGCTCCGCCTCTTCCTGTCCTGTATATGAGTGATTCTGACATGAGACACAATGAGTTTCCTGTTTATTGTGACTTAAAGCGAGCAGCAAAGACACTAAACTGTGTGTTTCCAGCTGAAGCTGCTTTTTGTGTTGCTCCCACAATCCTGTCTGAAACAGTCAGTGAGGAAAACTCAGTTTATGCTTCCAAGCTCATTGTGAGAGGGCACATTGTGTTCCTGCAAGTGCTGATTTTGTCTGCATCCCTGAGTTTAGTGAGCTGCCTCCAAGGACTTGTGAAGCCCAGTGTGTTAAGGCTGCATCTCCCAGATGTTTCCACCTTTCCAGCACAGACGATAAATGTTCCCACAAAGGCTCAAAGACGGTTTGATTTTGTGAGTGTTGGCCTCAAGAGATTGCTCAGTGAGCACCTGAGTGTTTCTGGGACATCGGACACTAACTGGAACTTCAAGTCTGGTTCTGAAGCTGCACATGCAAAGACTGTTTCTGGTTGTAGAGACCTGGCTGTTCCAGGGATTGTAACCTCCCCAGAGGCTGAGCTGCTGACCTCAGCTGACTCTGGAGCCTTGAAGGTAACTAAGTTTGCACCGCTCGGGTGAGCCATCTCAGCTGCAACAGCCTCCACAGAGAGCTCACGCAAGCTTACCCAGCCTGCTGAGGATTTTATGCTGCTGCAGCCCAAAAGGCATCCTGAGCTGGCTGACTGCCACCCACAGCTTCAGCTGCCTCAGCCAGGGGTCTCCACACCTGCTGGCCCTGCATCTGCTCTGACTGGGGGCTCCGGAGAGCCGCGCCAGCCATCCATCTCTGCTGGGGCTCCTGTTTGAGAATGTAGGAGTGTAAACTTCAAATATCTGCTCGGTTTGTCAAGATATCACATATTTGCAAAAGTGCTCTGACGTTTTTGGAGACGTCTGTTACCCACCATCTGGATAGCTAACCGGGAGGTCGAGGGTCATTAGAGCCGGCGAGAACAGCGGACTCCCGGCACATCGTTTTTGGACCCCCACGGCCTTTGGCTGTTCAGGTTTAAACATGATATATAAGTCACTTAGATCACGTAAAAATGTTATCGTTTGGCTTTTTTCAGTGTTGTTTGTTTGGTTTGGCTGAAGTTACAGTTTTCACACAGCTGAATAAACGCCAAACAGAAAAGTGATTAAACAGAAGTGTGAGACGGTCGAGAGTTTACTCCTGTGTCCTGTTAGATTTTAGACAGCAAGGAGCAGACGGCTGAGTTTATTAAACTCCACCGAGACAGCGGTGACGCGGATCTGAAGGCCAGACCGTCACAGCCGCTCACTTCCCGCCTACCCGACCTTTGGAGGACCCGGCCCACGTAGACCTTGAAGGCCGGGTCCTCAGGAGGATGCAGCCTGTGAGTTTGGACACGCCATGACACATGATGTTCTACAGCTGATGTGTTTAAATGAGCTCTACAGGTGATCAGACTTATTAACGTTACCAGCATAATAAACTGTCCTGTCACTGAAGGTGTCTGCCCAACAAGGACGTGGTGCTGAATGCATCCAGACCCCTGCTGACTGTCTTTGCAGCTTCGCTCAAAGGTACAGTGTCCACTGTGACCCTGAGAGCAGGACACAGCCAGAGGTGAGTCAGCAGTTACAAACTAAATGCTGCTGACATGAATCAAACTGCTGGATAACCCACTGCTCATGAAAATGGCACCTTTCTGTTGCTTTTTGAGATTACTGAGAATATTTGAATTGTGACTCAGATGGCAGATCCAGGCTCTCAGCCTCCAGCTGAAACTTCCAGTCCTCCCCCAGCCAGAAGCTCTGATGCTGGGCTGAGAGACTTTGATCCTTCCCTGGATCCAGAAATCCAGGAGGGAGAAGGAGAACAGGACCTCCTTCCTGATCTGGAGAGGCCTGAGGGAAAGAAAGATGGAGCAGACAGAGCTTTGAACAAATCCAAACCTCCTGAGCTTCACCTCCACAAAGGTGCAGACACTGATGCACAGATTCACATGTGACACCTGCAGCGTCCAGCTTGTGCCGCTGACATTATCTCCACTCTGATACAAGCCTCATTCACTCGCTCACACACGTTCATACAATCACCTTTTCCTCACAGTCACACACATGAATGTAATGAGGGGAACTCGGGCTTCACTGTCATTCCTCAGGATACTTTGATATGCAGACTGGAGGCTCTGTGGATGAAACACCGACTGTCTGAAGCACTCTGAAGTGTTCATGATGGACTTCATCCTGATTAACACTACAATACTTGTTAGAGGCCTTTTATATGTAATAATATTCTTTTCCATTAAAGCTCTGAACATTCTCACTCTTTCTTGACCAGGTGTGACAGGTGAAGGACACCGGCGAATAGGAGGACAGAAGCTGAGAGCCATTAGTCACATGACTTCAGCTGCTGCTGCCTCACCAACCACTGGCCCCTCGGTGAGTCTAGAGTTACAGCAGTGACCACAGGAAGTGCACACGTGTGATCTAAAGCTACATGTGGGCCTGTGACGATCAGTCTTCTCACTGTGGTAGACGGGTTTGTGAGTCCCTGTGATGCTGGGAGTGTCCAGGACAGTCGCTCCTGATCGGGTCTCTCATGGAAAGCTGGTCCCAGGAATTCCTGGAAAATTCCTCCACAAAAGAGAACTGGGAACATAAGTGCAGAGTGACAGAGGTGCTCAGCAACCCTGCTGTTATATGGGAATAGAACCAGAATAGTCGGCAACCACTTGAGTTAAGTTAGCCAAAGAGATGCGACTCAGACTGACTTCATCATGTTGGCAACGTGTCTGCATTGATAAATTCCAGTTATTGACAAATCAGAGAATAATTCCAGTCATTCAGAGACAGATTGTGATTGTTTGGAGGATGTAATCGTTTCCCTTCAGGGAGCGTGTTGGACGCTCAGTGTCCGGGTGATTAGCTGGCTGATGCAACTACTTAGAATCAGTTTGTGAATATGAAGAAAATCAGTGCAGTCACTGGACAAACTCTGATTCTTCCTAGTTTCACTCTTGTTTCAGTCCAGTGTGACTGAGGTGGTAAAAAATGATCTGACTTTTAGCCACACAGCTGTCTGCTAGAGAAAAAGCCTTTGTGCACAACTTTCTTAAAGGCAAACGGCACCATGTTCACTGCAGCTGCAGCAAACGCAGCAAAGAGTGAAAGTTGGACTGAGAATGTTGTGACTGTTTCATGAGAAAGAGCAGGAAAACAAGCATCACACACCCAGACACAGTGCTGGGATTAGAATTAGACTTTAGAGCCAAATGTAGGACAAAAGCTTTAATATGAAAGAGGAAAATCCAACAACAGCCAGAGCATGAAGCTCAAATCTATACCAATCACCAAGAAAGCTGACAGGCCTGTGACACGTCAGAGACGCCGTTCAAATCATAAAGAAGTTGGTTTATTGACAAAATGTAAAAAACCAAAAGAATCAAGTCAACCTTCAGTTTCGAGCGAGTAGACCAATCAGGCACAGCAGCAGCTCTAGAATAAGCAACAGTTTGATGTATTACAAACAACCTTTCATATACACACATACATATGGCTCATATGCTGTTTAAAAAGGGCTCAAAGACCCAACAGATTACACAAAGTACAAAAATACTTTCATTCAGACAACAGTCAGCTGTGCACGAGACAGAGAGCCGACTACAGTTAGTAACATGGACTCACTTTGTTTCAGACACGACACAAAGTAACACAAAGCCACAAAGAGCAGAAACATCAAAAAGGAGGCAGAGCAGCAGCAACTCTCCATGAGCTGTGAGGCTAACAGCCACCCACACTTCCTGTGATGCATAATGAAAACAACATTAACCTGAAGGATGATAACAACAGAAAGAAGTCTAAGCTAACGTTACACAGCGCTCACACAGCGCTGACTGTACAGGCCTCACACAGCTACGACCTGCATCCACAACACCTGATTCTACTGAACACAAACAAGTTAATGATATATGAGCAATCCAGGGAAGGCTTCCAGGAAGGTGAGGATCCAAAGACAGCTCTACAACAGCATCAGTCAGCAACAATGTTACTAATCACTGACTCTTTCATCCTTTTATACTCAATCAAAAAGTGCTGTGTTCACATTTGTTTCTGCTGAAATCCAGAGACTGAAAATGCGTCTTTTTAAAGTTTGAATAAACTGACTGAACTTCTCACGAGTCCAACCGTGAGGAACACTTCCCCCCATGACACATCACAGGACAACGTCTCAGTGGAGGGGGGACAGTAGCTCAGTTTAGGCAGTCACACTCAGAATCGATGCCTCCAGTCAGGGTCAAACGTGGTCCTCAGAAACCTGCAGATGTTTGGGCCAAGCTCTCACTGGTCTCTGCGTCTGTAGACTGAGCTGATGTTTCTCCAGGTGTCTGGTAAAAGGACGATGCTGCTGTCCAATGAG
Source organism: Diplotaxodon limnothrissa (assembly GCF_057381915.1). Classification (NCBI taxonomy): domain Eukaryota; kingdom Metazoa; phylum Chordata; class Actinopteri; order Cichliformes; family Cichlidae; genus Diplotaxodon; species Diplotaxodon limnothrissa. Next base: position 1,489,653 of record NW_028188555.1, on the reverse strand, counting down.
GCGAGGAGAGAAGTAGCCAAACAGGCGAGAGCCGTGAAGGAGGAACGGCGGGCAGCTCTGGATGCCCGACATAAATACCTGATGAGCAGGCTGGCAGACGCCGGCAGCCTGGAGGAGGCGGCGGTGGAAGACGCCATCGTCTCTGATGACAGAGTAAGTTCAGAGACGTGATCCTTCCTCAGAGTTGAACCTTTGAGTCATTAATGTCTGATTCTTCCAGTTCAGTCTGATCCATGAATTCTTTGCTGCAAACGGATCCAAGAAGCTGATTTTCTTCTATCAGGATGTCAAACAGGTAACTTTGATCACATTTCAATGACTGACACATGAAGGTCTAACCGCTCTTCATAATCTGCTGTCCTGTTTGTTGCACCGTACTTTGTATTCATATCTTTTAATATCTGCCTTTCTCCCAGAGTCTGTCCTCCCGTCAGTCTTCCTTTGTGGACGCATCAAACTCAGCTGTGGCTCAGAGGAAACTCTTCCTCACTACGGGGAACTCTGAGGTTGGCTTCAGCTTTTTATGTTTAGTTCATGTGAGAATCACAGAAAAATGCTGATATGAGTGGAAGGTTCTGCTGGGAAATTGGCAAAGAGCAGATTATTGAACAGCGAGGCAGACAGTTCATTTCAGTGATGCCAGTTTATTAGAAACGAGGACTGTGGGGCTGCTGGAAGTCAGGACGGCCGTTCTCTGGATAAACCTGACAGCTGAGGTGGAGAGCAGGATTTATCCACAGACGGCTTCTTCCAAGCAAATGTCCTGAACACACCTGAGCTGAGGGTTACACAGTGTGTCCTGTGTGATCTCTGCTTTATGGTGGTTGAATCTCACAAATGTGACCATCAGACCTGACGACTTATTTGTGATGTTTTCATTAAAAATATCCTGGGTGAGGTGTTTGGGGCATGTCCCATGAGGAGGAGTCTCCAGGGCAGACCCAGGACACACTAGAGAGGTTATATCTCTCAGCAGGCCTGGGAATGCCTCAGTATTGTCCTGGATATGCTGGAGGAAGTGGTTGTTTAGGGAGGTCTGGGATTCTCTGCTTAGACTGCTGCACCTGTGACCCGGGACCAGATAAACAGGAAATGGATGTTTGAAATTCAAAGAAATCCTCTTTTAATAATGAGGAAAAAAGACAGCAGGAGATCCATCGCAACTAACAAAACACTTCAAACACATCAATGCATCAACTTTAATCAACTTCATTTGGTTCAAATGAAGGAATCTAACAAAGCACTCACTAAAATGAAACACCAGTTAGTTTCCCGAGCTCAACAGGTCGAACACCTGAGTTTGGTTTGCGGTGCAGTTTTTATTTCTTCTAGATAACTTGGGTTATTTGCACAGGAAGGTTTTTTAAATGTATTTCTTAAGTACGATCTTATATGGGGGTTGATTTTATAGCATAACAGAATAATGTAATAACTCTAATAGAGTATAAAACATTTGCAGAATGAAGTACAAGGTGAAGAAAAGTCAGAACGTCCCTGTTTGAAAATACAGTCTCAGAAGGTCAGAGATGGACAAATTCAGCTACAGAAACATGTGGCCATTTTTTTAAAGCCATAGAGCATATTACAGACGACACAAAGAGCAAACACTGTAAACTTCTAACCACAGACCTCACACAGCTCACACACGTCAGAGTGAAGCTGTCATTTCCTGAAGCTTCCACACAAGAGAACTGGCAACAAGGTGGAGTCCTCATGGATCACTAGCAGAGAAATGTGGGTGGGTGCCAGACCACATGGACTCGACTCACTTTCTTTCATACAAAGGAGCAGACTAATGCTGTCATCCTTAAAGACTAACTAGAAACAAGCAGTGCGCTCGCATCGACTCGACTTGTTTTGCAAGTTTGAAGTGAGATGGTACTTTGGAGTCAGCCTCCCGAGATGATGGCTGGCTGGTTTTTGAAAAACATCTCATATTTATACAATGAGTAGCAGACTTTCCTGACTTGCAGAGGTCAACGTCCTCCTCAGTCATGCACCATGAGTGGCACAGATACTATTCATCAAATAACTAACATGGCCTTGATTGTTACTCCAGAGACTTATCTGCGATGTAGCTTTATAGCATTTTCATTAGCAATCGTATGATTTGTGTTACAATGACCTTTGTGGACGGGCCCGGACCCCCAGGCCTCGTCCGTGACGCCGACGGTGAGCGCAACGTTTTTGTTTTCTTGCACTTAAAATAACCTGATCAGCGTTCTGCGGACGGTTTGTTTACATTTCTCACATCTGTGATTGTTCACACGGGTTGGACACGAGCAGAGAGGGCTTTCAAGATGAAAAAGCCAACGTGAAACTTTAACGGACGACAAAGTTTTTCAATCAAATCTCCGTCACACCCTTCCTTGACCTCATCACGTTATCCACCTTAGTCAAGGAACAGTGGTTCGGGAAAATATGCATTTGTTTTTTGGACCAGTTTAAAACGTATCTCAACTAGTGATGTGCGGAACGATACTGAAATATCGATTCCTCCGATACCCGTCATTGTGTCCGGCCCCTTGGCGTGCACACTCACAACAATGGCTGAGCGTAAACAGAGTCATGTGCAGACGTATTTTACCTCCACGAACAGCTGAGACGTGGTTTGCCATACATGTGGCAAGAATGTGAGGTGTTGTGGTAACACCGCTGACCTGGTCAAACACCTCAGAGTGAATCATATCACAGAATATGACGAGCGTATGTTGAGGCGAACTGAAGAGGAGGAGAGGGAGAGGTGCTGCCAGGGCGAGACAGACGTCTCTCACGGAGTCCTTTAATGCTGCAGGCAGGCAACAAATAGCCACAACTTCAGGTTTTTCATTTCTATATGATAATTCTGCATCATTAAGTGATAAGAACAAGTAATCTGATGTCCTGTGATCATTACGACGCTATAATTTGAGATAAAATAAAAGATAGAGTAAAAAAAATAAGTTTTTGTACAGAGTATCGTATCAGATCAGTATCGTCGATACCACCCTGAATTTTACTTGGTATCGGATCGGAAAGGAAATCAGTGGAAATCAAATCCTGCTTCTACAGGTGTCCAGTTCATTCACTCTGACCCCTCCAGATAAGCGTTGCCAGTTCTCACTGTGCTGTAGATCACATTTTCTTGTGTTTGGGGTTATAACGGTTACTTTTGAGGTCTGTGTTATAAAGCAAGTTAATCCTGAATTTAACTGGAGAAGACAAATTCCCACTGCGTGGTGTAGTGCACAGCCAGGCATTCTTTACATTAGTTCGTTTGACAAAACCAAAAAGCCGAAAGTATTTACTTGGAGTTTGGTTTGATGAAATAAGTGCCAGAATCAGTGAATACAAATGATTCCAATGACATGAAAACTGGTCGAAGGACAAATCCCTCAAGAAAAGCACGACTAGCACATTAAGTTTTTTTGTAATCATCATCATCTCTAACACCATGCGCACAACAGTGATTTTGTTACAGAACACTAAGATAGTAAAATCTGGGAAATGATGATATTTCTTTCCAAAACTTCCTGTCTGGAAGACATTAAAGCTGCTGTGCCACCTGCAGCTTCTTTCAATCTATGTTATGTGAATATATCTTTTTCTTTTTGGGTTTGAACATCCATTCAAACTCACTCTCTGCCTAGCAAGTCTCATTCCCTCATTTCCTTGGGGTCCAGCTTCACATACGTGGCACTGAGCCTTTTCCTTTGTCACCTCTTTCTGCTACATGCCTAGCCTCCCAGTTTCTTGGTCTATTTTCTTCATTTCGCTAACTACACTTCTTTTTCTTTGTAAATCTCTTCCTTCAAATACTTTCAAAATCACTTTTCTTTTTTCCCTTTCTTCTGTGCAGAGAAGCCGTCAAACCCCTTCTTGGCAGTTTATCTCAATAAAGCTGTACTATCCCAGCCATCTGGTAAGTCTTCCCTACTACCCAGAGCCTGTTTATACTCCTGCATGTCTCTGCCTTCACTCACTTCCTCTTCTTGATGTCCAAACTCATCCTTCAAACTACCATTTGATGCTGCATAGCTGCATTCTCCCTGACACCTCCTTGTCTCCTGTCTTTTTGATTTCACCTTCTGCATAATATTTAGTTGCCCTGTGTGCAGCTTCCTCCACTTTCATATATTTCTACAAGTTCCTCCCTGTTCTTGAAGTATGTGTGCACCACGGCCATTTTCACTTGGAAAATCTGCCCCACATCTGTCTTTCTAGATTTCTCTCCTAAACACCACACCTACCCAACACCTCATAACCTCTGTTCCCTTCACCTAAATGTCCATTGAAGTCTGTGTCAATCACCACTGTAGTATGTGGTCTCTTGCACACAAAATGTGTCTACCCTCCACCTCCATAATATGAGTCCGCCAGCCCTCCCATTGCCAGTCATAGTCCATAACAAGTCAAAAACATAAACAGCTCGAACGTATTATTTATTTAAAAGAGAGAGAGAGAGAGAGAGAGAGAGAGAGAGAGAGAGAGAGAGAGCTCAGTTGTCCTTGCTCTAGCATCAAGAGTCAGTGACTGGCTGTTCACTGCAGGCTCAGCAGTCCAATGGCCGATCAGCAACAAAACAAATAAAAAAATAAGACACGTTCTTGATTATGACAACAAACCACATCCAAAAAAATATGACAGCAACACTTTAAGTTTTGTGTGCATTCATCATGTGCAACTCTGCAGAAAGTCTCATGTCAAGGATGTGTGGACAGGGGGGCTATTAAAAAGTTCCAGTATACAGAATAGAAAACCATCAAATGAATGAAATAAAATCTGTTGTCACAGTGGTTTTTGAAGGAACAATTACTTCACAGATGGACAGCCTCATTATATTTTAGTTAAACCTGATGATACACACTTCACATCACCCTAGTTACATGTTTTTATTTGCCATGTGTATGTTATCCAAGGGAGGAAAAAAAAGAAAAAGAAAACTTTTGATGTGTCCAGACATTTCTTCACATCAGCTGCCAGCAACCAGTTTCAGCATGTACAACTGTTGCAGTAAGTGTGCTCATGCAGACCAACTATGCTGGTCCACTGTTCTTAATGGTGCTGCATGTTGAGAAAGAAGTGAAACAAATGTTTTGTTTAACAAGTCCACTAGTGTTAGAATAACTTGGCATTTCCAATCTGTTTCTGCTGTAGTTCAATGAAAGGTTTCAGTTACTTAAGTTTGAGAAAAACCAAAAAAACCGTTGGCCAGCTTCCCTCAGGGTCACTCCACGGTTGATGACATGGTCCACTATTGTAGCTCTGATGTCATCAGCAATTCTATTTCTTACTCTTCTTACCCGTCCTCTCCCCCCTCCTCGTCCTCCTCTTGCTCCTCCTTGTCCTTGTCGTCCTCTTCATCCTACTTCTTCACCTCCACGTCCTCTTCCTCGGCCTCCTCTCACTCTTCCTGCTCCCTCCATTGTACTCCACACACAGAGCTTACCTGTATCATAGTGCTTAGGCTGATTGCAAAGTGAACTAATTATCTAAAAAAGCTTTCACATGTGGCAGTGTGCCAGACAGTTGACAAAATAGTGTAAATAATGGCCATAAATGTGTATAGTTTTGCTAGGAGTGCGTTGATCATTTGGAAATTGAGTGCAAAGCAGTGAGTTGTGTTTACAGTTCTGCAAAAAGAGTGCTGTGCAGTGGATTGTAGCTACAGGTTTGCAAAGTGTGTGTTACAAAATGGCAAACTGAGTGCAAAGCAGTGTTTGTGCTTTTAGTTTTGCACACTCAGTGAGTGGTTTTGCTATAAGTATCAATAGTTTTAGGAATTGTGCTGTAAGAATCACAGTTAGGGTTTAAGCATTCAGAAAAACCTGTAATAAACGCACACGCATGCGTCTTCAGCATTACTGGGTTTCTGCAGCTCCTGGTTTCCTGTTTAATACATTCACACAAGCAATCAAACGCTATGAATCGTTCCACAATGTTTGCAGTCACTTTTCTTATCCCTCCTGACTCAAGAGCATAAAGCGATCTACGTTAGCTCTGGGAATTCTGACGGTCGTTCAGTAAACCTTTATTTATTTGCTTTTTGGAGAAGTGAAGGTACAAAAACCTCGTCAATCAAATTTGCTTCGGTGGACAGAAAACAGCCGTTGTAGACTGTTTGGGGTTACCTTTTATAAGTATTGAATTTTCAAAAGTGAAGTCAGTTCTTCTGACCAGGTTCAGACCAGGATGAACACAAGTATGATACTGGACCCACTAGAGAACTGGTCCCAGCTGTGGGTTCACCTCCTCCTGCTGAACTCATAGGACAGACTCTAATGTAGCATCACGTTCATCGGTCACTCCTGACCTCCTGTGAAGCATGACGGATGTGTAATTAATGACTTCAGTATTTGGGGCATTATTGCTCTAAAAATCATATTAATAGTATTATTATTATTGTGCTTTAGGCTGCACTGATAACGCAGAGGTCTCTTCTTCCTCTGGGCTGTTTAAAGGGCCAGTTTGTCCAAAGCTGTGTATATACCAGCTGCTGTCAGGCTTCAGATGTCTGCATTAGTCCACAGTCCACTGTTTGTAAGCCATTGCTTTACTGCAAAAGTTCCCATCTACTGTAAAGAAATGGAGATAAGCAGGCACATAATATGAAAAGGCATGCTGGAGCTGACTTTGTCTTTTCTGATCCATCGGTTTGTGTGGCTCTTTCCACAGGAGGGACCTAACCCACACTTTATTTACTTATATGATAAGTTTAGTGGAGTGGAGTGCAAAATACACAGTGTTTACTTTTAATTTAACAACATGAAGCTGCATCAAGTTTCCATGGTGACTGCTCAAGAAATTCTGCATTCATAAATAAACATCAGACTGTCAAAAGAGCTCATCTGTGCGAGACCACCGAGCTGAGAGCATTTTCAGGTCCAGATCCCCCGTACGCCATCGTTGGAGAGCAGTTGACGTTTTTCTTCCTGACTTTGATTTGAACACGTTTAAATGGAAAAGAGTCAAGGAATCTATAAGCCTATCAGGGTATGTGACGCTTTTGCTTTTACTGCATTTCAGTAATTTGAAGAATTTGATGTCGTTTTAAAAGTTGACAAACTGAGAATCATTTTAAGTAACAATGACTAAATTGCTATTTCTTTGACAGGTGTTGTTCAACACACCGATTTATGAAACAGCTGTAAAGATCTGCTGGTATCTTCCGGGCTACAAGGCTCAGGTTAGACCCAGATTCATGCAAACCAAAGCTGACAGAAAATATCAGGTCATTTCTGAGGACCTGAGAGTGGTGGTGATTAAATGTCTCCTTTACTTTTAGGTTGCGATAATGACGGAGTTTCTCAGACTTCAGCAGGAAGATCTAATTCCACCGAACCTCACTGCTGAAGATCTGAGAGATCTTTTGGTGGAGAAGAGCAGGGAGACGCTCAGAGAGCAGTGAGTTACTGTCACGCCTGAAAGTCTGTTTGTGATGACGTGTAAGTGCTGAGAGAAAACCTCTGCTTTGCTTTCTTTTGAAGGCTGTGGGAGTTTGAGTTAGAGGATTTTGACGAAGAGGAAGCCAAACCTCTTCTAAGGCTGGTAAGACGAGAAAACCCACAAGACTTTTTTTTCATTACGTGCACATAACCTTTACACATAAGCGCACTGTAAATGTGTTTTCTGTTTCAGGTGTGGGCGGTGAACGTCAGCAATAAAATGAGGGACGTTGAATTTGAAGCCAGGTTGCTTCTTCAGTTCCCAGAGGCCGTACCTCCTAAATTTCAGTGAGTCACATGTAACATACAGTTATTAACCCTGTAAGACCCAACCCATCAAAAAACAGCCAGAAAATTCAGATTCTTTGGAACTGAGATGTTTATCAACCCTTTAAACAAAAGCCACACATGAGTTCTTTGCTATGTCATGTTGTGTATGATTTACTTTTATTGTGTATTTATTTTTTGTATCACATTTGATACACTGGGTGTTTTTGGCAACTTTGTGTTAACGACAATGTTAACTTTAGACTAAAAAAGAGTTTTGTCCACAACATTTAGAAATTATAGCAAGTATTGATCATGTTGATGAGATCGAGGTCTCAGAAACTCATGTATGATACAAAGGTGGTTACAGGGTTAACAGTCCAGCTACAGTGTTTCAATATTTAAATGATGCTTTGAATATGTTTAACAGATAACTCTTATCATGTTTTTCTACAGAGCACCTAAACTCCTCAGCGCGGTGAAGGATTACGTTGAAATCCTGAAAAAGAAGCAGCAGGAACAGCCTAACAGCAAACTGCTCACCGCGCAGGAGGTAGTGGTCGAGGTAGTTCCCCGCGTTCTCCAGGGCTTCTGGGAGCTTCCTCCTCGTCCCCTCCTAAACATGGCCTCCCAGAGTCTAAGTATCCTCTCCACCAGTGTCACCAAGGCCACTTTAGATCGTGTCTCCAAGAGCCTCACGGCGATGGAAACACAGGCCGTCTTCACCCGCTCTATCCGAGACGATCTGGTTGACAGCATCCTGACGGAGATTAGACAGAAATTTCCTGAAGAAATTCTGTCTATCCAAGTTGCAAACTTTGCACCCCTGTTGCTGAAGACCATTGCTGATGTAGCAAGGATCCGGATATGTGAAATCTTTGAGCCCCCTTCAAGTCCTGATGTGAAGAGCACAAATGGTGAGCGCTCCTCTGACGGCCTTTCAGTGGCAAATGTTCCACCAGCCGAAGAAGCTCTGTCAGAAAGTGTTGCAGAGCCCGACGTTCCCTGTGAGGAACTTCTTTCTGAAAGGGCATCCAGTCTGAGTACTCGAGACCTTACGATCGAAGGAGCTCTGTCAGAAAGTGTTGCTCCCTGTGAGGAACCCTATGGCGAGTCCAAATCCTGTGTTGAAGGTGAAGATCATATGATCAACGGATCTTGTTCTGAAATTGGGCCGGTTCCTGATGTTCCCTTTGAGGAACCTTTTCCAGAACCTGAAGCCAGCATGAAGTCCGAAGACCGTCAGAGCAAGAAGAAGAAAAAGGGCTTCTTCAAAAGACTGAGAAGTCTGTTCTGCTGCTGTTGCAGACCAAAAGTCACCGACTGACACTGAAGCTGTGACCCAGTGTTGGTGTTGCAGTAACTCTAAATATGTAAATATGTTCCTTAATGATTGTTCTTCATGTTTTTGGGGGTTTCTTTAGTTTTCAGTGGGCTGGGTGTTTTTTCTCCTCCGCGTTCTTTACTTGATTCTTGTTCATAGTTCCTGATTTGTTTTCCTAGTTCTTGTTTCTTAGTTTGTAGTTTCTTGAGTCCACCTGAGTTTCCAGCAATAAAAGCTGCCGATTCAAGTTTCATTCCACGTAAGAGTCCTGTGTTTGGGTCCTACTACCTGCCTGTCACAGCACACCATGACAGAAACTTTATAAACTCATTCATATTTCTACACGAGTCTCCAGCTATGTTAAAGATTTTTTTTCTTTCAAACATTTGTAAGAATCTCTTATGGTTCTCAAAATACTTCCACAAGTCCAGTAAGTGTAGTGCAGTAACATATTGATGGTATTATTTTTAATAATTATTTATTATTTTTAATGCACTTTGAACTGAAACTGGTATATAAAATGTACTTCCTGTAGAAAATGCAGTGTGAATGCTAATAGCTGAATAGCTTGAGTTGAATTTTTATAATTGCTGAAATCTTTGGTGAAAAACATGTTACAGTTTTTGCCCGTTGCTTGAACACATTTTGCAAAACGTCGCTCATTGTGCCAAAACTCTAAACACAAGTAAACATGACACATCAAAATATACCATTCACATCTGTGCCAAACTGAAACTCTGCTGTCAAAACCTAACATTCCTCTGTCAAGATGTAACTCTGTTGACAAAATGACACATACTTGCATCACATGCAGATCAGATCAGGGGGACACACTTGATAGAGTTGTATTGTTGATTGTCATTTATGCTTAGAAATATTTAACCATAGATGCTTAGAAGTGTATAATTAATTGTGTAGTGATAAGTTGTGTGATCTTTAACAGGCTACAGAGGCCTGGTGTGCATTCCACACTGGGAGCATGGGAAAGTTTGTACCTTGTTTAATTGTTATGGTAGGATTAACGTAGTTGCGTCTGTTCTAGTCTAAGTGCTCTTTGTTTAGATGAACTGCAGGACTTCCTCACCGTGTTATCTAGGATGAACCATCTAGGGTGAGGGGGAGGCTACCCTCTTCCTGACCAAGGATGTTTAACCCTTTGATCAGCAGTACACACACACACACACACACACACACACACACACACACACAGGCAAGGTACTCTTTGTGTATGTAGACGTCGTATGTTAATGAACTTATGCATATTCATGTAACCTCAATAAAAGGACAGTGATACGGGAGAACGGACGAGAGCTACTGGGGTCAAGCGAAGGAACGGCGTTTGTCTGGTTCTCTCCCGTGCACGAGAAACATGAAGAAGCTTGCCTACTTGCGTCTTGCTTGCAGTGTAATTATATTGTCTTAACGTTCCAGCGAATAGGTTTATGCTACAAACCTATCATTAATTGGTCCTTCGATGCCGGAGCCCTGGAATCGCATTCACCGAGGGGAGGAGGGACACGCTGAAAGACTGACGTCAGCCAGGAAGTTCCTGTGGATTCGCTGTATGTCTTTTCTCCTCGATGAATGGCGATCGGCGGGATTCGATGCTGATATTACACGCTAAGCAACACCGAGTAAGTTTAGAGTCCAACTCTATAACTGTACGTCTTCGCCGCTCAGTGGGGCGTTGTCCGTGGCCGCTTAGTGGGGCTAAAATTCGCCGTCTAAGTGGGGCGATGTACAAAGCCGCTCAGTGGGGTTTTTTGTACAGAAGCATTAAGTCGCAGAGTTGCGCAGTTCGAACTTTTTTTTGGTTCGCCGTCTTAGTGGGGCGAAATACAGACCGCTGTGTGGGGTACTGTAGTGAGTTCTCCACCGCTCAGTGGGGTGTTGAGAAGTTCCGCGGGGTCCAGATTGTGCTGGACAGTAGGCCTATTTTGTGTTGTTGTCATTGTCGTCGTCGTTGTTGTTGTTGTTGTGTGTGAGTGTGTGCGGAGCAGAACATGTGGTCTGTGACACCGACTGTTGTTGTTATCATGGGTTTCTAAGCAACCAAGAGTGAGTCGGAGGGAGACAGACGTTTGTGCTGGACTTTGCTCCTGGCAGCACAAAGTATTTATGTAAAAAAGAGAGAGAGCGACGGCTCCACAGCTGCGCGGGTTCACGCGAGCGCGGTCGCGCGGACCTGAGCCGTGCGGTTAATCGCAGGCTTATAAATGGAAGAGATTCAAATGTTAGAAGTTTTCAGAAAACACACCAGCCTTGGAGAGCTGTGGAGAAGGCCAGCCCACATCAGCAGCACTTAAGATATGCTCTGGTGAATGGCTTTCCCCCCACCCCTTGCTGACACAATGTTTATTCTTTAGCTTGCCCTGATCGACAGCAGCCTGTGTGCCAGACCATAGATTTAATTGAGGTGGATAGTTGTTAAAAGTAATCTACATTAAGCTTGTGGTTGCTTAAATTCAGTACAATGACATGTGAGGTGAAGTGATATAGATAAATATTTAAACTCATGAAGTGCATAGAGGCACTTGACCTGTGTGGAAGACGGTCGTCTTATTATGAGCCATTGTTGAGATATAGAGCACATCTGTGAAAACAACTAATATGCTCAACCCTGTATGAAACATCTAAAAATACATGATGGAGAAGCTGTGTTGAATATGTAAGTGTAAGACTTTGCCACTGTGGGCAGAGCATGCAACTACTGTGTGATGTCGCGTTGCAGTTTTGTTTTTGTTTTTTGAGCTGATGAGCAAGCTACACATTATCAGATCAAGAGCTGTCTGAGAACTACTCAAAGAGAGGGAAACAGAGAGTGTGCAGCGTTTCCATGAGCAGTTTTTCTGCACCTTGACTCGTGTGTGTGTGTAGCATCAGCATCATGTTTTTGTTTATTTGTTTTGTTGGATTAAAAATAATTAAATAAACTGGTGATCATGCTTATGGATCACCATGGCACATATCTCCAGCCATATGGTTTATTTATGCAGATGAAAAAGTGAGTGAGAGCGGTGATTTTGCAGACCACCAGCTATTGTGAAGAAAAAAAAAGAGTGAAAAAGAGACAAATTACATTGTAGACGAAGAGAAATAATCATAGGAAAAAGGTTTTGTGTTGATCAGCCGAAAAACAACTACAATGTCATTTTCTGCTTTTAAGAAAGGATTGTTCACACAAACACAGACAGAGAGAGAGAGAGAGAGAGATGTGTGTTGATTAAGCAGTGATGATAATAATGAACATGTTTTAGTTTGTCACTTTCAGGTGAAAAGCAGACCTGTATCAATTTTCCACATGCAACAGTCGGAAGAAAGTTATAGTTTAACATCATTGGAAACATGCAGGCCAAGTTTCTGGCTGACTTATTTACAGTGCCATGTGTTTCTCAACCTCACAAGCGAGCTCACTCCTCCCTGAAGATAAGGAATGCAGCTCCAAAGCAATAACATGATAAAGAGACAGCAGCAAGTCCTGAGCACAAAAAGTCCCAGCAAAGCAGCAGCAATGTGGATAAACAGCAGCAGAAGAAGAAAGCAAACCCATCTTCCTGTCTGATTGGTTGAATTTCACGGAGGGGCGAGCAAGATGGCAGCGTGAAGAGGAGTTTTTGTTTGAGTTCTCAGCACGAGACACTTATTTGATGTCTTTCTGGCCTTCGGGACTTTTTTGGAGATCAGCGCGCTAAACTTGCTGGATCTGAGGCCAGGGTCTGCGGCGGCAGCATGTTGAAATGCTCAAAAAGGACTGAGTGACTCGGGCAAGCCACATGCGGCTAGCGACATGAAAGAAATGGACCCTTCATGATGCGTTCAACGTGCCAGCGCTGTGGTGGGAAAGGCTCCATCATAAACACGCCCTGCGCCCTGCGCCGAGGTTCAGGCCAAGAAGAAGAAGACGATGACTTCCAAGCCCAAGAAGGTCGGCCTCAGCGTGGGCGAGCTGATTGTGAAAGCCGTGGCCGCTTCCAAGGAGCGCAACGGCCTGTCTGTGGCCGCTCTCAAGAAGGCTCTGGCTGCCGGAGGCTACGATGTGGACAAGAACAAGGCCCGTGTCAAGACCGCCATCAAGAGTCTGGTGGCGAAGGGCACTCTGGTGCAGACCAAGGGCACCGGGGCCTCCAGATCCTTCAAGATGAACAAGGCTACTGAGAGCAAAGCCAAGAAGCCCGCCGCGGCCAAAGCCAAGAAACCGGCAGCAGCTGCTAAGAAGTCGCCCAAGAAGGCAGCGGCAGCACTTCAGACACTAGCACAAAGTCAACCGCATCAGAGGAGGGACAGGACAAAGCTGAAGGAGAAACTGCCTGCTATTGGACTGTTGAAGTGGGAGAGGACAACAGAGTGAGAAGATTAGGTGAGAACACAAATTTTATTTTTAATGTGGGAAATCAAAATTTGGGTTAGCAAACCTGGGGAAAAGAAAACTGACTGCTTAAGTTGGAAAATTGAGACGGAGTCTGAAACATTGCGAAAATAGAAACATATACAAAATCACACACACACAAGCAGAACATGCATTAACCCTACTAACAATTCCAAACACAAAATGACTCATGAAGACTCATAGCACATTAGTTAAGAAATGATTAAATAATAGCAGAGAAGTGTGTAGGAAAGGCAGCTTTAAGAACATGCTCTGCTGGAGATGCAGCTCCACAGACATGCATTAGACCTGCCTAATAACACAAACCCATGCAATGAAAATTAGCTTGTTATCTTTCATCAGTGTTAAAATAGTGTCAATTTAGCAGACACTTGTTATCAAATACTGAATTTATCCAATGCAAAAAATTGACTCTCCAGGTTGCAGGACAACAGTTTAACTTTTGTGGGAAAAAAGATCCTGGTTTGACCAACCAGTGATCAGACAATAAATTTAGTTGTTAAAATGGTAAATTGGGAGAAGCTTCCTGCTTGATTGAGGCAGCACATGTAATTTACTGTATGAGGGAAATTGTCTTTTGTGATACTATTTTGAACATGCTTTCCTGTCGTCCTGTCAACTTAGTGGGTTAATAGCTGATATGCAAATTAGTTGATCGGTTTTAGATTAATGAAAGGTGACTGAATTCTAGCACGAGTGAATGAGATGTGTTGGAGTTGTTGTGTGTTGAGTGGAGACTCTAAAACACTGAGTTTCCTGTTTTGATGTGCGAGTGAATCCTGTATTTAGATACACAACTCTGAATACATCAGAACAAACGTCTTTTGTGAAGTGCATGACAGCATGTCACATGTTTTATGATGAAGGGAAAAAGGAAAAATTGAATAAAATAGATCTGTGGCTTAAATGAGTGAAGAGCACAGACCGGGTGATTAAACTCATAGCTAATATGACATTAGGGTTATGTTGTGTGTTGTGCAGTTGATGGTTGGTTTGGAGTGAATCTAGCTGATGATTCTTCTCCTGTTGTGAAGTTGATGAGGAGTTTGTGTCATGACTTAGCAAGGCCTTTTTATTTTGATACTTTCACAGTGCACTGAGAGTTTGGTTTGATAATCTCTGTTATTTTTTATTTTTCATTTTTGAACAAGCACTGATTTTTGCTTGTGAATTTCTTTTCTTTGAGCAGATCTGCAAGTCGGGAATTAAAAGCGTTACACGTCGTCAAGAAAATTGTTGCAAGTGAGTTTCTCCACATTTAAAATGGGTTCAGGAGAAAGCCACTTATTTGGGACAATTAGGAAATGAGAGTCCCCCCCAAAAAGGATTCAACGAGGAAATCCAGTCTAAATTATTTTTCTTTTTGAAATAACGTCGTTTTGCTGAGCGTGGAAACGAATGCGATGATAATTTCCACAATTAGCAAAAGAAGGAACCACTGAGTGAATGAGTAAGACTTTTAAAATAACTGACTGACTGACTGAACATGATTGTGTGAAGCTAACCCCCACCTGACAAAGGTGCAGATGAACCCATGTGTTTCCTTTTACAGGAGCAGAAAGATGACAGCAACACTCGAGGTTGCATGATGATTTAACATTTTAAATGCCATTTTCTGTGTCTGTGCATTTATCAGGTGTGTTATTCATAGGCTTGAGTTGCTCACAGAGATATCTGTGACAAAGTATGCATACGCCTGCGCAAGCGCTAATATTTGCATTTTCTTTTCTTACAGCATGCCAGTTCTTCATGTGAATTGATGATGCGATTTATACCAGGACAACTGGTTGATGTTTTTTCCTACTACAGGATTTCTGGGTTTATGTGTGAGGAAAACTGTGTTTACGGGTTATGAGTGGTGATGCTGTTGCATTGTGTTGATGGGAAAATGTGAAGGTTACTTTGATAATGTGAATAACATGTGTGAAATTTCCTGTGTTGAGAACTGGTGTTACTTCTTTCCACAGCTAGGGTTGACTTTATGGTGTTTTTATGGCACCTCTGTAACCTGTTGACCTGTGTCTGACCTCTGTCTGACTACAGTCAATGTGTATTGCTAATGTTAGTTTCTTTGAGAATGCTGTGGAAGATTCAGCTGAAACGGACAAGTGACATGAGTAAAACAAATAAGAGATACAGTGTTTCTGGGATAGTTTGATATGGGCTCATTAGCTGGCCACTTTTGAGCCCATGGTAATATATAAGTGGAGTGACTTTGCTTAAAAGCAGTCACCGATTACATTAATGTTGCCTGAGTACATGGGATGATCCATGTCTGAGGCGACTTATGAAAATAATTGTAGTTTACTGATTTGAGAAAACCTGCACATGACACTTGTCTTGCTGATGTTGAATGCTTCTTGTCCTTATGATACAATTGTTTACAGGTATGGAGTTTGATTTTACTTCCAGATTTTGTTTTCCAGGCCATGATGGTGTGTATGCAGGCTCCTGGGAGAGCCAGGTGTTAAGCAAACTTAATATGCAAAGCACACTAACATTTTCATTGCAGGATTATAGGTCCAGGGTGGTGCTGCTCCAGGGGAAGAGATGCCCTGATGTTGCCTGGGATATGATCTAGCTAATCTTTTTCTTTAAGACTGGAATCCAGGTTTGGTGAGTTGACGCATGGGTGTGTCCATGCGTCAAGAGGTGGGGTCCAAGGATTAACATTAAACAATGTTTACTATTATTGTTGCAGTGATTTGTGTGATTAGCCGTTTATTTACAAATATTAAACCTATGCAAGTGGTGCACCCATGTTCAGATGAGGCTTTGATGGCCTATAAGTGAAGTTCACTGAACTAAAGAATGTGGTTTGATGATTGTTGACATACTCTCCAAATAGTTTGTCTTCCTAGCAAGGAAATACAGGTGCAGCAGTAATCTCCTGAGAAATCTTCAGAGGCCCAGTGAGAAGCGTGAACCATTCCAGGCATAGCTGACAGCCAGGCAGTGGTTGAGGTCAAAGGTCAAGCTGGTTGGGGCCCATCATGAAATCAGACCTTGGAGCCACAGCAAGGACCATGAAACTGCCTGCAAAATAGAGGAGAGGATCGTCCACAAGATGGGAGAGAGGCTTCAGGAGGATCAGAGATCATCTTCAGCACAGCAGACATCACACAGAGAGCTGTGCTACTAAGCTTCCAGGAAATCAAGAGGAGACTTCCCACAGCAAGATTTTAAATACTATGAAAGATTCAATATTGACGCTGAGGAAGACGACTAAGGTGTACGACGTGCTCTGCCTTAAACCTTCAGCAGCGTTGGAACATGAAAACTCGTGGGATGAGGGGAGCGTGCCAAGCTCCATCGACAGCGCAGAAGGAGTTCGGGGATGACATCATGATTCTGTGAAAAGCACAGGAACCAGAAGCTATGGTGGTGATAACAGCAGTTTCCTATGAACATCACCTAATGTGCCACTGTACTGTGCATACGATGACACTCTGAAGGCTGCTGGGATCATAATAGCAGTAAGACAACCCTGCACCCTTTCCACAGAGGTGTTTTCTGCAGAGTATGGACAATGAAGGACAATGAAGGAGTCATAAATATCCCCCTCACAGGACGAAGGCCTGAAGTGAGGTAATGGGAGGCCATAAAACTAGAGTGCTGAGAGGTCTGCAGCTTTGGAAATAGCTGAGACCCATGTTGACAAACAACAAAACCAACTGGTATGTTTGAATGTTTATTCTACATACGTTTGGACTCTGGTCCTATGGACAATGATGGAAACAACTGGAAGAGACATTCATGACGCCCTGCAGAACTCAAACCACTCTGCAGAGAGACATGTGATGTGCACACCTGGAGGAAGCATTACCAAGCTGAGATGTTTTTGAAAATGTTACTTTTTTATTTTCACTATTAAATTAACAATTTCTTTGTTTGCTCGTAAGATGCAGTTTGCCATGAAATGAGCTCAATGAGGAATGGGATAACTGCTAATACGTTTGTTAAACTGTGTACTTTTTCAGTAATTTAGGGTGATTTGACATATGCTGAATATAACAATGTTTGCCTTAAAGCTGTCAGACATGAGGTATTCATAACTGGGAACTTTTCTAGCATAAATGTCGAAAAGGGGGGAATGTTAGAGTTGTATTGTTGATTGTCATTTATGCTTAGAAATATTTAACCATAGATGCTTAGAAGTGTATAATTAATTGTGTAGTGATAAGTTGTGTGATCTTTAACAGGCTACAGAGGCCTGGTGTGCATTCCACACTGGGAGCATGGGAAAGTTTGTACCTTGTTTAATTGTTATGGTAGGATTAACGTAGTTGCGTCTGTTCTAGTCTAAGTGCTCTTTGTTTAGATGAACTGCAGGACTTCCTCACCGTGTTATCTAGGATGAACCATCTAGGGTGAGGGGGAGGCTACCCTCTTCCTGACCAAGGATGTTTAACCCTTTGATCAGCAGTACACACACACACACACACACACACACACACACACACACACACACACACACACACAGGCAAGGTACTCTTTGTGTATGTAGACGTCATATGTTAATGAACTTATGCATATTCATGTAACCTCAATAAAAGGACAGTGATACGGGAGAACGGACGAGAGCTACTGGGGTCAAGCGAAGGAACGGCGTTTGTCTGGTTCTCTCCCGTGCACGAGAAACATGAAGAAGCTTGCCTACTTGCGTCTTGCTTGCAGTGTAATTATATTGTCTTAACGTTCCAGCGAATAGGTTTATGCTACAAACCTATCAACACTAGTCTACTTCATATAAAACACTGCAGTCTTTCATTGTCATTGTTTATTCTGAAGGCACATTTTCAGGAGACACAAACAACCAAAAAAAGCAAATAGGCCTACTCAATATTGTCCACTGCAGCACCATCAATTCAGATAAAGCAAAACACAAACATAATACAGTAATAGAAAAAACACTATACTGTACACACAAAAAATCATGACAATTGTGCATACGTGGGCTCATGGATCCCGCCGTCTGTTGGGGTCTGGCCACAGGACCTCATCAACATCGCAAGCAGTGTCTTCTCCCGCTGGGCACCGGGGAAAATATCCTCTTGCATGTCGAAACCATCCATGGATTGCTGTCACCTGAATGTAAATAGAAATATATGTGGTGGCCCCTAGAGACAAAACACGTACAAACTCCAAAGCACATTTCTAGCTTGAACTGAACTTCCAAAACAGAGCTACCTAGAACAGCGGTCCCCAACCCCCGGGCCTCGGACTGGTACCGGTCCGTGAGTCGTTTGGTACCGGGCCGCGAGAGTTGAGGCTCAGGTGTGAAATGTCTGGTTTTCAGGGTTTTTATCGCTTTTCAGCGTTATTTTGTTATCGTTTTTATCATTAACTCGGTTTTCCTGGGTCTTTTCACGTGTGTTATGAATAAATCTTCTTTTTCGGTACCGGTACTAGTTTTATTTTGTTGTATTTATCCGCGACACCTTAAAGGCCGGTCCGTGAAAATATTGTCGGGCATAAACCGGTCGGTGGTGCAAAAAAGGTTGGAGACCGCTGACCTAGATCACGTAAATGACACAATTGAAAGCATGAAAGCATATGTGTATTGTTTGTGTATTTATGCACAAGCATTCATATATATTCAAATCATTAAAAAACAAAAGTTCATTTGCCTGTTACTACCACACACCAAATCTGGTCGTTGGTACTTGGTGAACTGAGAGACACAACAGCAGAGGTCACTATTAATGCTATAAAAGAGGCCTTTGCAAGACATGCAGTTGCCGAGACTGTGGTATCGGACAACAGGCCGCAAGTTTCATCAGAACAGTTCAAGCACTTTGCTAAAGAGTACCAGTTCACACATGAAACGAGCAGCCCCAGGTACCCCCAAGCCAACGGGGAGGCAGAACGCGCTGATCGTACCATTAAAGACTTGAGAGGACTGTGACTACAGCAGAGCACTGCTAGCGTGCAGGGCCACCCCACTGGAACATGGGCTCTCACCGGCACAGTTGCTCATGGGGAGACACCTGCGTACCTCTCTGCCACAAGCTGCTGCGAAGCTGGTGCCAAAGTGGCCCGACCTACAGGCTTTTCGCGAGAAGGATGAGGAGGGGAGGCGTGAGCAGGCAAAACACTACAACCGCAGACATAGAGTCAGGACAGAAGGTGTGGATTACTACTGAAGGAACCACTGGAGCAGTAGTTGGACCTGCCAGTGCTCCCAGATCTTATGTGGTAGAGACAGACAGGTTTTCTAAGGAGAAATAGGAGCCACCTCACACCAACAGGGACTGTTACCAGATCTGGTCGAGCGGTGAGCCCTCGTGTAAGATTGGATGTGTAATTCTCTGAAGTTATCCATTCAGGCCCTATTCAAAGCTGGCTTAGGCTGTTAGAGATGTTTACAATTATGTGTTTCGTTTAAATGTAAGTGAACAAGTGAGAGATGTGTATCATTTTAACGTTTGATAATGCTCTGCATTCCTGTTCTTGTGAGCTGAGTGAGTCATTATGAAGTATGTCTTTAGCTAAAAGGAGGTGTAGCAGGAGACTACTGTACCCATAAGGCTGTGTGTGTGTGTAGCTTGTATCAACAGTTGTAACAGGCTAAGATACGTGAGACACTGCATTGAATGATTGTTCCTGTCTTAATGGTTTCAGCTCAGATGTTCTGCTTTTTCCTTTCAGTAGATCAAAGCAGCTCGTGCTCCTTCTTCTTCCAATTTAGAAGAAGAAGAAGAAGGCGAAGGCTTCAGCGAAGTGGTGTTCATGGTCATGGTTTTTTTGGTTGAACAGTCACGGTCACACACTGCATGTGGTTTTAAAAGCAACATGTCTGTTCACCACAACAATGGAGATGTGTAATATTAGTGCAGCTATGGTTTGTTCTTGAACATCAGTTCTGTTTTCTACTTTGATCACTTAGACCAAAAAAGTGTTGTTTTCAGATTCTTTCTTTTACATCTATAAAGCACCTGCTCATTTTTTTTTATTACAATTAGTTTCACATGAATATTAGTGTTTCCTTTATGATCTTTTAATGCTTACACTACACTGTACATGTCTACATTAGAGACATTTCTGTTTCCTGTTTCTGTTGACTCAGAGTTGTGAAATGTTCTTTTATTTGATGCACAATATGAAGTTCATAATTTTCTTACAAATAAAACTCTAATGACAAACATGAACAGCTGTGCTTATTTCTGAGACATGAGTTTTTGAATGTGTTGATATTTAGACAGTGTGCATCTGTCTGCTGAAACTGTGATGGTGAACCTGAGGTGATGGTCAACAGAAGGCAAATATACATCAATATAAAACAATATTGAAGTAATGTCTTTACCCTCTGCAGCATGTGGACGCTGTGCACACAATCACCTTATTCACTGTAGTAAACGTGCACCGCTAGCTCACGTGACTGACTGTCTCCATGGTTACATCGTATATTATTAGCTATGTAAACAGCTTCCAAAGATACCGCCATAGCTCTCTGCAGCTGTAACACTTTCACACTTTGCAAATCATTTCATGTTTTTGATCGTTATGAAGACAGAATGTGTTTTTAAGGTCATGCTAGGCGGTTGCTATGGTGGTTGCTGTGGACTTGGGTGGACCGCGTCCGATTCCTGTTATTAGCTGTCCGCCACAGGAAGGCTGCGTTCCATTTACAAGTAGTGACAGTCTGCCGCAACTCGAACTCAAACCCCACTTTGTTCTTTAATTATAGGCCTTTTATAGCCGTTCATGACACGCACACACACACATAAAGCACTTTGCCTCACCATGAGAATGCAACTTCACCTAACCTAACCTTAAAGTATCTGATATAGGATAGAAAAATGAAGCAACCAGAGATTTAATGATGAAGACTCTGGGTTCTGTAGTTCACGTTTTACAGTCCTGAATGACTCTTTGCATATGATTTATTGAAGAGGAGATTAGAATGCACTTTACATTTAGACTGTTGCTGTTTCATTTTTTACATTGTTGCCGTGTTATGTCATGAATAAGGTTCACCTGCTGGGGGTTTGATGGATCAGCTGGACAATACAGTCAAAGACAGACTTCATTCATCATATGCAAGAATCCTAGTTGGATTTTTGTTGTCACTCATGTTTTTGAACCAAATATTGAAAACAATTCTGACAGACTGGATACCTGGTCAGGGTGTACATTACCTTGTACTCAAGCATCCCAGGACAGAGCCCTGCCCCACCATGAGCCTGGGTGGATACGTGGTTATTAATATAAAAGGACCGATACTGAATATGAATATTTCATGAAAACTGAATTATAATACAAATTAGTAATAAGGGTTTCTCTGCGCCCTTATCTACCCCATACTCAAAGAGCTGCGGGCAGAGAGGGTGACAGGCGAGGATGGCACTGAAGAGAAGATGCTCGGTTTCTGGAGTCTCCTGGTCCTGTCAGTATTAGTAGGATGCATCTGCTGTCTTCTCGTGGATGCTCACCTACCTTGACTCCTTCCAGCCTGGTATGGATTTCCCAACACTGCGGACAGTGGCCCACGTCAGAGACGTTTAATATTGATTACATATGTCTGAATTGCTAACCCTAACCCTAACCCTAGCTCAACAGACCACAATGCCCTGGACTGTCAGTATTATTACATGCTGTGAACATAAGTACCTTTGATCACAGTTTATATTGTAAAAGAGAAGGAATATTGGAAAAAAAAGATCAACATTGTGATATTATTTCTTCCAAACTGACCACAAACATGCTTTTCAGACTCTCACAGCAAAGGATCAGACTCACTGTGCATGACAGCTCAGGCCAATGATGTCTGTTAGATTGTCAGTTGTTTAGTGCTTCTGTACAGTTAGGATCACCGTCTCTATTTCAGAATAATTAATATGCGGAAAACACTAAAAGTTGATTGTCTTCCAATATTCTAGCATAATTAAAAAACTTTGACTTTAAGTACATATTATTAGTCCTAATGCCAGCATGATTCTTCATAACTCCTGCTTTGAAATACTGAACTTTAAAATGTACCTGATGAAAGATCATTTACAGTGGCACTCTGTCAGGATCATTCTGACTGTAAGATCACTGTATTAATCTGAATCCTTCTGAAATGTGCTGTGAATGAATGCTGATGCAACTCACTGTGGGAAAGCTGTTAATAAAAGGAATCTGTGACACATGCAACACATTCACAGAGGAAGAGGACACAAAGGGAGGACACGCAGAGGCTGTGTTGAAGTCAGAAATCCAAATCTTTATTAAAAAACAGGCGGCGGTAACAAACAGGAAGACGAGCAGTCCATCAAACAGACTACAGGGTCAAACATACAGAGAATTCAAACAGCAGTAAAAAATAACTGGACACTGAAAAACTTAAAGCAATGTGTGACGCAATAGAAGGAAGCAGCGCAGTATATTCACTGAATTATCATCAATTACAAAAGAGAAAAACAACAATTTCTAAGGATTATTTTCTTAAATGCAGTTAGAGTGTGGCTGGTAAAGATGGAAACATACAGAATGTAAACTGTGTGAGTTTGTGAACTTTGTTAGTAACAAATGAGGTAAAAAAAACAACCCCAAAACAGACAAAACACAGAAAGAGGCTCTCAGTATTCATTCATAATTAGAAAGAAACATTCTGGTCGTGGATTTTTACAGTCTTAGTTCCGCTCGCTGTCATCATTATAATCATCATGATCAATGGCGAGGTCCTGAGGTGGGTGGGGCTGTCTCTGGTGATGTCACCATGAAGGAACAGCATCTGGCACGTGTTGGTGAAACATCCCAGTACACTGGTGTAGTTTCCTCTCCAGCTGTTTGACACGTGACACTTGAACATTAAGGGGAAGAAGAAGAAACAGTGTTAGGTCAGGTGACCACATGATTTCTAAAGTAACTGACAGGAAGTAACCAGGCCGTCAGAAATGGATGGCATGTGTTTAGAGTTACTGGAGTTGGGTAACTCTACTTACCAAAAGCAGAAGCACACAGATGAAGGATCAGATGCTGAATGTTGCAGGAACATGCTCATGTGTGGTGGTCATTCAGTGCTGCTCCGGCAGGTTACACAGTCCAAGACTGATATGCTGCCCATCTGAGAGTTTGAAAACACACATGCAAAGATTTATTTTGTATTACAGTCAAAGTTGGATGTTCATTTTTGTCCTTTAAAAATGTTTGTGTATTTGAAAGCA
The DNA here is from genome assembly GCF_057381915.1 of Diplotaxodon limnothrissa. Classification (NCBI taxonomy): domain Eukaryota; kingdom Metazoa; phylum Chordata; class Actinopteri; order Cichliformes; family Cichlidae; genus Diplotaxodon; species Diplotaxodon limnothrissa. The sequence goes on along the minus strand of NW_028188555.1, from coordinate 1,466,100 downwards.
CTAACATTTAAGGATGACTTGGATCGTCTCCTTTAAAGGGGAGACAAGTGTATCCACTGATCCACGTCACTTTACCTGGATGATGACTCCTCCGCCCTCACTCAGAAACACTCCTAATATAACCAAGCAAATAAATAATATTGAAGATTTACTTACATCATTACAAAAACAGCAAAAACATCTCCCTTTGATTCTATTTCTCCATTCCTGCTGAACATCAGGCAACAAATATCTCAATAAATCACAGTAAAATGTAAAGCACATGTTTTCTCTGCTTTGTCTAACCTCTGCAGGGCCTCTGTCAAGAAAATCATAACTGTAAGCATAAAACCAAAATATACATTTCATAACACGTCACTGGACAAACCTCGGTCAGTTGATTTCCTCTGTGCAGTGCAGACGAACATCAGTCAGCAAGTGACTCTGCTGGTTCTTCTGAGGAAACACCACCGTCTCTCCACACCGTCACCATCTGTGAGCACAAACTGCCGCTCTGCTCTGCCAGCATGTAGGAATCACATATCACACACACAGGGGTGAAGAAACATCAGAGCTCAACTTTGGATACTTTAGATCTCCACCACAACCACCCACACATGCAGGGCCTTGGAGTAGGGGTATGTCACCAGGGTGCAGAGGAGGCTAACCCCCCCCCCCCCCCCCCCCCCCCCCCCCCTCTGTCCCCTTCTGGCTGCCTCTGCCTCAATTTTATCCCACAACTTAGACATTCACATTACTCACACTCTCATTACACATACATATAGGATCTTGGGGGTGGGCACGATACACGGAGTCCAAAGTACCATCAGGGTGTACACCCCACCCCTGGCATCGTTGCCCACCTCTCAATTTTAAATACACGTAGACATTGAGGGCTAGCAGGAGGGACCATGCGCTTACCTGCTGCTCTCTGGCAGGTAGCTCCAAGCCCTCCTGGGTTTTAAATGCACCTTAGAACACACATGCATCAACACTACAATGAGCGGGTGGAGGGAGGTTCGGAGTCTTCTCTCACCCCCGTTCTCTGCGACCTGCTGGAGCAGGGGGGCTAGGACTAGGAGGAGGAGTTGGCCGTCCGACTGCGGTCTGGAGTGTGGAGCCTTCCTGCTGCTGCGGAGTCGGGGCGGTCTGCCTCCCCCCACCGCAGGGAAAAGGGAAACACCACCTGGGTCTGGGTGCAGTTCCCCCCTCCAGGGGCGGGGGCACCTAGACCCGGTTTGTAGAGTATGCTTGGGGAGTGTGATCGTGTGTACAACGTCTCTTTATGTCTGTCTCCACGTTGGTTGAGTGTGGAGTAAGTGCATATGAGAGCATGAGGGTGGGAATGGATGTTTGTGTCTATATGTCAGGTTGGGTGTCAGGCGCCACCTCTCTGGGGACATCTCAGGCCCTCCAAGGTTTGGAGGCCTATCTCCCCCTACCACCACTTCCCCTGCCAGTGGCGGACCCCCTCAGACATCGGTGCGTTGGTGGTTCTTTGTGTCCGGGGATGGGCGTCCGGGTACACACCGGCTCACTCCTTGGCGGCCGCTTATCGGGGCCTGGAGCCTGGGGCTCGCTCGGGCCACTTCGGAGGTGGGGTGCCCCCGGCCTCTCGGCCTGGGGCTCGGTCACTCAGGCGCAGCTGGCTGCCGGCGGAGCTCACGGGCGCGTCACTGCAACTCCCCCTGGCTTCTGCTCCGCGGCTGCTGAGTGAGCCCTCATCTGGGACTCTCCTCAGCTCTTTCCGGGACAGTGGCGCAGCTGCCCCTCTGTTGGTCTTCCTTGGTCTCTTGTGTTCTGGGGGCCTCTGGATGTCTGGAGTCTTGATCTCCTCCACACCTGCTTCACGCCCTGGAGGACGGGGCTGTGGCCCCCCCACACCCTCTAGCAGATTATTACATGAAGGAACCTTTTAAAAAAACAAGCACGTCCATGCTCACAGGTGTACACACGGGTGATCACACCCACAAACTACACCCTTTTTGGCTCCTACCTCAAAGCACACTGTGTTCTGTTGATCTTATGTGCTGCACAATAATGTTTAACATTTAGTATTTACTGTCATATTCCCATATATCATTGTGATGCTGTTTATTCTATTACTCTTGTTCTCTTCTGCTTGCTTTCTTTTTTCTTTCTCAGCAGGTGATCCAGGTGATTGATATATGCATTTTTTTTTCTCTGCTCATTCTGTTGGTTTTTGTCTTTTGCCCTTCTCCCCCGTCCCTCTTCTCAGCTGTTTCTCTTTCCCTCTTTCTTTCTCCCCTTCTTTCCTCCATTCAAGTCTGTCCCGTATTCAGTAAGTGAAAATAAAATAAACAATAAAAGGTGAATCAAATGGACCATTATGGCAAGGCTGGGATGGTCAGTTTGGTAAAGTAAATCCGTTGGGCATCTTTCTTTGCCTTTAGACAACAATTCTGATGGCAAAAGAGCCAAACGGGACAGGCCAAAAAAAGAAAAGAAAAAAAAAAAAGAAAAAAAGGATACTTTAGATCTTAACAGATCAAAGCAGCTCTTAGTTTCAACAATCAGACAAACAATGATACCAAACTGATTCTGTATGAATACAATATGGTATTTTCAATACAGGTGTCAAATTAATTTATTAAAACTAATACAGATATATGTATATTTTTTTTGATAAATTAGTTTGCTAAATTATAAGAATATATTTTTTATTTTTTTTTCATTTAACAATTGCAACTGAAAGAAATTAAATATTGAACAAAAATATATTGTCACATTCTGAGCATGCTCAGCACGCTGACAGACTTGAAGTTGCTACAGATTTTAAGAATGTCACAGGCTGGGTCTCTGACCCAGCGCTCTGAGTTCATTTTTGTATTTGTCTCATTTTGATATGTGATTAGTTTTGTGTCATTTCCTATCTAGCTTTAGTTTAAGCTGTTATTTATTATTGTTCCCTTGGTTTTCTATGTTTTGGGTTCTTGTATTATTCTTCACGTATTAGGTCTGTTAAGTTGTGTTGTCATGTCTAGTTTTAGTATTTCCCGTTTTATTCTGACAGTGTCATGTGTTCTTTGTTCATTGTATTTAGCGTTCCTCCTCCTGGTCCTGTCATTTAGGTTTATGTCAGTCAGCTGTTTCCCCCATGTGTCTCCACTTCCCCTGATCACCTCATGTATGTATTTAAGCCCTCTGTTTTCTGCATGTCATTGTCGGGTCGTCTGTTTACCTCACCTCAGTCATAGGTCTAGTTTTCGTCTGTTATTTCCACGTTAGTCATAGTCTTAGCCTGTTTATTTCCACCTCAGTCATAGTTTTTGGTCTCAGTACCGTTTAGTATTTTGTTTCTTAGTGTCTTGTCAGTTTACTTTGGTTTCCTGGTTTACTTCTGCCGTCATCTAATAAAGGATCACTTTTTCTGTTCAACCTTCAACTCCTCGTCCTCATCTGCTTTTGGGTCCTGTTTCCATTACACACCGGCGCACCCCGCCGTGACAAAGAAGTGATAATTATGGGGAAGAAACTTCTCTTGTTCATCCGTTTAATCAAACATTTGATGCCTCAGCTGTCTCAGTCTATAGCGTTCTGCAACTACAACTAACCTGAAGCTTGGATTTGGCTGCAGGTGCCCCTGTACATCCTTCTCAGATGTGGGTACCAGTTAATCCCACTTCTTCCTGAGCTTTGCTTCATCACAAGACCAAAGGTGGCATCCCGTGTCACAGTCTTATCATCATCCAGAAGAAACATTTGAAGAAACATCATGGAGAAGAAACATTTACGCGCCTCCTGGTTTTGTTTTCTGATCCTGCGAAAAGACTGAGGACAAAGCCCAGAGAACACGAGATACACAACATTCAGACTCAACAGCCTCCATAAATGAAGAGCACCAGGTTGGTTCAGTTATAGTAGATATGAGCATACTTCACATTACTGGGTATGAATAATAATGAGGAGGCAAACTTTGAAGATGCAGAGCATGATGTCCCATCATCAGACTGTAAACAAACATCCACCAGGCTTCTTTGTTGCCAAAATTGATGATTCTCCTATCAGGGATCAGTAGCGTGTATTAACGTGTGGTATAAGCAGCAGTCACTGAAATATTACTGTTTCAGATAAGAAATCTAGGACATAAAAGCCAGGGTGGGAGGGATCTCTGCAAACTGACTTACCTCTGCAAGTGTGAAGCTCAACAAAAATCTGACTCTCCAGTCACAGATAGGGGTGGGTATTGATAAGATTTTCACGATTTGATTCCATTTTCGATTCTGTTTAACGATTCGATTCTTTATCTATTCTTTTTAAAAAAGGAGAACACTAAGGTCGATTAGCTTAGAACTTTGTTTTATAGCTTCTCTTTGAACAAGATATAAATTTAGGAGTAACATGGCCTTACAAACACAGCAGTGAGATCTTAAGAGATCCAGCCTACGGCTCTTCAATGGGGTGTCACAGGGTCCCCAGGAAAAGAAATTGTAAATGTAAAATAATAAAATAAATATTCTTCTGTAGCAATAACAAAGTATAACATAAATTAATCTGTAGCAATTACACAAGAATATCCAGTAATGTCCCTGTGTACAAAAGGCCAGCCAGTTCGCAGAACTCATGAACGGAGCCACATCTGCGGAGTAAGATATCAGCATACTGCTGCCGTTTAGCCAATGAGCGGTGAGGCAACCCATTCTCTTCGCCAATCAGAAGACACAATTCTACCTCATCACTACGCACACGTCGACACAGAGAGTTCGGTCGGAGCTGCAGGTGGGAAGAGTCAGCAGAGTTTACTCACCGTGTGGATTTTCGTTCCTTCTAATGCTGTTAGCGGTGTGCGTCCATGAGACTGTAAGTTTCTGTGTTTTATCGTGTTTGTTCTTTGCTGCGGCCATTATCCTCCCTTGTTTAATCCTTGGCGCATACTTTGTTTACCGATTGTTACTGCCGTTTACTGCGAAGCAGCCTCTGCCGTGCGGTCATTAAGGGACCGTCACTAATTTCTCATGTTAGCTCTGATGTAAAGTGCCTAGTTAGGATTTATGTAAATAGTAAAATTAGCATTTGTTGACACTCCCTTATTTTGGTTGAATGTTCCACTATCCAGTATTGTTTGTATTGTTGTATTACACATTTAATTCACTCTGTTCACATAATTATGGAAGACTTTTATGTTCTTTCCAACAGAAACCACACCATCACTCACCACACGGCATATAGCATTTTACAGCCTGTTAAATCCCCTCACTCACATTATGGATGTGTGCTTCGGATTCTTGTTAATAAATGAGTGAACGGCAGATACCTGAGTGGCAGTGGATTTTGTGGATACGCCATCTGTTCTTATCGGACAACCCTGTTGAGATTGTGGATTCATAGAGTCAGCACCTTATCATCTACATCATTCATAGTCAGGAGGTCAAGTCCATCCCTCTTAAAGTGACCTCCTCCATTACACCCTGCCTACAATTAAACACATTCACTTACCGAAAATCAGGGGCATCTGCTGTGGCAAATGGGTGCAAACCTTTTACCACAAACTTAGTCACTGCTTCGTCTATCCTGGCCTGAAAGGACACCGGTAGACTGCAGCAACAACTGCCAGCACCTGAGCCAGCCAGACTCTGTCTGTCTCTCTCATCATGGTCACCTAAATGCACAGTAATAGCAGGTTTTGTAATAAGGCAGATCGCGCTAACATAATATGCACTGTTAGTTGATTATTTACCTGCCGCATTAACGGGAGAGGACGTGCAAACGTTACTGCTGCTGCTGGGTTGAGATTCACGAGATTCATTTAAGGTCATCGCGTGTTTTGTGAGCAAATGCTTTTGCATATTCGTAGTGTTTCCTCCCTTAAATGAAATATCCACTTTGCAAGTATTGCAAGTTCCCCTGTTGTCATCCGTTCTCGTAAAGTATAATCAAACTTTTGAGCGTTTGAGCCGCTTAGGCGCCGTGTTTCCTGCCAGGTAAATGATGCTCCGCAATGTGGTGACGTCATTCGGGGCGACTGGAATTGATAAGGGAATCGTTTGCAAAAATGGCAAACAGTTCCAAGGAATTGAAACAGTGGGAACCGGTTCTCCACAAGAACCGGTTTTCGATACCCATCCCTAGTCACAGACAAACAAAAACTCCAGCCGGGAGATAGAAAACGCTGTCTGGGTCTTGCTGGATGTTGCTGGTCAGAGTCCCACATTAGCAGAGTGCTTCTTGGTCCCACTGACCCATGTGGACAGCGACTGTGGAGAACTGTTCTGGAAAACAGAAAAAGACAATTAAAATAACAGAAAGCCAAACAGGATTTCCACAAAGACTCTCTTGGAATCAGCAATCAAAAAAAATCACTGGTTCATATTTCAATCAAATATGAACAGGTTCCTTAACTGTATGCAGTTCAGATCTGATTTAATTTAATTTCCTTCACACAGCACATTCGTCCAGGCTGACAGGTAAACATAGAATTAATCTCAGGTAACATGACTCATAGTAGAGATTCAGTAAGAAAGATTGCAGGCTCTAATATTATTACCACACAATCCAAGGACACACCAACAGCTCCGATTTGTAGAACTATTTAAACAAATGTCTTCTGAATATTCAATTCATGTTCACAGTGGGGGAGGGGGGGGTGTAGAATATTTCTAACATTTTGAGTTATTTTCCAGTGTTAGAAAATCAGCACTGCTCAGTGTTAGCCATTTCTCCAGGCTGGAGAAACTGATCAGGAGGGCTAGCTCTGTGGTCGGCATGAAGCTGGACACTCTGGTGACAGTGGCAGAGAAAAGGACATTAAAGAAACTGATGGACATTATGGACAATGCCAGGCATCCTCTGCACACGGCCATAAACAACCAGAAGAGTCTGTTCAGTGACAGGTTGCTTCTCCCCAAGACAAGAACTAACAGACTTAAAAACTCCTTTGTCCCACACGCCATCAGACTGTTTAACTCCTCTCTGGAGGGGAGAGGGAGGGGAAACAGGAGGACAAAGGAGGGGGGAACAACTAAGCTGTAGTGCCTCTTCACCTCACTGTACAATACCTTGTGCAATACTTTTTGTAAATAGTCAACAGTGCAATAGACTCAAGACTTGAAATGTGCAATTCACTTGTATTTTTATTTTTTATTCCTATTTATTCTATTTATCCCCTTTGTATATTTTATTTATATTTGTTTCTGTATTTATATATATGTGTGTGTGTGTGTGTGTGTGTGTGTGTGTGCGTGCGTGCGTGTGTATATATATATATTTATATATATATATATATATATATAACAATTCTGTAACTGTAACTTCGGTCGTTGCTGTGCTTTTTTTGGAAATCGAATTTCCCAGAGGAACCCACCCGAGGGATTAATAAAGTTCTATCTTATCTTATCTTATCTCTTATCTTGTTAATCTTCAAAACTGACTAGGTTACTTTTAAACATATAACACTGTCAAAAGTGTTAATTTAACACTCAACAGTGTTGTATTTAACACTCAGAGGTGTGGACCCATATAGACACTCTCCAGTGTTAATTTAACACTGGAGATTTTGCTGTGCACACTCGAGAGTCAGGCAGCTTAAATGTGTTTGTCTTCATCTGTAGTTACGTTTCATTGGCTGGAAATGTGCTAACTGGAATCCTTCATGAGTCCAGATGAACAAAAACAAGTGTTTACTGCTCCACGCTGCACGAATCTGAATCAAAATCACTCAGACGCGCCCACGTAGGCATTCCACTAAAACCATGTGACCACCTTCACCTTTAAACCTGTCGTGAATATAATTTTAGACTCTTCACTTTATTTTGAAAGAACAGATTTGCAGGAAGTGCGGCTGCTGCAGAAACTCTTCACTTTTCACTGGCTTTAATCTTGAAGGTTTCTCCAGATGTGGAACTTTCATGCTAAACATTCAACATCTGACGACCGTCTCCGTGTAAAACACTGACAAACTCAAACTTTATACGGTAACTGACAGATTTATTCCTCCATTTTCAGGCATTTCACAATGAACTTGGATTAGTTTGATGATTTTATTCACGTTGGTGAATAAAACCAGCCAAGAGGCTGATTCCTGCAGAAGAGGAGGCAGAGTGGAGGAATCTGCAGGTTCTGTCTCTAACACACAACCAGAGCTTCAATCATAACGAGCACATAATAAAACCATGATCCCCCTGATCGACTCTTTTAGCCTGTTTTCTCTGGATCGAACAGGATCTAACAAACCCCAGCTTCTGCTGGGACACTGGTCATGATGGGAGGAAAAAGATGGCTGCCATGTTGCTGTTTCCTTTCTTACACCAGGGTTATATTTCCTGTATCTGTGGGTCTGAGTTTTTAATCAGAGGATGAACTTAAAGCTTTCAGTCTGCTCTACAACCCACCACCTATCCACACGTCTGCTAAGTGGACTGGAAATCAGTAAAACTTCTACCAGACTTTAGTAAATATTGCATTAAGATGAGCAGACAGATTTTAATCTCAGCATCGTGCACACAGATTTTTCAGGACACTGGAAGAGTTCCTGCCGTGGATTTAGATGTTAGTGTTGTGTGGATGATCCCATTCTGTGATCTTTGTGTTACTAACACTGATGCTTTTACACTTTAGGACCCTCGAGACCTCTGCTGCTCAGCCGTCCTGATTGCTGCCTCCACTTTAACCAGAGGCTGTAACCTCTGATCATTTCACCTGCACCGGCAGTAAAACTCTTCTCCAGAACCAAACGTGCCATAAACCCGTCACAGCTTCATCATCAGCTCAGTCTCAGCAACATGCAGACGACCGAGCAGCAGAAACTCTGCAGGGAACGTCTGAAGTCTGTTCTTCAGTTTTCCCAGCTCACTGTTTATTGAACATGAGACAGAAAAATAACTTCACCTTTAATGTGAAACTTTTATCGCCTGTGACATATTTGCAGGAAGTTTTCATGCTGTGATTTAGTGTCACAGCCATAAATATCACACAAGGTAAAAACTACAAGTCCCAGCATCCTCTGTGTTTAGGGAGGAGCAGTGAAACAATGTACATTTCAAATTCCTTTAATTTTAAATATGTTTATATTGTCTATCCTGTAAAATAGTCAGATGTCTATTCATATTAATGTACAGAATTCACCTGCTTGCTGCTACTACTGTACATTCACCCAATATATATATATATATATAATGTTCTTCCTCTACCCCCCCAATTTTTGCACATGTTGAGGAGCGTGTCAGGCTACATTTCACTGTGTGTTATACTTATATAACTATGCATGTGGCAAATAAAGAACCTTGAACCTTGAACCTTGAAAGTGAAAGTGTTGATCCTCCGTTCAGAGCAGCAGGAGGAGGAAGGTGGAGCTGAGGCAGGTGAGTGTTAACATGAATATGTTTCTTCTTATGACATAAAATAATTCCACGCTGTTCGTGTCTGTGGGTGAAACGTGAGGCCGGTCGGCTCCTCTGAGCGCTGGTTTCCTGTAAGTAGAGAGGAAGTGAGTTTAGCTGAGAGAGCAGGAGGAGAGTGAGAGCTGTGCTGAGGCAGGTGAGTGTTAACACCGCTCTGACATTACTGTGTCTCTGTGGCGGGAACAACAGGCTCCGTCAGTGGAGGCAAAAATAATCAGACTTTGGTTTTTCAAAGGAAACTACTTTATGTTGGGAGAAGCCGCGCGCTCATTGGATAACGACTTGTCAATCTCAAGTTATTAGCCAATGAGCGTGCCGGTTCACAGTAAGACCCGCCCTTATCACGACGTGTTTTTAAAACTAAAATGGCAACAGAAACTCTGTGAGTGGAGTTCACTTTATGAAAGTGCGACGTTTGAGCCACTTCCTGTTCTCAGTCCCGGCGTCCTGATCACCGAGGTTTCTGTTGCTCTGATATCTGATATTGATTATATCGGTAAACAGGCTGTAGGCAGAAACATCAGGTCTGATCTGAAAATCCCTTCAGAAACAAACTTTAAGAGTTTTATGTCCGTGAGGCTGTAAAACTGTAACGTGTCCTGTGATCTATAAACACTCTGTGATGAATAATCTGAAGTCATTTTGAGCCTGACAGTAGTTTCCTGTCACAGAGCAGAAGCTGCAGGCAGTTTTTGGCACCTTTATATTTAATTTATTCCAAAATAAATCAATAAAGGTAGAAAAGAACTCTCAGTGACATTAAAAATCTACTTTTAAACACAGATGTGACCAAGTGCAACAAATATAAGATGAGATGTTTACAGATATTTGAAGTATTGATCATATGTAGAACACAGAGCAGGGGCCCGTTCTTCGTACGTCGCTTACTACATCCAAGATCAAATGACACATCCAAGACCAAACCATCGCGCTAACCGTGAGCTCGCTAATCCGGTTCCCCGAACACACCTGCTGTTGACGATTAGTACAGCTGGACGCAGTAATGTGACATCACTGGGTGTCGTAAAAGGGGCTACGCATCGATAGTAGAAACATTGATCGGCAACCCGCTGATTGGTCGGCGAAAATGTCGAAGGGGCGCGCTCGGTATTTTCCGGCAGCAGAGCAAGAACTCATGATTGAGGGATTTCAGGAGTTTCAGAGTTTAATTAAAACGCAAGGGAACACTGCAAAGGCTGCAAAAGCAAGGAGAGAGGGCTGGCAGGAAGTTGCTGACAAATCAAACTCGTAAGTAATTTAATAATAACAATAATAATGGAGTGGATTGATATAGCGCTTTTCAAGGCACCCAAAGCGCATGACAATACCACTATTCAGTCACTTTATTATTTATTTATAGATTTATTATATTACACTATATTATCCAATATTATATTACATTATATTATATTGTTATATTATATCCCCTTACACATTAGAGCCACAACAGGACCCACTAGAACATGGGAACAGGTAAAAGTGAAATATAAGAATATTCTACAGAATGGTAATATTTATCACTTATATTGCTTTTCGTCTCTTGGAAAGAGACCCTGGAATAATCTGTTTGTTTATAACAGCAACCAAGAAAAGAGCAGAGCAACAAAAGACAGGTGGTGGTCCTGCACCCCCTCGTCAACAAGTTGGTTAAGTAAATAATATCCTCACGGGAAAATCGATATCTCTCTATGAGCACACTGTCGCGCTGAGTTAAAGGATCCTGTCTGTCCCGCAATATACGCTGAATTCTGAGGACTCTCCTTATCAATCTTGCACCTCCCGCAATGGGTGGCTCGCGTAAACGGACAGGACATGGCTGCGACAGACTTCCCAAATCCACCTTCGCTTTTATAGCCGTGGTCTCTCATCTTGATTACACGAAGTAATTTACAATTGCTACTCTGAAATATGAATTACATCTGTAATAATCACATACATGTAATAGAATGTTAATAGTACATTTCCCTTTTTTAGGAAATGACCTGTGTGAAATCAATAAATGGATCAGGTGCTGCATTGTCTTTAGTTACATTGATGTTATTTATTTATGGTGAAACAGTGGTGGAATATCGCTGTTGCTTTCGTATAAATGAAGCGGACATACCTGCGTGGCCGCGATCTAATCCTGTTTACATAAAGTAAACCTGCTCCCGAGCAGGTTTACGCTTACGGCTCTGTTGCTATGACAGCAAGTCCCGGATGGGCTTCGGGGAACCGAACGATCCAAGATCACGCGAAATCGTCAACAATCTCATCCAGCTAACTCACTTAGCGCGGTACGAAGAACGGGCCCCAGGTCCAATAACAGAGTCATCCTGCTCACAAACAGCAGTTTGGTTTCATGAGCTCACTTCCTGCAGTGATCCTCAGCTTCTCTCCAAAGGAGCCGTAACATGTGGGCTCCTCACCATGATGATGATCCCAAACACACTGAGTTCCTTCATCCACCTGATCATGTACTTATTAAATAATGTGATGGTTTTGGTGTTTTTTAAAGACTTTGAGCCTCTAAAATAACTGGTTTGGACTTTAGGGCCAAAGCTCCAACATTAGAAAGCCGTCAGTGTGATGCTTCCAGTACAACAGCACCTCTGAGTGTGTGTGTTTACCTCTCAGACTAACTCCACCCTGACATCAAGAAGATGGAGGAAGAGGACGGAGCAGCATCTGCAGCATCCAGCTGTGTGTCTGTGAGGAGTGACGGGGTTACACAAACACCTCCACCTTACAGTCATGGACCTGCAGCAATAATGTAAGAACACTACTAACTTTATTAGTCATTTCAACATAACCATGACAGAATCATTGATCTGTGATTGGTTCAAACTGTTTGATCTGAGTTTGATTTTTATTGACTTGTTTTCTTGCTAAGATCTGAACTCTGTAAGTTTAAGTGAAGTCAGTGCAGCAGAATCAGAGAGAAGAGCTGAGAACAAACTGAGTTCATTCAGAGACAGAAAAAACCGCTGATGATTGGCTGACCTGTCAGCGTTATGAGGCAGACACAATATCACAGAGGGATCAGCTGATCATATGGCTGTCAGAGAGAACTGATCACTTATTGATGTTTGTGTTTGCAGAGGTCAGAGGTCACAGTCTCCAGTATCCAGCTGTGTGTCTGTGAGGAGTGACTGGTCCAGAGAAAAACCTCCAGACTTCAGTCATGAACCTGCAGCAACAATGTTCTTCAATCATGGAGCTCAGCTGACCATGTAAGAGAGCTGCTGACTCAGAGTTCAAAGGTTGTTTCTATAAATGTTCTACCAGTGACATCATAACTTAACCTAACACTGGTCTGTGTATGAAGTATCATTTAGTGGCAGTTGTTAAAGTTGTATAATGATGATGCTAGTTTGGGGTGTATTTTCCTGCTGATGCAAATGCATCTACTTTGCCCTTTGTCTGGTGCTTTGGACAAAGACGTGCAATGAAACTCAGAACAACACAGTTTGCACCACCAGCAGGCAGAGGAAGTGGCTGACATCCAGAAATCCTACCAGTGGCTGAACAAAGCTGGACTGAAAGACAGCACAGAGGCACTAATCATGGCAGCACAGGAACAAGCTCCGAGCACAAGACCCATAGAGCCCGGGGTCTACATGGCTCTTTTTGGGGGGGTTGTGTTGTATTAATAGTGACTTTGTTTCTTTGGACCTGACCAAAATCTTTTGTTTTTCAGTTCAGTTGCAACATTGACTAACACTAATGCAGGGGTCGGCAACCTGCGGCTCTTTAGTCCTTACAGTGCGGCTCCTCGTGGTTTGGGAAAATAAATTAGAAGTATTTAGCTGAAGTGTATTTTATTTATGTTCTTTTTTAACTTGTAGTTCTAAATTGGAAGATTATTGTGATATTGAAATATAAAAAGAAAATTATATTTTTTATTTTTTCATCGTTCAAATAAGCGTCACACTCGTGGAAGCCGGTGTACCCGCCGAAACGCCGTGCATTTATCGAGACTTTCAGCCCCAGGTAGGCCAATTATGGATCTTCGGATCCACATTATGTCAGCAGCTGTTCTCCACCGTGAACTATGTTAAAAACAAACACCGCTCACGCCTCACAGACGACAGCTTACAGTCCTGTAAAGATGAAAGTGACTTCGTACAGCCCCGACCTGCAGACGCTGTGCGCAGAGGTTCAGGAGCAGAAGTCCCGTTGTAAACATATCACGGCAGACCCGACGATGTTTGCATGAACACGCTTTTCAGCTTCTCTTTATTGACCACTTTTCACACACGGTTGCTGTACGCACACAGCCGGCTGTAGCTTTGCAGCTCACAGCCCGACACACCAACACAACAGCACAGACGTTAAGGCGGCGAGGCGTGATTGCGGGTGCCGCTCAGGTGCGTCCGCCTCCCCTGCAGCGGCGCTGCAGACCACGCCCCGCCACACACATTAACCAGGTAAAATACATATTTAGGCAGAATTTTGCAAATATCTATTTTTCATCTTTCAGCAGCATAGAGCTTTATTCCAATTATTTTTTAAAAGTCAGCTCAAGGCTCCAAAAGCCCAAAGGAGATATAAGGGTGGCGGCTCACAGCAGCTTTTGTTTGCTACATCATTTTAGTTCAGCTGGGTGTCTTTCCTTTGGTTATATTTCTGTAAGAGTTCAAATGTGCTCATTACATAAATAACATGTAATTTTCTCTGTAGCACTTCATGGATTTCATAAGCAACGCACCTAACGGTGTGTTCACACCGAACGTGATGGACGCGAACAAAACGCCCCAAACGTCCCTAATTTGACGCATGCACATTCGCGCCTCAACGCGTGTCCAAGAAAAATCCATCGCGCGTCAAAATATGATATTTTGAGGCGCGTGAACCGGAGATGTGGGAGGAAGTTGTGCCAGACCGGTATCCTTGTCAGCTGTCGAGCTAGCGTTTGAAGAGAGAGTCTCCCTTCTCTATTTACTGTGGAGAGCAGAGCAGCGACGTTAAGGACGTCCTCGCCGTACCTGGGTCCATCAGGTCCTCCAGAGGCGTGAGCAGTTTGGTGAGTTTCACCACTTGCTCCAGGAGCTGCGCCTGGATGACGGCCGCTTTCAGCGATATCTTTCCCTCGCCCAGTTTGAGGACCTGCTGTCCCGCATTGTTCCCAGCATCGCCCGCCTAGACACCAACTACAGGTGCTCAATCCCACCTGCAGAGCGCCTGTCCATCTGCCTGAGGTTAGTAAAAGTGTTTAATACGGTAGTCCTTTATTGATACCTGTGCTAATATATGCTAAACCATCCATTTATACACTGCTAACATGGATGTGCTATGCTATCAATGAATGCCGTCTGTGTTTACTGAACGCAAACTGTGGTATGGAGACGACTATTTATAATATTTCTAGTGATACTCGAAATGTCTCATCAAGTCCCGATTTAATTCAATTTATGCTGTTATCAGTGTTAGCAATGATAGCATGGCTGTGGTGTCATGTATGCTCTCGGTGTTTGCTGATTTCAAACTGGTATTAGGACCACTGTGGGTTAATCTTTGTAGTGATACTCACTCCTTTTTATTTAGACCTGGTTTAATTCTGGTATAGATGAATATTTGTATATAATCCCTGCAGTTGTCAGACTCTATAACAGGGGTCACCAGCCTTTCTTTAAACTGAGAGTTAGATAAAACTGAACAGTTTGATTCATCTTTAGTTATATGGTTCTATCTAGCATATTCTATCTTGATATGCTGTCTTATCACAGGTTAATTTGTCAAAAATATTAACAATGATTTAAGCAAGGAAAGGGCTACATGTCAACATACAACTCTTTATTTCTATTAATGTCTTACTTCATTCCTACCTGATTGACATGTTTAGGAATTATGAGTGATTGGCTCACTGTAGTGGTAAAAGTTGCTACCAATCAAATTATGATATGTTAAAGTTAAAACAAAACACAACTGTTTTAGATATGATCTAATATACATTTTGTAATTATCCTTATAATTACAATATGTTTTATGTAAGATTTAAGTTTTGTGATTTAAATCTGACATCACAAAAGTATTTTGGAATTTGAATAATGTATTTTGTAACTGCAGTACACATAATACTATTATTGAACAATTCTGTCCAGGTTTCTTGTCACTGGGGACTCCTTCAGGACCATCGCGTTCAGTTACAGAGTCGGTGTGTCCACGGTGTGCCAGATCACCCCCCAGGCAGCGACGTCCATCTGGGACTGTCTAGTGGACGACTTCATGGCTGTGCCTTCACCTGGAGACTGGCGGTCCATCACAGAGGGATTCCAGGAGCGCTGGAACTTTCCTCTGTGCTGTGCAGCTCTGGATGGGAAGCACATCCAGACAAAGGCACCCCATTTATCATATAGGAGACACACACATTGATATACACTAAATATTCATTTCATTTCTTTTTTGTGGTGCCCAAATTGATGCACCTGCTTGATTTTGTTTAAACAATTATTGCACACTTTCTGTAAATCCAGTAAACTTCTTTTCACTTCTCAAATATCACTGTGTGTGTCTCCTGTATGATATTTAACTGACATTTTTTATTGTAACAACCAACAATTTATACAGGAAAATAATGTCTATTAACAAGGTTGCCCAAACTTCTGCATCCCACTGTATCAGTATATTTTGTCATTAGTATAATATGAAATAAATTCTACATGTGTCAAGTCGTGTGCCAACATTTGCTGTGTAGTAGAACTGAGACATTAGTCATTATAAACATTTATTTGAAATAATATTAAAAGTCTCAAACAGAAAAACATTAAACATAAATATATAAAATATAAGAATTTACAGAGAGACAGGAATAAAAAGGACTAGCTGCTCTCCAGAGCAGGAACAAGGCTGAGGAGGAAATGCTCCATTGGAGACTGGTGTGGCCTCTTCAGGGACTCCAGGGTGGCCAGCTCCACCGCCGATGGACCGTCCTGGGACCCGTCCCTCATCTGCCTCGGAGCTGTCCTCCCCTGTGGGCCTGTAAAATAGCACAAAACACAGAAATGAGAAGGCTGCTACTAGATTTTAATTTCAACATTGAAAAAAACAAAAACAGGATATAATCAGATTGGTTGTAGATATTTAGTAAAGGTGATCACAAGGGAATCCCACCGACTAAAAAGCTATCAGTGCTTGCTGTACATACCTGTGGGTGCAGCAATATAATAATCAGAGAAAGTATATACAGTGGTCCCTCATTTATTGCAGCAGGGGTTCTCAGAATAACTAGCCCCTGGTCACGCACTTTATACACTGTTTTCCCCACACACATGAACATTGGTCACAGTTCTCACAATTGATTCTCAAAGTGCAAACCTTTGTAGATTGCAAAACGTAAAAGTATTATTATGCCGCGGTTTGTCTTCATCTGCCCGCCACTTTCGTGCGCCTTTTTCCCTCGCGGTGCAGGTGTCTATTTCCGAATGAGGCTCATAGTTATGGGTGTTTTTGTGCTGTTTTTTCTATTGGACGTGATGGTTATCAAAACCAAACATGATAAATTTGGCAAGCGCAGGAGACACGACACGGAGGAGATTTGTCAATCAGGCACACACAAAGCATAAAGGTAAAAAACAGTATATACAGTGTTATCTTCATTCTAGATGTCAAAAAGTATTTGTGGCTCCCAGTGTTTTCTTTTGCGTGGAAACTGGCTCCAAATGGCTCTTTGGGTCCTGAAGGTTGCTGACCCCTGACCTAATGGTATATTTTTTTTAGCTGGATCGTTCTATAAAAACATGAATCAAATCTGAGAAAAGTTTCCACCTGACCTGTTGAATGTTATTGAAGCCAGAAGTTTGCCTTCATACTGTGTTTCTTGCATGCCTTTTGTGGTGTACTAATTGATGTGAAATGAATGCAATGTGGTTGTGTTTGCAGAGGTCAGAGGTCACAGTCTCCAGCATCCAGCTGTGTGTCTGTGAGGAGTGACTGGTCCAAAGGAATAGATCCTCCAGACTTCAGTCATGAACCTGCAGCAACAGTGAACTTCAATCATGGAGCTCAGCTGACCATGTAAGAGAGCTGCTGACTCAGAGTTCAAAGGTTGTTTCTATAAATGTTCTACCAGTGACATCATAGATGATTCCTAATGGTGGTCCGGGTACGATAATGCTAGTATCAATCGTAGTAGTAATGCAATCCAAGGTAATGATTTCTTCTCTGTTGCTGTGAACGTCTCTGCAGCCGTCTGTACTCTAATCTGAGACAACTATTACTGACAGAAACCATCACATCATCCAGTTTGTGTGTTTGCAGCTGCTTAAAAGATTTTAAACAGAGATTAATCAGTAATTCATGTGATGTGTTTGTGTTTGCAGAGGTCAGAGGTCACAGTCTCCAGTATCCAGCTGTGTGTCTGTGAGGAGTGACTGGTCCAAAGAAATAGATCCTCCAGACTTCAGTCATGAACCTGCAGCAACAATGTTCTTCAATCATGGAGCCCAGCTGACCATGTAAGAGAGCTGCTGACTCATTTACGGGTGTTTGAAATTCTGTGACCACTTTGTAATTTTAGTTTATATTTTAAAGTGTTTTTATTTGTAGTTGCCTGTATTTTTATTACACTGTGTGTAACGTGGTGGTTTGTGCTGTTTGGGATTGTTTTGGTGTATTTGTGTCAGAACATCAGATAAATGATTTCATCACATTTTAAAAGAAAGTATCAGGATAATAATCTGAACTGAGTCATCAGAAATAGAAAGATGGTCTCAACAGGCCACTGAGCTGATCTCCAAAGAAATGCAGAAGATTGAAGAGTCCGAGGCTGTTTATTTGTCACAGGCATCGTCATACACGTACAACACAGTGAAATGTGCTGAGCTGCTCCTGTGACTGGACAAAACATTATAAACAATCATTAAATGAAATAATGAAACATTGTGCAGATGTAATGTTAAAGTGCTTTGTGCCACATTAGCACAGCATGTACTGACAGAGCAGTGCAAGCAGAACAAAGCAAATGAGCAAAGTGATGTAAACAGAGTAACTGAACAGAGTGAGCAGAGTAATATCAGCAGTAATGAAGCAGCAGGATCAGTGTAGCAGCGTGTGACGTCATAATGAATCAGGTATGATCTGAAATATGACAGTGAGACAAGAACATGATGTAAGGTCCTGTTGAAACCCTGATGGTGATGCTATGAGGGGAGCATGTTCTGATTTAGGACTTGGATGGTCTGAGGATAGAAGCTCCTCTCTGTTTGTGTCCTGATGGTGCAGAAGCTTCTGCCTGATTGTAGAAGGAGCTGAAGCCAGCATCATCCCAGAGGTGAAGCTCGTCTGTGTGCAGACCTGAGGTCAGATTCCTCCAGGCTGATGTTCAGGATCTACAGAAACGTGTGGTTGTAGTTATTGCTGCACTGTGTGCTGACAGCAGATACTCAGAACAAAGCGCTGCACACGTGTTCTTTACAAACATCTGTACATATCAAATATGGATCATGGCAGTGAATGAACACGTTTCTGTCATTTGTTTCATTGGCTTCTTTTTTCTGCCTGTGTTCATGTGATTAATGTCTAACACATAAACAGGTTTGTAATCAAACATCACATCATCAGGGAGGCATCATGAAACAAAGTTACTGCTGGAGGCTGAACTCAATTTGGTGGCAATGTTCAAAAATATCACTCAGATCATTTCAAAGCTTTTAGTTCTTCTTCTTCACTTCTGTAAAATAATAGAAAGGAAATCAGAACCCAGAAGTTCACTTCCTGATGACTGAACTCTTTCAAAATAAAGCTGAAAGCTCTGAATGTGACACCGCTGCTCCACCACAGTTTTTAGAGGAGGTCAAAGGTCAGTTCAGAGTGATGGATCCCAAACTTCCAGTACATCCAGTGAAGGACATAATCAGCTCTGTGATGAAGGCTTTTACTGTGGAGTTTGTAGGCTGATCACTCTGTGTTTAATAAGACAGGCAGGAACAGCAAAGGAAACTTGGATTCTGAACTCAAACACAAGTTTCTCCACTTTGACTTTTCTCTGTGACCATCAGAGCTTCTGCACAGTGTCATCAAATCTGGATGTTTGTCACTGACAGTCAATGATTTTAGTGATAAAGAAATGTGTTCACAGAGGGAGGAAGAGGAGTGGTGTCTGTGAGGAGCAGCAGCTGTCCTGCTGTGCTTTGTGTCAGGACGTCCTGAAGGATCCAGTCTCTACCAGCTGTGGACACTGGTTCTGCAGACAGTGCATCTCCTCATACTGGGACCAGTCTGCTTCATCAGGAGACTGGTCCTGTCCCCAGTGTGGAGAAAGATCCAGAAGCAGAGCTGGACTGCAGACAGCCAGTCAGAGCAGCTGTGTACAAAGTAAGACTGAACATCTGTCTGCTGATGGACTCATTTCTGAAAACTGGACTTCTTGTTGTTGTTCAGACATTGAAGAGTTTTCTGTCTGTTTTTCTTTCTTTCAGCAGATGTTGGTCTGCAGGAGGTTTTAGATGAACATAAGATCAGTCTGAGGAGGAGATGTGAACATGTGACTGAAGGAAGTGATGAAACAGGAAGTAGAACCCTCCTCAACAGGATCTACACTGAGCTCTACATCACAGAGGGACAGAGTGAAGAGGTTCATAGCCAACATGAGGTGAGGCAGCTGGAGACAGCTTCCAAGATGGACGCCCTCCATGACACTCCAATCAGGTGCCAGGACATCTTTAAAGCCTTACCTGACCAACAGAGACCCATCAGAGTGGTTCTGACCAACGGCGTGGCTGGTGTTGGAAAAACCTTCTCAGTGCAGAAGTTCACTCTGGACTGGGCAGAGGGCTTGGAGAACCAACATGTCAGTGTGGTGGTTCTGCTTTCATTCAGGGAGCTGAACCTGATCAGAGATGAGCAGTACAGTCTTCTGGAGCTGCTCCATGTTTTCCATCCAACACTACAGAAGGTCACAGCAGAGAAGCTGGCTGTCTCTCAGCTTTTGTTCATCTTTGACGGCCTGGATGAAAGCAGACTTTCATTGGATTTCACCAACAGGAAGCTGCTGTCTGATGTCACACAGAAGTCATCAGTCAGCCAGCTGCTGACAAACCTCATCCAGGGGAATCTGCTTCCCTCGGCTCTCGTCTGGATAACTTCCCGACCTGCAGCAGCCAATCAGATCCCTCCTACATGTGTTGACAGGCTAACAGAAGTACGAGGCTTCACTGACGCCCAGAAGGAGGAGTACTTCAGGAGGAGATTCAGTGATGAAGAGCTGTCCAGCAGAATCATCTCCCACATGAAGACATCCAGGAGCCTCCACATCATGTGTAGAATCCCAGTCTTCTGCTGGATCACTGCTACAGTTCTGGAGCACATGTTGACTACAGAGCAGAGAGGAGAGCTGCCCAAGACCCTGACTGACATGTACTCACACTTCCTGCTGGTTCAGACAAAGAGGAAGAAGAACAAGTACTACGAGGGACATGGGACGAGTCCACAGGAGCTGACAGAGGCTGACAGGGAAGTTCTTCTGAAACTGGGGAGGCTGGCATTTGAACATCTGGAGAAAGGAAACATCATGTTCTACCAAGAAGACCTGGAGCAGTGTGGTCTGGATGTGACAGAGGCCTCGGTGTACTCAGGAGTTTGTACAGAGATCTTCAAAAGAGAGTGTGTGATCTTCCAGAAACCAGTCTACTGCTTTGTTCATCTGAGCATCCAGGAGTTTCTGGCTGCAGTCTACATGTTCCACTGTTTCACCAACAGGAAGTCAGAGGTGCTGAAGGACTTCCTGGGAAAAAAATACAAAGAGTCATCTCTGGATGATTTCCTTAAACGAGCCATGGAGAAATCCCTCCAGAGTAAAAATGGCCACCTGGACCTGTTTGTCCGCTTCCTTCATGGCCTCTGTCTGGAGTCCAACCAGAGACTCTTAGGAGGTCTGCTGGGTCAGACAGAGAACAGTCCAGAAACCATCCAGAGAGTCATCAAGAACCTGAAGAATAACAAGAAGTTTAAATCCTCTCCTGACAGAAGCATCAACATCTTCCACTGTCTGATGGAGATGAACGACCTCTCAGTACATCAGGAGATCCAAGAGTTCCTGAAGTCAAAGCAAAGGTCAAAGAAACTCTCTGAGATCCACTGCTCAGCTCTGGCCTTCATGCTGCAGATGTCAGAGGAGGTTCTGGATGAGTTTGACCTGCAGAAGTACAAAGCTTCAAAGGAGGGACGACTGAGACTGATTCCAGCTGTGAGGAACTGCAGAAAGGCTCGGTGAGTCCAGATGTGATCATTACATCATTGATCAGTGTCGGTTAATAGTTTAATGTTTAAATTAAAAACACAGTCCTTGGTTATAAAGTGCTTTACAAACACCAACATTACGGCTAACAGCTGGATTCTCCTGTTTCAGTGCAGCTAGCCAAACAACAAAGAGCCACTTGCTGTTAAAGACAGAGTGAAAGTGGACGGTATATCCTCCATTCTTCATGTAAAACACATGCAATGAATTGTAATGCACCATCTGTGTTTACCTTCATGCAGTTTTCTCTTTATGGTGGACTTGGATATTTAAATGTTTACCTCCTGGAGAGTCTTGTTCACTTGATTAGTTTTTGTGAAGGGGATTCTCCTCACCCCGTCTCCAAGGGAGACACCAGCTACCCTTCAGAGAAAATGTATTTGCCCCACTTGTAACCACGATCTGGTTCTTCCAGTCACTGCCCACAGCTCGTGACCATAGGTGAGGGCAGGGACGTAGATCGACCGGTAAATTGAGAGCTTCGCTGTCACGCTCAGCTCTCTCTCTCTTCACCACGACAGACCGGTACAGCGTCTACCTCACTGTTACCGCAGCAACGGTCTGTCTGTTGATTCCTGCTCCCCTCCCCCTTCTTTACACGACCCTGAGACTCCTCCACCTGGGGCAGGAACGTCTCTGACCCAGAGTGGGCACTCCACCCTTTCCCAGCTGAGGACCATGGCCTCAGATGCTGATCCTCATTCACACGGCTTCACACTCTGCTGAGAACAGCTCCACTGTGAGCTGCAGGCCATCACCTGATGAAGCCAACAGAACCACATCCTCTGTGAAAACAGAGACCAGACTCTGGCTGTATCCCAATTCAGGGTCTGCAGCCTTAAAGGCCGCATTTTAAGGCCGATTACGTCACAGCGACACGACGAAGGTCGCTGCTCGAAATGCAGCCCTCAAATGCGTCCTTAATTTCGCTGAATTTTAAGGACGTGGCGGTGTAGACTTCATATAGTATACTACTATACTATACACTATTATTAGTGTAGTCTACTATTATACTATACATATCTGTTTTTAACAGGGAATCTTGATCATGTTACATTTGACTTCTGTTGAGCTTCTTGAATTGTCACCTTCAGTTCCTTTCATTTAGTCTTCCAGTGTCTTTGGTTTAAATGTATTTACCCTGATAACTGCATATGAAACAGTTCACCTCTTTTCACTCACTATTATCTGTTTGCCATAAAAGTGTTGGTGATGTGTTGGGAGAATCATTATTTTCAGTCTCTTCTTATAAACATAGTGAGGCAAAGATGTGGGTCGTGGTCCCTGATAATCAGACGTGTCTGTGTTCTGTTACATGTGACGTTAGAGAGGTTTTAGTGGAGATAAAAACAGGACCAACATCACTCGTGACTGCTTTCCTGTCTTCAGTGTGTTTACTGGTGGAGCTCGTCCTCTTGTTGCATCTGTCACAGCTGTTACGCTCCTCTGTGACTCCTCCTCTATCTGCTGTGACACTGCAGGAGTTTTTGGTCATGGCGTGTGAATAACTGCCGAGGTCGGCTAGGACGACGCCACCACTCGTTGTCAGACCCTGTCACGCTGTCTGTTTTCATCTTTAGCCGAGGTTATTAAGTACTTCAAAATGAAACCAGTCTCTGTTTTCAGTCTCCGCCCTCTTTTGCAGCTTTGAGCCAGGTTGTAACACCTGTTAAAGTCACCACCTGTTGTGACCGGGGAGTGAGATGAGTGTGAGAAAGATGAAAACAACGTCTCATTCTGACTAGTTACTGGGAACTGATGTGTGATGATGCAATAACAAAGATTACTGTTTCTATGATTTTCTGTTTTATTAATTGTTTTTATTGATGATAAGGACAGGCAGAGGAGATTGGATGGATTTACTTCGTTTTATTATTTTGCACTGAAATGGAGTCCAGTGTACAGTCCTTGGCGTTGCACATTTTAATATGTTTTAGCTGAGACTGTAGTGGGCACTCTTTAAATGTCGGGTCAGTTTGTCACGTTAGAGCCTATTTGTGCCTGTTAGTGCTGACGATGACTTTAGACCGAGCTGACTGAGGGGTCTAAGCTCATGATGCCACCAGCAACACCCGGGTCATGCTGCAGAGTTTTCAAACCCCGCTGACACTCGACATAATTTACTCAGGTTATATCAGGTGATCTAAGAAAGGCCGCTTAGAAAGAAAAGCGAGTGCACTGCTTTAAGTTTCTTGAAGATGTTTAATCCGAACATTCAGCTTCTTCACTTCTAAAACCAAAAAGTGGAGAGTCCCAGATTTCAGTGTTTTGGTTCAGTTTAATGTAAAAATGGAGATGAAACACATATAAAGGCTGGTTTACACCACTGAGCCCTGCTCTAAAACACTGACACAGATCTGTCTGTGAAGCTGGCTTTAACAAATAAGAGCTTAAAGTTTTAAAAACATGTTTAGCGCCGAACTGTCCACTTTACTGTCTGTAGCAGGAAGTGGCTGTTTGGCACTGAAACGGGAGAATCCAGCTGTTAGCCGTGATGTTGTGTTTGTAAAGCTCTTCATAAACGAGGACTGTGGAGGAGGAGAGCCTGTGTGAGTCAGGTGGTTCACCGGCCGAGTGTGTCAGCGGCAGAAACAGCTGATCAGCGCCGTTTTATGCAGTAAAATAATCTTTCTGTTCCCAAACACATCCACACAGTTTACAACATAACAGCCCACTACATGCACATCTCACCACAAACATGCATAAACCTAAACATAAAATATGTCCTGTACCTGTGTGATCTCTTTAAGTAACTCACAGAATATCAACACTAACGCCACAAGTTTGTTGGTATTTTAACATTTTAACCATTGATTTTGAATTAAAACCAACAGTTAAAATATTTTTGCACCTGAGGAAAGAGCAGCAGAAATATTAAGACAGATAAATCGTTCTGTCTTCAGTCTCCATGAACAGCATCAACATCCTCTGGTGAAATTTCTCTTTCCTCCTTAAAATACATTAAATGTCAGTTTAATTCCAGATTAATGGTTAAAACATGTATGTCACATATGAACATCAGGAAATAAAGAAAAGTGACTGATTCAGTTCCATATATGCTCCAGGGAGGCGTTAAGGTTCATTGAAATTGTTCAGTTATTAAACTTTAATCTGAGCCGAGCTGACTTCCTCAGGAACAAATAAACACCGAGATAAACTTCACCTTACAGATATAATCTAAATGAATCATATCCAATCTCAGAGAGTTGACAGTCAGCTGTGTGCTGGGAGACATGTCTGTCTGCAGTGTACGAGCTCTGACCGCTCTCCAAAAATGTCGGAGTGAATACATTAATATTAAAAGTGTAGCTGGTGACACAGAAACAGAGGATTTAAGAAGTTTAAGTGTAGGTCGGGTCCACACATGTCCAAACACCTGTGCGTAGGCCTGCTTGTTACTCAGAAACGAACACTAATAAAATGGCCATAAGGCCAAAGCAATGGTTTTGACTGGTGTTGACCCCGCCCCCACCCTGAGTGTGGATGCTGAGAGAAGGGCCAGCTGTGAATATGAGGCTGTGGGAGCAGATGGAGAGAGAGTATGTCGGGGTATCCCAGTACAAACTTTACTGGGGTCAGAAATTAGACAGACTCCAGTTCCTTTGTTTGATTTATCTAGTTTGATGTTAGGAAAGAGATTCATGAGATGGAAAAACCTCCCAGTCTACTGAGATTCAGAAATGATTTGTACACATGGAAACTCCCTGAGTGGGAACAAAGAGTGTCCTGTCAGGAAGAGCATTTGGAATATGGATGTTGAGGATGTGACAGTGCCTGAAATCCTGCTGCTGTTCTGAACCATAGTTTCTGATCTGAAGGTCAAACAGAGTCATGATGGTTGTTTCTATTTGTTCCTTTTTAGTTTAGTTCCCCTGAAATCAGATGTGATATCAGCAGCTCTGAGTTCATTCATCATTATTGTCCAGTGATGACATTTCTGCTCCGTTTGGTGACAGTCAGCAGATTTTTCCTGAGTGTGGACGTGAACAGTCGTACCTGACAGCAGCAGGTAGCAAACAGAGATCGTCTTTCCAGCTGGAACTCTTCACTGAGCTGAGCTCATTCAAAATGTTCTAGATTCAAGACAGGAAACAGTCCAAGTGTGTGTCTTCACTTTGACTCTGGATCAGATCTCAGTGACAGACTGTGGACGTTATGGAAGCCTAAATGTGACACCATCTTCCTCCTTCATCTGCAGATTAAAGCCAAACAAAGATTCTCATTAAAAGTCTGCAGGTCTGAGAGAGACTCAATCGTTGTGTCATGTCAAACACAGTAAGAGGAGCTGAAGCACAGATGTGAAGAGCAGATGTTCATCAGATTATGACCTCACTCTGTTTTGTCTTCATATACATTCAGTCTGTGTTTATAATGCAGACTTTCTGCTTTTATAATAACATATTTTATATTTTCTGTAATCTCAGACTGGCTGACTGTGGACTCTCAGAGACTCACTGTGAAGTTGTGGCCTCGGCCCTGAAGTCCATCCCCTCCCATCTGACAGAGCTGGACATGAGTAACAACGAGCTGCAGGATTCAGCAGTGAAGCTTCTGTGTGCTGGACTGGAGAGTCCAAACTGTCGACTGGAGACTCTGAGGTGAGTTCACTGACTGCAGCTGTTGTTGTTTTTCTATATTTCAGGCTGCAGAGACTTTGAGCTTGTGTGGAAACAGACAGAGAAAAGAAAGACATGAATGTCAAAGCTAATAAAGGTGAAGTTAGGAGCTGTGACGATGTTCATGTATCAGAAGCTGATCTGGCTGCTACAGAGACGACCCACACAGCTGCTGTGGTGAGGTTTGTGTTAAAACAGAGGAACACAGGCCCAAACATGACAGCAAAGCAGGTTTCAGGCTCTGTGAGAGGATTTCAAACAGAAGCTGGAGAAGAGAAAGGACTACAGAAAGAAGGCAGCTGAGACCAGTCCAAGTGTTTCCATGGAGCCCAGTCTAACATTCATTCATACACTAACGTACAGAAGTGAACGGGAAAATGAATCCATAGTTTCAAATGTAGAAATAGTTCTCAGTTCATTTACAGAGTTTAATACAGTTCATGAGGAAATGTTCAGTTCGATTCAATTCGATTTGAATCTGGGAAATTTTGCCTCAGACAGAAATATTATAATTCAGTACATTTACATATTTTTGTGTCTATAAAAAGGAAGCTGACACTCGCAAGACTTTATCAAATGTGTGAGCATCACAGCAGAGGCCTTTGTGTCAAAGTAGCTGAAGATAAAACACGGAAGAACATGAAGGTGATTTTCCTGTTCTGGGATTTTATAGAAATATTCTGCAGTAGATCAAAAACGAAAGAAAACCATGAATCAACACATGAACATTACCTGATGCTGCTGAAGTGAAGCAGAGCAAAGTTACAGTGTTTTTGTTAAAGACACAACTGAGCGTTTTGCAATTTGCATAATTTTAAAAAGTTTAAATTTGTTCAGTATTGAACAGCAGAAATTAGGTTTTCTTTTCGAAAGCAAGTAAAAGGAAAAAAACAGCGGCCGACAGCGCTGTAAACAACGGTAGACTTGTGCGTAACAAGCAAGCAAATAATGCAGAAAACAGATTTTAAACAGGAAACTGTTCTTGAAGTACAGAGAGAGAGAGAGAGAGAGAGAGAGAGCTGTGCATGAAGTGTGATTTTATCCTGGTGGAAGCAAAACAGCAAAAGTCAGAGTGAGTTCATGACGATGTTTATGTGAAGCGTAGTTTGGATCTTCTTTTGCTGCTGGTTCAGTCAATATTGTTTGGAGAGAGATAAAACTAACAGCTTCAGAATCGAGCGCAAAAAGGACATAAACACAAAGCGTGGACCCGCCGAAACATCAGAATCGGCGAGCTGTCGGCTTTCAGCCCCGACCGTGTCCGTGCCGTCAGTGAGAAAGGCGACATCTCACTGATTCTGATGTGTCGGCGGGTCCGAGCTTTGTGTTTACGTCTTTGTGCAGAATCCGTGTTCCTGCTCTCATTTACTGTTTCAGCTGTTTGGTGGTTGTTAAAGTTTTGTGAGGTTTAACCTGAGATTCTGACATTTCGGGCAAAATAAATTTATATTAAAAAATTGATTCAGGATTTTAATTAATCAATATCACGTTATCCAAGCCAGAATCGATTTTAATCGATGAATCGATTATTAAAACCCACTCCTAATTCAAAGCACTGAAGCATCGACTTGTTCCATTATCCAACAATGAAAACAAGAAACACAGACAGCTGGCCTTCAAAGTAAAAGCTGCTCCTTTTGAAACATGTTGGTGGTAAAATGTAAGAAGAGCTGAAGCACATAAATGATCTACGTGCCAAAATATTAAACACAGTTGATATATTTGTGTGAGTGTTGTGATTCAGGTGTAGATGTAATAATGTACATATAGCAGAGTTTCCTCTTCTAGATCAGCTGATCAGAGTCGGGCCAATCAGCTCTGAGCATGCTCAGTCTGAGTTATGGAGCCACATACTATGATTCACCATGGCAACGGCATGAGCAGAGGCTCCGTGTGAATCCAGAGGAGCAGGAACATGAATGATGACAGTAGATGTTTGTGTGAAAGTGCTGGAAGCAAATGAGTGTGTGATGTTCTTTCAGTGTTGCACTTTGTAGACGCTCCCTGAGCACTGGTCTCACAGCCAGCTGCACATAGAGACCAGTGTTGTTAGTCCAGGTCAGAAGATGACTTGTTGGAATGAAAATGAGCTTGTAGTTTGTCTGCTTTAATAATGTGACTGGAAAAAGGTGTTGGACTTCAAATATGTCCATTTCTGTCACACTTCATCTTTAAAAGTGAAGCCATGTGGTTCCTGGAAGGAAAAACACGACTTTTTCAAGTCTTTGTCCTGTTTTTATGAGAAATGTACGACTTTAATGTGAAACATTCAGAGTTTTTTCTCTTGTTGTGTTTGTTTGAAGCTGCTTCCTGTTGGCTTCAGCTGTTTGGAGTTTCCATTTTCTAAACTTCTACATTCTGAACCTTCTTCAGCTCTGAACAGATGATGAAACACTGAATGATTTCAAGCACTTTGTCTAATAAACTTACATCTTTCATTCTTTATACAGATTGAAGAGCTGTGGTTTGTCAGATATTGGCCTTGAATATCTGGCAGCAGCACTGAAGTCCAACCCCTCGTATCCCACAGAGGTGGACCTGAGTGGAACCTACAGCAACCT
Organism: Diplotaxodon limnothrissa; assembly: GCF_057381915.1. NCBI lineage: Eukaryota > Metazoa > Chordata > Actinopteri > Cichliformes > Cichlidae > Diplotaxodon > Diplotaxodon limnothrissa. The sequence goes on along the minus strand of NW_028188555.1, from coordinate 1,437,374 downwards.
GAAGGGTTCAGGAGTGAAGCATCTGTGTGGTTTTCGGGAGAATCCACGATGTCGATTTGAAACTCTGAGGTCAGTCAGCATGTTTTAGTTGTGCTGAGATGAATATGATGTGAAAGTTGTGCTGACACTAAACTGCAGACATCAGGCTGATATTATACTGATCCACACTGAGGATCTTCATGGTAAAGTCTGTTTTCTTCTTCTCTGGTTTAGTCCATTGACTGCAGCAGAACAATGTTCACATTTCAAACAGTGATACTCAACGTATGGCCCGCGGCCCACACGCGGCCTGCCCACCTTTCCTGATTCAGAGAGAGGGGACCCTGATTAACTGTGTAGCTTCTTCCTCACAGTTCTAAGTATCAGACACAACAATGAATAATCCACAGCTGACTGTCTTTAGCAGGTCAAAGGTCACGGCACACAGCACTCTGTGAAACAGTTTGGAGCAGGAATTCTTGCACATTTACAAACTGACACTGCTGCACGGCATGCTGGGTAATGCTAGCTGCTCAGGTATGGGCGTGCTAATGGCTGTGAGGCTCTGTGGCTGTAGAACACCGAAGAAGAGAAAAGAGAGGTGGAGGATGAAGAAAAGAGGCGGAGATGAAGCAGAAGTTTTGCTCCAGAGAGGAGCTGTGTCTGTGTGGGCGGGGCTCAGGCTGCTCCGCCCACACAGTGACAGTGAAGCAGGTGAAGAGTAATAAATGAAGACAGCAGACAGTATTTGATAAGCTGATGTACAAACATGTAGGTCGTGTCCAAATTCATGGGCTGCATCCTCCTGAGGCCGCATTTGTAGACCGATTACGTCACAGCGACACGTCGAAGGCTGTCCAAATTCGTAGACTCCTCCGAATGCAGCCAACAAATGCGTCCTCCTTTTCCCCGAATTTGAAGGATGGGTCGGGTGTGTCCTTCGTGGCCTACCATATCCCAGAATTCATAGCGCGGCCCAGCCAAACTCCAGTTTCCAACAATGGCGGCCGCTACTAAGTTTTAAAATGACTCATACTAATCTTTTTCGGTCACAAAATAAACTTTTAACATATTTTCAGGCGAGAAAGTAGCTGTGTAAACATCAAATATCTGCTCGGTTTATCAAGATACCGCATATTTGCAAAAGTGCTTCGACGTTTTCGGAGACGTCTGCTACCCACCAGCTCGATAGCTCGCCGGGAGCTCGAGGGTCACTGAAGCCGCCGAGAACGGCACAACTCCCGGCACATCATTTTCAGATCACCGCGGACTTTCGCTACTCAGGTTAAACGTGATATATAAGTCACTTAGACAACCTCAAAATGTTATTGTTTGGCTTTTTTCAGTGTTTTGTTTGTTCGTGAGTAAATCGGTTTGGCTGAGATTAAAGTTATTAGATTAGATTAGATAAAATAAAACTTTATTAATCCCCCAGGTGGGTTCCTCCTTGGTCTTTACAGAGCTGACTAAACGTCAAACAGAAAACTGATTAAACAGAAGTATGAGACGGTCGAGAATTTACGCCAGTGTCCTGTTATATTTTAGATAGCAAGGAGCAGACGGCTGAGTTTATTAAACTCCACCGAGACAGCGGTGACGCTAATCAGAAGGCTAGACCGTCCAATTTCCCCAGCCGTTTATTTCCAGCCTACCCGACCTTCTGAGGACCCAGCCCACGTAGACCGCAAAGGCCGGGTCCTCGGGAGGATGCAGCCCATGAATTTGGACACGACCGTAGAATGATGGTGGCAGCTACAGAAACAGGTCCATACAGACTGAAGCGTGTCTCAGTCTGAATGTACACTGCTGTTATAAGAGCTGTGGAAACTCAGGTCAAAAGGACGTAACCACACTGCTGACAGTTCCAGGACAGTCACAGAGTTACAGCATCATTTGTGACCATAAAGACAGAAAGCTCATCCAAATCCTGGGATTAAAAGTCTGTCCTGGTGGTGTCCAGTCAAACACGTCTCTGTGAAAGCTTCAATCCAACAGGCTCCAAAGTCCTTCTGCTCATTTCCTCGCCGGGTTCTTGATGTTCCTGTACCATCTCTCTGTCATCCTCCTCGCTCCCTCTTTGTACTCACAGTCTTTGTGCATCATTAACACTCACATGAGGAAAACCAAAGTTTTACTGGGCAGAAGATGATCATCAGTGACTCTGTCTTTAAAACACTCTTGTTAGAAATGTACGACTTTAATGTGAAACATTCAGAGTTTTTTCTCTTGTTGTGTTTGTTTGAAGCTGCTTCCTGTTGGCTTCAGCTGTTTGGAGTTTCCATTTTCTAAACTTCTACATTCTGAACCTTCTTCAGCTCTGAACAGATGATGAAACACTGAATGATTTCAAGCTCACACTTTGTCTAATAAACTTACATCTTTCATTCTCTATACAGATTGGAGCGCTGTGATTTGTCAGAGATCAGCTGTGATTATCTGGAAGCAGTGCTGAAGCTCAACCCTTCGTATCCCAGAGAGGTGGACCTGAGAGACCACAAGCTTCAGGATTCAGGAGTGAAGCAGCTGTGTGTTCTTCTGGAGAATCCACAACATCAAATTGAAACTCTGAGGTCAGTCTCCACGTTTTAGTTGTGCTGACACTGTCGATCTGTGGAACTAAAACCTTTATACAGGAAGTCTGGTTCAGCTCTTTGTAGACCTTCTAATCTCTGATGCTCTGAGTCTTACTCAGTAGGTGATGCAGAGTTGTGAAGCCGATGTGGGTGAGGACACTCGCCCAGCTCTAACTACTTTGACGTCCAGGCGGCTTCCCTGCTTGTCCTGATACAAACAAACCTGAGTAACCTTGCAGGTCAGATCTCATCAGTCACACCTGTTATGGCAGCTCTCCTCTAGATTGTAGTTCTTGTTAACCTGGGATGGTTTTAGAAGCCTGGACCACAGACTGCAAGGGAAGATATTACTGGGAAAGGCCAAAGCAACCTATTAGACCCATTAAACACTAACATAGATGAATACTCAGATTTAAACCTTTATTGTTTCACAAAGGGTTAAAAAGGGAACGTCCACAGTTTAGACTGCAGCAGATTTTATTAAAGCAGTTTGACAGGAGCAAAGCAAAAACACAAAGAATAAGTGTTTCACATATTAATACATATAACATAATAATAAAAGAAAAGCAAAATAATGATACAAAAGAATGAAAAAGTTGTCCAGAGCAGCAGGATGTCTGAGGTCTGCAGAAACACAAAAACACAGCAGCTAAAAATAGTTGTTGAAAGAAAACGAGGTGGGAGCTGCTGATTCCTGAGCTTTGATACTGGATTAGCTTCAGTAGTTATTCCCATCACTGCTGTAGGAGCTACATTTAGTCACAGCTGATTGTCTCCTTTGACCAATCAGAAGACTACTGTTGTAAAAACAAGCAGACAAAGAACCAATGAGAGTGAAGAACAGGATAAAGAGCTCGTGTGATGGAGGCAAAGCAATAATCAGCAGACTGTAGCAGTTTCTATCTGGATGAAAGTAGAAGGAGCTCAGCGGAGCTCAGTCCCATATCTTTGGTTAGAAACAACATCAGTGATTTCCTGCTGCTCGAGATGATTCCAGCAGCTCTCATTACAGCAGCTGATGAGAGAAACAGCTGATGGCTCACAGCTCGTGCACTGTTGGATCTCCAGATGTTCACGTGGCTGAAGTCTGTGAAGAAACTGTGGTCCACGTAGTTCACACGGCCTCAGATTGGACCGAGCTCCCTGGATCACTGCAGCATCCTCAGCTGGTACATGGACGTCTCTGCTCCTCAGTCTTGGAGCCCCTGCAGGTCCGTCCACACCACCGGGGTCTTCTCACTCACCTTTCCTTTGTCCTCGTCCTTCATCGGCCGTGCTGTGTCTTTGTTCCTGCGGTGTTGTTCCCACGATGCAGCGCTGATGTTCCCTCCTTGAATGCACAACAAGTACGGTGCTGGTCTTTCTCGGGTGGAGCAGAGACAGATTGAAGTCTTTCAGGCTTTAGTGCCGACTTCCCTGACAGAGGCTGGACTCCATGGTCTGCACAGGAGGCTTCTACACTGTGTGGAGGTGACTCCTGGACTTGAAGACAGGCTGCAGGTACATGTGTGATGAAGAGGAGCTACAGCAGTGTGATGGAGCTGCAGGTGTGAAGGAAGTCCTGCTGTCCTGTCCCACCCTCATCTTTGCTTCCTCTGTCTTCTCTGGACTTGTCCTCCTGTTTCAGAAACAGCACTGCTTCATGCCGAGGGTGGACGGGAGCGTTGGCTCTGATTCTTTTACCGTCCACCACAAGGAGACACTGATGCTGACCTCCTGATTCATCTGCATGTGTTCTGCTTCACACTGCTCACCTCCACCAAAGACTTCACAAACATCTTCTTTCTTTGAGTCCAGTTTGTCCCACAAACACTTCCAAATCTCCTCCTCTGAGATTCTGCAGCTTCTTGCAGTGTGACTCAGCTGACTTCTGACAGACCACAGACTGGCACAGCATCCACATGTGTCTCCTTTCAAACAGGCTCTTGATGTTTCCTCCCACATCATTCTGGCCTCTCAGTCTCCTTTGTTCTCCAGCTCTGTAGCTCCAGCTGGTGAAGCTTCAGTTTTCCATGTTGGTAACAGTAAACTACAGCCTCTGCTGTCAGCTGGGTAACTAAACAGAGCTGCAGCACGTCTCTGCGGTGGTGCTACATCCAGCCTGCAGACGGCCGTCTACATGTTGTAGTGGTTTACAGTCACCAGGGGGCGCTGTCCCAGCCATGCAGGCAGTGGGCTGCTCTGCTTGTGCTGTTGTTGGTGAAGCTGAAGTGAAAGTGATAGGTTTGTAGTTTGAACCTATCCACTGGAACGTTAAGGACAATCTGCTACGCAGCAAAAAGCAAGACACAAGGCACCAAAGTTCTCTGGTTTACTCATGCATGAGGGAGACCTGGCTGGAGCCAAGCGTCGTTCCACCACTTGACCACCATCAGACTCTCAGCCAGGCTCCCCATAGCACTCCTTTTATTGTGGTTACATGAATATGCATAGGGTCATTAACATATAGCATCTCACATAGGTATACATGTGAACAAAGAATACTGTGTGTGTGTGTGTGTGTGTGTGTGTGTGTGTGTGTGTGTGTGTGTGTGTGTGTGTGTGTGTGTGTGTGTGTGTGGTACTGCTGATCAAAGGGTCATATAACATCCTTGGTCAGGAAGAGGGTAGACCCCCCTTCACCCTAGATGGTTCACCCTAGATAACATGGTGAGGAAGTCCAGCAGTTCATCTAAACAAAAAGCACTTAGACTAGAACAGACGTAGCTACGTTAATCCTGCCATAAAACAATAAGAGAAGGTACGACCTCTCTCGTGCTCCCAGGATGTGGGTGTGCATTCCAGTGTGGAATACACACCAAGCCCCTGCAGCCTGCTAAAGATCACACATCCTATCACTACACAATTGATTATACACCTCTAAGAATATATGGTTAAATATTTCCTAATACAAATGACAATAATAAAATCTAAACCCATCATCACCACCCTGTATTGTCATTTTTTAAGGCTATACGGCATATATATATCTTCAGCTCTACACCACTTGTCAACATTTTCAGTGCAGGCTTCATTTCATACACACATATTAGCCTTAGCATCCATGTCACTCTGCTGCAACAGTATGAAATTGGTAAAGGTGTTAGCAATCATTTTATTCACCATCGATCTTACACATGGCAAAATGCAACCTGTAAACAAGCAAAGCAAAGCCAATAATGTAAGAATGGGAGTCAAAAACTTTAGAAACATATTCCACCATGGTCCAGATGTCAACCAGGCTATCCAGCCTTGTGACGTGTCTCCTCCTGATGTGTGGTCCGCCACATATTTCTGCAGAGCAGTTAAGTTCTGCAGTGCCTCATAGATGTCTCCTCCAGTCGTATATCCATCCGGAATAAACGTACAACATGTCTCTCCAATCAGCTTACACACTCCTCCTTGTGATGCTGTTATCAAGTCTAGGGTCAGCCTGTTCTGCAGTACCATCGTTCTGATGGCCTTTTGCTCCTCCGCTAAGGCTGTTCCCAGAGTCTTAGTGAGATTAATGTGTCGCAGTAAGGCATATCGGTTGATCTCCACATGATCCCGCACCTCTGCAACTCCGATGTTTGGGATCAAACTTTGGAAGAATTTAGCTCCTCCACTCCAAATGCGGAATTCTCGTGGCACTCCAGTGTCTACTGTCACTCCAAAAGAGTTAGGTGAGGCTATATTCACCTCACGCTTCCGTCGGTTGCTAGGGTGATGTTCAACTCTGTCCATGAAGAAGACATGATCCGATAACTTCACCACGGCACACAATCCTCCCCATCCCTCAGGGAGTGATAGATAGGCTTTATGTCCACACAAGAAATACCAATCAGCCAAAACTCTTGTTCCTTTACTGCTCGGCACCATCCTTGCACATCCTGTCCACTTCTGACTCTTTGCTTTTACTGGTATCCTGTAAGCCCGGTTGGACTTGCATTCAGTCCTCCTTAATGTCAAGTTCTCAGCTCACTTTGCACTGGTCAAGCATTTCATACACCTGCTCTCATTCTCTGGAGGGCAGTAGGTGTATATGTATCCACATAAACGAAGCGGCAGCTCCCCCACTGACAGTGATCCATTGTTCATCACACACAACGGCAGTTGAGCTGTATTCAGCTTGTTCAGCAATATTATGTCTGGCAGTGGGTCTGACACTTGAGGCCAGGCCAATAAGTCAGTTTGCTCAGAACAATTCACATCTATAAGTGGCGACTTACTCCAGGTGATGTTCAGAGGTGTACTATAGTTGGCCTGGGACCAGAGGACTCTGTTGCCAGGATGAGTTGCTAAGCCCAACAGACACCAACTCCTGTCCTCTGGTATGCTGTACGGCCACAGTCCAGATGTATATGCGGATAACGGCATATGAGCACACACATAGCAGTCCGTCCTATTGTTCAAGTGAGCAGTTGTATTCATAAACTGCCACCAAAAGTTTGTAGAATAGCCATGAGGGTATTGGGTGTGGTTTCCTTGGACATACAGGGTCTCCACAGCTGACCATGATGACATCAAAGCCATTACACCCAGCAGGGTAGACAACACTTTACCAGCCATTCTGATGAGTACCTGTGGCTCAGTTGGTTTCTTCACCGGATTGAGACGAAGGGCCCTAGAGGCTTTCCCCCCCTTTGTACCCGGTCTTCCTGCCACTTACTCCGAGCTGGCCTGGATGTGTGTCACCTTTTTGCAGTGGCTTTGGTGTATCCAGGTGGGTCGTTCTGCAATCTTCACAGCAGTTGGTGTTGTCAGCAGAGCCTGGTATGGTCCGTCCCACCGTGGCTTCGACCAGCACTTCCTCTTTATGACCTTTATCAGTACCCAGTCCCCTGGCTTCAGACGTTCTTCCTGTACAGAAACAGAATCATCTGGCAGATTATTTGCACTCATGACTTCTTTGCTTTTCAGCATTTTAATCATCCAGTCTGCTAGTGTGTTTTCTTCTTCTGCTTTATCATTATCATTACAAAACACTGGAACTCTAAATGGCCTGCCATATATTATTTCAAAAGGCGTTAGGCCATTATCAGTTGGCGTGATTCTCATATACATTTTCACTAGCTCAATGCAGTCTACCCATGTTCTGCCTGTTTCCTCCATTGTTTTCCTGAGTCTCAGCTTTACTGTGCCATTAGTCCTTTCAACCAGCCCTGCACTTTGTGGGTGATATGAGCAATGGTTTTTCAGCGTTATCCCCAGATGTTGTGACATTTTCTCAATTACTTCATTCACAAAATGAGGACCATTGTCACTGTAAATAGTCTGGGGGATCCCATGCTCTGGGATCACATTTTTGCATATCACTTTAGCCACTGAAATAGCATCTGCTTTCTTAGTGGGGACAACTTCTACCCACTTTGAGAACGGGCACACAATCACCAGGCAGTACCTGTAGGTGTTACAGTTAGACAACTCAATGAAATCCATATGGATTACTTCAAATGGGTAGCTGGGTCTGGGAAACTTTCCTCTCCTAGGTCTGAGGTTTCCCTGAGCATTATGTTTACAACATATTAAACATGCTTTACAAAAATGTTTTGAATAAGCATTGAATCCCAGTGTGAAAAACTGCCGTTCGACTGCTGCCACCATCCCAGCTGTCGAGACATGGCAGAGCCCGTGGCTCAAACTTGCAGCAGTCCTATATAGGTTCTTAGGCAATATAGGTTTATCACAAAGATAGTAGACATCACCTCGCAGGCTTGCTCCTTTAGTGAGCCACAGCTGCTTCTCAGCTGGAGGTGAGTGTGACTGCATGTCTGCTAACACATCATGTGTGATGGGCGTAGTTTGCTCCTGTGACGCCAGAACATGAACCCCATGTGTTCCAAGGGCCGCTTCCTTTGCAATTTTATCTGCAAAGGCGTTGCCTAGTACAATGGGGTCAGTGCCACGTGTGTGTGCTGCACATTTACAAACCGCAACTTTACTAGGCAGTAAGACTGCTTTCAACAGGGCCTGCAACAATGTCGCATGCTCCACAGGTTTACCTGTTGATGTTGTCATGCCTCGTCTTGACCACTGAGCGGCAAAGAAATGAAGTGTAGCATATGCATACTGACTGTCAGTATATATAGTCACTGCCTCCTGTCTCTTCTGCGCCTGTTCTAACCACAATTTAGCGGACGCCACTTGTAACTCTCTCTCCTGTTTCAATTTCCCTGTCGCACAAGCTGCTTTCACTGTCAACTGGTCTACTAACATTTGACATTGTCCTACAACCAATTTACCTTCAAAATCATATTTCTTGCGCCAATGTCCTAAATACTTTGCGCTACCGGGAGCGAATTTCACCATAAACTTCTCGTCACCCTCTGACACACTCTTGGTTGCTTGGGAACCCATAATAACAACAACAGCTGCCGACGTCACAGACCACGTGTTCTGCTCCGCACACACTCACACAACAACAACAACAACAAAAAATATCCTCACACACAAACAACAAAAATTAGGCCTATTGTCTCAACGCAGTCTCACACAGTGACTGCGTGCTTTGTCGCACACAGTGGCAAAGACTTACATAGCAGTGATCACGCGCTTTATCGCACACAGTGATAAAGACTTTCAACGCAACCTCACACAGTGGATGCGCGCTTTGCTGCACACAGCGGCAAAGAATAGTCGCACACAGTGACTACACGCTTTATCGCACACAGTGATAAAGACTTTACAACTCAGCCTCACACAGTGGCTTAGATTTTTCACATACCTACTTGGTGTTGCTTATTGCGAGTAGCATCAGTCCCGAATCCCGTCAATCGTCATCCATCGAGGAGAAAAAACAGACGGCTAATCCACCGGCTCGATGACGAATTCTCACGCCTCGGGACTTTGCTGCAGGACCTCTATAAGTCCTGGCTGACGTCAGTCTGTCGGCGTGTCTCTTTTCCCCTCGGTGAATGTCGACTCCAGGGATCCGGCTCTCGAAGGACCAATTAATGATAGGTTTGTAGTTTGAACCTATCCACTGGAACGTTAAGGACAATCTGCTACGCAGCAAAAAGCAAGACACAAGGCACCAAAGTTCTCTGGTTTACTCATGCATGAGGGAGACCTGGCTGGAGCCAAGCGTCGTTCCACCACTTGACCACCATCAGACTCTCAGCCAGGCTCCCCATAGCACTCCTTTTATTGTGGTTACATGAATATGCATAGGGTCATTAACATATAGCATCTCACATAGGTATACATGTGAACAAAGAAGACTGTGTGTGTGTGTGTGTGTGTGTGTGTGTGTGTGTGTGTGTGTGTGTGTGTGTGTGTGGTACTGCTGATCAAAGGGTCATATAACATCCTTGGTCAGGAAGAGGGTAGACCCCCCTTCACCCTAGATGGTTCACCCTAGATAACATGGTGAGGAAGTCCAGCAGTTCATCTAAACAAAAAGCACTTAGACTAGAACAGACGTAGCTACGTTAATCCTGCCATAAAACAATAAGAGAAGGTACGACCTCTCTCGTGCTCCCAGGATGTGGGTGTGCATTCTAGTGTGGAATACACACCAAGCCCCTGCAGCCTGCTAAAGATCACACATCCTATCACTACACAATTGATTATACACCTCTAAGAATATATGGTTAAATATTTCCTAATACAAATGACAATAATAAAATCTAAACCCATCAGAAAGCGAGAGTTAAAACACTGAACAGTGTCCACTGAGCTTCTCATGCTATTCTCATGCTCAAAGAAGTTTAACAGGACGGACGACTCGTCCATCAGGCGTCCAGCTGTCCGTGACCGTGTCCACAGCAGAGTGTGACCGAGGCTTCATGCTAACACGCACACATGAAGCTAATACCACCACGAGCAGCTGCTCAGTGGATTTGGAGGACAAATGTCTGCAGCTTCTCACAGGCAGTATGCAGAATGTGGATCTCCACAAAGACTGTGGAGAGCTCGTCCCACACTCTAAATCCAAACTTGTCTGCACAAAACTTCTCACACGTTCCCGTCACAAGTGTCTTCTAAGTGAAGCTACCAGGTTCAGGTCCAGCTTGTTTATCTGGAGCTGCAGGAGATGATCCATCCTCACAAAGCAACACAGCAGATATGCAAACACACAACACAACCAAAGGATTCTCTATGCATGTCTGTGGCTGATGCTGCTGGAACGAAGCTGTTTGAAACCTTGTTGTTCTGCACTTTGGGACCAGAAGAGGAAACTGTGCAGAGGGTCCAATGGAAGCAGCCAAGCGCTGTAAGTGTCTGCTGTACAGGGATGCTGGTTCAGCTGTGGCTCAGTTTCACAGTGTGACTCAATAAAAGCAGCAGGAAATCAAAGCTTGATGCTTTCATCAGTGTGGAAATAAGAAAGTTTCCTGTGACAGACGCTGGAGCTCTTTCACTCTCAGCTTCACAGTTTCAGCTTCAAACTTCTTCCAACATGTTTCTAACACGGCCACATTCCACCTTAATGGAGCTGATATCTTGTGCATCAGCACATTTTCTAAAGGCAGCGATCACATCTTTAGTTTTGGATGTTTAACTGCAGATTGTTTATGTGTTTATAGCACATTAATTACAGCAGCAGCGTTGACCACAGTGCTGTACAAGAATCCAAAATAACGATTAAAATAACTCCTAATATTAATATCACACATCAAATATCAAATAACTCTCATGCTGTATTAAAAGCCAGTGAATACAAATGTGTTTTAAGAGCAGATTTACAGAGACTGACAGCAGGAGCTGGGGCTGTTCGATAGAACGATGTATATATGATGACCATATGAAAACGTCTATCGTTTCATATCACGCTCTTTGTTTCCTGCTTATGTGTTTGTGTTTTCCAGATAAAGCTTTCAAAATAAATCTGAAGATCCTGTTGAGCGTTTTCAAAATAAACACAATACAGTACTGCGGTCGCTCGTTTATCGAGTTACGTTCTAAAAATAAGTCTCAGAATGAAGTAGCAGCTTTATGTTTTACAAGTATTATAGAAGTTTTAAGGCAGTTAAACCCTCACTGCACACTTTCTACACTTTTCTCAGACAGGCATGAACATTTTCACACTTTTCTCTCTTGTTTAAACAAAGTTCAAACCTTCATAGAAAAATAAGTTCATTATTAAAGAGTGAAAGCAAAGTGTTTCTGAAATGTGTCAAATCAGCCTTTGCTGGCATTAAATGAGCTTGGTTCTGTGTGAGGAGCACTCGTCCATGGCCTGGGCTCCTCGCTGTCAGGTAAAGTTTCATAAAGCTTTTGAGTTTTTCTGCAGATAATGTTGGTGTCCAGCACGATGTTCTTTTTCCTGCGGTCACTGAGCCACAAAGCCAAAGCTGACTCCATCCTTACGATGTTCTTGTTGTGGACAGTTACAACCTTTTTGCCTCCTTGTTGAAACTATGATGGTCAGCATCTTCCTCTGCCTTTGGCTGCTACCACAGGTGCAAAACGTCTCGTCATCATTGTTGTTTGTTGGGACAAAACGTACAAACATACAGTGCAGCACTGCAGAGTCACACTGCTGTAAATTTGAACACATTCTGTACTGTACAGGAGACACGGCACGAGATTGGCTGACAATGGTCTACAGCCAATCAGGACGCAGAACACAATGCGCTGTAAAAAACAAAAACATGCAAAATTGCACAAAAAAGATCAGCGAAACAGCGAGGCCGCCAAAGGTGAACTGTGTTACAGCGAGGGACCAGCGTATATGTGGTTGTTGGGACGATAAATGTCTTTGAGCTTGTGTCAGAAGACGAGCTGCAGCTTTCTGGACCAGCTGCAGTCTTGCCAGGCAGGTCCCACTAACTCCAACATATAAGGAGTTACAATAATCCAGCTGGGACGTCATGAAAACGTGGATCGCCCGTTCAAGGTTTTTAAAAGATAGAAATGATCTCACCTTAGATAAAAGCCTCAGTTTGAAGAAAGACCGCTGTACAACTGAGCTCAGCTGTTTTTCAAATTGCCGTCAAATATAAGCCCCAAATGTAATAATGCGATTTAATAAAAGAGCTGAACCAGTCTAATAGAGCGCCCTTGATGCCGCCATGCTCCAATGGTGAGGTCAAGATGCTGTGGTCAAGGCAGCGGTCAGATCCAAAAGCACAGCTGAGTCTCCTGATCAGTGGCTGATAAAAGATCATTAAGAACTTTTCAAAGTGCAGTTTCAGTGCTGTGAAGAGCTTTAAAACCAGCCTGAAACCTTTACAACAGATTGCAGCTGAACAAATATAATCTTTTACAAAATCTTCGACAGGAAGGGAAGCTTTGAAATAGGCCTGAAGTTTGAGCAGACAGAGGATCCAGATCAGGTTTTTAGTACAGGCTGTACAACAGCATGTTTAAAACAGGCTGTACAACACCTGAACTAAGACTGCTGTTAAAAATCGCTAAGATGTCGGAACCGACAACCTTTAAAATCTTTTTAAACACGTGTTGGAACAACTTCATTTGGACAAGATGATGTCTTTATAGCATCACATCGTTCCTCCACCTGATCAAACCACACAGGCTCAAACTGATCAAAAACAGCTGAGCAGGTGAATATTTTAGCCCCGGTGCGATCTCGGGCGAGAGTATCGATGATGGCCAAAGGGCAGCGTCCAGCTCTACGGCCGCTGAAGAGCAGACTCAACAGACGCGCGTGATGTGGATCCTACTGCTCTAAAATTGGAGCTTCTTCAATCCATTAAAGAGGACATTAGTACGCTGTTAAAAGAAGAACTCAGAAATGCATTGAAAGAAGATTTTGACAATATAAGGGCTGACGTGCAAGGACTGAGAAATGAGATCACTAACAGCATGGCGGCGACGTGCGGCGAAGTTGATGGAGTAAAGGTTAGAGTGAAAGAAGCTGAGGATGGGCTGTCAATGTGGAGCGATGAGGTGACCACCCTGCAGTCTACAGTAGAGAGTATGAAGGAGGAGCTGTCTGACCTGAAGGATAAATGTGATGAAGGCAGGAAGCGGAGAGCTAACATCCACATCATAGGGATCCCAGAGGGCCTGGACTCGAGCTCCTCCACGGCCGTATCCGTGCTACTACGTGAAGTGCTGGGTATGGATAAAGACGTTATTGTCGACCGCTCACACAGGAGCCCTATCCTGAGAAAGCCAGCTGGTAACCCGCACGCCGTCATAGCCGAGCGTCACTACTACCAGGATTGTGTGGCTACGCCGTGCCAGGGCCCAAGCCCCGCTTGAGTTTAACGGACAACCTATTGCAATATTACGACTGGGCGATATGACCCAAAGTTCATATCTCGATATTCTTTAGCTGGATGGCGATATACGATATATATCTCGATATTTTTGAAGCCAGAAAGTACGAACAAAAAGAGAGTTCTTAGTCAAAGCTGTGTCCCAAATCTCACACAGGCACATTTATTAACATACAGCGTAGATGTACATGAAACAATTACTCAGGAATAAATGATCAGCATTTATTAAATAATAATGCTCCATAAATAAAAGAAAACAATGTTGTTTTTGTGCATAACAAAAAGCTCACAATCGTGCAGTCAAAATGTAAACAGACGCTGAGCATAATAACAAGCAGCTGCTCTGTTCCCAGGTTCTACTGCGTGACTGACAGCCTGGAGTTTGAAACCCTCTTTGTAACCGTGTCTCTTACAGGTGCCATTTATGGTCCTTATACACACTCAATACAGTAATATTACGTTGAAGCAGAGTACGTATCACTCCGCGAGGCTCCTCGTAGCTGTAATGCTCCAACAATCCATCAAGCGGTGCGGCCTCGTAGCTGAGCAAAGTCGTACCACAACATCTTTTGAAAGGTTTCTGAGCGCCGTGTAGCACATAAAATCGGTTCGAGGTCAGTAAGCACAACCAGAATTCATCCATAAGCCGCACTGTCGATTTATGAGAAAATTACAGGATTTTAAGTGCAGAAAACATAGTTTATGGTTTTCCTTTGATCTTAGCAAATATCTACGCCTCTAATTGGGACGATCACAGATTTTTCACTAATGTCTTTGCGCGGCTCCCCAATATGTCATCACACAATATCATCTTTGAGGGAGACCTAAACTGCTCATTATCTGCTATGGACCACAGCTCACACAAAAGTACACTTAGTCCAAAGTCAGCATGCGTCATTCAGAGCTTTCTTGATAATTATGGGCTGGCTGATGTATGGAGATTTCATAATCCTGCTTCACATCAATACTCTTTTTTTTCTAATGTCCATAAAACATATATTTGTATAGAAAAACGTCTCCCTTTAGTTACAGAATGTGATTATAAGACTCTGGTGATTTCTCCTCTTGTTTTTTCAATGTGTATTCCTGATGCCTGCTCCAACTATCAGCCATGGAGATTCAACTCAGTGTTGTTAGCAGATGAGGAGTTTGTCAGTTACAAAAGGTCTCAAAGAGATTTTTTTCTATCAATCAGACCCCAGAGATGTCATCATCAGTCATTTGGGAATCTCTAAAAGCATCTGAGAGGCCAAATCATTTCATTTTGTGCCAAACAGAATAAAATAGCGACTGAGCGCCTCTCTCAGTTAGCTGATGAAATGACTAAACTACATGCTGTGTACAGCCACTCTCCTGAGCCTGTATTATATACACAGCGGTTACAATGACAAACTGAATACAATCTCATATCTACAAAACAGGCTGAGTCAAAGTTGCAGCTACGCTTATGGACATGGAGGAAAAACAGGCGAGTTATCAGCTCACCAGCTACGACTAAGAACAGCTAACCAACTATCCTTGAGATCTACAATGACCAGGGAATAAGGTCTACAGACAACCAAACTATCCTTGAGATCCACAATGATTTCAATAAGGTGTTTGATATTCCCTCCTTGGGAGAAGATGCGATCGCTAGTCTGGAGGAACCTGTCTCTAATGTTGAAATTGAAACGGCCGTACGGAGCATGCAGTCTGGAAAATCTGCTGCCCCGACGGGTATCCATCTGATTTTTTCATAAAGTTTTCTGACCGACTGAATTCACTGTTAAAATCAACTTTTGAAGAATCCTTCCTCTCACAGTCGTTGCCTCCAACAATGCATCAAGCAGTGATGTGTTTAATTGTAAAACAGGAAAAAGACCATTTAGATTGTCGTTCATGTCGTTTAATATCTTTGTTCAACACAGACACCAAGATCCTGGCTCAAGTGTTGGCCCGTCGCTTACACAAGTATTTGTCCTCCATTATTTCACCAGACCAGACGGGCTTTATTAGGCACTCTTTTTTGAACATTAGAGCTCTATTAAATATCATTTATACCCATGTTAAAGGTGATACATTGGAAACTGTAATTTGGCTTGACGCAGAAAAGGCGTTGGATCAAGTGAGATGGGATTTTTTTTTATACGCTTAAAAAATGTGTCTTTAATTTTGTATCTTGGATAAAAGTATTGTATTGCTCCCCTCTAACAGCCGTCCGGACTAACAATAATCTGCCCCCCAGGACAGGGATGCCCTCTGTCTCCTTTTTGCCATTGACCCGCTAGCTGGTGCTCTGAGACAATGTGTTGGTGTTGAGGGAAAACATGGAGGGGGTATCGAACATGAAGTCTCTCTTTATGCCGACGACATGATTTTATTTATTTCCAACCCATCGAACAGCCTCCACAAACTTTTGGATAGACTTACAATAATAATAATAATAATACGTTTTATTTATAGGCGCCTTTAAGAGCCTCAAGGTCACCTTAATGCATACTTAAGGAATTTGGGACAATTTCTGGATATAAAGTGAATTTTGGGAAGAGCGAGGCAAAGTCTATCTGTACGACAACTGGGGAGTTTTGTGTATTTTAGCCCCTTTTAAACCCAGCTATAACAAGTTTAAGTACTCGGGCATCTGGGTGACAAGAAAACCACAAAGACTTGTATAAAACTATCTTCCTTTATTGTCGAAGCTTAAAGAGGATTTTGGAAAATGTAAGTTTTGCCTCTTTATATTTATGGTGGGGATGCAGAACAAGGAGCAAAGATGAATGTGATGCTGAATCAGCAGAAGACTTGGACTCATTTGATTCCAGCTTTGATATCATTGATTTCAATATGTCCATTTCTGTCACACTTCACCTTTAAAAGTGAAGCCATGTGGTTATGAGAAATGTACGACTTTAATGTGAAACATTCAGAGTTTTTTCTCTTGTTGTGTTTGTTTGAAGCTGCTTCCTGTTGGCTTCAGCTGTTTGGAGTTTCCATTTTCTAAACTTCTACATTCTGAACCTTCTTCAGCTCTGAACAGATGATGAAACACTGAATGATTTCAAGCACTTTGTCTAATAAACTTACATCTTTCATTCTTTATACAGATTGAGGGGCTGTGGTTTGTCAGAGATCAGCTGTGATTATCTGGCAGCAGCACTGAAGTCCAACCCCTCCCATCTGAGAGAGCTGGACCTGAGCTCCAACAACAAGCTGCAGGATCCAGGAGTGAAGCATCTGTGTGGTTTCCTGGAGAGTCCAGGATGTAAACTTGAAACTCTGAGGTCAGTCAGCATGTTTTAGTTGTGCTGAGATGAATATGATGTGAAAGTTGTGCTGACACTAAACTGCAGACATCAGGCTGATATTATACTGATCCACACTGAGGATCTTCATGGTAAAGTCTGTTTTCTTCTTCTCTGGTTTAGTCCATTGACTGCAGCAGAACAATGTTCGCATTTCAAACAGTGATACTCAACGTATGGCCCGCGGCCCACACGCGGCCTGCCCACCTTTCCTGATTCAGAGAGAGGGGACCCTGATTAGCTGTGTAGCTTCTTCCTCACAGTTCTAAGTATCAGACACAACAATGAATAATCCACAGCTGACTGTCTTTAGCAGGTCAAAGGTCACGGCACACAGCAGACAGTCAGAAATATTCTAACTCTGATCATTTATCAGTTGTGACACTGTGAGACTTGATCAGAGGTGTGATCATCACAGCAGAGGCCTTTGTGTCAAAGTCACTGAGGATCAAACAGAAACACATGAAGCAGATTTTCCTCTTCTGGCTTTTTATAGCAGATAACCTTCAAAATATTCTGCAGTCGATCAAAAACTGAAGCAAACCATGAATCAACATGTGAACATGAGCTGATGCTGCTGAAGTGAAGCAAAGTTACAGAGGTTTGATTACAGACACAGCTGAGAGTTTGTAATCTGTCATCATTTTAAAAAGTTTCCATGGAACAGCAGAAATGAGGCTTTACTGTCAGAGGCCGACAGCACTGAACACAACAGCAGACTGGTGGCTAATAAACAGTGAATGATGCAGAAACAGATGTTTGAAGCTGTTCTTGGAGTACACTGAGAGAGAGAGAGCTGTGCAGGCAGGAACAGCCAAAGTCAGAGAGAATTCATGAGCATATTGATCAAACGTGAAGCAGAGTTTGGATCTTCTTTTGCTGCTGCTTCACTCAGTTTTGGTTGGAGACAGATGAAACCTGCAGCTTCAGGATCTGTGAGCTGTCCACTTTCAGCCCCGACGGCGTGTCCGTGTACGTGCCGTGGAGTGAACGATCCACGCTCTGTGTTTCCATCTTTGTGTGTTTAGCTGCTCTCATTTACTGTTTTATCTGTTTGCTGCTTGTTGAAATAGTTTGTGAGCTTTAACCTGAGATTCTGGCAAAATACATTTATATTAAACATCGATTCAGGATTGAATGAATCAACATCGTTTTATTCAAATTAAAACCATTTAAATGGGAACATGAATTTTTTACAGCCGCCTCTAATGCTGGGTAATGTCAGCTGGTCCATGTGCAGCTGGCTGTGAGGCTCAGGGAGCGTCTACAAAGTGCAACACTGAAAGAACATCATCCATAAATATTGAGTAAGAACTGGACTCTCATACAGCGAGACTCAAATGCCTTTAAACATCAGCTTATCCTGCTGATCCAAGTCCAACACTGAGTTTGTAAAAACATGTTTGTCAATCATTTTGTTTGGTTTCTGAGGAAAAAGATTCAATAACTTGCTGCTAATACACAACATTTCATCATATTTCCTCATAACCCTCTTTTGTCTGACCATTTGATCCCATTTGAATTTGCAATAAAGGATCCACAGAGTTTGGTGACAATAATGACAGTAGATGTTTGTGTGAAAGTGCTGGAAGCAAATGAGTGTGTGATGTTCTTTCAGTGTTGCACTTTGTAGACGCTCCCTGAGCACTGGTCTCACAGCCAGCTGCACATAGAGACCAGTGTTGTTAGTCCAGGTCAGAAGATGACTTGTTGGAATGAAAATGAGCTTGTAGTTTGTCTGCTTTAATAATGTGACTGGAAAAAGGTGTTGGACTTCAAATATGTCCATTTCTGTCACACTTCACCTTTAAAAGTGAAGCCATGTGGTTCCTGGAAGGAAAAACACGACTTTTTCAAGTCTTTGTCCTGTTTTTATGAGAAATGTTCGACTTTAATGTGAAACATTCAGAGTTTTTTCTCTTGTTGTGTTTGTTTGAAGCTGCTTCCTGTTGGCTTCAGCTGTTTGGAGTTTCCATTTTCTAAACTTCTACATTCTGAACCTTCTTCAGCTCTGAACAGATGATGAAACACTGAATGATTTCAAGCACTTTGTCTAATAAACTTACATCTTTCATTCTTTATACAGATTGAAGGACTGTGGTTTGTCAGAGATCAGCTGTGATTATCTGGCAGCAGCACTGAAGTCCAACCCCTCCCATCTGAGACAGCTGGACCTGAGCAGGAACTACAACCTGAAGGATCCAGGAGTGAAGCATCTGTGTGGTTTCCTGGAGAGTCCAGGGTGTAAACTTGAAACTCTGAGGTCAGTCAGCATGTTTTAGTTGTGCTGAGATGAATATGATGTGAAAGTTGTGCTGACACTAAACTGCAGACATCAGGCTGATATTATACTGATCCACACTGAGGATCTTCATGGTAAAGTCTGTTTTCTTCTTCTCTGGTTTAGTCCATTGACTGCAGCAGAACAATGTTCACATTTCAAACAGTGATACTCAACGTATGGCCCGCGGCCCACACGCGGCCTGCCCACCTTTCCTGATTCAGAGAGAGGGGACCCTGATTAACTGTGTAGCTTCTTCCTCACAGTTCTAAGTATCAGACACAACAATGAATAATCCACAGCTGACTGTCTTTAGAGGGTCAAAGGTCACGGCACACAGCAGACAGTCAGAAATATTCTAACTCTGATCATTTATCAGTTGTGACACTGTGAGACTTGATCAGAGGTGTGATCATCACAGCAGAGGCCTTTGTGTCAAAGTCACTGAGGATCAAACAGAAACACATGAAGCAGATTTTCCTCTTCTGGCTCTTTATAGCAGATAACCTTCAAAATATTCTGCAGTCGATCAAAAACTGAAGCAAACCATGAAGCAACATGTGAACATGAGCTGATGCTGCTGAAGTGAAGCAAAGTTACAGAGGTTTGATTACAGACACAGCTGAGAGTTTGTAATCTGTCATCATTTTAAAAAGTTTCCATGGAACAGCAGAAATGAGGCTTTACTGTCAGAGGCCGACAGCACTGAACACAACAGCAGACTGGTGGCTAATAAACAGTGAATGATGCAGAAACAGATGTTTGAAGCTGTTCTTGGAGTACACTGAGAGAGAGAGAGCTGTGCAGGCAGGAACAGCCAAAGTCAGAGAGAATTCATGAGCATATTGATCAAACGTGAAGCAGAGTTTGGATCTTCTTTTGCTGCTGCTTCACTCAGTTTTGGTTGGAGACAGATGAAACCTGCAGCTTCAGGATCTGTGAGCTGTCCACTTTCAGCCCCGACGGCGTGTCCGTGTACGTGCCGTCGAGTGAACGATCCACGCTCTGTGTTTCCATCTTTGTGTGTTTAGCTGCTCTCATTTACTGTTTTATCTGTTTGCTGCTTGTTGAAATAGTTTGTGAGCTTTAACCTGAGATTCTGGCAAAATACATTTATATTAAACATCGATTCAGGATTGAATGAATCAACATCGTTTTATTCAAATTAAAACCATTTAAATGGGAACATGAATTTTTTACAGCCGCCTCTAATGCTGGGTAATGTCAGCTGGTCCATGTGCAGCTGGCTGTGAGGCTCAGGGAGCGTCTACAAAGTGCAACACTGAAAGAACATCATCCATAAATATTGAGTAAGAACTGGACTCTCATACAGCGAGACTCAAATGCCTTTAAACATCAGCTTATCCTGCTGATCCAAGTCCAACACTGAGTTTGTAAAAAGATGTTTGTCAATCATTTTGTTTGGTTTCTGAGGAAAAAGATTCAAGAAGTTGCTGCTAATACACAACATTTCATCATATTTCCTCATAACCCTCTTTTGTCTGACCATTTGATCCCATTTGAATTTGCAATAAAGGATCCACAGAGTTTGGTGACAATAATGACAGTAGATGTTTGTGTGAAAGTGCTGGAAGCAAATGAGTGTGTGATGTTCTTTCAGTGTTGCACTTTGTAGACGCTCCCTGAGCACTGGTCTCACAGCCAGCTGCACATAGAGACCAGTGTTGTTAGTCCAGGTCAGAAGATGACTTGTTGGAATGAAAATGAGCTTGTAGTTTGTCTGCTTTAATAATGTGACTGGAAAAAGGTGTTGGACTTCAAATATGTCCATTTCTGTCACACTTCACCTTTAAAAGTGAAGCCATGTGGTTCCTGGAAGGAAAAACACGACTTTTTCAAGTCTTTGTCCTGTTTTTATGAGACATGTACGACTTTAATGTGAAACATTCAGAGTTTTTTCTCTTGTTGTGTTTGTTTGAAGCTGCTTCCTGTTGGCTTCAGCTGTTTGGAGTTTCCATTTTCTAAACTTCTACATTCTGAACCTTCTTCAGCTCTGAACAGATGATGAAACACTGAATGATTTCAAGCTCTTTGTCTAATAAACTTACATCTTTCATTCTTTATACAGATTGAAGGGCTGTGGTTTGTCAGAGATCAGCTGTGATTATCTGGCAGCAGCACTGAAGTCCAACCCCTCCCATCTGAGAGAGCTGCACCTGAGTAATGACTCCTCTTGGTCTTCGACTAAGAACAAGCTGCAGGATCCAGGAGTGAAGCATCTGTGTGGTTTCCTGGAGAGTCCAGGATGTAAACTTGAAACTCTGAGGTCAGTCAGCATGTTTTAGTTGTGCTGAGATGAATATGATGTGAAAGTTGTGCTGACACTAAACTGCAGACATCAGGCTGATATTATACTGATCCACACTGAGGATCTTCATGGTAAAGTCTGTTTTCTTCTTCTCTGGTTTAGTCCATTGACTGCAGCAGAACAATGTTCGCATTTCAAACCTTCAAAGAAGAAGAAAAATCCTCCACTGGAAAATTCACTGTGAAACTCTCAAACTCTTCGTTCCACCTTAAAGTCTGTGTGACACTGAAATCCAAAGCAAAATGTGCGTTTGCTTTACAGACAGCAGTCCAACACAAACATACACACATCATCCAAAACACAGTCCAACATCCAAATCTCCTCCACTGCCAGCATGAATGATGGGAAAGAGAAGGAGGAACACTCTGACATTCAGGGTTAGAATGAGTTTCATCAAGCAGACTGTGAAGATCAAAGCTGCATTAGAAAGCTTACATGAATGAATGAGTGGACAGAAGTGGACAGAGATCATCTGAAGCACTTCAAAGGCTTTAAATCAGCACATTTCTCTTTATTCTTTATCAACTCTGTTAGTTTCTCTCAGTTTTCTGTGGAATGAAGCTAACAGCAGGCTAATAAGATGCTGACCAATAGGTTTCTATTAAAGGTTGTAATTTGCATATGAAAAAGTGCTTTGGCTCAGCAGGGATCAGCTTACAGGTAGAATACAGCTGCTGGATGGGATTAGCATGTCATAGCTATCTACCAAACTGCTAACTGGGGGATTTCAGGCCATCTATGGATCATTTTTGCTAACTGTTTATTCAGCTTAGGCTCACAGGGCTGCAGCCTGTGCCCTAGCTGTCATAGGGCAAGAGGCGTGGTCCACCTGCACAGGTGAGCAGTCCATCACAGGGCCAACAGAGAGCGACAGAGAAGCACTCCCTCACATCCACACCTACAGCCAATGTAGAAGCACCAATGAACCTAAGCAGCATTTCATTGGACTGTGGGAGAACATCCAACCTCCACAGAAAGGCCCAGCTGACCAACAAGCTTCAACCTACAACCTTCTTGCTCTAAGGCACTAGTGCTAACCACTTTTGCCCATTTCAGCCCAAATCCTGCATCTTCCTGTTTCTGACTCCAGGCCAGCTCCACTAACACTTTCTCATCAGACACTGCCACCTAGTGGAGGAAGTCTTAGTTCCATTTGAAGCTTCAGATTACAGTTAGTTCCTTTACAAAGAGGTGGAGGTGGTGGGGCCGCAGCACCATCATCACTGAGTGTCATAGGACACTTAACCTTTGTTTCCATATGCTGGGAACTTCCTGTTGTTCCAAGGAGGACTGGAAAATGTGTGAAAATCTCCCAGTCAGTTCCTCACAGCACACTTCAATCATTTCCCTCCCACAGCATCAGGACCAGGGCTTTTTCTCTCTTTGGTCCCACTAAGAGATTTCCACACAAACACCTCATCAGTGGGACTCTCAGAGCTACCAGCCCTTTGCTACAATCACAAAGCTCTTCATTGAAATCAATGATATCAAAGCTGGAATCAAATGAGTCCAAGTCTTCTGCTGATTCAGCATCACATTCATCTTTGCTCCTTGTTCTGCATCCCCACCATGGACTTCATTCCTTTCCAAGCCAGCCTTGAGTGTCCTTTATTCAGCTCATCCTCTGCTTTACTTTTACACCTGATTTTAGCTGCTTTATCTCTCTTTCAACAGGTTTCTGTGCCTCAATCTTTTTCTTCTCTCCCTCATAACAAGACAGCTTCTTCTGCCTGAGAACATGTTGGAGTGATTTACTAATCCAGGGCTGCTTATTGGGGAAAATACTTCCTGTTTCCAAAGTAATCCCCATTTTTCCCAGAAAGAAATGTCAGTAGAAATCGATGATCTAAGTGAGAACATGAGCCTTTAAAAAGTCCCAGTGGGTGCAGTCAAAGCAGTCCCTCAGTCCCAGTATAGAGTCTTTGGTCCAGACTGGAACAACTGTGTGCCCAGTTTGAGCTCTCTTCAGTGCTGTGACCTGACAGACCCAGAGGGGCCATCACATCACATTTAGAAGCTCCCCTGATGGAGCCACAACACATGTCCAATACTTAGTCTGTCTTGTTGGACCAAAGGCGTAGATTTGGTTTTGCCATTGTTGGGGACGAATAATTCAACCACCGAACTCTGCCCTGTTTCTTTTTTTTTCCCTTTTTGTTTTGGCTTCTTAATAAAAAGAGGAGAAATATACTTGCCTACATATGCTATTCTACGTGCTTTTAAACCATTTAAAATCACAATTCATAGTTTTATATGTGAATTATATAATGTTAAATTACTATTAAACAAATGACTGACTAAAGTATTTTAGGCTTTAGTTTACTTCAGCCATAATCCATATAAATCAGGTATCATACAAAAATAAAAATAGAGTCATGACAATAAAAGAATATGACTTTAAGGACTTAACAACATTACTTCAGTTATATTTTGGCACTAAGGGAACACTGAATGACCTGGTGGGTTTTGTCCATAAAACTACTCGTCTAAGATTACCACAGAGTAAAAGATCTCTCAGCAAAATTATGCAACATTTTAGGCACTATTGCTCCGATCAAATCAGTGAGCTGAGATTTTTTATTCTAAACATGAACTACTGTTACAGCAACAGACATGGACTACTGGCGTCCCACACAACTCAATGTCCACTATGTGAAGGAGCCAAACACATGCCTGCTCCTCTCATTAACTGAGATAAACTGCTGGCATATTGGTTTTGCATCTATACTGTCCAGTCTCTCCTGGTGGACACACAGCAGCATTGTTTAATCTCATTTGAGTCACTGTTGACCTTACCCATGTTTTTAGTCTTCTGAGAGCACTGAGGCTTCTTTCAGCCTCAGTACCTGCGTTTTATCCTCAGATTACAATTATTATTCTGTGCTTGATGTGCCTCACCTTTGGCCCTAACACATTGATTCGTGCCATATAAAAAGTGAGACGTGTCAATTCAGATTCTTTGTCAAACATACACTAATGAATCAATTTACAGCAGCAGCCTAACAATTGTCATGAGAATAAATACTAGTTAATCTATAGCACCAAATCATCAGTCAGTCACCTGTGACCTCGCCTCTTCACCTCTGAGCTACAACATGGCAGAGCTGCCTCTGTCACCTGATGAATAACAGTGAGACATTCCACATACATGCAGTCACACATGTGCTTCAAATACAGTCATGAACCATCAAGTCATCATCCAATTCCACCTGTGATCTTGTGTCACCATTGCTCTCTGAGCTTTGTGTTGGTTCTTCTGTCACCTGACAAATAGGACAAACATGACAATAAGAATAAAATGTGCAGCTGCTTCAGTGTTTCTGTCAATTTGTGCAGATCTTGACTCATCAGTAATGTTTGTAGGGTGAGTGCATTTTTAAAACAATTTGTGCAAACTGCACTACAAGGTGGATATTTGCAAAATAATGACTACCTCATGACATTTTGTCGCAAAAATTAACCCTATGAATATGTCAGCACCATTAGGATGAAATTATTGTCTCACCAACATTTTAATGTTAGACGTATAATTTTAACAGCCTCTGTGAACTAATAACTAAAACAAATCTGCGCCCTTGTGTTGGACCAACTGGAAGAAATGATTCAAGGACTTAGTCACAGAACAGAGATTCAAATCTCCAAAATCCAACTGGCTGCATCAGGACATATAGTCTGAAACTCTGCACAGTTTCCTGTTTGAAGCTGCTTCCTGTTGGCTTCAGCTGTTTGGAGTTTCCATTTTCTAAACTTCTACATTCTGAACCTTCTTCAGCTCTGAACAGATGATGAAACACTGAATGATTTCAAGCACTTTGTCTAATAAACTTACATCTTTCATTCTTTATACAGATTGTGGGGCTGTGGTTTGTCAAAGATCAGCTGTGATTATCTGGCAGCAGCACTGAAGTCCAACCCCTCCCATCTGAGAGAGCTGGACCTGTGGGGAAACAACCTGAAGGATCCAGATGTGAAGCAGCTGTCTGATCTTAAGAAGAGTCCAGACTACAGACTGGAGTCTCTGCTGTAAGTAGAGTGATGGAGTGAGTGGGTGGTGCTGTCAGCAGTATTGTACTAAACACAGTCAGTATGAAACAAAGATCCAGTGTTTCCTGTAAAGCTGCAGCTTCTCAGTGAAGCTGTGAGAGGAGAACGGTGACAGGCTTCAGGATTGGACACAAACACTTCCTGTTTCTCACCTTTATGGTCACCATAGTAACGGCTGACACGCTCTGATCAAACACTGTCAACAGCCAATCAGCTCTCTGAACAAAGCAGCACGCAGACCAATGACTGCATTGATTTCCAAGTTTAAAGCAGTGAAGAACACAGTCTGTAGGTGAGGAAGAATTTAGTGAGAGCAGATGTTTGGATGGAATTCCTCCAGTTAACAGCTGGAACCGTCCATCTGGATTGTTGGGCTTGTTGTTGGGGTTCCTACAGAGCTCAGAGTGGACACACCAAGGTTCTTCTAATGAATGAAAGTCCAAACTCAAACTAGGAGGGAAAAACATTTTCAGCAACTTCAATAAAAATCCAAAGATTAGAAAAAGTGAAGCAACAATGAGTCCTAGTACAGTCCCAGCACTGACGTCCCTGCTGCTCTTTATACTGGATGTGCTGCATCACTGACTGACAGCTGATGAAGAGTCTCTGGAAACACTCGTTTATCTCCTCTGCTCTTCCTCCTTCTCTCTGCAGGTGGAGGTGATGATGGTAAACAGGACGGTGTGTGTGCTGAGAGAGGAGCAGCTGTGTCCTGATGATCCAGAGAGGTTGAAGCAGCAGCAGCTTGTGTGTAGAGACGCTCTGACTGGGCCATGTTACTGGGAGGTGGAGAGGAGAGCTTCATCCAGCAGTGACTGACAGAGGAATGAAGTGCAGATGACTGTCAGTGCTGCAGAGTGAACTGCTCTGAGAACAGCTCCACTGTCAGACACAATGTAGAGTCCAGCATCAGCCCTGTGTGTCCCTCTGGATCTGACAGAGGATCATCAGTGTATCTGGACTGCTCTGCTGCTGCTCTGTCCTTCTACAGTCTCTGCACAGTCTCTGTCTCACTCTGGAAAGATTTTACAACTTGTTGTAATTACAGAACGTTAATATAATATTCAAACATGTGATCTTCTCTTTATTTCTGAATCTTTACCAAATAAAGAAAAACCAAACTAACAAACAGAAGCTGTCGTGTCCTTTTTCACCACATCTGTGAATCTTTTCTGTGTTTTTCCTCTTTTCCTCCTTCCTGCAGCTCCATCTTCATCATTCTGTGTCCAGTATATGTGAACACGTCCAAAGCATCTGAGCCTCATGTTACCCGTTTGTGTGAGTTACGCCTGTCGTTGTGTTGTGGTGTATAAATAAGGGGCAGGAGACAGCGCTGGATCTCTGAGTTCTTTACTCTCAATTTCTGCAACATCTGCAATATATAGAAATGCAAACCTGTGAGCTGTGTGTGTTGTGCGTCTGCTCGGCCACCTCTCCTCCGGCCGTGCTGGAAGCAGCTGTGCGTTTGACAGTTTTATCGACTCGACAATAATCGAACAAATTAAATGTTCAAAAATATCAACTTAAGCACTTCAAAGTCAACAAAAAGCTTAAAACAATGAAATAATATTTCACTGACAAAACAACAGCTCATAAGAACGATACACAAAATAATACAGAAACAAACAAATAAAAGTTATTAACCAGGATCCATGTTTTTGTCACAAACACTGAATCAGCTGATTCACTCTTTATGTTTCTGAGTTTGTTTTGTGATTATAGTTCTGGTTTCTGTTTCTGTGTCTTCACTGTGTCCCACGTCTCCTTACTTTGGACTCTGTGTTATATTTCCTGTTTTACTTTGACAGTCCTGTGTTACTGTTTCCTGTCTCGTGTGTGTAATTGGTCCCAGCTGTGTTTCCCTCCTGTCTCCCGTTCCCTGATTACTAAACTGCGTCCACGCCGCTGGCGCTCCTCTCCACAGCTGGATTCCAGGATTTCAGAGCATCCAGCTGTGGTGAGTGATGGAGACACTTTCTCTGCTCCCTCAGTAATCAGGACAGTTTATTGAACATCAGAGGACATAAAGGACTGTTTTTCACCTGCCCGTTCTGAACCTGGACATTAAAGACTGCTGGCTTCAAGGACATTAATCCCAGTGTCAGCCAGCCAATAACAGCCTGTGTTTTTCAGCTCTTTAGGAGTCAGAAATGAGAAAGACACAGACTGCTAACCTCTCCCTGCAGGAAATAAGCTCCGCCTCTTCCTTTCCTGTATATGAGTGATTTGATTCTGACATGAGACACAATGAGTTTCCTGTTTATTGTGACTTAAAGCGAGCAGCAAAGACACTAAACTGTGTGTTTCCAGCTGAAGCTGCTTTTTGTGTTGCTCCCACAATCCTGTCTAAAACAGTCAGTGAGGAAAACTCAATGTGACTTCAGAGTGACAGAGGTAAGCGACTCATCTTGTAACTGACGTCAGACGCCGGAGATTTTGGCGGAAAATTAAAGCGAATGGTAGTTTAGAATTGAACAAATTCCTTTAAGCTTCAGTATTACCAAATACACTTATCAATAGTCTTCTAACTAACAATATTTGTCTAAATCATCTCCAACACCCTGGAGAACAACGGGGAGAGTTTAGAGGCTCTCCAAGATTACATTGATCAGTGCTTCCAGGATCTTGTGATGAAGAAGGCTCAGAGTGCAAAAACTTCATCAAAACCCACCTGAAGCTGCTGGAGGACACGGTGAAGAACATGGCCTTTGATAGAGTGCATCGCATCGGCCCCATGCGGGCTGCGACCGGGAGACCACGTCCTACTGTGGCCAAGTTCGGCCACTTCAAACAAAAGGAACAGGTGAAAAGTCTCCGTGTCCATCGGTGTTTCTCCACGTCTCTCTGCCTTCTTCGTGTCATCTCTGTGTTTCCCTGCTGCCCTCATGTTTTCTGCTTTGTCTGTTAGTTCTTCCCAGTTTAGGTTGATGTTCGCTTCTTCCCTCACCTTTGTTATTTTCACTGTAAATAAATCTCCACTCGCATCTCCACCGCCGTCTGCATCTTGGTCCTCATTCACTCCACCACACGACTGCTGCCCCAGCCGTGACAACTTTTGATGTTTCCTCTACATTTACTTTTAAAAATTATTTACTTTGCCTTGTTTGGTATCATTTGGTATCAGATGGCCGACTTCTAAATGGTCACCATGGTCACCACCGAACTTGAGGAGTTTGCCCCCTCACATATACTAATGTGCCACAAACAGGACTTTAACATCACCAACCATTCCTATGTTATTACGGTGTATCCATATAACTGGCCCACCCTGTACAGTTATGCTTTCATGTTGACATACTGTATTAACACAATTCAGGGAGGATTCTAGGATCAGAGCTTCGGGGGGCTGAGCACCCAGAGAGCTGCCCAGCCAGCCAAGATACACTTTACTCGTCACAATGAGACTTCTTCCCCGTCTCTGTCGGTCCCTGCATCCTCCCTGTCCTCATGTTGTCTTCGCCTCCTTTATCAGTCATCATAATTTTACCATCTCTGTGCAAGTCTGCAAATTTCTTTATTAAATCAAAAGATTCTTAAATTCATCAAGTCTCTCTGTGCCTGGGTCC
Organism: Diplotaxodon limnothrissa; assembly: GCF_057381915.1. Lineage (NCBI taxonomy): Eukaryota > Metazoa > Chordata > Actinopteri > Cichliformes > Cichlidae > Diplotaxodon > Diplotaxodon limnothrissa. The sequence continues at coordinate 1,408,171 of NW_028188555.1, read as the reverse complement.
TCGTCACAAAACATGACATCACTGTTTTGTACTTTTTAACAATTTAATCCCACATTTGTGAAAGAAAAGCAAAACACTTTTTTGAAAAGTCTGTAACAAAACCATCAAATCTGATCAAGGTTATTTAAATGCTTCCAAAGAAGAATGGATTGGAATAAAAAAAATACATATCCTAACCTTAATTACTGGAGGAGAATAATGAATGATGCTCATAGTGAGTAAGAAGTAAACTGAGTGCATATATTGGACAGAGATTCACTTTTAATGTGTTTGTATAATATAATACAGATGCATAAAAACACTCCTGAAACAGAATAAATTATTACAAATAAATTATTACAAAATATTAAAAAAATATTATGGATACTTTTGTTGTTAAAATGTTACCTCTCAACCAAGTTCTGCCTTTTATATTTTTAGTAGTGTGTCACACAAACAGGAAATATTGTCAAAAAAAAGTAAGTAAGTGCTGAAGCACCCCAAAAATGAACCAAAGCACCCCAAAAATGAACCAAAGCACCCCAAAAATGGGCTAAAATCGCCCCTGTTAACAAATAATAGCCCAACAGTCACTTTTATGCTTACTGTAGCTGTTAGCTAAAAACACTAATTTAGCCTAGTTTGCCCTGAATTCAGCTTTGACAGACATGATCGACTGTTTCCAGTAGAATTCCTCGTTGTCATCTTGTTCCCTCTCAGAGCCCCGTATGCTTGCAGAGACCCCTACAGTAGGGAAATGTGCCAAAGAACGTCCAAAACATTGCATTTTAGGTTTATTTATGCCTTACACACAATCCCAACTCTTTAGCTAACTTAACAACTTTGGCTAAAGTCTATAGTTAGTCTTACTCGTTTGTACAACATTACTGGATCGCCACTGTTTGAAATGATATGACATATGACTCTCACTGAAACAGCAAACTTTGTAGAAAACACAACACTTCTGATTCTCTATCTAGCTGTTTGGTCACAGCTGTAGATTACATTATAAGTGGTTGTTCACTCTTGTCAATAATTACATTTCTAAATTCTATTTGTGCAGTTACATGTAAACAAAGTCCAATATTGTATCTAAATGATTGTGTTATGGTGGGACAGTTTCCAATTTTGTTGTATTATTGCACTAGGTATGACTGTGCAAGAGTTATCTTATCTTCCTTGCTTGCACCACACTCTTTGCAGAAATGGTGCACAGCAGCACTGCATCATGTTATTGTGTTGTATAATATACCAGAACTAATACAAAGCAACATCCATGTACACTATAGGTCCATGCCAATGTGCCCAAATGGGACCTCCATAAATGGTAAGGGGCGCAAAGGCACTTTAAGACCAGTGGGCACACCGTCGGTGCACATCCGCTCGGATGCTTTTTTCTATTCATTTATTTCCCTGTTTATTTATCGATGCACAAAAGCAATTATCTCAGAGACACCATCCTCTTAACAGAGACTCAAATCAGGAACCTGCAGATTATTAGTCAGCAGCTTTAACTTCCTGTCTTTGTCTCACTAAACCTTCCACGTGGAAACTTGAGCTGCCCACTCAAGCACAGTAGGCTTTAACTGGCTCTGCTCAAGTCACTTCAGTATCTGAGAAACTGTCTCGATGCATGCCAAAGAACACTTTGACAATACGCTTGTGTTGAGTCAAATCCACCACAAGCATATTCTATGGCAGTTTAATTCCACTCCACATAAAAATAGTCACGTATTAGTTCCCCCCACCACACTTCCTGCCAGTAGCTGGTGCCCCCACCCACAGTGCATTAGTGGTTCTCTGTGTTTAGTGGCTCACTCTGGGCGGCTGCTCGGTGGGGCCCGGCCCCCTGGCTCTGTTGGGCCTGTGCTGCGGGTGGGGTGCCCTCAGGTCTCGGCCCTCTGGGCCCATTTACTGCTCAGTAACATTTAATATCTATTATTTACTACTACTTACTAGCCTACTTACTGCATATTATTGGTTGTTGCTGTGGGTTCCCCACTGTGTTGGTTTTTCCTTGTGTTTTTCAGCAGATGATGAAATAGATTTTCAGTATTTTTTCTCTCTTCCTCTCCATCTATTTCTCTTCTTCTCTATTTTTCCCTCTTCTTCTGTTAACTTTCTCCCCAGCTTATCTTTTTTCTTCTTTCCTGACCCCCGTTCTGATTCTAATGACTCAAAATAAAGTAAAATCATCATCAAATATGACTATCAAGTGGACCAGTATAGCAAAAACCATAATGGTGGCAGAGGCCACAGAGCCAAGTGGCAGGATTTTCAACGTTCAAACCAGATAAAAAACAGAAATTAAATGGTGTTAAAAGCCATGAATTAAGGCAATTCATTCACAACATCATTACAAGTTTTACTGGACGTTAATATTTTTCTCTTTTTTCAGTGCAAAACAAACTAACAGTACACATGATGCTGGCAAGTTAAAATGTCAGTGTCTTTTATAGATAGCATGTCTAGCATCATAGTTTTATAGATCACGTAGTCAGGATAAAAACGCCATCTCTGATTATTATTGTACATGACTGTGACATGCAGTGGCCTCAGCATCATGATGAAGGCGACCGGAGGAGATAGTTTGGTAGACATCGATGTTTTGCTGATGAAGGCTCATGTAGCGGTCCTCTTTGTCCTAAACAACAATTTACACTGTCATTTACATTTAATTAAAGTGCAGCTTAAAAACAGACATAATGCACTGCAGCCTCGGCACAATTAAGTGTAAAACAGAACTATGGAAAACTCACAAACATCTGGCGAGTTTCAGATCCTGTTAAGTTAGTTAGACCTGATCTGTTTTCTCTGTTAGGATAAAAACATCAGAGGTCATGGGGTGAAAAATACCTCAAAAACAAGACCAGCTATGTCTACAACTAATGTGTGGTGTTTTAAAAGAACCTATGAGATACTTTGAACACCACAGTGGCTGCTGTATGCAGTAATGTGCTCAAGTGATTTCAAAGGGTCATTTCATGAGTTTAAGTGCGTCAGTAAAAGTTTTCACCTGCGAGGATTTCTCCTCAGGCTGTAACCACAGGTTATCACAGCCACACTGATGAGTGAAGCAGCAGCAGAAATGATGGGAACTGTAGCCATGAACTTCATGCCAGAAGAATCTCCATCGTCTGTTGAATGTTGCCACACACACACAAAAAAACTTCATTTTGAAAACATGAAAAGTCACGAAATTTGCATTAACCTGTTATATTAAAGTGGAAAACATGTTTATCTTTTCATTACATTAGAGTTACAATTGCATCATTCAAACATTTCACTGATGAAATAACACCAAAGTTGTGATTGGAGCAGTTTTATAATGAAATTTTAAACAAATTAGCCAGAAGAAGAGCTTAAAAACATTCCAGATGTTCATCTCCTGACTGAAACCTTTCATTAATCCGCTGCAGGCGGGAATGACGACCTCAAACCATGTATGACAGAAAAGAAAGTGTTAACGCAGTTCCAAACATCCACCTTGAATCTGCGGTGTGGGTATGAATAGAAAATGTTTTTACCTCTCACAGTCACACTGAGATGGAGAACATACAATCCACCACGAAATCCACACTCACAGGTGTAGTTCCCACTGTCTTCAGATGTTAAGTTGAGCAGGTGGAGAAACACAGTCTCATTTTCTTTGATCAGTGTGAACCTGGAGTCACAGCCATGAATAAAGCCTCAGTCGTAACGATAGAGCAGACGACACTGTTCTCCTCGGCTCCTCTCTGTGCTGATCTCACACAGTATCATCACAGTAATATTCAGAGTTGTTTTGCTGCATATTTGAGTGGAATCGGGTTTCTTTCCAATTGTCTTCACAAGAGTCTCTATAAATTGTTCCAGTTAAAATGAAACAAAATCGGGATTATAGTTTCTATATATTTGTTGTTGTGGGAAAATCAATCACATATATTATTTCACTAACCTAACTAAAGCTTTCTTCTTAAACACCTGGCTTTACAGCTTTTCTTTTTTAATTATATATATTTACCTTCACTGCTAAAAACCACAAGCAGAAGCAGGAGAAAGCAGAGTTTCCGTGCAGTCATGCTGGTGAGGAAGTAACTGTGGCTGACAGTGTGAGGTAGACTATAGTGAAAGCAGGAAGACTTGCACCCTCCTTATTTCACCTCTTGTGTCTACACTGAAACTTTTACTATGTCTAAAATAGAAGTGCATAAAAGTGGAAGGACAGTAGAAGGTAAACCACCAACATTGTTTAAGCCAGACTGATCTCTCTGTTTATCTGGATGGACATTGTGTTCAAATTATGATGAGATGTTTGTTCAAAAACAAAACTAGTCTGATACAAAGAGTCATGTTTGCCACAGTTTATTGTGTTTGTATTGTATTAAATCTGAGAGCCTGAGTTGGAGTATTATGACTGAATGGTCTCCATTACTGGGAAACAACTATCCAGTGTGAAAAGATGGACGTTTATTATAATATATGAATATTATTATATTAGTATGTCACCTAAAGTTTTATATACTTTAAAATGTTTCATAGAGCTTTATTATCCACTCCCACAGTTCCTGTGCTTCTTGCTGAGCGTGTCTTGTTGTCGTGTTGATGGTTCACTGAGATGATAGTCTGGTAGGAATCACTCGATGGCTGCTGAAGGTTTGTATAGGGCTGATCTGGCTCATCGTCATCCTTTAGAAAAGTGAAATATTTTAGGTATTAATCAAGTTCAACCCGGTCTACCCACACACTCTATTGATCTTTAAATCTCTCCATCTGTTGCCTGGATTATTTAATGTTTCTGCTCATTTCTGTAAGAGCTTCTTCACAAAATAAAGGACACTGAAGTTGGCACTAATAGTATTATAACACTAATCTGTAATTATCTATATAAGTAACATCCTAAAACATAAATGTACATGTTTTATGTTTACTGGCAAACTTTTAACTAGCTGCTGTAGATCGTAGCAATAAATTGCTCACCAAACCGTTGGGATTTTCAGGTACAGACACTCCAGATGTTCCTGACCTTAAGCAGCCACGTTGATAAGAAAGGATGTCAGCATTAGTGTAACACTATTCACATTCAAACAGAGAAAAATCAAGTCAGAACATCTACATTTATATTATCTTCTCTCTTAATAATGATAATTATTTTTGGAAGGATAAAAAGTGTTCATTCTAGACATGATGTTTAACACACACCGAATTCTCATTTATTGAAATGTGATGTTTCCTTTTACTTTCTCTACATCTATATCATCTTTGAATTACTACAGCAAAAATAGTCTCACCCATTACTTTTCCTCCAGTAGATAAATCCCACGATAACTCCAGTTATAAAGATGATCACAACACCGGGCAGATAAACGGAAAAAGATTTGTCTGCTGAAGTGTGGGCCTCGTTTGTGTCTAAATCATTGAAAAGATGCATTTGTCAGTAAAATCATTTACTTTCATTTCCTGGAAATCAAAACACAAATCAAACACAGTTTACGTCTACTGAAACTCTGAGTGAAGTAATGAAACCCCAGTTTTATAACCACAGAGCTTTAAATATTGTCACTGTGCTCTTTTCTTTTGTCTTCTTCTTCTTCTTTTGCATCTTTTCTGAATATTACTATGAACTGAAATTGGTCCAACTGCTTATATACATTCACTGGCCACTTTATGAGGTATACTTGTTCAGGGTGTAACACAAATATTTCAGTGTTCATTTCATTTGTCAATCACATGTCAGCTTCATCTTCCTGGTTAAATAAAGGTTAATAAAATAATAAAATGTCAGCAAATCAATGCTCAAATAGAGCAACATGGCACATGTTACTGGTCCCAGTGCTTCACAAACTGCTGATCTGCTGGGATTTTCCCACACAATCATCTCTGTTCACAGACAATGGTCTGAAAAATAGAAAATATCCAGTGAGCTGTGATTCTCTGGGTAAAAATGCTGTTTACACATCAAACCTTGAGGCAGAGCGGACCACACTGGATATCACTGCTGTCCTCTAACAACAGCAAGCTGAGGCTACAGTTTGCAAGTCTGGACAACAGAAGACTAAAAAAACGATGCCTTGCCCGATGAGTTGATTTCTAACAGTTCAGACTGCTGGTGGTGTAATGCTCTGTGGGGGATTTTCTTTGCAAACTTTGGACCCTGTAGTAACCACTGAGCATCATTTAAACACCACAGCCTGCCTGAAGGTTGTTGCTGACCACATTCATGTCTTTATGCCCAAAAAATACCCATCGTCTGATGGCTGCTTCCAGCAGGATACCACACCATGTCACGGCGCTCAAATCATGTACGGCCTGCGCAGTCACCAGATCTCAATCCAGCAGAGCACCTTTGGGATGTGGTGGAACGGAAAGTTTGCTTCAAGTAAGAGCAGCTGACGAATCTGCAGCAACTGTGTGATGATGTAATTTCAATATGTCTTGAGAATCTTTGAGGAATGTTTTTAGCGCCTTGTTGTGCCACAAAAAATGAAGACATGTTTGATGGCTGAAGGTGGTCCAACTCGGTTCAAAGATGTACCTGATAAATGAGTCAGTGAGAGTATTTAAACTGCTGTAAGTGAAAATAAGAAGAAAAGAAATGAACAAATTACAAGAATAAAAAACACATAAGCAGGTCAATACAATGCTGACACAGTGCTGAATAACTGTGTCAGATAAAGAAACCAAAATGCATTTACCTTCCACAGTGACACTGATATGGACAATATATGTCCCTCCAGTGTTTGTACACTCACAGGTGAAGTGGAAGTACTGTGGATAGTTTTACCTTACATACATAGATCTACCAGTACAGCTTCTGAGGTAACTGTTTACAAAATGGTATATTCTATCCACAAGTTCTTTGCAATTTTACATTGATAAACATTATCCTTAACACATTTGGCCCACATAAAGTACTATGGCCATCACACTGTCATTTAGAATTGTTTAAATAACTCGTGTCTTAAGTCATTCCAAATAAAAAAAGTCGCATGGTTCACTTTTATATCACAAAATGTTAGAAATATAAGTCGTTCATAACAAACTGAAAGGCTGGGAGTTTAAAATGCAAACCGATGGAAGTAGAAGTCTATAATGTCTCAGAGCACACGGTGTCTATTATTGTGTAGACATTTATAAATAAAAGCTTAATAAAGATGCTTAATTTCTTAAGAAATAAACAGGTGGAGTGATCTTTATCAAAAGTGGAAGTTGCATCTGTAGCTAAACCCCTGTAACCAAAAACTTTAAAAATCTACTGTGTGTGAGGCTGTGTAAGTAAAGCTTGCCCTTCACACCTGCGTGTAACAAACCATTTGTTGGGGGTTGTGGATTTGACACCTCAGCATTGTGAAAGTGGGGAAACATGCTTCTGGCTGAGCATAAGATTTCTGCTTACAACTTAGAATCTCAGCTCTAAATGTAATTCAGATGTTTTTTTAAGTAGGGCTAACACACACACACACACGCACACACGCACACACGCACACACACACACACACACACACACGCACACACGCACACACACACGCACACACACACTCACACACTCACACACACACACACGCACACACAAGAACAACACCAACACAGAGAAGAAGAAGAGGGGGTCGTTTTACTACACATCATAAAAACGCAATCATTCATCTTCCAACTGTATCTTTCTGTTCTGGATTTAGAATCATTGGTTGTTTACTGAGCCGTACTTTGGGAGTCACACTGTTGTGATACTGGGGAGAAAAGGGTAAGGTTTGATAGACTAAACCATTACACACAAAAGTTGAAAAACCTAAAGAGTGTGTGAGACTGCTAGCTGTGTCGTTCAGCAATAAACTCATCTATAAATGTGTTAGTAAAGAGTGACTTGTACTTCTGTCCCATTAAGCAACGGTTTAACAAATTTCACTGCAAACTATAAAAGGAATCTGGATTTAAATAGAACATAGTAGTGCAGGAAACACTAGTATAAGGTGTCTATGGAACAAATCTCCTTCAGCGTTCAAAATGACCAAAGTGAGGCCTACAGGCGTTTCTCTCAGTTGGTTGTGTTCAGGGAAAAAGCAGCTAAATACACTGAGACTGCTCCACATTGTTAGTGAGTTAACTCTGGATATCTGTAGGTTTGTCAAACTTGGAGTGAACAAAAGCAGAAAACAGTAAAAGATGCAGACAGTGAAAGTCTGGTTTATTTCATGAACACAATGAAACATTTTCGGCAAAGCAGCATACATGATAAATAGATACACATAACACGGACAGTGAGAAGTAAAACTCGTCGTCTTACCACATGTTATATTCTGTAAACTTAAAATAAACCACAGAAATGAGTGTTTTAAAGTCATTATTAAAAACATGAGTCAACATTACTGAAGTGACACTTTAACGATGCTTCACATCACCGTGTTTATGATGATAAAACATGTTCTCTCGTTAGTAGATGTCTGCGCTGACACTTGTCATGAAAATGTCCCGAGCCAGGGTTCCTCTTCAATTACCATTGATCATTACAGTTTTTGCCCGTTGCTTGAACACTATAAACCCATGCTTAGACTAAAGTAATACAACGTGAAGCTGTTGTTACCATACCTCAAACACATGTACCCCTACCTTAAACAAAAGCGCTGCTTTGCACCCCAGTACCAATTATGCAACACACCTACTCCCTCATGCAACACACATGGTCCTGCATGCTACACTCTATTTCATACATAAGACACTTCGTTCAAAAATGAAATTTCAGGGTGCCATTCGGAAAACACATGTATCCAAAATACAAAGCACATCGGGTAATTGCAACCACTCAAATACACACCTGAAGGCACCTACTTGCAAAACCGAACACCAATTAGCCAACTACAAAAAGCCCTCAGCGTAGCCATTCCAAGAACTTTGCAAGCATGGATGGAGGGAGAGCAAGAGGATATTTACCCCGGTGCCTAGCGGGAGAGGACATTGCTTGCGATGTTGATGAGGTCCTGTGGCCAGACCCCAACAGACGGCGGGATCCATGAGCCCACTTACAGTTTTTTCTGATTGCTTAAGCCCTTTTTTTGCAACTATTGGCTAATTTTGCAAAACTCTTCACACAAATAAGAAAACCTGTCACCCAATCATCAAAACATTGTAGTTCTCTTGCAAAAGCAAACACAGCTAGATCACAGTTTTTGCCCGTTGCTTGAACACATTTTGCAAAACTTTGCTCATTGTGCCAAAACCCTAAACACAAGTAAACATGACACAACACTGGGAAATATACCATTCACATCTGCACCAAATTGAAACTCTACTCTCAAAACCTAAACTCTGCTATCAAAACCTAACATTCCTCTGTCAAAATGTAACTCTGTTGACAAAATGACACATACTTGCATCATATGCAAACACTTACAGAGCAGGAGGAACACACTAGTCTACTTTATATAAAGCACTGCAGTCTTTGATTTCCATTGTTCATTCAGAAGGCATATTTTCAGGAGACACATTTGCAAACAACCAAAAAAGCAAATAGACCTACTCAATATTGTACATTGCAGTACCATGAATTCAGATAAAGCAAAAAAAACCAAAACAAAAAAAACCCCATAATACAGTAATAGAAAAAACACTATACTGTAAACAAAAAATCATGACAATTGTGCATAAGTGGGCTCATGGATCCCGCCGTCTGTTGGGGTCTGGCCACAGGACCTCATCAACATCGCAAGCAATGTCTTCTCCCGCTGGGCACTGGGGAAAATATCCTCTTCCATGTCAAAACCATCCATGGATTGCTGTCACCTGAATGTCGCCGCATTGCTCAGGTCGAATCCAGCTTCATCAATGAAAATGTATTCATGAGGCTGTGCAGCTCCATCCATGGCCAAGATTCTCTGAAAAAAAGGGGAACATATCACTGTACTACAGTGCTACACATACAGCACCCTCACCCCATCACACAGGTACCTGTGTAGCTCTCAGAATAGATCCATGTGGTACTGATATGGTACATATTCAGCTGCTACTGGACTTCACCAATACTCTATTGTAAATGTAAGGGACAGTTACACGTACCCGTACATATTCAGCTCGAAGTCCTTTGACCCTGTCACTGTTCCTCTCGAATGGGACTCTGTAGAGCTGCTTCATGGTGATGCTGAGTTTACCCAAGATGCGTCTGATGGTGGTGATGCTCACATGGTCTATGTTGCTGAACACTCGCCTGTCTGCAAGTATTTTCCGTCGTAGCTGGTGGAGACGGATGGCATTGTCTGCCCTCACTAGGTCCACAACAGCAAGTTCCTGCCGTTGTGTGAACAGGCGTTGGCGTCCTCCCCCAGAAGGTCTTCGAGTCATTCTAGAGAAATACAACCACATATTGTCATCGGTTTGCTTATTTTTCTTACAGTACTTTACTGTATATACTGTATCATCCACTGTACAACACTGTACTTCAATATAAGTAATCATGGTATGTTTCACAGAAACTACCACTTTGGCTGCAAAAGGAGCATTAGCACCCCGTACACTTGATATGGTAATGTGATATACTGTAGAACAGTGCTATAAAACCATCTGAGTAGAGCAGAAGGTATGGAGGTGAAGACATACCTGTTTTCTAGTCGGAATGTTCGTATTACAGATGCCACTGTGAAGCGGCTTAGATGTGGGTGGACTCTCTGCCCAGCTTCCCTCATAGTCAGGCCGTGGTTGATGACATGGTCCACCAAAGTTGCTCTTATATCATCAGAAATATGGGTCCGTGCATGGCCTCTTTGACCTCCTCCTCCTCTTCCTCTTGCTCTCCCTCCATCCATGCTTGCAAAGTTCTTGAAATGGCTAAACTGAGGGCTTTTTGTGGTTGGCTAATTGGTGTTCAGTTTTGCAAGTAAGTGCCTTCAGGTGTATATTTGAGTGGTTGCAATTACCCGATGTGCTTGGTATTTTGGATACATGTGTTTTCCAAATGGCACCCTGAAATTTCATTTTTGAATGAAGTGTCTTATGTATGAAATAGAGTGTAGTATGCAGGACCATGTGTGTTGCATAAAGGAGTAAGTGTGTTGCATAATTGCAACCAGAGTGCAAAGCAGCACTTTTGTTTAAGGTATGGGTACATGTGTTTGAGGTATGGTAACAAAAGCTTCAAGTTGTGTTACTTTAGCCTAAGCATGGGTTTATAGTTTTCAAGCAGTGGGCAAAAACTGTAATACAAAGGATTGAAGCCGTTTTTGGATTTTCACTTGTTGTTGGCTTTAATATGAACAGTCACATAAAATTCATTCCAGTTTTTTTTTTTGCCTTTGCTTCAATTAAGATGTTTCTTTAAATCTACAACAGCTTCCTTTTCAAAAAAGTTTACAGACATAGTAAGGAAGTAGCTAGGGACCTCAGTAAGTATGAGCAACAATAGCTTAGGGCCAGTTTCTACAATAAAGAGGATTTCATCATCTGCTGTTCGTCAAAAAGTGCCGTATTAAAAACAATTCAGCAGACCCTCAGCGTGCGGATACAAACTGTTTTCAGCTGTAGAGGTAGAGGTACGCTTCATGTACTTATCAACATGCAGTTTAGAGGTTTGCATTAGAGTGCATTGGTGCTTGGGCCTCTTTTATTTAGCACGGTTATACCATTGTGAATTTAGCTATATAAATATGCTCAAGAGTCTATCATATGTTTGACATGCAACTAAAAATTCGAAAATATATATATTTTTAAATCAGTAACTTTGCAAATTTAGAGGAAATGTTTTCAGACAACATATGTGTCACATTTTAAACAGGGTTTGAATAATCAGCGCTGACATCCAGACATTTATGCTCTGGGTATAACAGACATGCTGTCATGATCCTGGGTCCTTTTGACCCAGCGTTTTGTGTTTTCTCTTCGCGATTTTGGTTCTGTTCTTCCTCTGGTTAGTGTTTACTCTGTTCTGCCCGTGTGTTCCTGTATCTAGTCCGCGTTTCTTAGTTTGTGTCCTTTCATGTGTAAGTTCCTGTTTTATTGTGAAGGTCTGTGTCTTATGTGAGTGTTTTCAGTTTGCCTCCCTAGTCTCGTCATGTTAATTACTCCCAGCTGTGTCCCCACCTGTATGTAATCCCCCTGTGTTCTCTGAGTGTATTTAAGTTGTGTCTTCTGTCATAGTAGTTGCTGGTTCGTCTGTGTTGTTTCCCCTCGGTCTCCCTGCATGTATTTCCCCGGACCTCCCTGCACCGTCATTCCTGGTTTGTGTGTTAGTTTACCCAGTTTAGGTTTTGGTTTCATGTTCACACCCTGTTGCTGTTTGTACCCACTGCTGTAATAAACACTCACCTGCACCAGAGCTGCCGCCTTTTGGATCCTCACTACAAATCCACACGGCTTGCCCCGCAAACCGTGACACATGCTTACCTTGTGAAAGGCCCTGGGATGTCTTGGAGCAGAGAAACACTCTGTATTGTTGCTTTTCTCTATTGTATAAGCAGCGCCCGACTGTCAGAAACGTTCTGTGCGGGTAGCAAAGTCGACTCCAACGCACATTCAGGTGAAAAAATAAAAAGTTAAAACGATATACCTCGCTGCAGTTGTGAAGTGCTGAGGAAAATACTGTGTGTCTGATGGGGTGTTTTTATATAGGTGGGGCTACTTTCAGTTGACCTCTGAGATGTAGAGATAAAAGAGCACGATGTAAGGAAGAAAGGTGGAAAGCCTTTGGAGACTCTGTTGGACATAGTTTCTGCCGGCCTCTGACATGATAAGACTAGTTGCATTAAAGCCATTAACTGTTTGTGAATATACACCTTTGGGTTGGGATACTCTTGATAAGGAGCATCTTTTGTTTGCTTCATGACTTCTTTTACAGACTGATGGGATCAGCTAGGCAGCTGCTGCACCCCCTCTGTCTAACTGTTGCAGAGTGTGAGAATATGTGTTTTTTAGAAGTATCACAGGTTATTTCTAAAAGAAATACATGTTGTTTGCGGTGCTCTATTTAAAACTATTGGTCTGTGAAACTTTTAGAAAAGTGAAATGCCCCTAAAGTAGTTAAATCATCTATGTGTAATCAGCGAGTCTAACTGTTGCAGACTAGTAGATAATTATAAGACTAGTTGCATTAAAGCCCCATTGAGGTTGATACAGCTCTAGTGTGAATATGTACTTTTAGAAGTATCACTGTTTATTTCTAAAGGGATACCTGTTATTTGCTCCTAAATAGCACTGAAGAAAATGCAAAAGGCTCCTAACTAGTTAAAATACCCATAAAGTAGTTAAATTAAATCACCTATGTCTAAATAACAGAACTCTGAGACCTATACAATCCTTTAAAAAGAGTTTAATTAAAACACATAATGGTTTCATTAAATAATACACTATTAAACACATGTGAACTCATATGACCCCTGGACACACACGCACGTGCAAAAAGTCCGTTCTCGCGCACGTGCACACGCACATGGACGCGGCGGGGGATAGGGGAGGGGGGAAAATGCCCTCGGGGTGAGGGGTGTGGGGGAGAGGGGTGGGGGGGTGGGGGGCAAATGCCCTCGGGGTGGGGTGGGGGGGGGGGGGGGGAAGCTATAGGTATATTACTACTGATGTGTTTTTTTTCATTGGACGTTAAGGCGTCTGGGAAGGGATCTCAGACCATTTACATCCTGGGCCATCTGACCTCAGGAAATCACATGATAAGGTGGGGCCAGGTTTCACAATGAGCTCACCCGAAACCCTGGCTGATTAGGACCCACACCCGCTTTCACACCTTGGCTCATGTGATTAGGTAGAGGATCATCAGGGGGTCCTTTGTCCCTCTTTGGGGGGAAACTCCCACTGGTTTTAAGTCTGGGACTCCCCACCATTGACCCTTAGAACTGAAGAAGCTTCTCGGATGAGAGGTGAAACGTCTTCAAGCAACTCAAGAAGTCCAGACGCTTTTCCTTCCAAGCTCCTTAGACTACGATGACCTGGATGACTGAGAACCTTCACAGACTTAAGTATTAAATTAATAGTTGGTTTTCATTCTTTGTTTTTAGATTTTTTTTTTCTATTCGTATCCCCTCGTGTATTTAACTGGCCAGTTCAGTCCAATTTACTTTGGGAAATATTTAATCTGAGGTAGGGATGCACCGATACCGGTATCTGGTATCGGCCTCGATACCGCATTTTCTAAAGTACTCGTTAAAAGTTCCCCGATACCGAGGACTGATACCACGGTCTGAGACCTGTCTATGTTTGAGCGGCATGTAAGGGGTTAATCACAGGCGCCGAGTGCCCGCCCCACAGGCCCCGGCTCCGTCTCAGAGCTGGGAGAAAGCGAGGCGAGACAAGTCAGCCGTGTGGAACTATTTCAAAGTGAACGAAGACACGAAAACAAAGGCGGACTGCAAATTGTGCTCATCGAAATTGTCCAGAGGAGGCTCAAAAGGTAGCGCATTTAACACAAGTAATTTAATCAAGCACCTAAAATCCCAACACGACAACGAGTACAAAGAGTTTGCCCACGCTTATTTACCCACACTTATTAGCACAGAGGAGCATAGCTGATGCTAAAGCAGTGGGACGGAAAATAGTTGGGCATTTTAAACATTTTAAACGCCTTAGCCTACTCCCGCCTCGAGGACATTCAGGGACAGCTCAACCAGCCAATAAAGAGACTGCAGCAGGACGTACAGACACGCTGGAACAGCACGTATTACATGACATCAGTCCTATTTTTCCACATATTAATACATTTATGAATTTTGTGCAGGTATAAAGATCGCTTCTTCTCCAACAACACTGCTCCAGAGGCCAAGCTGCACCTGAAGCAGGAGCTTCTAGAGGTGAGGCAGAGGGGAGTCGGGCAGAAGCTGCAGAACCTCCTGCTAAACTGTTCCTCAAGGCCCAGGCTGCCGCTGGCAGCAGGTGCTGCCATTGAGCTCGACACATACCTCGGAGAGGCCCCAAGCCCTCGTGAAGACAGTCCTCTGAAGTACTGGGGTGTCAACAAAATCAGGTTCCCCACTTTGGCTAAAATAGCCTGTAAATAGCTCTCAGCCCCATGTAGCAGTGTGGACAGTGAAAGGCTTTTTAGCTCAGTGTCACACATTATAGATGAAAACAGAAACAGTCTGACTGCTGATGATGCAGAAAAGCTACTTTTCTTAAAAAACCCTGCCACTCACTGTTTCTCTCCATTTAGTGAGTCATCTTAGACTCGATGTTAATACCTACCTCAGTTGCACTGACTGCCACAGTTCTATGTCAGTGGATGTTGTTAGTTTATTCACATATTGTGCACTAAATGGCAAAGATGTTTATTAATGCCCCTTGTGTTGTCCAAAGCGACAGAGTTTAAAATAAACTGAAAAATACTTGAGTTGCACTGTCACTGTTTACATTTTTTTATAATTATTTATTCTGTAATATGTTGCATACAACATGCTTTTATTTTAAATAAATGTTCTTAATTCCAAACCAGTCCCTTGTTTTTTTGTTGTTAAATTATAGGACTAAAGCTGTTACCTGTAAATTTAAATCATGTTTTTATTAAGTACTCGGTATCGGCGAGTACTGAAATGCAAGCACTCGTACTCGTTTCCAAAAAAGTGGTATCGGTGCATCCCTTATCTGAGGTAAACATTTTGCTTTTCATTTGACCCCTGACCTGTCTGCTGTAATGCAGGAGGCAGGTTTATGACCTATACTGCAGCCAGACACCACAGGAAGCCTTCCTCCATGTTTTCTTTACAGTAATTGATTCAGCCAGTTTAAGTCTCCTTTGTTTTTGTGCATTAGATCACTGTGTGGGTTGTGTTGAGTGCTTATGTATTTGTAAGTAGCCATTATGACTTGACTAGTGGTGTTTATCTCTTTTAAGGGTCTAGTATCATCAGTTAATTAGTTTTTACACTTTGCAGGCACTTTGCTGTAAATACAACAACACTGCTGAAAACTCTAATTTAAATAATTACTACTGATGCACCTATCAAATAAACTAACATTTGCACAGGTGTTGAAATGCTGGACTCTTCCTCTCCTAAATCTGTGGCAGAGAAAAAATGTTGCAGGAGTGTTTTTTTTTACATGATATGTAAGAAAAATAAGAAAAAGAAAGAAACCCTGTGATTTTAATGTGAATGCATTACTGACATCTTATCCAAACACACATTGTGCACACCACTTTATCCCCTATTACAACTGCAGCTTTTATTAGTGCATGTTCACGGGACTTCTGATTCTATAGGGTCTTGACAAAAGTCTCTGCAAACATGGAAATCAGCATTTCACCATTTTATACTATACATACATGTTTTGCTTTCAAGACTGGACAGGAGTGGCATGTGGGCGGCATTGTAGAGTGTGTTGACAGGAGGAAAACTTACACGCTCAGTAAATCACCCCCGTCACTACCTAAACCTCAAAGTCTCTAAACAGGAAGTGCATCTGCATGAAAGCTTCTGTTTTATATGCAGACAGATGACCTTTTGATGTAAAACCTTTCTCTGTATCTAGAGAAACACTTTAACTATATATTCAACTATATAGTTTAACATTTGGTCCGTAACTATCATTTAAAAACAATAAAAAGGTTTAAAAGAATATACATAGGCGGCTATAAAGACTGCAGGTCAAACATCGTGCAGATACAGAAGGACCTCCTGGGGTCCAAAATGTCGCACTATTACAGAGCAATGCTTACAATAGTCTTGCATGGTTAGCCAGTTAGACAGATGCAAATGTTAAAGTGCTAAAACAGACATGTAAATAAAATACAACATCATGTTAGCAGCTTATTGGTATTAATGTCTCTTAAAGCTCTCCATGACCTAGCTGCATCTTAACTCTCTGAGCTGCCACAGTCTTATAAACCCACCTGCTGTCTCAGGTCAGCTGATCAGCTGTTCCTGAATGTTCCCAGGACTGAGCGTAAACTTAGAGGACATCGTGCTTTTGCTGCAGCATCTCTGAAACTGTGACACGATCTGCCTTTAGAGATTAGACAGGCTTCTTCTCTGCCTGTTCTTAAATCACTCCTGAAAACTCATCTCTTCACCCTGACCTTTGACACCTTGTAAGATGTTGGTTTTTAGTTTGAGTTTTTTAGTTTATTTTTGCTGTTTTATCTTGTTTTGAAATATAGGGCTGTTTACATTTTTTATGTATTATGTGTTTTATTTTTTTACTGTTATGTTTTATTCTATTGTTCTTAACTCATTTACTGTACAGCACTTTGGTTTTGTCCTGGGTTTTTTAAAGTGCTTTCTCAATAAAGATGGATTGGATTGGACTGGAAGATAAACACTTTAGTTTGCAGTACTGTGGTGAGTTCACAGTAAAGCACTGTGTTGGACTGGCGCACAGTGATTGTGGCGTTCATGGTCAGTGTTAGGTTACCTCAAGTACAGTGGATTCATTTGCATTTAAGCTGATGATGCTTCGATTAAGTCATCAAATTTCACCTTTATATCAGCTCTATAAGCCAATTCTCAGGATACTGTTAGTGTAGGAAATGGAAAGACAACCAAGATATCTGTGAAACGTCTGCTTACATCTTGAATTCAGCTCCGGCGTATGTGGTAAGTTGTTAATGAGTGACTTTAATTTATTATTTGTTCACATGTGGCTATACACTCTACTGAGAATAAGCATACTGTCATGATATGAGTGGATCTTCAAAATAGACATCAAAATAGGTCATGGAGAAAATAAGTATAAAAAGTAAAGATCTTATTAGGAATAATACTTTTTGGATAATTATAACCATCATAATCAACCAAATCATCTCAACACGTATTTGCTCAAAAATGTATTTATTACCACAAACATGTATTTAATTATCAACAAAAGGAAAATCAACAGTTTCTAGAACTCCAACAGGGGCAGGACTTGGAGGTACTGGGATTTCAGGAGGCAGCAGAATGGTACACTGGTCAGTGTCATTATTATTGACCTGTGATGGTGGATGGCCTTGGAGGGAGCTGAGAGGTAACTCAGACCTCTTGTCTTCAGGACACGTAAAGCAAACATACTCCTTCTCAGCAGCTGGAGACTTAGAGACATCCCAACTCATCAGCCTCATGCGTTTGGGCATCAAATGTTCCTCTTCATCATTAACAGAAAAAGCAGTAGAATACCTGCGCTTTCTGCAGAGACCTAACTCTGCAGTGGGTGGAGGTCTCGGAGGCAGAGGAACATCGCTAGGACACATGAAAAATGTCACTTCACCATCCAGGGATGAACAATCGTTTTTCAAATCTGGATTAATGATCTTGTCTGTGTCCTTTGCATGGAAGCTGGCATCAGCAGGTGGAGGATTTGAAGAAACTGGTACATCAGAACTCATCAGCCTCATGCGTTTGGGCATCAAATGTTCCTCTTCATCCTCCACAGAAAAAGCAGTAGAATATCTTCGCTTTCTGCAGAGACCTACCTCTGCAGTGGGTGGAGGCACTGGGATTTCAGGAGGCAGCAGAATGGTACACTGGTCAGTGTCATTATTATTGACCTGTGATGGTGGATGGCCTTGGAGGGAGCTGAGAGGTAACTCAGACCTCTTGTCTTCAGGACACATAAAGCAAACATACTCCTTCTCAGCAGCTGGAGACTTAGAGACATCCCAACTCATCAGCCTCATGCGTTTGGGCATCAAATGTTCCTCTTCATCCTCCACAGAAAAAGCAGTAGAATATCTGCGCTTTCTGCAGAGACCTAACTCTGCAGTGGGTGGAGGTCTCGGAGGCAGAGGAACATCAGTAGGACACATGAAAAAGATCACGTCATCATCCAGGGATGAACGATCGTTTTTCAAATCTGGATGCATGATCTTGTCTGTGTCCTTCGACTGAAAGCTGGCATCAGCAGGTGGTGGACTTAGGAGCTCACATGCAGGTGCGCTGATAGGTCGGAACATGAAAGCGGGAACTTCATTGTCCAGAGCACAACGGTCTGCACTGGATGAGCGTGGGAGCTTCTCCTTTGCCTGTGGAGGAGGCAGACTTTGACTTTGTGTTGCAGAGGAACATTTAAGTCATCTGACGTTTTGCTCTGTTACATATTATTATTGTTGTTGTTGGATTTTTCTTTAAAAATTCACACGATTTAATGTTTAGAAACAGACACAGTGAAGGGTAACTTACCACAGCTCGAGCCATTTTAGGCGTCTGTCAAGGCAAAGACGCAGGATTTGGTTTCTCTGTGTAAGATTACAGGACAGTTGTCAGTTTCATTTTCAAGTCAGTTGGATAAATTCATATCAAACTTCTCAAACTGTATCATTAAAGCATTGTTTAGGTGGACAAATATGAAAGATATGAAGATAAAAACAGTAACAGCTGGCAATCAAGGGAAAACAACCTTACGAAAAAGGTCTTAATCATTATTGTTTAAAAGTAAATCTTTCAGTCCTTACTTCAGTGATTGTTTGAAGTCTCTGTGCTTGTTGTCAGTCGCAGATTTGTGTAAAATATTTGCAGTTTGTGAATAAAGTTTGCAGGAGCTCCAAAGTTTGTCTGTTCAATACCAAAGTAATGAGGAGACTGAGTGCAGGTTTGGAATCCTCAGTGACAGAAGAATGCAGCAATGTTTGAATTTGAATTTGTTATTGTTTTATTAACAACAACTACCAGGATCATACCATAGCAACACAGTGATGCCCAATCAAATGTCAGGTACAAGGGATAGCCCACATACACATCCAACAGCACAGTAAAGCAATGGGCACCAATGCCACCAGTCAGGCCTTAAAAATACCTGAGTTATATAACAGCACACTGACAGTGTCTCATCCAAAAATATAAAATGTATAAATACAGTTAATATCATTTTCATTTAAATTTTATTTAATTCTCTTCATATACGGCCAAACAGATGTCTCAAGTCGTCACTGTTACAACATAGATAAACATGAACATGAAATCCATTATTTAATTCTCTTCCATTCACTCCAGTTCAATTCAATAGCTATATAGATGGATAGACAGATACTGTATTATATACTATATTGATTCCAAATGGAGAATTAATGTGTTATATCACCAGGATAATGAATTCAAGTAGTACAATCTCCAATAAACAGACAACACAGTTCAAGTTCAAAGTGCAATATGTGCAGGATCCAGGCTTTATATTGTAAGATGCAAAATGTTTATATATACATAATATTGTTGAAAAAATAAAGAAAGTTAAAAATCAAAATAAGTTTATTGTCACTGTGGCTGATGTGATTGCAATATGAACCCGGAAGCAGACAAGGGAGAGATGGAACTGAATCTTAACAAAAAAACAAACCATTTATTAGGTTGAAAAACACGAACACAAAACAAGGCCCAGCAAACAGGAGCGGAAACTAAAACTAAAACCTATCCTGGGAATAACTCGGTATGACTATGACAACTATGACAAGAAAAACATGAACATGAATCCGAGGAGGTGCATGCGAGAAACTCTGATGAAAAAACATGAACATGAACATGGACCTAAACAGAATCAGGAGATAACCTGAAACCCGGAATAACGTGAACGGAGGAAAACGCACCAACACTGCCCAGAGGAAGACAGCAGACTTAAATACACAGAAGAGAAAGGAGGGAAGTGGAAACACAGCTGACACAAATGAACCTGACACCACAGGGGAAGCAAAATGAAACACACTGAACATGGAAACACAACCCTTTCATAATAAAAGACGAAACAAGGAGAGACGTGGACGTGTGATGGGCTGAGTTGCCAAATGGCTGGTAGGCTTTTAGCTAGGCTTTAGCTTCAGCCAAGTGGAAGCTAAATTGGCTAGTCATTCATATGTAAATTAGGTTGTTACCTGAGAATTCTGGAGGGGAGTGGGGGTGTGTGAATGATTGCTGATTTCTAACTGCCAACTGCCTCTTTGTTTGTCTGGGGGGGAGCTGCTAAAAGCGGTGAACTTCCTTTTGTGTTCGTCTTGATGCATTCTCAATCATCCAGGAAAATAAATCTCCAAAAGTCACCAACTTGGAGTGGTTAGTTTCCTGAGCCACAAGGAAACTTGTGTTTCAGTTTGCCATCTTAGGGAGAAGGAGGATCATCACAGTTTTGGTGGTTGTATGAACTTAGAATGCATAAACTAATAATTTGTTTTAATTAAAAAACTTTCCCTCTGTCATTTCCTGAGTGTTTCAAAATAAAAGTCCTCTCTTTCATGTTTTGAATGTGAGGCTCTTCCTGTGATGCCTTCAAATCTGTTTCAGTCTGCAGATTTTTACATTTCAGACCCAAAGTGACTCAAACATTTACTTAAAAGAGGTTTTTGTTCGTCTGGGTTTTCCTGCTCAGCAGCGCTAAACAGGCAAAAGCAGAAACACACAAACAGAAAGAAACAGGAAAATATGTGTTTCTGTGAACAATGCAGCAGCAAAATGAAAGACCAGGATTTATTTTTAATGATTGACCAGTGTTGGGTAAGTTACTTTAAATTAGTAACTTAGTTACATTACTAGTTACTTCTATCAAAAGTAACTCAGTTACTTCAAGTTACTCGTTACTTTCAAAGTAACTAGTTACTAGGGAAAGTAACTTTGGTTTTACTCAGAATTCTCTTGTTAATGTGTTGCTTCCATAACTTTGCCAGTCTTCTAGCTTGCTTACCTGCCACAAGTGCACTGTGCCACCTACCAATAGAAAGGAAAAGATAATGTGCATATTTCCACGAGAGAAATCCCACGCCTGGACCGCCGTTGACCGCCACCATGATTCTAGCCTACGTCACAGCCTCATGTGCGCCTTTTACATCCAACACAAAAACTGCAGTCGTGGTGCTTTCGATTGTACTCAGAACTCGGAAATTCTGCCTTCTGAATAGGAAGATGTAGGTAACACCAGACTGCAGATGAGCTGCATACAGAGCTGGACTGGGACAAAAAAATCAGCCCGGGCATTTTGACTAGAGACCGGCCCACCATTATAGCAAAAATCCTAAAGCCTTTGAATGAAAACAAACGCTGCTGTGACAGTGATGCTCACTGTCTTGATGGTGTATATGCATCAATCTATCAATCGTTTGTTGTAAGACTCAGATAATTATTTTTTAAAAGCGAGACATTTTAAATGAGAATAAGATAGAAAAGTATTTCCTTGTGCCCCCCTTTCCCTGTTAATGCCCTACCTGGCCCCCCTGGCAAAACTTTGCTAGAGCTGCCCCTGCACAGTTACCAGCTGTCAGCTACCTAAAAAAGGATCCTGGTGTTATTTGTCTCTCAGAAACAGTTCATAACTTCCCTTCAACTCATTCATGTCACCTAAAAGGTAAACCTGTTTCTCCATCACTGTTCAGCTCTGATGATTCAGTAAGGACATCTCCTGGTTTCATCTTCATGTTTCCCTCTCACCACATAACCAAACCGACATCATGACCAGCAGCTTTTTTGCAGCTGTGGCTCCAGCAAACATCAGCTGATACTAGAAATTAATATGAAATAAATTCTAACAACAGCTGATCAAGCTTAAACGTGCTGCTGTTGTTTAACGTGAACTCCGCTGGTTTCCTCTTTCTAATGCAAAGTGGGAGATAAACAAACAAGAGAGCCGATCAGCTGATCATTGATCAGTTTTCATGATTGAAGTAGCAACAGGAGAGGGAGGGGGGAGAATGAAAGAAGAAGAGGCAGCTGTGCAGCAAAGACAGAATAACTCCAGCTTTGTGCCTTTTTCATTGTAGCTGAATTACGGGACTAACTGTTCCTTTTCACCTCAATAAGAAATGCGTAATATTTTCTCTGAATACCAGATGAGACGGTTGGCAATTCTAATAACTTATGAACGAAATAAAGTTCAACATCATTAACTTCATAGCACCACCCAGCTGTATAGAAACTCTGTCATGCTAGCTAGTATGCAGTACGGAAAAAGTCAGAATAACAAAAATAAACTCCACCTAAACTTGGTTTATATCTGACCCAGAGAGACTGCAGGTCATAACTTCTTACCTGAAGTTCAGTTCACACTTGGACCGGCGGCCGCCTCGGGTCTCTTTTCCTTCTGAGTCCCCCTTTCCCTCCTCCACCTGCTGGCTTCCACCACTTGCTAATGTTACTGAATCTGTGGAAGCTCCGCAACAGCCACCACACGAAGTAACGAGTAACGAGCCTATCTAAATCCCAGTAACGACTAACGCGTTCCTGATTTTAGCATAATAACTAGTTACCGTGCTCGTTACCACAATAATAACGTAGTTACTGTAACACGTTACTTAATAACGCGTTAGTCCCAACACTGTGATTGACAAAAACATTAAATGATCATGTTTATTTTCACATCAATGTTCCATCGGTCCTTCTTTTAGAATAAGTTTAGAAATGAAAAATACTAATAACACACCAGGAAAAAGCCAACAGCACGAGTCCTGAAAGGCTTAAAGAGAAAATAAACGCACAAAGAATGAAACAAAAAGGCACAAAACCTCAAAACAAGAGTGAATTAAATCTGAGCGACACACAAAGATGCTAAAAGCCCCAAACATGAACCTGTGAGGTCATTAATACCTGTGTGTGTGCATGTTTACATGTCTTTGTGGGGACCAAAATGCCCGTCCCCACAAGTTTGAAGACATTTTTGAGACTCAGAATGTGGTTTTAGTGTCAGGGACAGTCAGGTCAGGGTTAGGCATTCAGTCTTAATGGTTAGAGTAAAAGGCTGAGGAGAGCATGATGTCAAATAGATGTCCCCACAAGGATATGAAAACACAACCGTGTGTGTGTGTTACTGTGAATTTGTGAAACAAGTGAAGATTTCAGAATCAGTGAGAAATGTTTCACTTCCTGTTGGTGAAGAAGAGCAGACTCCTCTTCAGCCACAGAAATGAAGAAGCTTTTATTTTGTCAGCCTGACAAACACGAGCTCAGCCACGAGCAGAGGCGACCCTGCAGAGGTGAAGGTCACAGTCAGAATCAGCGCCAGAGAACCGCACAAGGACGGCCTCATTGGTCACGGCTGAGTTCATTATGTGATGGTAACAAGCTGATTATTACAGAACAGGAAACACACGTCTGCTCATCAAACACCAGCTGCTGCTGCTTTTATCAGTCTGACAACAAAACCTCACAAGAAAGAAGTTTTTGTGAGTTTGCAGCGTTCCTCTAAACTGAAAACTAAAACAGACTGAAAATGGGAACATGCACCCACACTCGAGAGTCAGGCAGCTTAAATGTGTTTGTCTTCATCTGTAGTTACGTTTCATTGGCTGGAAATGTGCTAACTGGAATCATTCATGAGTCCAGATGAACAAAAACAAGTGTTTACTGCTCCACGCTGCACGAATCTGAATCAAAATCACTCAGACGCGCCCACGTAGGCATTCCACTAAAACCATGTGACCACCTTCACCTTTAAACCTGTCGTGAATATAAATTTAGACTTTTCACTTTATTTTGAAAGAACAGATTTGCAGGAAGTGCGGCTGCTGCAGAAACTCTTCACTTTTCACTGGCTTTAATCTTGAAGGTTTCTCCAGATGTGGAACATTCATGCTAAACATTCAACATCTGACGACCGTCTCCGTGTAAAACACTGACAAACTCAAACTTTATACGGTAACTGACAGATTTATTCCTCCATTTTCAGGCATTTCACAATGAACTTGGATTAGTTTGATGATTTTATTCACGTTGGTGAATAAAACCAGCCAAGAGGCTGATTCCTGCAGAGGAGGAGGCAGAGTGGAGGAATCTGCAGGTTCTGTCTCTAACACACAACCAGAGCTTCAATCATAACGAGCACATAATAAAACCATGATCCCCCCTGATCGACTCTTTTAGCCTGTTTCCTCTGGATCGAACAGGATCTAACAAACCCCAGCTTCTGCTGGGACACTGGTCATCATGGGAGGAAAAAGATGGCTGCCGTGTTGCCGTTTCCTGTCTTACACCAGCATTATACTTCCTGTATCTGTGGGTCTGAGTTTTTAATCAGAGGATGAACTTAAAGCTTTCAGTCTGCTCTACAACCCACCACCTATCCACACGTCTGCTAAGTGGACTGGAAATCAGTAAAACTTCTACCAGACTTTAGTAAATATTGCATTAAGATGAGCAGACAGATTTTAATCTCAGCATCGTGCACACAGATTTTTCAGGACACTGGAAGAGTTCCTGCCGTGGATTTAGATGTTAGTGTTGTGTGGATGATCCCATTCTGTCATCTTTGTGTTACTAACACTGATGCTTTTACACTTTAGGACCCTCGAGACCTCTGCTGCTCAGCCGTCCTGATCGCTGCCTCCACTTTAACCAGAGGCTGTAACCTCTGATCATTTCACCTGCACCGACAGTAAAACTCTTCTCCAGAACCAAACGTGCCATAAACCCGTCACAGCTTCATCATCAGCTCAGTCTCAGCAACATGCAGACGACCGAGCAGCAGAAACTCTGCAGGGAACGTCTGAAGTCTGTTCTTCAGTTTTCCCAGCTCACTGTTTATTGAACATGAGACAGAAAAATAACTTCACCTTTAATGTGAAACTTTTATCACCTGTGACATGTTTGCAGGAAGTTTTCATGCTGTGATTTAGTGTCACATCCATAAATATCACACAAGGTAAAAACTACAAGTCCCAGCATCCTCTGTGTTTAGGGAGGAGCAGTGAAACAATGTACATTTCAAATCCCTTTAATTTTAAATATGTTTATATTGTCTATCCTGTAAAATAGTCAGATGTCTATTCATATTAATGTACAGAATTCACCTGCTTGCTGCTACTACTGTACATTCACCCAATATATATATATATAATGTTCTTCCTCTACCCCCCCCAATTTTTGCACATGTCGAGGAGCGTGTCAGGCTACATTTCACTGTGTGTTATACTTATATAACTATGCATGTGGCAAATAAAGAACCTTGAACCTTGAACCTTGAAAGTGAAAGTGTTGATCCTCCGTTCAGAGCAGCAGGAGGAGGAAGGTGGAGCTGAGGCAGGTGAGTGTTAACATGAATATGTTTCTTCTTATGACATAAAATAATTCCACGCTGTTCGTGTCTGTGGGTGAAACGTGAGGCCGGTCGGCTCCTCTGAGCGCTGGTTTCCTGTAAGTAGAGAGGAAGTGAGTTTAGCTGAGAGAGCAGGAGGAGAGTGAGAGCTGTGCTGAGGCAGGTGAGTGTTAACACCGCTCTGACATTACTGTGTCTCTGTGGCGGGAACAACAGGCTCCGTCAGTGGAGGCAAAAATAATCAGACTTTGGTTTTTCAAAGGAAACTACTTTATGTTGGGAGAAGCCGCGCGCTCATTGGATAACGGCTTGTCAATCTCAAGTTATTAGCCAATGAGCGCGCAGGTTCACAGTAAGACCCGCCCTTATCACGACGTCTTTTAAAAACTAAAATGGCGACAGAAACTTTTTTTTTTTTTTTAATTAAACTTTATTTACAAACAACAGTATAACATACAAGGCACCATAATTAATCCGATTATGTTACATCCTTGGTTGAGCATCAGAGGCGGAGCCAGATATTTGAAACACCCGGGGCTTAGCCCAAAGAGTAGTATGCATGTGGGATTTTTTTTTTTTTTTTTGGGGGGGGGGTAGAAATGACTGAAAGATTAATAGGCTCTGTTCAAAAAAGAATGACTTCATATAGGGAAAAATCTATATCACATGTGCAGGACACCTTAAACTAGTTTTTTAATTAAGCAGCAAGGCAGAACAAGGTCAGGGCTGTATCAAGACACGAGGACTAAACCCCAATTCAACCAGACCCAGAACTGATCCAGAATTAAAACAGGACTACAACAGTTCAAAATCAGGACTACTGAGGACTTAACCAAGACAGAACCACAATCAGAACTAGATGATAGCACTAAAAATCATCATAGACCTGCACTACACTTGTTTTTTAATTCTACCAAAGTCCACTATTTAGATTGAGAAAAGTTTATATAATTATTTAGCCTTGTTGTGCGAACAAGCTGCATAACTTAATAAATACAGAATTTGAAAAATAACAAACCTAAAAAGAAACACTAGGTACGAGATACATGAGGACCTATGATACGCTGATACTTTTGGTAAACGACCATGTGACTAACATGCGTGTCTCACCTGCTCTTGTTCATCTGTTCTGTCCTCGTTCTCCTCTCTCTCCCTCTTTGTGCTGACAATCATCAAATATACAGTTGAAACCAGATATTTACTCTTCAGATAAAAACACTTTTTTAATTGTAACATCAAATCAGACTAAATGTTTATTTTTTTAGATTGATAAATATAAAAACATATTTGTTAACTTTAAGAGTAAAGAGAGAAACTATCTGTATTTCTTAATAGCAAATGGCACCAAATTGTATTCAAATTGAGCCACACTTATGGAGCTCCACAGTTCTTTTTCTGGTGTTTTGGTTGATATCTCTTGATGTTCCCATGTCAAAGAAACAGGCTCTGTGTTTTGCCTTATATGCATCCACAGCTGTGCCACCAATTTACTCACATGGACTCTACTAACCTATCAGAAGCTTCTTCAGCTCAGAATGGAATCGTCTGGAGTTTTCTTATTAATTAACAATAAACTTAGTGTATATGTACTCCTTAATATGATGAAAGTGATAATAAATAGACAGCTCTGTCTCTCTTTATTCTGACATTTAACTAATTCAAAATATATTTCAATATTTATCTAAAACAAAAGTTTACTCTAAATTGATGTTGTACAGTAAAAATGTTTTATGTTTTCTCCCTAAAGTGTATGTAAATATCTGGTTACAAATGTGAATATCCTGCTGTGTACTGAAATCCCTCTTGTTTTGCATAGAAATATACTGAACAACATACAAAGCATAATATATAAAATAACATTTACCTGAGTTTTTTCTTTGAAAGAACCCTCTAATGTCCATTCTTATATTTCAGTACATAACTGAAACCGATTTAGTCGGGGAGGGTAAGAACTGAAAATATGAAATAAACACACGTAAGCTAAGACTCTCTAAAAAATAGCATTTGTTCGGCTTTTCATTTCGCCATTTGTTGATTCACTCGAAGAGCAAGTAACGTAATATTGGTCAAGTGATCAGTTTGATATCAATCTTTCGTGATGCACCGTCATATTTACATTATTTGTACAGTACGAATGATTTTCTTTGGTACCTGGTCAAACTTCAGCTCTCCTTAGTATGGCTGGCTGCGTTTCTCCAACAGCGCACTCACTGCTGGCAGCAGCTGCCCCGCCCCCTCGCTCAGTCGCTTAGTGCCTGAGCTCGGATCATACCAATATCAGGGGGGATTCACGCACAGTCATAAATTCCCACAGTGTGCACTATGTGCTTCGAATATTGTGTGTACTTTTTGTTTTATACAGTTGTCAGCCAGGCATCTAACTATGAAAAATTACACTCCAAAAGACCCCGGGCTTCTGACAAAACAACCCGGGCTTAAGCCCAGTAAGCCACCCCCACGCTCCGCCCCTGTTGAGCATTATAGCAAAACAAACAAACAAACAAAACGACCAAAAAAAAAACAACAACAACAACAATAAGCACAAAGCAGTCATTGAAGGACTTGAACCAAAGGCAAAAAATAACGTGCAAAAAAAGGGCAGTCGTGATTATAAAATAGGGAGTTTTTTTTTAACATAGATTAAACTCTTTAAATAAAACAACAAGTTTATGGGCTTTCTTGTTATTCACAAGTTTCAGCGATTTAGCCCAGAGTCTAAAGTCATTCAGCCATCTGTTTATACATGGTTTAGCTTTAAAGTATCTGCATTTGTGAAGAAAAAAATTTCCCATTAACAAAATCGTCCTAATCAACAGGTCAAAATCTGCATTCTCAGCAAGTATTCCAAATTTTATTACTGTCACTGTCAAATGTGGTAACTGAATTCTCCTGTCCAAAAATTAGTAGTAAGTCCATCTGTCCCTGGGGACTTGTTTAATGCCATTTTCATGACCACCAAATCCAGGGCCCTGTTTCAGGAAGCCGGTTTAGTGGAAAAACTGAGTAAGTATACCCTGAGTTAACGAAAACTCTGGGTTTTCGGTTTCACAAAGCGAGTTCAGCTGCAGCCTGAGTGAGTCACTATGACGACACACTCCGTGAAGCTAACCTGCCCCCTAGCAGGTTTACTACAACTAACCCTGACTGTCTCCGCCCCTTTGTCGGAAACCTGACAGTAGGAAGTGTCGGACATGGCGTGCCACTTCCTTGAAGAGCCAGTAGATCGTGAAGCCCAAATTCTCCGCAGAGCTCTCCGCCGGGAGAGAGTGATCAGAGCGCGTTTGGACATTTTATCATTTCCTGATGATTTTCTGTGCGAACGTCACCGTTTCTCAGCACAATCTATAATTTATTTGGATAACATCCTCAGGCCATATATTACGCATGTGACACATCGCGGACATGCTCTCAGTTCATTGCATATTATTTGTATTGCACTTCGGTTTTTTGCAAACGGGAGCTTTCTGTATAATATTGGTGACGCTGAGCACGTTTCCAAGGCTACCGTCTGTCGGGCAGTCAGGAATGTTACAGTTGCACTGAAACGTCTCCTGTACTCGTCTGTGGTGTTCCCCGGTCACAGACCCACAAGATTTATCAAAGAGGGATGCCACAAAATTGCAGGTATCAGGATGAACAAAACGTAATGTATGATGTGGTGATACTTGGACTACTACTTAAATTGCACATTTATTTTCAGGGTTCCCAGGCGTGATTGGCTGTACAGATGGCACTCACATTCCAATCATTGCTCCTTCAGTAAATGAAGGAGACTATGTGAACAGGAAGTCTTTCCACAGCATTAATGTACAGGTACATAGTTCCCTGTAGCATGTCAAACTAACAAATTATTTCATTATAGTAATGGATGCTAATTTGTGTTCTCTGCACTGTGAAGATCATATGTGATGCTGCCAACATTATCACAAATGTGGAAGCCAAGTGGCCAGGCTCTGTCCATGACTCACAAATATTCCGTGAATGTACACTGAGCACAAAATTTGGACATGGTGAGTTGAGAATACTTTAAAATATATAAAGACCAATTGCTTCAGGGACATTTGAACTGAAGTGTACCCTTCTGTCTTAGGAGAGTTCACTGGCTACTTGCTTGGTGATAGGGGGTATCCATGTTTACCCTATTTGCTTACCCCTTACCCTGACCCTGAACCGGGCCCACAGCAGCGATATAATCTGGCTAATTGCAGGACAAGAGCCAGAATTGAAATGACTATCGGAATGCTTAAGGCCCGGTTCCAGTGCCTGCAAAGACTCAGGGTCACCCCAGAAAGGGCATGTGACATTATTGTGGCATGTGTGATTCTTCACAACATTGCCACAATTAGAGGAGAACACTGTCCTTCTGAACCAAACATCAGCAGTGATCCAAACCATGAACATCCTGACCCTCCCACGGACATACAAGATGGAAGCGCAGTCAGAGACACCATATGTCACAATCATTTCCTTTGACCCATCACCTCAACATGTTGAAAGAAGAATAAACAGATTTTTTGTTCAACTGGCTTTATTGGTCGCCTGTATTTCCTGTACACAAAGTATTAAAAGATGTAAACCTCATAAAGTGTCTCTGTTGCTTCCTCCTCTGTAACAGCTGTCAATGTTTCTTCATTATTTTCCTGTAGTAAAGAAATAAACAACATTGCTGTTCTACTGTAAACTCATATAATCTGTGGAGTATTACTCACAACTGCATGTTGGTCTGGCTCAACAGGAGGCTGCACCAGATGCAGTACACCACCACCATCAACTGATAGAATATGAGGTTTATACAGGTCACTTATAACTTACAAGGGACCAAATGGCAATTAACAAACATACCAAGCACCTTACACTTCATTGTCATTATGCTCTCAAAGACAACCAAGACTGAGGGAAGGCAAAATCAGTAGGAAAATAACTTCACTACAAAATAATCCATTATGGTAAAGAGTTTATCAAATGAATGAGTAGCACTGCGAAGGTGACTGTGAAGAAAGGACGTATGCACATCATGTATTATTTTGAATTTACCCCCTATGTAGGCACTTGTGTCTTGCGGGGTTATTGACTCAGAGGATGTCCCCGCAGAGATGCCTTCGGCCACAGGGCGCCCACTGTTTTGGCTGAGGGCCAACTGCTCAGCCTCTGTGAGTGGTGGTGGTGGAGGACCCCCACCTGTTTTTCGGGCCTCCGCTTTTTTTCTGTTGGCTATAACGGGCCACATTTGAGCATACAGAGTAAGCAAATATGTACTTGTAATGTGCTCAGATAATTTCAATAAGTGCTTACAGAAAGAAAATTAATGTAGCCTCTAACTGCAATTGATTTACATGGGACAAACAGACCAAGCACTATGGCTCATAATACAATTACACCTTACCTGTTTGGACTATATTTTTATATTTCATTTTTACTTGCTGCCAGGCACGTTTGGGGCCTGTTGGGTTGCACCTGCGCTCACATCACGTCACAAAATAAAATGTATAAAATAACATATGATAAAATAACGTGTTAAATGGGTGGAAATCCCTCGATCAATGTTTATATTAACACTCACGCATTGACTCTGTCGGCTATGTTTTGCCATGCATGCTCCCTGTCTTTTGCAGCTGTGGCTAACTTTACTTTTTTCCGCGGAATTTGCATGTTATCGGCATATGCTGCCATCAGAATTTCGGCCTCAAGCGCTGTGAAATACATTGACCGCGCCTTCTTTCCCTCCGTCTCCATGGTGACTCGCTTAATCTGTGCTCCGCTTATCAGGGCTTTATGTATCCTCGTCCGCGCGCTTCACTTGGGGTTAAAGCAACTCCGCGTTGACTGAACTAATTGTTATCAGTCTTTCTGGAACGGAATATTCCGAGTTGGACAGTTCGGGGTTACTCAACCGTGAGTGTCGTTTTTCACTCTGAGTTTTCCAAACCGGCTTCCTGAAACAGGGCCCAGTTCCTCAATTTTAAACTCTGAATCCCACAGATCTTTGTAAGGCTTGTCAATACATGGGATGAGATTATGAATCTTATCAAAGAAACTATCAGAATCAGCTGCTGAATATTCTGAGGAGTACAATTTGGAATAAAAAGTGAAGACTTCCTTTTCAATCTTTCTGAAATCTTTACATTCAGTCCCATTTATCAACAAGCTTGAGATTAGATTTCTCTGCTGTCTACACTTTTCCAGCTTACTAAAATATGATGAGTTCTTTTCTAGTGATGGGTCGTTCGCGAACGAAATGGCTCTTAGAGCCGGCTCTTTGAAGTGAACGACGGGAGCCGGCTCCTTATTGGGAGCCGTGGGGTTTTTTTTTTCTTTCTCTTGCCCTCTCACTAACCTTTTTCGCTTAATGCCACACCTGAGCCTTGTGTTTGCGCTGAGCAGAGGGGGGAGGGAAGCAAACACAGCTGTGCGTTTGTGCCCCTCCCGCCTCTGCTCAGCGCTGGGCAGAGGGGGGAGGGGCGGTAGTTACACTCACAGCAGCAGTAGAACACGAACAGAGCAGGAGGGAGAGAGAGAAAGAGAGCAACAACAAGAGACAACGTCGTCAATTTAGAAAGGTACAGTAAAGAAAATGAGTGAAGCAACCAAGAAAACAAGCAAAATCTGGAACCACTTCAATTTTATTGACAGTACAAAGGCAGAGTGTAGAGTCTGCAAGAAAAGAATTTCATATAGAGCTGGCTCCACAAACAATATGAATAGGCAAGCAGGAAGGCTCTCTCCCAAAAAATCATCCCAGGCATATATGAAAGAGAACGTGCATCACTGCAAGAGAGGGTTAAAAAAGCCACAGCAGTGTGTCTAACAACTGACAGCTGGACATCCCAAACCACCACATCCTTCTTGTCAGTTACGTGTCACTTTATTGAAAATTATAAAATGGTATCCTGTCTTCTGGATTGTTTTGAGTTCAGTGACAGACACACTTCTGAGAACTTAGCAGAAGAGCTGCTCAAAGTGGCAAAAGAGTGGGATGTGGAAAAGAAAGTGGTTTGCTGTGTTACTGACAATGCAGCTAACATAACAAAAGCAATCAAAATCCTGAAATGGACCCACCACCCATGTCTTGCGCACACAATTAACCTTGTTGTGAGAGATGCTTTGAAGGTGATGAAGCCAGCTGTGGACAAAGTGAAGGCAATAGTGGAATTTTCCCACAGGAGCACAACAGCCACACACAAGCTCAAATCTACCCAACAACAGATGGGCATGCCTGAGCTAAAGCTCAAACAAGAATGTATCACAAGGTGGAACTCAACCTTTCATATGCTAAAACGGATTCTGGAGTCCAAGGATGCTGTCATCTCTACCCTGGCAGTTATCAATGCACCGGTTGACCCTCTGAGCCATGAGGAATGGGAGGTACTACAGCAGGCATGCACTGTTTTGGAGCCATTTGAGCAGGTCACCGTGGAGATCAGTGCAGACAGGTGAGTGTGCAAATGTTATTGCATTATTATTATTATTAGTAGTAGTCGTAGTTAGTTGCATTGCTGGTATGAAAAGTAGATTAGACATGATCATAAA
The DNA here is from genome assembly GCF_057381915.1 of Diplotaxodon limnothrissa. Lineage (NCBI taxonomy): Eukaryota > Metazoa > Chordata > Actinopteri > Cichliformes > Cichlidae > Diplotaxodon > Diplotaxodon limnothrissa. The sequence goes on along the minus strand of NW_028188555.1, from coordinate 1,374,802 downwards.
TAATAATATACTGCTGAATTTTAAAAAAGCATAATTTTGAAACTTGTTATGTACTCTTTTTCAGCCATGTCACAGCCTCCAAAATGTTAATCCTGTGCAAGGGTCTGCAGAGAGTGACAGCTGAACACCAAACCAGAGTAACTACTGGAAAAGTGAAAGAGTTGGTGGATGCTCTCTGTGCATCCATGGACAGAAAATTCCACAGAATGGAATATAATGCTGTTCTCTCTGAAACCACCATTCTTGATCCAAGATTCAAGAAGCTGGTCTTTAATGACAACAGAGCGGTGGATGAAGCTCTTCAGAGAATAACTGCAGCAGCAAGATCCAGCCAACCAACTCCACTGCCAGGGAACCAAGAGGGAGAAGAGGCAGAAGAGGATGAACAAAAGGAGCAACAAGCATCTGCTGTTTGGAGGTTCTTTGAAGAACGAGCAAATAGAGACACTACCAGAAGGAATCCCTCAGCAGATGTAATACTGGAAGTGAGATCCTACATTGATGAGCCCCTTTGCCAGAGAAGTGCAGATCCACTGAGCTGGTGGGAGAAAAAGGCTTATACTTATCCACGTCTTACCCAGGTGATGACACGGAGACTTTGCATTGTAGCAACATCAGTCCCCTCAGAGAGAATCTTCTCCAAAACAGGACAGATAATGAATGACAGAAGAAACCGGATCAGCTCCTCAAAGCTAAGGCACTTGATATTCCTGAATGCCAACCTTTCCGTCAATTAAAGATCTGGTTGTTCATGTTTTCTTTTTGTTTTGCATATTTTAATTGATATTTTATTGTGTTGTGGTTTGTAGTGTTTTGTGTTCTTTCGTTTTGAATTGGTTTAAAAGGAAAAAAGCTGAAAATTTAAAAGGAAAAAAGTTGAATTGTAAATAGTTGGTTTTTGTACTTATAATTTATTTTTTTTTACATTTTGTGTGCTGTGAATAAATACAAGAATATTTATATGATAAACATTTATAAATAAAAAAGACATTTTTTACATTAGTAGTTCATTGTGTGCATGATTTTATATTGTTGTTAATAATAAATTACTTAAAGCAATAAAACAACCTGAAGAGCCGGTTCGGAGCCGAAAGAGCCGGCTCTTTTTAGTGATCTGAGCCGAAAGAGCCGGTTCTCTAAAAAGAGCCGGAAATCCAATCACTATTCTTTTCACCTGCCTCAATCCACTTGGCTCTCGATCTTATAAAGGCACCGTGGGCTTTCTCTAGGTAAAGATCGTCCAATTTAGTTTGTGACTCCATCAATTTATTCTTCTCTTGCACGTTTAGTTTTTCTTTACTACAGCACTGAGTTATTTCACGAAGTAAATTACTTTCATATTCCCGTTTTTCCCTGTTCAGTTCTTTGCAGAATTTTATAGTGAATTCTCTGATTTTGAATTTAACAAATTCCCATTTCTGTATATTACCCACTACTGAGTCATCATTTTTTATATCTGTAATTATATGTCTAATTTTATCACAATACTTGTCCTTATTTAAAAGGCTGGCATTAAATTTCCAATATCCTCTGCTACTACGTCTCATCCTTGTTGGTTCTAAGACAAGATCAATGAAACAGTGATCAGAAAGGGGTGCATTGGAGATTTTAGATTGTGAAGTACACCTCAAAATGTCATCGCTCACTAACCAATAATCAAGTCTTGACCTGCTTTCTCCATTAGGTTTAAACCAAGAATAATTCTTAACTCCAGGATTCAAACTTCTCCAAATGTCTGTAAAATTATTATCACTAGAAAAGTTCTCAATAATGTTATTCTGTTGCCTCCTTCCTAAGCGAGGAGGCCATCTGTCCATCCATTCATCTGGTGTCATGTTCCAGTCTCCTCCTACTAGGATGTAATCTGTGGGGTACATAACTTTAAACTCTGAAATAACATTTGTTAGATTTTCCAATAGACTTTTATTTTGACCCTCATTATTATGTCCATAAAGATTTGTAACAATTAGAAATATACCTTCGCTCTTCAAGACTGCAGTTAACCAATGACCCTCACTATCAGCTTTATATGTTATAATCTCCCCTGGGAACTTATTAAAACAAATCGCCACACCTCCAGATCTGTTAGATCCATGACTGAAAAGAATCTTGTCTCCCCACTGATTAGCCCAAAAGGTAGCATCGGCATCCACAGAGTGAGTTTCTTGTAAAAACAGACAATGACATTTTTGCACCTTGCAAAATAAAAAAAGTGCCTTTCTCTTAACAATTTCCTTCAAACCCCGAACGTTTAATGAACCAAAAGAAATTTTTGAGTGAACCATAATAAGAATATGCTAAGAAAATAACTTTTTTTAAAAAAGAAAAGAAAAATATATAAATATGAGTTTAAATTGTAACACTTGTCACCAACTCAGTGACTAATAATCTTTAACTTTAAGTAGAACTCTTTTGTCCCATTAATAATATTCCACTGTATACAGTCTTACATCAAGTCTTTCATTCAACGTCGATGATCCTCCGTCCTTCGATGTATCCATGAGGACCCCGGAAAAAGGCCCGTTTCCCAGCCCGTCTGGCTTGTTCAATTTGCGGCCACAGCCGCCTCCTCTCTTCCCAGTCCTCCCGCGGCAGTACCTCAGCGAAGTGGAAACCCCCGTTCTTACAGACAGCCGAATCTTTGGTGCGACGCCAAATCTCCTCTTTAGCGTGTCTCAGAGCAAACAGAATGATGATATGTCGGACCTTGTTCTCAATCTTCTTCCCAACTCTATGCACCACATCCACAGATTCTTCAAGCTTTGATATCATATCAGGTGCGATCTTGCCAAGAATTCCAATAACCAGCGATCTGACATCGTCATCTCTTTTCTCTTCTAATCCTTTAATCCGGAGGCACCACCTCATTTTGTACCTTTCTTGCTCTCTCACTCTCTCCTTGAGATCGTAGTTATCTTTGGTCAACTGCTCGTTTCGTCTCTCCAACTCTTTAACCTTTTGTTTACATTCTTTCACCTCCTCCGAGTTGAACTGAACCGCTTTGGCTAGGCTGGCTAGCATCGTACTAGCTTGCTTGCATTGCACACTCAGGTCAGCTAGCTGCTCGTCCACTCTTTTTTCAAGGTTTAGAATCGCTTTCAATATAGTAGCATTGGAGACTTCGTCACTTTCACTTATCTCTGCTGACTTAACTTTCTTTTCTGCAGGCTTCTTACAAGGTGTAGATGGAACCGAATCATTGCCCCGTTCCCTTTTGCTCATCACTGCTACGTCCATTGCTACGTAGTCATGATCCGTTCCTTCTCTGCTGTCTTCCCTTCCATCACATGGCGATGTTGTTTCTTGTTTTTTGAGGTCGAGTTTGAATTTAGCAGGTTTAACTATACTTGGGGCAGTCATTTTACTACTTTCGAGTGGAAACAATAACGAACACAAAGTAAATTCTGGGACAAGTTCAACGAGCTCCTAATTTGTACGACTGCTCAACACGCCATCTTGCGCCACCACGGATGATGGCGACAGAAACTCTGGTCGTGTCTTTTTTTTTTAAAACTTTATTTAACAAACAATGAGTATACAACATACGAACAGATGAAGTATACAAAACAACAGAACATTAACACAAAAAGCCAAGGGTAAAAGAAAAAGGTAACAATTATAAGAATACACGCAAAAATTCACATACATATATTGTTTTGGGAGCCTTTTTGTTGGTGGAGTCTGATATTGATTGTATGTACATTTCCACATCCTTAAAATAATGACAGAAATATGGTGTTTTGTTAGTAAACTTACATTTATGGATAAAAAATTTAGCTAAAAGTATTAACAAATTTATCATAAAAAAACATTTATCATACTTCTTGGGGAACTTAAAGAAACAGAATAAAACATTTTCCCATCGTAAAGAAAACTCCCTTAAAATATGGACAATAACAAACCTGCTAAATTCCTTCCAGAATCTCTGTGTAAAAGAACAGTACCAAAAAAGATGTGTCACAGTTTCTGGATGATCCCCACAGAAAGTACAATTAGTATTAATGTCCCTTTTAAATTTTACCATGTAGTGACTGGCTGGATAACATTTATGTAGAATTTTAAATGAGACTTCTTTCACCTTATTTACAATCAAATATTTATGGGGGACCATCCAGACTGTCTTCCACTTGATATCTGGAACATATCGGTTCCAATAAGATATTACATATGGGAGAGAGACGATATCTTCTTGGAATAAACTACGTATTCTCTTATTGCTGTTACCAAGTTCCTGTGAAAAGCAGATTTTTCCTATTGGTGACTCAGCTGGATCAGGGAGAGCATAGGTGTCAAACTCTGGCCTGCGGGCCAAATTTGGCCCGCAGCCTAATTACATTTGGCCCGCGAAGCCATACCAAATTATTATTAGAGCTGGCCTACTGGTATTATACAGCTAATATATATATTGTTTAGTATTAAGCTTTGCTTGTTCCATATTCAGTTTTTCAGAAAAACTTGTTTGAGTCCATAAGAAGAGATTCATTCTTAAATCTGGAGGAAGATTTTTTTTTCAGTAAATATTAATGTTAGCCCGCGACCTTGTTCCAGTTTTGAATTTTGGCCCACTGTGTATTTGAGTTTGACACCCCTGAGGGAGAGTGACTGAGGTAGATATTGAGCTGTCAGTGTTTTTATATAATATTAAAGTCCCTGAGGGTATGGCACCAAGCACCATTGAGAATTCCTGAACACTGATTGGAAAATTATATAGTGCAATAAAGTCGTTGTAAGTAAGTAGTTGTCCCTCTTTATTAACCAGCTGAGCCACCAATAGGATCCCATTTTGGACCCAAGTTTCCAGGAAAAGTGATTTATTTTTCTATAAAATATCTCTGTTGTTCCAGATGAGGTATTTGTGAGGTGAGAAGTTGTGTTTATAAATGAGGGTCCACGCTAAGAGGACCTGCTTATGGAAGGATGAAAGCTTTACAGGGAGTTTCTCAACATTGTAATTACAATTTAAAACAAAATTAAAGCCACCAAAACGAGAGAAAATATAATGTGGTATAAAGTTCCAGATAGAGGTAGGGTTTTTAAGAAAATGTTTGGCCCAATTAATTTTGAAAGTGTTATTTAAAGTAGAAAAGTCTAAAACGTTAAGCCCACCTGATTCGTACTTATTCATCACAACAGTTTTTCTAATATAATGCGTACGGTTTTTCCATATAAAATTAAAGAGCATACGGTCAACATCTTTACTAATTTTCTTATCCAGATGTAAGGAGACAGCAGCATATGTTAATCGGGATATCCCTTCTGCTTTAGTAATTAACACTGTACCTTTCAAAGACAAGTCCCTTTGCAGCCACTGGTTGAACTTTTTTAGGGTTTTCTGTATAATTGGAGTGAAGTTTGAAGAGAATCTTGATTTTTGGTCTTTGGATATTAACAGATTGGGATTGGGGCTGCAGCTGCAGTAATGCGGACGCTGGACGCCGGTCAGTCGTGGTGAAGAGGGAGCTGAGTGTAAAAGCGAAGCTCTCAATTTACCGGTCGATCTACGGTCGATCTACGTCCCTACCCTCACCTATGGCCACGAGCTGTGGGTAGTGACCGAAAGAACGAGATCGCGGATACAAGCGGCAGAAATGAGCTTCCTCCGAAGGGTGGCTGGCCTCTCCCTTAGAGATAGGGTGAGAAGTTCGGCCATCTGGGAGGGGCTCAGAGTAGAGCAGCTGCTGCTCCACATCGAAAGGAGCCAGCTGAGGTGGTTCGGGCATCTGACAAGGATGCCCCCTGGGTGAGGTGTTTCAGGCATGTCCCACCGGGAGGAGGCCCCGGGGGAGACCCAGGACACGCTGGAGAGGTTATATCTCTCGGCTGGCCTGGGAACGCCTTGGTGTTCCACCGGATAAGCTGGAGGAGGTGGCTGGGGAGAGGGAGGTCTGGGCCTCTTTGCTTAGGCTGCTGCCCCCGCGACCCGGCCTCGGATAAAGCGGATGAAGATGGATGGATGGATATTAACAGTCCCAAGTATGTGACTTCTTGTCTAACAGAGATATTACAGATAGTATTTGCAGGGCAGTCTTTAATTGCTAGTAACTCACACTTTTTTAGATTTAGGCATAAACCAGAGGCCTCAGAGAAATCACTAATTTAGTAAGAGCTGGAGGGATTTGGTTTGCATTCTTCAAGAAGAGTGTGGTGTCATCGGCTAACTGGCTGATGATGAGCTCCTTATCAGCTATGGTGATTCCTTGTACAACACTGTTTGAAATATTAGTTGCAACAATTTGTGTACAAAGTAAAAATAAATATGGTGAAATAGGACATCCTTGGCGAATACCACGTTTCAGGTCAAATCTCGGGGTGGAGCCGTTAATCATTTTAATAGAACTATTGCCATTTGTGTATAAGGTTTTGACAGCTTTACAGAAAAACTTGCCAAAGCCAAATTTTTCCAAAGAGTGGAAAATAAATTGATGTTCAATTGTATCAAAAGCCTTATAAAAATCCAGGAAGAGAATGAAGCTATTGTCAGATACCAAATCAGAGTAATCAAGTAAATCCAAAACCAGTCTAATGTTATTAGAAATGTGTCTGTTTCTCATAAAGCCCGATTGTGTCTCATCAATAATTGTTTCCAAGACCTCTTTAATTCTGTTAGCAAGTATTAAAGCCATAACCTTATAGTCATTATTGAGCAGGGAGATGGGTCTCCAATTATCAATAAAGAGTAAGTCTTTGTTTGGTTTTGGAATAAGTGTTATGAGACCTTGAGTTAGAGAAGGAGGGAGGATGTTATTCTCTATACTTTCTGTAAAAACCTGCAGTAAAAATGGAGCCAGGAGATTAGAAAATGATTTATAAAACTCTGCAGTCAAACCATCTGTGCCGGGAGATTTATTGGCCTTAAGTGCAGAAATGGAATTACAAACTTCCTCCACAGTCAGAGGGCTGTCACAATAACTTCTATCTTCCACAACAATAGATTTTAGGTTTTTAATATTATTGAAAAATCCTGTTGAGACAGCCTCATTATATTTTGAGTTGTATAGTTTAGTATAGAATTCGGCACAGAAATGTGAAATTTCTCCAGGATTGTCAGAGACAATGCCATTAATATTTAGTTGATGAATAGAGTTTGTTTTTGATCTGTATTTTTCAAGTCTGAAAAAGTAAGCAGAATTTTGTTCGCCCTCCTCCAGCCACCTCTTCCTGGATCTTATGAAAGCACCCTCAGCCTTGCGTCGATATAAACCATCCAGTTTATTTTGAAGTTCTAGTAAACTTAATTTATCTTCCTCTGAGATTTCTTCTGGAGACTTCTGGTAATAAGAGGCAATTCTGCTTATTACTTCTTGTTCTTCAGCTTTCCTTAATTTAGCAATTTGACTCCCATATCTTCTCAATTTGCATGCTTCAAATTTAAAAAGTTCCCAATTGGTACAAAAGGACTTCTCTCTGTTAGCTTTGTTCCAATAATAAACAATTAATTTATTAATCTGCATGTTAACCATTTTATCTTTTAGTAAAGAATTATTTAACTTCCAATAAGAGAATTTATGAGGTATATTATCCAGTGTAAACATTCGGACGTTAATGTAAATTGCTCTATGATCAGTGAGGGGAGTGGCAAGTATATTAACAGTAATATTATCTTTATCAATACAGTCAGAAACAAGCCAAAAGTCAATACGTGATTGCCTGGATCCTGTCTTATTGCTCCAAGTAAAGAGTCTATCATCTGGAAATTTTTCTCTCCAAATATCCACAAGATTAAATTTTCCCATGAAATTTTTTAAGTTTGCACTGTATGAAGACTGCTGCCCTGGAGGCCACCTATCAACCGTATTGTCTAAAGCAATGTTAAAGTCTCCACCAATTAAGAGGACTGAATTTGGGTATTTGGAGAGCCAGCAATTAATTCTTTCTTCTAAGGAGTCAAGTAATTTATCATTTTCAGTTTTATTATTGTAACCATATATATTTACTGCAATGAAAGTACTGTTATTGTGTCTGATTAGTGAGCAGAGGTAGTGTCCTAAGGTGTCACAGTCAGAGTGTAACACATCTACAGAAAAAGAATTTTTAAGCGTGCCAACTCCAGCAGAACGCTCAGAGCCATGGGACAACCAGACTTCATTACCCCATTGTGATTTCCAAAAATTTGTATCAGCAGGTGTGGAATGACTCTCTTGGAAAAAGCAAAAATCTGTTTTAAATTGTTTGGCAAATAAAAACAAAGCTTTGCGTTTACATGTTTGTCTTAAACCCCTGGTAGAGAAACAAATGAAAAAGACAAAGTTATTAGAAAAAAGAAAGAGAAAAAGTAAGTTCTAAACTTCTACAACTAAGAATAGATCTATAGGATAAGGGGACCGGGTGCTGCACAATTTAGGTAGTAGAACAGTAAAAACCCTGAGTGACTAAGCTTATAAAAATACAGTATTTAACTATCTGCTATGGTTTAAATATAGCATTTTATAGATAAACACACTCTTCAACACAAAATAAAGCTTTAACCTGAGGGTGAAAATATCAAGTTCACCATGTAAACAAGCTTACAGAAATGTCATTTCGGAGACTGAATAAGCGTCTCTATGAAGGAGGGAAAACTTCTGATCCACTGATGAATCCTCGGCCTCCCACGAAATAAGCCGGCTTACCCTCCTTACGGGCTTTGTCTATCATCGGCCACAGTTTGTCACGACGTTCTCTGTCCTCCCTGGACAGATCTTCAGCGAACCTCAAATGATTGTCCTGCAGGTAGGAGGATGTTTTGGCTGCTTTCCATACAGCATCTCTGTAGATTCGGGAGGTGAACTGCACGATGATGCCTCTAGGTCTGGTGCTACCTTGTCGCTTGGCTCCGAGTCGGTGTACGGTGTCGATGACGTCAGGCAGCCTATGATTTTGTTCTGGCAGAACAGACTGGCATATCACAGTCACCTTTCCCCTTACGTCTTCTTTCTCAGCCTCCCTGACTCCATGTAGTCTGAGATTCCACCTCCTGGAATATCTTTCCAACTCAGAGATTCTCTGTTGGCAGTTGTCCACTCGACCTTCCTCTTTAGTTACTTTTTTTTCCAAGTCGCAAACTTTCCCCTTCATATCTTTCATTTCCGCGCACACAAAATCAATCGTCTTTTTGAGACCCTCAATCTGGAGCGTATTCTCTTTCACCATGTTCGAGTTCTCTCTCACCATGCTCTCAATGTTATCAGACCTGGTGTTTATTAGTGCCGACAGACGAGAAATTATCTCATTTACATCAACTGGGTCAGAGTTGCTGCGTTTGTACATCACCTTCTTCGGAGCTGGCGATTTGAGAGGTGTAACAGGGAGAGGTGGGAACTCATCCACTTCTTCTTCGGCTAACGTGAGTGCCACCGTAGTAGCTGCGTAGTTATGGAAGCTATCCATTAGCACGTTGCTGGGCGTAGCACTCTCCTCGTTAGCATTCTCAGGCGCTATCTTAGACTTGGAACTTTCCAGTCCCCTTTTCGCTCCTTTCTGATTAAGCATTCTGCTGCTTCTTGCCCTATGATTGCTGTATCTTCTCTTATTTAGTGAATTGTTAGTGTTAGCAGCATAAAGTTGAGGTTTTACCGTTGTTCACGAACTTTCTGTGCAGAACTCGGTAGAGAGCGTCTACTCACTCCGCCATTTGGCACACCCCCGATCGGGTTGTGACAGTGTCCAAATTCATCGGCTGCATCCTCCCGAGGACCCGGCCTTCGCAGCGTACGTGGGCTGGGTCCTCAGAAGGTTGGATATGCTGGAAGTAAAGAGCTGGGGAAATTGGACAGTCTAGCCTTCTGATTAGCGTCACCGCTGTCTCGGTGGAGTTTAATAAACTCAGCCGTCTGCTCCTTGCTATCTGCAATATAACAGGACACTGGAGTAAATTCTCGACCGTCTCATACTTCTGTTTAATCAGTTTTCTGTTTGATGTTTATTCAGCTGTGTAAAAACCAAGGAGGAACCCACCCGGGGGATTAATAAAGTTTTATTTTATCTAATCTAATCTAATAACTTTAATCTCAGCCAAACCGATTTACTCACGAACAAACAAAACACTGAAAAAAGCCAAACAATAACATTTTTAGGTTGTCTAAGTAAGTTATGCAGGCCCGTGCAGGGGGGGGGGGGGGGCTGGAGGGGCTTGAGCACCCGCCCCTTTCCTGATGGGTGCCCAAAGTGCCCTTTTGTTGAGGCAACTTTTAAAAAACATTTTTTTTTTTTAATTTATTTTTATGTGTGTGTGCGTGCGGAGTCCTGTCTGTGCCCCTCAACAATAATATTTAACTATTAATCACAGTTTTGCTAAATAAAAGGATCTGGCTTGCATCAGTCACATGATCACATTTAACCAATGATCGCCCTTGATGGCAGAACGCGCTGGTTACGAGCCGGGAACGAGCTCACAAAGAGCACGCGCATTTGTTGCGGTCCGGAGCTGTAAGAGAAACACAAGTTAACTCAGAGACACAGACTGATGCGACAAACCCAGTAAGTAGCTGTACAGCGTACACTGTAGTGTGTAGCACCCAGGAGTATTAGCTTATTACGTACACGTTGGTAAGTTGTCTTGTGGCAATTTGACGAACTGAAACAAACGAGCGTGCTGTGTGTGCAACAGCGTGACAAACATTACCTGTCCTTTTATTAACTGCACAAGTAGTGCTGGTCATAGCTGCTAGCTCACTGGGTAAGGCTGTCATAGGTCTGTAGCTCTGTCACCGTTTTAGGGAACATATTTAGTTTTAAAGTAAGTTACAGAGCATTTCCTGCCTTTCTGGGGGGATTATATTTCACTAAAAAACGATCTAATATGCATGTCCACATAATTATGCATTATTATAATATTTTAAAAAACACACGCTGTATTTTAAAGAACATACTTTAAGAAGCAGATTATATTAGATTTATATTTTAAATAAGACAAAATTTGGATTTTACAGCAGTAACATTATTGTATCTCTGCAGTTTAAACATGTAATAAGCTTTGCCCTGCACAGAGTGGATAGTGAAACAAATGGAATCATCATAAATACATTATTTCATATTTATTACTTCCCCCTCCTCATTGCTTTATTATTGTAGCTCTAGTAATGAATAATAATGTAAGGATTCTGAATCAGCACCGTGATGCCCATAGTATATACAGTATTCTGAAGAAGGTCTAAAATGTCACTGTGTGTGCGTGCATGTGTGTGTTTTATGTATATGGATTTTTTTAAATTATTACTCATGATATAACATTGTCCAGACATGGCTGGTAAGGACATGAGGAGGAAACAGTAGGAGCTGTGTGAGGCTACTAAAGGCAGGGCTATAACATTTTTCTGTCATCATTTTATTATAGATTAAGTGCAAGAGTTGTTAGGTGTGGATAATTAGATTATAGTTTATTGCAATAGCAAGTTGTGCCTTGTTCTCAGATGGACAGCAAGTGGAGAGTGATATATGAAATGATGGAAGGAAGAAGAGAAGCAAAGAGTGATTCACAGGCAGAGCCTAATTTGTTTCTCACAGTTTTTTGTTGCCTTATGGTTCCAAGCGCTGTCACCAATCTTTGCATTTTGTTATTATCTCATGACACTTGTTTAATCAGCTACCATCTCTCCTATGGACTTTTTAATGTCTACAGTCTCAGATCAACACAGCCCTGCCCTTCAGCACTATCCACAGCAACCCCTCAACAGCAACATTGTACCCATCAGGTAAAACATCGACTACGTTTGCTTTGCCTTGTCGCCACCTCACAACAGTGATATAGTATGATGCGATCCCATATTAGATTGTTGATGAATGTGTGTTGTTGTTATTCAGCCTGGTTCAATGTGCCCCTTTTTAACTTTGAGCACCCGCCCCTTTAAACGTCTCTGCACGGCCCTGGACTTATATATCATGTTTAACCTGAGTAGCGAAAGTCCGCGGTGATCTGAAAATGATGTGCCGGGAGTTGTGCCTTTCTCGGTGGCTTCAGTGACCCTCGAGCTCCCGGCTGGCTATAGTGCTGGTGGGTAGCAGACGTCTCCGAAAACGTCGAAGCACTTTTGCAAATATGCGGTATCTTGATAAACCGAGCAGATATTTGATGTTTACACAGCTACTTTCTCGCCTGAAAATATGTTAAAAGTTTATTTTGTGACCCAGAAAGATTAGTATGAGTAATTTTAAAACTTAGTAGCGGCCGCCAAATTGAGGAACTGGATTTGGTGGTCATGAAAATGGCATTAAACAAGTCCCCAGGGACAGATGGACTCACTACTAATTTTTATAAATTCTTCTGGAAGGACCTAAGAACTTTATTGTTTGATGCATTAAAGGAATCGATAGAGAAAAAAAGAACTGATGCCGAGCATGAAACAAGCGCTGATAACCCTGATCCCTAAATCGGGTAAGGATAAAAGAATTTTAGACAATTTAAGACCCATCACCTTAAACACTGACTATAAGATCCTGTCTGGAGCTGTAGCTGAGAGGCTAAAGAAAGGCATCTCAAACATTATCAGTGAAACGCAATCAGGTTTTTTGAAAGGAAGACTAATTCATAACAATATTAGGCTGGTTTTGGACCTCCTTGAGTACAGTGAAATAATCCAAGATGTCACGGTCCTGAGTCTGTGGACTCAGTGTTTTTCTGTTTGTATTAGTTATCTTTGATTTCATGATGTGTTTTGATTCTCTTGGGTTTGATTTTTGTCGCTAGTATTCCTAACTCCCTAGGTCCTTGGCATTTCTTGTGTTCTCCTTCTTAGGTCGTGGTTCTGTGTTACTTCTGTTAGTATTGTTAAGGTTCAAAGTTGAGGAAGGAGAGTACACACCACCCATGGTCCAGTAGGTCTTTGGTCAAACAATGATTTTAATGAACACACGTGTGGGAAGACAACTCTGTACGCAGACAGGAAGTAGTCTTCGACTTAATCAAAGCATGAACAGATATTTTATAGCATCAGGGTTTGTTTACTGACGCCCCTTCATGCGTCACCGGTACATTTTATACATAGATCAGATCAACATCATCATGACTTTTCACCTAGAAAATCATCTTCTATTTTCATGGCTAGCCCTTCCTGTCTACCTTTCAGTTCTTGTCTTGTTCCTCTTTCTTGCCGAGACAACAAGGAACGGTTCCTCTTTTACCGAGACACTTTTGCAGTTACAACCAGACATGAGTAATCTCTCCTCTAAATAAATTTAACTCTATGTGTGTGTGTGTCACGACCTCACATGCTCTTTGTGTCACCTCTTCACCTGTTGCACTTCTGACCTTTTACCAGACCAGAGGCTCACTGAGACTATGTGTATGTCTTCTACTAAATAAATGTTTTAATCAAGAACCTCTACTTAAAAGCTTAATATAAAATGATCTGATATATAAGTGTTTTGTAAGCATGTATTGCGATTCCTTCTATGGCTCCAAGTCACTTGCACAATAGATTGTCCGAACATCGCGCCGAACAAAGCTTCCGACCCCCAATTAATTGACCGAGCTCCAACTCTTTAATAAGCACAGATATGCATTGTGTATAAAATAGTCATAACTGCTTAAGGCCTTCTTAAAGCTATCTGTTACATTGTTAAAGCCTCGTCTTAGCCTGCGGCTCAAAATAACTATCTGCTTTCACTTCTGCATACAACTTCCTGTCAGCCTGCAACTCAGTCTTTCTGAAAGAGACACTGTTTAACCCCTGAATGCAATATAAACTCCAGATTTTATTATTAATGCAATGGTAATGATGACAATTATTTAACAATAGCAGTAAAATAATTTCCCTGCTCCACACTCCCTCTCACGACCTCTGGAACACCAGAGGTCGCAATACATTGTGGTTCAGCAGGCCTCGAGATCTCCAGGATCCTCGCCCCTCCTGTGGTCGCCGAGATCTTCTGCAAAGGAAACAAAACACCTTTTCTTGCATCTCCCTAACTTATCCTTTTTGGGACTCTTTAATCAAAAGCATGATCCTAATTATGCTCTTAACTTATTGACTTGTATTTATGTATATTCTTCAACGTTCCTCATCACTTTAAACTCTTTAAGCCCTGCTTTCACGTCCAGTTGCTCGCTCTATTTTCCCTTATCTGATCATCAACATCCTGTGCACAAATTGTCGCTGCTGCAAGTTCCTCTACTCCAAAAGAAAACAACCACTTTAATCAATTAAGTTTAAGCATATAAGCAATTACTCCTGTATACATTTCATCATAGCTAAATGCTGCCTTGAAACAACTCCTATGTGTTAACACTAACTTCATTTTAAAACCTCACATTTCCTATGTTATCACCTGTTTTTGGTATAGCCTTTTTTATTTCATTTGCTCCCTTTAATGTAACAATACCTTCTAATTCTAATTTATCAGACTTAACCACAATATATGCTTTCCTTACTCTTTAGTCCTTCTTTAAGTTCAGTCAAAAAGCTAAATGAATTTAGGGCCTTTTGCCTGGAATCAATACTGTCATGTGTGTTTCTTAACTCTGTGTCTGTAAGCGTGCAATCCTTCAATAACTTCAATAACTCATATCAAAAAATGCAATATGTATAAAAATCATTTCTATTTATAAGCTCCCCCTTTATCCTAAAAATACCTCCTATGTAATATCTGTATGTATAAGCCTACATTATAACCACTACTTCTAGAAATCAAAAAGAAATCAAAGCTGTTCTACTCCTTCAACCCTCACTAATTTTCCCTCTAAGACTTATTCACAGCTTTGAAAAACCGGCATTGTATCTTCTAAACAGGATTCAGTTCTGTCATGGTCCTGGGCCATGTTGGCCCAGTATTCTTGGTTCCTTGTATTTTCGCTCCTTATTTAGGCCAGGTTTTCTGAGGTGTCCTGTTGTGGTGTTCCCTAAGTGTTTTTTCCCTTTGTGACTCTTACCCCCTTGTGCCCCTCTGTGTATTTATGAGCTCTCGTCTCTCTTTGTGTTTATTCCATGTTTCCCCCAGCCTGTTATGTCTGTGTTCTCCCCGTGCTCTCTCTCCTCCTGTCTGAACCTCTGTGTACTTCCTGTTTTACTTTGACAGTCTCTCGTCAGTATGCGTAATGTTGTGTTCACTCCTGCCCTGTCTCGTTATGTTTATCAGTATCCCCTGTGTTCCCCACCTGTGTGTAATCTCCCTGTGTTCTCTGGGTGTATTTAAGTTGTGTCTTCTGTTATGGTAGTTGCTGGTTTGTCTGTGTTGTTTCCCCTCGGTCTCCCTGCGTCTCGTTTCTGGTTTGTGTTATTAGCTTACCCAGTTTAGGTTTCCGGTTTCTTGTTTTTCCACCAGTGCTGTTTTGTGCCCACCGTTGTAAATAAATATTCACCTACACCAGAGCTGCCGCCTTTTGGGTCCTTTTCTACAACTCCACACGGCTTGCCTCGCAAACCGTGACAAGTTCACTTTTAATCCTTTAACCTTAACTTAAAAATAACAGTTTCAGTTTTACCATATCCAAATGATCAAAAACCCAAAAGGTCCTAAAATGATCCTAAATTATTAAACAATTAAATTATTAAACCCTAAACCCCCCTTTATCTTGATACATTTCATGTGTCAAGATACTATACAAAACTTAAAAATGCTCAGTTTCCCCACTCATGATCCAATGTATGTCATAAAATAAACTTAAAACAGAACAGTTATCAGTCATGTGTTTCTTCAATTAATGATAACTGAGTTACATCAAAAAATATTTCCCCTTTAGCATTTGGCATTCTCCCAACAATATACTATAATCCCATAATCTAACCCCACTTAATAAAACAAAACAGAAATTTTCTCTGGTAAAAGCAAATTGTTTGTCCACATTTATTCATCCTCACTCACATTCAGTCACACATTCACTCACATGCAGTCACACCATGTATTTGCTGATAGTGGAGCTTCCCGCACGATCAGGGACTCCACCCTCAGCAAGATGAGCTCAGTCATTTTTTATTTTCCATAGGAAAATATTTCTTTATGCTTTTGGACTGGATTGACTCGCATAAAATCCTTTTTACAGGGACTTACGACCTTGATCAGTCCCCACAGGTAGCTTTCTCCTCAGCCAATTGTAATCTGGGAAGCCCACCTTATATTTGCTCTTCCCGAGAATTTTCAGCGCCGTTATTCACTGTTGCAGGCCTGCTTAAAACAGAAATGAAAAAATAGAGCTGATTGTTAGCTCATAAAAACAAAACAAAATCACCTGACAGGTTTTCTTTAAGTGCACTGTTACAAAATAATGGGCCCCTCCCAGACATGTCCATGTTTCCTAAAACTCCCTCTATTAAAAACAAAAATACCAACAACAACCTACCTGACAGAATCAACCCATCACCACAACAACCTTAAACACACAAGTCTTGCCACCACATAATTTCACCTCCTCAATACACCAAAAGTCTCATTAAAACCACACAATTTGCACACAAAAATCACCCCCTTATGCTCTGTAACATACTTCAATTCAGCATAAAACATAACCCCCTTTGTCATATGGCTTCTTCTATTCCTCAATTACAAACTCAAATGTATTTTATTAAACATTCACACCATTGTATCATTCATACAAAATAGCAAGCTGTTCTTCATTGCCTATGTTTGTGTTCTTAGCCAGGTTTAATCAGTGTCTATGCATTGAACTCCATGAGCTTGTCTTGTCTTTATAAGTTTAATGCATTTTCTGTTTGTGTGTGTGAATTTGCATATGGTGCTTTTGCAGTGTGTCAGACTCCTTCATAATTTTGCCTTTAAACAGTCAATTTTCTCCTCCCCAAATTTACTAACCCAAATTCTGATTTCCTACCTTAAATAGCAGCATTCCTTGTCCTCAGCCAGAAGGTAGGGCTCCACTTGCCACTTTCCACCTCCACCCTAGCCCAGCGGCTTTACCCCTTGAGGTCCCATCCTCTTCACTTCATCTCACCAGTGAGTCGGAGCTCACCGGGACTGAGTGAGGCGAATAATCGTGACTGTGCCTGCCTTAGGTTGTCCCAGGGTTTCGAGGTGGGATCTTACCCGTCATGGGCTATCCAGCCTTCCATACTCGCCTGATACGGGGCCCAAGTGGGCAGGGGAGGGAACACACTGGCTCTGGGAATTAAAGGAATGTAAGCTGCTTCCTTCATTGCATCTTATATTAAACTATCTCACTTCTGACTCCTTCCTAGAATAATTTCACCTATGGCACTTTGTGTATGTGTGTTTTCTATTCATTAATGTAATTGTCAGTTATTTTCTCTCTTCATTTTACCTTCTTTTGTTTGTTTGTGACGTTCTACTTTAGTTCTACTAAACCTTGATGTAAAAACAATACTCCCTTATTTCACGCACACACTCTGCATTTTGCCTACGCACACACTTCTCTCTCAGACTTCCTCTGTTCACACACCGCCTTGCACTCACTCTACTATCAACTTTCATAGTGTTATTATTATTTAGTATTTTGTACACCTCACACAGAATCATTCAAATCGAGTACTCACAGCATTCACATCACAACCTTCAACTTTCACTTTCGATCCTGCAAGACGCAGAGATGGACATCTCCTTCACCTAACATAAAACTAAATTACCATATCAACATACAATTACTGAAATTCAAACTCAAATACACCGTTTGTTTTAATAAAGTCAAAGAGTAAACGGGTGTACCAAGTGTATGTACTTATGTGTTTTAAACTGAAAGAAAAAGAAACTCAAACTCTTATAACATCACTCATGCATCTCTTAAATTAAAACACTTTCAAACTTTAAAACCTCCTACTTTACATCACCAAAGAAATACCTCTCACACCTTTATTCATCATTCCAAACCTTCTAGTCACCGCATTCACACTTAAAGTGTGACTAGAGTTGAGGAATATAACTCAACACTTTCCTAAGAGTATTTTAGACATGCTTGTCATAATCAAAAAGAGCAAGTAAAAAACAAACAAACAAAAAATTGAAACCTCCATTAATTCTCACCGCACACACAAGAAATTGAAAAAATAAAACCCACCAGCAACTAATGCTCGAGAAAAGTTACTACTGAAAGTGATGTGTTAGTCTTAAGTATATACAGTGCACTCAATATATTTATCTATCTACATCCAAACTCAGTCAATTACTATACATCCACTACGGCAACTCAAAACTTTATTTATAGTCCTCTAATAAACATAAATGGCATCTTAAACACACACTCAACAATGTTTGCAGCAGTATTTGTAAAACCAACTGTGGCTTAAACAGTTCACTGCTTACTCATTTGCATTTTCACTCACACACACACCGTCTAAAAATAGCAGCAGCATTGCCTCAGACTCCTTTCACACAGATCTTTTTATATTACAAAGACGTCTTATATTTACAACTACTGTCAGATCTGTCAGCTTTAGCGCCTACACAATTTAGACAAATTTCAGTTAACGGTCTAACCGATAAAGTCCAACTTTTTTGTAATCAATTAACCAGTATCTGTCCAACAGTTTCTGGCCTCATCTCTAAAATCCCTAACTCAATTTAAGAGTGTCCAACACCCAAGGTCCAACCTTTGCTGCCCAAAAAAGCGCAGATTACCGTTCCAAACGGTAAAGTGGTCCAACCACTAGCTATTTTGGAGGTTCCCAAGTTCTCCCCGGTTGCCGACCGTACTAACCCTATTCGCCGATAGGTCAGGCCCAAGCGTCCTCGGCCAGGAGGGAGCATTACCTCCGAGAACTGCGCTTCCTACCAGTCCAACTGGCGTTCTTGAGTAATTTATAATACTTTGGAACAACAGTAAAACACCCAACAAAGTGTAAGACTGAAGCAGGTCCAACCTTATAACCAAAAAATAACCAAATTCCCTAACATACTAAGATCATTTCCAGCAGTCCAACTGCTTCCCGCGGTCCAACCGCATTAAATCCTTTCCAGCAGTCCAACTGCTTTAAATCCTCAGTACTGTCATGAGATTCTCATCAAAATCAAAACAGACATCCACCAGTAACTTCAGTGAGTAGACTTAAATTTTATCATTTCCAATTTGGCACACTTTGGAAATAATTCAACAGGTAGTGCCTTACCTTTTGGATAAGCCGGCTTATGCCCACTCACTTCGACCACTGGAATTCATGTCTGCCCGTCAGACCACCTCAGAGACCACCAAATTTCTCCATCTAAACCTCCAATCCTCCCTCCTCAACCACCGGACGAAGCCCCCAAATGTTAAGGTTCAAAGTTGAGGAAGGAGAGTACACACCACCCATGGTCCAGTAGGTCTTTGGTCAAACAATGATTTTAATGAACACACGTGTGGGAAGACAACTCTGTACGCAGACAGGAAGTAGTCTTCGACTTAATCAAAGCATGAACAGATATTTTATAGCATCAGGGTTTGTTTACTGACGCCCCTTCATGCGTCACCGGTACATTTTATACATAGATCAGATCAACATCATCATGACTTTTCACCTAGAAAATCATCTTCTATTTTCATGGCTAGCCCTTCCTGTCTACCTTTCAGTTCTTGTCTTGTTCCTCTTTCTTGCCGAGACAACAAGGAACGGTTCCTCTTTTACCGAGACACTTTTGCAGTTACAACCAGACATGAGTAATCTCTCCTCTAAATAAATTTAACTCTATGTGTGTGTGTGTCACGACCTCACATGCTCTTTGTGTCACCTCTTCACCTGTTGCACTTCTGACCTTTTACCAGACCAGAGGCTCACTGAGACTATGTGTATGTCTTCTACTAAATAAATGTTTTAATCAAGAACCTCTACTTAAAAGCTTAATATAAAATGATCTGATATATAAGTGTTTTGAAAGCATGTATTGCAATTCCTTCTATGGCTCCAAGTCACTTGCACAATAGATTGTCCGAACATCGCGCCGAACAAAGCTTCCGACCCCCAATTAATTGACCGAGCTCCAACTCTTTAATAAGCACAGATATGCATTGTGTATAAAATAGTCATAACTGCTTAAGGCCTTCTTAAAGCTATCTGTTACATTGTTAAAGCCTCGTCTTAGCCTGCGGCTCAAAATAACTATCTGCTTTCACTTCTGCATACAACTTCCTGTCAGCCTGCAACTCAGTCTTTCTGAAAGAGACACTGTTTAACCCCTGAATGCAATATAAACTCCAGATTTTATTATTAATGCAATGGTAATGATGACAATTATTTAACAATAGCAGTAAAATAATTTCCCTGCTCCACAGTATACAGTCATCTCTGTCAGTGTGTTTCTTGTTCTATCACTGTATCCCCTAGTTTAGTCCACGTCTGTTCAGTTTCCTGTTTTACTTTGAAAGTCTGTGTACTATGTCAATGTGTTGAGTTTTGCCGCCCCTTGTCTTGTCATGTCTGATGAGTCCCAGCTGTGTTCTCCTCCTGTTTCACATTCCCTAATCACCTCAGTATGTATTTAAGCTCTGTGTTTTTCCTTGCCAGTTGTTGCGTCCTCCACGTTTGTTGTGTGTGTATTCATTGTCGTCTACCTTCAGCATCTCCAGTCTAGTTAGTTTAAGTTGTTGTTTATGTATCGCCAAGGGTGACTCACCAGCAAATAAAGCTGTCGTTTAAGTTAATGTTTTGTCTCCGAGTCCTGCACGTGGGTCCAGCCACTGACAGCCACACAACTCATCGTGACACAAGAGAGATCATACATCCTGTTCTTAGATTTTTACAAAGCATCTGACTCAGTTGAACATACGTTCATATTAAAAACTCTGCAGTCTTTTGGTTTTGGACAGGAATTTATCAATGTTATAGAGATGCTATATAATGACATTAACAGCTCTGTTTTGCTAGAACATGGTACATGTTCAAGGTTTGAGGTTAATAGAGGGATAAGGCAGGGATGTAGCAGCTCACCACTTCTGTTCATCATGGTTGCTGAGCTGTTGTCTATTTTGATTAAAAACAGTCACATTGACAGATAATAATCAGTCAGCTCGCAGATGATACCACCCTGTTTCTAAAAAATGAGGACCAGATTCCTTTAGCCTTACAGGCGATCAACCACTTCTCCAAAGCTTCTGGCCTACAGCTGAATATTAATGAATAAGAAATTCTAGCTCTGCATGAGTGTCCCCTGCAAGCAATAAATAATATACAGATAAAAAAAGAGGTGAAGTATCTGGGCATTGTAATTTGCAAGGATAAGACATCAACAGAAAATAAGAATATCTGTGCCAATATAGAAAAGTGTAAGTCAATTTTAAACAGGTGGCTGCAAAGGGACATAACTCTGTTTGGGAGAATCTTGCTAACCAAAATGGACAGTCTGTCCAGACTAATCTATCCAGCCTTTTCTCTGCCCATATCTCCAAAACTAATTAAATCTATAAATAATCTTAATTTTAGGTTCATATGGAGGAACAAATGTCATTACACCACACACACCACCACAGACCTGTGATAGCACTATCCCCCTGCTGAACGAGCTGAACACTTTCTTTGCTCGCTTTGAAGTCCAAAACAGCACCACTGCACAGAAGACCCCACCCCCTCCTGGTGACCAGGTGATGACTCTGTCACCGGACAGCGTGAGGAGATCCCTCAGCAGGATCAATGCACGTAAAGCTCCGGGTCCTGACAACATTCCTGGTCGTGTACTGAGAGACTGTGCAGTGGAACTCACTGATGTCTTCACAGACATCTTCAACATATCACTCATCCAGGCTGTCGTCCCCACATGTTTTAAAGCCACCACAATCATTCCGGTTCCAAAAAAGTCCTCTCCCTCCTGCTTTAATGACTACCGTCCTGTTGCACTTACTCCCATCCTGATGAAGTGCTTCGAACGACTAGTCATGCAACACATCAAGACTGTCCTGCCCCCCTCCCTGGATCCCTTCCAGTTTGCCTATCGGCCCAACCGCTCAACCGATGATGCCATCTCCACTGCACTCCACTCGGCACTCACACACCTGGACAAAAATGACTCATATGTTCGAATGCTGTTCATAGATTTCAGTTCAGCATTCAACACCATAATCCCCCAACAGCTCATTCAAAAACTGGTCCAGCTGGGGCTCAACACCTCACTGTGCAACTGGCTGTTGGATTTCCTCACCGGAAGACCTCAAGCAGTACGGGTTGGCAGTAATACATCCAGCACCATCATTTTAAACACGGGGGCCCCGCAGGGATGTGTGC
This sequence comes from Diplotaxodon limnothrissa, assembly GCF_057381915.1. Lineage (NCBI taxonomy): Eukaryota > Metazoa > Chordata > Actinopteri > Cichliformes > Cichlidae > Diplotaxodon > Diplotaxodon limnothrissa. The sequence continues at coordinate 1,352,738 of NW_028188555.1, read as the reverse complement.
TGAGCCCCCTCCTCTTCACTCTGCTGACCCATGACTGCACTCCATCATACAGCTCCAACCTCTTCATCAAGTTTGCGGACGACACAACGGTGGTGGGTCTCATTAGCAACAGGGATGAGACCGACTACAGAAGTGAGGTGAGACGCCTGGCCACGTGGTGTGCTGACAACAATCTCTCTCTGAATGTGGAGAAGACGAAGGAGATTGTTGTGGACTTCAGGAGAATGCACACCCAACATGCTCCTCTGACCATTGACGGAGCGTCTGTGGAGAGAGTGAGCAGCACCAAGTTCTTGGGTGTGCACATCACAGAGGATCTCTCCTGGACGTACAACACCACAGCACTGGCCAAGAAATCACAGCAGCGTCTCTTCTTTCTCCGCAAACTAAGAAGAGCAGGAGCACCAGCCCCCATCATGTACACTTTCTACAGAGGCACCATCGAGAGCATCCTGTCGAGCTGCATCACTGTGTGGTTTGGAGCCTGCAATGCGTCCTGTCATAGGACCCTCCAACGCATAGTGAGAGCTGCAGAGAGGATCATTGGTGTCTCTCTCCCCTCCCTCCAGGACATTTACAGCACCCGTCTCACTAAAAAAGCCCTTTGCATAGCGGCTGATCCCACACACCCAATGCAAAGCTTCTTCAAGCTGCTGCCGTCGGGGAGGAGACTGCGGAGTCTCCAGGCCAGGACCAGCAGGCTGAAGGACAGCTTCATCCATCAGGCTGTCAGGAAGCTTAACTCCCTCCCGATTCTGCCCCCTCTCCCCTCTCTCCTCCACGGTCTCACTGAACTCTGTCACACACACACAAACACACACACTCTCTGACTCACTCACTGGCCTGCACCAGTTACCAGTCACTTTGTGGAGCATTGGACTGCCATTACCTCATAAGACTTTGTTGTTACACTTTCTCTTACCGTACACTACTAAATCTCCATTTGCACTATTTGCCTATTTGCACTACTCTGCCTGGTTTACACTCAATGTCACTTACCCATTATATTGTATATTGTATAGCTTCCTTGTTATATGTAAAATTGTATTTATTTAAATTTTTACTTTTTAATTATTTTACTTGCATTTTTTTAAATCACTTTTATATTTAAATATATTTAAATGTTCATTTGCTATTTATCTAGGGATTGAAGAGTAACGCAATTTCTATTCTCCGTATGTCCTGTACATGTGGAAGAATCGACAAATAAAGTTGACTTTGACTTTGACTTTGAAAAATATAAAGAAAAATGATATGATTAAGAATTATGAAGAGGGTGGGGCTAATGCCATTGACTTTGATGTTATGAATGGTGTACTAAAACTGAAATGGTTAAGATCTTTCATTAGGAACAAAAATTCCTTTTGGAACATTATTCCCAGTGTGATTTTTGGCAAAATGGGTGGAATAGACTTTTTGTTACGTTGTGACTTTGATTGCAGTTCGTTACCTGTTAAACTCTCAGCTTTCCATCAGCAGGTCCTTCTCTACTGGAAATTAATCTACAAACAACTTTACTCCTCACAATACCCCTATATGGAACAACAGGTATATCCGTTTGTGTAGGAAATCTGTGTACATGGATGAATGGAGATCTAAAGGGATTTGGGCTGTAGCTCATTTTATGGATGATAATGGGGTCTTATTAAAACATGATACGTTTTGTGAGAAATTTGATGTAAGATGTACTGCTAACAGATATAAATCCCTAGTGAAAGCCATCCCAGTCCCTTTGAGATCAAGGATAAAAGAAGATATTGTGCACTCTAAAATTTCTCCTGGACTGAGGCAGCTCTGCATAGCTGGAGCTGAATTTGGTGACAGCAGGTTTACAAACAAAGTGATCAGGAATATTTTGATCAACGACATTTGCCCTAATCTGGTTAAAAGAAATTATATCCTTAAAGAATTTGAGACCATGGAGGTTAAGGCGATAAGAAAAAAGTATATTTCACTTCCTCTTTCCCCTAAAGTAAAAGAGGTTCACTTTAAAATCATTAATGAGGTTTATCCAACCAATGAATTCTTAAGACGGAAATTTAACTTAGATGTGAACGCCTGCACATTTTGTGAAAATGATATTGAAAGTCTGGATCACTTGTTTTTCTACTGTGAATCAGTGCACTCCTTCTGGACTGACATGTGGAGCTGGCTACAGTCCAGGAGAATTCAGTTACCACATTTGACGGTGACAGTAATAAAATTTGGAATACTTGCTGAGAATGCAGATTTTGACCTGTTGATTAGGACGTTTTTGTTAATGGGAAAATTTTTTCTTCACAAATGCAGATACTTTAAAGCTAAACCATTTATAAACAGAAGGCTGAATGACTTTAGACTCTGGGCTAAATCGCTGAAACTTGTGAATAACAAGAAAGCTCATAAACTTGTTGTTTTATTTAATGAGTTTAATCTATGTTAAAAAAAAAGAAACCTCCCTATTTTATAATCATGACTGCCATTTTTTGCTCATGGTATTTTTTGCCTTTGGTTCAAATCCTTCAAAATACATACAAAATCAGTATCGATACTGACGTAAATTAATAGAAATAGAGATGGACCGATACGTAATATCGCATTGGTCCATCTCTATTTCCCTTTCTGGATTAAGTAAGGTTGTAAAAGCAGCTCGATGTACAACCTGTTCTTTGGATCCTCTACCAGCCTGGGCTATAAAGGAACTGTGGTCAGCATTAGGACCCTACAACCTGTTTCTTTTAAATACTTCATTGAGTCTTTCCTGAATGTTTTAAATCAGCTGTGGTAGTACCAATCTTGAAAAAGCCTGGAGTGGATGTTGACATGGTCGCAAATAGGGCAGGGTATCGTCACTGAATTCTAGAATCGATTTGATTCCGATTCACAAGGTCCTGAATCAATTCGATCCACGATTTGATTCAATTCGATTTGAATCTGGGAAATTTTGCCTCAGACAGTCAGAAATATTATAATTCAGATCAGTACATTTACATATTTTTGTATCTATAAAAAGGAAGCTGACACTCGCAAGACTTTATCAAAGGTGTGAGCATCACAGCAGAGGCCTTTGTGTCAAAGTAGCTGAAGATAAAACAGAAAAACATGAAGGTGGTTTTATAAAAATATTCTACAGTAGATCAAAAACGAAAGAAAACCATTAATCGACATATGAACATCACCTCTGAAGTTACAGCGGTTTTATGACAGACACAGCGTTTTGCAATTTGCATAATTTTAAAAAGTTTAAATTTGTTCAGAAGCCTGTTGAACGGCAGAAATTAGGTTTTCTTTTCGGAAGTAAGTAAAAGGAAAAAAATAGCGGCCGACAGCGCTGTAAACAACGGTAGACTTGTGCGTAACAAGCAAGCGAATAATGCAGAAAACAGATTTTTAGACAGGAAACTGTGTGTGAGAGAGAGAGAGCGAGCTGTGCATGACGTGTGATTTTATCCTGGTGGAAGCAAAACAGCAAAAGTCAGAGTGAGTTCATGACGATGTTTATGTGAAGCGTAGTTTGGATCTTCTTTTGCTGCTGGTTCAGTCAATATTGTTTGGAGAGAGATAAAACTAACAGCTTTAGAATCAGCGTAAAAAGGACGTAAACACAAAGCTCGGAGCCGCAGAAACATCAGAATCAGCGAGCTGTCGGCTTTCAGCCCCGACCGTGTCCGTGCCATCGGGTGAGAAAGGCGACATCTCACTGATTCTGATGTGTCGGCGGCTCTGAGCTTTGTGTTTACGTCTCTGTGCAGAATCCGTGTTCCTGCTCTCATTTACTGTTTCAGCTGTTTGGTGGTTGTTAAAGTTTTGTGAGGTTTAACCTGAGATTCTGGCGTTGGTGCAAAATGCAGCTGCTCGCATTTTAACAAGAACTGGGAAATTTGAGCACATTACCCTGTTCTGAGATGTCTTCACTGGCTACCTTGTCAGGTTCGAGCAGATGTTAAGGTCCTGCTGCTCACCTACAAGGCTTTAAACGGATTGGCACCTTCATACCTCTCCGACCTTTTACACCTTTATGTTCCATCTCGTGCTCTCCGATCTCAGGACTCTGGTCTTCTAAAAGTTCTTAGAGCCAGAAAAAAGACAATTGGAGAGCTTTTTCTTTTCATGCCCCGTTTCTGTGGAACAACCTCCCACAAGATATTCGGCAGGCTGCTCTGTGGAGGTTTTTAAAACCAAGTTGAAGACACATTTGTTCACCCGATCCTACATGTCTTAATTCTATGGCTTTTAGTTTTTACATTTTTATTGTTTTTAACTTGTATTGTGTCTTTTACCTGTATTGCTATGTATCGCTTTTATTTTATTTATCTCTTTAGTTGTACAGCACTTTGTTTGAAAGCGCTTCATAAATAAAGTTATTATTATTATTATTATTACAAGGTCCACGTTTACGGGAACATCTGCCACAGATATGGGAGAATATTTGATTTCTATTGTAGACAGAAGCCACGGGTGTGTTCAGTCAAACGTTTAGAATAAACTTTGGTCTATAAATGTGTTTCATGATTTATTTTTAACTCCAACTGCTTATTTGTACTATGCTTTCATTTCAGAGTGCAATGAGAAATAAAAAGGATATTTTCAATAAAACTGTCACGATCCTGGGTCTGTGACTCAGTGTTTTCTGTTTTGTATTGTTAATCTTTGATTTCATGATGTATCTTTGTTTATTCTTACGTTTTGGTTCTGTGTTTTGTTGTACCTCTAAGTTCAGTCTTTGTATTTCCTGCTTTGTTGTGAAGGTCCGTGTCTCATGTCAGTGTGTTTAGTTTGCGTTTCCTCTGTCTCGTCTTGTCAATCACTCCCAGCTGTGTCCTCCTTCTGTGTCTCATTCCCTCGTTATCCCTCTGTGTATTTAAACCTTGTGTTTGCCTCTGTTAGTTGCTGGTTTGTCTGCGTATCTGTCAGGGTCCTGGGTCTCCTGAGCTAGTGGTTTCAGTTCTTTGTGATTTTTGTGTTATGCCAGTTTAGTTTGTGAGTTATTCTATGCTTCCTAGGTTTTGATTCCCTGCCCCCCTTGTTTCTCTGTGCACTCTGTTCTGTGTTTAGTCTTCTCTGTCCATTTGTTCCGCCCTGTGTTGTTGCCTTCTGTGTCTCCCTCTGTGTAACTGTCTATATAGTGATGTGTTGTGGTGCTTTGCTCCCACCCCTTGTGTTCCGTGTTTTCGTCTTCCCTTCGTGTACTTCTTCATATTCGTGTACTATTAGTTTTTAGGTTTTTGCTTAGTTTCCATGCTCACCTTCGCCATTTCTGTTTGTATCACCATGTGATGAATAAACTCACTTGCATCTGAGCTGCCTGCATAAAGGGTCCTTTGATAATTTACACACGGCTCGCAAACCGTGACAAAAACACTGGAAAAATTGGGGTGTTCTAAAACGTTTGACGGGTAGTGTATATATTTAGTTTATATATTTTCTTTATTTATAATAGTTTGTTTTATATTGTAGCAAAGTGTTACTTGGATACTTCTCTATGTGCTTCTTCATGTGCAATTTTGTTGCATTCTGAGCCTTAGAAATTTATTGGTGGTAGTGATGAACTGCTGTTAGAATCAAGTTAAATTCTGATAAATTAGACAATTACCTCTCCAGCTGTTGTTACAGTCTTTGTTTATCGGATCCTTACAGGGTAAAAGATGACGACACCTAAAGAAATCCTTCTGGGGACTTTGGAGGATTTGGGACGTGATGACTTTGAAAAATTCACGTGGCATCTGAAGAACGGGTCTGTAGAAGGTTTACCAGCAATCCCAGTGAGTAAACTGGAGAATGCAGAGAGGACGGACATAGTGGATCTGATGTTTGATACCTACTCTATCAACACTTTTGAAGTTGCTAAAAATCTTTTGGGGAGGATAAACAAGAATGATCTGTTGGAGAATTTAAATAAAACCATCCCAGAACCCACAGGTAAGTCAGGGAATGACTAAACAAAAAACACATAAACAATAAAAACCTTAGTTAACATTACACAGGTGCCATTAAAATCCATATAAATAATAAATCCAAAGCACTTGCCAACACTTTCAGGAGTGAGAGACTGCAGAAAGCCAACAGTTTATGTGTTTTATGCATCTGCACAAATAACCTCCTGTGTACACACATGAATATCTGCTCTTTGGGTTGGTTTGATTAAAATGGGACCAGCAGCAGGTTTTCTGCCCATTTTACAGATTTATATTGTCAGATTGGTTTTAGAGCTGTTTTATCAACATAAATGAGGCGACAACAACAGTTTGGGACACGTCACAAATATGATCAAAGTGCTTTTTCTTAAATCTATTTACCAGTTGAAGGTAAAGTTAAAAAAAATGGCTGCCATTTCTTTCTGCTGTTTGGAGACCCAAACAAAAAAATGCCCAGACAGTAAATGCTTTTTATTATGGTTGATAAACAGGACACTAAGGTGATTGGTCAAAGGTTGGAGGAAAGCCACAGTTCTCCTTATATGACTAAAATCCACCATTTCAGCTCATGCTTTTTCTTCTGCAGCTTTCTTGGAGATTCCACTTCAGCCTTCTGCTGGCAACGCTCCCATTACCATGCTTCCCTTAGGTAGTGTCATTAGAAAACATAGCATACATTTACACTGCTATGCAGATGACACCCAGCTCCATCTGTCCATGAAGTCAGATAACACACACCAATGAGTTAAACTGCAGGAATGTCTTAAAGACAGAAAGACCTGGATGGCCGCTAACTTTCTGCTTCTTAATACAGATAAAACTGAGGTTATTGTACTCGGCCCTGAAAATCTTAGAAATATGGTATCTAAGCAGATTCTTACTCTGGATGGCATTACCTTGGCCTCCAGTAACACTGTGAGGAACCTTGGAGTCATTTTTGACCAGGACATGTCCTTCAACGCACATATTAAACAAACATGTAAGACTGCTTTCTTCCATTTGTGCAACATCTCTAAATTTAGAAATATCCCGTCTCAGAGAGACTCTGAAAAACTAGTTCATGCATTTATTACTTCCAGGCTGGACGACTGTAATTCATTATTATCAGGATGTCCAAAAAACTCGCTGAAAAGCCTTCAGCTAATCCAAAATGCTGCAGCAAGAGTCCTGACAGGGACTAGAAAGAGAGAGCATATTTCTCCTGTTTTGGCTTCCCTTCATTGGCTTCCTGTTAAATCCAGAATTCAAAATCCTGCTCCTCACATACAAGGTCTTAAATAATCAGGCCCCATCTTATCTTAATGACCTTGTAGTACCATATCACCCTATTAGAGCACTTCGCTCTCGCACTGCAGGCCTACTTGTTGTTCACAGAGTATTTAAAAGTAGAATGGGAGGCAGAGCCTTCAGTTTTCAGGACCCAAAAAGATATTTGTTTTTTTTTTCAGTTGTATTATTGTAGGTTCTTTATCTTACAATATAAAGCACATTGGGGTGACTGTTGTTGTTATTTGGAGGAATTAAAAAAAAACTTTTATACTTGAAATTCTTTCATTTATTCTACATATTTATTCATCACTGGCTCCATAGTGTTGTTTATGTAATATGTGAAATGTTGCTAGTATTGATTTGGTGCTGTATAAATAAACACAATTAAATCAAATGTGTCTCTATAAAACCTGCCCTCAGTTATAACCCAAGTGTCAGGGCTCAATGGCTCATGAAAAGGAATGGAGTCAAGCACAGAACCAAAAAACGGAGGCTGAGTGACTTTTAACAGAAATGTATTTTACTAGATTTCTTGACGGAGAAAGCTGAATCACGGCTAAATTCAACAGCAAGCGAGGTATTATGAGAAGTGCAGAGCTGAGGCCAGAACATAAGCTGAGGCAGGTCAAAGGAACAACAGGGGCAGAATCGGGCGAATAGAAACTATCCAGGATCACTGGAACAAAGGAGATAATAATCAGAGTGGTCCACAGTGTAGTGAATGAGTCCAAGATTTAAAAACTAAGAGGTGTTACGTGGCTGCAGGTGGAGATCAGCTGGAGGAGGAGATGAATTAAATCTGGGTACAGAGTGAGATGTGGGTGCACAGGGAGGCAGGCAGGTGAGGATGGCAGTTTGCAAGAGGGAGTTTTCCCAGCAGTGGCAGGCCAGAATCCTGAGGCGTGACTTATGGTGAGAGTTGGAAGATGTATCCAGGTGCCGACTAGGGAACAGGAAAAGAGGGTTACGCGAAACAAGCTGAGGAGCACAAGACAAAATGTGAGGCAGAGAACTGACTGTGCTAAGCACACAATCTGGAGAAGGTTCATTGTGAGTGCTGCTCATAGATACTGCCGGAGTAATTGGCAACAGGTGAGGAGCAGGGAGGAGTGAGGAGGGCTCCACCCAGGGGAGGAGAGCTGATGCTGTGGAAAGTTACTCAGACTCACTCGGATCATGACACCAAGAGTCCAGTGAACTGAACACATAACCACAGTAACCAGAATGCAGTTTTCTCATTTGTGTCATTTGCTGTTTATTCATGCAGAGATTCTCACTGAGTGTCAGCTCAAACTCAAGTCAGACCTGAAGCAGAAGTTCCAGTGTGTGCTCGAGGGGATTTCTACAACAGAAAACCCGACCCTCCTGAGTCAGATCTACACAGAGCTCTACATCACAGGGGGAGGGACTGCAGAGGTCAATGATGAACATGAGGTCAGACAGATTGAAACAGCATCCAGGAAACCAGACAGACCAGAAACAACCATCAGACAAGAAGACATCTTTAAACTCCCACCTGGAAGAGATAAACCAATCAGAACAGTGCTGACAATGGGAGTGGCTGGCATTGGGAAAACAGTCCTAACACAGAAGTTCACTCTGGACTGGGCTGAAGACAAAGCCAACCAGGACATCCAGTTCATGTTTCCATTCACTTTCAGAGAGCTGAATCTGCTGAAAGAGGAAAAGTTCAGCTTGGTGGAACTTGTTCATCACTTCTTCACTGAAACCAAAGAAGCAGGAATCTACATCTTTGAAGACTTCCAGGTTGTGTTCATCTTTGATGGTCTGGATGAGTGTCGACCTCCTCTGAACTTCCACAAAACTACAATCCTGACTGACCCTAGAAAGTCCACCTCAGTGGATGTGCTGCTGATAAACCTCATTAGGGGGAAACTGCTTCCCTCTGCTCGCCTCTGGATAACCACACGACCTGCAGCAGCCAATCAGATCCCAGACTGTGTTGGCGTGGTGACAGAGGTCAGAGGGTTCACTGACCCACAGAAGGAGGAGTACTTCAGGAAGAGATTCAGAGATGAGGAGCAGGCCAGCAGGATCATCTCCCACATCAAGACATCACGAAGCCTCCACATCATGTGCCACATCCCAGTCTTCTGCTGGATCACTGCTACAGTTCTGGAGTTTGTCATGAAGAACAAAGAGAGCAAAGATCTGCCTAAGACTCTCACAGAGCTCTACCTACGCCTTGTGCTATTTCACCTAAAAACGAAGGACATCAAGTATGATGGAGGAGCTGAGACAGAGTCATGCAGGAAGATCATTGAGTCTCTGGGAAAACTGGCCTTTGATCAGCTGCAGAAAGGAAACCTGATCTTCTATGAATCAGACCTGACAGAGTGTGGCATCGATATCAGAGCAGCCTCAGTGTACTCAGGAGTGTTCACACAGATCTTTAAAGCTGATGAGTGCCACATGTTCAACAACGTTGTTTACTGTTTCATCCATCTGAGCATTCAGGAGTTCTTTGCTGCTCTTCATGTCTATCTGACCTTCATCAACTCTGGAGTCAACCTGCTTAAGAAACAATCTCCTCTCTTTAAAATCTTCCAGAAAACACTTACTGTAAAAGACTTCTACCAGAGTGCTGTGGACAAAGCCTTAAAGAGTCCAAATGGACACCTGGACTTGTTCCTCCGCTTCCTCCTGGGTCTTTCACTGCAGACCAATCAGGATCTCCTATGCATGCTGACACAGACAGGAAGTAGCTCACAGACCAATCAGGAAACAGTCCAGTACATCAAGAAGAAGCTCAGTGGGAAACTGTCTGCAGAGAAAAGCATCAACCTGTTCCACTGTCTGAATGAACTGGATGATCGTTCTCTAGTGGAGGAGATCCAACAGTCCCTGAGATCAGGACGTCTCTCCACAGATCAACTGTCTCCTGCTCAGTGGTCGGCTCTGGTCTTCATCTTACTGTCATCAGATCTGGATGAGTTCGACCTGGAGAAATACTCCCGTTCAGAGGAGGCATTGTTGAAGCTGCTGCCAGTGGTCAAAGCATCCAAGAAAGTGCTGTAAGTGAATCTATGAACAAATATGTTTAATAATGCTAGATGAATAAAAGAATATGTCTCCATTGTTATTCTTCCTCAGGCTGAGAGATTGTAAACTCTCAAAAAGAAGCTTTGAAGCTTTGTCTGAAATTCTCAGCTCCCCATCCAATCATCTGAGAGAGCTGGACCTGAGCTCGGACAAACTGCAGGATTCAGGATTGGATTTGCTGTGTGTTGGACTAAAGAGTCCTGACTGTAAACTTGAAACTCTCAGGTAAGGATACAGACGTTTTGACACTTTTTGACTCTTAAATCTGTAAGTTTATCTTGATGCGGACGTTCAAAGTCAGCACAATTTTCCTTTTAAGTTCCTGAGTTTATATTTTTGACTGTCAGGTTGTCTGGACAGATGTTTTTATTTTATTTTATTTTTTTACTTGTCCCTAAAGTCAGAACTAAACCCACATGTAGATGACTTTCTGTTACTGGAGCAGCCTTCCTGAAGACAGCAGTGTGTTTTCATGCTTTTAAAGCCAAACTCACCTTTCAGACCTGGCTTTCATTTATTATCTATTTTTGTTTGTTTATTATATATTTATTTCTACTGTTTAACTACTGCTCACATCTGTTATCCTCCTTTTTAATTGTTCATTTCTTTTTACCCAGTGTTTCTATATTGCACTTTGTATTTGTCATCTATATTTATCATGCACTACTTTGCTCATTTATTGTTTGGTTTTAATGTTATTAAATTCCGGTTCTTTTGGTATTTGTTATGGCCAAAAAGACACGGCTCAAAAGTGGTCTTTTTACTTTTTAAGTTATTAAATTTGTAACTGTAGTGATTTGTGTGTGTGACAGAGAGGCACTGCCAGGGATTTTTGACACAAGTTGTTCTTGTAAAATCAGTCTGTGAAGGTTCTCAGACATCCAGGTCATCGTAGTCTAAGAAGCTTGGAAAGAAAAGCGTCTGGACTTCCTTGAAGATGTTTCACCTCTTATGAGAGAAGCGTCTTCAGTTCTAAGAGTCAAATGGTGGAGTGGGGCAGTCAGTGAAAGGGCAATGGTGGTGGCTCAGGGTTTGTATGTTTGGGGGGTTCAGAGGGAAAAGATTAATGCAGGTCTGGAGTTGGTGTGTGAGAGCAGGGAGTGAATCTGATCAAACATGAGTGTCATGAAGCCTGTTTGCAGTTATTTGCACTGTTTTCCACTCTGGATGTTGTTTCTGTTCAGCTGTGAGTAGAAAAGGCTCCATTCTACAACCTGTTTGTGTTAGTTGTTCAATAGAAACATTATTTGGTGCTGATGTTGCACTTCTTTTATTCACAACCAGAGTTTTTGAAGTCTGCATCAAACTGATTTAAATGACTTTTGAATATTACTTTAGATACTTAGATTTAAAGTTCTGAAAAAAGTTTAAATACAAAGATCAGTATTGTCTAATGTTTTGGCTGCAGTGTGATTTTGCAGACAGGTATAACAGAACAGCTTTAGTGTTTAGATTTTTTAAACTTGAGTATGAACTTATACAAAATGCAGCAAGATATAAAAAAAAAAAGTGGCATCGTTCCATCTCTGCTTTGATTAGAGACACAGCTCTAATCAAAGAGATGGTCCGCTTGCCTCCGCCCCAGAGAGAAGGGTTACATCTCCTGGGTTTAGGTGTTTTCCAATTTGTCATCATTTTGAAAAGTTTACATTTCTTCAGTGTTGAGCAGCAGAAATGAGGCTTTACTGTCAGAGGCCGACAGCACTGAACACAACAGCAGACTGGTGGCTAATAAACAGTGAATGATGCAGAAACAGATGTTTGAAGCTGTTCTTGGAGTACACTGAGAGAGAGAGAGCTGTGCAGGCAGGAACAGCCAAAGTCAGAGAGAATTCATGAGCATATTGATCAAACGTGAAGCAGAGTTTGGATCTTCTTTTGCTGCTGCTTCACTCAGTTTTGGTTGGAGACAGATGAAACCTGCAGCTTCAGGATCTGTGAGCTGTCCACTTTCAGCCCCGACGGCGTGTCCGTGTACGTGCCGTCGAGTGAACGATCCACGCTCTGTGTTTCCATCTTTGTGTGTTTAGCTGCTCTCATTTACTGTTTTATCTGTTTGCTGCTTGTTGAAATAGTTTGTGAGCTTTAACCTGAGATTCTGGCAAAATACATTTATATTAAACATCGATTCAGGATTGAATGAATCAACATCGTTTTATTCAAATTAAAACCATTTAAACGGGAACATGAATTTTTTACAGCCGCCTCTAATGCTGGGTAATGTCAGCTGGTCCATGTGCAGCTGGCTGTGAGGCTCAGGGAGCGTCTACAAAGTGCAACACTGAAAGAACATCATCCATAAATATTGAGTAAGAACTGGACTCTCATACAGCGAGACTCAAATGCCTTTAAACATCAGCTTATCCTGCTGATCCAAGTCCAACACTGACTTTGTAAACACATGTTTGTCAATCATTTTGTTTGGTTTCTGAGGAAAATGATTCAATAAGTTGCTGCTAATACACAACATTTCATCATATTTCCTCATAACCCTCTTTTGTCTGACCATTTGATCCCATTTGAATTTGCAATAAAGGATCCACAGAGTTTGGTGACAATAATGACAGTAGATGTTTGTGTGAAAGTGCTGGAAGCAAATGAGTGTGTGATGTTCTTTCAGTGTTGCACTTTGTAGACGCTCCCTGAGCACTGGTCTCACAGCCAGCTGCACATAGAGACCAGTGTTGTTAGTCCAGGTCAGAAGATGACTTGTTGGAATGAAAATGAGCTTGTAGTTTGTCTGCTTTAATAATGTGACTGGAAAAAGGTGTTGGACTTCAAATATGTCCATTTCTTTCACACTTCACCTTTAAAAGTGAAGCCATGTGGTTCCTGGAAGGAAAAACACGACTTTTTCAAGTCTTTGTCCTGTTTTTATGAGAAATGTACGACTTTAATGTTCTTTTTTTTTAACTCAATTTTTATTATAATTTACAACATTGCAACTTGTGCTTGTCGATGTTCACAAGTAGGACAGTTACAGGAACTGCAATGCAGAAATGTAGGTTAAAATAAGAACTGCAATTAGGAAGCACAAAACAAAACTGGGAAGCAAAACAAAACCCAAGCAAGCAAACAAACAAACAGACAACAACAAAAACAAAAAGAAAACAAAATCTTTATGTAATATTAAATAACATGTGACAAACTTAGCCGTAAATGGACAAAACGAAACAGACCTATGCTAAATTATTGAAACAGTAAAGCATGTATGGGTCGCCAACGCTCAGTAAACAATTCTCTCTGAATCCGCAGAGCAGATGTTATTTCCTCCATCTGGTAAATTTCTCTTGCTTTATCAATCCACATATTATATGAAGGTGGGTCAAGATTCAGCCATTTAATAGAATAGTGATACACTTTAGTGCTGCTGTAAGATTCTTAAGAGATACGTTTTATTGTTTCCCGCAAAACCCTTTGGTAAAACTCCTAAAATGACTAACTGTTGGTCTTTGTTAATGGTTGTTGGAAAACTGTACTGAGAACTTTAAATATGTCATTCCAAAGTGAGCAGATTTTTGGGCATGACCAGAATATATGTGAGTGGGTTCCTAAAGAAGTACCACAATTTCGCCAGCAGGTGTCAGGATTTGTAGGCTTCATTTTGGCAATTATCTCTGGGGTTCTAAAATATCTCATGACCACCTTCCATTTAAATTCTCTCCACAGCCCAGAATTAGTCACCAGATGGGCTTCACCGAACACCTCTTCCCAGGTGTCCTCTGAGATTTGAGTGCCAGTCTCAGCTTCCCACCTTGCCTTAATATCCAAAGTTGCATTTGTATTGAAACTCATAAATGCGTTATAAAAATGACTGATTAATTTTGGGGAGGAATTACTTTGAAATGTTTTTAGAAATATTTCCTCAATGGGTGAGGGCTCCAAAACTTGCCTCCATTCTTTATGTTTTGTCAAAAAGCTTCTTAGCTGCAGAAATCTAAAAAAGTCAGAAGAAGGAAGCCGAAACTGACCTCAACTGTTCAAATGAGCTCAGGTGCCCATTCCTCACAACATGACAAAGTTTATGAAGCCTGCTATGTGACCATGCTCTGAAGCCAGAGTCTTCCACAATAGGAGAAAAACCCTGCAGGGAGGAGAGCCTTGATAGAATTGAAATTTCTTTTGGAAGACCAAATGATTGTTTGATTCTACGCCAAATCTTTAGTGTGACCCTCGTCCGTTCCCCCATATGCACATTTTTAATTGAAATGTTAGAACAAAGCAGGGATTCCAATGATCTTTCGCACATTGTCTTGTCAATGTTTAGCCACTGAGTTTCAGACAAATCCCGCACCCATACAGTCAGGGGTCTCATCTGAGCTGCCCAGAAATAATATTTCAGGTTTGGAACAGCCAATCCCCCCTGCAGGTTTGACAGTTTTAATCTTTGGAACTTGATCATCCCTCATGTGTATTTAGTCTCTGTGTCGCGTCATCTGTGTTCCCACCCTCCATATTTTCATGCCCAGTCTTTTGTATTCTTAGCCATAGCTTTCCGTGTCTTCATGATTTATTATAGTATTAGTTCCCCAGTTTAGTTCTCTTCACTGTGATTCTGCCTTGTTTGATGTCTTCAGCCGAAATAAAGGCTCGCTTTTCGTTCAAAACTCAGTTTCATGGCTGCACCAGTGTCTGCGCCTGAGTCCTCCACACACTCTCCATACGGTCAGCCACTGTGACCGTGACACTAAACTACATGCTGTGTGCAGCCACTCTCCTGAGCCTGTATTATATACACAGCGGTTACAATGACAAACTGAATACAATCTCATATCTACAAAACAGGCTGAGTCAAAGTTGCAGCTACGCTTATGAACATGGAGAAAAAACAGGCGAGTTATCAGCTCACCAGCTACGACTAAGAACAGCTAACCAACTATCCTTGAGATCTACAATGACCAGGGAATAAGGTCTACAGACAACCAAACTATCCTTGAGATCTACAATGATTTCAATAAGGTGTTTGATATTCCCTCCTTGGGAGAAGATGCGATCGCTAGTCTGGAGGAACCTGTCTCTAATGTTGGAATTGAAACGGCCGTACGGAGCATGCAGTCTGGAAAATCTGCTGCCCCGACGGGTATCCATCTGATTTTTTCATAAAGTTTTCTGACCGACTGAATTCACTGTTAAAATCAACTTTTGAAGAATCCTTCCTCTCACAGTCGTTGCCTCCAACAATGCATCAAGCAGTGATGTGTTTAATTGTAAAACAGGAAAAAGACCATTTAGATTGTCGTTCATGTCGTTTAATATCTTTGTTCAACACAGACACCAAGATCCTGGCTCAAGTGTTGGCCCGTCGCTTACACAAGTATTTGTCCTCCATTATTTCACCAGACCAGACGGGCTTTATTAGGCACTCTTTTTTGAACATTAGAGCTCTATTAAATATCATTTATACCCATGTTAAAGGTGATACATTGGAAACTGTAATTTGGCTTGACGCAGAAAAGGCGTTGGATCGGGTGAGATGGGATTTTTTTTTATACGCTTAAAAAATGTGGCTTTAATTTTGTATCTTGGATAAAAGTATTGTATTGCTCCCCTCTAACAGCCGTCCAGACTAACAATAATCTGCCCCCCAGGACAGGGATGCCCTCTGTCTCCTTTTTGCCATTGAACCGCTAGCTGTTGCTCTGAGACAATGTGTTGGTGTTGAGGGAAAACATCGAGGGGGTATCGAACATGAAGTCTCTCTTTATGCCGACGACAGGATTTTATTTATTTCCAACCCATCGAACAGCCTCCACAAACTTTTGGATAGACTTACAATAATAATAATAATACGTTTTATTTATAGGCGCCTTTAAGAGCCTCAAGGTCACCTTAATGCATACTTAAGGAATTTGGGACAATTTCTGGATATAAAGTGAATTTTGGGAAGAGCGAGGCAAAGTCTATCTGTACGACAGCTGGGGAGTTTTGTGTATTTTAGCCCCTTTTAAACCCAGCTATAAGAAGTTTAAGTACTCGGGCATCTGGGTGACAAGAAAACCACAAAGACTTGTATAAAACTATCTTCCTTTATTGTCGAAGCTTAAAGAGGATTTTGGAAAATGTGAGTTTTGCCTCTTTATATTTATGGTGGGGATGCAGAACAAGGAGCAAAGATGAATGTGATGCTGAATCAGCAGAAGACTTGGACTCATTTGATTCCAGCTTTGATATCATTGATTTCAATATGTCCATTTCTGTCACACTTCACCTTTAAAAGTGAAGCCATGTGGTTCCTGGAAGGAAAAACACGACTTTTTCAAGTCTTTGTCCTGTTTTTATGAGAAATGTACGACTTTAATGTGAAACATTCAGAGTTTTTTCTCTTGTTGTGTTTGTTTGAAGCTGCTTCCTGTTGGCTTCAGCTGTTTGGAGTTTCCATTTTCTAAACTTCTACATTCTGAACCTTCTTCAGCTCTGAACAGATGATGAAACACTGAATGATTTCAAGCACTTTGTCTAATAAACTTACATCTTTCATTCTTTATACAGTGTCTGTGGTTTGTCAGATATTGGCCTTGATTATCTGGCAGCAGCACTGAAGTCCAACCCCTCGTATCCCACAGAGGTGGACCTGAGTGGAACCTACAGCAACCTGCAGGATTCAGGAGTGAAGCATCTGTGTGGTTTCCTGGAGAGTCCACGATGTCGATTTGAAACTCTGAGGTCAGTCAGCATGTTTTAGTTGTGCTGAGATGAATATGATGTGAAAGTTGTGCTGACACTAAACTGCAGACATCAGGCTGATATTATACTGATCCACACTGAGGATCTTCATGGTAAAGTCTGTTTTCTTCTTCTCTGGTTTAGTCCATTGACTGCAGCAGAACAATGTTCACATTTCAAACAGTGATACTCAACGTATGGCCCGCGGCCCACACGCGGCCTGCCCACCTTTCCTGATTCAGAGAGAGGGGACCCTGATTAACTGTGTAGCTTCTTCCTCACAGTTCTAAGTATCAGACACAACAATGAATAATCCACAGCTGACTGTCTTTAGCAGGTCAAAGGTCACGGCACACAGCAGACAGTCAGAAATATTCTAACTCTGATCATTTATCAGTTGTGACACTGTGAGACTTGATCAGAGGTGTGATCATCACAGCAGAGGCCTTTGTGTCAAAGTCACTGAGGATCAAACAGAAACACATGAAGCAGATTTTCCTCTTCTGGCTTTTTATAGCAGATAACCTTCAAAATATTCTGCAGTCGATCAAAAACTGAAGCAAACCATGAAGCAACATGTGAACATGAGCTGATGCTGCTGAAGTGAAGCAAAGTTACAGAGGTTTGATTACAGACACAGCTGAGAGTTTGTAATCTGTCATCATTTTAAAAAGTTTCCATGGAACAGCAGAAATGAGGCTTTACTGTCAGAGGCCGACAGCACTGAACACAACAGCAGACTGGTGGCTAATAAACAGTGAATGATGCAGAAACAGATGTTTGAAGCTGTTCTTGGAGTACACTGAGAGAGAGAGAGCTGTGCAGGCAGGAACAGCCAAAGTCAGAGAGAATTCATGAGCATATTGATCAAACGTGAAGCAGAGTTTGGATCTTCTTTTGCTGCTGCTTCACTCAGTTTTGGTTGGAGACAGATGAAACCTGCAGCTTCAGGATCTGTGAGCTGTCCACTTTCAGCCCCGACGGCGTGTCCGTGTACGTGCCGTCGAGTGAACGATCCACGTTCTGTGTTTCCATCTTTGTGTGTTTAGCTGCTCTCATTTACTGTTTTATCTGTTTGCTGCTTGTTGAAATAGTTTGTGAGCTTTAACCTGAGATTCTGGCAAAATACATTTATATTAAACATCGATTCAGGATTGAATGAATCAACATCGTTTTATTCAAATTAAAACCATTTAAATGGGAACATGAATTTTTTACAGCCGCCTCTAATGCTGGGTAATGTCAGCTGGTCCATGTGCAGCTGGCTGTGAGGCTCAGGGAGCGTCGACAAAGTGCAACACTGAAAGAACATCATCCATAAATATTGAGTAAGAACTGGACTCTCATACAGCGAGACTCAAATGCCTTTAAACATCAGCTTATCCTGCTGATCCAAGTCCAACACTGAGTTTGTAAAAACATGTTTGTCAATCATTTTGTTTGGTTTCTGAGGAAAATGATTCAATAACTTGCTGCTAATACACAACATTTCATCATATTTCCTCATAAGCCTCTTTTGTCTGACCATTTGATCCCATTTGAATTTGCAATAAAGGATCCACAGAGTTTGGTGACAATAATGACAGTAGATGTTTGTGTGAAA
Source organism: Diplotaxodon limnothrissa (assembly GCF_057381915.1). NCBI lineage: Eukaryota > Metazoa > Chordata > Actinopteri > Cichliformes > Cichlidae > Diplotaxodon > Diplotaxodon limnothrissa. The sequence continues at coordinate 1,334,246 of NW_028188555.1, read as the reverse complement.
GTGCTGGAAGCAAATGAGTGTGTGATGTTCTTTCAGTGTTGCACTTTGTAGACGCTCCCTGAGCACTGGTCTCACAGCCAGCTGCACATAGAGACCAGTGTTGTTAGTCCAGGTCAGAAGATGACTTGTTGGAATGAAAATGAGCTTGTAGTTTGTCTGCTTTAATAATGTGACTGGAAAAAGGTGTTGGACTTCAAATATGTCCATTTCTGTCACACTTCACCTTTAAAAGTGAAGCCATGTGGTTCCTGGAAGGAAAAACACGACTTTTTCAAGTCTTTGTCCTGTTTTTATGAGAAATGTATGACTTTAATGTGAAACATTCAGAGTTTTTTCTCTTGTTGTGTTTGTTTGAAGCTGCTTCCTGTTGGCTTCAGCTGTTTGGAGTTTCCATTTTCTAAACTTCTACATTCTGAACCTTCTTCAGCTCTGAACAGATGATGAAACACTGAATGATTTCAAGCACTTTGTCTAATAAACTTACATCTTTCATTCTTTATACAGATTGAAGAGCTGTGGTTTGTCAGATATTGGCCTTGATTATCTGGCAGCAGCACTGAAGTCCAACCCCTCGTATCCCACAGAGGTGGACCTGAGTGGAACCTACAGCAACCTGAAGGGTTCAGGAGTGAAGCATCTGTGTGGTTTTCGGGAGAATCCACGATGTCGATTTGAAACTCTGAGGTCAGTCAGCATGTTTTAGTTGTGCTGAGATGAATATGATGTGAAAGTTGTGCTGACACTAAACTGCAGACATCAGGCTGATATTATACTGATCCACACTGAGGATCTTCATGGTAAAGTCTGTTTTCTTCTTCTCTGGTTTAGTCCATTGACTGCAGCAGAACAATGTTCACATTTCAAACAGTGATACTCAACGTATGGCCCGCGGCCCACACGCGGCCTGCCCACCTTTCCTGATTCAGAGAGAGGGGACCCTGATTAACTGTGTAGCTTCTTCCTCACAGTTCTAAGTATCAGACACAACAATGAATAATCCACAGCTGACTGTCTTTAGCAGGTCAAAGGTCACGGCACACAGCACTCTGTGAAACAGTTTGGAGCAGGAATTCTTGCACATTTACAAACTGACACTGCTGCACGGCATGCTGGGTAATGCTAGCTGCTCAGGTATGGGCGTGCTAATGGCTGTGAGGCTCTGTGGCTGCAGAATACCGAAGAAGAGAAGAGAGAGGTGGAGGATGAAGAAAAGAGGCGGAGATGAAGCAGAAGTTTTGCTCCAGAGAGGAGCTGTGTCTGTGTGGGTGGGGCTCAGGCAGCTCCGCCCACACAGTGACAGTGAAGCAGGTGAAGAGTAATAAATGAAGACAGCAGACAGGATTTGATAAGCTGATGTACAAACATGTAGGTCGTGTCCAAATTCATGGGCTGCATCCTCCTGAGGCCGCATTTGTAGACCGATTACGTCACAGCGACACGTCGAAGGCTGTCCAAATTCGTAGACTCCTCCGAATGCAGCCAACAAATGCGTCCTCCTTTTCCCCGAATTTGAAGGATGGGTCGGGTGTGTCCTTCGTGGCCTACCATATCCCAGAATTCATAGCGCGGCCCAGCCAAACTCCAGTTTCCAACAATGGCGGCCGCTACTAAGTTTTAAAATTACTCATACTAATCTTTTTCGGTCACAAAATAAACTTTTAACATATTTTCAGGCGAGAAAGTAGCTGTGTAAACATCAAATATCTGCTCGGTTTATCAAGATATCGCATATATGCAAAAGTGCTTCGACGTTTTCGGAGACGTCTGCTACCCACCAGCTCGATAGCTCGCCGGGAGCTCGAGGGTCACTGAAGCCGCCGAGAACGGCACAACTCCCGGCACATCATTTTCAGATCACCGCGGACTTTCGCTACTCAGGTTAAACGTGATATATAAGTCACTTAGACAACCTCAAAATGTTATTGTTGGGCTTCTTTCAGTGTTTTGTTTGTTCGTGAGTAAATCGGTTTGGCTGAGATTAAAGTTATTAGATTAGATAAAATAAAACTTTATTAATCCCCCAGGTGGGTTCCTCCTTGGTCTTTACAGAGCTGACTAAACGTCAAACAGAAAACTGATTAAACAGAAGTATGAGACGGTCGAGAATTTACGCCAGTGTCCTGTTATATTTTAGATAGCAAGGAGCAGACGGCTGAGTTTATTAAACTCCACCGAGACAGCGGTGACGCTAATCAGAAGGCTAGACCGTCCAATTTCCCCAGCCGTTTATTTCCAGCCTACCCGACCTTCTGAGGACCCAGCCCACGTAGACCGCAAAGGCCGGGTCCTCGGGAGGATGCAGCCCATGAATTTGGACACGACCGTAGAATGATGGTGGCAGCTACAGAAACAGGTCCATACAGACTGAAGCGTGTCTCAGTCTGAATGTACACTGCTGTTATAAGAGCTGTGGAAACTCAGGTCAAAAGGACGTAACCACACTGCTGACAGTTCCAGGACAGTCACAGAGTTACAGCATCATTTGTGACCATAAAGACAGAAAGCTCATCCAAATCCTGGGATTAAAAGTCTGTCCTGGTGGTGTCCAGTCAAACACGTCTCTGTGAAAGCTTCAATCCAACAGGCTCCAAAGTCCTTCTGCTCATTTCCTCGCCGGGTTCTTGATGCTCCTGTACCATCTCTCTGTCATCCTCCTCGCTCCCTCTTTGCACTCACAGTCTTTGTGCATCATTAACACTCACATGTGGAAAACCAAAGTTTTACTGGGCAGAAGATGATCATCAGTGACTCTGTCTTTAAAACACTCTTGTTAGAAATGTACGACTTTAATGTGAAACATTCAGAGTTTTTTCTCTTGTTGTGTTTGTTTGAAGCTGCTTCCTGTTGGCTTCAGCTGTTTGGAGTTTCCATTTTCTAAACTTCTACATTCTGAACCTTCTTCAGCTCTGAACAGATGATGAAACACTGAATGATTTCAAGCTCTTTGTCTAATAAACTTACATCTTTCATTCTCTATACAGATTGGAGCGCTGTGATTTGTCAGAGATCAGCTGTGATTATCTGGAAGCAGTGCTGAAGCTCAACCCTTCGTATCCCAGAGAGGTGGAGCTGAGCTACCACAAGCTGCAGGATTCAGGAGTGAAGCAGCTGTGTGTTCTTCTGGAGAATCCACAACATCAAATTGAAACTCTGAGGTCAGTCTCCACGTTTTAGTTGTGCTGACACTGTCGATCTGTGGAACTAAAACCTTTATACAGGAAGTCTGGTTCAGCTCTTTGTAGACCTTCTAATCTCTGATGCTCTGAGTCTTACTCAGTAGATGATGCAGAGTTGTGAAGCCGATGTGGGTGAGGACACTCGCCCAGCTCTAACTACTTTGACGTCCAGGCGGCTTCCCTGCTTGTCCTGATACAAACAAACCTGAGTAACCTTGCAGGTCAGATCTCATCAGTCACACCTGTTATGGCAGCTCTCCTCTAGATTGTAGTTCTTGTTAACCTGGGATGGTTTTAGAAGCCTGGACCACAGACTGCAAGGGAAGATATTACTGGGAAAGGCCAAAGCAACCTATTAGACCCATTAAACACTAACATAGATGAATACTCAGATTTAAACCTTTATTGTTTCACAAAGGGTTAAAAAGGGAACGTCCACAGTTTAGACTGCAGCAGATTTTATTAAAGCAGTTTGACAGGAGCAAAGCAAAAACACAAAGAATAAGTGTTTCACATATTAATACATATAACATAATAATAAAAGAAAAGCAAAATAATGATACAAAAGAATGAAAAAGTTGTCCAGAGCAGCAGGATGTCTGAGGTCTGCAGAAACACAAAAACACAGCAGCTAAAAATAGTTGTTGAAAGAAAACGAGGTGGGAGCTGCTGATTTCTGAGCTTTGATACTGGATTAGCTTCAGTAGTTATTCCCATCACTGCTGTAGGAGCTACATTTAGTCACAGCTGATTGTCTTTGACCAATCAGAAGACTACTGTTGTAAAAACAAGCAGACAAAGAACCAATGAGAGTGAAGAACAGGATAAAGAGCTCGTGTGATGGAGGCAAAGCAATAATCAGCAGACTGTAGCAGTTTCTATCTGGATGAAAGTAGAAGGAGCTCAGCGGAGCTCAGTCCCATATCTTTGGTTAGAAACAACATCAGTGATTTCCTGCTGCTCGAGATGATTCCAGCAGCTCTCATTACAGCAGCTGATGAGAGAAACAGCTGATGGCTCACAGCTCGTGCACTGTTGGATCTCCAGATGTTCACGTGGCTGAAGTCTGTGAAGAAACTGTGGTCCACGTAGTTCACACGGCCTCAGATTGGACCGAGCTCCCTGGATCACTGCAGCATCCTCAGCTGGTACATGGACGTCTCTGCTCCTCAGTCTTGGAGCCCCTGCAGGTCCGTCCACACCACCAGGGTCTTCTCACTCACCTTTCCTTTGTCCTCGTCCTTCATCGGCCGTGCTGTGTCTTTGTTCCTGCGGTGTTGTTCCCACGATGCAGCGCTGATGTTCCCTCCTTGAATGCACAACAAGTACGGTGCTGGTCTTTCTCGGGTGGAGCAGAGACAGATTGAAGTCTTTCAGGCTTTAGTGCCGACTTCCCTGACAGAGGCTGGACTCCATGGTCTGCACAGGAGGCTTCTACACTGTGTGGAGGTGACTCCTGGACTCGAAGACAGGCTGCAGGTACATGTGTGATGAAGAGGAGCTACAGCAGTGTGATGGAGCTGCAGGTGTGAAGGAAGTCCTGCTGTCCTGTCCCACCCTCATCTTTGCTTCCTCTGTCTTCTCTGGACTTGTCCTCCTGTTTCAGAAACAGCACTGCTTCATGCCAAGGGTGGACGGGAGCATTGGCTCTGATTCTTTTACCGTCCACCACAAGGAGACACTGATGCTGACCTCCTGATTCATCTGCATGTGTTCTGCTTCACACTGCTCACCTCCACCAAAGACTTCACAAACATCTTCTTTCTTTGAGTCCAGTTTGTCCCACAAACACTTCCAAATCTCCTCCTCTGAGATTCTGCAGCTTCTTGCAGTGTGACTCAGCTGACTTCTGACAGACCACAGACCGGCACAGCATCCACATGTGTCTCCTTTCAAACAGGCTCTTGATGTTTCCTCCCACATCATTCTGGCCTCTCAGTCTCCTTTGTTCTCCAGCTCTGTAGCTCCAGCTGGTGAAGCTTCAGTTTTCCATGTTGGTAACAGTAAACTACAGCCTCTGCTGTCAGCTGGGTAACTAAACAGAGCTGCAGCACGTCTCTGCGGTGGTGCTACATCCAGCCTGCAGACGGCCGTCTACATGTTGTAGTGGTTTACAGTCACCAGGGGGCGCTGTCCCAGCCATGCAGGCAGTGGGCTGCTCTGCTTGTGCTGTTGTTGGTGAAGCTGAAGTGAAAGTGATAGGTTTGTAGTTTGAACCTATCCACTGGAACGTTAAGGACAATCTGCTACGCAGCAAAAAGCAAGACACAAGGCACCAAAGTTCTCTGGTTTACTCATGCATGAGGGAGACCTGGCTGGAGCCAAGCGTCGTTCCACCACTTGACCACCATCAGACTCTCAGCCAGGCTCCCCATAGCACTCCTTTTATTGTGGTTACATGAATATGCATAGGGTCATTAACATATAGCATCTCACATAGGTATACATGTGAACAAAGAATACTGTGTGTGTGTGTGTGTGTGTGTGTGTGTGTGTGTGTGTGTGTGTGTGTGTGTGTGTGTGTGTGTGTGTGTGTGTGTGTGTGTGTGTGTGTGTGTGGTACTGCTGATCAAAGGGTCATATAACATCCTTGGTCAGGAAGAGGGTAGACCCCCCTTCACCCTAGATGGTTCACCCTAGATAACATGGTGAGGAAGTCCAGCAGTTCATCTAAACAAAAAGCACTTAGACTAGAACAGACGTAGCTACGTTAATCCTGCCATAAAACAATAAGAGAAGGTACGACCTCTCTCGTGCTCCCAGGATGTGGGTGTGCATTCTAGTGTGGAATACACACCAAGCCCCTGCAGCCTGCTAAAGATCACACATCCTATCACTACACAATTGATTATACACCTCTAAGAATATATGGTTAAATATTTCCTAATACAAATGACAATAATAAAATCTAAACCCATCAGAAAGCGAGAGTTAAAACACTGAACAGTGTCCACTGAGCTTCTCATGCTATTCTCATGCTCAAAGAAGTTTAACAGGACGGACGACTCGTCCATCAGGCGTCCAGCTGTCCGTGACCGTGTCCACAGCAGAGTGTGACCGAGGCTTCATGCTAACACGCACACATGAAGCTAATACCACCACGAGCAGCTGCTCAGTGGATTTGGAGGACAAATGTCTGCAGCTTCTCACAGGCAGTATGCAGAATGTGGATCTCCACAAAGACTGTGGAGAGCTCGTCCCACACTCTAAATCCAAACTTGTCTGCACAAAACTTCTCACACGTTCCCGTCACAAGTGTCTTCTAAGTGAAGCTACCAGGTTCAGGTCCAGCTTGTTTATCTGGAGCTGCAGGAGATGATCCATCCTCACAAAGCAACACAGCAGATATGCAAACACACAACACAACCAAAGGATTCTCTCTGCATGTCTGTGGCTGATGCTGCTGGAACGAAGCTGTTTGAAACCTTGTTGTTCTGCACTTTGGGACCAGAAGAGGAAACTGAAGCTCTGTGCAGAGGGTCCAATGGAAGCAGCCAAGCGCTGTAAGTGTCTGCTGTACAGGGATGCTGGTTCAGCTGTGGCTCAGTTTCACAGTGTGACTCAATAAAAGCAGCAGGAAATCAAAGCTTGATGCTTTCATCAGTGTGGAAATAAGAAAGTTTCCTGTGACAGACGCTGGAGCTCTTTCACTCTCAGCTTCACAGTTTCAGCTTCAAACTTCTTCCAACATGTTTCTAACACGGCCACATTCCACCTTAATGGAGCTGATATCTTGTGCATCAGGACATTTTCTAAAGGCAGCGATCACATCTTTAGTTTTGGATGTTTAACTGCAGATTGTTTATGTGTTTATAGCACATTAATTACAGCAGCAGCGTTGACCACAGTGCTGTACAAGAATCCAAAATAACGATTAAAATAACTCCTAATATTAATATCACACATCAAATATCAAATAACTCTCATGCTGTATTAAAAGCCAGTGAATACAAATGTGTTTTAAGAGCAGATTTACAGAGACTGACAGCAGGAGCTGGGGTTGTTTGATAGAACGATGTATATATGATGACCATATGAAAACGTCTATCGTTTCATATCACGCTCTTTGTTTCCTGCTTATGTGTTTGTGTTTTCCAGATAAAGCTTTCAAAATAAATCTGAAGATCCTGTTGAGAGTTTTCAAAATAAACACAATACAGTACTGCGGTCGCTCGTTTATCGAGTTACGTTCTAAAAATAAGTCTCAGAATGAAGTAGCAGCTTTATGTTTTACAAGTATTATAGAAGTTTTAAGGCAGTTAAACCCTCACTGCACACTTTCTACACTTTTCTCAGACAGGCATGAACATTTTCACACTTTTCTCTCTTGTTTAAACAAAGTTCAAACCTTCATAGAAAAATAAGTTCATTATTAAAGAGTGAAAGCAAAGTGTTTCTGAAATGTGTCAAATCAGCCTTTGCTGGCATTAAATGAGCTTCTGTGTGAGGAGCACTCGTCCATGGCCTGGGCTCCTCGCTGTCAGGTAAAGTTGCATAAAGCTTTTGAGTTTTTCTGCAGATAATGTTGGTGTCCAGCACGATGTTCTTTTTCCTGCGGTCACTGAGCCACAAAGCCAAAGCTGACTCCATCCTTACGATGTTCTTGTTGTGGACAGTTACAACCTTTTTGCCTCCTTGTTGAAACTATGATGGTCAGCATCTTCCTCTGCCTTTGGCTGCTACCACAGGTGCAAAACGTCTCGTCATCATTGTTGTTTGTTGGGACAAAACGTACAAACATACAGTGCAGCACTGCAGAGTCACACTGCTGTAAATTTGAACACATTCTGTACTGTACAGGAGACACGGCACGAGATTGGCTGACAATGGTCTACAGCCAATCAGGACGCAGAACACAATGCGCTGTAAAAAACAAAAACATGCAAAATTGCACAAAAAAGATCAGCGAAACAGCGAGGCCGCCAAAGGTGAACTGTGTTACAGCGAGGGACCAGCGTATATGTGGTTGTTGGGACGATAAATGTCTTTGAGCTTGTGTCAGAAGACGAGCTGCAGCTTTCTGGACCAGCTGCAGTCTTGCCAGGCAGGTCCCACTAACTCCAACATATAAGGAGTTACAATAATCCAGCTGGGACGTCATGAAAACGTGGATCGCCCGTTCAAGGTTTTTAAAAGATAGAAATGATCTCACCTTAGATAAAAGCCTCAGTTTGAAGAAAGACCGCTGTACAACTGAGCTCAGCTGTTTTTCAAATTGCCGTCAAATATAAGCCCCAAATGTAATAATGCGATTTAATAAAAGAGCTGAACCAGTCTAATAGAGCGCCCTTGATGCCGCCATGCTCCAATGGTGAGGTCAAGATGCTGTGGTCAACGCAGCGGTCAGATCCAAAAGCACAGCTGAGTCTCCTGATCAGTGGCTGATAAAAGATCATTAAGAACTTTTCAAAGGGCAGTTTCAGTGCTGTGAAGAGCTTTAAAACCAGACTGAAACCTTTACAACAGATTGCAGCTGAACAAATATAATCTTTTACAAAATCTTCGACAGGAAGGGAAGCTTTGAAATAGGCCTGAAGTTTGAGCGGACAGAGGATCCAGATCAGGTTTTTAGTACAGGCTGTACAACAGCATGTTTAAAACAGGCTGTACAACACCTGAACTAAGACTGCTGTTAAAAATCGCTAAGATGTCGGAACCGACAACCTTTAAAATCTTTTTAAACACGTGTTGGAACAACTTCATTTGGACAAGATGATGTCTTTATAGCATCACATCGTTCCTCCACCTGATCAAACCACACAGGCTCAAACTGATCAAAAACAGCTGAGCAGGTGAATATTTTAGCCCCGGTGCGATCTCGGGCGAGAGTATCGATGATGGCCAAAGGGCAGCGTCCAGCTCTACGGCCGCTGAAGAGCAGACTCAACAGACGCGCGTGATGTGGATCCTACTGCTCTAAAATTGGAGCTTCTTCAATCCATTAAAGAGGACATTAGTACGCTGTTAAAAGAAGAAGTCAGAAATGCATTGAAAGAAGATTTTGACAATATAAGGGCTGACGTGCAAGGACTGAGAAATGAGATCGCTAACAGCATGGCGGCGACGTGCGGCGAAGTTGATGGAGTAAAGGTTACAGTGAAAGAAGCTGAGGATGGGCTGTCAATGTGGAGCGATGAGGTGACCACCCTGCAGTCTACAGTAGAGAGTATGAAGGAGGAGCTGTCTGACCTGAAGGATAAATGTGATGAAGGCAGGAAGCGGAGAGCTAACATCCACATCATAGGGATCCCAGAGGGCCTGGACTCGAGCTCCTCCACGGCCGTATCCGTGCTACTACGTGAAGTGCTGGGTATGGATAAAGACGTTATTGTCGACCGCTCACACAGGAGCCCTATCCTGAGAAAGCCAGCTGGTGACCCGCACGCCGTCATAGCCGAGCGTCACTACTACCAGGATTGTGTGGCTACGCCGTGCCAGGGCCCAAGCCCCGCTTGAGTTTAACGGACAACCTATTGCAATATTACGACTGGGCGATATGACCCAAAGTTCATATCTCGATATTCTTTAGCTGGATGGCGATATACGATATATATCTCGATATTTTTAAAGCCAGAAAGTTCGAACAAAAAGAGAGTTCTTAGTCAAAGCTGTGTCCCAAATCTCACACAGGCACATTTATTAACATACAGCGTAGATGTACATGAAACAATTACTCAGGAATAAATGATCAGCATTTATTAAATAATAATGCTCCATAAATAAAAGAAAACAATGTTGTGTTTGTGCATAACAAACAGCTCACAATCGTGCAGTCAAAATGTAAACAGACGCTGAGCATAATAACAAGCAGCTGCTCTGTTCCCAGGTTCTACTGCGTGACTGACAGCCTGGAGTTTGAAACCCTCTTTGTAACCGTCTCTCTTACAGGTGCCATTTATGGTCCTTATACACACTCAATACAGTAATATTACGTTGAAGCAGAGTACGTATCACTCCGCGAGGCTCCTCGTAGCTGAAAGGTTTTGAAAGGTTTCTGAGCGCCGTGTAGCACATAAAATCGGTTCGAGGTCAGTAAGCACAACCAGAATTCATCCATAAGCCGCACTGTCGATTTATGAGAAAATTACAGGATTTTAAGTGCAGAAAATATAGTTTATGGTTTTCCTTTGATCTTAGCAAATATCTACGCCTCTAATTGGGACGATCACAGATTTTTCACTAATGTCTTTGCGCGGCTCCCCAATATGTCATCACACAATATCATCTTTGAGGGAGACCTAAACTGCTCATTATCTGCTATGGACCACAGTTCACACAAAAGTACACTTAGTCCAAAGTCAGCATGCGTCATTCAGAGCTTTCTTGATAATTATGGGCTGGCTGATGTATGGAGATTTCATAATCCTGCTTCACGTCAATACTCTTTTTTTCTAATGTCCATAAAACATATATTTGTATAGAAAAACGTCTCCCTTTAGTTACAGAATGTGATTCTAAGACTGGTGATTTCTCCTCTTGTTTTTTCAATGTGTATTCCTGATGCCTGCTCCAACTATCAGCCATGGAGATTCAACTCAGTGTTGTTAGCAGATGAAGAGTTTGTCAGTTACAAAAGGTCTCAAAGACATTTTTTTTCTATTAATCAGACCCCAGAGATGTCATCATCAGTTTGTCTGCTTTAATAATGTGACTGGAAAAAGGTGTTGGACTTCAAATATGTCCATTTTTGTCACACTTCACCTTTAAAAGTGAAGCCATGTGGTTCCTGGAAGGAAAAACACGACTTTTTCAAGTCTTTGTCCTGTTTTTATGAGAAATGTTCGACTTTAATGTGAAACATTCAGAGTTTTTTCTCTTGTTGTGTTTGTTTGAAGCTGCTTCCTGTTGGCTTCAGCTGTTTGGAGTTTCCATTTTCTAAACTTCTACATTCTGAACCTTCTTCAGCTCTGAACAGATGATGAAACACTGAATGATTTCAAGCACTTTGTCTAATAAACTTACATCTTTCATTCTTTATACAGTTTGTGGGGCTGTGGTTTGTCAGAGATCAGCTGTGATTATCTGGCAGCAGCACTGAAGTCCAACCCCTCCCATCTGAGAGAGCTGGACCTGAGCTCCAACAACAAGCTGCAGGATTCAGGAGTGAAGCATCTGTGTGGTTTCCTGGAGAGTCCAGGATGTAAACTTGAAACTCTGAGGTCAGTCAGCATGTTTTAGTTGTGCTGAGATGAATATGATGTGAAAGTTGTGCTGACACTAAACTGCAGACATCAGGCTGATATTATACTGATCCACACTGAGGATCTTCATGGTAAAGTCTGTTTTCTTCTTCTCTGGTTTAGTCCATTGACTGCAGCAGAACAATGTTCACATTTCAAATAGTGATACTCAACGTATGGCCCGCGGCCCACACGCGGCCTGCCCACCTTTCCTGATTCAGAGAGAGGGGACCCTGATTAACTGTGTAGCTTCTTCCTCACAGTTCTAAGTATCAGACACAACAATGAATAATCCACAGCTGACTGTCTTTAGCAGGTCAAAGGTCACGGCACACAGCAGACAGTCAGAAATATTCTAACTCTGATCATTTATCAGTTGTGACACTGTGAGACTTGATCAGAGGTGTGATCATCACAGCAGAGGCCTTTGTGTCAAAGTCACTGAGGATCAAACAGAAACACATGAAGCAGATTTTCCTCTTCTGGCTTTTTATAGCAGATAACCTTCAAAATATTCTGCAGTCGATCAAAAACTGAAGCAAACCATGAAGCAACATGTGAACATGAGCTGATGCTGCTGAAGTGAAGCAAAGTTACAGAGGTTTGATTACAGACACAGCTGAGAGTTTGTAATCTGTCATCATTTTAAAAAGTTTCCATGGAACAGCAGAAATGAGGCTTTACTGTCAGAGGCCGACAGCACTGAACACAACAGCAGACTGGTGGCTAATAAACAGTGAATGATGCAGAAACAGATGTTTGAAGCTGTTCTTGGAGTACACTGAGAGAGAGAGAGCTGTGCAGGCAGGAACAGCCAAAGTCAGAGAGAATTCATGAGCATATTGATCAAACGTGAAGCAGAGTTTGGATCTTCTTTTGCTGCTGCTTCACTCAGTTTTGGTTGGAGACAGATGAAACCTGCAGCTTCAGGATCTGTGAGCTGTCCACTTTCAGCCCCGACGGCGTGTCCGTGTACGTGCCGTCGAGTGAACGATCCACGCTCTGTGTTTCCATCTTTGTGTGTTTAGCTGCTCTCATTTACTGTTTTAGCTGTTTGCTGCTTGTTGAAATAGTTTGTGAGCTTTAACCTGAGATTCTGGCAAAATACATTTATATTAAACATCGATTCAGGATTGAATGAATCAACATCGTTTTATTCAAATTAAAACCATTTAAATGGGAACATGAATTTTTTACAGCCGCCTCTAATGCTGGGTAATGTCAGCTGGTCCATGTGCAGCTGGCTGTGAGGCTCAGGGAGCGTCTACAAAGTGCAACACTGAAAGAACATCATCCATAAATATTGAGTAAGAACTGGACTCTCATACAGCGAGACTCAAATGCCTTTAAACATCAGCTTATCCTGCTGATCCAAGTCCAACACTGAGTTTGTAAAAACATGTTTGTCAATCATTTTGTTTGGTTTCTGAGGAAAATGATTCAATAAGTTGCTGCTAATACACAACATTTCATCATATTTCCTCATAACCCTCTTTTGTCTGACCATTTGATCCCATTTGAATTTGCAATAAAGGATCCACAGAGTTTGGTGACAATAATGACAGTAGATGTTTGTGTGAAAGTGCTGGAAGCAAATGAGTGTGTGATGTTCTTTCAGTGTTGCACTTTGTAGACGCTCCCTGAGCACTGGTCTCACAGCCAGCTGCACATAGAGACCAGTGTTGTTAGTCCAGGTCAGAAGATGACTTGTTGGAATGAAAATGAGCTTGTAGTTTGTCTGCTTTAATAATGTGACTGGAAAAAGGTGTTGGACTTCAAATATGTCCATTTCTGTCACACTTCACCTTTAAAAGTGAAGCCATGTGGTTCCTGGAAGGAAAAACACGACTTTTTCAAGTCTTTGTCCTGTTTTTATGAGAAATGTACAACTTTAATGTGAAACATTCAGAGTTTTTTCTCTTGTTGTGTTTGTTTGAAGCTGCTTCCTGTTGGCTTCAGCTGTTTGGAGTTTCCATTTTCTAAACTTCTACATTCTGAACCTTCTTCAGCTCTGAACAGATGATGAAACACTGAATGATTTCAAGCACTTTGTCTAATAAACTTACATCTTTCATTCTTTATACAGATTGGAGGCCTGTGGTTTGTCAGAGATCAGCTGTGATTATCTGGCAGCAGCACTGAAGTCCAACCCCTCCCATCTGAGACAGCTGAACCTGAACAGGAACTACAACCTGAAGGATCCAGGAGTGAAGCATCTGTGTGGTTTCCTGGAGAGTCCAGGATGTAAACTTGAAACTCTGAGGTCAGTCAGCATGTTTTAGTTGTGCTGAGATGAATATGATGTGAAAGTTGTGCTGACACTAAACTGCAGACATCAGGCTGATATTATACTGATCCACACTGAGGATCTTCATGGTAAAGTCTGTTTTCTTCTTCTCTGGTTTAGTCCATTGACTGCAGCAGAACAATGTTCACATTTCAAACCTTCAAAGAAGAAGAAAAATCCTCCACTGGAAAATTCACTGTGAAACTCTCAAACTCTTCATTGCACCTTAAAGTCTGTCTGACACTGAAATCCAAAGCAAAATGTGCGTTTGCTTTACAGACAGCAGTCCAACACAAACATACACACATCATCCAAAACACAGTCCAACATCCAAATCTCCTCCACTGCCAGCATGAATGATGGGAAAGAGAAGGAGGAACACTCTGACATTCAGGCTTAGAATGAGTTTCATCAAGCAGACTGTGAAGATCAAAGCTGCATTAGAAAGCTTACATGAATGAATGAGTGGACAGAAGTGGACAGAGATCATCTGAAGCACTTCAAAGGCTTTAAATCAGCACATTTCTCTTTATTCTTTATCAACTCTGTTAGTTTCTCTCAGTTTTCTGTGGAATGAAGCTAACAGCAGGCTAATAAGATGCTGACCAATAGGTTTCTATTAAAGGTTGTAATTTGTATATGAAAAAGTGCTTTGGCTCAGCAGGGATCAGCTTACAGGTAGAATACAGCTGCTGGATGGGATTAGCATGTCATAGCTATCTACCAAACTGCTAACTGGGGGATTTCAGGCCATCTATGGATCATTTTTGCTAACTGTTTATTCAGCTTAGGCTCACAGGGCTGCAGCCTGTGCCCTAGCTGTCATAGGGCAAGAGGCGTGGTCCACCTGCACAGGTGAGCAGTCCATCACAGGGCCAACAGAGAGCGACAGAGAAGCACTCCCTCACATCCACACCTACAGCCAATGTAGAAGCACCAATGAACCTAAGCAGCATTTCATTGGACTGTGGGAGAACATCCAACTTCCACAGAAAGGCCCAGCTGACCAACAAGCTTCAACCTACAACCTTCTTGCTCTAAGGCACTAGTGCTAACCACTTTTGCCCATTTCAGCCCAAATCCTGCATCTTCCTGTTTCTGACTCCAGGCCAGCTCCACTAACACTTTCTCATCAGACACTGCCACCTAGTGGAGGAAGTCTTAGTTCCATTTGAAGCTTCAGATTACAGTTAGTTCCTTTACAAAGAGGTGGAGGTGGTGGGGCCACAGCACCATCATCACTGAGTGCCATAGGACACTTAACCTTTGTTTCCATATGCTGGGAACTTCCTGTTGTTCCAAGGAGGACTGGAAAATGTGTGAAAATCTCCCAGTCAGTTCCTCACAGCACACTTCAATCATTTCCCTCCCACAGCATCAGGACCAGGGCTTTTTCTCTCTTTGGTCCCACTAAGAGATTTCCACACAAACACCTCATCAGTGGGACTCTCAGAGCTACCAGCCCTTTGCTACAATCACAAAGCTCTTCATTGAAATCAATGATATCAAAGCTGGAATCAAATGAGTCCAAGTCTTCTGCTGATTCAGCATCACATTCATCTTTGCTCCTTGTTCTGCATCCCCACCATGGACTTCATTCCTTTCCAAGCCAGCCTTGAGTGTCCTTTATTCAGCTCATCCTCTGCTTTACTTTTACACCTGATTTTAGCTGCTTTATCTCTCTTTCAACAGGTTTCTGTGCCTCAATCTTTTTCTTCTCTCCCTCATAACAAGACAGCTTCTTCTGCCTGAGAACATGTTGGAGTGATTTACTAATCCAGGGCTGCTTATTGGGGAAAATACTTCCTGTTTCCAAAGTAATCCCCATTTTTCCCAGAAAGAAATGTCAGTAGAAATCGATGATCTAAGTGAGAACATGAGCCTTTCAAAAGTCCCAGTGGGTGCAGTCAAAGCAGTCCCTCAGTCCCAGTATAGAGTCTTTGGTCCAGACTGGAACAGCTGTGTGCCCAGTTTGAGCTCTCTTCAGTGCTGTGACCTGACAGACCCAGAGGGGCCATCACATCACATTTAGAAGCTCCCCTGATGGAGCCACAACACATGTCCAATACTTAGTCTGTCTTGTTGGACCAACTGGAAGAAATGATTCAAGGACTTAGTCACAGAACAGAGATTCAAATCTCCAAAATCCAACTGGCTGCATCAGGACATATAGTCTGAAACTCTGCACAGTTTCCTGTTTGAAGCTGCTTCCTGTTGGCTTCAGCTGTTTGGAGTTTCCATTTTCTAAACTTCTACATTCTGAACCTTCTTCAACTCTGAACAGATGATGAAACACTGAATGATTTCAAGCACTTTGTCTAATAAACTTACATCTTTCATTCTTTATACAGATTGACTCTCTGTGGTTTGTCAGAGATCAGCTGTGATTATCTGGCAGCAGCACTGAAGTCCAACCCCTCCCATCTGAGAGAGCTGTACCTGTTCAACAACAACCTGAAGTATCCAGATGTGAAGCAGCTGTCTGATCTTCAGCAGAGTCCAGACTACAGACTGGAGACTCTGGGGTCAGTAGAGTGATGGAGTGAGTGGGTGGTGCTGTCAGCAGTATTGTACTAAACACAGTCAGTATGAAACAAAGATCCAGTGTTTCCTGTAAAGCTGCAGCTTCTCAGTGAAGCTGTGAGAGGAGAACGGTGACAGGCTTCAGGATTGGACACAAACACTTCCTGTTTCTCACCTTTATGGTCACCATAGTAACGGCTGACACGCTCTGATCAAACACTGTCAACAGCCAATCAGCTCTCTGAACAAAGCAGCACGCAGACCAATGACTGCATTGATTTCCAAGTTTAAAGCAGTGAAGAACACAGTCTGTAGGTGAGGAAGAATTTAGTGAGAGCAGATGTTTGGATGGAATTCCTCCAGTTAACAGCTGGAACCGTCCATCTGGATTGTTGGGCTTGTTGTTGGGGTTCCTACAGAGCTCAGAGTGGACACACCAAGGTTCTTCTAATGAATGAAAGTCCAAACTCAAACTAGGAGGGAAAAACATTTTCAGCAACTTCAATAAAAATCCAAAGATTAGAAAAAGTGAAGCAACAATGAGTCCTAGTACAGTCCCAGCACTGACGTCCCTGCTGCTCTTTATACTGGATGTGCTGCATCACTGACTGACAGCTGATGAAGAGTCTCTGGAAACACTCGTTTATCTCCTCTGCTCTTCCTCCTTCTCTCTGCAGGTGGATGTCGTGGCAATAAACAGGACGGTGTGTGTGCTGAGAGAGGAGCAGCTGTGTCCTGATGATCCAGAGAGGTTGAAGCAGCAGCAGCTTGTGTGTAGAGACGCTCTGACTGGGCCATGTTACTGGGAGGTGGAGAGGAGAGCTTCATCCAGCAGTGACTGACAGAGGAATGAAGTGCAGATGACTGTCAGTGCTGCAGAGTGAACTGCTCTGAGAACAGCTCCACTGTCAGACACAATGTAGAGTCCAGCATCAGCCCTGTGTGTCCCTCTGGATCTGACAGAGGATCATCAGTGTATCTGGACTGCTCTGCTGCTGCTCTGTCCTTCTACAGTCTCTGCACAGTCTCTGTCTCACTCTGGAAAGATTTTACAACTTGTTGTAATTACAGAACGTTAATATAATATTCAAACATGTGATCTTCTCTTTATTTCTGAATCTTTACCAAATAAAGAAAAACCAAACTAACAAACAGAAGCTGTCGTGTCCTTTTTCACCACATCTGTGAATCTTTTCTGTGTTTTTCCTCTTTTCCTCCTTCCTGCAGCTCCATCTTCATCATTCTGTGTCCAGTATATGTGAACACGTCCAAAGCATCTGAGCCTCATGTTACCCGTTTGTGTGAGTTACGCCTGT
Source organism: Diplotaxodon limnothrissa (assembly GCF_057381915.1). Classification (NCBI taxonomy): domain Eukaryota; kingdom Metazoa; phylum Chordata; class Actinopteri; order Cichliformes; family Cichlidae; genus Diplotaxodon; species Diplotaxodon limnothrissa. The sequence goes on along the minus strand of NW_028188555.1, from coordinate 1,316,764 downwards.
CGTTGTGTTGTGGTGTATAAATAAGGGGCAGGAGACAGCGCTGGATCTCTGAGTTCTTTACTCTCAATTTCTGCAACATCTGCAATATCTAGAAATGCAAACCTGTGAGCTGTGTGTGTTGTGCGTCTGCTCGGCCACCTCTCCTCCGGCCGTGCTGGAAGCAGCTGTGCGTTTGACAGTTTTATCGACTCGACAATAATCGAACAAATTAAATGTTCAAAAATATCAACTTAAGCACTTCAAAGTCAACAAAAAGCTTAAAACAATGAAATAATATTTCACTGACAAAACAACAGCTCATAAGAACGATACACAAAATAATACAGAAACAAACAAATAAAAGTTATTAACCAGGATCCATGTTTTTGTCACAAACACTGAATCAGCTGATTCACTCTTTATGTTTCTGAGTTTGTTTTGTGATTATAGTTCTGGTTTCTGTTTCTGTGTCTTCACTGTGTCCCACGTCTCCTTACTTTGGACTCTGTGTTATATTTCCTGTTTTACTTTGACAGTCCTGTGTTACTGTTTCCTGTCTCGCGTGTGTAATTGGTCCCAGCTGTGTTTCCCTCCTGCTTCCCGTTCCCTGATTACTAAACTGCGTCCACGCCGCCGGCGCTCCTCTCCACAGCTGGATTCCAGGATTTCAGAGCATCCAGCTGTGGTGAGTGATGGAGACACTTTCTCTGCTCCCTCAGTAATCAGGACAGTTTATTGAACATCAGAGGACATAAAGGACTGTTTTTCACCTGCCCGTTCTGAACCTGGACATTAAAGACTGCTGGCTTCAAGGACATTAATCCCAGTGTCAGCCAGCCAATAACAGCCTGTGTTTTTCAGCTCTTTAGGAGTCAGAAATGAGAAAGACACAGACTGCTAACCTCTCCCTGCAGGGAATAAGCTCCGCCTCTTCCTGTCCTGTATATGAGTGATTCTGACATGAGACACAATGAGTTTCCTGTTTATTGTGACTTAAAGCGAGCAGCAATGACACTAAACTGTGTGTTTCCAGCTGAAGCTGCTTTTTGTGTTGCTCCCACAATCCTGTCTAAAACAGTCAGTGAGGAAAACTCAATGTGACTTCAGAGTGACAGAGGTAAGCGACTCATGTTGTAACTGACGTCAGACGCGGAGATTTTGGCGGAAAATTAAAGCGAATGGTAGTTTAGAATTGAACAAATTCCTTTAAGCTTCAGTATTACCAAATACACTTATCAATAGTCTTCTAACTAACAATATTTGTCTAAATCATCTCCAACACCCTGGAGAACAACGGGGAGAGTTTAGAGGCTCTCCAAGATTACATTGATCAGTGCTTCCAGGATCTTGTGATGAAGAAGGCTCAGAGTGCAAAACCTTCATCAAAACCCACCTGAAGCTGCTGGAGGACACGGTGAAGATCATCGCCTTTGATAGAGTGCATCGCATCGGCCCCATGCGGGCTGCGACCGGGAGACCACGTCCTACTGTGGCCAAGTTCAGCCACTTCAAACAAAAGGAACAGGTGAAAAGTCTCCGTGTCCATCGGTGTTTCTCCACGTCTCTCTGTCTTCTTCGTGTCATCTCTGTGTTTCCCTGCTGCCCTCATGTTTTCTGCTTTGTCTGTTAGTTCTTCCCAGTTTAGGTTGATGTTCGCTTCTTCCCTCACCTTTGTTATTTTCACTGTAAATAAATCTCCACTCGCATCTCCACCGCCGTCTGCATCTTGGTCCTCATTCACTCCACCACACGACTGCTGCCCCAGCCGTGACAACTTTTGATGTTTCCTCTACATTTACCTTTAAAAATTATTTACTTTGCCTTGTTTGGTATCTTTTGGCATCAGATGGCCGACTTCTAAATGGCCACCATGGTCACCACCGAACTTGAGGAGTTTGCCCCCTCACATATACTAATGTGCCACAAACAGGACTTTAACATCACCAACCATTCCTATGTTATTACGGTGTATCCATATAACTGGCCCACCCTGTACAGTTATGTTTTCATTGTGACATACTGTATTAACACAATTCAGGGAGGATTCTAGGATCAGAGCTTCGGGGGGCTGAGCACCCAGAGAGCTGCCCAGCCAGCCAAGATACACTTTACTCGTCACAATGAGACTTCTTCCCCGTCTCTGTCCCTGCATCCTCCCTGTCCTCATGTTGTCTTCGCCTCCTTTATCAGTCATCATAATTTTACCGTCTCTGTGCAAGTCTGCAAATTTCTTTATTAAATCAAAAGATTCTTAAATCCATCAAGTCTCTCTGTGTCTGGGTCCTCGTCACAAAACATGACATCACTGTTTTGTACTTTTTAACAATTTAATCCCACATTTGTGAAAGAAAAGCAAAACACTTTTTTGAAAAGTCTGTAACAAAACCATCAATTCTGATCAAGGTTATTTAAATGCTGCCAAAGAAGAATGGATTGGAATAAAAAAAATACATATCCTAACCTTAATTACTGGAGGAGAATAATGAATGATGCTCACAGTGAGTAAGAAGTAAACTGAGTGCATATTTTGGACAGAGATTCACTTTTAATGTGTTTGTATAATATAATACAGATGCATAAAAACACTCCTGAAACAGAATAAATTATTACAAATAAATTATTACAAAATATTAAAAAAGCCTTCTTCTTCATGTTGAGGACAGCTTTGACTTCCTGTGTTACCCACGGTTTGTTATTAGGATAACACCGTACCGTCTTAGCAGGGGCGACCGTGTCCACACAAAAGTTGAGGTAGTCTGTAAGACAGTGTGTCGCCCCCTCTATGTCCTCACCATGTGGGCTCAGGAGCACATCCCAGTCTGTGGTGTCATAACAGTCCCTCAGAGCATCCTCCTTTTCTGGGGTCCATCTCCGGATGGAGCGCGTTGTGACCGGCTGCCTTTGGACGAGGGGTGTGTATTGTGGCTGTAGGTAAACCAGGTTGTGGTCTGACTTCCCTAGTGGGGGGAGGGGGGTGGCTCTGTATGCATCTCTCACATTAGCATATAGTAGGTCAATTGTCCTGTTGCTCCTTGTGGGACAATTCACTAGCCTAGTTACTGCATATTATTGGTTGTTGCTGTGGGTTCCCCACTGTGTTGGTTTTTCCTTGTGTTTTTCAGCAGATGATGAAATAGATTTTCAGTATTTTTTCTCTCTTCCTCTCCATCTATTTCTCTTCTTCTCTATTTTTCCCTCTTCTTCTGTTAACTTTCTCCCCAGCTTATCTTTTTTCTTCTTTCCTGACCCCCGTTCTGATTCTAATGACTCAAAATAAAGTAAAATCAGAATCAAATTCTAATAAAATATGACTATCAAGTGGACCAGTATAGCAAAAACCATAATGGTGGCAGAGGCCACAGAGCCAAGTGGCAGGATTTTCAACGTTCAAACCAGATAAAAAACAGAAATTAAATGGTGTTAAAAGCCATGAATTAAGGCAATTCATTCACAACATAATTACAAGTTTTACTGGACGTTAATATTTTTCTCTTTTTTCAGTGCAAAACAAACTAACAGTACACATGATGCTGGCAAGTTAAAATGTCAGTGTCTTTTATAGATAGCATGTCTAGCATCATAGTTTTATAGATCACGTAGTCAGGGTAAAAACTCCATCTCTGATTATTATTGTACATGACTGTGACATGCAGCGGCCTCAGCATCATGATGAAGGCGACCGGAGGAGATAGTTTGGTAGACATCGATGTTTTGCCGATGAAGGCTCATGTAGCGGTCCTCTTTGTCCTAAACAACATTTTACACTGTCATTTACATTTAATTAAAGTGCAGCTTAAAACACAGACATAATGCACTGCAGCCTCGGCACAATTAAGTGTAAAACAGAACTATGGAAAACTCACAAACATCTGGCGAGTTTCAGATCCTGTTAAGTTAGTTAGACCTGATCTGTTTTCTCTGTTAGGATAAAAACATCAGAGGTCATGGGGTGAAAAATACCTCAAAAACAAGACTCGCTATGTCTACAACTAATGTGTGGTGTTTTAAAAGAACCTATGAGATACTTTGAACACCACAGTGGCTGCTGTATGCAGTAATGTGCTCAAGTGATTTCAAAGGGTCATTTCATGAGTTTAAGTGCGTCAGTAAAAGTTTTCACCTGCGAGGATTTCTCCTCAGGCTGTAACCACAGGTTATCACAGCCACACTGATGAGTGAAGCAGCAGCAGAAATGATGGGAACTGTAGGCATGAACTTCATGCCAGAAGAATCTCCATCGTCTGTTGAATGTTGCCACACACACAAAAAAACGTCATTTTGAAAACATGAAAAGTCACGAAATTTGCATTAACCTGTTATATTAAAGTGGAAAACATGTTTATCTTTTCATTACATTAGAGTTACAATTGCATCATTCAAACATTTCACTGATGAAATAACACCAAAGTTGTGATTGGAGCAGTTTTATAATGAAATTTTAAACAAATTAGCCAGAAGAACAGCTTAAAAACATTCCAGATGTTCATCTCCTGACTGAAACCTTTCATTAATCCGCTGCAGGCGGGAATGACGACCTCAAACCATGTATGACAGAAAAGAAAGTGTTAACGCAGTTCCAAACATCCACCTTGAATCTGCGGTGTGGGTATAAATAGAAAATGTTTTTACCTCTCACAGTCACACTGAGATGGAGAACATACAATCCACCACGAAATCCACACTCACAGGTGTAGTTCCCACTGTCTTCAGATGTTAAGTTGAGCAGGTGGAGAAACACAGTCTCATTTTCTTTGATCAGTGTGAACCTGGAGTCACAGCCATGAATAAAGCCTCGGTCGTAACGATAGAGCAGACGACGCTGTTCTCCTCGGCTCCTCTCTGTGCTGATCTCACACAGTATCATCACAGTAATATTCAGAGTTGTTTTGCTGCATATTTGAGTGGAATCGGGTTTCTTTCCAATTGTCTTCACAAGAGTCTCTATAAATTGTTCCAGTTAAAATGAAACAAAATCGGGATTATAGTTTCTATATATTTGTTGTTGTGGGAAAATCAATCACATATATTATTTCACTAACCTAACTAAAGCTTTCTTCTTAAACACCTGGCTTTACAGCTTTTCTTTTTTAATTATATATATTTACCTTCACTGCTAAAAACCACAAGCAGAAGCAGGAGAAAGCAGAGTTTCCGTGCAGTCATGCTGGTGAGGAAGTAACTGTGGCTGACAGTGTGAGGTAGACTATAGTGAAAGCAGGAAGACTTGCACCCTCCTTATTTCACCTCTTGTGTCTACACTGAAACTTTTACTATGTCTAAAATAGAAGTGCATAAAAGTGGAAGGACAGTAGAAGGTAAACCACCAACATTGTTTAAGCCAGACTGATCTCTCTGTTTATCTGGATGGACATTGTGTTCAAATTATGATGAGATGTTTGTTCAAAAACAAAACTAGTCTGATACAAAGAGTCATGTTTGCCACAGTTTATTGTGTTTGTATTGTATTAAATCTGAGAGCCTGAGTTGGAGTATTATGACTGAATGGTCTCCATTACTGGGAAACAACTATCCAGTGTGAAAAGATGGACGTTTATTATAATATATGAATATTATTATATTAGTATGTCACCTAAAGTTTTATATACTTTAAAATGTTTCATAGAGCTTTATTATCCACTCCCACAGTTCCTGTGCTTCTTGCTGAGCGTGTCTTGTTGTCGTGTTGATGGTTCACTGAGATGATAGTCTGGTAGGAATCACTCGATGGCTGCTGAAGGTTTGTATAGGGCTGATCTGGCTCATCGTCATCCTTTAGAAAAGTGAAATATTTTAGGTATTAATCAAGTTCAACCCGGTCTACCCACACACTCTATTGATCTTTAAATCTCTCCATCTGTTGCCTGGATTATTTAATGTTTCTGCTCATTTCTGTAAGAGCTTCTTCACAAAATAAAGGACACTGAAGTTGGCACTAATAGTATTATAACACTAATCTGTAATTATCTATATAAGTAACATCCTAAAACATAAATGTACATGTTTTATGTTTACTGGCAAACTTTTAACTAGCTGCTGTAGATCGTAGCAATAAATTGCTCACCAAACCGTTGGGATTTTCAGGTACAGACACTCCAGATGTTCCTGACCTTAAGCAGCCACGCTGATAAGAAAGGATGTCAGCATTAGTGTAACACTATTCACATTCAAACAGAGAAAAATCAAGTAAGAACATCTACATTTATATTATCTTCTCTCTTAATAATGATAATTCTTTTTGGAAGGATAAAAAGTGTTCATTCTAGACATGATGTTTAACACACACCGAATTCTCATTTATTGAAATGTGATGTTTCCTTTTACTTTCTCTACATCTATATCATCTTTGAATTACTGCAGCAAAAATAGTCTCACCCATTACTTTTCCTCCAGTAGATAAATCCCACGATAACTCCAGTTATAAAGATGATCACAACACCGGGCAGATAAACGGAAAAAGATTTGTCTGCTGAAGTGTGGGCCTCGTTTGTGTCTAAATCATTGAAAAGATGCATTTGTCAGTAAAATCATTTACTTTCATTTCCTGGAAATCAAAACACAAATCAAACACAGTTTACGTCTACTGAAACTCTGAGTGAAGTAATGAAACCCCAGTTTTATAACCACAGAGCTTTAAATATTGTCACTGTACTCTTTTCTTTTGTCTTCTTCTTCTTTTGCATCTTTTCTGAATATTACTATGAACTGAAATTGGTCCAACTGCTTATATACATTCACTGGCCACTTTATGAGGTATACTTGTTCAGGGTGTAACACAAATATTTCAGTGTTCATTTCATTTGTCAATCACATGTCAGCTTCATCTTCCTGGTTAAATAAAGGTTAATAAAATAATAAAATGTCAGCAAATCAATGCTCAAACAGAGCAACATGGCACATGTTACTGGTCCCAGTGCTTCACAAACTGCTGATCTGCTGGGATTTTCACACACAATCATCTCTGTTCACAGACAATGGTCTGAAAAATAGAAAATATCCAGTGAGCTGTGATTCTCTGGGTAAAAATGCTGTTTACACATCAAACCTTGAGGCAGAGCGGACCACACTGGATATCACTGCTGTCCTCTAACAACAGCAAGCTGAGGCTACAGTTTGCAAGTCTGGACAACAGAAGACTAAAAAAACGATGCCTTGCCCGATGAGTTGATTTCTAACAGTTCAGACTGCTGGTGGTGTAATGCTCTGTGGGGGATTTTCTTTGCAAACTTTGGACCCTGTAGTAACCACTGAGCATCATTTAAACACCACAGCCTGCCTGAAGGTTGTTGCTGACCACATTCATGTCTTTATGCCCAAAAAATACCCATCGTCTGATGGCTGCTTCCAGCAGGATAACACACCATGTCACGGCGCTCAAATCATGTACGGCCTGCGCAGTCACCAGATCTCAATCCAGCAGAGCACCTTTGGGATGTGGTGGAACGGAAAGTTTGCTTCAAGTAAGAGCAGCTGACGAATCTGCAGCAACTGTGTGATGATGTAATTTCAATATGTCTTGAGAATCTTTGAGGAATGTTTTTAGCGCCTTGTTGTGCCACAAAAAATGAAGACATGTTTGATGGCTGAAGGTGGTCCAACTCGGTTCAAAGATGTACCTGATAAATGAGTCAGTGAGAGTATTTAAACTGCTGTAAGTGAAAATAAGAAGAAAAGAAATGAACAAATTACAAGAATAAAAAACACATAAGCAGGTCAATACAATGCTAACACAGTGCTGAATAACTGTGTCAGATAAAGAAACCAAAATGCATTTACCTTCCACAGTGACACTGATATGGACAATATATGTCCCTTCAGTGTTTGTACACTCACAGGTGAAGTTCCCACTATCAGCTGGTGTTAAACTGGTCAGCTCCAGAAAGGCAGTCTGATTTTCTTTTGTTATTGAGAACCTGGGGTCACATTCCTGAGTAACGTTCTCTCCGTGTCGATACAGCAGATGACACTCTCCTCCTGTGTCCCTCTGTCTTTTGATCTTACAGATAATCAAAACAATAGTAGTCTGACTTTCCTTGTTGCAAATCCGAGTGACATCGTGTTCTCTCCTGACTGTCTTCACAACAGTCTCTGTAAACAGGGGCAGCAAAATACGGTAAATACAAGATTCAGCCTGTGTCAGAGAGGACTTTAGTTTCTATATTTTGTGAATGTTAAACCATCTTTTTAATCCCATAATAATGTGTTTAGTTTAAACTAAAAGCAAGGAGGTTATAAATTTAAAAATATTAATAATGCATAATGAAAATAGTTTCCTTGTATTACCTTCAGCATCATGGGACACAGCTAGTGGTAACAGCAAAACCAAGCAAAGTTTTGATACGTCCATGCTTGTTAACATGTCTGTGAGCCACCGACAGTGAAGAGGAAGATGTGCGGAAAGAAACAAGCTGAAGCTTTCCTGGCTAAGCAGACGTCAGACTGTTGCCCTTCACGGGGCAAGAGTGAAATGATGTAAAAAGGAAGTGTACTGACAGGACTTTCATATTAAAAGGCTGTAAAGTTGAAACACTGTGCGAGCTCCCACACAAAAAGAAAACAAGCTAATTTTTCTTTATCACAGAGGAATTATTACACTGCTAACTGTCATGTTCGCTGAAACTGAAGGATGGATAATATTGTAAAAGTAACAACAAAACTACCATTTATCATAACATTATAAGCATTTTAAACTAAAATAGCGTGTGTTATGGTTCAAAATATTGGGGATGGAGACAAGAGGAAAAACCACAATAACAACACTGGTCCGGTCGGGTTGAGTCAAACGATGATTTTAATGAACACACGCGTGGGAGATGGGCACTGATGCAGACAGCCTCAGATCTCAAAATGGTGGAGCATTGCTCAAACTCTTATAGCCTCTGGTGTCTCCACCTTATCATAAAAAGCCTAAACATTCACATGCTTTCTCTCACACAGCGCCTAAGCTACGACCTTGGCTCCCCGTCTATCTGCTCCTGCTGAGATGGGGCAGAAAACTCCAGTATATTCTGTTCTCTTCTAATCAGACAAATAAGACAATAACTTTCTGCGAACAGTATTTCTTATAACTCAGCAGTATAATGCATCATAAAACAATATCATTCATTCACAACAAGTCAGCAGTTTAATGTAATGCAAATCAGTTTAACTAATGCAATAGTTATCAGCTTCTTCTAATTCAGGAGAATAATGCCAACTAAAACTACATAATAATTCACCATCTTTAATTAGGGGTCTAACATGGCATAAAATAATATTATAATCTAATAATTCCCCCTGATGAGCTCATTAGAATAATGAGCTCACCAACACCCCATAATCCAGTGTGGCTGGGTTCATCTCTTCTCACTCCTGAGGTCCTTTGTCCCCCTGAGGGGCGAACCATATGTGGGATGACCTCTGTGTTTGCGCAGTTCAGATGCAAGACAAACTATTATTCCAACAATAGCAGGTACAGATGACACTCCCCAGGTCTCCCACAGCTTTATTTGGTGCTACCTTATACCCTCCAGACGTACTCAGACTAGAACCTCTGTCCAAGGAGCTTTTAGCCTTTTATGTTATTGCTGCAGCTACCAGTGTCGTCCAGTTGGGTGATCCTCTGCTCTTCATTCTTCAACCTCAGGGGTTAGACAACCCTTCAGTCGTGGCACAGATCAGGGGATTAGTCTGCCCCGATTTCAAACAACGATCTGTGTATCCTCCAGAAAAAGGAACAGGAACGTGTCCCCCTTTTTGCCCAAGAGCCTCTCGAACTTCGTTGGTCTGGTGTTCCCGGATTTCCGCCAACCCCTTCATGGTTATTGCTGTGTTTATGGGATCCATCCTTTTGTGGTGACTAGCTGGAGCCCAAACGCCATGACCCTTGGACCCAGTTGGTGTCTTGGCAGTCACTGTGTCTGTCTCTGCTGCGGAGGATCCTCGTATATCTGTGACCTCGTCTGGTGTCTGTTCCTTTCTCTGTAAGAGACAGAAAACCAAAACACCTCTCTTCCTAACCCTAATAATCTAATGTTGTTATCTACTGACCTTCTAGTGATTCAGAATTGGTCTAAAACATTCAGAATGTCCCAGGGACTTATTCTAATCATATCCTATGTGTGTGTAAGCGTGTTTGCATTTAGCCCTCTGCACTCAAAGTCAATACCTGCAATATATCAGTCCGGACCATCACGCCGAACGAAGCTTATGACCTTCAAAAGACCAAGTGCCAACTCGTTATAAGCACATTTGCAAGGTGTGTCTGAACATTATTGAAACCACTCTTTTTAACAAAAGACAAAGAAATTAACAAATCTTCTAAACGCTATTCAGTTCATTTCAATGATTGATGCTTACACATGGAAATAATGATCTATGCTTCTTACTGATTCTCTACAAAAGACCGGAAACTTCTCGGACCGCTATTAGCTTAAGTTTTACCATTCCTAAGGTATTAAAGACACAAATGAAGTTATAAAATGTTCAAATAATCCTTGTTTGATGTTAAAGCTCAACTTCCCCCCCCTTTTTTTTTTTGACACATCCCCATGTGTCAAATCAACGGAGCTAGAACATTAAAAGAAAAGGTTAGGCAGCTACAAGGTTTCCCAGATCGTTAAGGTGATCTGCGTGTAATGTTCGGACTCAGGTATTTAATATTTTAATAAATGTCGTTTAATTAACTGCCACTATTTAAACTAAACTTAAAGACATAATTGAAGCAAAGATCACAAAAAATAACATGATATCAGTGTTTTGTAAGCGCGTGCGGCCTTCTGTGCTCGAAGCCTTTTCCCTCAATAGATCAGTCAGACATTCGCGCTGACTGTAGCTTTTAACCCTTATTAACTTGAGCACAACTCTACAATGAGCAACAAGTTGCAATATGTATAAAAATGATCATGGTTACACCTGCAATAAAAATTATATCATTATCCTAACACCTGTAAATAGAAGATTCATCAGAGGTTATAACCATCACAGGAACACAGATGTTAGTATAAGGTCAAAAGCTTCAATATATGATCATCGATGCAATACTTGTTGCATGATTCTCATACAATAATAATGCTGATATTAAAATAACAGTAAAACACCCCCTTTTATCCCGTTTCGCTTGACCCATAAACGTTTATAAATGCCTCTTTTAAATGTTATTTCCCCCTGTTCTCCCCTTCCTGACCACAGCAGGGGGATCTTAGTTTTGAATCAGCCATGAATCCAGCTCACCTGATTCATCAGTGAGCTCCACCGTCACTGGCGTCTGACAGGGTGGCGCTGCATATTCTTCCTTTAATGTCACTATTTTCAACCTGTTAATTAGAGTGCTTAAACCTGAAGTCGACTACGTCCACAACAAGTCAATACAGCTGTAAATGTAGCCAATTATCAATCTATTACCAATCAATAACAACAGATAACTTCTATTTTATGCATGCTTTTAATCAACCACTCACCCAGAGGATCTCCAATCCCAGGAAATTCCTTCTCCTCAGTCAATGAGTCTGTCCTCCTTCCATGCCCTGGTAACTGGTCCATCCAGAGCCATATGATCTCAAATATACATAAAACAAGCCAAACCACACCTTGGTCACACCAACTCTCTTCCGCCCCGAAGATGTCCAATGCCATCCTAGTATGGACTGAAAGTGGCTTTAACGCTGACTGTCCTGACAATCCATCTTATAACATTTCCTGGTCAGATCTGCCAATCTCCGCCCCAGGGTTTTAACTATTTTGCAATTTTCATTAGTTTCTATGTTTTTTCTAGTTTTGCCTCCAGATTTTCAATTTTTTTTTACCAGTTGGAATCAGTTTTTACCAATTCTTTGCTAGTTTAGTCTAGTTTTTATTTTCCTGAAAATCCTTAGTTTCAGTTTAGTTTTAGTTGTGTTTTGCAAAAATTAAGTGTAACAAAATCTCAGTTCCATCATATCAATCATGCTCTTCTGGTTATCCTTGGGTGTTGAGACTAATAACTATTAACTCTTGCCGCACCGAGTGGTCCTAATTTTGGTTGAAGTGAATTGATAACCTTTTTGAAGGCGATTGTTTCACACATTTATTTAGATGTCCCAGTCCTGTTATCTCGGGATACATCACGCTGCCTTATCTGGGGTTAGCTGTTTTCGGGGGATGCGGGTTGAGTGGGGGAGCTCTTCAAGGTAAGCTAGGTTAACCTTCTTGTGTGAGCTTTTCAAGTGCACTTTAAGGTTTGTGGGATTTTTCGTGTCATAAATGTCCCTCATAACCCCCTGATGACCCAGTAATTCATTTTTGCACACTGTAGTACACATTTAGTTTTTGCTTGTAGCTCTCATACTCTACTTGCCACTCCTCTAAGTCCTGATGTTTCTTAGCGAGGACAACAGTACCTTTAAAATTATATCACATGTGTGGGGGTGTGGCCTTGCCAATTGTTTTTCCCACCTTTTCAAAATGGCTGACGTGCCCACAAGCACATTTTATGGAAGAAAGAAAGGTAAGCTTGATATTTACATTTAAAATGTTTTGTTAAACTCAGATTTTTATTAATTTTCAAAGAATAAACATCTAGTAAATGATTTGAGGGGTCTTTAAGAATTAGGCTCATTTAGTTTCACGGAGAACATGACAAAATATGGTTCACTCCACTTGCCTGAAATGGTTAACAGTCCAAGGCATTTCAGTTGTAGAATGGTTGGGTGCAACAGTAAAACATATGTGAGATGTGGGAAGTGCCAAATGTTCCTTTGTGTCTCCAAATAAAAATCAAAATCACAGTACTTCCTCAGATATCATAAATGAATTGACTTTTGTGAAATAGAAAGCCCAGTGCAATCACTTATTCCTGAACCAATGGCTTACAGCTAGTGAAGTGTCAGTGACTTCTAAGTTGATCCCTGATCTACATTTTTATGATATTGTTATATAAATAAGTTTTAATATCCTGCTTACAAAAATTTCAGTGGAACATGTAATCTTCTTAAATAGCTCTTGAATGTTGTTAGTTTCACATTCGTGATCAATGAACTCCCCTTGTGCACTGTAGTGCACATGTTGTAAAATTTAAATAAAATTAGTTAAAAACAATTTTGTTTTTGTAATGTGTTTATTTTACCGTCCCAGCACTTGATTTATCTTAAAAAGAAAAAAGAAAAAGAAAAAAATGAAAATACTTTTCCCTTTTTTCTTTCCCTGGGTCTCAGGAGGACATTGTGTCTCTCTCCACTACAAGACTCTTGCTATATCTAAAAAACAGTCATATTCAAAGTAATCCTAAATTGGACTCTGGCGCTTTCTCCCGACTTTTCCTGACATGATTCTGCGCGTGGACGGAGCAGCAACACAGACGACTCGACTAACGTACTGCCTTGACTTTACTATTGCAGGGCACGCACACATCAATGCAACTAAACACATTTTGCTATAAATCCAGTTAATTTTAGTTAGTTTTGTGAACATTCAGTACAGTTTTAGTTAGTTTTCCTTTTTGTTTTGATTTTATTACCGTTAACGCAAATTTTTCCACTTCTAGTTTTCGTTATTTCATTTGTTGTCTTTAATAATAATAATCTTCTCTGCACCCTGGAATAAACATAATCAATATGATCAACATTTTGCTGCGTATCAATTCACCTTTTTGATTCAAATGCTCCAGCCTTATGTGGTTTGTGACATGTGTTGATCTAAACCTCCACTCTGTCTCTAAATGTTTGAAGAATTTTTCAAGTTCGGGGTCAAATTTTGAGAATTTGACCATAAGTGAAAGTTATGGCGTTATCACCCCCTTTGGGGATTACCTTTTCCAGTTTTGATGATATTCCTCCCCATTCTCTATTTTTTGCAAGTACCCCTCTTCGGTGGCGAGAAACTGTTGGTGTGATCAAGCGGGTGCTGTAAAAACAAAAGCTCAGGACAGAACAGTCACCAATCATGTACTTCATTCAAAATTGACATATATCAAACTTCATATTGATCCTCTTAGTGTAATGGTACATTTTAATTTGCACTTCTCAAAACTGAAAACAATATTCTCTTTATTTTACTCTTGTTCTTGTGCAGCACCACCCCTCAGCACATGCCCCTGTTATTTTATCTTACTTTTAAATTGTTGGCTACTTCAAGAAAGCGCCCAAAAGACGGGGACCAGTGTTTATCATTACATATCTCCATTTTGAGTGTGGCTGTCTATCATTCCCCTGTTATTCATAGACCTCGGTGGAGGTTTTTTTTTTTTGTTGTTTTTTTTTTTTACCTCTATAAAAATTAATTGACTCTTTACAGTGACCCACTATGGTTAATAATAACATGTTCAGTCATGAGTGGAATCAAACCTTTTCTTCACTTTAGCATTTAACATTCCCAACAATATAATATGATACATTAATCGAAACACAGCTACTAAAACACAATTTTCTTAATGCAAACATCAGTAACTCAAAATTAGCAACCAAAGGGTTCAGCCTGCAGTTCACACTCCTGTGAAGCTACAGCTCTTTAGTCTCTGTCATCCTTCTGTTCTTGCAAAAACAAAACATCCACCCTTCTTTTACAGGCTGGGTGAATTGTCTGTGGACATTCAATAATCCTAAAGTCGGTACCGTTTTTGTCTCAATATCAAGTCAGTTAAAACTTTTAGTCGTCAGTCCGTCACAGTCCAGTCACATGCATACATCCACACACATTCATACCAGATATTGCTGATAATGGAGTCTCACGCGCAACCTATTCGAGCCTCCATCACCAGCAAGATGACGTCATCATTTTAAAGGAAACAGTTCCTTGTTTGTTTGTTTTTTCTTTTTTGGACTGGATCGACTCGCTGCAATCCTTTTAGGCTCAGGACTTCTCATGTGATCAATGTCCCATATAAGTGAATTTCTCCCAAGCCCATTATAAGCATGGAGAAAAATACTTTGCGACTGTTTTCAGTAAGAATATTTTATAGCGCTTTAAAGTTCAATCTCTCAGGCCTGGATTAAAGAGCTGATTTGTTAAATCAGGAACTCACAAGATACCAAAATATCACCACCGGTGGGCCACACCTCTCTGATGTTCTTATCTCAGTGCACTGTAACAAAAGCAAAAACAAACGTAACCAATAAAACACTCATATAATAACAAATACTGGGGCCCATTACAAACATGTCCAAAGATCAAACCCTCTTTCTCTATGTTAGAGAAAGAGAACAATCCAAACCTCACTGATAGAATCAACCTAGTGTCAAACAAAACCCAAAAATCAACCAAAACTTCACACACTATATTGTGTAGGCATACAGGTACCGTAACTCCTTTTTGCACTGACAAATACATGTTGGATTGACTTAATTCAATAGTGGACACTGGTTGCACACAAATGTTTTGCTTTGGCAGAAACTTAAACAACTGAGTCAAATCAACACAACCTTTTCATATTCTCTCCGAAATAAAACTCACACCGTTAATTCATCATTTTCACTCTGTACCACTGCTCCTTATCAGGCTGTGTGAAGCACAGTAAACAATTCAGTGGAGGCCTTGAGCCATAAACAGACATCACGCACAGACATTGTTTTCACAACCAAACTACTTTAGACCTTGTCCCCTAAATCTACACAGATGCCCTCTGTGTGGCATGAAATGCATTTAACCAATAAACAATCAATGGCTTCTTGTTGTTGTAACCGACTCCATATTTGGATGTTTGTGTGCAGCATTTGTTAGTAAAGCATTCTTCATTGCAACAGCGTGTGTGTATCACTCTTTATTGCACAAGCTTGTAAATGTGTGTGTGTGGATCACTCCTCAGTGAGTTGAATCAGCATTTCGATTTTTTTTTTTTTTGCACGTGTGTGTGTCATTTCTCACTCAATCAACGAGTGCATATGTTCATATGTGTGTTTCTCTTCATTCTGAGTCAGTGCATGTAGATGTGTGTGTTTGTGTGGGTGTTTGTGTTCATCACTTTCCTGTTCTGGTGTTCTGGGTAAACCACGGCCTGAAGCGTGCCCTGGGGTCCTGCCCTCCTCCTTTTCAGTCTGTTTGCATCCGTTGGTGCTGCTGCTCAAAGTTCTGTCCATACTGGTTCTGGCCCCAATTGAGGCAGTGCTTTTCTCCAGTGTCCTGCAACTTCTCCCTGTTCCACTCCTCCTTAACTTGACCCTTTTTCTTCTGTAGCTCCTTCAGGGCTTGCTCCTGCTGTTGGAGCTTCTTCGTCAGGTTTGGCGACCTCCTGCTCCAGCAAGCTCCGGCCTGATTCCAAGTCCTGTGTCTGGGACTCCAAGCCTGATGGGTTCGATTATCAGCCAGCTCCTCCTGAGCCATGGTCAGTTTCTGCTCTGATGCCTTGAGCTCTTACTGAGGGCAGAAACCTCAGAATCTTTTCCGTCCACTTCAGATTGAAGTCCATCGATGTTTTCCTTGCTTTGCTCCACGGCCTTTTGTGGCTCTGCTGTTCGGCTCTTCTCAGAGGTCAGCTCCTGGCCAAGCCCCGACACCTGTGCCTTCAGCTTATTTTCTCCTGGTGTTTTGTCCATTCTGAGGTGCCTCCTGACCTCAGTTACTCCTCCTGTCTCTGGCACGCCCTTTTTGCTGCCCGACGATCATTGTTGGTCCGTCACTGTCCTGCACAGTTTTAATGCAGAGTGGTTAAGGTCAGCATTGTTTTGCTCGGCCTCACTTTTCATCTGGGCTTAATGGGCGTCTCATCACAGCTCTGTCAGCTGAAGCTGTCTTTTTCCATATGGCAAGAGTGTGAAGAGTGTGTGAGAGGGGTGTGTCCGATCAGGCACAATGCTGTTGGCTTTGCGAATGCCTCGTTTTCCAAATCCAGATGTTTATTTGTCACGTACACAGCAACAGAGAGAACAGTCTGTTGTTGGGATGGCTGAGGTCCTTCACGATCTTCCTGGTCTTGGTCCAGCACCGCCTGCTGTAGATTGAGTGCAGGTCAGGGTGCTCAGAGCGGATGGTGCGCTCAGCTGATTGCACAACCCTCTGTAGAGCTTGTCTGTCCGGCATGGTGCTGTTCCTGAACCAGACAGTGATACAGCTGCTCAGGATGCTCTCGATAGTTCCTCTATAGAAGGTGGTCAGAATCGGTGGTGGGAGCCGGGCCTTTCTCAGTCTTCTCAGAAAGAAGAGACGCTGACGGAAATCTCCCCGTGTAGTGAAACGGGCCTTGGATTTAACGCTCTCCGTCTCCGCTGCATGAGATCGTTTTCCTGCAGCACTGTTGACATTTTCAAGTTGTTGTTGTGGGTCCAGCTGCTTTAGCATTTGGTCAGGGTCACATCAAAGATGGTAGAGGAGAGAGCAAAGATGGTAGAGGGGAGAGCAGGAGTCCAGGGTCAGCTTCGGCTTTCAGGGCCGACAAAGCAGCCTGTAATCAAGCATAAAGAGAAAAAACAAAACAAAAACAAAACAAAAACAGATGAACAGGAAAATGATGTTATTTTGGCTGCGTTATTCAGAGAGGGGAGAAACAACGGGACCAGGCCCTGTGTCAGCCTTCTCTCCCCCTTTTTTGTTTTTTCTCACCATATAATCCACTCATGACCCACCAAGCTGACAGGACATCACAGGTACATGTTAAAATTCTTAAGATCGTGTTTAAAAGCACAAAAATTGGAATTTTCTTTCATCTGGTAATCACTTGTATTAATCAATCAGCAGAAAACATGTCACAATTTGACTTTTCTAACCACTAAATTTGTCGTGTTATCACTGGTTGGTCAGACCAGTGCCTTTTTTTTTTTTTGAAGTTAAGTTGTTGTCCTGCAACCCAGAGAGTTTATTTGTTAGTAGTGGATAAACTTTATTATTTAACGGCGGGTGTATGTTAAGTTTCACTGCTTTAAACTTGCTGGAAAATCTTCACGTGTTCATGAGTGTAAGCTGTTTCTTCATTGCGTGTATGTGCGTTTGTAGGTGGGCTAATTTAACGTTTTTTCCTCAAACAAGGCATTTCTCTAACATGTGCCTCTCTCTCACATTACTCTGCTTGTGTGTGTTTTTGTTTCACCTTTTGTTGTGATGCTCCGGAAGCCTTCCCAACCTCCACAAGTCTGTTGGCCCCAATTTTATGTGTTAAAGCTTTTCTTAATTTCTCCTTTAATTCTCTGCTAGCTGCTGTCTTTTCCACAGCTGCTGATTCTTGCTGAGTGTGGTTTCCATTACTATAATTTGCTTCGGCCGCTGTGCTTGTGGGGGCAGTTGGTCCAGGCCCGTAGCCACCTGTATCAACACACTGAGAGATTTATTTAATATCATTTTCCTCACAATCTTACTCTGCCGGCTGACGTGCCGGTCTTAATCATGCTCGATTTGTCTCTTCTATATCAAAACCCAGCCGAACATCAAACATTCAGCGTAGTCATTCAAAACCTTATCTGTAGTATTATAATCAGCAAAATCAGCGTTTTAATTACAGGCATGTATCATTATTTGCAAATCATAATTATAAAACTCAAAAACACGCTAAACAGCAACAAAAGTCCTCTGTGCGCTCCACAGCTCATTTGCATGTTCACACACAGTCTAAAAATAGCTCGCAGCGCTGCAGTGCGCTGTCGTCACACACAGGGTCACACAAAGCTCAGACAAAACTCTTTTATTTTATATTACAAAGACGTCTTATATTTACAACCACTGACAGGCCTGACAGATTCAGCGCCTAACAATTTCGACAAATTTAAGTTAACGGGTCCAACCGAAGAAAGTCCAACTTTTTTGTAATCAATCAAACAGTATCTGTTACTTCTGGAACAGTTTCTGACCTAATTTCTAAAGAGCACCTACACAATTTCGACAAATTTAACCATAACGGGTCCAACCGAAGAAAGTCCAACTTTTTTGTAATCAATTAACCAGTATCAGACTCTAACTTTATCTGGCCTAATCCCTAAGGTCCCTAACTCAATTTAACAGTATTCAAAAAAGCACATCACACCGTTCCAAACGGTGAGGAGACTCTAACTCCTAGCTTATTTCAGGATGCCCTGTACCCCACAGATAAGCCAAACTGAACTGACCCTGTTCGCCGACAGGTCAAGACCGCGCGTCCACGGCCAGGAGGGAGCGTAACCTCCGGGCTATGCGCTTCTTAGCGGACTCTAACCGCCGTTCTATAATAATTTATAACAATTTGAAACACCAGTCAACGCCCTAAAACAAGAGTATGACTAAGGCAAGTGCCACCTAGAGGTCAATGGGGACTCGAACCCACAAACTGACCACTCAGGTCCACTCTATAACCAATTTGGACTCTAACCAACAAAATGACCAATTCCCTATCAAACTACTTGAGACTCTAACTCAATTCCTTGGGACTCGAACCCAGCATTTCTTTCAATTCCTTTTTCAACTTCATTAAAGACTCTTAGCCGACTTTAACTGCATAACACACACGGATCCTCATCAAAATCAAAACAGACCCTCTACCAGTAATTTCAGTGAGTAGACTTTCATTTAGTCATATCCAATTTGGCACACTTTGGAAATAATTCAACAGGTAGTGCCTTACCTTTAGATAAGCCGGCTTATGCCCACTCACATAAGACCACTGGCTCGTGCCTGTCCGTTCGACAACCTCGGACCGTCCAAAC
This sequence comes from Diplotaxodon limnothrissa, assembly GCF_057381915.1. Classification (NCBI taxonomy): domain Eukaryota; kingdom Metazoa; phylum Chordata; class Actinopteri; order Cichliformes; family Cichlidae; genus Diplotaxodon; species Diplotaxodon limnothrissa. The sequence goes on along the minus strand of NW_028188555.1, from coordinate 1,297,238 downwards.
TTTTAAATTCCACCCCAATACCACAGGACGAGCCCCCAAAATGTTATGGTTCAAAATATTGGGGATGGAGACAAGAGAAAAAACCACAATAACAACACTGGTCCGGTCGGGTTGAGTCAAACGATGATTTTAATGATCACACGCGTGGGAGATGGACACTGATGCAGACAGCCTCAGATCTCAAAATGGTGGAGCATTGCTCAAACTCTTATAGCCTCTGGTGCCTCCACCTTATCATAAAAAGCCTAAACATTCACATGCTTTCTCTCACACAGCGCCTAAGCTACGACCTTGGCTCCCCGTCTATCTGCTCCTGCTGAGATGGGGCAGAAAACTCCAGTATATTCTGTTCTCTTCTAATCAGACAAATAAGACAATAACTTTCTGCGAACAGTATTTCTTATAACTCAGCAGTATAATGCATCATAAAACAATATCATTCATTCACAACAAGTCAGCAGTTTAATGTAATGCAAATCAGTTTAACTAATGCAATAGTTATCAGCTTCTTCTAATTCAGGAGAATAATGCCAACTAAAACTACATAATAATTCACCATCTTTAATTAGGGGTCTAACATGGCATAAAATAATATTATAATCTAATACGTGTTACGTCATCAAACCGCTTCATCCAATCACTCAGATACTTACAAAGTTTTGACTGCATTACCTTTAAAATTTGTACGAAGATGAGCATAAAATGAATAAAACTGACATGCTTGCATTTGTTGTGTAGTGCAACAGGTGTATGTGGCTGAGGGATTCCCATGATGCAATGCGTATTTCTTCTTCAGTCACCTTTCCTACTCACTGTGTGTTAATGCAGCTCTCTGCATTGAATCATACCTGTTATTAACCTCTGTCTCTCTTCCACAGCGTGTCTTTATCCTGTCTTCCTTCTCTCATCCCAACCAGTCGCAGCAGATGGCCCCGCCCCTCCCTGAGTCTGGTTCTGCTGGAGGGATTTTCCTTCCCACTGTCTCCAGACTGCTCACTCATAGGGAGTCATATGATTGTTGGGCTTTTTCTCTGTATGTATTATTGTAGGGTCTGCCTTATAATATTGTTGTGATTTGTCGCTGAGAAAATAAAATTGAATTGAAAATTGAATTGTGAAGGCCACACCAGAAGCCACACAATTGGGAAGTCAGTAACGTCAGACACCAGCATCTTTATTTTAATTTTAATGCACATTTCCACAAACATAAATAACGACACATGTCCCATAAACAATTTCTGGTTAATGTTTTACTGGTGCTGGAGGTCTGTTGGACTGCTGAGGGTAACTGGAGAGAAAATGATGTGTTGTTTTCACTGGACGTTAAGGTGTCTGGGAAGGGATCTCAGACCATTTACATCCTGGGCCATCTGACCTCAGGAAATCACATGATAAGGTGGGGCCAGGTTTCACAATGAGCTCACCCGAAACCCTGGCTGATTAGGACCCACATCCGCTTTCACATCTTGGCTCGTGTGATTAGGTAGAGGATCATCAGGGGTCCTTTGTCCCTCTTTGGGGCGAAACTCCCACTGGTTTTAAATCTGGGACTCCCCACCATTGACCCTTAGAACTGAAGAAGCTTCTCGGATGAGAGGTGAAACGTCTTCAAGCAACTCAAGAAGTCCAGACGCTTTTCCTTCCAAGCTCCTTAGACTACGATGACCTGGATGACTGAGAACCTTCACAGACTTAAGTATTAAATTAATAGTTGGTTTTCATTCTTTGTTTTTAGATATTTTTTTTCTATTCGTATCCCCTCGTGTATTTAACTGGCCAGTTCAGTCCAATTTACTTTGGGAAATATTTAATCTGAGGTAGGGTTGCACCGATACCGGTATCTGGTATCGGCCTCGATACCACATTTTCTAAAGTACTCGTGAAAAGTTCCCCGATACCGAGGACCGATACCACGGTCTGAGCCCTGTCTATGTTTGAGCGGCATGTAAGGGGTTAATCACAGGCGCCGAGTGCCTGCCCCACAGGCCCCGGCTGCATCTCAGAGCTGGGAGAAAGCGAGGCGAGACAAGTCAGCCGTGTGGAACTATTTCAAAGTGAACGAAGACACGAAAACAAAGGCGGACTGCAAATTGTGCTCATCGAAATTGTCCAGAGGAGGCTCAAAAGGTAGCGCATTTAACACAAGTAATTTAATCAAGCACCTAAAATCCCAACACGACAACGAGTACAAAGAGTTTGCCCACGCTTATTTACCCACGCTTATTAGCACAGAGGAGCATAGCTGATGCTAAAGCAGTGGGACGGAAAATAGTTGGGCATTTTAAACATTCCGCCTTAGCCTACTCCCGCCTCGAGGACATTCAGGGACAGCTCAACCAGCCAATAAAGAGACTGCAGCAGGACATACAGACACGCTGGAACAGCACGTATTACATGACATCAGTCCTATTTTTCCACATATTAATACATTTATGAATTTTGTGCAGGTATAAAGATCGCTTCTTCTCCAACAACACTGCTCCAGAGGCCAAGCTGCACCTGAAGCAGGAGCTTCTAGAGGTGAGGCAGAGGGGAGTCGGGCAGAAGCTGCAGAACCTCCTACTAAACTGTTCCTCAAGGCCCAGGCTGCCGCTGGCAGCAGGTGCTGCCATTGAGCTCGACACATACCTCGGAGAGGCCCCAAGCCCTCGTGAAGACAGTCCTCTGAAGTACTGGGGTGTCAACAAAATCAGGTTCCCCACTTTGGCTAAAATAGCCTGTAAATAGCTCTCAGCCCCATGTAGCAGTGTGGACAGTGAAAGGCTTTTTAGCTCAGTGTCACACATTATAGATGAAAACAGAAACAGTCTGACTGCTGATGATGCAGAAAAGCTACTTTTCTTAAAAAACCCTGCCACTCACTGTTTCTCTCCATTTAGTGAGTCATCTTAGACTCGATGTTAATACCTACCTCAGTTGCACTGACTGCCACAGTTCTATGTCAGTGGATGTTGTTAGTTTATTCACATATTGTGCACTAAATGGCAAAGATGTTTATTAATGCCCCTTGTGTTGTCCAAAGCGGCAGAGTTTAAAATAAACTGAAAAATACTTGAGTTGCACTGTCACTGTTTACATTTTTTTATAATTATTTATTCGGTAATATGTTGCATACAACATGCTTTTATTTTAAATAAATGTTCTTAATTCCAAACCAGTCCCTTGTTTTTTTGTTGTTAAATTATAGGACTAAAGCTGTTACCTGTAAATTTAAATCATGTTTTTATTAAGTACTCGGTATCGGCGAGTACTGAAATGCAAGTACTCGTACTCGTTTCCAAAAAAGTGGTATCGGTGCATCCCTTATCTGAGGTAAACATTTTGCTTTTCATTTGACCCCTGACCTGTCTGCTGTAATGCAGGAGGCAGGTTTATGACCTATACTGCAGCCAGACACCACAGGAAGCCTTCCTCCATGTTTTCTTTACAGTAATTGATTCAGCCAGTTTAAGTCTCCTTTGTTTTTGTGCATTAGATCACTGTGTGGGTTGTGTTGAGTGCTTATGTATTTGTAAGTAGCCATTATGACTTGACTAGTGGTGTTTATCTCTTTTAAGGGTCTAGTATCATCAGTTAATTAGTTTTTACACTTTGCAGGCACTTTGCTGTAAATACAACAACACTGCTGAAAACTCTAATTTAAATAATTACTACTGATGCACCTATCAAATAAACTAACATTTGCACAGGTGTTGAAATGCTGGACTCTTCCTCTCCTAAATCTGTGGCAGAGAAAAAATGTTGCAGGAGTGTTTTTTTTACATGATATGTAAGAAAAATAAGAAAAAGAAAGAAACCCTGTGATTTTAATGTGAATACATTACTGACATCTTATCCAAACACACATTGTGCACACCACTTTATCCCCTATTACAACTGCAGCTTTTATTAGTGCATGTTCACGGGACTTCTGATTCTATAGGGTCTTGACAAAAGTCTCTGCAATCAATTGATTACAATCAAGTGATTCAATTGAAACATGGAAATCAGCATTTCACCATTTTATACTATACATACATGTTTTGCTTTCAAGACTGGACAGGAGTGGCATGTGGGCGGCATTGTAGAGTGTGTTGACAGGAGGAAAACTTACACGCTCAGTAAATCACCCCCGTCACTACCTAAACCTCAAAGTCTCTAAACAGGAAGTGCATCTGCATGAAAGCTTCTGTTTTATATGCAGACAGATGACCTTTTGATGTAAAACCTTTCTCTGTATCTAGAGAAACACTTTAACTATATATTCAACTATATAGTTTAACATTTGGTCCGTAACTATCATTTAAAAACAATAAAAAGGTTTAAAAGAATATACATAGGCGGCTATAAAGACTGCAGGTCAAACATCGTGCAGATACAGAAGGACCTCCTGGGGTCCAAAATGTCGCACTATTACAGAGCAATGCTTGCAATAGTCTTGCATGGTTAGCCAGTTAGACAGATGCAAATGTTAAAGTGCTAAAACAGACATGTAAATAAAATACAACATCATGTTAGCAGCTTTTTGGTATTAATGTCTCTTAAAGCTCTCCATGACCTAGCTGCATCTTAACTCTCTGAGCTGCCACAGTCTTATAAACCCACCCGCTGTCTCAGGTCAGCTGATCAGCTGTTCCTGAATGTTCCCAGGACTGAGCGTAAACTTAGAGGACATCGTGCTTTTGCTGCAGCATCTCTGAAACTGTGACACGATCTGCCTTTAGAGATTAGACAGGCTTCTTCTCTGCCTGTTCTTAAATCACTCCTGAAAACTCATCTCTTCACCCTGACCTTTGACACCTTGTAAGATGTTGGTTTTTAGTTTGAGTTTTTTAGTTTATTTTTGCTGTTTTATCTTGTTTTGAAATATAGGGCTGTTTACATTTTTTATGTATTATGTGTTTTATTTTTTTACTGTTATGTTTTATTCTATTGTTCTTAACTCATTTACTGTACAGCACTTTGGTTTTGTCCTGGGTTTTTTAAAGTGCTTTCTCAATAAAGATGGATTGGATTGGACTGGAAGATAAACACTTTAGTTTGCAGTACTGTGGTGAGTTCACAGTAAAGCACTGTGTTGGACTGGCGCACAGTGATTGTGGCGTTCATGGTCAGTGTTAGGTTACCTCAAGTACAGTGGATTCATTTGCATTTAAGCTGATGATGCTTCGATTAAGTCATCAAATTTCACCTTTATATCAGCTCTATAAGCCAATTCTCAGGATACTGTTAGTGTAGGAAATGGAAAGACAACCAAGATATCTGTGAAACGTCTGCTTACATCTTGAATTCAGCTCCGGCGTATGTGGTAAGTTGTTAATGAGTGACTTTAATTTATTATTTGTTCACATGTGGCTATACACTCTACTGAGAATAAGCATACTGTCACGATATGAGTGGATCTTCAAAATAGACATCGAAATAGGTCATGGAGAAAATAAGTAGAAAAAGTAAAGATCTTATTAGGAATAATACTTTTTGGATAATTATAACCATCATAAGCAACCGAATCATCTCAACACGTATTTGCTCAAAAATGTATTTATTACCACAAACATGTATTTAATTATCAACAAAAGGAAAATCAACAGTTTCTAGAACTCCAACAGGGGCAGGACTTGGAGGTACTGGGATTTCAGGAGGCAGCAGAATGGTACACTGGTCAGTGTCATTATTATTGACCTGTGATGGTGGATGGCCTTGGAGGGAGCTGAGAGGTAACTCAGACCTCTTGTCTTCAGGACACGTAAAGCAAACATACTCCTTCTCAGCAGCTGGAGACTTAGAGACATCCCAACTCATCAGTCTCATGCGTTTGGGCATCAAATGTTCCTCTTCATCCTCCACAGAAAAAGCAGTAGAATATCTGCGCTTTCTGCAGAGACCTACCTCTGCAGTGGGTGGAGGTCTCGGAGGAAGAGGAACATCGCTAGGACACATGAAAAATGTCACTTCACCATCCAGGGATGAACGATCATTTTTCAAATCTGGATTAATGATCTTGTCTGTGTCCTTTGCATGAAAGCTGGCATCAGCAGGTGGAGGATTTGAAGAAACTGGTACATCAGAACTCATCAGTCTCATGCGTTTGGGCATCAAATGTTCCTCTTCATCCTCCACAGAAAAAGCAGTAGAATATCTGCGCTTTCTGCAGAGACCTAACTCTGCAGTGGGTGGAGGTCTCGGAGGCAGAGGAACATCAGTAGGACACATGAAAAATGTCACGTCATCATCCAGGGATGAACCATCGTTTTTCAAATCTGGATGCATGATCTTGTCTGTGTCCTTTGCATGAAAGCTGGCATCAGCAGGTGGAGGATTTGAAGAAACTGGTACATCAGAACTCATCAGCCTCATGCGTTTGGGCATCAAATGTTCCTCTTCATCCTCCACAGAAAAAGCAGTAGAATACCTGCGCTTTCTGCAGAGACCTACCTCTGCAGTGGGTGGAGGTCTCGGAGGCAGAGGAACATCGCTAGGACACATGAAAAATGTCACGTCATCATCCAGGGATGAACGATCATTTTTCAAATCTGGATGCATGATCTTGTCTGTGTCCTTCGAATGAAAGCTGGCATCAGCAGGTGGTGGACTTAGGAGCTCACATGCAGGTGCGCTGATAGGTCGGAACATGAAAGCGGGAACTTCATTGTCCAGAGCACAACGGTCTGCACTGGATGAGCGTGGGAGCTTCTCCTTTGCCTGTGGAGGAGGCAGACTTTGACTTTGTGTTGCAGAGGAACATTTAAGTCATCTGACGTTTTGCTCTGTTACATATTATTATTGTTGTTGTTGGATTTTTCTTTAAAAATTCACACGATTTAATGTTTAGAAACAGACACAGTGAAGGGTAACTTACCACAGCTCGAGCCATTTTAGGCGTCTGTCAAGGCAAAGATGCAGGATTTGGTTTCTCTGTGTAAGATTACAGGACAGTTGTCAGTTTCAGTTTCAAGTCAGTTGGATAAATTCATATCAAACTTCTCAAACTGTATCATTAAAGCATTGTTTAGGTGGACAAATATGAAAGATATGAAGATAAAAACAGTAACAGCTGGCAATCAAGGGAAAACAACCTTACGAAAAAGGTCTTAATCATTGTTGTTTTAAAGTAAATCTTTCAGTCCTTACTTCAGTGATTGTTTGAAGTCTCTGTGCTTGTTGTCAGTCGCAGATTTGTGTAAAATATTTGCAGTTTGTGAATAAAGTTTGCAGGAGCTCCAAAGTTTGTCTGTTCAATACCAAAGTAATGAGGAGACTGAGTGCAGGTTTGGAATCCTCAGTGACAGAAGAATGCAGCAATGTTTGAATTTGAATTTGTTATTGTTTTATTAACAACAACTACCAGGATCATACCATAGCAACACAGTGATGCCCAATCAAATGCCAGGTACAAGGGATAGCCCACATACACATCCAACAGCACAGTAAAGCAATGGGCACCAATGCCACCAGTCAGGCCTTAAAAATACCTGAGTTATATAACAGCACACTGACAGTGTCTCATCCAAAAATATAAAATGTATAAATACAGTTAATATCATTTTCATTTAAATTTTATTTAATTCTCTTCATATAGTGCCAAACAGATGTCTCAAGTCGTCACTGTTACAACATAGATAAACATGAACATGAAATCCATTATTTAATTCTCTTCCATTCACTCCAGTTCAATTCAATAGCTATATAGATAGATAGACAGATACTGTATTATATACTATATTGATTCCAAATGGAGAATTAATGTGTTATATCACCAGGATAATGAATTCAAGTAGTACAATCTCCAATAAACAGACAACACAGTTCAAGTTCAAAGTGCAATATGTGCAGGATCCAGGCTTTATATTGTAAGATGCAAAATGTTTATATATACATAATATTGTTGAAAAAATAAAGAAAGTTAAAAATCAAAATAAGTTTATTGTCACTGTGGCTGATGTGATTGCAATATGAACCCGGAAGCAGACAAGGGAGAGATGGAACTGAATCTTAACAAAAAAACAAACCATTTATTAGGTTGAAAAACACGAACACAAAACAAGGCCCAGCAAACAGGAGCGGAAACTAAAACTAAAACCTATCCTGGGAATAACTCGGTATGACTATGACAACTATGACAAGAAAAACATGAACATGAATCCGAGGAGGTGCATGCGAGAAACTCTGATGAAAAAACATGAACATGAACATGGACCTAAACAGAATCAGGAGATAACCTGAAACCCGGAATAACGTGAACGGAGGAAAACGCACCAACACTGCCCAGAGGAAGACAGCAGACTTAAATACACAGAAGAGAAAGGAGGGAAGTGGAAACACAGCTGACACAAATGAACCTGACACCACAGGGGAAGCAAAATGAAACACACTGAACATGGAAACACAACCCTTTCATAATAAAAGACGAAACAAGGAGAGACGTGGACGTGTGATGGGCTGAGTTGCCAAATGGCTGGTAGGCTTTTAGCTAGGCTTTAGCTTCAGCCAAGTGGAAGCTAAATTGGCTAGTCATTCATATGTAAATTAGGTTGTTACCTGAGAATTCTGGAGGGGAGTGGGGGTGTGTGAATGATTGCTGATTTCTAACTGCCAACTGCCTCTTTGTTTGTCTGGGGGGGAGCTGCTAAAAGCGGTGAACTTCCTTTTGTGTTCGTCTTGATGCATTCTCAATCATCCAGGAAAATAAATCTCCAAAAGTCACCAACTTGGAGTGGTTAGTTTCCTGAGCCACAAGGAAACTTGTGTTTCAGTTTGCCATCTTAGGGAGAAGGAGGATCATCACAGTTTTGGTGGTTGTATAAACTAATAATTTGTTTTAATTAAAAAACTTTCCCTCTGTCATTTCCTGAGTGTTTCAAAATAAAAGTCCTCTCTTTCATGTTTTGAATGTGAGGCTGTTCCTGTGATGCCTTCAAATCTGTTTCAGTCTGCAGATTTTTACATTTCAGACCCAAAGTGACTCAAACATTTACTTAAAAGAGGTTTTTGTTCGTCTGGGTTTTCCTGCTCAGCAGCTCTAAACAGGCAAAAGCAGAAACACACAAACAGAAAGAAACAGGAAAATATGTGTTTCTGTGAACAATGCAGCAGCAAAATGAAAGACCAGGACTTATTTTTAATGATTGACCAGTGTTGGGTAAGTTACTTTAAATTAGTAACTTAGTTACATTACTAGTTACTTCTATCAAAAGTAACTCAGTTACTTCAAGTTACTCGTTACTTTCAAAGTAACTAGTTACTAGGGAAAGTAACTTTGGTTTTACTCAGAATTCTCTTGTTAATGTGTTGCTTCCATAACTTTGCCAGTCTTCTAGCTTGCTTACCTGCCACAAGTGCACTGTGCCACCTACCAATAGAAAGGAAAAGATAATGTGCATATTTCCACGAGAGAAATCCCACGCCTGGACCGCCGTTGACCGCCACCATGATTCTAGCCTACGTCACAGCATCATGTGCGCCTTTTACATCCAACACAAAAACTGCAGTCGTGGTGCTGTCGATTGTACTCAGAACTCGGAAATTCTGCCTTCTGAATAGGAAGATGTAGGTAACACCAGACTGCAGATGAGCTGCATACAGGGCTGGACTGGGACAAAAAAATCAGCCTGGGCATTGTGACTAGAGACCGGCCCACCATTATAGCAAAAATCCTAAAGCCTTTGAATGAAAACAAACGCTGCTGTGACAGTGATGCTCACTGTCTTGATGGTATATATGTATCAATCTATCAATCGTTTGTTGTAAGATTCAGATAATTATTTTTTAAAAGCGAGACATTTTAAACGAGAATAAGAAAGAAAAGTATTTCTTTGTGCCCCCCTCTCCCTTTTAATGCCCTACCTGGCCCCCCTGCCAACACTTTGCTAGACCCGCCCCTGCACAGTTACCAGCTGTCAGCTACATAAAAAAGGATGCTGGTGTTATTTGTCTCTCAGAAACAGTTCATAACTTCCCTTCAACTCATTCATGTCACCTAAAAGGTAAACCTGTTTCTCCATCACAGCTCTGATGATTCAGTAAGGACATCTCCTGGTTTCATCTTCATGTTTCCCTCTCACCAGATAACCAAACCGACATCATGACCAGCAGCTTTTTTGCAGCTGTGGCTCCAGCAAACATCAGCTGATACTAGAAATTAATATTAAATAAATTCTAACAACAGCTGATCAAGCTTAAACGTGCTGCTGTTGTTTAACGTGAACTCCGCTGGTTTCCTCTTTCTGATGCAAAGTGGGCGATAAACAAACAACAGAGACGATCAGCTGATCATTGATCAGTTTTCATGATTGAAGTAGAAACGGGAGAGGGAGGGGGAGAGAATGAGAGAAGAAGAGGCAGCTGTGCAGCAAAGACACAGAATAAATCCAGCTTTGTGCCTTTTTCATTGTAGCTGAATTACGGGACTAACTGTTCCTTTTCACCTCAATAAGAAATGCGTAATATTTTCTCTGAATACCAGATGAGACGGTTGGCAATTCTAATAACTTATGAACAAAATAAAGTTCAACATCATTAACTTCATAGCACCCACCCAGCTGTATAGAAACTCTGTCATGCTAGCTAGTATGCAGTACGGAAAAAGTCAGAATAACAAAAATAAACTCCACCTAAACTTGGTTCATATCTGACCCAGAGAGACTGCAGGTCATAACTTCTTACCTGAAGTTCAGTTCACACTTGGACCGGCGGCCGCCTCGGGTCTCTTTTCCTTCTGCATCCCCCTTTCCCTCCTCCACCTGCTGGCTTCCACCACTTGCTAATGTTACTGAATCTGTGGAAGCTCCGCGACAGCCACCACACGAAGTAACGAGTAACGAGCCTATCTAAATCCCAGTAACGACTAACGCGTTCCTGATTTTAGCATAATAACTAGTTACCGTGCTCGTTACCACAATAATAACGTAGTTACTGTAACGTGTTACTTAATAACGCGTTAGTCCCAACACTGTGATTGACAAAAACATTAAATGATCATGTTTATTTTCACATAAATGTTCCATCGGTCCTTCTTTTACAATAAGTTTAGAAATGAAAAATACTAATAACACACCAGGAAAAAGCCAACAGCACGAGTCCTGAAAGGCTTAAAGAGAAAATAAACGCACAAAGAATGAAACAAAAAGGCACAAAACCTCAAAACAAGAGTGAATTAAATCTGAGCGACACACAAAGATGCTAAAAGCCCCAAACATGAACCTGTGAGGTCATTAATACCTGTGTGTGTGCATGTTTACATGTCTTTGTGGGGACCAAAATGCCCGTCCCCACAAGTTTGAAGACATTTGTGAGACTCAGAATGTGGTTTTAGTGTCAGGGACAGTCAGGTCAGGGTTAGGCATTCAGTCTTAATGGTTAGAGTAAAAGGCTGAGGAGAGCATGATGTCAAATAGATGTCCCCACAAGGATATGAAAACACAACCGTGTGTGTGTGTTACTGTGAATTTGTGAAACAAGTGAAGATTTCAGAATCAGTGAGAAATGTTTCACTTCCTGTTGGTGAAGAAGAGCAGACTCCTCTTCAGCCACAGAAATGAAGAAGCTTTTATTTTGTCAGCCTGACAAACACGAGCTCAGCCACGAGCAGAGGCGACCCTGCAGAGGTGAAGGTCACAGTCAGAATCAGCGCCAGAGAACCACACAAGGACGGCCTCATTGGTCACGGCTGAGTTCATTATGTGATGGTAACAAGCTGATTATTACAGAACAGGAAACACACGTCTGCTCATCAAACACCAGCTGCTGCTGCTTTTATCAGTCTGACAACAAAACCTCACAAGAAAGAAGTTTTTGTGAGTTTGCAGCGTTCCTCTAAACTGAAAACTAAAACAGACTGAAAATGGGAACACGCACCCACACTCGAGAGTCAGGCAGCTTAAATGTGTTTGTCTTCATCTGTAGTTACGTTTCATTGGCTGGAAATGTGCTAACTGGAATCATTCATGAGTCCAGATGAACAAAAACAAGTGTTTACTGCTCCACGCTGCACGAATCTGAATCAAAATCACTCAGACGCGCCCACGTAGGCATTCCACTAAAACCATGTGACCACCTTCACCTTTAAACCTGTCGTGAATATAATTTTAGATTCTTCACTTTATTTTGAAAGAACAGATTTGCAGGAAGTGCGGCTGCTGCAGAAACTCTTCACTTTTCACTGGCTTTAATCTTGAAGGTTTCTCCAGATGTGGAACTTTCATGCTAAACATTCAACATCTGACGACCGTCTCCGTGTAAAACACTGACAAACTCAAACTTTATACGGTAACTGACAGATTTATTCCTCCATTTTCAGGCATTTCACAATGAACTTGGATTAGTTTGATGATTTTATTCACGTTGGTGAATAAAACCAGCAAAGAGGCTGATTCCTGCAGAGGAGGAGGCAGAGTGGAGGAATCTGCAGGTTCTGTCTCTAACACACAACCAGAGCTTCAATCATAACGAGCACATAATAAAACCATGATCCCCCCTGATCGACTCTTTTAGCCTGTTTCCTCTGGATCGAACAGGATCTAACAAACGCCAGCTTCTGCTGGGACACTGGTCATCATGGGAGGAAAAAGATGGCTGCCATGTTGCTGTTTCCTGTCTTACACCAGCGTTATACTTCCTGTATCTGTGGGTCTGAGTTTTTAATCAGAGGATGAACTTAAAGCTTTCAGTCTGCTCTACAACCCACCACCTATCCACACGTCTGCTAAGTGGACTGGAAATCAGTAAAACTTCTACCAGACTTTAGTAAATATTGCATTAAGATGAGCAGACAGATTTTAATCTCAGCATCGTGCACACAGATTTTTCAGGACACTGGAAGAGTTCCTGCCGTGGATTTAGATGTTAGTGTTGTGTGGATGATCCCATTCTGTGATCTTTGTGTTACTAACACTGATGCTTTTACACTTTAGGACCCTCGAGACCTCTGCTGCTCAGCCGTCCTGATCGCTGCCTCCACTTTAACCAGAGGCTGTAACCTCTGATCATTTCACCTGCACCGGCAGTAAAACTCTTCTCCAGAACCAAACGTGCCATAAACCCGTCACAGCTTCATCATCAGCTCAGTCTCAGCAACATGCAGACGACCGAGCAGCAGAAACTCTGCAGGGAACGTCTGAAGTCTGTTCTTCAGTTTTCCCAGCTCACTGTTTATTGAACATGAGACAGAAAAATAACTTCACCTTTAATGTGAAACTTTTATCGCCTGTGACATGTTTGCAGGAAGTTTTCATGCTGTGATTTAGTGTCACAGCCATAAATATCACACAAGGTAAAAACTACAAGTCCCAGCATCCTCTGTGTTTAGGGAGGAGCAGTGAAACAATGTACATTTCAAATTCCTTTAATTTTAAATATGTTTATATTGTCTATCCTGTAAAATAGTCAGATGTCTATTCATATTAATGTACAGAATTCACCTGCTTGCTGCTACTACTGTACATTCACCCAATATATATATATATAATGTTCTTCCTCTACCCCCCCCAATTTTTGCACATGTCGAGGAGCGTGTCAGGCTACATTTCACTGTGTGTTATACTTATATAACTATGCATGTGGCAAATAAAGAACCTTGAACCTTGAACCTTGAAAGTGAAAGTGTTGATCCTCCGTTCAGAGCAGCAGGAGGAGGAAGGTGGAGCTGAGGCAGGTGAGTGTTAACATGAATATGTTTCTTCTTATGACATAAAATAATTCCACGCTGTTCGTGTCTGTGGATGAAACGTGAGGCCGGTCGGCTCCTCTGAGCGCTGGTTTCCTGTAAGTAGAGAGGAAGTGAGTTTAGCTGAGAGAGCAGGAGGAGAGTGAGAGCTGTGCTGAGGCAGGTGAGTGTTAACACCGCTCTGACATTACTGTGTCTCTGTGGCGGGAACAACAGGCTCCGTCAGTGGAGGCAAAAATAATAAGACTTTGGTTTTTCAAAGGAAACTACTTTATGTTGGGAGAAGCCGCGCGCTCATTGGATAACGACTTGTCAATCTCAAGTTATTAGCCAATGAGCGCGCAGGTTCACAGTAAGACCCGCCCTTATCTCGACATTTTTAAAAACTAAACGTCCTACCGAGGACCCGGCCTTCGCGGTCTACGTGGGCTGGGTCCTCAGAAGGTCGGGTATGCCGGAAGTAAACAGCTGGGGAAATTGGACGGTCTAGCCTTCTGATTAGCGTCACCGCTGTCTCGGTGGAGTTTAATAAACTCAGCCGTCTGCTCCTTGCTATCTGCAATATAACAGGACACTGGAGTAAATTCTCGACCGTCTCATACTTCTGTTTAATCCGTTTTCTGTTTGATGTTTATTCAGCTGTGTGAAAACCAAGGAGGAACCCACCCGGGGGATTAATAAAGTTTTATTTTATCTAACCTAATCTAATAACTTTAATCTCAGCCAAACCGATTTACTCACGAACAAACCAAACACTGAAAAAAGCCAAACACTAACATTTTTAGGTTGTCTAAGTCACGTTTAACCTGAGTAGCGAAAGTCCGCGGTGATCTGAAAATGATGTGCCGGGAGTTGTGCCGTTCTCGGCGGCTTCAGTGACCCTCGAGCTCCCGGCTGGCTATAGAGCTGGTGGGTAGCAGACGTCTCCGAAAACGTCGAAGCACTTTTGCAAATATGCGGTATCTTGATAAACCGAGCAGATATTTGATGTTTACACAGCTACTTTCTCGCCTGAAAATATGTTAAAAGTTTATTTTGTGACCCAGAAAGATTAGTATGAGTAATTTTAAAACTTAGTAGCGGCCGCCAAATTGAGGAACTGGATTTGGTGGTCATGAAAATGGCATTAAACAAGTCCCCAGGGACAGATGGACTCACTACTAATTTTTATCAATTCTTCTGGAAGGACCTAAGAACTTTGTTGTTTGATGCATTAAAGGAATCGATAGAGAAAAAAAGAACTGATGCCGAGCATGAAACAAGCGCTGATAACCCTGATCCCTAAATCGGGTAAGGATAAAAGAATTTTAGACAATTTAAGACCCATCACCTTAAACACTGACTATAAGATCCTGTCTGGAGCTGTAGCTGAGAGGCTAAAGAAAGGCATCTCAAACATTATCAGTGAAACGCAATCAGGTTTTTTGAAAGGAAGACTAATTCATAACAATATTGGGCTGGTTTTGGACCTCCTTGAGTACAGTGAAATAATCCAAGATGTCACGGTCCTGAGTCTGTGGACTCAGTGTTTTTCTGTTTGTATTAGTTATCTTTGATTTCATGATGTGTTTTGATTCTCTTAGGTTTGATTTTTGTCGCTAGTATTCCTAACTCCCTAGGTCCTTGGCATTTCTTGTGTTCTCCTTCTTAGGTCGTGGTTCTGTGTTACTTCTGTTAGTATACAGTCATCTCTGTCAGTGTGTTTCTTGTTCTATCACTGTATCCCCTAGTTTAGTCCACGTCTGTTCAGTTTCCTGTTTTACTTTGAAAGTCTGTGTACTATGTCAATGTGTTGAGTTTTGCCGCCCCTTGTCTTGTCATGTCTGATGAGTCCCAGCTGTGTTCTCCTCCTGTTTCACATTCCCTAATCACCTCAGTATGTATTTAAGCCCTGTGTTTTTCTCTGCCAGTTGTTGCGTCCTCCACGTTTGTTGTGTGTGTATTCGTTGTCGTCTACCTTCATCATCTCCAGTCTAGTTAGTTTAAGTTGTTGTTTATGTATCGCCAAGGGTGACTCACCAGCAAATAAAGCTGTCGTTTAAGTTAATGTTTTGTCTCCGAGTCCTGCACGTGGGTCCAGCCACTGACAGCCACACAACTCATCGTGACACAAGAGAGAGGATACATCCTGTTCTTAGATTTTTACAAAGCATTTGACTCAGTTGAACATACGTTCATATTAAAAACTCTGCAGTCTTTTGGTTTTGGAGAGGAATTTATCAATGTTATAGAGATGCTATATAATGACATTAACAGCTCTGTTTTGCTAGAACATGGTACATGTTCAAGGTTTGAGGTTAATAGAGGGATAAGGCAGGGATGTAGCAGCTCACCACTTCTGTTCATCATGGTTGCTGAGTTATCTATTTTGATTAAAAACAGTCACATTGAGGGGTTAACTGTGATGGGTGAACAGATAATAATCAGTCAGCTCGCAGATGATACCACCCTGTTTCTAAAAAATGAGGACCAGATTCCTTTAGCCTTACAGGTGATCAACCACTTCTCCAAAGCTTCTGGCCTACAGCTGAATATTAATGAATAAGAAATTCTAGCTCTGCATGAGTGTCCCCTGCAAGCAATAAATAATATACAGATCAAAAAAGAGGTTAAGTATCTGGGCATTGTAATTTGCAAGGATAAGACATCAACAGAAAATAAGAATATCTGTGCCAATATAGAAAAGTGTAAGTCAATTTTAAACAGGTGGCTGCAAAGGGACATAACTCTGTTTGGGAGAATCTTGCTAACCAAAATGGACAGTCTGTCCAGACTAATCTATCCAGCCTTTTCTCTGCCCATATCTCCAAAACTAATTAAATCTATAAATAATCTTAATTTTAGGTTCATATGGAGGAACAAATGTCATTATATAAAGAAAAATGATATGATTAAGAATTATGAAGAGGGTGGGGCTAATGCCATTGACTTTGATGTTATGAATGGTGTACTAAAACTGAAATGGTTAAGATCTTTCATTAGGAACAAAAATTCCTTTTGGAACATTATTCCCAATGTGATTTTTGGCAAAATGGGTGGAATAGACTTTTTGTTACGTTGTGACTTTGATTGCAGTTCGTTACCTGTTAAACTTTCAGCTTTCCATCAGCAGGTCCTTCTCTACTGGAAGATCTTAAGGGATTTGGGCTGTAGCTCATTTTATGGATGATAATGGGGTCTTATTAAAACATGATACGTTTTGTGAGAAATTTGATGTAAGATGTACTGCTAAGAGATATAAATCCCTAGTGAAAGCCATCCCAGTCCCTTTGAGATCAATGATAAAAGAAGACATTGTGCACTCTAAAATTTCTCCTGGACTGAGGCAGCTCTGCATAGCTGGAGTTGAATTTGGTGACAGCAGATTTACAAACAAGGTGATCAGGAATATTTTGATCAACGACATTTGCCCTAATCCGGTTAAAAGAAATTATATCCTTAAAGAATTTGAGACCATGGAGGTTAAGGCGATAAGAAAAAAGTATATTTCACTTCCTCTTTCCCCTAAAGTAAAAGAGGTTCACTTTAAAATCATTAATGAGGTTTATCCAACCAATGAATTCTTAAGACGGAAATTTAACTTAGATGTGAACGCCTGCACATTTTGTGAAAATGATATTGAAAGTCTGGATCACTTGTTTTTCTACTGTGAATCAGTGCACTCCTTCTGGACTGACATGTGGAGCTGGCTACAGTCCAGGAGAATTCAGTTACCACATTTGACGGTGACAGTAATAAAATTTGGAATACTTGCTGAGAATGCAGATTTTGACCTGTTGATTAGGACGATTTTGTTAATGGGAAAAATTTTTCTTCACAAATGCAGATACTTTAAAGCTAAACCATGTATAAACAGATGGCTGAATGACTTTAGACTCTGGGCTAAATCGCTGAAACTTGTGAATAACAAGAAAGCCCATAAACTTGTTGTTTTATTTAACGAGTTTAATCTATGTTAAAAAAAAAGAAACCTCCCTATTTTATAATCATGACTGCCATTTTTTGCTCATGGTATTTTTTGCCTTTGGTTCAAATCCTTCAAAATACATACAAAATCAGTATTGATACTGACGTAAATTAATAGAAATAGAGATGGACCGATACGTAATATCGCATCAGTCCATCTCCATTTCCCTTTCTGGATTAAGGAAGGTTGTAAAAGCAGCTCGATGTACAACCTGTTCTTTGGATCCTCTACCAGCCTGGGCTATAAAGGAACTGTGGTCAGCATTAGGACCCTACAACCTGTTTCTTTTAAATACTTCATTGAGTCTTTCCTGAATGTTTTAAATCAGCTGTGGTAGTACCAATCTTGAAAAAGCCTGGACTGGATGTTGACATGGTCGCAAATAGGGCAGGGTATCGTCACTGAATTCTAGAATCGATTTGATTCCGATTCACAAGGTCCTGAATCAATTCGATCCACGATTCGATTCAATTCGATTTGAATCTGGGAAATTTTGCCTCAGACAGTCAGAAATATTATAATTCAGATCAGTACATTTACATATTTTTGTATCTATAAAAAGGAAGCTGACACTCGCAAGACTTTATCAAAGGTGTGAGCATCACAGCAGAGGCCTTTGTGTCAAAGTAGCTGAAGATAAAACAGAAAAACATGAAGGTGGTTTTATAAAAATATTCTACAGTAGATCAAAAACGAAAGAAAACCATTAATCGACATATGAACATTACCTCTGAAGTTACAGCGGTTTTATGACAGACACAGCGTTTTGCAATTTGCATAATTTTAAAAAGTTTAAATTTGTTCAGAAGCCTGTTGAACGGCAGAAATGAGGTTTTCTTTTCGGAAGTAAGTAAAAGGAAAAAAACAGCGGCCGACAGCGCTGTAAACAACGGTAGACTTGTGCGTAACAAGCAAGCGAATAATGCAGAAAACAGATTTTTAGACAGGAAACTGTGTGTGAGAGAGAGAGAGAGAGAGAGAGAGAGAGAGAGAGAGAGCTGTGCATGACGTGTGATTTTATCCTGGTGGAAGCAAAACAGCAAAAGTCAGAGTGAGTTCATGACGATGTTTATGTGAAGCGTAGTTTGGATCTTCTTTTGCTGCTGGTTCAGTCAATATTGTTTGGAGAGAGATAAAACTAACAGCTTTAGAATCAGCGTAAAAAGGACGTAAACACAAAGCTCGGAGCCGCCGAAACATCAGAATCAGCGAGCTGTCGGCTTTCAGCCCCGACCGTGTCCGTGCCATCGGGTGAGAAAGGCGACATCTCACTGATTCTGATGTGTCGGCGGCTCTGAGCTTTGTGTTTACGTCTTTGTGCAGAATTCGTGTTCCTGCTCTCATTTACTGTTTCAGCTGTTTGGTGGTTGTTAAAGTTTTGTGAGGTTTAACCTGAGATTCTGGCGTTGGTGCAAAATGCAGCTGCTCGCATTTTAACAAGAACTGGGAAATTTGAGCACATTACCCCTGTTCTGAGATCTCTTCACTGGCTACCTTGTCAGGTTCGAGCAGATTTTAAGGTCCTGCTGCTCACCTACAAGGCTTTAAACGGATTGGCACCTTCATACCTCTCCGACCTTTTACACCTTTATGTTCCATCTCGTGCTCTCCGATCTCAGGACTCTGGTCTTCCAAAAGTTCTTAGAGCCAGAAAAAAGTCAATTGGAGAGCTTTTTCTTTTCATGCCCCGTTTCTGTGGAACAACCTCCCACAAGATATTCGGCAGGCTGCTCTGTGGAGGTTTTTAAAACCAAGTTGAAGACACATTTGTTCACCCGATCCTACATGTCTTAATTCTATGGCTTTTAGTTTTTACATTTTTATTGTTTTTAACTTGTATTGTGTCTTTTACCTGTATTGCTATGTATCGCTTTTATTTTATTAATCTCTTTAGTTGTACAGCACTTTGTTTGAAAGCGCTTTATAAATAAATTATTATTATTATTATTATTACAAGGTCCACGTTTACGGGAACATCTGCTACAGATATGGGAGAATATTTGATTTCTATTGTAGACAGAAGCCACGGGTGTGTTCAGTCAGACGTTTAGAATAAACTTTGGTCTATAAATGTGTTTCATGATTTATTTTTAACTCCAACTGCTTATTTGTACTATGCTTTCATTTCAGAGTGCAATGAGAAATAAAAAGGATATTTTCAATAAAACTGTCACGATCCTGGGTCTGTGACTCAGTGTTTTCTGTTTTGTATTGTTAATCTTTGATTTCATGATGTATCTTTGTTTATTCTTACGTTTTGGTTCTGTGTTTTGTTGTACCTCTAAGTTCAGTCTTTGTATTTCCTGCTTTGTTGTGAAGGTCCGTGTCTCATGTCAGTGTGTTTAGTTTGCGTTTCCTCTGTCTCGTCTTGTCAATCACTCCCAGCTGTGTCCTCCTTCTGTGTCTCATTCCCTCGTTATCCCTCTGTGTATTTAAACCTTGTGTTTGCCTCTGTTAGTTGCTGGTTTGTCTGTGTATCTGTCAGGGTCCTGGGTCTCCTGATCTAGTGGTTTCAGTTCTTTGTGATTTTTGTGTTATGCCAGTTTAGTTTGTGAGTTATTCTATGCTTCCTAGGTTTTGATTCCCTGCCCCCCTTGTTTCTCTGTGCACTCTGTTCTGTGTTTAGTCTTCTCTGTCCATTTGTTCCGCCCTGTGTTGTTGCCTTCTGTGTCTCCCTCTGTGTAACTGTCTATATAGTGATGTGTTGTGGTGCTTTGCTCCCACCCCTTGTGTTCCGTGTTTTCGTCTTCCCTTCGTGTACTTCTTCATATTCGTGTACTATTAGTTTTTAGGTTTTTGCTTAGTTTCCATGCTCACCTTCGCCATTTCTGTTTGTATCACCATGTGATGAATAAACTCACTTGCATCTGAGCTGCCTGCATAAAGGGTCCTTTGATAATTTACACACGGCTCGCAAACCGTGACAAAAACACTGGAAAAATTGGGCTGTTCTAAAACGTTTGACGGGTAGTGTATATATTTAGTTTATATATTTTCTTTATTTATAATAGTTTGTTTTATATTGTAGCAAAGTGTTACTTGGATACTTCTCTATGTGCTTCTTCATGTGCAATTTTGTTGCATTCTGAGCCTAAGAAATTTATTGTGATGAACTGCTGTTAGAATCAAGTTAAATTCTGATAAATCAGACAATTACCTCTCCAGCTGTTGTTACAGTCTTTGTTTATCGGGTCCTTACAGGGTAAAAGATGACGACACCTAAAGAAATCCTTCTGGGGACTTTGAAGGATTTGGGACGTGATGACTTTGAAGAATTTAAGTGGCATCTGAAGAACGGGTCTGTAGAAGGTTTACCAGCAATCCCAGTGAGTAAACTGGAGAATGCAGAGAGGACGGACATAGTGGATCTGATGTTTGATACCTACTCTATCAACACTTTTGAAGTTGCTAAAAATCTTTTGGGGAGGATAAACAGGAATGATCTGTTGGAGAATTTAAATAAAACCATCCCAGAACCCACAGGTAAGTCAGGGAATGACTAAACAAAAAATACATAAACAATAAAAACATTAGTTAACATTACACAGGTGCCATTAAAATCCATATAAATAATAAATCCAAAACACTTGCCAACACTTTCAGGAGTGAGAGACTGCAGAAAGCCAACAGTTTGTTTTATGCATCTGCACAAATAACCTCCTGTGTACACATGAATATCTGCTCTTTGGGTTGGTTTGATTAAAATGGGACCAGCAGCAGGTTTTCTGCCCATTTTACAGATTTATATTGTCAGATTGGTTTTAGAGCTGTTTTATCAACATAAATGAGGCGACAACAACAGTTTGGGACACGTCACAAATATGATCAAAGTGCTTTTTCTTAAATCTATTTACCAGTTGAAGGTAAAGTTAAAAAAAATGGCTGCCATTTCTTTCTGCTGTTTGGAGACCCAAACAAAAAAATGCCCACACAGTAAATGCTTTTTATTATGGTTGATAAACAGGACACTAAGGTGATTGGTCAAAGGTTGGAGGAAAGCCACAGTTCTCCTTATATGACTAAAATCCACCATTTCAGCTCATGTTTTTTCTTCTGCAGCTTTCTTGGAGATTCCACTTCAGCCTTCTGCTGGCAACGCTCCCGTTACCAAGCTTCCCTTAGGTAGTGTCATTAGAAGACATAGCATACATTTACACTGCTATGCAGATGACACCCAGCTCCATCTGTCCATGAAGTCAGATAACACACACCAATGAGTTAAACTGCAGGAACGTCTTAAAGACATAAAGACCTGGATGGCCGCTAACTTTCTGCTTCTTAATACAGATAAAACTGAGGTTATTGTACTCGGCCCTGAAAATCTTAGAAATATGGTATCTAAGCAGATTCTTACTCTGGATGGCATTACCTTGGCCTCCAGTAACGCTGTGAGGAACCTTGGAGTCATTTTTGACCAGGACATGTCCTTCAACGCACATATTAAACAAACATGTAAGACTGCTTTCTTCCATTTGTGCAACATCTCTAAAGTTAGAAATATCCTGTCTCAGAGTGACACTGAAGAACTAGTTCATGCATTTATTACTTCCAGGCTGGACGACTGTAATTCATTATTATCAGGAAGTCCAAAAAACTCGCTGAAAAGCCTTCAGCTAATCCAAAATGCTGCAGCAAGAGTCCTGACAGGGACTAGAAAGAGAGAGCAGATTTCTCCTGTTTTGGCTTCCCTTCATTGGCTTCCTGTTAAATCCAGAATTCAAAATCCTGCTCCTCACATACAAGGTCTTAAATAATCAGGCCCCATCTTATCTTAATGACCTTGTAGTACCATATGACCCTGTTAGAGTACTTCGCTCTCGCTCTGCAGGCCTACTTGTTGTTCACAGGGTATTTAAAAGTAGAATGGGAGGCAGAGCCTTCAGTTTTCAGGACCCAAAAAGATAGTTGGGGTTTTTTCTGTTGTATTATTGTAGGTTCTTTATCTTACAATATAAAGCACATTGGGGTGACTGTTGTTGTTATTTGGAGGAATTAATAAAAAAAACTTTTATACTTGAAATTCTTTCATTTATTCTACATATTTATTCATTACTGGCTCCATAGTGTTGTTTATGTAATATGTGAAATGTTGCTAGTATTGATTTGGTGCTGTATAAATAAACATAATTAAATCAAATGTGTCTCTATAAAACCTGCCCTCAGTTATAACCCAAGTGTCAGGGCTCAATGGCTCATGAAAAGGAATGGAGTCAAGCACAGAACCAAAAAACGGAGGCTGAGTGACTTTTAACAGAAATGTATTTTACTAGATTTCTTGACGGAGAAAGCTGAATCACGGCTAAATTCAACAGCAAGCGAGGTATTATGAGAAGTGCAGAGCTGAGGCCAGAACATAAGCTGAGGCAGGTCAAAGGAACAACAGGGGCAGAAACGGGCGAATAGAAACTATCCAGGATCACTGGAACAAAGGAGATAATAATCAGAGTGGTCCACAGTGTAGTGAATGAGTCCAAGATTTAAAAACTAAGAGGTGTTACGTGGCTGCAGGTGGAGATCAGCTGGAGGAGGAGATGAATTAAATCTGGGTACAGAGTGAGATGTGGGTGCACAGGGAGGCAGGCAGCTGAGGATGGCAGTTTGCAAGAGTGAGTTTTCCCAGCAGTGGCAGGCCAGAATCCTGAGGCGTGACTTATGGCGAGAGTTGGAAGATATATCCAGGTGCCGACTAGGGAACAGGAAAAGAGGGTTACGCGAAACAAGCTGAGGAGCACAAGACAAAATGTGAGGCAGAGAACTGACTGTGGTAAGCAGACAATCTGGAGAAGGTTCATTGTGAGTGCTGCTCATAGATACTGCCGGAGTAATTGGCAACAGGTGAGGAGCACGGAGGAGTGAGGAGGGCTCCACCCAGGCGAGGAGAGCTGATGCTGTGGAAAGTTACTCAGACTCACCCGGATCATGACACCAAGAGTCCAGTGAACTGAACACATAACCACAGTAACCAGAATGCAGTTTTCTCATTTGTGTCATTTGCTGTTTATTCATGCAGAGATTCTCACTGAGTGTCAGCTCAAACTCAAGTCAGACCTGAAGCAGAAGTTCCAGTGTGTGCTCGAGGGGATTTCTACAACAGAAAACCCGACCCTCCTGAGTCAGATCTACACAGAGCTCTATATCACAGGGGGAGGGACTGCAGAGGTCAATGATGAACATGAGGTCAGACAGATTGAAACAGCATCCAGGAAACCAGACAGACCAGAAACAACCATCAGACAAGAAGACATCTTTAAACTCCCACCTGGAAGAGATAAACCAATCAGAACAGTGCTGACAATGGGAGTGGCTGGCATTGGGAAAACAGTCCTAACACAGAAGTTCACTCTGGACTGGGCTGAAGACAAAGCCAACCAGGACATCCAGTTCATGTTTCCATTCACTTTCAGAGAGCTGAATCTGCTGAAAGAGGAAAAGTTCAGCTTGGTGGAACTTGTTCATCACATCTTTACTGAAACCAAAAAAGCAGGAATCTACATCTTTGAAGACTTCCAGGTTGTGTTCATCTTTGATGGTCTGGATGAGTGTCGACCTCCTCTGGACTTCCACAAAACTACAATCCTGACTGACCCTAGAAAGTCCACCTCAGTGGATGTGCTGCTGATAAACCTCATCAGGGGGAAACTGCTTCCCTCTGCTCGCCTCTGGATAACCACACGACCTGCAGCAGCCAATCAGATCCCTCCTGACTGTGTTGGCGTGGTGACAGAGGTCAGAGGGTTCACTGACCCACAGAAGGAGGAGTACTTCAGGAAGAGATTCAGAGATGAGGAGCAGGCCAGCAGCATCATCTCCCACATCAAGACATCACGAAGCCTCCACATCATGTGCTACATCCCAGTCTTCTGCTGGATCACTGCTACAGTTCTGGAGTTTGTCATGAAGAACAAAGAGAGCAAAGATCTGCCTAAGACTCTCACAGAGCTCTACCTACGTCTTGTGCTATTTCACCTAAAAACGAAGGACATCAAGTATGATGGAGGAGCTGAGACAGAGTCGTGCAGGAAGATCATTGAGTCTCTGGGAAAACTGGCCTTTGATCAGCTGCAGAAAGGAAACCTGATCTTCTATAAATCAGACCTGACAGAGTGTGGCATCGATATCAGAGCAGCCTCAGTGTACTCAGGAGTGTTCACACAGATCTTTAAAGCTGATGAGTGCCACATGTTCAACAACGTTGTTTACTGTTTCATCCATCTGAGCATTCAGGAGTTCTTTGCTGCTCTTCATGTCTATCTGACCTTCATCAACTCTGGAGTCAACCTGCTTAAGAAACAATCTCCTCTCTTTAAAATCTTCCAGAAAACACTTACTGTAAAAGACTTCTACCAGAGTGCTGTGGACAAAGCCTTAGAGAGTCCAAATGGACACCTGGACTTGTTCCTCCGCTTCCTCCTGGGTCTTTCACTGCAGACCAATCAGGATCTCCTATGCATGCTGACACAGACAGGAAGTAGCTCACAGACCAATCAGGAAACAGTCCAGTACATCAAGAAGAAGCTCAGTGGGAAACTGTCTGCAGAGAAAAGCATCAACCTGTTCCACTGTCTGAATGAACTGGATGATCGTTCTCTAGTGGAGGAGATCCAACAGTCCCTGAGTTCAGGACGTCTCTCCACAGATCAACTGTCTCCTGCTCAGTGGTCGGCTCTGGTCTTCATCTTACTGTCATCAGATCTGGATGAGTTCGACCTGGAGAAATACTCCCGTTCAGAGGAGGCATTTTTGAAGCTGCTGCCAGTGGTCAAAGCATCCAAGAAAGTGTTGTAAGTGAATCTATGAACAAATATGTTTAATAATGCTAGATGAATAAAAGAATATGTCTTCATTGTTATTCTTCCTCAGGCTGAGAGATTGTAAACTCTCAAAAAGAAGCTTTGAAGCTTTGTCTGAAATTCTCAGCTCCCCATCCAATCATCTGAGAGAGCTGGACCTGAGCTCGAACTACCTGCAGGATTCAGAATTGGATTTGCTGTGTGTTGGACTAAAGAGTCCTGACTGTAAACTTGAAACTCTCGGGTAAGGATACAGACGTTTTGACACTTTTTGACTCTTAAATCTGTAAGTTTATCTTGATGTGGACGTTCAAAGTCAGCACAATTTTCCTTTTAAGTTCCTGAGTTTATATTTTTGACTGTCAGGTTGTCTGGACAGATGTTTTTATTTTATTTTATTTTTTTACTTGTCCCTAAAGTCAGAACTAAACCCACATGTAGATGACTTTCTGTTACTGGAGCAGCCTTCCTGAAGACAGCAGTGTGTTTTCATGCTTTTAAAGCCAAACTCACCTTTCAGACCTGGCTTTCATTTATTATCTATTTTTGTTTGTTTATTATATATTTATTTCTACTGTTTAACTACTGCTCACATCTTTTATCCTCCTTTTTAATTGTTCCTTTCTTTTTACCCAGTGTTTCTATATTGCACTTTGTATTTGTCATCTATATTTATCATGCACTACTTTGCTCATTTATTGTTTGGTTTTAATGTTATTAAATTTCGGTTCTTTTGGTATTTGTTATGGCCAAAAAGACACGGCTCAAAAGTGGTCTTTTTACTTTTTAAGTTATTAAATTTGTAACTGTAGTGATTTGTGTGTGTGACAGAGAGGCACTGCCAGGGATTTTTGACACAAGTTGTTCTTGTAAAATCAGTCTGTGAAGGTTCTCAGACATCCAGGTCATCGTAGTCTAAGGAGCTTGGAAAGAAAAGCGTCTGGACTTCTTTAAGTTTCCTTGAAGATGTTTCACCTCTTATGAGAGAAGCGTCTTCAGTTCTAAGGGTCAAATGGTGGAGTGGGGCAGTCAGTGAAAGGGCAATGGTAGTGTCTCAGGGTTTGTATGTTTGGGGGGTTCAGAGGGAAAAGATGAATGCAGGTCTGGAGTTGGTGTGTGAGAGCAGGGAGTGAATCTGATCAAACATGAGTGTCATGAAGCCTGTTTGCAGTTGTTTGCACTGTTTTCCACTCTGGATGTTGTTTCTGTTCAGCTGTGAGTAGAAAAGGCTCCATTCTACAAGCTGTTTGTGTTAGTTGTTCAATAGAAACATTATTTGGTGCTGATGTTGCACTTCTTTTATTCACAACCAGAGTTTTTGAAGTCTGCATAAAAATGATTTAAATGACTTTTGAATATTACTTTAAATACTTTAGATTTAAAGTTCTGAAAAAAGTTTAAATACGAAGATCAGTATTGTCTAATGTTTTGGCTGCAGTGTGTTTTTGCAGACAGGTATAACAGAACAGCTTTAGTGTTTAGATTGTTTAAACTTGAGTATGAACTTATACAAAATGCAGCAAGAGATTAAAAAAAAAAGTGGCATCGTTCCATCTCTGCTTTGATTAGAGACACAGCTCTAATCAAAGAGGTGGTCCGCTTGCCTCCGCCCCAGAGAGAAGGGTTACATCTCCTGGGTTTAGGTGTTTTCCAATTTGTCATCATTTTGAAAAGTTTACATTTCTTCAGTGTTGAGCAGCAGAAATGAGACTTTCCTGTCAGAGGTCATTTTTGAAAAAATGAGGTAAATCAACCATGAAAACCATGAATCAACATGTGAACATGAGCTGATGCTGCTGAAGTGAAGCAAAGTTACAGAGGTTTGATTACAGACACAGCTGAGAGTTTGTAATCTGTCATCATTTTAAAAAGTTTCCATGGAACAGCAGAAATGAGGCTTTACTGTCAGAGGCCGACAGCACTGAACACAACAGCAGACTGGTGGCTAATAAACAGTGAATGATGCAGAAACAGATGTTTGAAGCTGTTCTTGGAGTACACTGAGAGAGAGAGAGCTGTGCAGGCAGGAACAGCCAAAGTCAGAGAGAATTCATGAGCATATTGATCAAACGTGAAGCAGAGTTTGGATCTTCTTTTGCTGCTGCTTCACTCAGTTTTGGTTGGAGACAGATGAAACCTGCAGCTTCAGGATCTGTGAGCTGTCCACTTTCAGCCCCGACGGCGTGTCCGTGTACGTGCCGTCGAGTGAACGATCCACGCTCTGTGTTTCCATCTTTGTGTGTTTAGCTGCTCTCATTTACTGTTTTAGCTGTTTGCTGCTTGTTGAAATAGTTTGTGAGCTTTAACCTGAGATTCTGGCAAAATACATTTATATTAAACATCGATTCAGGATTGAATGAATCAACATCGTTTTATTCAAATTAAAACCATTCAAATGGGAACATGAATTTTTTACATCCGCCTCTAATGCTGGGTAATGTCAGCTGGTCCATGTGCAGCTGGCTGTGAGGCTCAGGGAGCGTCTACAAAGTGCAACACTGAAAGAACATCATCCATAAATATTGAGTAAGAACTGGACTCTCATACAGCGAGACTCAAATGCCTTTAAACATCAGCTTATCCTGCTGATCCAAGTCCAACACTGAGTTTGTAAAAACATGTTTGTCAATCATTTTGTTTGGTTTCTGAGGAAAAAGATTCAATAACTTGCTGCTAATACACAACATTTCATCATATTTCCTCATAACCCTCTTTTGTCTGACCATTTGATCCCATTTGAATTTGCAATAAAGGATCCACAGAGTTTGGTGACAATAATGACAGTAGATGTTTGTGTGAAAGTGCTGGAAGCAAATGAGTGTGTGATGTTCTTTCAGTGTTGCACTTTGTAGACGCTCCCTGAGCACTGGTCTCACAGCCAGCTGCACATAGAGACCAGTGTTGTTAGTCCAGGTCAGAAGATGACTTGTTGGAATGAAAATGAGCTTGTAGTTTGTCTGCTTTAATAATGTGACTGGAAAAAGGTGTTGGACTTCAAATATGTCCATTTCTGTCACACTTCACCTTTAAAAGTGAAGCCATGTGGTTCCTGGAAGGAAAAACACGACTTTTTCAAGTCTTTGTCCTGTTTTTATGAGAAATGTACGACTTTAATGTTCTTTTTTTTTTTAACTAATTTTTTATTATAATTTACAACATTGCAACTTGTACTTGTCAGTGTTCACAAGTAGGACAGTTACAGGAACCGCAATGCAGAAATGTAGATTAAAATAAGAACTGCAATTAGGAAGCACAAAACAAAACTGGGAAGCAAAACAAAACCCAAGCAAGCAAACAAACAAACAGACAACAACAAAAACAAAAAGAAAACAAAATCTTTATGTAATATTAAATAACATGTGACAAACTTAGCCGTAAATGAACAAAACGAAAGAGACCTATGCTAAATTATTGAAACAGTAAAGCATGTATGGGTCGCCAACCCTCAGTAAACAATTCTCTCTGAATCCGCAGAGCAGATGTTATTTCCTCCATCTGGTAAATTTCTCTTGCTTTATCAATCCACATATTATATGAAGGTGGGTCAAGATTCAGCCATTTAATAGTGATACACTTTAGTGCTGCTGCAAGATTCTTAAGAGATACGTTTTATTGTTTCCCGCAAAACCCTTTGGTAAGACTCCTAAAATGACTAACTGTTGGTCTTTTGTTAATGGTTGTTGGAAAACTGTACTGAGAACTTTAAATATGTCATTCCAAAGTGAGCAGATTTTTGGGCATGACCAGAATATATGTGAGTGGGTTCCTAAAGAAGTACCACAATTTCGCCAGCAGGTGTCAGGATTTGTAGGCTTCATTTTGGCAATTATCTCTGGGGTTCTAAAATATCTCATGACCACCTTCCATTTAAATTCTCTCCACAGCCCAGAATTAGTCACCAGATGGGCTTCACCGAACACCTCTTCCCAGGTGTCCTCTGAGATTTGAGTGCCAGTCTCAGCTTCCCACCTTGCCTTAATATCCAAAGTTGCATTTGTATTGAAACTCATAAATGCGTTATAAAAATGACTGATTAATTTTGGGGAGGAATTACTTTGAAATGTTTTTAGAAATATTTCCTCAATGGCTGAGGGCTCCAAAACTTGCCTCCATTCTTTATGTTTTGTCAAAAAGCTTCTTAGCTGCAGAAATCTAAAAAAGTCAGAAGAAGGAAGCCGAAACTGACCTCAACTGTTCAAATGAGCTCAGGTGCCCATTCCTCACAACATGACAAAGTTTATGAAGCCCGCTATTTGACCATGCTCTGAAGCCAGAGTCTTCCACAATAGGAGAAAAACCCTGCAGGGAGGAGAGCCTTGATAACATTGAAATTTCTTTTGGAAGACCAAATGATTGTTTGATTCTACGGCAAATCTTTAGTGTGACCCTCGTCCGTTCCCCCATATGCACATTTTTAATTGAAATGTTAGAAAAAAGCAGGGATTCCAATGATCTTTCGCACATTGTCTTCTCAATGTTTAGCCACTGAGTTTCAGACAAATCCCGCACCCATACAGTCAGGGGTCTCATCTGAGCTGCCCAGAAATAATATTTCAGGTTTGGAACAGCCAATCCCCCCTGCAGGTTTGACAGTGTTAATGTTTGGAACTTGATCATCCCTCATGTGTATTTAGTCTCTGTGTCGCGTCATCTGTGTTCCCACCCTCCATATTTTCATGCCCAGTCTTTTGTATTCTTAGCCATAGCTTTCCGTGTCTTCATGATTTATTATAGTATTAGTTCCCCAGTTTAGTTCTCTTCACTGTGATTCTGCCTTGTTTGATGTCTTCAGCCGAAATAAAGGCTCGCTTTTCGTTCAAAACTGAGTTTCATGTCTGCGCCAATGTCTGCGCCTGAGTCCTCCACACACTCTCCATACGGTCAGCCACTGCGACCGTGACACTAAACTACATGCTGTGTACAGCCACTCTCCTGAGCCTGTATTATATACACAGCGGTTACAATGACAAACTGAATACAATCTCATATCTACAAAAAAAGCTGAGTCAAAGTTGCAGCTACGCTTATGAACATGGAGAAAAAACAGGTGAGTTATCAGCTCACCAGCTACGACTAAGAACAGCTAACCAACTATCCTTGAGATCTACAATGATTTCAATAAGGTGTTTGATATTCCCTCCTTGGGAGAAGATGCGATCGCTAGTCTGGAGGAACCTGTCTCTAATGTTGGAATTGAAACGGCCGTACGGAGCATGCAGTCTGGAAAATCTGCTGCCCCGACGGGTATCCATCTGATTTTTTCATAAAGTTTTCTGACCGACTGAATTCACTGTTAAAATCAACTTTTGAAGAATCCTTCCTCTCACAGTCGTTGCCTCCAACAATGCATCAAGCAGTGATGTGTTTAATTGTAAAACAGGAAAAAGACCATTTAGATTGTCGTTCATGTCGTTTAATATCTTTGTTCAACACAGACACCAAGATCCTGGCTCAAGTGTTGGCCCGTCGCTTACACAAGTATTTGTCCTCCATTATTTCACCAGACGGGCTTTATTAGGCACTCTTTTTTGAACATTAGAGCTCTATTAAATATCATTTATACCCATGTTAAAGGTGATACATTGGAAACTGTAATTTGGCTTGACGCAGAAAAGGCGTTGGATCAAGTGAGATGGGATTTTTTTTTATACGCTTAAAAAATGTGTCTTTAATTTTGTATCTTGGATAAAAGTATTGTATTGCTCCCCTCTAACAGCCGTCCAGACTAACAATAATCTGCCCCCCAGGACAGGGATGCCCTCTGTCTCCTTTTTGCCATTGAACCGCTAGCTGTTGCTCTGAGACAATGTGTTGGTGTTGAGGGAAAACATCGAGGGGGTATCGAACATGAAGTCTCTCTTTATGCCGACGACATGATTTTATTTATTTCCAACCCATCGAACAGCCTCCGCAAACTTTTGGATAGACTTACAATAATAATAATAATACAATTTATTTATAGGCGCCTTTAAGAGCCTCAAGGTCACCTTAATGCATACTTAAGGAATTTGGGACAATTTCTGGATATAAAGTGAATTTTGGGAAGAGCGAGGAAAAGTCTATCTGTACGACAACTGGGGAGTTTTGTGTATTTTAGCCCCTTTTAAACCCAGCTATAAGAAGTTTAAGTACTCGGGCATCTGGGTGACAAGAAAACCACAAAGACTTGTATAAAACTATCTTCCTTTATTGTCGAAGCTTAAAGAGGATTTTGGAAAATGTGAGTTTTGCCCCTTTATATTTATGGTGGGGATGCAGAACAAGGAGCAAAGATGAATGTGATGCTGAATCAGCAGAAGACTTGGACTCATTTGATTCCAGCTTTGATATCATTGATTTCAATATGTCTATTTCTGTCACACTTCACCTTTAAAAGTGAAGCCATGTGGTTCCTGGAAGGAAAAACACGACTTTTTCAAGTCTTTGTCCTGTTTTTATGAGAAATGTACGACTTTAATGTGAAACATTCAGAGTTTTTTCTCTTGTCGTGTTTGTTTGAAGCTGCTTCCTGTTGGCTTCAGCTGTTTGGAGTTTCCATTTTCTAAACTTCTACATTCTGAACCTTCTTCAGCTCTGAACAGATGATGAAACACTGAATGATTTCAAGCACTTTGTCTAATAAACTTACATCTTTCATTCTTTATACAGATTGAAGAGCTGTGATTTGTCAGAGATCAGCTGTGATTATCTGGCAGCAGCACTGAAGTCCAACCCCTCCCATCTGAGACAGCTGGACCTGAGTAATGACTCCTCCTGGTTTTCGACCAACAACAACAACCTTCAGGATTCAGGAGTGAAGCATCTGTGTGGTTTCCTGGAGAGTCCAGGATGTAAACTTGAAACTCTGAGGTCAGTCAGCATGTTTTAGTTGTGCTGAGATGAATATGATGTGAAAGTTGTGCTGACACTAAACTGCAGACATCAGGCTGATATTATACTGATCCACACTGAGGATCTTCATGGTAAAGTCTGTTTTCTTCTTCTCTGGTTTAGTCCATTGACTGCAGCAGAACAATGTTCACATTTCAAACAGTGATACTCAACGTATGGCCCGCGGCCCACACGCGGCCTGCCCACCTTTCCTGATTCAGAGAGAGGGGACCCTGATTAACTGTGTAGCTTCTTCCTCACAGTTCTAAGTATCAGACACAACAATGAATAATCCACAGCTGACTGTCTTTAGCAGGTCAAAGGTCACGGCACACAGCAGACAGTCAGAAATATTCTAACTCTGATCATTTATCAGTTGTGACACTGTGAGACTTGATCAGAGGTGTGATCATCACAGCAGAGGCCTTTGTGTCAAAGTCACTGAGGATCAAACAGAAACACATGAAGCAGATTTTCCTCTTCTGGCTTTTTATAGCAGATAACCTTCAAAATATTCTGCAGTCGATCAAAAACTGAAGCAAACCATGAAGCAACATGTGAACATGAGCTGATGCTGCTGAAGTGAAGCAAAGTTACAGAGGTTTGATTACAGACACAGCTGAGAGTTTGTAATCTGTCATCATTTTAAAAAGTTTCCATGGAACAGCAGAAATGAGGCTTTACTGTCAGAGGCCGACAGCACTGAACACAACAGCAGACTGGTGGCTAATAAACAGTGAATGATGCAGAAACAGATGTTTGAAGCTGTTCTTGGAGTACACTGAGAGAGAGAGAGCTGTGCAGGCAGGAACAGCCAAAGTCAGAGAGAATTCATGAGCATATTGATCAAACGTGAAGCAGAGTTTGGATCTTCTTTTGCTGCTGCTTCACTCAGTTTTGGTTGGAGACAGATGAAACCTGCAGCTTCAGGATCTGTGAGCTGTCCACTTTCAGCCCCGACGGCGTGTCCGTGTACGTGCCGTCGAGTGAACGATCCACGCTCTGTGTTTCCATCTTTGTGTGTTTAGCTGCTCTCATTTACTGTTTTAGCTGTTTGCTGCTTGTTGAAATAGTTTGTGAGCTTTAACCTGAGATTCTGGCAAAATACATTTATATTAAAAAATCGATTTCACGTTATCCAAGCCAGAATCGATTTTAATCGATAAATCGATTATAAAAACCCACCCCTTGTGCTGATGTTCCCTCCTTGAATGCACAACAAGTACGGTGCTGGTCTTTCTCGGGTGGACCAGAGACAGATTGAAGTCTTTCAGGCTTTAGTGCCGACTTCCCTGACAGAGGCTGGACTCCATGGTCTGCACAGGAGGCTTCTACACTGTGTGGAGGTGACTCCTGGACTTGAAGACAGGCTGCAGGTACATGTGTGATGAAGAGGAGCTACAGCAGTGTGATGGAGCTGCAGGTGTGAAGGAAGTCCTGCTGTCCTGTCCCACCCTCATCTTTGCTTCCTCTGTCTTCTCTGGACTTGTCCTCCTGTTTCAGAAACAGCACTGCTTCATGCCGAGGGTGGACGGGAGCGTTGGCTCTGATTCTTTTACCGTCCACCACAAGGAGACACTGATGCTGACCTCCTGATTCATCTGCATGTGTTCTGCTTCACACTGCTCACCTCCACCAAAGACTTCACAAACATCTTCTTTCTTTGAGTCCAGTTTGTCCCACAAACACTTCCAAATCTCCTCCTCTGAGATTCTGCAGCTTCTTGCAGTGTGACTCAGCTGACTTCTGACAGACCACAGACTGGCACAGCATCCACATGTGTCTCCTTTCAAACAGGCTCTTGATGTTTCCTCCCACATCATTCTGGCCTCTCAGTCTCCTTTGTTCTCCAGCTCTGTAGCTCCAGCTGGTGAAGCTTCAGTTTTCCATGTTGGTAACAGTAAACTACAGCCTCTGCTGTCAGCTGGGTAACTAAACAGAGCTGCAGCACGTCTCTGCGGTGGTGCTACATCCAGCCTGCAGACGGCCGTCTACATGTTGTAGTGGTTTACAGTCACCAGGGGGCGCTGTCCCAGCCATGCAGGCAGTGGGCTGCTCTGCTTGTGCTGTTGTTGGTGAAGCTGAAGTGAAAGCGAGAGTTAAAACACTGAACAGTGTCCACTGAGCTTCTCATGCTATTCTCATGCTCAAAGAAGTTTAACAGGAAGGACGACTCGTCCATCAGGCGTCCAGCTGTCCGTGACCGTGTCCACAGCAGAGTGTGACCGAGGCTTCATGCTAACACGCACACATGAAGCTAAAACCACCACGAGCAGCAGCTCAGTGGATTTGGAGGACAAATGTCTGCAGCTTCTCACAGGCAGTATGCAGAATGTGGATCTCCACAAAGACTGTGGAGAGCTCGTCCCACACTCTAAATCCACACTTGTCTGCACAAAACTTCTCACACGTTCCCGTCACAAGTGTCTTCTAAGTGAAGCTACCAGGTTCAGGTCCAGCTTGTTTATCTGGAGCTGCAGGAGATGATCCATCCTCACAAAGCAACACAGCAGATATGCAAACACACAACACAACCAAAGGATTCTCTCTGCATGTCTGTGGCTGATGCTGCTGGAACGAAGCTGTTTGAAACCTTGTTGTTCTGCACTTTGGGACCAGAAGAGGAAACTGAAGCTCTGTGCAGAGGGTCCAATGGAAGCAGCCAAGCGCTGTAAGTGTCTGCTGTACAGGGATGCTGGTTCAGCTGTGGCTCAGTTTCACAGTGTGACTCAATAAAAGCAGCAGGAAATCAAAGCTTGATGCTTTCATCAGTGTGGAAATAAGAAAGTTTCCTGTGACAGACGCTGGAGCTCTTTCACTCTCAGCTTCACAGTTTCAGCTTCAAACTTCTTCCAACATGTTTCTAACACGGCCACATTCCACCTTAATGGAGCTGATATCTTGTGCATCAGCACATTTTCTAAAGGCAGCGATCACATCTTTAGTTTTGGATGTTTAACTGCAGATTGTTTATGTGTTTATAGCACATTAATTACAACAGCAGCGTTGACCACAGTGCTGTACAAGAATCCAAAATAACGATTAAAATAACTCCTAATATTAATATCACACATCAAATATCAAATAACTCTCATGCTGTATTAAAAGCCAGTGAATACAAATGTGTTTTCAGAGCAGATTTACAGAGACTGACAGCAGGAGCTGGGGCTGTTCGATAGAACGATGTATATATGATGACCATATGAAAACGTCTATCGTTTCATATCACGCTCTTTGTTTCCTGCTTATGTGTTTGTGTTTTCCAGATAAAGCTTTCAAAATAAATCTGAAGATCCTGTTGAGAGTTTTCAAAATAAACACAATACATTACTGCGGTCGCTCGTTTATCGAGTTACGTTCTAAAAATAAGTCTCAGAATGAAGTAGCAGCTTTATGTTTTACAAGTATTATAGAAGTTTTAAGGCAGTTAAACCCTCACTGCACACTTTCTACACTTTTCTCAGACAGGCATGAACATTTTCACACTTTTCTCTCTTGTTTAAACAAAGTTCAAACCTTCATAGAAAAATAAGTTCATTATTAAAGAGTGAAAGCAAAGTGTTTCTGAAACGTGTCAAATCAGCCTTTGCTGGCATTAAATGAGCTTGGTTCTGTGTGAGGAGCACTCGTCCATGGCCTGGGCTCCTCGCTGTCAGGTAAAGTTTCATAAAGCTTTTGAGTTTTTCTGCAGATAATGTTGGTGTCCAGCACGATGTTCTTTTTCCTGCGGTCACTGAGCCACAAAGCCAAAGCTGACTCCATCCTTACGATGTTCTTGTTGTGGACAGTTACAACCTTTTTGCCTCCTTGTTGAAACTATGATGGTCAGCATCTTCCTCTGCCTTTGGCTGCTACCACAGGTGCAAAACGTCTCGTCATCATTGTTGTTTGTTGGGACAAAACGTACAAACATACAGTGCAGCACTGCAGAGTCACACTGCTGTAAATTTGAACACATTCTGTACTGTACAGGAGACACGGCACGAGATTGGCTGTAGACCATTGTCAGCCAATCAGGACGCAGAACACAATGCGCTGTAAAAAACAAAAGCATGCAAAATTGCACAAAAAAGATCAGCGAAACAGCGAGGCCGCCAAAGGTGAACTGTGTTACAGCGAGGGACCAGCGTATATGTGGTTGTTGGGACGATAAATGTCTTTGAGCTTGTGTCAGAAGACGAGCTGCAGCTTTCTGGACCAGCTGCAGTCTTGCCAGGCAGGTCCCACTAACTCCAACATATAAGGAGTTACAATAATCCAGCTGGGACGTCATGAAAACGTGGATCGCCCGTTCAAGGTTTTTAAAAGATATAAATGATCTCACCTTAGATAAAAGCCTCAGTTTGAAGAAAGACCGCTGTACAACTGAGCTCAGCTGTTTTTCAAATTGCCGTCAAATATAAGCCCCAAATGTAATAATGCGATTTAATAAAAGAGCTGAACCAGTCTAATAGAGCGCCCTTGATGCCGCCATGCTCCAATGGTGAGGTCAAGATGCTGTGGTCAAGGCAGCGGTCAGATCCAAAAGCACAGCGGAGTCTCCTGATCAGTGGCTGATAAAAGATCATTAAGAACTTTCCAAAGTGCAGTTTCAGTGCTGTGAAGAGCTTAAAAACCAGACTGAAACCTTTACAACAGATTGCAGCTGAACAAATATAATCTTTTACAAAATCTTCGACAGGAAGGGAAGCTTTGAAATAGGCCTGAAGTTTGAGCGGACAGAGGATCCAGATCAGGTTTTTAGTACAGGCTGTACAACAGCATGTTTAAAACAGGCTGTACAACACCTGAACTAAGACTGCTGTTAAAAATCGCTAAGATGTCGGAACCGACAACCTTTAAAATCTTTTTAAACACGTGTTGGAACAACATCATTTGGACAAGATGATGTCTTTATAGCATCACATCGTTCCTCCACCTGATCAAACCACACAGGCTCAAACTGATCAAAAACAGCTGAGCAGGTGAATATTTTAGCCCCGGTGCGATCTCGGGCGAGAGTATCGATGATGGCCAAAGGGCAGCGTCCAGCTCTACGGCCGCTGAAGAGCAGACTCAACAGACGCGCGTGATGTGGATCCTACTGCTCTAAAATTGGAGCTTCTTCAATCCATTAAAGAGGACATTAGTACACTGTTAAAAGAAGAAGTCAGAAATGCATTGAAAGAAGATTTTGACAATATTAGGGCTGACGTGCAAGGACTGAGAAATGAGATCGCTAACAGCATGGCGGCGACGTGCGGCGAAGTTGATGGAGTAAAGGTTACAGTGAAAGAAGCTGAGGATGGGCTGTCAATGTGGAGCGATGAGGTGACCACCCTGCAGTCTACAGTAGAGAGTATGAAGGAGGAGCTGTCTGACCTGAAGGATAAATGTGATGAAGGCAGGAAGCGGAGAGCTAACATCCACATCATAGGGATCCCAGAGGGCCTGGACTCGAGCTCCTCCACGGCCGTATCCGTGCTACTACGTGAAGTGCTGGGTATGGATAAAGACGTTATTGTCGACCGCTCACACAGGAGCCCTATCCTGAGAAAGCCAGCTGGTAACCCGCACGCCGTCATAGCCGAGCGTCACTACTACCAGGATTGTGTGGCTACGCCGTGCCAGGGCCCAAGCCCCGCTTGAGTTTAACGGACAACCTATTGCAATATTACGACTGGGCGATATGACCCAAAGTTCATATCTCGATATTCTTTAGCTGGATGGCGATATACGATATATATCTCGATATTTTTGAAGCCAGAAAGTACGAACAAAAAGAGAGTTCTTAGTCAAAGCTGTGTCCCAAATCTCACACAGGCACATTTATTAACATACAGCGTAGATGTACATGAAACAATTACTCAGAAATAAATGATCAGCATTTATTAAATAATAATGCTCCATAAATAAAAGAAAACTGTTGTTTTTGTGCATAACAAAAAGCTCACAATCGTGCAGTCAAAATGTAAACAGACGCTGAGCATAATAACAAGCAGCTGCTCTGTTCCCAGGTTCTACTGCGTGACTGACAGCCTGGAGTTTGAAACCCTCTTTGTAACCGTGTCTCTTACAGGTGCCATTTATGGTCCTTATACACACTCAATACAGTAATATTACGTTGAAGCAGAGTACGTATCACTCCGCGAGGCTCCTCGTAGCTGTAATGCTCCAACAATCCATCAAGCGGTGCGACCTCGTAGCTGAGCAAAGTCGTACCAAAACATCTTTTGAAAGGTTTCTGAGCGCCGTGTAGCACATAAAATCGGTTCGAGGTCAGTAAGCACAACCAGAATTCATCCATAAGGCGCACTGTCGATTTATGAGAAAATTACAGGATTTTAAGTGCAGAAAACATAGTTTATGGTTTTCCTTTGATCTTAGCAAATATCTACGCCTCTAATTGGGACGATCACAGATTTTTCACTAATGTCTTTGCGCGGCTCCCCAATATGTCATCACACAATATCATCTTTGAGGGAGACCTAAACTGCTCATTATCTGCTATGGACCACAGTTCACACAAAAGTACACTTAGTCCAAACTCAGCATGCGTCATTCAGAGCTTTCTTGATAATTATGGGCTGGCTGATGTATGGAGATTTCATAATCCTGCTTCACATCAATACTCTTTTTTTTTTCTAATGTCCATAAAACATATATTTGTATAGAAAAACGTCTCCCTTTAGTTACAGAATGTGATTATAAGACTCTGGTGATTTCTCCTCTTGTTTTTTCAATGTGTATTCCTGATGCCTGCTCCAACTATCAGCCATGGAGATTCAACTCAGTGTTGTTAGCAGATGAAGAGTTTGTCAGTTACAAAAGGTCTCAAAGAGATTTTTTTTCTATCAATCAGACCCCAGAGATGTCATCATCAGTCATTTGGGAATCTCTAAAAGCATCTGAGAGGCCAAATAATTTCATTTTGTGCCAAACAAAGTGCAACACTGAAAGAACATCATCCATAAATATTGAGTAAGAACTGGACTCTCATACAGCGAGACTCAAATGCCTTTAAACATCAGCTTATCCTGCTGATCCAAGTCCAACACTGAGTTTGTAAAAACATGTTTGTCAATCATTTTGTTTGGTTTCTGAGGAAAATGATTCAATAAGTTGCTGCTAATACACAACATTTCATCATATTTCCTCATAACCCTCTTTTGTCTGACCATTTGATCCCATTTGAATTTGCAATAAAGGATCCACAGAGTTTGGTGACAATAATGACAGTAGATGTTTGTGTGAAAGTGCTGGAAGCAAATGAGTGTGTGATGTTCTTTCAGTGTTGCACTTTGTAGACGCTCCCTGAGCACTGGTCTCACAGCCAGCTGCACATAGAGACCAGTGTTGTTAGTCCAGGTCAGAAGATGACTTGTTGGAATGAAAATGAGCTTGTAGTTTGTCTGCTTTAATAATGTGACTGGAAAAAGGTGTTGGACTTCAAATATGTCCATTTCTGTCACACTTCACCTTTAAAAGTGAAGCCATGTGGTTCCTGGAAGGAAAAACACGACTTTTTCAAGTCTTTGTCCTGTTTTTATGAGAAATGTTCGACTTTAATGTGAAACATTCAGAGTTTTTTCTCTTGTTGTGTTTGTTTGAAGCTGCTTCCTGTTGGCTTCAGCTGTTTGGAGTTTCCATTTTCTAAACTTCTACATTCTGAACCTTCTTCAGCTCTGAACAGATGATGAAACACTGAATGATTTCAAGCACTTTGTCTAATAAACTTACATCTTTCATTCTTTATACAGATTGGAGAACTGTGGTTTGTCAGATATCAGCTGTGATTATCTGGCAGCAGCACTGAAGTCCAACCCCTCCCATCTGAGAGAGCTGGACCTGAGTAATGACTCCTCTTCTTCAACTAAGAACAACGTGCAGGATCCAGGAGTGAAGCATCTGTGTGGTTTCCTGGAGAGTCCAGGATGTAAACTTGAAACTCTGAGGTCAGTCAGCATGTTTTAGTTGTGCTGAGATGAATATGATGTGAAAGTTGTGCTGACACTAAACTGCAGACATCAGGCTGATATTATACTGATCCACACTGAGGATCTTCATGGTAAAGTCTGTTTTCTTCTTCTCTGGTTTAGTCCATTGACTGCAGCAGAACAATGTTCACATTTCAAACAGTGATACTCAACGTATGGCCCGCGGCCCACACGCGGCCTGCCCACCTTTACTGATTCAGAGAGCTGTGTTTGTGTGGGCGGGGCTCAGACAGCTCCGCCCACTCAGTTTGTTCCCTCCTGATTCATCTGCATGTGTTCTGCTTCACACTGCTCACCTCCACCAAAGACTTCACAAACATCTTCTTTCTTTGAGTCCAGTTTGTCCCACAAACACTTCCAAATCTCCTCCTCTGAGATTCTGCAGCTTCTTGCAGTGTGACTCAGCTGACTTCTGACAGACCACAGACTGGCACAGCATCCACATGTGTCTCCTTTCAAACAGGCTCTTGATGTTTCCTCCCACATCATTCTGGCCTCTCAGTCTCCTTTGTTCTCCAGCTCTGTAGCTCCATCTGATGAAGCTTCAGTTTTCCATGTTGGTAACAGTAAACTACAGCCTCTGCTGTCAGCTGGGTAACTAAACAGAGCTGCAGCACGTCTCTGCGGTGGTGCTACATCCAGCCTGCAGACGGCCGTCTACATGTTGTAGTGGTTTACACTCACGCGACGTGCGGCGAAGTTGATGGAGTAAAGGTTACAGTGAAAGAAGCTGAGGATGGGCTGTCAATGTGGAGCGATGAGGTGACCACCCTGCAGTCTACAGTAGAGAGTATGAAGGAGGAGCTGTCTGACCTGAAGGATAAATGTGATGAAGGCAGGAAGCGGAGAGCTAACATCCACATCATAGGGATCCCAGAGGGCCTGGACTCGAGCTCCTCCACGGCCGTATCCGTGCTACTACGTGAAGTGCTGGGTATGGATAAAGACGTTATTGTCGACCGCTCACACAGGAGCCCTATCCTGAGAAAGCCAGCTGGTAACCCGCACGCCGTCATAGCCGAGCATCACTACTACCAGGATTGTGTGGCTACGCCGTGCCAGGGCCCAAGCCCCGCTTGAGTTTAACGGACAACCTATTGCAATATTACGACTGGGCGATATGACCCTAAATTCATATCTCGATATTCTTTAGCTGGGTGGCGATATACGATATATATCTCGATATTTTTAAAGCCAGAAAGTACGAACAAAAAGAGAGTTCTTAGTCAAAGCTGTGTCCCAAATCTCACACAGGCACACTTATTAACATACAGCGTAGATGTACATGAAATAATTACTCAGAAATAAATGATCAGCATTTATTAAATAATAATGCTCCATAAATAAAAGAAAACAATGTTGTTTTTGTGCATAACAAAAAGCTCACAATCGTGCAGTCAAAATGTAAACAGACGCTGAGCATAATAACAAGCAGCTGCTCTGTTCCCAGGTTCTACTGCGTGACTGACAGCCTGGAGTTTGAAACCCTCTTTGTAACCGTGTCTCTTACAGGTGCCATTTATGGTCCTTATACACACTCAATACAGTAATATTACGTTGAAGCAGAGTACGTATCACTCCGCGAGGCTCCTCGTAGCTGTAATGCTCCAACAATCCATCAAGCGGTGCGGCCTCGTAGCTGAGCAAAGTCGTACCAAAACATCTTTTGAAAGGTTTCTGAGCGCCGTGTACCACATAAAATCGGTTCGAGGTCAGTAAGCACAACCAGAATTCATCCATGAGGCGCACTGTCGATTTATGAGAAAATTACAGGATTTTAAGTGCAGAAAATATAGTTTATGGTTTTCCTTTGATCTTAGCAAATATCTACGCCTCTAATTGGGACGATCACAGAGTTTTCACTAATGTCTTTGCGCGGCTCCCCAATATGTCATCACACAATATCATCTTTGAGGGAGACCTAAACTGCTCATTATCTGCTATGGACCACAGTTCACACAAAAGTACACTTAGTCCAAAGTCAGCATGCGTCATTCAGAGCTTTCTTGATCATTATGGGCTGGCTGATGTATGGAGATTTCATAATCCTGCTTCACATCAATACTCTTTTTTTTTCTAATGTCCATAAAACATATATTTGTATAGAAAAACGTCTCCCTTTAGTTACAGAATGTGATTATAAGACTCTGGTGATTTCTCCTCTTGTTTTTTCAATGTGTATTCCTGATGCCTGCTCCAACTATCAGCCATGGAGATTCAACTCAGTGTTGTTAGCAGATGAAGAGTTTGTCAGTTACAAAAGGTCTCAAAGACATTTTTTTTCTATCAATCAGACCCCAGAGATGTCATCATCAGTCATTTGGGAATCTCTAAAAGCATCTGAGAGGCCAAATAATTTCATTTTGTGCCAAACAGAATAGAATAGAATAGAATTAGAATAGAATTCAACTTTATTGTCATTGCACATGCACAGGTACAGGGCAACGAAATGCAGTTTGCATCCATCCAGAAGTGCTTTAGTGACATAGATATATTACAATATATATTAGCAATAATATAGATATGTGAGTATATTACAGAAATGGGTCTATTATGGTATGTTATAATGTACACGGTATGAAGTATGTTGTGAATATTCTATAACTATAAGTATGTACAGGCTGTAGTGAGTACGAGCTATGTACAGAATATGAACAGGATATAAATATGAAAAACTATACAGAATATGAAATAAATAACTTTACAGAAATCTGAGATATACAGCTATACAGAAATGGGAACTATGCAAGTTGTAAACAGTTGTAGGATTAAAGATTATCGAATGTACAGAATGATTATTTACACAGAGCTAGTGCAGTTAAGATAAGTGAGATATGTAGATAGTTTCTACAGAGGCTATATAAAGTGCTGGTGGTTGTGAGTGGTGATTCAGTCCATGTTATTATTGTGTGTTTGAGGGTACAGTTGTCCATTGTGGGTGTGTGTATGTTCAGTCCATGAGTTTAACGTGGGTCAGATGTCAGGAGGCAGAGTTCAGGAGTCTGACAGCTGTGGGGAAGAAGCTGTTCCGGTACCTGGTGGTCTTAGTCCGGAGGCTCCTGTAGCGCCTCCCGGAGGGCAGGAGGGTGAAGAGTCCATGTGATGGGTGACTGGGGTCTTTGATGATTTTCCCAG
Organism: Diplotaxodon limnothrissa; assembly: GCF_057381915.1. Classification (NCBI taxonomy): domain Eukaryota; kingdom Metazoa; phylum Chordata; class Actinopteri; order Cichliformes; family Cichlidae; genus Diplotaxodon; species Diplotaxodon limnothrissa. Next base: position 1,253,861 of record NW_028188555.1, on the reverse strand, counting down.
CCCTTTTCAGACACCGCTTCCTGTAGATGTCCTTTATGGCAGGAAGTGGTGCTCCGGCGATGTGCTGGGCAGTTTTCACGACCCTCTGCAACGCCTTCCGGTCCGAGGCAGAGCAGTTCCCGTACCAGACTATTATACAGTTGGTCAGGATGCTCTCGATGGTGCAACGATAGAAGTTCACCAGGATGTCTGAGGACAGGTGGTTCTTCCTCAGAGTCCTCAAGAAGAAGAGGCGCTGGTGAGCCTTCTTGACCAGCTTGGAGCAGTTGGTCGTCCAGATGAGATCCTCGGAGATGTGGACTCCCAGGAACTTGAAGCTGCTCACACGCTCCACAGCTGTCCCCTTAATGTGGATGGGTGGATGTGGGTCAGCATTCCTCCTGTAGTCCACGATGAGCTCCTTGGTCTTCTCAGTGTTAAGCAGCAGGTTGTTTCTGTCGCACCACTCAGCCAGACGATCCACCTCCTCCCTGTAGGCGGCCTCATCGTTGTCACTGATGAGGCCAATCACCGTGGTGTCATCTGCAAACTTAATGATGGTGTTGGAACCATCAGCAGGTCTGCAGTCGTGGGTGAAGAGGGAGTAGAGGAAAGGGCTCATCACACAGCCTTGTGGTACACCGGTGTTCATTGTGATGGTAGATGAGCAGTGGTTATCCAGCCGGACATGTTGGGGGCGGTTGGAATAAAATAGGGACCGAGCGCCTCTCTCAGTTAGCTGATGAAATGACTAAACTACATGCTGTGTACAGCCACTCTCCTGAGCCTGTATTATATACACAGTGGTTACAATGACAAACTGAATACAATCTCATATCTACAAAACAAGCTTAGTCAAAGTTGCAGCTACGCTTATGAACATGGAGAAAAAACAGGCGAGTTATCAGCTCACCAGCTACGACTAAGAACAGCTAACCAACTATCCTTGAGATCTACAATGACCAGGGAAAAAGGTCTACAGACAACCAAACTATCCTTGAGAGCCACAATGATTTCAATAAGGTGTTTGATATTCCCTCCTTGGGAGAAGATGCGATCGCTAGTCTGGAGGAACCTGTCTCTAATGTTGGAATTGAAACGGCCGTACAGAGCATGCAGTCTGGAAAATCTGCTGCCCCGACGGGTATCCATCTGATTTTTTCATAAAGTTTTCTGACCGACTGAATTCACTGTTAAAATCAACTTTTGAAGAATCCTTCCTCTCACAGTCGTTGCCTCCAACAATGCATCAAGCAGTGATGTGTTTAATTGTAAAACAGGAAAAAGACCATTTAGATTGTCGTTCATGTCGTTTAATATCTTTGTTCAACACAGACACCAAGATCCTGGCTCAAGTGTTGGCCCGTCGCTTACACAAGTATTTGTCCTCCATTATTTCACCAGACGGGCTTTATTAGGCACTCTTTTTTGAACATTAGAGCTCTATTAAATATCATTTATACCCATGTTAAAGGTGATACATTGGAAACTGTAATTTGGCTTGACGCAGAAAAGGCGTTGGATCGGGTGAGATGGGATTTTTTTTTTATACGCTTAAAAAATGTGTCTTTAATTTTGTATCTTGGATAAAAGTATTGTATTGCTCCCCTCTAACAGCCGTCCAGACTAACAATAACCTGCCCTCCAGGACAGGGATGCCCTCTGTCTCCTTTTTGCCATTGAACCGCTAGCTGTTGCTCTGAGACAATGTGTTGGTGTTGAGGGAAAACATCGAGGGGGTATCGAACATGAAGTCTCTCTTTATGCCGACGACAGGATTTTATTTATTTCCAACCCATCGAACAGCCTCCACAAACTTTTGGATAGACTTACAATAATAATAATAATACGTTTTATTTATAGGCGCTTTTAAGAGCCTCAAGGTCACCTTAATGCATACTTAAGGAATTTGGGACAATTTCTGGATATAAAGTGAATTTTGGAAAGAGCGAGGCAAAGTCTATCTGTACGACAACTGGGGAGTTTTGTGTATTTTAGCCCCTTTTAAACCCAGCTATAACAAGTTTAAGTACTCGGGCATCTGGGTGACAAGAAAACCACAAAGACTTGTATAAAACTATCTTCCTTTATTGTTGAAGCTTAAAGAGGATTTTGGAAAATGTGAGTTTTGCCTCTTTATATTTATGGTGGGGATGCAGAACAAGGAGCAAAGATGAATGTGATGCTGAATCAGCAGAAGACTTGGACTCATTTGATTCCAGCTTTGATATCATTGATTTCAATATGTCCATTTCTGTCACACTTCACCTTTAAAAGTGAAGCCATGTGGTTCCTGGAAGGAAAAACACGACTTTTTCAAGTCTTTGTCCTGTTTTTATGAGAAATGTACGACTTTAATGTGAAACATTCAGAGTTTTTTCTCTTGTTGTGTTTGTTTGAAGCTGCTTCCTGTTGGCTTCAGCTGTTTGGAGTTTCCATTTTCTAAACTTCTACATTCTGAACCTTCTTCAGCTCTGAACAGATGATGAAACACTGAATGATTTCAAGCACTTTGTCTAATAAACTTACATTTTTCATTCTTTATACAGATTGATGGACTGTGATTTGTCAGAGATCAGCTGTGATTATCTGGCAGCAGCACTGAAGTCCAACCCCTCGTATCCCACAGAGGTGGACCTGAGTGGAACCTACAGCAACCTGCAGGATCCAGGAGTGAAGCATCTGTGTGATTTGCTGGAGAATCCACGATGTCGATTTGAAACTCTGAGGTCAGTCAGCATGTTTTAGTTGTGCTGAGATGAATATGATGTGAAAGTTGTGCTAAACTAAACTGCAGACATCAGGCTGATATTATACTGATCCACACTGAGGATCTTCATGGTAAAGTATGTTTTCTTCTTCTCTGGTTTAGTCCATTGACTGCAGCAGAACAATGTTCACATTTCAAACAGTGATACTCAACGTATGGCCCGCGGCCCACACGCGGCCTGCCCACCTTTCCTGATTCAGAGAGAGGGGACCCTGATTAACTGTGTAGCTTCTTCCTCACAGTTCTAAGTATCAGACACAACAATGAATAATCCACAGCTGACTGTCTTTAGCAGGTCAAGGTCACGGCACACAGCAGACAGTCAGAAATATTCTAACTCTGATCATTTATCAGTTGTGACACTGTGAGACTTGATCAGAGGTGTGATCATCACAGCAGAGGCCTTTGTGTCAAAGTCACTGAGGATCAAACAGAAACACATGAAGCAGATTTTCCTCTTCTGGCTTTTTATAGCAGATAACCTTCAAAATATTCTGCAGTCGATCAAAAACTGAAGCAAACCATGAAGCAACATGTGAACATGAGCTGATGCTGCTGAAGTGAAGCAAAGTTACAGAGGTTTGATTACAGACACAGCTGAGAGTTTGTAATCTGTCATCATTTTAAAAAGTTTCCATGGAACAGCAGAAATGAGGCTTTACTGTCAGAGGCCGACAGCACTGAACACAACAGCAGACTGGTGGCTAATAAACAGTGAATGATGCAGAAACAGATGTTTGAAGCTGTTCTTGGAGTACACTGAGAGAGAGAGAGCTGTGCAGGCAGGAACAGCCAAAGTCAGAGAGAATTCATGAGCATATTGATCAAACGTGAAGCAGAGTTTGGATCTTCTTTTGCTGCTGCTTCACTCAGTTTTGGTTGGAGACAGATGAAACCTGCAGCTTCAGGATCTGTGAGCTGTCCACTTTCAGCCCCAACGGCGTGTCCGTGTACGTGCCGTCGAGTGAACGATCCACGCTCTGTGTTTCCATCTTTGTGTGTTTAGCTGCTCTCATTTACTGTTTTATCTGTTTGCTGCTTGTTGAAATAGTTTGTGAGCTTTAAGCTGAGATTCTGGCAAAATACATTTATATTAAACATCGATTCAGGATTGAATGAATCAACATCGTTTTATTCAAATTAAAACCATTTAAATGGGAACATGAATTTTTTACAGCCGCCTCTAATGCTGGGTAATGTCAGCTGGTCCATGTGCAGCTGGCTGTGAGGCTCAGGGAGTGTCTACAAAGTGCAACACTGAAAGAACATCATCCATAAATATTGAGTAAGAACTGGACTCTCATACAGCGAGACTCAAATGCCTTTAAACATCAGCTTATCCTGCTGATCCAAGTCCAACACTGAGTTTGTAAAAACATGTTTGTCAATCATTTTGTTTGGTTTCTGAGGAAAAAGATTCAATAACTTGCTGCTAATACACAACATTTCATCATATTTCCTCATAACCCTCTTTTGTCTGACCATTTGATCCCATTTGAATTTGCAATAAAGGATCCACAGAGTTTGGTGACAATAATGACAGTAGATGTTTGTGTGAAAGTGCTGGAAGCAAATGAGTGTGTGATGTTCTTTCAGTGTTGCACTTTGTAGACGCTCCCTGAGCACTGGTCTCACAGCCAGCTGCACATAGAGACCAGTGTTGTTAGTCCAGGTCAGAAGATGACTTGTTGGAATGAAAATGAGCTTGTAGTTTGTCTGCTTTAATAATGTGACTGGAAAAAGGTGTTGGACTTCAAATATGTCCATTTCTGTCACACTTCACCTTTAAAAGTGAAGCCATGTGGTTCCTGGAAGGAAAAACACGACTTTTTCAAGTCTTTGTCCTGTTTTTATGAGAAATGTACGACTTTAATGTGAAACATTCAGAGTTTTTTCTCTTGTTGTGTTTGTTTGAAGCTGCTTCCTGTTGGCTTCAGCTGTTTGGAGTTTCCATTTTCTAAACTTCTATATTCTGAACCTTCTTCAGCTCTGAACAGATGATGAAACACTGAATGATTTCAAGCTCTTTGTCTAATAAACTTACATCTTTCATTCTTTATACAGATTGAAGGACTGTGGTTTGTCAGAGATCAGCTGTGATTATCTGGCAGCAGCACTGAAGTCCAACCCCTCCCATCTGAGAGAGCTGGACCTGAGCTCCAACTACAACCTGCAGGATCCAGGAGTGAAGCATCTGTGTGGTTTCCTGGAGAGTCCAGGATGTAAACTTGAAACTCTGAGGTCAGTCAGCATGTTTTAGTTGTGCTGAGATGAATATGATGTGAAAGTTGTGCTGACACTAAACTGCAGACATCAGGCTGATATTATACTGATCCACACTGAGGATCTTCATGGTAAAGTCTGTTTTCTTCTTCTCTGGTTTAGTCCATTGACTGCAGCAGAACAATGTTCACATTTCAAACAGTGATACTCAACGTATGGCCCGCGGCCCACACGCGGCCTGCCCACCTTTCCTGATTCAGAGAGAGGGGACCCTGATTAACTGTGTAGCTTCTTCCTCACAGTTCTAAGTATCAGACACAACAATGAATAATCCACAGCTGACTGTCTTTAGCAGGTCAAAGGTCACGGCACACAGCAGACAGTCAGAAATATTCTAACTCTGATCATTTATCAGTTGTGACACTGTGAGACTTGATCAGAGGTGTGATCATCACAGCAGAGGCCTTTGTGTCAAAGTCACTGAGGATCAAACAGAAACACATGAAGCAGATTTTCCTCTTCTGGCTTTTTATAGCAGATAACCTTCAAAATATTCTGCAGTCGATCAAAAACTGAAGCAAACCATGAAGCAACATGTGAACATGAGCTGATGCTGCTGAAGTGAAGCAAAGTTACAGAGGTTTGATTACAGACACAGCTGAGAGTTTGTAATCTGTCATCATTTTAAAAAGTTTCCATGGAACAGCAGAAATGAGGCTTTACTGTCAGAGGCCGACAGCACTGAACACAACAGCAGACTGGTGGCTAATAAACAGTGAATGATGCAGAAACAGATGTTTGAAGCTGTTCTTGGAGTACACTGAGAGAGAGAGAGCTGTGCAGGCAGGAACAGCCAAAGTCAGAGAGAATTCATGAGCATATTGATCAAACGTGAAGCAGAGTTTGGATCTCCTTTTGCTGCTGCTTCACTCAGTTTTGGTTGGAGACAGATGAAACCTGCAGCTTCAGGATCTGTGAGCTGTCCACTTTCAGGCCCGACGGCGTGTCCGTGTACGTGCCGTCGAGTGAACGATCCACGCTCTGTGTTTCCATCTTTGTGTGTTTAGCTGCTCTCATTTACTGTTTTATCTGTTTGCTGCTTGTTGAAATAGTTTGTGAGCTTTAACCTGAGATTCTGGCAAAATACATTTATATTAAACATCGATTCAGGATTGAATGAATCAACATCGTTTTATTTGAATTAAAACCATTTAAATGGGAACAGGAATTTTTTACAGCCACCTCTAATGCTGGGTAATGTCAGCTGGTCCATGTGTAGCTGGCTGTGAGGCTCAGGGAGCGTCTACAAAGTGCAACACTGAAAGAACATCATCCATAAATATTGAGTAAGAACTGGACTCTCATACAGCGAGACTCAAATGCCTTTAAACATCAGCTTATCCTGCTGATCCAAGTCCAACACTGAGTTTGTAAAAACATGTTTGTCAATCATTTTGTTTGGTTTCTGAGGAAAATGATTCAATAACTTGCTGCTAATACACAACATTTCATCATATTTCCTCATAACCCTCTTTTGTCTGACCATTTGATCCCATTTGAATTTGCAATAAAGGATCCACAGAGTTTGGTGACAATAATGACAGTAGATGTTTGTGTGAAAGTGCTGGAAGCAAATGAGTGTGTGATGTTCTTTCAGTGTTGCACTTTGTAGACGCTCCCTGAGCACTGGTCTCACAGCCAGCTGCACATAGAGACCAGTGTTGTTAGTCCAGGTCAGAAGATGACTTGTTGGAATGAAAATGAGCTTGTAGTTTGTCTGCTTTAATAATGTGACTGAAAAAAGGTGTTGGACTTCAAATATGTCCATTTCTGTCACACTTCACCTTTAAAAGTGAAGCCATGTGGTTCCTGGAAGGAAAAACACGACTTTTTCAAGTCTTTGTCCTGTTTTTATGAGAAATGTACGACTTTAATGTGAAACATTCAGAGTTTTTTCTCTTGTTGTGTTTGTTTGAAGCTGCTTCCTGTTGGCTTCAGCTGTTTGGAGTTTCCATTTTCTAAACTTCTACATTCTGAACCTTCTTCAGCTCTGAACAGATGATGAAACACTGAATGATTTCAAGCACTTTGTCTAATAAACTTACATCTTTCATTCTTTATACAGATTGAAGAGCTGTGGTTTGTCAGAGATCAGCTGTGATTATCTGGCAGCAGCACTGAAGTCCAACCCCTCCCATCTGAGAGAGCTGGACCTGAGTAATGACTACTCCTGGTTTTCGACCAACAACAACCTGCAGGATACAGGAGTGAAGCATCTGTGTGGTTTCCTGGAGAGTCCAGGATGTAAACTTGAAACTCTGAGGTCAGTCAGCATGTTTTAGTTGTGCTGAGATGAATATGATGTGAAAGTTGTGCTGACACTAAACTGCAGACATCAGGCTGATATTATACTGATCCACACTGAGGATCTTCATGGTAAAGTCTGTTTTCTTCTTCTCTGGTTTAGTCCATTGACTGCAGCAGAACAATGTTCACATTTCAAACAGTGATACTCAACATATGGCCCGCGGCCCACACGCGGCCTGCCCACCTTTCCTGATTCAGAGAGAGGGGACCCTGATTAACTGTGTAGCTTCTTCCTCACAGTTCTAAGTATCAGACACAACAATGAATAATCCACAGCTGACTGTCTTTAGCAGGTCAAAGGTCACAGCACACAGCAGACAGTCAGAAATATTCTAACTCTGATCATTTATCAGTTGTGACACTGTGAGACTTGATCAGAGGTGTGATCATCACAGCAGAGGCCTTTGTGTCAAAGTCACTGAGGATCAAACAGAAACACATGAAGCAGATTTTCCTCTTCTGGCTTTTTATAGCAGATAACCTTCAAAATATTCTGCAGTCGATCAAAAACTGAAGCAAACCATGAAGCAACATGTGAACATGAGCTGATGCTGCTGAAGTGAAGCAAAGTTACAGAGGTTTGATTACAGACACAGCTGAGAGTTTGTAATCTGTCATCATTTTAAAAAGTTTCCATGGAACAGCAGAAATGAGGCTTTACTGTCAGAGGCCGACAGCACTGAACACAACAGCAGACTGGTGGCTAATAAACAGTGAATGATGCAGAAACAGATGTTTGAAGCTGTTCTTGGAGTACACTGAGAGAGAGAGAGCTGTGCAGGCAGGAACAGCCAAAGTCAGAGAGAATTCATGAGCATATTGATCAAACGTGAAGCAGAGTTTGGATCTTCTTTTGCTGCTGCTTCACTCAGTTTTGGTTGGAGACAGATGAAACCTGCAGCTTCAGGATCTGTGAGCTGTCCACTTTCAGGCCCGACGGCGTGTCCGTGTACGTGCCGTCGAGTGAACGATCCACGCTCTGTGTTTCCATCTTTGTGTGTTTAGCTGCTCTCATTTACTGTTTTATCTGTTTGCTGCTTGTTGAAATAGTTTGTGAGCTTTAACCTGAGATTCTGGCAAAATACATTTATATTAAACATCGATTCAGGATTGAATGAATCAACATCGTTTTATTCAAATTAAAACCATTTAAATGGGAACATGAATTTTTTACAGCCGCCTCTAATGCTGGGTAATGTCAGCTGGTCCATGTGCAGCTGGCTGTGAGGCTCAGGGAGCGTCTACAAAGTGCAACACTGAAAGAACATCATCCATAAATATTGAGTAAGAACTGGACTCTCATACAGTGAGACTCAAATGCCTTTAAACATCAGCTTATCCTGCTGATCCAAGTCCAACACTGAGTTTGTAAAAACATGTTTGTCAATCATTTTGTTTGGTTTCTGAGGAAAAAGATTCAATAAGTTGCTGCTAATACACAACATTTCATCATATTTCCTCATAACCCTCTTTTGTCTGACCATTTGATCCCATTTGAATTTGCAATAAAGGATCCACAGAGTTTGGTGACAATAATGACAGTAGATGTTTGTGTGAAAGTGCTGGAAGCAAATGAGTGTGTGATGTTCTTTCAGTGTTGCACTTTGTAGACGCTCCCTGAGCACTGGTCTCACAGCCAGCTGCACATAGAGACCAGTGTTGTTAGTCCAGGTCAGAAGATGACTTGTTGGAATGAAAATGAGCTTGTAGTTTGTCTGCTTTAATAATGTGACTGGAAAAAGGTGTTGGACTTCAAATATGTCCATTTCTTTCACACTTCACCTTTAAAAGTGAAGCCATGTGGTTCCTGGAAGGAAAAACACGACTTTTTCAAGTCTTTGTCCTGTTTTTATGAGAAATGTACGACTTTAATGTGAAACATTCAGAGTTTTTTCTCTTGTTGTGTTTGTTTGAAGCTGCTTCCTGTTGGCTTCAGCTGTTTGGAGTTTCCATTTTCTAAACTTCTACATTCTGAACCTTCTTCAGCTCTGAACAGATGATGAAACACTGAATGATTTCAAGCACTTTGTCTAATAAACTTACATCTTTCATTCTTTATACAGATTGAAGAGCTGTGGTTTGTCAGAGATCAGCTGTGATTATCTGGCAGCAGCACTGAAGTCCAACCCCTCCCATCTGAGAGAGCTGGACCTGAGCTCCAACAACAACCTGCAGGATCCAGGAGTGAAGCATCTGTGTGGTTTCCTGGAGAGTCCAGGATGTAAACTTGAAACTCTGGGGTCAGTCAGCATGTTTTAGTTGTGCTGAGATGAATATGATGTGAAAGTTGTGCTGACACTAAACTGCAGACATCAGGCTGATATTATACTGATCCACACTGAGGATCTTCATGGTAAAGTCTGTTTTCTTCTTCTCTGGTTTAGTCCATTGACTGCAGCAGACCAATGTTCACATTTCAAACCTTCAAAGAAGAAGAAAAATCCTCCACTGGAAAATTCACTGTGAAACTCTCAAACTCTTCATTGCACCTTAAAGTCTGTGTGACACTGAAATCCAAAGCAAAATGTGCGTTTGCTTTACAGACAGCAGTCCAACACAAACATACACACATCATCCAAAACACAGTCCAACATCCAAATCTCCTCCACTGCCAGCATGAATGATGGGAAAGAGAAGGAGGAACACTCTGACATTCAGGGTTAGAATGAGTTTCATCAAGCAGACTGTGAAGATCAAAGCTGCATTAGAAAGCTTACATGAATGAATGAGTGGACAGAAGTGGACAGAGATCATCTGAAGCACTTCAAAGGCTTTAAATCAGCACATTTCTCTTTATTCTTTATCAACTCTGTTAGTTTCTCTCAGTTTTCTGTGGAATGAAGCTAACAGCAGGCTAATAAGATGCTGACCAATAGGTTTCTATTAAAGGTTGTAATTTGTATATGAAAAAGTGCTTTGGCTCAGCAGGGATCAGCTTACAGGTAGAATACAGCTGCTGGATGGGATTAGCATGTCATAGCTATCTACCAAACTGCTAACTGGGGGATTTCAGGCCATCTATGGATCATTTTTTCTAACTGTTTATTCAGCTTAGGCTCACAGGGCTGCAGCCTGTGCCCTAGCTGTCATAGGGCAAGAGGCGTGGTCCACCTGCACAGGTGAGCAGTCCATCACAGGGCCAACAGAGAGCGACAGAGAAGCACTCCCTCACATCCACACCTACAGCCAATTTAGAAGCACCAATGCATTTCATTGGACTGTGGGAGAACATCCAACCTCCACAGAAAGGCCCAGCTGACCAACAAGCTTCAACCTACAACCTTCTTGCTCTAAGGCACTAGTGCTAACCACTTTTGCCCATTTCAGCCCAAATCCTGCATCTTCCTGTTTCTGACTCCAGGCCAGCTCCACTAACACTTTCTCATCAGACACTGCCACCTAGTGGAGGAAGTCTTAGTTCCATTTGAAGCTTCAGATTACAGTTAGTTCCTTTACAAAGAGGTGGAGGTGGTGGGGCCACAGCACCATCATCACTGAGTGCCATAGGACACTTAACCTTTGTTTCCATATGCTGGGAACTTGCTGTTGTTCCAAGGAGGACTGGAAAATGTGTGAAAATCTCCCAGTCAGTTCCTCACAGCACACTTCAATCATTTCCCTCCCACAGCATCAGGACCAGGGCTTTTTCTCTCTTTGGTCCCACTAAGAGATTTCCACACAAACACCTCATCAGTGGGACTCTCAGAGCTACCAGCCCTTTGCTACAATCACAAAGCTCTTCATTGAAATCAATGATATCAAAGCTGGAATCAAATGAGTCCAAGTCTTCTGCTGATTCAGCATCACATTCATCTTTGCTCCTTGTTCTGCATCCCCACCATGGACTTCATTCCTTTCCAAGCCAGCCTTGAGTGTCCTTTATTCAGCTCATCCTCTGCTTTACTTTTACACCTGATTTTAGCTGCTTTATCTCTCTTTCAACAGGTTTCTGTGCCTCAATGTTTTTCTTCTCTCCCTCATAACAAGACAGCTTCTTCTGCCTGAGAACATGTTGGAGTGATTTACTAATCCAGGGCTGCTTATTGGGGAAAATACTTCCTGTTTCCAAAGTAATCCCCATTTTTCCCAGAAAGAAATGTCAGTAGAAATTGATGATCTAAGTGAGAACATGAGCCTTTCAAAAGTCCCAGTGGGTGCAGTCAAAGCAGTCCCTCAGTCCCAGTATAGAGTCTTTGGTCCAGACTGGAACAGCTGTGTGCCCAGTTTGAGCTCTCTTCAGTGCTGTGACCTGACAGACCCAGAGGGGCCATCACATCACATTTAGAAGCTCCCCTGATGGAGCCACAACACATGTCCAATACTTAGTCTGTCTTGTTGGACCAACTGGAAGAAATGATTCAAGGACTTAGTCACAGAACAGAGATTCAAATCTCCAAAATCCAACTGGCTGCATCAGGACATATAGTCTGAAACTCTGCACAGTTTCCTGTTTGAAGCTGCTTCCTGTTGGCTTCAGCTGTTTGGAGTTTCCATTTTCTAAACTTCTACATTCTGAACCTTCTTCAGCTCTGAACAGATGATGAAACACTGAATGATTTCAAGCACTTTGTCTAATAAACTTACATCTTTCATTCTTTATACAGATTGATGAGCTGTGGTTTGTCAGAGATCAGCTGTGATTATCTGGCAGCAGCACTGAAGTCCAACCCCTCCCATCTGAGAGAGCTGAACCTGAGATACAACGACAAGCTGCAGGATCCAGATGTGAAGCAGCTGTCTGATCTTCAGCAGAGTCCAGACTACAGACTGGAGACTCTGAGGTCAGTAGAGTGATGGAGTGAGTGGGTGGTGCTGTCAGCAGTATTGTACTAAACACAGTCAGTATGAAACAAAGATCCAGTGTTTCCTGTAAAGCTGCAGCTTCTCAGTGAAGCTGTGAGAGGAGAACGGTGACAGGCTTCAGGATTGGACACAAACACTTCCTGTTTCTCACCTTTATGGTCACCATAGTAACGGCTGACACGCTCTGATCAAACACTGTCAACAGCCAATCAGCTCTCTGAACAAAGCAGCACGCAGACCAATGACTGCATTGATTTCCAAGTTTAAAGCAGTGAAGAACACAGTCTGTAGGTGAGGAAGAATTTAGTGAGAGCAGATGTTTGGATGGAATTCCTCCAGTTAACAGCTGGAACCGTCCATCTGGATTGTTGGGCTTGTTGTTGGGGTTCCTACAGAGCTCAGAGTGGACACACCAAGGTTCTTCTAATGAATGAAAGTCCAAACTCAAACTAGGAGGGAAAAACATTTTCAGCAACTTCAATAAAAATCCAAAGATTAGAAAAAGTGAAGCAACAATGAGTCCTAGTACAGTCCCAGCACTGACGTCCCTGCTGCTCTTTATACTGGATGTGCTGCATCACTGACTGACAGCTGATGAAGAGTCTCTGGAAACACTCGTTTATCTCCTCTGCTCTTCCTCCTTCTCTCTGCAGGTGGCAACCATGGCATTAAACAGGACGGTGTGTGTGCTGAGAGAGGAGCAGCTGTGTCCAGATGATCCAGAGAGGTTGAAGCAGCAGCAGCTTGTGTGTAGAGACGCTCTGACTGGGCCATGTTACTGGGAGGTGGAGAGGAGAGCTTCATCCAGCAGTGACTGACAGAGGAATGAAGTGCAGATGACTGTCAGTGCTGCAGAGTGAACTGCTCTGAGAACAGCTCCACTGTCAGACACAATGTAGAGTCCAGCATCAGCCCTGTGTGTCCCTCTGGATCTGACAGAGGATCATCAGTGTATCTGGACTGCTCTGCTGCTGCTCTGTCCTTCTACAGTCTCTGCACAGTCTCTGTCTCACTCTGGAAAGATTTTACAACTTGTTGTAATTACAGAACGTTAATATAATATTCAAACATGTGATCTTCTCTTTATTTCTGAATCTTTACCAAATAAAGAAAAACCAAACTAACAAACAAGCTGTCGTGTCCTTTTTCACCACATCTGTGAATCTTTTCTGTGTTTTTCCTCTTTTCCTCCTTCCTGCAGCTCCATCTTCATCATTCTGTGTCCAGTATATGTGAACACGTCCAAAGCATCTGAGCCTCATGTTACCCGTTTGTGTGAGTTACGCCTGTCGTTGTGTTGTGGTGTATAAATAAGGGGCAGGAGACAGCGCTGGATCTCTGAGTTCTTTACTCTCAATTTCTGCAACATCTGCAATATATAGAAATGCAAACCTGTGAGCTGTGTGTGTAGGGTAATTTCCAATAAACCAAGTTCAAAAAAGAAGAGTCTATGGCTGTTCCTGGTTTCCAAAAGAAATGCTTCCAGTTGCATTATGATTTGAAGACTGTTTATTTATTACAAACGGAAGATGTAACAATGAACTCCTTCCTAAAAAGCATGAAAGTTCCAAAAAATAGCAGTTATCCAGAACTAGCTGTGCACACGGTCAGAAAACCGTGAGACTCCTAACCTCTCTGTCCATGCTCCTCCCCTTCCCTCTCACACAGGGTTTCATGCTACTATTGCACTTACATAATTAAAGTGAGAGGTACCCCCTTTTAGGTTCCAATCCCAAAACGGTGACTTAAAATTACTTTATGTAAACACATATATTTTCACATTTATTAATCCTAAAAAGATGACTTATGTAATGAATCTATGAATAATAAAACAAACATGAACTCAATCGTAAATAAAAATATAAAGCAGACGTCTGGCGCTTACATTACCGGCCCCTAATTGTTCTAATAATGTATTGCCTTAGAACAATTACCACATTTTTAACTTTACAAACTTAATATGAACCATGTTAGACACATCCAATGTTTAAACACATGACAAAATATTATTTATAGACAAATGAATTGTCCAATACTTTGCCAATCAGCTTTGCAAAGTATATTAAGGCTGGTTTCTGTCCATTTTCAAAAGAACAGATGAAAAAGAATAAGAAAGAAAAGAAGGAAAGAGAGAAAGAAGGAAAGAGCCAGAGGTTGCTAGCACATGGCTCATCGTAGGGGCTTAGTCTTTACCACTAGCCCATTCAGATTCCACAAGCAGACAAATCTTGGTGATGGGTCTGTCCAAAACATTAGTCTTTGTCTTTATCCGTACTCGGCGAACGAGACCCTTCTTGTCTGGAACTGTTTTGATGATCTTTCCCATAATCCATGAGTTTCGTGGTGCACAGTCGTCCACAAGAAGAACGACATCTCCTTCTGCAAAGTTTCTTGATGCTGTGGCCCACCGCTGACGTTCCTGAAGTTGAGGTAGGTATTCTTTAGTCCATCTCTTCCAAAATAGATTGGACATATATTGCACCTGTTTCCATCTACGTCGTGAGTAGAGGTCATTCGGGTCAAACAATCCTGGAGGCAATGAAGGTTTTGTTTTCAACAACAAAAGATGATTAGGTGTCAGAGCCTCCAAATCATTTGGGTCGCTTGATGCCCTGGTGATTGGTCGGCTGTTGATGATCGACTCTGCCTCACATAAGACTGTATGAAGGCATTCTTCTTCCAGAACTTGTTCTCTCACAGTAGAATTCAGCACTTTTCGTATTGATCTTATCAACCTCTCCCATGCTCCGCCATGATGTGAAGCAGTGGGAGGGTTAAATGTCCACTTAATTCCATGCTGTTGAAATAGATGCTGAAACGGTGAAGTGTTCCAGTCAGTGACTGCTTCCTTCAGCTCACGATTGGCAGCAACAAAATTCGTCCCATTATCTGAGCGAATCTCCTTCACTTGTCCTCTCCGTGCTATGAAGCGCCGGATTGCATTTATGCACGAATCTGTGTCTAATGATGAGGCCAGCTCTATGTGTACTGCACGAACCGCTAAACAAGTGAATATAACACCGTATCTTTTTAAGATGGTTCTTCCACGTCTTACTTCGAATGGGCCGAAGTAGTCTACACCAACCCGGGTGAAGGGTGGATCATCTGGCAACACTCGCTCTTGTGGAAGATCAGCCATCAGTTGTTTCCCAACTCTCCCATGCAAGCGACGACATGTCACACACTTTGCGATGATCTTTCTAATGGCTGTGTTGGCACTTGGGATCCAAAACTTCTGTCGCAATTCAGAGAGCATGTGATTGCGCCCTCCATGCCCAGTTTCTTCATGTATCTGTTGGAGGACTAAGTCAGAAATGTGAAAGTCTCTAGACAAGATAATAGGCTGCTTAGCGATTTCCGGCATAGCTGCCCAGCTCAATCTTCCACCAACTCTCAACAGATCTTCCTGTAGTACAGGGTTCAGTTTGTATAAGTGGCTATTGCGCTTCACACTTTGTCCCTTGTGAAGAGCTGAAACCTCTTCCGAGAATTTCTCCTTTTGGCAAAATCTGATTATATCGAGCTCTGCTTGATTCAGGTCTTCCACTGAAATTTGTGTAGGCTTAAAGCTTGTCCTGAAACTGTCAATCTGACTTTGCCTCAGCTGTCGATCATTGTCAAGGCTATTCTCCACACTGGTTACGCATAGCTCTTTACGTTTTTGACAGAGACTCCAAAGTAAGGCTTTAAGTTTCAGGAACCACGTCACCACTCTTTTCAACTTTGTCCATGATGAGAAGTAATTTATCAGTCTCTTGAATGGAGCAACATTTTCTTCCACCTCTATTTTGTTTACTGTGGCTCTCTTGATCTCAGGATCACCAGAAGTGATTTCCGAACAATTCAGTGCAGTGTTAGGCCAAAACTCTACTGGATTGCGAAGAAAATCTGGCCCAGACACCCACGTTCTGTTCTTCATAAATTCATCTACTCTTTGCCCTCTTGAGGCGCAGTCAGCAGGATTCTTGTCTGTGCTGATGTGTTTCCACTGTTCCACATCAGAGCCTTTCAGAATAGCTGCAACTCTGTTTGCCACAAACGTACGAAAACGCGTGGTCTCATTCCGGAGATACTGGAGCACCACCGTACTGTCTGTCCAAAAAACTGATTCTGCAAGATTCAGTTGTAGCTCTCTTCTCAGGACACTATCCATCCTAATGGCTACTGTAGCAGCAGTCAATTCCAGGCGGGGTATGGTAGGAGGCCTGAGAGGCGCCATTCTGGACTTGCCCATCATAAATGCACATTGTGTCTCATTGCTCGTGTTACGCATGAGTAGGTAGCTGACTGAGCCATATGCATCCTCACTTGCGTCTGCAAAGTGATGTAGTTGTGCAAATACATCATTTCCAAAATCTTTGGGCTTGAAACATCTTGCAACTGAGAAGTGTTCCAAAGCAGGAAGGCTAGTTAACCAGTCAGTCCACCGCCTCTTTATGTGCTCAGGTAAGTCGTCATCCCACCCGATCTTCAATCTGCACAATTCCTGCAGGATAATCTTTGCTGGCAAGACTGCTGGCGCCAAAATGCCTAATGGGTCATACACTGATCCAATGACAGAAAGAAGTCCTCTTCTTGTGAATGGGCGATCTTTGATGTTGATCTTAAATCTGAATGTGTCTGACTCAACACACCAATTGAGACCAAGGGCCCTCTCAAGTGGAAGTTTGCCATGATCCAGGTCCAGGCTTTTCATTTCTGCTGCCAGTTCAGACTTTGGGATGGAGTCAAGCACCTTCCTTCGGTTGCTCACCCATTTGTTGAGACGGAAGCCTCCGTTGGCACAGATTTTCATTAGATCTTGACACATTGATATAGCTGCCTCCTCCGTAGCGACAGACTTGAGACAGTCATCAACGTAAAAGTTCTGCAATACTGTTTGAACAACTTCAGCTCTGAACTGCCTACTCTGGTCTTCAGCACACTTCCTCAAAGCGAAATTGGCACAACTGGGTGAGGATGTGGCCCCAAACAAATGCACAGTCATCTTGTGCTCAGTCAAAGCTTGATTGCAGTCGCCACCTGTCCACCAGAGGAACCTAAGTAAGTCAGAGTCACCGTCGGGCACCTTCACCTGGTGAAACATTGCTTCAACGTCTGCCATAATTGCAACAGGTTCCTGTCTAAATCGTATTACAACACCAATGAGACTGCTGGTCAAATCTGGACCCTGAAGAAGTTGATCATTCAGGGATGTGCCCTGATAGGATGCTGCACAGTCGAACACAACTCTTAATTTCTGTTTCACAGGGTGGTACACGGCGTGATGGGGTATATACCACACTTTTCCTTCTTTGTGCGCCAGTTCTCCATTTGACAGTTGTACTGCATAGCCCTTTTTAAGAAGGTCTTCCATGAAGTCTGTGTACTCTTGTCGGAAGCAGTCATTCCTGAGAAATTTAAGCCTCAAGTTACGTGCTCGTTGTTCAGCGACTGAGCGATTATTTGGCATGTTGACCAATCTGTTCTTCAGAGGTAGACATATTGTATAGTGGCCATCCATCAGTTTTGCAGATTCCATGGCCATGTCCATAAACTGATGGTCCTCTCTTGACATTTCCACTTCATCATGTTTTCCTCCCTCTGGAAAATCCACCATGAACTGTTGAAGCCACAGGTTCTCTAAACGGCTCACTGATATGCGGTTTGCATTAGCCTTGGCTGGGTTTCTCTTGTCTGCATGACAGCCAGTTTCTCTCAAAGGTCCATTCACAGTCCAACCTAGCTTGGTTCTTACAGCATACGGTCCATTACCTACACTGCTTACAACCTCCCATGGCTCCATTGCTTTAGGTACATTTGCTCCGATAAGCAATCCAATGTCAGTCTCAATTCGAGGCAGTTTTACTTCTTTAAGGTAAGGCCACTTTTCGAGATCCTTCTGTAGGGGTATGTTTTCTTTTCCTACAGGTATTGTCCTTTGTGTGAAGACATCTGGCAGATCAATAAAGTCGTCACCAGATAAACTACTGACCTCCAAGCCTGACACTACATGAGTACAGACAGGTTTCTCTTTATTCATAGTTTTCAGTAGTATGTCAGTTTTCCTTCCAGTGATCTTCAATTTGTCCATTAATGTCTCTGTACAGAATGTGGCAGAGCTTCCTGGGTCCAAGAAGGCGTAAGTCTGCACTACTACACTTCCCTTTTTGGCTTTGACCTGTACAGGAACTATTGCAAGTGTGCAGTCATCTTCCCCGGCCCCAGCTGGCCCACAATCCTCAGACTCTGCACAGACAAAGGCACTTAAGATCGTTTGACTTTCACTGTTCTTAGTTTTCTTCTCTGTGTCAGCGTCTGTGTCCCTTTTCTTGATATGCAACAATGTATGATGAGCAAGAGAACATACCTCACAGCTCACCTTTCTCTTACAAAGTTTGCTCATGTGACCTTGCTTCAAACAGCTAAAACACAGTCCTTTGCCTTTCAAAAATTCCAACTTTTCGTTGTGTGGCTTGCCCTTAAACTTACCACACAGGTCTATGATGTGCCCACCGTTACAGAACAGACATGCCTGTGGAGTGGGTTTCACATAATTTGTGTTTTCCATTGGCTTTGTGTCTTTCTCCTGAATGTCCAATGGTATGGCACTGGTGGTGAATGACTTCTTCATTACAACCCTTTTCTGATCCTTGTTACTGTTTTGTTTAATGGTGAATGGTTTAGCAGTGGTGCTATCCTTTATGTCACCAAAAACAGGGTGAAGTGCAATTTTGGCTTGTTTATTAATAAACTCCACCAAATCCTTGAACTTGACTCTTCTGTCGCCTCGCTCTTGCATACCACACACAACAGATCTCCACCTTTCACGTAACTTGTATGGAAGTTTTGCTACAATGGCTTTCAGGCTTGCGACGTTATCAAGTTCCTCCATGTAACTCACTTCAGCCATGGTGTTACAGCAAGCTGTCAGAAAGAGTGAAAACGCATTTAAAGCTTCTGCATCTTCTGGCTTGATAGGTGACCAGTTTGAGACCTTGTTCATGTAGGCTACAGCAACTTTGTAGTCATTTCCAAAATGCTCTTTAAGGAGCTGTTTAGCCTTGTGATAGCCTACATCTGGCTTCATATGAAGGCAGCTCTTTATTAGCTCTTTCGGCTGTCCATTAGTGAACTGCTCTAAGAAGTAGAGGCGATCCTTAGGACTTTCAGTGCGAGACTCTACTCCGTGCTCAAAGGCGCTTACAAATGTATTGTAATCTAGAGGATCACCACTGAAGGTAGGGATGTCTAAAGGTGGCAATGTCATCATTTTTTGTTGTTTCACCATCAGCTCCGTTATATTATTCTGACATGTCATAACAGTACAGAGTGTTTCAACTGCTTGCTCATCTGCTGCAAAATCCACTCTAGACTGCTGCGTACCAATAGGGTGATTTTGTAAAGGCATGAATTCCCCATATCCATTTTCTGTGTTGGTGACTGGAGTTTGACTTACAGGTAATGGTATGAATCCAGAATCAATAGTTGTTGGGTATGCAGGACTCACATGTGACGAGCGCTCATTTTCAAAATTCTCTAATACCTTTAATTTACCATCAGAGGCGGCAATAGCAGTTTGCAGATCTAGCTGCTCTCTTTTTGCTTTCAACTCAGTTTCCTGTCGTTCAAGCTCTTGTTTTTGTTTGAGAGCAGTTGCTTGTGCGAGCAATGTGGCCCTCTCCATTTCAGCTTTGAGGCGTACTGAGGAAGCAGTGGACACTTGGCTCCCAACGGCTGACCTGCACCTCCTGCTTTTACTGCTTAATGCAGCGGACATCACAGAAACACTGTCGGAAGGCTGGATGTCTGCATCACACTGTCTAGCTTGTTCTGTGCGCTCCTCAGCTGCTTTAACCCACGTTTCCACATGTTGCATAAATCCACGAATACGACTAGCATTAGGTTCATACCAAGAACTTTGGTCCTTTTCAAATTCTTCCTCATGCATTAATACTCTCAAACTATCATTTATCTTACGCAGTTCTCCAAATGAATCTTGGTAGTCTAAACGCAATTTCTGCTTAACAGCATTCACGTTAGCATCATCTTCCATTAGCCGTTCGAGCTGATTAGCTTGGCTAGTTAAGTGGCCTAGCTTAGCCTTTCTAGACTGGGTCAACCTGTGCAGCTTTTCCTCGACAGCCTTTTCTGTCATTTTTGATTCTCTTTTTCCACACACTGGTTCTTCATCACTCTCATGCATTATGACAAATTTCCACAGTAGCAAAGCTTGTTTTCACTGCTTACCGTGATTCTTCCTCCAAGTAGGCTATTGCCTTCAATCCACAGTGCACGGCGTTGCTAAACATGATCCTTTTCAGTATTCCTTTTCCCAAAAAAGGAGCAAGAGGGTTTTCTGACTAAATGTAGGGTAATTTCCAATAAACCAAGTTCAAAAAAGAAGAGTCTATGGCTGACGCGTGTTCCTGGTTTCCAAAAGAAATGCTTCCAGTTGCATTATGATTTGAAGACTGTTTATTTATTACAAACGGAAGATGTAACAATGAACTCCTTCCTAAAAAGCATGAAAGTTCCAAAAAATAGCAGTTATCCAGAACTAGCTGTGCACACGGTCAGAAAACCGTGAGACTCCTAACCTCTCTGTCCATGCTCCTCCCCTTCCCTCTCACACAGGGTTTCATGCTACTATTGCACTTACATAATTAAAGTGAGAGGTACCCCCTTTTAGGTTCCAATCCCAAAACAGTGACTTAAAATTACTTTATGTAAACACATATATTTTCACATTTATTAATCCTAAAAAGATGACTTATGTAATGAATCTATGAATAATAAAACAAACATGAACTCAATCGTAAATAAAAATATAAAGCAGACGTCTGGCGCTTACAGTGTGTGTTGTGCGTCTGCTCGGCCACCTCTCCTCCGGCCATGCTGGAAGCAGCTGTGCATTTGACAGTTTTATCGACTCGACAATAATTGAACAAATTAAATGTTCAAAAATATCAACTTAAGCACTTCAAAGTCAACAAAAAGCTTAAAACAATGAAATAATATTTCACTGACAAAACAACAGCTCATAAGAACGATACACAAAATAATACAGAAACAAACAAATAAAAGTTATTAACCAGGATCCATGTTTTTGTCACAAACACTGAATCAGCTGATTCACTCTTTATGTTTCTGAGTTTGTTTTGTGATTATAGTTCTGGTTTCTGTTTCTGTGTCTTCACTGTGTCCCACGTCTCCTTACTTTGGACTGTCTGTCCTGTCACTGAAGGTGTCTGCCCAACAAGGACGTGGTGCTGAATGCATCCAGACCCCTGCTGACTGTCTTTGCAGCTTCGGTCAAAGGTACAGTGTCCACTGTGACCCTGAGAGCAGGACACAGCCAGAGGTGAGTCAGCAGTTACAAACTAAATGCTGCTGACATGAATCAAACTGCTGGATAACCCACTGCTCATGAAAATGGCACCTTTCTGTTGCTTTTTGAGATTACTGAGAATATTTGAATTGTGACTCAGATGGCAGATCCAGGCTCTCAGCCTCCAGCTGAAACTTCCAGTCCTCCCCCAGCCAGAAGCTCTGATGCTGGGCTGAGAGACTTTGATCCTTCCCTGGATCCAGAAATCCAGGAGGGAGAAGGAGAACAGGACCTCCTTCCTGATCTGGAGAGGCCTGAGGGAAAGAAAGATGGAGCAGACAGAGCTTTGAACAAATCCAAACCTCCTGAGCTTCACCTCCACAAAGGTGCAGACACTGATGCACAGATTCACATGTGACACCAGTTAGCCAAAGAGATGCGACTCAGACTGACTTCATCATGTTGGCAACGTGTCTGCATTGATAAATTCCAGTTATTGACAAATCAGAGAATAATTCCAGTCATTCAGAGACAGATTGTGATTGTTTGGAGGATGTAATCGTTTCCCTTCAGGGAGCGTGTTGGACGCTCAGTGTCCGGGTGATTAGCTGATGCAACTACTTAGAATCAGTTTGTGAATATGAAGAAAATCAGTGCAGTCACTGGACAAACTCTGATTCTTCCTAGTTTCACTCTTGTTTCAGTCCAGTGTGACTGAGGTGGTAAAAAATGATCTGACTTTTAGCCACACAGCTGTCTGCTAGAGAAAAAGCCTTTGTGCACAACTTTCTTAAAGGCAAACGGCACCATGTTCACTGCAGCTGCAGCAAACGCAGCAAAGAGTGAAAGTTGGACTGAGAATGTTGTGACTGTTTCATGAGAAAGAGCAGGAAAACAAGCATCACACACCCAGACACAGTGCTGGGATTAGAATTGTCATGGTCCTGGGCCATGTGGGCCCAGTATTCTTAGTTCTTTGTATTTTTGTATTTCGTTCCTTATTTTAGGCCATGTTTTCTGAGTTGCCCTCTTGTGTTGTTCCCTTAGTGTTTTCCATTCGTGGCTTTTGCCCCCTGTGTGCCCCTCTGTGTATCTGTGAGCCCTCGTCTCTCCTTATGTTTTATTCCATGTTTCCCCAGCCCACTATGCCCGTGCTCTCTCTCTCTCCTCCTGTTTGCACCTCTGTGTACTTCCTGTTTTACTTTGACAGTCTCCCGTCAGTGTTGTTTACTCCTGCCATGTCTTGTTATGTTTATCTGTGTCAGCTGTGTTCCCATGTGTGGCCACTTCCCCTGATCATCCCTCTTGTGTATTTAGTCTCTGTGTTTCATGTAGTCTGTGTCGCGTCGTCTGTGTTATCTCCCCTACCCCTTGTCATAGTTCCCCAGCCTCAACTAGTCCTAGTTTGTACCTTGTTTAGCCATAGTTTTCCCAGTCTATGTTCAGGTTTTCCCTCAGTTCCTTTGCTGCCTTGTTCCTTATGTTTTCGGCCCTAAATAAAGGCTCGCCTTCTGTTAAGTCCGGTTTTGTGTCCTCACCTCTGTTTGCTTTTGGGTCCTCCACTCACTCCACACGGTCTGCCCCGGCGGTCCGTGACAGTACGACGTGACCAGTATGGACCCAGCGACACAGAGAAGGGAGGTCGTTCAGACAGTGGAAGCGCTATGCTGTCAGTGGATGCAGCGTTCCGGGGAGGAGGATACGGAGGAGTTGCTTCACCCATTGCGGGTGAGCGTAACCGTGTTCCCCTGGCTGTGGGAGGCGCTACCCCCCCTGATTTCTGATTACCTCCGCACCATCCTCCAACCCCGTCCTCAGGAGCAGGCGCCCAGCGCACGGGCCGCGTCACCACCGTTCCGCTGTCACGCAACTTCCCCATCACCGCCTCCACCATCTTGCGGCTCCGGGGTGATTAAAGTTGGCTCACTGAGACTCGGACGCAACCTGGGGTCGCTACCATCCATTCCTTCGTACACGAGCCGCTCACCCTCGCCGTTTCGTTCGGACTTCGCTTCTCCAGCCTCCTTTCTGGCACGGATGTGGTCGGAGGATGAGGAGCCAGCCGTCACAGCTATCAATGTTGTGTCAACAGCCGCTGCTAGGAGGAAGCGGCGCCTTCGTCGCCGCCGCACGTCAGTGCAGCCAGAGTCCAGGGTGTCGTCAGAGCAGTCGCCTGGGCCGGAACCGCTGGCCGAAGCCGCCTCCGAGTCCGTGTCAGCAGTGATTTTCGGCTCTGAGGAGATGTCCCCACAAATCACTGCCCGGGACATCGCTGAACGGGAGCAGGTGGTTCTCGCGGAGCTGGAGGAGAAGCTCCGGTGGAAGCCGTGGCTGACCCCCGACTGTGAGCAAGTCTTTCGGGGAACGCGCCTCGCTCTTGGGGGCCCGCGGAGCTGCCAGGGCCTGCCCCGTTTCACTTCCCCTGCAACCGGAGCTTCCGTCACCGCGTCGCCTTCAGGGAAGAGGCGACGGCGACGTCACCGTGGCGCCGCGCGGCAGCTGGCGGTTGGGGAGGGTCTCGTTTCATCTCGTGCCCCTTCCGAAATGGAGGTGAGTGACTGTGCTTTTGCTCCACGTGTCTTTTCCATGGGCGAGATCATGCCCACTGCTGAACTGCTGCCTTGCGGGCTCAGCCATAAGAGAGGCGATCGTATCAAAGAGCCAGAGTCCGTGCAAATATCTGTTTTACCGGCCAAGACTAAAGAGACTGTAAATGGACCAGCTGATAGTAATACTACGAGCAGCAAGACTGAAATTGAACAGCTAGAGAGGCCCCCCAAGGGTTGTAGAGTGTCTCAACATGAATGTTTAGCGTTTCCATGTGTGACCTGTGTTAACCACCACTCAATCACTGATGATGAGTCTGGGGGCATTCTTGTTGCTGGAAATATGAGCAAAACTGAGCGTGACCCATTAAGTGGGGTTTCCAGGAATTGTGATGTAGAAGCTCTTCATGTGGCCGTACAAGCGCCAACAGAAACCCTGCCAGTGTCATGTAGCGAGGATGGCAGGGCTGTGTCTACCTGTTCTGAGGGAGCAGATAAGGAAATTCGATACCATGTTAATGATTTAGAGAAACCAGAGACTGTTTCCTGTGTGGCTTATATAACTGAGCCTTTTGACTCCCAGTTGAATGCGTCTGAGAATTGTGACCATGAACCCACTCTAGTTGGTGAGGACGCCACTGTGAATTCTAGGCATGGGAACTTAGACCCAGAAATTAACCCTCCTCCATTCCGTGAGGGCAGGGCACCTGTTTCCACCTCTGCCATGAGTAATTCAGTCCAGGACCTGAGACCAGGTGGCGAACTGATAAACAGTGAGTACATGGGCACGTTAGCCAAGAAGGTGTATTGTGTGTCAGAACATGCTCGGCCTGAGACAGTCATGACTCATGCTAGAGGGCCTATGGATAACCTGGACTGTGTTCTGGATGCTGTGAGAGATAAGGAAACTGTGTTTAGCTCCACAGCGAGGGCAGCCAAGGGCAGCAGAAGCCACGTTAATGGCTTAAAAGGACAAAGTTCTGTTTCAGGTGTTGCTCCCTCAGCCACGCCCCATGAAGCTAATGTTCCCAAAGCTGAGATTGAAGTGCAGTCTACTTTGGTTTTCTGTGACATGACGAATAACATTGTATGTGTTACTGATCGTGACACTGGAAACGTACCCCTAGGCAATATTTCCGCTGGCAGCCATGTGGAGGTCGTCCATGTGACCAAGTTTTCTCACATTAAACCTGAGACAATGAACTCTGAGTTTAAAGATTCTAAGACTGTTGACTCAGGAGACATTGTGTTCTCAGAGTCTAACGCCGGTACTGTGAACATTAAAAGCGTTCACTTTCTTGACCCCTGTTTGAAGATTGCAGGTGCTAAGGACAGTTCTTCACCTGCCCTCTCAGAGCGTGGAGTTATGTCCCAGCGGTCTGTTTCGCCACAGGCTTCAGCCCAGCTAGCAGCGCAGCTCCCTGCCCAGTTCGCAGCCCGACCTGCATCTGCTGCTGGATGCCCGGGTGTGCCAGGCCGGCACCCCACAGTGACTCCGCTGCTTCCTGCCACGCCAGCTGGAGGGCCCGAGGAGCCCGTTCAGCCTCCTGTCTCCGCTGGAGGGTCCGAGGGGCCCGTTCAGCCTCATGCCTCATCGGCTGTACAGGCTGCTTCTCAGCCTGCTAAGGATGGCGTGAGCTTTCTCTCCGCCTCAGACTGCCTTCTGCTTCAGCCGTCTCTTCCAGCTGGAGGGCCCGAGGAGCCCGTTCAGCCTCCTGTCTCCGCTGGAGGGTCCGAGGGGCCCGTTCAGCCTCATGCCACATCTGCTGTACAGGTTGCTTCTCGGCCTGCTAGGAATGGCGTGAGCTTTCTCTCCGCCTCAGACTGCCTTCTGCTTCAGCCGTCTCTTCCAGCTGGAGGGCCCGAGGAGCACGTCCAGCCTCCTTCCACGTCGGCTGGGGGGCCCGAGGAGCCCGTCCAGCAACATGCCACGTCTGCTGGGGGGCCCGAGGAGCCCGTCCAGCACCATGCCACGTCTGCTGGAGGGCCCGAGGAGCCCATCCAGCACCATGCCACGCCTGCTGGGGGGCCCGAGCCGCCCATCCAGCCTCACGCCTCGTCAGCTGGAGGGCCCGAGTCGCCCATCCAGCCACCTTCGGCTTCTGCATCTGCTTCGTCTGCTGCAGCTCCGGCCTGTGCTTCGTCTGCTGCGGCCCCGGCCTGTGCTTCGTCTGCTGCGGCCCCGGCCTGTGCTTCGTCTGCTGCAGCCTCAGAGTCTTCGTCTGGCCCCACCACGATTGGTCCTGTGCCCACCGGGCCTCGGCCAGTATGCCTGACACTGGAGAGCCGCCATTGCCTTCCGCACGGCCGGCCTCCGGACCAGCTCTGTCACCTGTGCCACCCGCCTGGTCGGCCCCCCGACCGTGTGACCCGTGGACTCTTGTGCCTGTGGGCTCTGGGTCGGCCCCCTGAACTTTCTTCGGACTATGGTCATGTGCTCCTGTGTTTTCTGTTGTTTGTTTTTGTTTCCCGTTCTGGTCCCTCCGTCCTGGTCCCCCGCCTCCCGCCCTGGGTGGGATGTTTTCTGTTTTTGTTTTGTTTCTCGGGTTTGGGCTGTCGGGAGCCAGCCCTTTAGGGGGGGGTGATGTCATGGTCCTGGGCCATGTGGGCCCAGTATTCTTAGTTCTTTGTATTTTTGTATTTCGTTCCTTATTTTAGGCCATGTTTTCTGAGTTGCCCTCTTGTGTTGTTCCCTTAGTGTTTTCCATTCGTGGCTTTTACCCCCTGTGTGCCCCTCTGTGTATCTGTGAGCCCTCGTCTCTCCTTATGTTTTATTCCATGTTTCCCCAGCCCACTATGCCCGTGCTCTCTCTCTCTCCTCCTGTTTGCACCTCTGTGTACTTCCTGTTTTACTTTGACAGTCTCCCGTCAGTGTTGTTTACTCCTGCCATGTCTTGTTATGTTTATCTGTGTCAGCTGTGTTCCCATGTGTGGCCACTTCCCCTGATCATCCCTCTTGTGTATTTAGTCTCTGTGTTTCATGTAGTCTGTGTCGCGTCGTCTGTGTTATCTCCCCTACCCCTTGTCATAGTTCCCCAGCCTCAACTAGTCCTAGCTTGTACCTTGTTTAGCCATAGTTTTCCCAGTCTATGTTCAGGTTTTCCTTCAGTTCCTTTGCTGCCTTGTTCCTTATGTTTTCGGCCCTAAATAAAGGCTCGCCTTCTGTTAAGTCCGGTTTTGTGTCCTCACCTCTGTTTGCTCTTGGGTCCTCCACTCACTCCACACGGTCTGCCCCGGCGGTCCGTGACAAGAATTAGACTTTAGAGCCAAATGTAGGACAAAAGCTTTAATATGAAAGAGGAAAACCCAACAACAGCCAGAGCATGAAGCTCAAATCTATACCAATCACCAAGAAAGCTGACAGGCCTGTGACACGTCAGAGACGCCGTTCAAATCATAAAGAAGTTGGTTTATTGACAAAATGTAAAAAACCAAAAGAATCAAGTCAACCTTCAGTTTCGAGCGAGTAGACCAATCAGGCACAGCAGCAGCTCTAGAATAAGCAACAATTTGATGTATTACAAACAACCTTTCATATACCCACATACATATGGCTCATATGCTGTTTAAAAAGGGCTCAAAGACCCAACAGATTACACAAAGTACAAAAATACTTTCATTCAGACAACAGTCAGCTGTGCACGAGACAGAGAGCCGACTACAGTTAGTAACATGGACTCACTTTGTTTCAGACACGACACAAAGTAACACAAAGCCACAAAGAGCAGAAACATCAAAAAGGAGGCAGAGCAGCAGCAACTCTCCATGAGCTGTGAGGCTAACAGCCACCCACACTTCCTGTGATGCATAATGAAAACAACATTAACCTGAAGGATGATAACAACAGAAATAAGTCTAAGCTAACGTTACACAGCGCTCACACAGCGCTGACTGTACAGGCCTCACACAGCTACGACCTGCATCCACAACACCTACTGAACACAAACAAGTTAATGATATATGAGCAATCCAGGGAAGGCTTCCAGGAAGGTGAGGATCCAAAGACAGCTCTACAACAGCATCAGTCAGCAACAATGTTACTAATCACTGACTCTTTCATCCTTTTATACTCAATCAAAAAGTGCTGTGTTCACATTTGTTTCTGCTGAAATCCAGAGACTGAAAATGCGTCTTTTTAAAGTTTGAATAAACTGACTGAACTTCTCACGAGTCCAACCGTGAGGAACACTTCCCCCCATGACACATCACAGGACAACGTCTCAGTGGAGGGGGGACAGTAGCTCAGTTTAGGCAGTCACACTCAGAATCGATGCCTCCACTCAGGGTCAAACGTGGTCCTCAGAAACCTGCAGATGTTTGGGCCAAGCTCTCACTGGTCTCTGCGTCTGTAGACTGAGCTGTAGTTTCTCCAGGTGTCTGGTAAAAGGACGATGCTGCTGTCCAATGAGGCGAGGAGAGAAGTAGCCAAACAGGCGAGAGCCGTGAAGGAGGAACGGCGGGCA
Source organism: Diplotaxodon limnothrissa (assembly GCF_057381915.1). Taxonomy (NCBI): domain Eukaryota; kingdom Metazoa; phylum Chordata; class Actinopteri; order Cichliformes; family Cichlidae; genus Diplotaxodon; species Diplotaxodon limnothrissa. Next base: position 1,225,400 of record NW_028188555.1, on the reverse strand, counting down.
GCTCTGGATGCCCGACATAAATACCTGATGAGCAGGCTGGCAGACGCCGGCCGCCTGGAGGAGGCGGCGGTGGAAGACGCCATCGTCTCTGATGACAGAGTAAGTTCAGAGACGTGATCCTTCCTCAGAGTTGAACCTTTGAGTCATTAATGTTTGATTCTTCCAGTTCAGTCCGATCCATGAATTCTTTGCTGCAAACGGATCCAAGAAGCTGATTTTCTTCTATCAGGATGTCAAACAGGTAACTTTGATCACATTTCAATGACTGACACATGAAGGTCTAACCGCTCTTCATAATCTGCTGTCCTGTTTGTTGCAGCGTACTTTGTATTCATATCTTTTAATATCTGCCTTTCTCCCAGAGTCTGTCCTCCCGTCAGTCTTCCTTTGTGGACGCATCAAACTCAGCTGTGGCTCAGAGGAAACTCTTCCTCACTACGGGGAACTCTGAGGTTGGCTTCAGCTTTTTATGTTTAGTTAATGTGAGAATCACAGAAAAATGCTGATATGAGTGGAAGGTTCTGCTGGGAAATTGGCAAAGAGCAGATTATTGAACAGCGAGGCAGACAGTTCATTTCAGTGATGCCAGTTTATTAGAAACGAGGACTGTGGGGCTGCTGGAAGTCAGGACGGCCGTTCTCTGGATAAACCTGACAGCTGAGGTGGAGAGCAGGATTTATCCACAGACGGCTTCTTCCAAGCAAATGTCCTGAACACACCTGAGCTGAGGGTTACACAGTGTGTCCTGTGTGATCTCTGGTTTATGGTGGTTGAATCTCACAAATGTGACCATCAGACCTGACGACTTATTTGTGATGTTTTCATTAAAAATATCCTGGGTGAGGTGTTTGGGGCCTGTCCCATGAGGAGGAGTCTCCAGGGCAGACCCAGGACACACTAGAGAGGTTATATCTCTCAGCAGGCCTGGGAATGCCTCAGTATTGTCCTGGATATGCTGGAGGAAGTGGTTGTTTAGGGAGGTCTGGGATTCTCTGCTTAGACTGCTGCACCTGTGACCCGGGACCAGATAAACAGGAAATGGATGTTTGAAATTCAAAGAAATCCTCTTTTAATAATGAGGAAAAAAGACAGCAGGAGATCCATCGCAACTAACAAAACACTTCAAACACATCAGTGCATCAACTTTAATCAACTTCATTTGGTTCAAATGAAGGAATCTAACAAAGCACTCACTAAAATGAAACACCAGTTAGTTTCCCGAGCTCAACAGGTCGAACACCTGAGTTTGGTTTGCAGTGCAGTTTTTATTTCTTCTAGATAACTTGGGTTATTTGCACAGGAAGGTTTTTTAAATGTATTTCTTAAGTACGATCTTATATGGGGGTTGATTTTATAGCATAACAGAATAATGTAATAACTCTAATAGAGTATAAAACATTTGCAGAATGAAGTACAAGGTGAAGAAAAGTCAGAACGTCCCTATTTGAAAATACAGTCTCAGAAGGTCAGAGATGGACAAATTCAGCTACAGAAACATGTGGCCATTTTTTTAAAGCCATAGAGCATATTACAGACGACACAAAGAGCAAACACTGTAAACTTCTAACCACAGACCACACACAGCTCACACACGTCAGAGTGAAGCTGTCATTTCCTGAAGCTTCCACACAAGAGAACTGGCAACAAGGTGGAGTCCTCATGGATCACTAGCAGAGAAATGTGGGTGGGTGCCAGACCACATGGACTCGACTCACTTTCTTTCATACAAAGGAGCAGACTAATGCTGTCATCCTTAAAGACTAACTAGAAACAAGCAGTGCGCTCGCATCGACTCGACTTGTTTTGCAAGTTTGAAGTGAGATGGTACTTTGGAGTCAGCCTCCCGAGATGATGGCTGGCTGGTTTTTGAAAAAAATCTCATATTTATACAATGAGTAGCAGACTTTCCTGACTTGCAGAGGTCAACGTCCTCCTCAGTCATGCGCCATGAGTGGCACAGATACTATTCTTTTTTTTTTTTTTTTTAAATGACATCAGAAACAGCAGTATGCGACATTACGTGATGGCAGAGCTTCAGTTCATCCTTTGTCATTTTTTTTTTTTTTTTTTTTTTTTAATAAATAGGACAGGGGGAATGAATGAGAGAAAGAGGGGGAGAGAAAGAAAGAAAACCAAAGGGGAGAAGAGACGGTGAGAAGGGGGGGGGAAGAGAGAGAGAGAAAAAAAAAAAGAACTCCTGGGTCACCTGTATGGAGAAAAAAAAAAAAACAAACAAAAAAAACAAACAGAGGAGATAGCAAACAACAAAGAGCAACATAATAATAGAGAAAACAAAGCACCATCACAATAAACTAGCTAGCCATAGATATCAATATTTACTAAATAATAAACGATATTGTGCAGCACGCAAGATAGACAGCGCACAGTGTGCTTTGAGGTAGCAGCCAAGAAAGCTTTAGTCCGCGTCTGTGAATACCCATGTGTGCATACCTGTGTGGATCAGCATGCTTGCATTCCAAAGGTTTCCCCATGTAATGATCTGCTAGGGAGTGTGGGGGGGCCACAGCCCCGTCCTCCAGGGTGTGAAGCGGGTATGGAGGAGATCAAAACTCCAGACATCCAGAGGCCCCCAGAACACAAGAGACCATGGAAGACCAACAGAGGGGCAGCCGCGCCACTGTTCCAGTAAGAGCTGAGGAGAGTCCCAGATGAGGGCTCGCCCAGCAGCCGCGGAGCAGAAGTCAGGGGGAGTTGCAGTGACGCGCCCGTGAGCTCCGCCGGCCCCCAGCTGCGCCTGAGTGACCGAGCCCCAGGCCGAGAGGCCGGGGGCACCCCACCTCCAAAGGGGCCCGAGCGAGCCCCAGGCCCCAGGCCCCGACAAGCGGCCGCCAAGGAGTGAGCCGGTGTGTACCCGGACGCCCACCCCCAGACACAAAGAACCACCAACACACCGACACCTGAGGGAGTCCGCCACCGGCAGGGGAAGTGGTGGTGGGTGGAGATAGGCCTCCAAACCTTGGAGGGCCTGAGGTGTCCCCAGAGAGGTGGCGTCTGATACCCAACCTGACATATAGACACAGACATACAGGCACACACAGACACAAACATCCATTCCCACCCTCATGCTCTCATATGCACTCACTCCACACTCAACCAACGTGGAGACAGACATAAAGAGACGCTGTACACACAATCACACTCCCCAAGCGTACTCTACAAACCGGGTCTAGGTACCCTTGTCCCTGGAGGGGGGAATTGCACCCAGACCCAGGTGGTGTTACCCTTTTCCCTGCGGTGGGGAGAGGCAGACCACCCCGACTCTGCAGCAGCAGGGAGGCCCCACACCCCAGACCGCAGTCGGACGGCCAACTCCTCCTACTAGCCCTCCCGCTCCAGCAGGCCGCAGAGAATGGGGGTGGGAGAAGACTCCAAACCTCCCTCCACCCGCTCATTGTAGTGTTGATGCATATGTGTTCTAAGGTGCAATTAAAACCCAGGAGGGCATGGAGCTACCTGCCATGGAGCAGCAGGTAAGCGCATAGTCCCTCCTGCTAGCCCTCAATGACTAAGTGTATTTAAAATTGAGAGGTGGGCAACGACGTCAGGGGTGAGGTATACACCCTGATGGTAAATTGGACTCCGTGATTGTGCCCACCCCCAAGATCCTATATGTATGTGTAATGAGAGTGTGAATAATGTGAATGTCTAAGTTGTGGGATAAAATTGAGGCAGAGGCAGCCAGAAGGGGACAGGGGGGGGGGGGGGGGGTAGCCTCCTCTGCACCCTGGTGACATACCCCCACTCCAAGGCCCTGCATGTGTGGGTGGTTGTGGAGGAGCGGGAAGAGGGAGGCAGCTGGAGATGGGGAGGGAAGGAAGGGAGGGGCAGGTAACCCCTCCCTGGGGCCAGCTCCCCCGCTGACCCCAGTAGGCACTCCCACCCTCCGCGACCCGCCAGGGAAGGGGGGCCCAGGCCCATCAGACCGGGGCCCAGTGCAGTAGCGCCCTCCGGCTCCACAGAGCCCTGGACAGTCCACCCAACCCCACCACAGAGAAAACTGCACCCACCCCACCATCCACACATCTTCCAGACTACATAAGACGGTAAACGCCCAGGCTGAGATCTTCCTCCACCTCTCCTGTATCTCCCCCTCCCGCAGAGAGTTCCTGAAGAGAAGAAAGCTCCTGCAAGATGTGACCATCCCCCCCACCAGATGAAGAGCCCCCCAGGCGGCTCGACGCACCGGCGGCACCCTGCTCCAGGGCCGGGCCCCCATGCACCCACCCGCCCACAACCCCGGCAACACACCAACCAGGACCCAAGCCCCCGAGGCCCGGCCCGGGCCCCAGCCCAGAGACGGAGCGCCCCCAGAACCTCACGCCCATCCCGGACCCACCCAGGGGCAGCCAGGTTGCCAGGTCAGTAACCCACGTCCGTCAGCACAGACCCTCCCCTAGCCCCGCTGCACGCAGCCGCGAGGAAACAGTCACCTGAGAGCCAACAGAGCCCCCAACCGGACGTGACCGCTACCCCGGGTTGAGCCCCCCAAGGAAGATGCCTCCGGGGAACCCCCCGACGCCCTAAGCCTGTCCCTACCCCCTCACCAATCACAACAGTGAAGGCGGGACCAAACTATGACCCCCCACCCCCACTAGGTGATGGAGCTGATAAAAGGGGCCCAGAGCAATTGATCTAATGTCGTGGCAGAGGCTGTGTCAAGACTAATGTAATCTAATAGATAATTTCTATATTGGTTAGAATTAAGATTATTTTTATTTTTCCAGTTCATGAGGACTGTTTTCTTGGCTATGCATAGGGCAGTGAAGATCATATGGGCTATATTCTTTTCTGAAGTGACATTATCTAAGCTGCCCAGTAGACACACTAAGGGGGAAGTTGGAATGTTACATTTCAGACACTTTGATAAGTCTTCACATATCTCGCGCCAAAACTTTTGCACTGGTGGACAGAACCAAAGAGCGTGGATGTAATTGTCTGGTGTATTGCCTTGACAGTGTGAGCAGTTGTTGGAAGATGTAAAGCCCATCTTGAACATCCGATGACCTGTATAGTGCACTCTATGAAGTATTTTGTATTGTATTAATTGCAGACTGGGATTTTTAATTAATTTGAAAGTTTTTAAGCAAATCTGAGACCAGAAGTTTTGGTCTAGGTTGACTGATAAATCTGCTTCCCACTTTGCAGTAGGAAGGGATATTGATTCATCTAATTTAGAAAGTGTTCTGTATATTTTAGATAATAATTTGGGGGATTTAAGAGTAAAAAAATGTGCCGCACTTAGTGGTGTTTGTAATTCAACTTGACTGAGGTTAAATTTCTTTTTTACTATGGATTTAATTTGTTGATATTCTAAAAACCTTGTCTTGTTGATCCCATATTGTTCAACTAGTCTGTCAAATGGAATAAATTCTGTTCCCTCTAATATTTAATTAATTCCTTTACAACTCCATTCTGGGAAATTAATCATATTATTGTTTTGTAATATGTCAGGGTTATTCCAGATAGGTGTACGTTTGCATGGGATTAATGAAGACTCCGTTACTTTTAGAAACTCCCACCATGCTGTTAGAGAAAAGCTGATGTTGATACTTTTAAAGCATTCATCAAATAACTAACATGGCCTTGATTGTTACTCCAGAGACTTATCTGCGATGTAGCTTTATAGCATTTTCATTAGCAATCGTATGATTTGTGTTACAATGACCTTTGTGGACGGGCCCGGACCCCCAGGCCTCGTCCGTGACGCCGACGGTGAGCGCAACGTTTTTGTTTTCTTGCGCTTAAAATAACCTGATCAGCGTTCTGTGGACGGTTTGTTTACATTTCTCACATCTGTGATTGTTCACCCGGGTTGGACACGAGCAGAGAGGGCTTTCAAGATGAAAAAGCCAACGTGAAACTTTAACGGACGACAATTGCAAGTTTTTCAATCAAATCTCCGTCACACCCTTCCTTGACCTCATCACGTTATCCACCTTAGTCAAGGAACAGTGGTTCGGGAAAATATGCATTTGTTTTTTGGACCAGTTTAAAACGTATCTCAACTAGTGATGTGCGGATCAATACTGAAATATCGATTCCTCCGATACCCGTCATTGTGTCCGGCCCCTTGGCGTGCACACTCACAACAATGGCTGAGCGTAAACAGAGTCATGTGCAGACGTATTTTACCTCCACGAACAGCTGAGACGTGGTTTGCCATACATGTGGCAAGAATGTGAGGTGTTGTGGTAACACCGCTGACCTGGTCAAACACCTCAGAGTGAATCACATCACAGAATATGACGAGCGTATGTTGAGGCGAACTGAAGAGGAGGAGAGGGAGAGGTGCTGCCAGGGCGAGACAGACGTCTCTCACAGAGTCCTTTAATGCTGCAGGCAGGCAACAAATAGCCACAACTTCAGGTTTTTCATTTCTATATGATAATTCTGCATCATTAAGTGATAAGAACAAGTAATCTGATGTCCTGTGATCATTACGACGCTATAATTTGAGATAAAATAAAAGATAGAGTAAAAAAATAAGTTTTTGTTCAGAGTATCGGTATCAGATCAGTATCGTCGATACCACCCTGAATTTTACTTGGTATCGGATCGGAAAGGAAATCAGTGGAAATCAAATCCTGCTTCTACAGGTGTCCAGTTCATTCACTCTGACCCCTCCAGATAAGCGTTGCCAGTTCTCACTGTGCTGTAGATCACATTTTCTTGTGTTTGGGGTTATAACGGTTACTTTTGAGGTCTGTGTTATAAAGCAAGTTAATCCTGAATTTAACTGGAGAAGACAAATTCCCACTGCGTGGTGTAGTGCACAGCCAGGCACTCTTTACATTAGTTCGTTTGACAAAACCAAAAAGCCGAAAGTATTTACTTGGAGTTTGGTTTGATGAAATAAGTGCCAGAATCAGTGAATACAAATGATTCCAATGACATGAAAACTGGTGGAAGGACAAATCCCTCAAGAAAAGCACGACTAGCACATTAAGTTTGTTTGTAATCATCATCATCTCTAACACCATGCGCACAACAGTGATTTTGTTACAGAACACTAAGATAGTAAAATCTGGGAAATGATGATATTTCTTTCCAAAACTTCCTGTCTGGAAGACATTAAAGCTGCTGTGCCACCTGCAGCTTCTTTCAATCTATGTTATGTGAATATATCTTTTTTTTGGGTTTGAACATCCATTCAAACTCACTCTCTGCCTAGCAAGTCTCATTCCCTCATTTCCTTGGGGTCCAGCTTCACATACGTGGCACTGAGCCTTTTCCTTTGTCACCTCTTTCTGCTACATGCCTAGCCTCCCAGTTTCTTGGTCTATTTTCTTCATTTCGCTAACTACACTTCTTTTTCTTTGTAAATCTCTTCCTTCAAATACTTTCAAAATCACTTTTCTTTTTTCCCTTTCTTCTGTGCAGAGAAGACGTCAAACCCCTTCTTGGCAGTTTATCTCAATAAAGCTGTACTATCCCAGCCATCTGGTAAGTCTTCCCTACTACCCAGAGCCTGTTTATACTCCTGCATGTCTCTGCCTTCACTCACTTCCTCTTCTTGATGTCCAAACTCATCCTTCAAACTACCATTTGATGCTGCATAGCTGCATTCTCCCTGACACCTCCTTGTCTCCTGTCTTTTTGATTTCACCTTCTGCATAATATTTAGTTGCCCTGTGTGCAGCTTCCTCCACTTTCATATATTTCTACAAGTTCCTCCCTGTTCTTGAAGTATGTGTGCACCACGGCCATTTCCACTTGGAAAATCTGCCCCACATCTGTCTTTCTAGATTTCTCTCCTAAACACCACACCTACCCAACACCTCATAACCTCTGTTCCCTTCACCTAAATGTCCATTGAAGTCTGTGTCAATCACCACTGTAGTATGTGGTCTCTTGCACACAAAATGTGTCTACCCTCCACCTCCATAATATGAGTCCGCCAGCCCTCCCATTGCCAGTCAGAGTCCATAACAAGTCAAAAACATAAACAGCTCGAACGTATTATTTATTTAAAGAGAGAGAGAGAGAGAGAGAGAGAGAGAGAGAGAGAGAGAGAGAGAGAGAGAGAGAGAGAGAGAGAGCTCAGTTGTCCTTGCTCTAGCATCAAGAGTCAGTGACTGGCTGTTCACTGCAGGCTCAGCAGTCCAATGGCCGATCAGCAACAAAACAAATAAAAAAATAAGACACGTTCTTGATTATGACAACAAACCACATCCAAAAAAATATGACAGCAACACTTTAAGTTTTGTGTGCATTCATCATGTGCAACTCTGCAGAAAGTCTCATGTCAAGGATGTGTGGACAGGGGGGCTATTAAAAAGTTCCAGTATACAGAATAGAAAACCATCAAATGAATGAAATAAAATCTGTTGTCACAGTGGTTTTTGAAGGAACAATTACTTCACAGATGGACAGCCTCATTATATTTTAGTTAAACCTGATGATACACACTTCACATCACCCTAGTTACATGTTTTTATTTGCCATGTGTATGTTATCCAAGGGAGGGAAAAAATGAAAAAGAAAACTTTTGATGTGTCCAGACATTTCTTCACATCAGCTGCCAGCAACCAGTTTCAGCATGTACAACTGTTGCAGTAAGTGTGCTCATGCAGACCAACTATGCTGGTCCACTGTTCTTAATGGTGCTGCATGTTGAGAAAGAAGTGAAACAAATGTTTTGTTTAACAAGTCCACTAGTGTTAGAATAACTTGGCATTTCCAATCTGTTTCTGCTGTAGTTCAATGAAAGGTTTCAGTTACTTAAGTTTGAGAAAAACCAAAAAAAACGTTGGTCAGCTTCCCTCAGGGTCACTCCACGGTTGATGACATGGTCCACTATTGTAGCTCTGATGTCATCAGCAATTCTATTTCTTACTCTTCTTACCCGTCCTCTCCCCCCTCCTCCTCCTCCTCTTGCTCCTCCTTGTCCTTGTCGTCCTCTTCATCCTACTTCTTCACCTCCACGTCCTCTTCCTCGGCCTCCTCTCACTCTTCCTGCTCCCTCCATTGTACTCCACACACAGAGCTTACCTGTATCATAGTGCTTAGGCTGATTGCAAAGTGAACTAATTATCTAAAAAAGCTTTCACATGTGGCAGTGTGCCAGACAGTTGACAAAATAGTGTAAATAATGGCCATAAATGTGTATAGTTTTGCTAGGAGTGCGTTGATCATTTGGAAATTGAGTGCAAAGCAGTGAGTTGTGTTTACAGTTCTGCAAAAAGAGTGCTGTGCAGTGGATTGTAGCTACAGGTTTGCAAAGTGTGTGTTACAAAATGGCAAACTGAGTGCAAAGCAGTGTTTGTGCTTTTAGTTTTGCACACTCAGTGAGTGGTTTTGCTATAAGTATCAATAGTTTTAGGAATTGTGCTGTAAGAATCACAGTTAGGGTTTAAGCATTCAGAAAAACCTGTAATAAACGCACACGCATGCGTCTTCAGCATTACTGGGTTTCTGCAGCTCCTGGTTTCCTGTTTAATACATTCACACAAGCAATCAAACGCTATGAATCGTTCCACAATGTTTGCAGTCACTTTTCTTATCCCTCCTGACTCAAGAGCATAAAGCGATCTACGTTAGCTCTGGGAATTCTGACGGTCGTTCAGTAAATCTTTGTTTAATCTCTTTATTTGCTTTTTGGAGAAGTGAAGGTACAAAAACCTCGTCAATCAAATTTGCTTCGGTGGACAGAAAACAGCCGTTGTAGACTGTTTGGGGTTACCTTTTATAAGTATTGAATTTTCAAAAGTGAAGTCAGTTCTTCTGACCAGGTTCAGACCAGGATGAACACAAGTATGATACTGGACCCACTAGAGAACTGGTCCCAGTTGTGGGTTCACCTCCTCCTGCTGAACTCATAGGACAGACTCTAATGTAGCATCACGTTCATCGGTCACTCCTGACCTCCTGTGAAGCATGACGGATGTGTAATTAATGACTTCATTATTTGGGGCATTATTGCTCTAAAAATCATATTAATAGTATTATTATTATTGTGATTTAGGCTGCACTGATAACGCAGAGGTCTCTTCTTCCTCTGGGCTGTTTAAAGGGCCAGTTTGTCCAAAGCTGTGTATATACCAGCTGCTGTCAGGCTTCAGATGTCTGCATTAGTCCACAGTCCACTGTTTGTAAGCCATTGCTTTACTGCAAAAGTTCCCATCTACTGTAAAGAAATGGAGATAAGCAGGCACATAATATGAAAAGGCATGCTGTAGCTGACTTTGTCTTTTCTGATCCATCGGTTTGTGTGGCTCTTTCCACAGGAGGGACCTAACCCACACTTTATTTACTTATATGATAAGTTTAGTGGAGTGTAGTGCAAAATACACAGTGTTTACTTTTAATTTAACAACATGAAGCTGCATCAAGTTTCCATGGTGACTGCTCAAGAAATTCTGCATTCATAAATAAACATCAGACTGTCAAAAGAGCTCATCTGTGCGAGACCACCGAGCTGAGAGCATTTTCAGGTCCAGATCCCCCGTACGCCATCGTTGGAGAACAGTTGACGTTTTTCTTCCTGACTTTGATTTGAACACGTTTAAATGGAAAAGAGTCAAGGAATCTATAAGCCTATCAGGGTATGTGACGCTTTTGCTTTTACTGCATTTCAGTAATTTGAAGAATTTGATGTCGTTTTAAAAGTTGACAAACTGAGAATCATTTTAAGTAACAATGACTAAATTGCTATTTCTTTGACAGGTGTTGTTCAACACACCGATTTATGAAACAGCTGTAAAGATCTGCTGGTATCTTCCGGGCTACAAGGCTCAGGTTAGACCCAGATTCATGCAAACCAAAGCTGACAGAAAATATCAGGTCATTTCTGAGGACCTGAGAGTGGTGGTGATTAAATGTCTCCTTTACTTTTAGGTTGCGATAATGACGGAGTTTCTCAGACTTCAGCAGGAAGATCTAATTCCACCGAACCTCACTGCTGAAGATCTGAGAGATCTTTTGGTGGAGAAGAGCAGGGAGACGCTCAGAGAGCAGTGAGTTACTGTCACACCTGAAAGTCTGTTTGTGATGACGTGTAAGTGCTGAGAGAAAACCTCTGCTTTGCTTTCTTTTGAAGGCTGTGGGAGTTTGAGTTAGAGGATTTTGACGAAGAGGAAGCCAAACCTCTTCTAAGGCTGGTAAGACGAGAAAACCCACAAGACTTTTTTTTCATTACGTGCACATAACCTTTACACATAAGCGCACTGTAAATGTGTTTTCTGTTTCAGGTGTGGGCGGTGAACGTCAGCAATAAAATGAGGGACGTTGAATTTGAAGCCAGGTTGCTTCTTCAGTTCCCAGAGGCCGTACCTCCTAAATTTCAGTGAGTCACATGTAACATACAGTTATTAACCCTGTAAGACCCAACCCATCAAAAAACAGCCAGAAAATTCGGATTCTTTGGAACTGAGATGTTTATCAACCCTTTAAACAAAAGCCACACATGAGTTCTTTGCTATGTCATGTTGTGTATGATTTACTTTTATTGTGTATTTATTTTTTGTATCACATTTGATACATTGGGTGTTTTTGGCAACTTTTTGTTAACGACAATGTTAACTTTAGACTAAAAAAGAGTTTTGTCCACAACATTTAGAAATTATAGCAAGTATTGATCATGTTGATGAGATCGAGGTCTCAGAAACTCATGTATGCTACAAAGGTGGTTACAGGGTTAACAGTCCAGCTACAGTGTTTCAATATTTAAATGATGCTTTGAATATGTTTAACAGATAACTCTTATCATGTTTTTCTACAGAGCACCTAAACTCCTCAGCGCGGTGAAGGATTACGTTGAAATCCTGAAAAAGAAGCAGCAGGAACAGCCTAACAGCAAACTGCTCACCGCGCAGGAGGTAGTGGTCGAGGTAGTTCCCCGCGTTCTCCAGGGCTTCTGGGAGCTTCCTCCTCGTCCCCTCCTAAACATGGCCTCCCAGAGTCTAAGTATCCTCTCCACCAGTGTCACCAAGGCCACTTTAGATCGTGTCTCCAAGAGCCTCACGGCGATGGAAACACAGGCCATCTTCACCCGCTCTATCCGAGACGATCTGGTTGACAGCATCCTGACGGAGATTAGACAGAAATTTCCTGAAGAAATTCTGTCTATCCAAGTTGCAAACTTTGCACCCCTGTTGCTGAAGACCATTGCTGATGTAGCAAGGATCCGGATATGTGAAATCTTTGAGCCCCCTTCAAGTCCTGATGTGAAGAGCACAAATGGTGAGCGCTCCTCTGACGGCCTTTCAGTGGCAAATGTTCCACCAGCCGAAGAAGCTCTGTCAGAAAGTGTTGCAGAGCCCGACGTTCCCTGTGAGGAACTTCTTTCTGAAAGGGCATCCAGTCTGAGTACTCGAGACCTTACGATCGAAGGAGCTCTGTCAGAAAGTGTTGCAGAGCCCGACGCTCCCTGTGAGGAACTTCTTTCTGAAAGGGCATCCAGTCTGAGTACTCGAGACCTTACGATCGAAGGAGCTCTGTCAGAAAGTGTTGCAGAGCCCGACGCTCCCTGTGAGGAACCCTATGGCGAGTCCAAATCCTGTGTTGAAGGTGAAGATCATATGATCAACGGATCTTGTTCTGAAATTGGGCCGGTTCCTGATGTTCCCTTTGAGGAACCTTTTCCAGAACCTGAAGCCAGCATGAAGTCCGAAGACCGTCAGAGCAAGAAGAAGAAAAAGGGCTTCTTCAAAAGACTGAGAAGTCTGTTCTGCTGCTGTTGCAGACCAAAAGTCACCGACTGACACTGAAGCTGTGACCCAGTGTTGGTGTTGCAGTAACTCTAAATATGTAAATATGTTCCTTAATGATTGTTCTTCATGTTTTTGGGGGTTTCTTTAGTTTTCAGTGGGCTGGGTGTTTTTTCTCCTCCGTGTTCTTTACTTGATTCTTGTTCATAGTTCCTGATTTGTTTTCCTAGTTCTTGTTTCTTAGTTTGTAGTTTCTTGAGTCCACCTGAGTTTCCAGCAATAAAAGCTGCCGATTCAAGTTTCATTCCACGTAAGAGTCCTGTGTTTGGGTCCTACTACCTGCCTGTCACAGCACACCATGACAGAAACTTTATAAACTCATTCATATTTCTACACGAGTCTCCAGCTATGTTAAAGATTTTTTTTCTTTCAAACATTTGTAAGAATCTCTTATGGTTCTCAAAATACTTCCACAAGTCCAGTAAGTGTAGTGCAGTAACATATTGATGGTATTATTTTTAATAATTATTTATTATTTTTAATGCACTTTGAACTGAAACTGGTATATAAAATGTACTTCCTGTAGAAAATGCAGTGTGAATGCTAATAGCTGAATAGCTTGAGTTGAATTTTTATAATTGCTGAAATCTTTGGTGAAAAACATGTTACAGTTTTTGCCCGTTGCTTGAACACATTTTGCAAAACGTCGCTCATTGTGCCAAAACTCTAAACACAAGTAAACATGACACATCAAAATATACCATTCACATCTGTGCCAAACTGAAACTCTGCTGTCAAAACCTAACATTCCTCTGTCAAAATGTAACTCTGTTGACAAAATGACACATACTTGCATCACATGCAGATCAGATCAGGGGGACACACTAGTCTACTTCATATAAAACACTGCAGTCTTTCATTGTCATTGTTTATTCTGAAGGCACATTTTCAGAAGACACAAACAACCAAAAAAAGCAAATAGGCCTACTCAATATTGTCCACTGCAGCACCATCAATTCAGATAAAGCAAAACACAAACATAATACAGTAATAGAAAAAACACTATACTGTACACACAAAAAATCATGACAATTGTGCATACGTGGGCTCATGGATCCCGCCGTCTGTTGGGGTCTGGCCACAGGACCTCATCGACATCGCAAGCAGTGTCTTCTCCCGCTGGGCACCGGGGAAAATATCCTCTTGCATGTCGAAACCATCCATGGATTGCTGTCACCTGAATGTAAATAGAAATACAGTGGGGCAAAAAAGTATTTAGTCAGCCACCGATTGTGCAAGTTCCCCCACCTAAAATGATGACAGAGGTCAGTAATTTGCACCAGAGGTACACTTCAACTGTGAGAGACAGAATGTGAAAAAAAAATCCATGAATCCACATGGTAGGATTTGTAAAGAATTTATTCGTAAATCAGGGTGGAAAATAAGTATTTGGTCAATAACAAAAATACAACTCAATACTTTGTAACATAACCTTTGTTGGCAATAACAGAGGTCAAACGTTTACTATAGGTCTTTACCAGGTTTGCACACACAGTAGCTGGTATTTTGGCCCATTCCTCCATGCAGATCTTCTCGAGAGCAGTGATGTTTTGGGGCTATCGCCGAGCAACACGGACTTTCAACTCCCGCCACAGATTTTCTATGGGGTTGAGGTCTGGAGACTGGCTAGGCCACTCCAGGACTTTCAAATGCTTCTTACAGAGCCACTCCTTTGTTGCCCGGGCGGTGTGTTTTGGATCATTGTCATGTTGGAAGACCCAGCCTCGTTTCATCTTCAAAGTTCTCACTGATGGAAGGAGGTTTTGGCTCAAAATCTGACGATACATGGCCCCATTCATTCTGTCCTTAACACGGATCAGTCGTCCTGTCCCCTTGGCAGAAAAACAGCCCCATAGCATGATGTTTCTACCCCCATGCTTCACAGTAGGTATGGTGTTCTTGGGATGAGACTCAGTATTCTTCGTCCTCCAAACACGACGAGTTGAGTTTATATGAAAAAGTTCTACTTTGGTTTCATCTGACCACATGACATTCTCCCAATCCTCTGCTGTATCATCCATGTGCTCTCTGGCAAACTTCAGACGGGCCTGGACATGCACTGGCTTCAGCAGTGGAACACGTCTGGCACTGCGGGATTTGATTCCCTGCCGTTGTAGTGTGTTACTGATGGTGACCTTTGTTACTTTGGTCCCAGCTCTCTGCAGGTCATTCACCAGGTCCCCCCGTGTGGTTCTGGGATCTTTGCTCACCGTTCTCATGATCATTTTGACCCCACGGGATGAGATCTTGCGTGGAGCCCCAGATCGAGGGAGATTATCAGTGGTCTTGTATGTCTTCCATTTTCTGATGATTGCTCCCACAGTTGATTTTTTCCACACCAAGCTGCTTGCCTATTGTAGATTCACTCTTCCCAGTCTGGTGCAGGTCTACAATACTTTTCCTGGTGTCCTTCGAAAGCTCTTTGGTCTTGGCCATGGCGGAGTTTGGAGTCTAACTGTTTGAGGCTGTGGACAGGTGTCTTTTATACAGATGATGAGTTCAAACAGGTGCCATTCATACAGGTAACGAGTGGGGGACAGAAAAGCGTCTTACAGAAGACGTTACAGGTCTGTGAGAGCCAGAGATTTTCCATGTTTGAGGTGACCAAATACTTATTTTCCACCCTGATTTACGAATAAATTATTTACAAATACCACCATGTGAATTCATGGATTTTTTTTCACATTCTGTCTCTCACAGTTGAAGTGTACCTCTGGTGCAAATTACTGACCTCTGTCATCATTTTAAGTGGGGGAACTTGCACAATCGGTGGCTGACTAAATACTTTTTTGCCCCACTGTATATGTGGTGGCCCCTAGAGACAAAACACGTACAAACTCCAAAGCACATTTCTAGCTTGAACTGAACTTCCAAAACAGAGCTACCTAGAACAGCGGTCCCCAACCCCCGGGCCTCGGACTGGTACCGGTCCGTGAGTCGTTTGGTACCGGGCCGCGAGAGTTGAGGCTCAGGTGTGAAATGTCTGGTTTTCAGGGTTTTTATCGCTTTTCAGCGTTATTTTGTTATCGTTTTTATCATTAACTCGGTTTTCCTGGGTCTTTTCACGTGTGTTATGAATAAATCTTCTTTTTCGGTACCGGTACTAGTTTTATTTTGTTGTATTTATCCGCGACACCTTAAAGGCCGGTCCGTGAAAATATTGTCGGGCATAAACCGGTCGGTGGTGCAAAAAAGGTTGGAGACCGCTGACCTAGATCACGTAAATGACACAATTGAAAGCATGAAAGCATATGTGTATTGTTTGTGTATTTATGCACAAGCATTCATATATATTCAAATCATTAAAAAACAAAAGTTCATTTGCCTGTTACTACCACACACCAAATCTGGTCGTTGGTACTTGGTGAACTGAGAGACACAACAGCAGAGGTCACTATTAATGCTATAAAAGAGGCCTTTGCAAGACATGCAGTTGCCGAGACTGTGGTATCGGACAACAGGCCGCAAGTTTCATCAGAACAGTTCAAGCACTTTGCTAAAGAGTACCAGTTCACACATGAAACGAGCAGCCCCAGGTACCCCCAAGCCAACGGGGAGGCAGAACGCGCTGATCGTACCATTAAAGACTTGAAAGGACTGTGACTACAGCAGAGCACTGCTAGCGTGCAGGGCCACCCCACTGGAACATGGGCTCTCACCGGCACAGTTGCTCATGGGGAGACACCTGCGTACCTCTCTGCCACAAGCTGCTGCGAAGCTGGTGGCAAAGTGGCCCGACCTACAGGCTTTTCGCGAGAAGGATGAGGAGGGGAGGCGTGAGCAGGCAAAACACTACAACCGCAGACATAGAGTCAGGACAGAAGGTGTGGATTACTACTGAAGGAACCACTGGAGCAGTAGTTGGACCTGCCAGTGCTCCCAGATCTTATGTGGTAGAGACAGACAGGTTTTCTAAGGAGAAATAGGAGCCACCTCACACCAACAGGGACTGTTACCAGATCTGGTCGAGCGGTGAGACCTCGTGTAAGATTGGATGTGTAATTCTCTGAAGTTATCCATTCAGGCCCTATTCAAAGCTGGCTTAGGCTGTTAGAGATGTTTACAATTATGTGTTTCGTTTAAATGTAAGTGAACAAGTGAGAGATGTGTATCATTTTAACGTTTGATAATGCTCTGCATTCCTGTTCTTGTGAGCTGAGTGAGTCATTGTGAAGTATGTCTTTAGCTAAAAGGAGGTGTAGCGGGAGACTACTGTACCCATAAGGCTGTGTGTGTGTATGTGTGTGTGGGGGGGGTATGATCTAAATTATAATATTGCTGACTGTCTGAGGCAAAATTTCCCCAAATCGAATCGAATCGAATCATGGATTGAATCGATTCGGGCAAGGGCGTCGATTTGGCATGGACGGAGGGGACATGTCCCCACCAATATCCAGCGATTATTGAATTGTCCTCACCAATAATTTGATCTCTTCGAGTAAAGAAAAGCAAACCTGATAGAAAGAAGAAAAAAAAATCTGTCAACGTCTCATTCACCCAGCGGTGCCGAAAGAGTTAAATTACGTCCTGTACTGGAGTCCTACCTCATGTGACAAATATGGCCAATGTGATTGGCTGAACCTTTCAGGGAGCTCTGTTGAGTTTTAGCAGCGGCAAGCCTGCGCTCCCAGGAGGAGAGGAGGACGGCAGCAAAGAGGAAGAACCTGGATATAAGAAAGTATTTTTCAGAGAAACCTGTAAGTCACTTAAAGCCAAGTTCACTCATAATGTCACGGTCTGGCTGGCAGACCGTGGGGGTGTAGGGAAGGAGGACACAGGCGCGGTGCTCTATGTACAAGCAGTGCGTTTATTTACAGCGATGGACAGACATGACAATAAATCCCGTGCTCTCCCGACTCCCGTGACGTGTCCTCTTCCCAGTGCTAGTGCTCCTGTCTCCGCTTCTCCGTGATGAGCACCCCGTGCTCGCTGTCCTCTCGTCTCCCCGTAACTCCTGGGGACATAAGAGAGAGGAAGCCGTCAGACACACAATAATGCAGCAGACTCAAACTAGGAACTGGTCGAGAGACTGACGTGAAGCCACGCAATGATCCAGCGTCGGAGAGAGCTCCACCACACTCTCAAATAGCTCCTCCGACAGGCCTGATCAGCTGCAGGTGTGGCCAATCACCTGCCAGGGCCACACACACACACACACACACACACACACACACACACACACACACACACACACACACACACGTCTACAAGCAGGGAGAACGAGGGACAGCAATACAAAATACATACATTATAATATTAGTCCATAACTGCTCAGGGTCCTGGGTCTGACACATAAAATGTGTCCGTCACAATAACGTTGCAGGCTATGCTAGGCTTTGGCCCACATCAGTCTAAAACTGTATGTAACCATGAATAACGTGTTTTGGAAACTAACAGCACAACATGCAGCACTGTTAGTTCTCTCAGTCTCAGAGCAGCGTTTCTAATTCTAATCTAAGTGAAGCTGTCAGAGAAAACAGCAGCCTCGAGCAGCCAGGATATTAGTTTACAGAGGCTGTTAGAATTATATGCCTAACGTTAAAATGTTGGTGACACAAGAATTTCATCTTAATGGCACTGACGTATTCATAGGTCATAGTTATGATTTTGCAAATATTCCACCTTGTAGTGCAGTTTGCACAACTTGTTTTAAAAATGCACTCAGCCTACAAACATTACTGATCAGTCAAGATCTGCACAAAGTGACAGACACACTGAAGCAGCTCCACATTTTATTCTTATTGTCATGTTTGTCCTATTTGTCAGGTGACAGAAGAAGCAACACAAAGCTCAGAGAGCAATGGTGACACAAGATCACAGGTGGAATTGGATGATGACGCAGAATGAGAAGAGCGAAAGTGGATTGCTAAATGAAACGGATGAACCAGAACTGGTTTGTAAAAATGCTGCAGCTTCAGTGGTGTGGAACTGGTTTAGCTTTTGTCCGTCAGATACACAACAAAGCACTATTTTTGGTAGAGCATGCTAGCGGGCCGTCGTTATTACCGTGTTGTTTGGAAAATACGGCGCACTTAAAATCAATCCTTTGATTTTTCTGAAAGTCGACAGAGCCCCTTATAACCCCGTGTGCCTTATGTATGAACTCTGGTTGTGTTTACTGACCTCGAAACGATTTTATGTGCTCGAAAATCTGTCAGATGTTTCAGTACGACTTTGCTAAGCTACCACCGCTTGATGGATTGTCGGAGCGTTACGGCTGTCGTAGGCAGGAGCCTCGCGGAGTGAGCCATGTCTCCGTGACGACCAGGACACAGCAGTCACGGACGATTGGCTGTGCGGCGAGAAGTAGGTTCAGTTCGTCTATTTTGTTGACGACCGACCGTGCGCTGGTCAGAAAGATGCTCGGGAGCGGTGGTTTGAAAGGCTGCTTCTTTAGCCTGGCCAGCAGGCCCGACAGGCATCCCCGCTTTTGTTTGCGTTCCTTCCGCCGCCTGCGTTTCTTGGCAGAGCCGATAACAATCCACGGAGCACCCGATGTTCTCGCTATCTCCGGGGGGATGTTGTGCACCCTCTGATAATCACTGGTAATGGGGATCTGGCTGTTATATCCAATCTTGCATAATTCCAGATGGTTGTAGGAAAATTTGGCTTCACAATAAGGAAAACAAAAGAAGAAGAAAAAGTGGAGAAACAAAAAAGAAAGGCACCCAAGTGGAGAGCATAGAGCCGCTGCGTCTGTGCGCGCCGCCATCTAGTATACTTCTTCTAGTACACAGCCTGGAGGTGTGTTTGGGGTCATTGTCCTGTTGAAAACTGGTCCCTAAATGCAATTTCTCAACGAGAAGTTTGGGCTCGGGTGAGTCTGCGTGCTGAAGATATCTACCTATTTGGAACCATGGTAACAGGGTTCTGGCTGATTGGAGCTGGCTTGAGAAAGCGGAACCGGCTGTTCAAACCCCCACAAGGCTGCCCGCTGGGATTGGAACGATGGGAGAGGCGTGAGTTTCTCAAAATGGGCTCATTGAGTCAGCACGGATAAGATCTTGGAGAGACTACGGCTGCTGTGGATACTCAGAATAAGATCTCTGACTGCAGACTGGATACATCTCGGAAAGGCTCGCTCAGAATAACATCTCTGGGCACAAATTGGATGACATCTCGGGGAGGCACACTGCCGTGAGTTCTCAGAATCGAATCCCCCCTGCCCTCCCGCTCAAGAACCAGGAAACGGGCAGGGAAAATCATCACAGACCCCTCACACCCTGCACACAGACTTTTTGATCTGCTGCCCTCTGGCAGACGGTACAGAAGCCTGCAGACCAGGACCACCCGACACAGGAACAGTTTCTTTCCCCTCGCCATCTCCCTTCTTAACAGTTGACCTGTCACACTGCTCCCACTGCCAGACTGCAGCTGCACCTTATGTACATTTGTAGTATTCATTCCACCTCATTCATTTCTGTATTTTATGTATATACGTTTAGATTCGTTATTTATAGTTGCTGTTGTGGATAAGGCGTAGCTTTGGGTCACGTGGTGTCGGTAATAGTGATTGCTATATCATCTGTTCACGTCCTGAGGGAATTTTTGTGAATGAGTGGGTGATGGGGGAAGTCGACTTTTGCTGACCGCTCAAGCTTGGAATGTTTTGATCACTGTTTTTCTACCGATTTTAAGGATTTGATAACAAATAAAGGAGTTTTAACCTGGAACTTTGACTTACGTTTTAAACAGCGGGCGCGTCAACATTATTCGCCTATTCAGCTGCTCGGCGACTCAAAGGCTTGACAGTCGCCAATAGTTGCTTTACACAGCTTTGTGTATGTGTGTATATAGACACGTGTGTGTGTGTGTGTGTGTGTGTGTGTGTGTGTGTGTGTGTGTGTGTGTGTGTGTGTGTGTGTGTGTGTGTGTGTGCCCTCACAGAAGGAAGGTCACAGCAGGAGCTTTTCTCGAACGCATTTCCAATCAGTTTTTTACAAGAAGTGTGGCTCATACAACGGTATAAATGTATTCTTTGCGATACTTTATAAATATGAAACTCTAAAGATTTTGAGTTCATGCACATTGTGAAACAAGAATCTAAATATTTGTGTCACAATGATTTCTATAAAAGCATTTTGTTTATGGGGATAATGTGACAAATCTTTTGTGACCCTATTAATGATCAGTGGTAACTGAAGAGGAACCCTGGCTCGGGACATTTTCATGACAAGTGTCAGCGCAGACATCTACTAACGAGAGAACATGTTTTATCATCATAAACACGGTGATGTGAAGCATCGTTAAAGTGTCACTTCCGTAATGTTGACTCATGTTTTTAATAATGACTTTAAAACACTAAACACTCATTTCTGTGGTTTATTTTAAGTTTACAGAATATAACATGTGGTAAGACGACGAGTTTTACTTCTCACTGTCCGTGTTATGTGTATCTATTTATCATGTATGCTACTTTGCTCTGTGGACTGTAAAATGTTTCATTGTGTTCATGAAATAAACCAGACTTTCACTGTCTGCATCTTTTACTGTTTTCTGCTTTTGTTCACTCCAAGTTTGACAAACCTACAGATATCCAGAGTTAACTCACTAACAATGTGGAGCAGTCTCAGTGTATTTAGCTGCTTTTTCCCTGAACACAACCAACTGAGAGAAACGCCTGTAGGCCTCACTTTGGTCATTTTGAACGCTGAAGGAGATTTGTTCCATAGACACCTTATACTAGTGTTTCCTGCACTACTATGTTCTATTTAAATCCAGATGACTTTTATAGTTTGCAGTGAAATTTGTTAAACCGTTGCTTAATGGGACAGAAGTACAAGTCACTCTTTACTAACACATTTATAGATGAGTTTATTGCTGAACGACACAGCTAGCAGTCTCACACACTCTTTAGGTTTTTCAAGTTTTGTGTGTAACGGTTTAGTCTATCAAACCTTACCCTTTTCTCCCCAGTATCACAACAGTGTGACTCCCAAAGTACAGATCAGTAAACAACCAATGATTCTAAATCCAGAACAGAAAGATACAGTTGGAAGATGAATGATTGCGTTTTTATGATGTGTAGTAAAACGACCCCCTCTTCTTCTTCTCTGTGTTGTTGTTGTTCTTGACTACAGAGAATTGTTTTTACTAAAATGAAACATTTTCAGATGAAATTGTTTCATTTTATTTCACTGTAACACCCCCTCAATGCCATTTTTAGGTGATCCCATGTTTTCATATTTATGCTTTTGGCACTGAGGGTATCTGATACGCACGTTGTCACTGTGTTTTGTGCTACCAGCTGTGAGGGCTCTGCTTTTGCTTTGAGCAGTCTGTTTTTATTTTGTCTCGCGAGTGTGTGTTTTTCAAACCAGATCCTCCTCAGTTTGATTTTGTTACCACAAACTTTGTGTGAAGTTCACAACAGAGGTAAAGAGATTTAAACACACCAGTTTAAGGACGCAGCGATTGGACCAGCTGCACAGGGCTGGTGAAGCAGAGAGTGTCGGGGGAGATGTGCAACAGAAGCAGAGGGAACATTTTACTAGATGATAAATGGCACATTTAGGTGATTAAGGATTTGTTGACAAGATTAAAAGACACGTCCGTCAGAGTTCAACAACATTACAGTTTGATTAAATAAAAAGTTTTTAAACTACACAAGGTTCATTTTCTCCTCTGATAGTAAGCATATTAAACATGTCAAGAAAGAAAGAGTATAAAGAAAAATAGTAAATGTGTCTAATTAAACTCTTCCTGTGAACCTTATATCATCCTTTAATATGTTCGGTGTTACAAACTTGAAGAAGCACAGAAAAGATCATCAGACATTAATCTAATCAGTTTTCAGCCTTCATTCATATTGAAAAGTTGAAATCTTCCCTGCTAGACCCAAGTGCAGCGTTTAACACCGTTGGCCAGAACATTTTATTACAGCTATTATTAAATGGAGAGTCCTCTTCACACACTGAGGTTAATTATGAAGCTCCACAGGCTTCTGTGCAAAGACCAGTTCTGTTTACATTATACGTGCTTTAGAAGACATAGCATACATTTTCACTGCTATGCATATGATACCCGCTTTTATTGGTTAAACTGCCGGGATGTCTTAGACACATAATGAGCTTTAATTTTCTGCTTCTAAGTTCAGATAAAACTGAGGTTATTGTAACGGGGCGTAAAAATCTTAGAAACACTGTGGCTAACAAGATCCTTACTCTGGATGGCATCGCCTTAAGCCGCCTGTTGCAGTCATTTGGCACATTATAAGTCAAATTGAAGCACACGATCCCAAAGCACAACATCAACATTTATTTATATACAAAAATGAAAATTCTTTTTACAGAAAAGAATTGTAACTTCACAATATTGCATTAAGATGAGCAGACAGATTTTAATCTCAGCATCGTGCACACAGATTTTTCAGGACACTGGAAGAGTTCCTGCCGTGGATTTAGATGTTAGTGTTGTGTGGATGATCCCATTCTGTCATCTTTGTGTTACTGACACTGATGCTTTTACACTTTAGGACCCTCGAGACCTCTGCTGCTCAGCCGTCCTGATCGCTGCCTCCACTTTAACCAGAGGCTGTAACCTCTGATCATTTCACCTGCACCGACAGTAAAACTCTTCTCCAGAACCAAACGTGCCATAAACCCATCACAGCTTCATCATCAGCTCAGTCTCAGCAACATGCAGACGACCGAGCAGCAGAAACTCTGCAGGGAACGTCTGAAGTCTGTTCTTCAGTTTTCCCAGCTCACTGTTTATTGAACATGAGACAGAAAAATAACTTCACCTTTAATGTGAAACTTTTATCGCCTGTGACATGTTTGCAGGAAGTTTTCATGCTGTGATTTAGTGTCACAGCCATAAATATCACACAAGGTAAAAACTACAAGTCTTCCTCTACCCCCCCAATTTTTGCACATGTCGAGGAGCGTGTCAGGCTACATTTCACTGTGTGTTATACTTATATAACTATGTATGTGGCAAATAAAGAACCTTGAACCTTGAACCTTGAAAGTGAAAGTGTTGATCCTCCGTTCAGAGCAGCAGGAGGAGGAAGGTGGAGCTGAGGCAGGCGAGTGTTAACATGAATATGTTTCTTCTTATGACATAAAATAATTCCACGCTGTTCGTGTCTGTGGGTGAAACGTGAGGCCGGTCGGCTCCTCTGAGCGCTGGTTTCCTGTAAGTAGAGAGGAAGTGAGTTTAGCTGAGAGAGCAGGAGGAGAGTGAGAGCTGTGCTGAGGCAGGTGAGTGTTAACACCGCTCTGACATTACTGTGTCTCTGTGGCGGGAACAACAGGCTCCGTCAGTGGAGGCAAAAATAATCAGACTTTGGTTTTTCAAAGGAAACTACTTTATGTTGGGAGAAGCCGCGCGCTCATTGGATAACGACTTGTCAATCTCAAGTTATTAGCCAATGAGCGCGCAGGTTCACAGTAAGACCCGCCCTTATCACGACGGGTTTTAAAACTAAAATGGCGACAGAAACTCTGTGAGTGGAGTTCAGGCTGACTTTATGAAAGTGCGACGTTTGAGCCACTTCCTGTTCTCAGTGCCGGCGTCCAGATCACCGAGGTTTCTGTTGCTCTGATATCTGATATTGATTATATCGGTAAACAGGCTGTAGGCAGAAACATCAGGTCTGATCTGAAAATCCCTTCAGAAACAAACTTTAAGAGTTTTATGTCCGTGAGGCTGTAAAACTGTAACGTGTCCTGTGATCTATAAACACTCTGTGATGAATAATCTGAAGTCATTTTGAGCCTGACAGTAGTTTCCTGTCACAGAGCTGAAGCTGCAGGCAGTTTTTGGCACCTTTATATTTAATTTATTCCAAAATAAATCAATAAAGGTAGAAAAGAACTCTCAGTGACATTAAAAATCTATTTTTAAAGACAGATGTGACCAAGTGCAACAAATATAAGATGAGATGTTTACAGATATTTGAAGTATTGATCATATGTAGAACACAGAGCAGGTCCAATAACAGAGTCATCCTGCTCACAAACAGCAGTTTGGTTTCATGAGCTCACTTCCTGCAGTGATCCTCAGCTTCTCTCCAAAGGAGCCGTAACATGTGGGCTCCTCACCATGATGATGATCCCAAACACACTGAGTTCCTTCATCCACCTGATCATGTACTTATTAAATAATGTGATGGTTTTGGTGTTTTTTAAAGACTTTGAGCCTCTAAAATAACTGGTTTGGACTTTAGGGCCAAAGCTCCAACATTAGAAAGTCGTCAGTGTGATGCTTCCAGTACAACAGCACCTCTGAGTGTGTGTGTTTACCTCTCAGACTAACTCCACCCTGACATCAGATCTTAATCGATCGCTTAAACTGCACGGTAGGGATATCAGGATCTGTTCTAAAGTGGTTCACCTCATTTTTGGAAGATAGGACGCTTTTAGTTTCAGTGGGAAACTTCCAATCAGACGTGGCTAAGCTTCTATGTGGAGTTCCACAAGGTTCGGTTCTAAGCCCCCTATTATTTTCACTATATATTCTTCCCTTAGGCCGGATCATTAGCGGTTTCAAAAATATTTCCTATCATTTATATGCGGACGACATCCAACTATACATTTCTTTTAAATCCTGGGAATTAGACAAGCTATCCACTCTTATGGACTGTCTTAAGGAAATCAATCTTTGGATGACAAACAATTTTCTGCAGTTGAACGCAGACAAGACCGAGTGCTTAATCCTAGCCCCGGAGAATATCAAGCCACAGATTAGTCAACATCTGGGTGCTTTTTCATCGTCGATAAAAGCCACTGCCCGGAATCTTGGGATAATTTTCGACCAATCTTTGTCCTTTGATGTCCATGTTAAATCCGTGACCCGCTCTTGCTTTTTTCACTTAAGAAATATTGCCAAACTCAGGACTATTGTCTCCACAACCGAACTGGAGATGCTTGTCCACGCCTTTATCTCCTCCCGGCTGGATTATTGTAATGCACTCTTTTCCTGCGTATCTAAGGCCTCATTAAATCGGCTCCAAGCGGTTCAGAATGCTGCAGCAAGGCTTTTGACCCATAGCAATAAATTTTCCCATATCACTCCTATACTAAAATCCCTGCATTGGCTTCCGGTTGAGTATAGATATAAGTTCAAAATCCTCACCTTTACGTTTATGTCTCTACAAGGTGGGGCCCCCATCTATATCTCGGAGCTTCTCCAGCCCTATTCTCCAAAGCGAACTCTTAGATCCACTGATAGCGGTCGTCTATCTATCCCACGGACTCGTCTGAAAACAAAGGGGGATCACGCATTTCAAACCCTGGCTCCTATACTGTGGAATGGTTTACCCCCCCCACTACGCACCATCGATACGATGGCTTCTTTCAAAAAACAGCTTAAAACTCATCTGTTTAGACAGGCATTTGGGAAATGTTAATGCGTAACATGTTGTTTTATTTTATATTTATATTGTACTATTGCTTTTTTTTTTTTTGATATGCTTTTATACTTTCTTTATGTTGCTATATTGTTTGTTTGACATGTTTTCTTGTGAAGCACTTTGTAACAGCGTTTTGTCTTAAAAAAGTGCTATATAAATAAATTTTACTTACTTACTTACTTACTTACTTACATCAAGAAGATGGAGGAAGAGGACGGAGCAGCGTCCAGCTGTGTGTCTGTGAGGAGTGACGGGGTTACACAAACACCTCCACCTTACAGTCATGGACCTGCAGCAACAATGTAAGAACACTACTAACTTTATTAGTCATTTCAACATAACCATGACAGAATCATTGATCTGTGATTGGTTCAAACTGTTTGATCTGAGTTTGATTTTTATTGACTTGTTTTCTTGCTAAGATCTGAACTCTGTAAGTTTAAGTGAAGTCAGTGCAGCAGAATCAGAGAGAAGAGCTGAGAACAAACTGAGTTCATTCAGAGACAGAAAAAACTGGCTGATGATTGGCTGACCTGTCAGCGTTATGAGGCAGACACAATATCACAGAGGGATCAGCTGATCATATGGCTGTCAGAGAGAACTGATCAGTTATTGATGTTTGTGTTTGCAGAGGTCAGAGGTCACAGTCTCCAGTATCCAGCTGTGTGTCTGTGAGGAGTGACTGGTCCAAAGAAATATTTCCTCCACACTTCAGTCATGAACCTGCAGCAACAATGTTCTTCAATCATGGAGCTCAGCTGACCATGTAAGAGAGCTGCTGACTCAGAGTTCAAAGGTTGTTTCTATAAATGTTCTGCCAGTGACATCATAACTTAACCTAACACTGGTCTGTGTATGAAGTATCATTTAGTGGCAGTTGTTAAAGTTGTATAATGATGATGCTAGTTTGGGGTGTATTTTCCTGCTGATGCAAATGCATCTACTTTGCCCTTTGTCTGGTGCTTTGGACAAAGACGTCCAATGAAACTCAGAACAACACAGTTTGCACCACCAGCAGGCAGAGGAAGTGGCTGACATCCAGAAATCCTACCAGTGGCTGAACAAAGCTGGACTGAAAGACAGCACAGAGGCACTAATCATGGCAGCACAGGAACAAGCTCCGAGCACAAGACCCATAGAGCCCGGGGTCTACATGGCTCTTTTTGGGGGGGTTGTGTTGTATTAATAGTGACTTTGTTTCTTTGGACCAAAATCTTTTGTTTTTCAGTTCAGTTGCAACATTGACTAACACTAATGCAGGGGTCGGCAACCTGCGGCTCTTTAGTCCTTACAGTGCGGCTCCTCGTGGTTTGGGAAAATAAATTAGAAGTATTTAGCTGAAGTGTATTTTATTTATGTTCTTTTTTAACTTGTAGTTCTAAATTGGAAGATTATTGTGATATTGAAATATAAAAATAAAATTATATTTTTTATTTTTTCATCGTTCAAATAAGCGTCACACTCGTGGAAGCCGGTGTACCCGCCGAAACGCCGTGCATTTATCGAGACTTTCAGCCCCAGGAAGGCCAATTATGGATCTTCGGATCCACATTATGTCAGCAGCTGTTCTCCACCGTGAACTATGTTAAAAACAAACACCGCTCACGCCTCACAGACGACAGCTTACAGTCCTGTAAAGATGAAAGTGACTTCGTACAGCCCCGACCTGCAGACGCTGTGCGCAGAGGTTCAGGAGCAGAAGTCCCGTTGTAAACATATCACGGCAGACCCGACGATGTTTGCATGAACTCGCTTTTCAGCTTCTCTTTATTGACCACTTTTCACACACGGTTGCTGTACGCACACAGCCGGCTGTAGCTTTGCAGCTCACAGCCCGACACACAACAGCACAGACGTTAAGGCGGCGAGGCGTGATTGCGGGTGCCGCTCAGGTGCGTCCGCCTCCCCTGCAGCGGCGCTGCAGACCACGCCCCGCCACACACATTAACCAGGTAAAATACATATTTAGGCAGAATTTTGCAAATATCTATTTTTCATCTTTCAGCAGCATAGAGCTTTTTTTCCAATTATTTTTAAAAGTCAGGTCAAGGCTCCAAAAGCCCAAAGGAGATATAAGGGTGGCGGCTCACAGCAGTTTTTGTTTGCTACATCATTTTAGTTCAGCTGGGTGTCTTTCCTTTGGTTATATTTCTTTAAGAGTTCAAATGTGTTCATTACATAAATAACATGTAATTTTCTCTGTAGCACTTCATGGATTTCATAAGCAACACACCTTAGTTGTTCACACAAAGCATAAAGGTAAAAAACAGTATATACAGTGTTATCTTCATTCTAGATGTCAAAAAGTATTTGTGGCTCCCAGTGTTTTCTTTTGCGTGGAAACTGGCTCCAAATGGCTCTTTGGGTCCTGAAGGTTGCTGACCCCTGACCTAATGGTATATTTTTTTTAGCTGGATCGTTCTATAAAAACATGAATCAAATCTGAGAAAAGTTTCCACCTGACCTGTTGAATGTTATTGAAGCCAGAAGTTTGCCTTCATACTGTGTTTCTTGCATGCCTTTTGTGGTGTACTAATTGATGTGAAATGAATGCAATGTGGTTGTATTTGCAGAGGTCAGAGGTCACAGTCTCCAGTATCCAGCTGTGTGTCTGTGAGGAGTGACGTGTCCAAAGACAGACCTCCAGACTTCAGTCATGAACCTGCAGCAACAGTGAACTTCATTCATGGAGCTCAGCTGACCATGTAAGAGAGCTGCTGACTCAGAGTTCAAAGGTTGTTTCTATAAATGTTCTACCAGTGACATCATAAATGATTCCTAATGGTGGTCCGGGTACGATAATGCTAGTATCAATCGTAGTAGTAATGCAATCCAAGGTAATGATTTCTGCTCTGTTGCTGTGAACGTCTCTGCAGCCGTCTGTACTCTAATCTGAGACAACTATTACTGACAGAAACCATCACATCATCCAGTTTGTGTGTTTGCAGCTGCTTAAAAGATTTTAAACAGAGATTAATCAGTAATTCATGTGTTTGTGTTTGCAGAGGTCAGAGGTCACAGTCTCCAGCATCCAGCTGTGTGTCTATGAGGAGTGACTGGTCCAGAGAAATAGGTCCTCCATATTTCAGTGATGAACCTGCAGCAACAATGTTCTTCAATCATGGAGCTCAGCTGACCATGTAAGAGAGCTGCTGACTCATTTACGGGTGTTTGAAATTCTGTGACCACTTTGTAATTTTAGTTTATATTTTAAAGTGTTTTTATTTGTAGTTGCCTGTATTTTTATTACACTGTGTGTAACGTGGTGGTTTGTGCTGTTTGGGATTGTTTCGGTGTATTTGTGTCAGAACATCAGATAAATGATTTCATCACATTTTAAAAGAAAGTATCAGGATAATAATCTGAACTGAGTCATCAGAAATAGAAAGATGGTCTCAACAGGCCACTGAGCTGATCTCCAAAGAAATGCAGAAGATTGAAGAGTCCGAGGCTGTTTATTTGTCACAGGCATCGTCATACACGTACAACACAGTGAAATGTGCTGAGCTGCTCCTGTGACTGGACAAAACATTAGAAACAATCATTAAATGAAATAATGAAACATTGTGCAGATGTAATGTTAAAGTGCTTTGTGCCACATTAGCACAGCATGTACTGACAGAGCAGTGCAAGCAGAACAAAGCAAATGAGCAAAGTGATGTAAACAGAGTAACTGAACAGAGTGAGCAGAGTAATATCAGCAGTAATGAAGCAGCAGGATCAGTGTAGCAGCGTGTGACGTCATAATGAATCAGGTATGATCTGAAATATGACAGTGAGACAAGAACATGATGTAAGGTCCTGTTTAAACCCTGATGGTGATGCTATGAGGGGAGCATGTTCTGATTTAGGACTTGGATGGTCTGAGGATAGAAGCTCCTCTCTGTTTGTGTCCTGATGGTGCAGAAGCTTCTGCCTGATTGTAGAAGGAGCTGAAGCCAGCATCATCCCAGAGGTGAAGCTCCTCTGTGTGCAGACCTGAGGTCAGATTCCTCCAGGCTGATGTTCAGGATCTACAGAAACGTGTGGTTGTAGTTATTGCTGCACTGTGTGCTGACAGCAGATACTCAGAACAAAGCGCTGCACACGTGTTCTTTACAAACATCTGTACATATCAAATATGGATCATGGCAGTGAATGAACACGTTTCTGTCATTTGTTTCATTGGCTTCTTTTTTCTGCCTGTGTTCATGTGATTAATGTCTAACACATAAACAGGTTTGTAATCAAACATCACATCATCAGGGAGGCATCATGAAACAAAGTTACTGCTGGAGGCTGAACTCAATTTGGTGGCAATGTTCAAAAATATCACTCAGATCATTTCAAAGCTTTTAGTTCTTCTTCTTCACTTCTGTAAAAGAATAGAAAGGAAATCAGAACCAAGAAGTTCACTTCCTGATGACTGAACTCTTTCAAAATAAAGCTGAAAGCTCTGAATGTGACACCGCTGCTCCACCACAGTTTTTAGAGGAGGTCAAAGGTCAGTTCAGAGTGATGGATCCCAAACTTCCAGTACATCCAGTGAAGGACATAATCAGCTCTGTGATGAAGGCTTTAACTGTGGAGTTTGTAGGCTGATCACTCTGTGTTTAATAAGACAGGCAGGAACAGCAAAGGAAACTTGGATTCTGAACTCAAACACAAGTTTCTCCACTTTGACTTTTCTCTGTGACCATCAGAGCTTCTGCACAGTGTCATCAAATCTGGATGTTTGTCACTGACAGTCAATGATTTTAGTGATAAAGAAATGTGTTCACAGAGGGAGGAAGAGGAAGAGGAGTGGTGTCTGTGAGGAGGAGCAGCTGTCCTGCTGTGCTTTGTGTCAGGACGTCCTGAAGGATCCAGTCTCTACCAGCTGTGGACACTGGTTCTGCAGACAGTGCATCTCCTCATACTGGGACCAGTCTGCTTCATCAGGAGACTGGTCCTGTCCCCAGTGTGGAGAAAGATCCAGAAGCAGAGCTGGACTGCAGACAGCCAGTCAGAGCAGCTGTGTACAAAGTAAGACTGAACATCTGTCTGCTGATGGACTCATTTCTGAAAACTGGACTTCTTGTTGTTCAGACATTGAAGAGTTTTCTTTCTGTTTTTCTTTCTTTCAGCAGATGTTGGTCTGCAGGAGGTTTTAGATGAACATAAGATCAGTCTGAGGAGGAGATGTGAACGTGTGACTGAAGGAAGTGATGAAACAGGAAGTAGAACCCTCCTCAACAGGATCTACACTGAGCTCTACATCACAGAGGGACAGAGTGAAGAGGTTCATAGCCAACATGAGGTGAGGCAGCTGGAGACAGCTTCCAAGATGGACGCCCTCCATGACACTCCAATCAGGTGCCAGGACATCTTTAAAGCCTTACCTGACCAACAGAGACCCATCAGAGTGGTTCTGACCAACGGCGTGGCTGGTGTTGGAAAAACCTTCTCAGTGCAGAAGTTCACTCTGGACTGGGCAGAGGGCTTGGAGAACCAACATGTCAGTGTGGTGGTTCTGCTTTCATTCAGGGAGCTGAACCTGATCAGAGAGGAGCAGTACAGTCTTCTGGAGCTGCTCCATGTTTTCCATCCAACATTACAGAAGGTCACAGCAGAGAAGCTGGCTGTCTCTCAGCTTTTGTTCATCTTTGACGGCCTGGATGAAAGCAGACTTTCATTGGATTTCACCAACAGGAAGCTGCTGTCTGATGTCACACAGAAGTCATCAGTCAGCCAGCTGCTGACAAACCTCATCCAGGGGAATCTGCTTCCCTCGGCTCTCGTCTGGATAACTTCCCGACCTGCAGCGGCCAATCAGATCCCTCCTACATGTGTTGACAGGCTAACAGAAGTACGAGGATTCACTGACGCCCAGAAGGAGGAGTACTTCAGGAGGAGATTCAGTGATGAAGAGCTGTCCAGCAGAATCATCTCCCACATGAAGACATCCAGGAGCCTCCACATCATGTGTAGAATCCCAGTCTTCTGCTGGATCACTGCTACAGTTCTGGAGCACATGTTGACTACAGAGCAGAGAGGAGAGCTGCCCAAGACCCTGACTGACATGTACTCACACTTCCTGCTGGTTCAGACAAAGAGGAAGAAGAACAAGTACCACGAGGGACATGAGACGAGTCCACAGGAGCTGACGGAGGCTGACAGGGAAGTTCTTCTGAAGCTGGGGAGGCTGGCGTTTGAACATCTGGAGAAAGGAAACATCATGTTCTACCAAGAAGACCTGGAGCAGTGTGGTCTGGATGTGACAGAGGCCTCGGTGTACTCAGGAGTTTGTACAGAGATCTTCAAAAGAGAGTGTGTGATCTTCCAGAAACCAGTCTACTGCTTTGTTCATCTGAGCATCCAGGAGTTTCTGGCTGCAGTCTACATGTTCCACTGTTTCACCAACAGGAAGTCAGAGGTGCTGAAGGACTTCCTGGGAAAAAAATACAACGAGTCATCTCTGGATGATTTCCTTAAACGAGCCATGGAGAAATCCCTCCAGAGTAAAAATGGCCACCTGGACCTGTTTGTCCGCTTCCTTCATGGCCTCTGTCTGGAGTCCAACCAGAGACTCTTAGGAGGTCTGCTGGGTCAGACAGAGAACAGTCCAGAAACCATCCAGAGAGTCATCAAGAACCTGAAGAATAACAAGAAGTTTAATTCCTGTCCTGACAGAAACATCAACATCTTCCACTGTCTGATGGAGATGAACGACCTCTCAGTACATCAGGAGATCCAAGAGTTCCTGAAGTCAAAGAAAAGGTCAAAGGACCTCTCTATGATCCACTGCTCAGCTCTGGCCTTCATGCTGCAGATGTCAGAGGAGGTTCTGGATGAGTTTGACCTGCAGAAGTACAAAGCTTCAAAGGAGGGACGACTGAGACTGATTCCAGCTGTGAGGAACTGCAGAAAGGCTCGGTGAGTCCAGATGTGATCACTAACATCATTGATCAGTGTCGGTTAATAGTTTAATCTTTAAATTAAAAACACAGTCCTTGGTTATAAAGTGCTTTACAAACACCAACATTACGGCTAACAGCTGGATTCTCCTGTTTCAGTGCAGCTAGCCAAACAACAAAGAGCCACTTGCTGCTAAAGACAGAGTGAAAGTGGACGGTATATCCTCCATTCTTAATGTAAAACACATGCAATGAATTGTAATGCACCATCTGTGTTTCCCTTCATGCAGTTTTCTCTTTATGGTGGACTTGGATATTTAAATGTTTACCTCCTGGAGAGTCTTGTTCACTTGATTAGTTTTTGTGAAGGGGATTCTCCTCACCCCGTCTCCAAGGGAGACACCAGCTACCCTTCAGAGAAAATGTATTTGCTCCACTTGTAACCACGATCTGGTTCTTCCAGTCACTGCCCACAGCTCGTGACCATAGGTGAGGGCAGGGACGTAGATCGACCGGTAAATTGAGAGCTTTGCTGTCAGGCTCAGCTCTCTCTCTCTTCACCACGACAGACCGGTACAGCGTCCACCTCACTGTTACCACAGCAACAGTCTGTCTGTTGATTCCTGCTCCCCTCCCCCTTCTTTACACGACCCTGAGACTCCTCCACCTGGGGCAGGAACTTGTCTGTGACCCAGAGTGGGCACTCCACCCTTTCCCAGCTGAGGACCATGGCCTCAGATGCTGATCCTCATTCACACGGCTTCACACTCTGCTGAGAACAGCTCCACTGTGAGCTGGAGGCCATCACCTGATGAAGCCAACAGAACCACATCCTCTGTGAAAACAGAGACCAGACTCTGGCTGTATCCCAATTCAGGGTCTGCAGCCTTAAAGGACGCATTTTAAGGCCGATTACATCACAGCGACGGGACGAAGGTCGCTGCTCGAAATGCGGCCCTCAAATGCGTCCTTAATTTCGCTGAATTTTAAGGACGTGGCGGTGTAGACTTCATATAGTATACTACTATACTATACACTATTATTAGTATAGTATACTATTAAACTATACACTATTATTAGTATAGTATACTATTATACTATACACTATTATTAGTGTAGTATACTATTATACTAGACACTATTATTAGTATAGTATACTATTAAACTATACACTATTATTAGTATAGTCTACTATTATACTATACACTATTATTAGTATAGTCTACTATTATACTATACACTATTATTAGTATAGTCTACTATTATACTATACACTATTATTAGTATAGTCTACTATTATACTATACACTATTATTAGTATAGTCTACTATTATACTATACACTATTATTAGTGTAGTCTACTATTATACTATACATATCTGTTTTTAACAGGGAATCTTGATCATGTTACATTTGACTTCTGTTGAGCTTCTTGAATTGTCACCTTCAGTTCCTTTCATTTACTCTTCCAGTGTCTTTGGTTTAAATGTATTTACCCTGATAACTGCATATGAAACAGTTCACCTCTTTTCACTCACTATTATCTGTTTGCCATAAAAGTGTTGGTGATGTGTTGGGAGAATCATTATTTTCAGTCTCTTCTTATAAACATAGTGAGGCAAAGATGTGGGTCGTGGTCCCTGATAATCAGATGTGTCTGTGTTCTGTTACATGTGACGTTAGAGAGGTTTTAGTGGAGATAAAAACAGGACCAACATCACTCGTGACTGCTTTCCTGTCTTCAGTGTGTTTACTGGTGGAGCTCGTCCTCCTGTTGCATCTGTCACAGCTGTTACGCTCCTCTGTGACTCCTCCTCTATCTGCTGTCACACTGCAGGAGTTTTTGGTCATGGCGTGTGAATAACTGCCGAGGTCGGCTAGGACGACGCCACCACTCGTTGTCAGACCCTGTCACGCTGTCTGTTTTCATCTTTAGCCGAGGTTATTAAGTACTTCAAAATGAAACCAGTCTCTGTTTTCAGTCTCCGCCCTCTTTTGCAGCTTTGAGCCAGGTTGTAACACCTGTTAAAGTCACCACCTGTTGTGACCGGGGAGTGAGATGAGTGTGAGAAAGATGAAAACAACGTCTCATTCTGACTAGTTACTGGGAACTGATGTGTGATGATGCAATAACAAAGATGACTGTTTCTATGATTTTCTGTTTTATTAATTGTTTTTATTGATGATAAGGACAGGCAGAGGAGATTGGATGGATTTACTTTGTTTTATTATTTTGCACTGAAATGGAGTCCAGTGTACAGTCCTTGGCGTTGCACATTTTAATATGTTTTAGCTGAGACTGTAGTGGGCACTCTTTAAATGTCGGGTCAGTTTGTCACGTTAGAGCCTATTTGTGCCTGTTAGTGCTGACGATGACTTCAGACCGAGCTGACTGAGGGGTCTAAGCTCATGATGCCACCAGCAACACCCGGGTCATGCTGCAGAGTTTTCAAACCCCGCTGACACTCGACATAATTTACTCAGGTTACATCAGGTGATCTAAGAAAGGCCGCTTAGAAAGAAAAGCGAGTGCACTGCTTTAAGTGTCTTGAAGATGTTTAATCCGAACATTCAGCTTCTTCACTTCTAAAACCAGAAAGTGGAGAGTCCCAGATTTCAGTGTTTTGGTTCAGTTTAATGTAAAAATGGAGATGAAACGCATATAAAGGCTGGTTTACACCACTGAGCCCTGCTCTAAAACACTGACACAGATCTGTCTGTGAAGCTGGCTTTAACAAATAAGAGCTTCAAGTTTTAAAAACATGTTTAGCGCCGAACTGTCCACTTTACTGTCTGTAGCAGGAAGTGGCTGTTTGGCACTGAAACGGGAGAATCCAGCTGTTAGCCGTGATGTTGTGTTTGTAAAGCTCTTCATAAACGAGGACTGTGGAGGAGGAGAGCCTGTGTGAGTCAGGTGGTTCACCGGCCGAGTGTGTCAGCGGCAGAAACAGCTGTTTCAGCAGCGCCGTTTTATGCAGTAAAATAATCTTTCTGTTCCCAAACACATCCACACAGTTTACAACATAACAGCCCACTACATGCACATCACACCACAAATATGCATAAACCTAAACATAAAATATGTCCTGTACCTGTGTGATCTCTTTAAGTAACTCACAGAATATCAACACTAACGCCACAAGTTTGTTGGTATTTTAACATTTTAACCATTGATTTTGAATTAAAACCAACAGTTAAAATATTTTTGCACCAGAGGAAAGAGCAGCAGAAATATTAAGACAGATAAATCGTTCTGTCTTCAGTCTCCATGAACAGCATCAACATCCTCTGGTGAAATTTCTCTTTCCTCCTTAAAATATATTAAATGTCAGTTTAATTCCAGATTAATGGTTAAAACATGTATGTCACATATGAACATCAGGAAATAAAGAAAAGTGACTGATTCAGTTCCATATATGCTCCAGGGAGGCGTTAAGGTTCATTAAAATTGTTCAGTTATTAAACTTTAATCTGAGCCGAGCTGACTTCCTCATGAACAAATAAACACCGAGATAAACTTCACCTTACAGATATAATCTAAATGAATCATATCCAATCTCAGAGAGTTGACAGTCAGCTGTGTGCTGGGAGACATGTTTGTCTGCAGTGTATGAGCTCTGACCGCTCCCCAAAAATGTCGGAGTGAATATATGAATATTAAAAGTGTAGCTGGTGACACAGAAACAGAGGATTTAAGAAGTTTAAGTGTAGGTCGGGTCCACACATGTCCAAACACCTGTGCGTAGGCCTGCTTGTTACTCAGAAATGAACACTAATAAAATGGCCATAAGGCCAAAGCAATGGTTTTGACTGGTGTTGACCCCGCCCCCACCCTGAGTGTGGATGCTGAGAGAAGGGCCAGCTGTGAATATGAGGCTGTGGGAGCAGATGGAGAGAGAGTATGTCGGGGTATCCCAGTACAAACTTTACTGGGGTCAGAAATTAGACAGACTCCAGTTCCTTTGTTTGATTTATCTAGTTTGATGTTAGGAAAGAGATTCATGAGATGGAAAAACCTCCCAGTCTACTGAGATTCAGAAATTATTTGTACACATGGAAACTCCCTGAGTGGGAACAAAGAGTGTCCTGTCAGGAAGAGCATTTGGAATATGGATGTTGAGGATGTGACAGTGCCTGAAATCCTGCTGCTGTTCTGAACCATAGTTTCTGATCTGAAGGTCAAACAGAGTCATGATGGTTGTTTCTATTTGTTCCTTTTTAGTTTAGTTCCCCTGAAATCAGATGTGATATCAGCAGCTCTGAGTTCATTCATCATTATTGTCCAGTGATGAGATTTCTGCTCCGTTTGGTGACAGTCAGCAGATTTTTCCTGCGTGTGGACGTGAACAGTCGTACCTGACAGCAGCAGGTAGCAAACAGAGATCATCTTTCCAGCTGGAACTCTTCACTGAGCTGAGCTCATTCAAAATGTTCTGGATTCAAGACAGGAAACAGTCCAAGTGTGTGTCTTCACTCTGACTCTGGATCAGATCTCACTGACAGACTGTGGACATTATGGAAGCCTAAATGTGACACCATCTTCCTCCTTCATCTGCAGATTAAAGCCAAACAAAGATTCTCATTAAAAGTCTGCAGGTCTGAGAGAGACTCAATCGTTGTGTCATGTCAAACACAGTAAGAGGAGCTGAAGCACAGATGTGAAGAACAGATGTTCATCAGATTATGACCTCACTCTGTTTTGTCTTCATATACATTCAGTCTGTGTTTATAATGCAGACTTTCTGCTTTTATAATAACACATTTTATATTTTCTATAATCACAGACTGGCTGACTGTGGACTCTCAGAGACTCACTGTGAAGTTGTGGCCTCGGCCCTGAAGTCCATCCCCTCCCATCTGACAGAACTGGACATGAGTAACAACAAGCTGCAGGATTCAGCAGTGAAGCTTCTGTGTGCTGGACTGGAGAGTCCAAACTGTCGACTGGAGACTCTGAGGTGAGTTCACTGACTGCAGCTGTTGTTGTTTTTCTATATTTCAGGCTGCAGAGACTTTGAGCTTGTGTGGAAACAGACAGAGAAAAGAAAGACATGAATGTCAAAGCTAATAAAGGTGAAGTTAGGAGCTGTGATGATGTTCATGTATCAGAAGCTGATCTGGCTGCTACAGAGACGACCCACACAGCTGCTGTGGTGAGGTTTGTGTTAAAGCAGAGGAACACAGGCCCAAACATGACAGCAAAGCAGGTTTCAGGCTCTGTGAGAGGATTTCAAACAGAAGCTGGAGAAGAGAAAGGACTACAGAAAGAAGGCAGCTGAGACCAGTCCAAGTTTTTCCATGGAGCCCAGTCTAACATTCATTTATACACTAACGTACAGAAGTGAACGGGAAAATGAATCCATAGTTTCAAATGTAGAAACAGTTCTCAGTTCATTTACAGAGTTTAATACAGTTCATGAGGAAATGTTCAAAACAGCAGCTGAGAAAAAATCTGCTTCACAAAGTTGGATCCAATTCCAATAGTTTGTGATGCACTTGAACGCAGCGTGAGCAGTTCACTGCCTAACCCCACAGAGACTGTCAGTCTGGACTTTTCTTTATTTCTATTGGCTGTCAGTGAGATTTCAGAGCAATCAGAGACTGTGGGTCTGTGTATGAAGTATAATTCATGTGCAGTTGTTGAAGTTGTAGAATGAGAAATAGCAGTTTGGGGTATTTCCTGCTTTCATTGTCCTGCTTGTGCTGATGAAAATGTTTATTGACGTGTGAATTCATTCTTCAACGCTCGATTCTGCCTGAACAACGAGAAACTTTGCTTATTTTTGTGTAACACAATTCAAAGTAGGGCTGGGTATCGTCACTGATTTCTAGAATCGATTCGATTCAATTCGATTGGAATCTGGGAAATGTTGCCTCAGACAGTCAGAAATATTATAATTCAGATCAGTATATTTACATATTTTTGTATCTATAAAAGGGAAGCTGGCACTTTCGCGACTTTATCAAAGGTGTGAGCATCACAGCAGAGGCCTTTGTGTCAAAGTAGCTGAAGATAAAACAGAAAAACATGAAGCTGATTTTCCTGGGATTTTATAAAAATATTCTGCAGTAGATCAAAAACACATAAACATTACCTGATGCTGCTGAAGTGAAGCAGAGCAAAGTTACACCGTTTTTATTACAAACACAGCGTTTTGCAGTTTTGCATAATTTTAAAAAGTTTAAATTTGTTCAGTATTGAACGGCAGAAATGAGGCTTTCTTTTCGAAAGTAAGTAAAAGGAAAAAAACAGCAGCCGACAGCGCTGTAAACAACGGTAGACTTGTGCGTAACAAGCAAGCGAATAATGCAGAAAACAGATTTTTAGACGGGAAACTGTTCTTGAAGTACAGAGAGAGAGAGAGAGAGAGAGAGCTGTGCATGAAGTGTGATTTTTATCCTGGTGGAAACAAAACAGCAAAAGTCAGAGTGAGTTCATGACGATGTTTATGTGAAGCGTAGTTTGGATCTTCTTTTGCTGCTGGTTCAGTCAATATTGTTTGGAGAGAGATAAAACGAACAGCTTTAGAATCAGCGTAAAAAGGACGTAATAGAATAGAATAGAATAGCCTTTATTGTCATTGTACAGAGTACAACGAAATTGGAGTGCCACTCCCTTGGTGCAAGATTCAATAATAAATATAAATGTAAAATATAAAAAGTACAATAAAACAATCGCAAGTATTCAAACAATAGTAAGTAAGATATATACAGGATAGCAGCATTAATATAATGACAGTATGAATAGCAGCATAATATAATGGCAGTGACGGTATGGTATAGCTAAGCAGGTTCAAACAGGTTAAACACAAAGCTCGGAGCCGCTGAAACATCAGAATCAGCGAGCTGTCGGCTTTCAACCCCGACCGTGTCCGTGCCATCGGGTGAGAAAAGCGACATCTCACTGATTCTGATTCGCGGGTCGCGCTGTGTGTTTAAGTCTTTGTGCAGAATCCGTGTTCCTGCTCTCATTTACTGTCTTAGCTGTTGTTGAAATTTTGTGAGATTTCACCAGAAATTCTGGAATTTCAAGCAAAATAAATTTATATTAAAAAATAGATTCAGGATTTTAATTAATCGATTTTACGTTATCCAAGCCAGAATCGATTTTTATCGATAAATCGATTATAAAAACCCACCCCCTAAAAGCGTCCTATTAGACCCATTAAACACTAACATAGATGAATACTCAGATTTAAACCTTTATTGTTTCACAAAGGGTTAAAAAGGGAACGTCCACAGTTTAGTGTGCAGCAGATTTTATTAAAGCAGTTTGACAGGAGCAAAGCAAAAAAACAAAGAATAAGTGTTTCACATATTAATACATATAACATAATAATAAAAGAAAAGCAAAATAATGATAAAAAAGAATGAAAAAGTTGTCCAGAGCAGCAGGATGTCTGAGGTCTGCAGAAACACAAAAACACAGCAGCTAAAAATAGTTGTTGAAAGAAAACGAGGTGGGAGCTGCTGATTCCTGAGCTTTGATACTGGATTAGCTTCAGTAGTTATTCCCATCACTGCTGTAGGAGCTACATTTAGTCACAGCTGATTGTCTTCTTTGACCAATCAGAAGACTACTGTTGTAAAAACAAGCAGACAAAGAACCAATGAGAGTGAAGAACAGGATAAAGAGCTCGTGTGATGGAGGCAAAGCAATAATCAGCAGACTGTAGCAGTTTCTATCTGGATGAAAGTAGGAGCTCAGCGGAGCTCAGTCCCATATCTTTGGTTAGAAACAACATCAGTGATTTCCTGCTGCTCGAGATGATTCCAGCAGCTCTCATTACAGCAGCTGATGAGAGAAACAGCTGATGGCTCACAGCTCGTGCACTGTTGGATCTCCAGATGTTCACGTGGCTGAAGTCTGTGAAGAAACTGTGGTCCACGTAGTTCACACGGCCTCAGATTGGACCGAGCTCCATGGATCACTGCAGCATCCTCAGCTGGTACATGGACGTCTCTGCTCCTCAGTCTTGGAGCCCCTGCAGGTCCGTCCACACCACCGGGGTCTTCTCACTCACCTTTCCTTTGTCCTCGTCCTTCATCGGCCGTGCTGTGTCTTTGTTCCTGCAGTGTTGTTCCCACGATGCAGCGCTGATGTTCCCCCCTTGAATGCACAACAAGTACGGTGCTGATCATTCTCGGGTGGAGCAGAGACAGATTGAAGTCTTTCAGGCTTTAGTGCCGACTTCCCTGACAGAGGCTGGACTCCATGGTCTGCACAGGAGGCTTCTACACTGTGTGGAGGTGACTCCTGGACTTGAAGACAGGCTGCAGGTACATGTGTGATGAAGAGGAGCTACAGCAGTGTGATGGAGCTGCAGGTGTGAATGAAGTCCTGCTGTCCTGTCCCACCCTCATCTTTGCTTCCTCTGTCTTCTCTGGACTTGTCCTCCTGTTTCAGAAACAGCACTGCTTCATGCCGAGGGTGGACGGGAGCGTTGGCTCTGATTCTTTTACCGTCCACCACAAGGAGACACTGATGCTGACCTCCTGATTCATCTGCATGTGTTCTGCTTCACACTGCTCACCTCCACCAAAGACTTCACAAACATCTTCTTTCTTTGAGTCCAGTTTGTCCCACAAACACTTCCAAATCTCCTCCTCTGAGATTCTGCAGCTTCTTGCAGTGTGACTCAGCTGACTTCTGACAGACCACAGACTGGCACAGCATCCACATGTGTCTCCTTTCAAACAGGCTCTTGATGTTTCCTCCCACATCATTCTGGCCTCTCAGTCTCCTTTGTTCTCCAGCTCTGTAGCTCCAGCTGGTGAAGCTTCAGTTTTCCATGTTGGTAACAGTAAACTACAGCCTCTGCTGTCAGCTGGGTAACTAAACAGAGCTGCAGCACGTCTCTGCGGTGGTGCTACATCCAGCCTGCAGACGGCTGTCTACATGTTGTAGTGGTTTACAGTCACCAGGGGGCGCTGTCCCAGCCATGCAGGCAGTGGGCTGCTCTGCTTGTGCTGTTGTTGGTGAAGCTGAAGTGAAAGTGATAGGTTTGTAGTTTGAACCTATCCACTGGAACGTTAAGGACAATCTGCTACGCAGCAAAAAGCAAGACACAAGGCACCAAAGTTCTCTGGTTTACTCATGCATGAGGGAGACCTGGCTGGAGCCAAGCGTCGTTCCACCACTTGACCACCATCAGACTCTCAGCCAGGCTCCCCATAGCACTCCTTTTATTGTGGTTACATGAATATGCATAGGGTCATTAACATATAGCATCTCACATAGGTATACATGTGAACAAAGAATACTGTGTGTGTGTGTGTGTGTGTGTGTGTGTGTGTGTGTGTGTGTGTGTGTGTGTGTGTGGTACTGCTGATCAAAGGGTCATATAACATCCTTGGTCAGGAAGAGGGTAGACCCCCCTTCACCCTAGATGGTTCACCCTAGATAACATGGTGAGGAAGTCCAGCAGTTCATCTAAACAAAAAGCACTTAGACTAGAACAGACGTAGCTACGTTAATCCTGCCATAAAACAATAAGAGAAGGTACGACCTCTCTCGTGCTCCCAGGATGTGGGTGTGCATTCTAGTGTGGAATACACACCAAGCCCCTGCAGCCTGCTAAAGATCACACATCCTATCACTACACAATTGATTATACACCTCTAAGAATATATGGTTAAATATTTCCTAATACAAATGACAATAATAAAATCTAAACCCATCAGAAAGCGAGAGTTAAAACCCTGAACAGTGTCCACTGAGCTTCTCATGCTCTTCTCATGCTCAAAGAAGTTTAACAGGAAGGACGACTCGTCCATCAGGCGTCCAGCTGTCCGTGACCGTGTCCACAGCAGAGTGTGACCGAGGCTTCATGCTAACACGCACACATGAAGCTAATACCACCACGAGCAGCTGCTCAGTGGATTTGGAGGACAAATGTCTGCAGCTTCTCACAGGCAGTATGCAGAATGTGGATCTCCACAAAGACTGTGGAGAGCTCGTCCCACACTCTAAATCCACACTTGTCTGCACAAAACTTCTCACACAAGTGTCTTCTAAGTGAAGCTACCAGGTTCAGGTCCAGCTTGTTTATCTGGAGCTGCAGGAGATGATCCATCCTCACAAAGCAACACAGCAGATATGCAAACACACAACACAACCAAAGGATTCTCTATGCATGTCTGTGGCTGATGCTGCTGGAACGAAGCTGTTTGAAACCTTGTTGTTCTGCACTTTGGGACCAGAAGAGGAAACTGTGCAGAGGGTCCAATGGAAGCAGCCAAGCGCTGTAAGTGTCTGCTGTACAGGGATGCTGGTTCAGCTGTGGCTCAGTTTCACAGTGTGACTCAATAAAAGCAGCAGGAAATCAAAGCTTGATGCTTTCATCAGTGTGGAAATAAGAAAGTTTCCTGTGACAGACGCTGGAGCTCTTTCACTCTCAGCTTCACAGTTTCAGCTTCAAACTTCTTCCAACATGTTTCTAACACGGCCACATTCCACCTTAATGGAGCTGATATCTTGTGCATCAGCACATTTTCTAAAGGCAGCGATCACATCTTTAGTTTTGGATGTTTAACTGCAGATTGTTTGTGTTTATAGCGCATTAATTACAGCAGCAGCGTTGACCACAGTGCTGTACAAGAATCCAAGATAACTATTAAAATAACTCCTAATATTAATATCACACATCAAATATCAAATAACTCTCATGCTGTATTAAAAGCCAGTGAATACAAATGTGTTTTCAGAGCAGATTTACAGAGACTGACAGCAGGAGCTGGGGCTGTTCGATAGAACGATGTATATATGATGACCATATGAAAACGTCTATCGTTTCATATCACGCTCTTTGTTTCCTGCTTATGTGTTTGTGTGTTTTCCAGATAAAGCTTTCAAAATAAATCTGAAGATCCTGTTGAGAGTTTTCAAAATAAACACAATACAGTACTGCGGTCGCTCGTTTATCGAGTTACGTTCTAAAAATAAGTCTCAGAATGAAGTAGCAGCTTTATGTTTTACAAGTATTATAG
The DNA here is from genome assembly GCF_057381915.1 of Diplotaxodon limnothrissa. Lineage (NCBI taxonomy): Eukaryota > Metazoa > Chordata > Actinopteri > Cichliformes > Cichlidae > Diplotaxodon > Diplotaxodon limnothrissa. The sequence goes on along the minus strand of NW_028188555.1, from coordinate 1,181,451 downwards.
AAGTTTTAAGGCAGTTAAACCCTCACTGCACACTTTCTACACTTTTCTCAGACAGGCATGAACATTTTCACACTTTTCTCTCTTGTTTAAACAAAGTTCAAACCTTCATAGAAAAATAAGTTCGTTATTAAAGAATGAAAGCAAAGTGTTTCTGAAATGTGTCAAATCAGCCTTTGCTGGCATTAAATGAGCTTGGTTCTGTGTGAGGAGCACTCGTCCATGGCCTGGGCTCCTTGCTGTCAGGTAAAGTTTCATAAAGCTTTTGAGTTTTTCTGCAGATAATGTTGGTGTCCAGCACGATGTTCTTTTTCCTGCGGTCACTGAGCCACAAAGCCAAAGCTGACTCCATCCTTACGATGTTCTTGTTGTGGACAGTTACAACCTTTTTGCCTCCTTGTTGAAACTATGATGGTCAGCATCTTCCTCTGCCTTTGGCTGCTACCACAGGTGCAAAACGTCTCGTCATCATTGTTGTTTGTTGGGACAAAATGTACAAACATACAGTGCAGCACTGCAGAGTCACACTGCTGTAAATTTGAACACATTCTGTACTGTACAGGAGACACGGCACGAGATTGGCTGATGATGGTCTACAGCCAATCAGGACGCAGAACACAACGCGCTGTAAAAAACAAAAGCATGCAAAATTGCACAAAAAAGATCAGCGAAACAGCGAGGCCGCCAAAGGTGAACTGTGTTACAGCGAGGGACCAGCGTATATGTGGTTGTTGGGACGATAAATGTCATTGAGCTTGTGTCAGAAGACGAGCTGCAGCTTTCTGGACCAGCTGCAGTCTTGCCAGGCAGGTCCCACTAACTCCAACATATAAGGAGTTACAATAATCCAGCTGGGACGTCATGAAAACGTGGATCGCCCGTTCAAGGTTTTTAAAAGATAGAAATGATCTCACCTTAGATAAAAGCCTCAGTTTGAAGAAAGACCGCTGTACAACTGAGCTCAGCTGTTTTTCAAATTGCCGTCAAATATAAGCCCCAAATGTAATAATGCGATTTAATAAAAGAGCTGAACCAGTCTAATAGAGCGCCCTTGATGCCGCCATGCTCCAATGGTGAGGTCAAGATGCTGTGGTCAAGGCAGCGGTCAGATCCAAAAGCACAGCTGAGTCTGAGTCTGGTAGTAGTGACGCTCGGCTATGACGGCGTGCGGGTTACCAGCTGGCTTTCTCAGGATAGGGCTCCTGTGTGAGCGGTCGACAATAACGTCTTTATCCATACCCAGCACTTCACGTAGTAGCACGGATCAGGTTTTTTAGTACAGGCTGTACAACAGCATGTTTAAAACAGGCTGTACAACACCTGAACTAAGACTGCTGTTAAAAATCGCTAAGATGTCGGAACCAACAACCTTTAACATCTTTTTAAACACGTGTTGGAACAACATCATTTGGAGAAGATGATGTCTTTATAGCATCACATCGTTCCTCCACCTGATCAAACCACACAGGCTCAAACTGTCACGGCTGGGAGCAGTCGTGTGGTGTATGAAAAAAGGATCCAAAATGCAGGTACTGGATGAGGTGCGAGTGAGTGTTTATTTACAGCAGTGAGAAGGTGACAAAACAGGAAGAGCAGAGCGGGGAGTAAACAAACCTAAACTGGGAAAACTAACGAACAAAACTTAAACCAAACACGCACGGGAGGAGGAGCAAAATGCAGAGAGACGCAGAATGAATACCGGGTAACAGAATAATGCAGACTGACATGGAATTAAAAAGACGACGCGACAGAGAGCACAGGAAAACACAGGGCTTAAATACACGGGGAGTAATCAGGGAATGGGCCACAGGAGAGAGACACAGCTGGGAGCAATTAGGCTAACGAGACAGGGGAGAGGTAAAACTGAACACACTGACATGAGACATGAACTTTCAGAATAAAACAGGAAACTAACAGACACAGAGAACCAGACAGGACACTGAACTTGACAGGCAGACTCATGAGCAGACACAATAACACCATGGACAGACAGAGAGAACACAAGCAGGCATGAAACAAAACCACTAACACATAGCAAACCTAAACAAAAGACAAAACAGAATAACCGAGAACAAAGAATAATATTAGTGATGGGCAGATGAAGCCTCATGAAGCACTGAAGCTTTTCATCCAATTGCTTCACCCCAGCGCAGAGCTTCTTGAAGCTTCATTTGCTCTAGCAGGACACCTACTGGACGTAAAAATATTAGTTGGCATGAATTTGAAGAGTGTGGCCTTTTGCACACAGCCTGTAAATGTCAACAACAAAAGGAGTGTGTAAAACATGTATATTGTAGTGATGGCAGTATACTGTGTATATTTATACTGGCAGTATGGAAAATGATTATTTGGAAATGCTTAAAATGGAAATGATCATTTACTGTGAGGTGAGGTGTGGTTGGGGTGTGGACAGTAGTTGTGCTTTTGTAACGTTGAGGTATGGACAGCTACACACTGAGGCGTCAGTCCTGCCTGTTCACATTTTATTCTGTAAAAACTACATTTTCACTGCTTTTATGACATTTTAGTGGGGAGAACATAGCTAGGATTTAATGATTTAACAAATCTTTTGAATCCTTTGTCCTCCACAATGCTAAATGGCTGGGAGTCCTCAATCACCATGCTGACCAGGTCTTCATCTATTGGAAATTGTTCTCCTGAGGAAAGACAATAAAGACAAAGCACAAATATAAATATCACACACGTAACTTATAACAGTTGTATAATATTGTTATATCATTTAGTAACATTACAGCATGCTATATTATCATGGCATTTGATGGCTCACCTGGTTTTGCTCCACAATCGGTGTCCCCCTTATTCTCATGCAAAGCTCTGTAGTGACTAAGCATGGATGAGGTGTTGTTGTTATATCCCAGCTCCCTGGCACATAGCAAACACTTCACCTTGTACAAAAGTCAAGACAGCTTAACATAAATTGTATTGCACCATCAGTATTATGAAAATACATCTTCTGTAGAAATTTGCATACCTTGTTGGGAGGAATAAGATCAAAATGTTCCCACACAGGGGAGGACATCCTCCTCTTCTTAGCTGGCTCCATTCTCTCCTGACTTTCTCTCCTCACTCTCATAAACCTCCAAACTGTCTCCAAACTCTCAGTAACCGCAGCTCTCCATCAAACACCTACATTTTGAATGAAGTCTGAGGGGTTTGTATCGCTGTCATATCTCGCGGCAAAGTTCGAACCACTTCATGAACCAGTCACGTGGTACAGCCGGGCAGCGAGGCTTCGGACGTCATCATTTTCAGCTCCTCCCATATATGAAGCAAGCCTCTGTACGCGCATCGCGGAAACGCCCCCTCCATTACTCGACACAAGCTTCGAAGCCTCGATACAGAACGTCACATCACTAAATAATATAAAGAAACACAATACACCGAGTCCTCAGACTCAGGACCATGACACAAACTGATCAAAAACAGCTGAGCAGGTGAATATTTTAGCCCCGGTGCGATCTCGTGCGGCGAAGTTGATGGAGTAAAGGTTACAGTGAAAGAAGCTGAGGATGGGCTGTCAATGTGGAGCGATGAGGTGACCACCCTGCAGTCTACAGTAGAGAGTATGAAGGAGGAGCTGTCTGACCTGAAGGATAAATGTGATGAAGGCAGGAAGCGGAGAGCTAACATCCACATCATAGGGATCCCAGAGGGCCTGGACTCGAGCTCCTCCACGGCCGTATCCGTGCTGCTACGTGAAGTGCTGGGTATGGATAAAGACGTTATTGTCGACCGCTCACACAGGAGCCCTATCCTGAGAAAGCCAGCTGGTAACCCGCACGCCGTCATAGCCGAGCGGCACTACTACCAGGATTGTGTGGCTACACCGTGCCAGGGCCCAAGCCCCGCTTGAGTTTAACGGACAACCTATTGCAATATTACGACTGGGCGATATGACCCAAAGTTCATATCTCGATATTCTTTAGCTGGATGGCGATATACGATATATATCTCGATATTTTTAAAGCCAGAAAGTACGAACAAAAAGAGAGTTCTTAGTCAAAGCTGTGTCCCAAATCTCACACAGGCACATTTATTAACATACAGCGTAGATGTACATGAAACAATTACTCAGGAATAAATGATCAGCATTTATTAAATAATAATGCTCCATAAATAAAAGAAAACAATGTTGTTTTTGTGCATAACAAAAAGCTCACAATCGTGCAGTCAAAATGTAAACAGACGCTGAGCATAATAACAAGCAGCTGCTCTGTTCCCAGGTTCTACTGCGTGACTGACAGCCTGGAGTTTGAAACCCTCTTTGTAACCGTGTCTCTTACAGGTGCCATTTATGGTCCTTATACACACTCAATACAGTAATATTACGTTGAAGCAGAGTACGTATCACTCCGCGAGGCTCCTCGTAGCTGTAATGCTCCAACAATCCATCAAGCGGTGCGGCCTCGTAGCTGAGCAAAGTCGTACCAAAACATCTTTTGAAAGGTTTCTGAGCGCCGTGTAGCACATAAAATCGGTTCGAGGTCAGTAAGCACAACCAGAATTCATCCATAAGGCGCACTGTCGATTTATGAGAAAATTACAGGATTTTAAGTGCAGAAAATATAGTTTATGGTTTTCCTTTGATCTTAGCAAATATCTACGCCTCTAATTGGGACGATCACAGATTTTTCACTAATGTCTTTGCGCGGCTCCCCAATATGTCATCACACAATATCATCTTTGAGGGAGACCTAAACTGCTCATTATCTGCTATGGACCACAGTTCACACAAAAGTACACTTAGTCCAAACTCAGCATGCGTCATTCAGAGCTTTCTTGATAATTATGGGCTGGCTGATGTATGGAGATTTCATAATCCTGCGTCACATCAATACTCTTTTTTTTCTAATGTCCATAAAACATATATTTGTATAGAAAAACGTCTCCCTTTAGTTACAGAATGTGATTCTAAGACTCTGGTGATTTCTCCTCTTGTTTTTTCAATGTGTATTCCTGATGCCTGCTCCAACTATCAGCCATGGAGATTCAACTCAGTGTTGTTAGCAGATGAAGAGTTTGTCAGTTACAAAAGGTCTCAAAGAGATTTTTTTTCTATCAATCAGACCCCAGAGATGTCATCATCAGTCATTTGGGAATCTCTAAAAGCATCTGAGAGGCCAAATCATTTCATTTTGTGCCAAACAGAATAAAATAGCGACCGAGCGCCTCTCTCAGTTAGCTGATGAAATGACTAAACTACATGCTGTGTACAGCCACTCTCCTGAGCCTGTATTATATACACAGCGGTTACAATGACAAACTGAATACAATCTCATATCTACAAAACAGGCTGAGTCAAAGTTGCAGCTACGCTTATGAACATGGAGGAAAAACAGGCGAGTTATCAGCTCACCAGCTACGACTAAGAACAGCTAACCAACTATCCTTGAGATCTACAATGACCAGGGAATAAGGTCTACAGACAACCAAACTATCCTTGAGATCCACAATGATTTCAATAAGGTGTTTGATATTCCCTTCTTGGGAGAAGATGCGATCGCTAGTCTGGAGGAACCTGTCTCTAATGTTGAAATTGAAACGGCCGTACGGAGCATGCAGTCTGGAAAATCTGCTGCCCCGACGGGTATCCATCTGATTTTTTCATAAAGTTTTCTGACCGACTGAATTCACTGTTAAAATCAACTTTTGAAGAATCCTTCCTCTCACAGTCGTTGCCTCCAACAATGCATCAAGCAGTGATGTGTTTAATTGTAAAACAGGAAAAAGACCATTTAGATTGTCGTTCATGTCGTTTAATATCTTTGTTCAACACAGACACCAAGATCCTGGCTCAAGTGTTGGCCCGTCGCTTACACAAGTATTTGTCTTCCATTATTTCACCAGACGGGCTTTATTAGGCACTCTTTTTTGAACATTAGAGCTCTATTAAATATCATTTATACCCATGTTAAAGGTGATACATTGGAAACTGTCATTTGGCTTGACGCAGAAAAGGCGTTGGATCAGGTGAGATTGGATTTTTTTTTATACGCTTAAAAAAATGTGTCTTTAATTTTGTATCTTGGATAAAAGTATTGTATTGCTCCCCTCTAACAGCCGTCCGGACTAACAATAATCTGCCCTCCAGGACAGGGATGCCCTCTGTCTCCTTTTTGCCATTGAACCGCTAGCTGTTGCTCTGAGACAATGTGTTGGTGTTGAGGGAAAACATCGAGGGGGTATCGAACATGAAGTCTCTCTTTATGCCGACGACAGGATTTTATTTATTTCCAACCCATCGAACAGCCTCCGCAAACTTTTGGATAGACTTACAATAATAATAATAATAATACGTTTTATTTATAGGCGCCTTTAAGAGCCTCAAGGTCACCTTAATGCATACTTAAGGAATTTGGGACAATTTCTGGATATAAAGTGAATTTTGGGAAGAGCGAGGCAAAGTCTATCTGTACGACAACTGGGGAGTTTTGTGTATTTTAGCCCCTTTTAAACCCAGCTATAACAAGTTTAAGTACTCGGGCATCTGGGTGACAAGAAAACCACAAAGACTTGTATAAAACTATCTTCCTTTATTGTCGAAGCTTAAAGAGGATTTTGGAAAATGTGAGTTTTGCCTCTTTATATTTATGGTGGGGATGCAGAACAAGGAGCAAAGATGAATGTGATGCTGAATCAGCAGAAGACTTGGACTCATTTGATTCCAGCTTTGATATCATTGATTTCAATATGTCCATTTCTTTCACACTTCACCTTTAAAAGTGAAGCCATGTGGTTCCTGGAAGGAAAAACACGACTTTTTCAAGTCTTTGTCCTGTTTTTATGAGAAATGTACGACTTTAATGTGAAACATTCAGAGTTTTTTCTCTTGTTGTGTTTGTTTGAAGCTGCTTCCTGTTGGCTTCAGCTGTTTGGATTTTCCATTTTCTAAACTTCTACATTCTGAACCTTCTTCAGCTCTGAACAGATGATGAAACACTGAATGATTTCAAGCACTTTGTCTAATAAACTTACATCTTTCATTCTTTATACAGATTGAAGAACTGTGGTTTGTCAGAGATCAGCTGTGATTATCTGGCAGCAGCACTGAAGTCCAACCCCTCCCATCTGAGACAGCTGGAGCTGTGGGGAAACAAGCTGCAGGATCCAGGAGTGAAGCATCTGTGTGGTTTCCTGGAGAGTCCAGGATGTAAACTTGAAACTCTGAGGTCAGTCAGCATGTTTTAGTTGTGCTGAGATGAATATGATGTGAAAGTTGTGCTGACACTAAACTGCAGACATCAGGCTGATATTATACTGATCCACACTGAGGATCTTCATGGTAAAGTCTGTTTTCTTCTTCTCTGGTTTAGTCCATTGACTGCAGCAGAACAATGTTCACATTTCAAACAGTGATACTCAACGTATGGCCCGCGGCCCACACGCGGCCTGCCCACCTTTCCTGATTCAGAGAGAGGGGACCCTGATTAACTGTGTAGCTTCTTCCTCACAGTTCTAAGTATCAGACACAACAATGAATAATCCACAGCTGACTGTCTTTAGCAGGTCAAAGGTCACGGCACACAGCAGACAGTCAGAAATATTCTAACTCTGATCATTTATCAGTTGTGACACTGTGAGACTTGATCAGAGGTGTGATCATCACAGCAGAGGCCTTTGTGTCAAAGTCACTGAGGATCAAACAGAAACACATGAAGCAGATTTTCCTCTTCTGGCTTTTTATAGCAGATAACCTTCAAAATATTCTGCAGTCGATCAAAAACTGAAGCAAACCATGAAGCAACATGTGAACATGAGCTGATGCTGCTGAAGTGAAGCAAAGTTACAGAGGTTTGATTACAGACACAGCTGAGAGTTTGTAATCTGTCATCATTTTAAAAAGTTTCCATGGAACAGCAGAAATGAGGCTTTACTGTCAGAGGCCGACAGCACTGAACACAACAGCAGACTGGTGGCTAATAAACAGTGAATGATGCAGAAACAGATGTTTGAAGCTGTTCTTGGAGTACACTGAGAGAGAGAGAGCTGTGCAGGCAGGAACAGCCAAAGTCAGAGAGAATTCATGAGCATATTGATCAAACGTGAAGCAGAGTTTGGATCTTCTTTTGCTGCTGCTTCACTCAGTTTTGGTTGGAGACAGATGAAACCTGCAGCTTCAGGATCTGTGAGCTGTCCACTTTCAGCCCCGACGGCGTGTCCGTGTACGTGCCGTCGAGTGACCGATCCACGCTCTGTGTTTCCATCTTTGTGTGTTTAGCTGCTCTCATTTACTGTTTTATCTGTTTGCTGCTTGTTGAAATAGTTTGTGAGCTTTAACCTGAGATTCTGGCAAAATACATTTATATTAAACATCGATTCAGGATTGAATGAATCAACATCGTTTTATTCAAATTAAAACCATTTAAATGGGAACATGAATTTTTTACAGCCGCCTCTAATGCTGGGTAATGTCAGCTGGTCCATGTGCAGCTGGCTGTGAGGCTCAGGGAGCGTCTACAAAGTGCAACACTGAAAGAACATCATCCATAAATATTGAGTAAGAACTGGACTCTCATACAGCGAGACTCAAATGCCTTTAAACATCAGCTTATCCTGCTGATCCAAGTCCAACACTGAGTTTGTAAAAAGATGTTTGTCAATCATTTTGTTTGGTTTCTGAGGAAAAAGATTCAATAAGTTGCTGCTAATACACAACATTTCATCATATTTCCTCATAAGCCTCTTTTGTCTGACCATTTGATCCCATTTGAATTTGCAATAAAGGATCCACAGAGTTTGGTGACAATAATGACAGTAGATGTTTGTGTGAAAGTGCTGGAAGCAAATGAGTGTGTGATGTTCGTTCAGTGTTGCACTTTGTAGACGCTCCCTGAGCACTGGTCTCACAGCCAGCTGCACATAGAGACCAGTGTTGTTAGTCCAGGTCAGAAGATGACTTGTTGGAATGAAAATGAGCTTGTAGTTTGTCTGCTTTAATAATGTGACTGGAAAAAGGTGTTGGACTTCAAATATGTCCATTTCTGTCACACTTCACCTTTAAAAGTGAAGCCATGTGGTTCCTGGAAGGAAAAACACGACTTTTTCAAGTCTTTGTCCTGTTTTTATGAGAAATGTTCGACTTTAATGTGAAACATTCAGAGTTTTTTCTCTTGTTGTGTTTGTTTGAAGCTGCTTCCTGTTGGCTTCAGCTGTTTGGAGTTTCCATTTTCTAAACTTCTACATTCTGAACCTTCTTCAGCTCTGAACAGATGATGAAACACTGAATGATTTCAAGCACTTTGTCTAATAAACTTACATCTTTCATTCTTTATACAGATTGGACAGCTGTGGTTTGTCAGAGATCAGCTGTGATTATCTGGCAGCAGCACTGAAGTCCAACCCCTCCCATCTGAGACAGCTGGACCTGAGCTTCAACTACAACCTGCAGGATCCAGGAGTGAAGCATCTGTGTGGTTTCCTGGAGAGTCCAGGATGTAAACTTGAAACTCTGAGGTCAGTCAGCATGTTTTAGTTGTGCTGAGATGAATATGATGTGAAAGCTGTGCTGACACTAAACTGCAGACATCAGGCTGATATTATACTGATCCACACTGAGGATCTTCATGGTAAAGTCTGTTTTCTTCTTCTCTGGTTTAGTCCATTGACTGCAGCAGAACAATGTTCACATTTCAAACAGTGATGCTCAACGTATGGCCCGCGGCCCACACGCGGCCTGCCCACCTTTCCTGATTCAGAGAGAGGGGACCCTGATTAACTGTGTAGCTTCTTCCTCACAGTTCTAAGTATCAGACACAACAATGAATAATCCACAGCTGACTGTCTTTAGCAGGTCAAAGGTCACGGCACACAGCAGACAGTCAGAAATATTCTAACTCTGATCATTTATCAGTTGTGACACTGTGAGACTTGATCAGAGGTGTGATCATCACAGCAGAGGCCTTTGTGTCAAAGTCACTGAGGATCAAACAGAAACACATGAAGCAGATTTTCCTCTTCTGGCTTTTTATAGCAGATAACCTTCAAAATATTCTGCAGTCGATCAAAAACTGAAGCAAACCATGAAGCAACATGTGAACATGAGCTGATGCTGCTGAAGTGAAGCAAAGTTACAGAGGTTTGATTACAGACACAGCTGAGAGTTTGTAATCTGTCATCATTTTAAAAAGTTTCCATGGAACAGCAGAAATGAGGCTTTACTGTCAGAGGCCGACAGCACTGAACACAACAGCAGACTGGTGGCTAATAAACAGTGAATGATGCAGAAACAGATGTTTGAAGCTGTTCTTGGAGTACACTGAGAGAGAGAGAGCTGTGCAGGCAGGAACAGCCAAAGTCAGAGAGAATTCATGAGCATATTGATCAAACGTGAAGCAGAGTTTGGATCTTCTTTTGCTGCTGCTTCACTCAGTTTTGGTTGGAGACAGATGAAACCTGCAGCTTCAGGATCTGTGAGCTGTCCACTTTCAGCCCCGACGGCGTGTCCGTGTACGTGCCGTCGAGTGAACGATCCACGCTCTGTGTTTCCATCTTTGTGTGTTTAGCTGCTCTCATTTACTGTTTTATCTGTTTGCTGCTTGTTGAAATAGTTTGTGAGCTTTAACCTGAGATTCTGGCAAAATACATTTATATTAAACATCGATTCAGGATTGAATGAATCAACATCGTTTTATTCAAATTAAAACCATTTAAATGGGAACATGAATTTTTTACAGCCGCCTCTAATGCTGGGTAATGTCAGCTGGTCCATGTGCAGCTGGCTGTGAGGCTCAGGGAGCGTCTACAAAGTGCAACACTGAAAGAACATCATCCATAAATATTGAGTAAGAACTGGACTCTCATACAGCGAGACTCAAATGCCTTTAAACATCAGCTTATCCTGCTGATCCAAGTCCAACACTGAGTTTGTAAAAAGATGTTTGTCAATCATTTTGTTTGGTTTCTGAGGAAAAAGATTCAATAAGTTGCTGCTAATACACAACATTTCATCATATTTCCTCATAACCCTCTTTTGTCTGACCATTTGATCCCATTTGAATTTGCAATAAAGGATCCACAGAGTTTGGTGACAATAATGACAGTAGATGTTTGTGTGAAAGTGCTGGAAGCAAATGAGTGTGTGATGTTCGTTCAGTGTTGCACTTTGTAGACGCTCCCTGAGCACTGGTCTCACAGCCAGCTGCACATAGAGACCAGTGTTGTTAGTCCAGGTCAGAAGATGACTTGTTGGAATGAAAATGAGCTTGTAGTTTGTCTGCTTTAATAATGTGACTGGAAAAAGGTGTTGGACTTCAAATATGTCCATTTCTGTCACACTTCACCTTTAAAAGTGAAGCCATGTGGTTCCTGGAAGGAAAAACACGACTTTTTCAAGTCTTTGTCCTGTTTTTATGAGAAATGTTCGACTTTAATGTGAAACATTCAGAGTTTTTTCTCTTGTTGTGTTTGTTTGAAGCTGCTTCCTGTTGGCTTCAGCTGTTTGGAGTTTCCATTTTCTAAACTTCTACATTCTGAACCTTCTTCAGCTCTGAACAGATGATGAAACACTGAATGATTTCAAGCACTTTGTCTAATAAACTTACATCTTTCATTCTTTATACAGATTGAGGAGCTGTGGTTTGTCAGAGATCAGCTGTGATTATCTGGCAGCAGCACTGAAGTCCAACCCCTCCCATCTGAGACAGCTGGACCTGAGTAATGACTTCTTGTCTTCGACTAAGAACAACAACAACCTGCAGGATCCAGGAGTGAAGCATCTGTGTGGTTTCCTGGAGAGTCCAGGATGTAAACTTGAAACTCTGAGGTCAGTCAGCATGTTTTAGTTGTGCTGAGATGAATATGATGTGAAAGTTGTGCTGACACTAAACTGCAGACATCAGGCTGATATTATACTGATCCACACTGAGGATCTTCATGGTAAAGTCTGTTTTCTTCTTCTCTGGTTTAGTCCATTGACTGCAGCAGAACAATGTTCACATTTCAAACCTTCAAAGAAGAAGAAAAATCCTCCACTGGAAAATTCACTGTGAAACTCTCAAACTCTTCATTGCACCTTAAAGTCTGTGTGACACTGAAATCCAAAGCAAAATGTGCGTTTGCTTTACAGACAGCAGTCCAACACAAACATACACACATCATCCAAAACACAGTCCAACATCCAAATCTCCTCCACTGCCAGCATGAATGATGGGAAAGAGAAGGAGGAACACTCTGGCATTCAGGGTTAGAATGAGTTTCATCAAGCAGACTGTGAAGATCAAAGCTGCATTAGAAAGCTTACATGAATGAATGAGTGGACAGAAGTGGACAGAGATCATCTGAAGCACTTCAAAGGCTTTAAATCATCACATTTCTCTTTATTCTTTATCAACTCTGTTAGTTTCTCTCAGTTTTCTGTGGAATGAAGCTAACAGCAGGCTAATAAGATGCTGACCAATAGGTTTCTATTAAAGGTTGTAATTTGTATATGAAAAAGTGCTTTGGCTCAGCAGGGATCAGCTTACAGGTAGAATACAGCTGCTGGATGGGATTAGCATGTCATAGCTATCTACCAAACTGCTAACTGGGGGATTTCAGGCCATCTATGGATCATTTTTGCTAACTGTTTATTCAGCTTAGGCTCACAGGGCTGCAGCCTGTGCCCTAGCTGTCATAGGGCAAGAGGCGTGGTCCACCTGCACAGGTGAGCAGTCCATCACAGGGCCAACAGAGAGCGACAGAGAAGCACTCCCTCACATCCACACCTACAGCCAATGTAGAAGCACCAATGAACCTAAGCAGCATTTCATTGGACTGTGGGAGAACATCCAACCTCCACAGAAAGGCCCAGCTGACCAACAAGCTTCAACCTACAACCTTCTTGCTCTAAGGCACTAGTGCTAACCACTTTTGCCCATTTCAGCCCAAATCCTGCATCTTCCTGTTTCTGACTCCAGGCCAGCTCCACTAACACTTTCTCATCAGACACTGCCACCTAGTGGAGGAAGTCTTAGTTCCATTTGAAGCTTCAGATTACAGTTAGTTCCTTTACAAAGAGGTGGAGGTGGTGGGGCCACAGCACCATCATCACTGAGTGCCATAGGACACTTAACCTTTGTTTCCATATGCTGGGAACTTCCTGTTGTTCCAAGGAGGACTGGAAAATGTGTGAAAATCTCCCAGTCAGTTCCTCACAGCACACTTCAATCATTTCCCTCCCACAGCATCAGGACCAGGGCTTTTTCTCTCTTTGGTCCCACTAAGAGATTTCCACACAAACACCTCATCAGTGGGACTCTCAGAGCTACCAGCCCTTTGCTACAATCACAAAGCTCTTCATTGAAATCAATGATATCAAAGCTGGAATCAAATGAGTCCAAGTCTTCTGCTGATTCAGCATCACATTCATCTTTGCTCCTTGTTCTGCATCCCCACCATGGACTTCATTCCTTTCCAAGCCAGCCTTGAGTGTCCTTTATTCAGCTCATCCTCTACTTTACTTTTACACCTGATTTTAGCTGCTTTATCTCTCTTTCAACAGGTTTCTGTGCCTCAATCTTTTTCTTATCTCCCTCATAACAAGACAGCTTCTTCTGCCTGAGAACATGTTGGAGTGATTTACTAATCCAGGGCTGCTTATTGGGGAAAATACTTCCTGTTTCCAAAGTAATCCCCATTTTTCCCAGAAAGAAATGTCAGTAGAAATCGATGATCTAAGTGAGAACATGAGCCTTTAAAAAGTCCCAGTGGGTGCAGTCAAAGCAGTCCCTCAGTCCCAGTATAGAGTCTTTGGTCCAGACTGGAACAGCTGTGTGCCCAGTTTGAGCTCTCTTCAGTGCTGTGACCTGACAGACCCAGAGGGGCCATCACATCACATTTAGAAGCTCCCCTGATGGAGCCACAACACATGTCCAATACTTAGTCTGTCTTGTTGGACCAACTGGAAGAAATGATTCAAGGACTTAGTCACAGAACAGAGATTCAAATCTCCAAAATCCAACTGGCTGCATCAGGACATATAGTCTGAAACTCTGCACAGTTTCCTGTTTGAAGCTGCTTCCTGTTGGCTTCAGCTGTTTGGAGTTTCCATTTTCTAAACTTCTACATTCTGAACCTTCTTCAGCTCTGAACAGATGATGAAACACTGAATGATTTCAAGCACTTTGTCTAATAAACTTACATCTTTCATTCTTTATACAGATTGTGGGACTGTGGTTTGTCAAAGATCAGCTGTGATTATCTGGCAGCAGCACTGAAGTCCAACCCCTCCCATCTGAGAGAGCTGGACCTGAGATACAACTACAACCTGAAGGATCCAGATGTGAAGCAGCTGTCTGATCTTCAGCAGAGTCCAGACTACAGACTGGAGACTCTGAGGTCAGTAGAGTGATGGAGTGAGTGGGTGGTGCTGTCAGCAGTATTGTACTAAACACAGTCAGTATGAAACAAAGATCCAGTGTTTCCTGTAAAGCTGCAGCTTCTCAGTGAAGCTGTGAGAGGAGAACGGTGACAGGCTTCAGGATTGGACACAAACACTTCCTGTTTCTCACCTTTATGGTCACCATAGTAACGGCTGACACGCTCTGATCAAACACTGTCAACAGCCAATCAGCTCTCTGAACAAAGCAGCACGCAGACCAATGACTGCATTGATTTCCAAGTTTAAAGCAGTGAAGAACACAGTCTGTAGGTGAGGAAGAATTTAGTGAGAGCAGATGTTTGGATGGAATTCCTCCAGTTAACAGCTGGAACCGTCCATCTGGATTGTTGGGCTTGTTGTTGGGGTTCCTACAGAGCTCAGAGTGGACACACCAAGGTTCTTCTAATGAATGAAAGTCCAAACTCAAACTAGGAGGGAAAAACATTTTCAGCAACTTCAATAAAAATCCAAAGATTAGAAAAAGTGAAGCAACAATGAGTCCTAGTACAGTCCCAGCACTGACGTCCCTGCTGCTCTTTATACTGGATGTGCTGCATCACTGATTGACAGCTGATGAAGAGTCTCTGGAAACACTCGTTTATCTCCTCTGCTCTTCCTCCTTCTCTCTGCAGGTGGTGATGATGGTAAACAGGACGGTGTGTGTGCTGAGAGAGGAGCAGCTGTGTCCTGATGATCCAGAGAGGTTGAAGCAGCAGCAGCTTGTGTGTAGAGACGCTCTGACTGGGCCATGTTACTGGGAGGTGGAGAGGAGAGCTTCATCCAGCAGTGACTGACAGAGGAATGAAGTGCAGATGACTGTCAGTGCTGCAGAGTGAACTGCTCTGAGAACAGCTCCACTGTCAGACACAATGTAGAGTCCAGCATCAGCCCTGTGTGTCCCTCTGGATCTGACAGAGGATCATCAGTGTATCTGGACTGCTCTGCTGCTGCTCTGTCCTTCTACAGTCTCTGCACAGTCTCTGTCTCACTCTGGAAAGATTTTACAACTTGTTGTAATTACAGAACGTTAATATAATATTCAAACATGTGATCTTCTCTTTATTTCTGAATCTTTACCAAATAAAGAAAAACCAAACTAACAAACAGAAGCTGTCGTGTCCTTTTTCACCACATCTGTGAATCTTTTCTGTGTTTTTCCTCTTTTCCTCCTTCCTGCAGCTCCATCTTCATCATTCTGTGTCCAGTATATGTGAACACGTCCAAAGCATCTGAGCCTCATGTTACCCGTTTGTGTGAGTTACGCCTGTCGTTGTGTTGTGGTGTATAAATAAGGGGCAGGAGACAGCGCTGGATCTCTGAGTTCTTTACTCTCAATTTCTGCAACATCTGCAATATCTAGAAATGCAAACCTGTGAGCTGTGTGTGTTGTGCGTCTGCTCGGCCACCTCTCCTCCGGCCATGCTGGAAGCAGCTGTGCGTTTGACAGTTTTATCGACTCGACAATAATCGAACAAATTAAATGTTCAAAAATATCAACTTAAGCACTTCAAAGTCAACAAAAAGCTTAAAACAATGAAATAATATTTCACTGACAAAACAACAGCTCATAAGAACGATACACAAAATAATACAGAAACAAACAAATAAAAGTTATTAACCAGGATCCATGTTTTTGTCACAAACACTGAATCAGCTGATTCACTCTTTATGTTTCTGAGTTTGTTTTGTGATTATAGTTCTGGTTTCTGTTTCTGTGTCTTCACTGTGTCCCACGTCTCCTTACTTTGGACTCTGTGTTATATTTCCTGTTTTACTTTGACAGTCCTGTGTTACTGTTTCCTGTCTCGTGTGTGTAATTGGTCCCAGCTGTGTTTCCCTCCTGTCTCCCGTTCCCTGATTACTAAACTGCGTCCACGCCGCCGGCGCTCCTCTCCACAGCTGGATTCCAGGATTTCAGAGCATCCAGCTGTGGTGAGTGATGGAGACACTTTCTCTGCTCCCTCAGTAATCAGGACAGTTTATTGAACATCAGAGGACATAAAGGACTGTTTTTCACCTGCCCGTTCTGAACCTGGACATTAAAGACTGCTGGCTTCAAGGACATTAATCCCAGTGTCAGCCAGCCAATAACAGCCTGTGTTTTTCAGCTCTTTAGGAGTCAGAAATGAGAAAGACACAGACTGCTAACCGCTCCCTGCAGGAAATAAGCTCCTCCTCTTCCTGTCCTGTATATGAGTGATTCTGACATGAGACACAATGAGTTTCCTGTTTATTGTGACTTAAAGCGAGCAGCAAAGACACTAAACTGTGTGTTTCCAGCTGAAGCTGCTTTTTGTGTTGCTCCCACAATCCTGTCTAAAACAGTCAGTGAGGAAAACTCAATGTGACTTCAGAGTGACAGAGGTAAGCGACTCATGTTGTAACTGACGTCAGACGCGGAAATTTTGGCGTAAAATTAAAGCGAATGGTAGTTTAGAATTGAACAAATTCCTTTAAGCTTCAGTATTACCAAATACACTTATCAATAGTCTTCTAACTAACAATATTTGTCTAAATCATCTCCAACACCCTGGAGAACAACAGGGAGAGTTTAGAGGCTCTCCAAGATTACACTGATCAGTGCTTCCAGGATCTTGTGATGAAGAAGGCTCAGAGTGCAAAACCTTCATCAAAACCCACCTGAAGCTGCTGGAGGACACGGTGAAGAACATCGCCTTTGATAGAGTGCATCGCATCGGCCCCATGCGGGCTGCGACCAGGAGACCACGTCCTACTGTGGCCAAGTTCGGCCACTTCAAACAAAAGGAACAGGTGAAAAGTCTCCGTGTCCATCGGTGTTTCTCCACGTCTCTCTTCCTTCTTCGTGTCATCTCTGTGTTTCCCTGCTGCCCTCATGTTTTCTGCTTTGTCTGTTAGTTCTTCCCAGTTTAGGTTGATGTTCGCTTCTTCCCTCACCTTTGTTATTTTCACTGTAAATAAATCTCCACTCGCATCTCCACCGCCGTCTGCATCTTGGTCCTCATTCACTCCACCACACGACTGCTGCCCCAGCCGTGACAACTTTTGATGTTTCCTCTACATTTACCTTTAAAAATTATTTACTTTGCCTTGTTTGGTATCATTTGGTATCAGATGGCCGACTTCTAAATGGCCACCATGGTCACCACCCAACTTGAGGAGTTTGCCCCCTCACATATACTAATGTGCCACAAACAGGACTTTAACATCACCAACCATTCCTATGTTATTACGGTGTATCCATATAACTGGCCCACCCTGTACAGTTATGCTTTCATGTTGACATACTGTATTAACACAATTCAGGGAGGATTCTAGGATCAGAGCTTCGGGGGGCTGAGCACCCAGAGAGCTGCCCAGCCAGCCAAGATACACTTTACTCGTCACAATGAGACTTCTTCACCGTCTCTGTCCCTGCATCCTCCCTGTCCTCATCGTCTGTTGTCTTCATCTCCTTTATCAGTCATCATAATTTTACCGTCTCTGTGCAAGTCTGCAAATTTCTTTATTAAATCAAAAGATTCTTAAATCCATCAAGTCTCTCTGTGCCTGGGTCCTCGTCACAAAACATGACATCACTGTTTTGTACTTTTTAACAATTTAATCCCACATTTGTGAAAGAAAAGCAAAACACTTTTTTGAAAAGTCTGTAACAAAACCATCAATTCTGATCAAGGTTATTTAAATGCTGCCAAAGAAGAATGGATTGGAATAAAAAAAATACATATCCTAACCTTAATTACTGGAGGAGAATAATGAATGATGCTCATAGTGAGTAAGAAGTAAACTGAGTGCATATTTTGGACAGAGATTCACTTTTAATGTGTTTGTATAATATAATACAGATGCATAAAAACACTCCTGAAACAGAATAAATTATTACAAATAAATTATTACAAAATATTAAAAAATATTATGGATACTTTTGTTGTTAAAATGTTACCTCTCAACCAAGTTCTGCCTTTTATATTTTTAGTAGTGTGTCACACAAACAGCAAATATTGTCAAAAAAAAGTAAGTAAGTGCTGAAGCACCCCAAAAATGAACCAAAGCACCCCAAAAATGAACCAAAGCACCCCAAAAATGAACCAAAGCACCCCAAAAATGGGCTAAAATCGCCCCTGTTAACAAATAATAGCCCAACAGTCACTTTTATGCTTACTGTAGCTGTTAGCTAAAAACACTAATTTAGCCTAGTTTGCCCTGAATTCAGCTTTGACAGACATGATCGACTGTTTCCAGTAGAATTCCTCGTTGTCATCTTGTTCCCTCTCAGAGCCCCGTATGCTTGCAGAGACCCCTACAGTAGGGAAATGTGCCAAAGAACGTCCAAAACATTGCATTTTAGGTTTATTTATGCCTTACACACAATCCCAACTCTTTAGCTAACTTAACAACTTTGGCTAAAGTCTGTAGTTAGTCTTACTCGTTTGTACAACATTTCTGGATCGCCACTGTTTGAAATGATATGACATATGACTCTCACTGAAACAGCAAACTTTGTAGAAAACACAACACTTCTGATTCTCTATCTAGCTGTTTGCTCACAGCTGTAGATTACATTATAAGTGGTTGTTCACTCTTGTCAATAATTACATTTCTAAATTCTATTTGTGCAGTTACATGTAAACAAAGTCCAATATTGTATCTAAATGATTGTGTTATGGTGGGACAGTTTCCAAATTTGTTGTATTATTGCACTAGGTATGACTGTGCAAGAGTTATCTTATCTTCCTTGCTTGCACCACACTCTTTGCAGAAATGGTGCACAGCAGCACTGCATCATGTTATTGTGTTGTATAATATACCAGAACTAATACAAAGCAATATCCATGTACACTATAGGTCCATGCCAATGTGCCCAAATGGGACCTCCATAAATGGTAAGGGGCGCAAAGGCACTTTAAGACCAGTGGGCACACCGTCGGTGCACATCCGCTCGGATGCTTTTTTCTATTCATTTATTTCCCTGTTTATTTATCGATGCACAAAAGCAATTATCTCAGAGACACCATCCTCTTAACGGAGACTCAAATCAGGAACCTGCAGATTATTAGTCAGCAGCTTTAACTTCCTGTCTTTGTCTCACTAAACCTTCCACGTGGAAACTTGAGCTGCCCACTCAAGCACAGTAGGCTTTAACTGGCTCTGCTCAAGTCACTTCAGTATCTGAGAAACTGTCTCGATGCATGCCAAAGAACACTTTGACAATACGCTTGTGTTGAGTCAAATCCACCACAAGCATATTCTATGGCAGTTTAATTCCACTCCACATAAAAATAGTCACGTATTATTTCCCCCCACCACACTTCCTGCCAGTAGCTGGTGCCCCCACCCACAGTGCATTAGTGGTTCTCTGTGTTTAGTGGCTCACTCTGGGCGGCTGCTCGGTGGGGCCCGGCCCCCTGGCTCTGTTGGGCCTGTGCTGCGGGTGGGGTGCCCTCAGGTCTCGGCCCTCTGGGCCCATTTACTGCTCAGTAACATTTAATATCTATTATTTACTACTACTTACTAGCCTACTTACTGCATATTATTGGTTGTTGCTGTGGGTTCCCCACTGTGTTGGTTTTTCCTTGTGTTTTTCAGCAGATGATGAAATAGATTTTCAGTATTTTTTCTCTCTTCCTCTCCATCTATTTCTCTTCTTCTCTATTTTTCCCTCTTCTTCTGTTAACTTTCTCCCCAGCTTATCTTTTTTCTTCCTTCCTGACCCCCGTTCTGATTCTAGTGACTCAAAATAAAATAAAATCAGAATCAAATTCTAATAAAATATGACTATCAAGTGGACCAGTATAGCAAAAACCATAATGGTGGCAGAGGCCACAGAGCCAAGTGGCAGGATTTTCAACGTTCAAACCAGATAAAAAACAGAAATTAAATGGTGTTAAAAGCCATGAATTAAGGCAATTCATTCACAACATAATTACAAGTTTTACTGGACGTTAATATTTTTCTCTTTTTTCAGTGCAAAACAAACTAACAGTACACATGATGCTGGCAAGTTAAAATGTCAGTGTCTTTTATAGATAGCATGTCTAGCATCATAGTTTTATAGATCACGTAGTCAGGGTAAAAACTCCATCTCTGATTGTTATTGTACATGACTGTGACATGCAGTGGCCTCAGCATCATGATGAAGACGACCGGAGGAGATAGTTTGGTAGACATCGATGTTTTGCCGATGAAGGCTCATGTAGCGGTCCTCTTTGTCCTAAACAACAATTTACACTGTCATTTACATTTAATTAAAGGGCAGCTTAAAAACAGACATAATGCACTGCAGCCTCGGCACAATTAAGTGTAAAACAGAACTATGGAAAACTCACAAACATCTGGCGAGTTTCAGATCCTGTTAAGTTAGTTAGACCTGATCTGTTTTCTCTGTTAGGATAAAAACATCAGAGGTCATGGGGTGAAAAATAGCTCAAAAACAAGACTAGCTATGTCTACAACTAATGTGTGGTGTTTTAAAAGAACCTATGAGATACTTTGAACACCACAGTGGCTGCTGTATGCAGTAATGTGCTCAAGTGATTTCAAAGGGTCATTTCATGAGTTTAAGTGCGTCAGTAAAAGTTTTCACCTGCGAGGATTTCTCCTCAGGCTGTAACCACAGGTTATCACAGCCACACTGATGAGTGAAGCAGCAGCAGAAATGATGGGAACTGTAGCCATGAACTTCATGCCAGAAGAATCTCCATCGTCTGTTGAATGTTGCCACACACACACAAAAACTTCATTTTGAAAACATGAAAAGTCACGAAATTTGCATTAGCCTGTTATATTAAAGTGGAAAACATGTTTATCTTTTCATTACATTAGAGTTACAATTGCATCATTCAAACATTTCACTGATGAAATAACACCAAAGTTGTGATTGGAGCACAGTTTTATAATGAAATTTTAAAAAAAATTAGCCAGAAGAAGAGCTTAAAAACATTCCAGATGTTCATCTCCTGACTGAAACCTTTCATTAATCCGCTGCAGGCGGGAATGACGACCTCAAACCATGTATGACAGAAAAGAAAGTGTTAACGCAGTTCCAAACATCCACCTTGAATCTGCGGTGTGGGTATAAATAGAAAATGTTTTTACCTCTCACAGTCACACTGAGATGGAGAACATACAATCCACCACGAAATACACACTCACAGGTGTAGTTCCCACTGTCTTCAGATGTTAAGTTGAGCAGGTGGAGAAACACAGTCTCATTTTCTTTGATCAGTGTGAACCTGGAGTCACAGCCATGAATAAAGCCTCGGTCGTAACGATAGAGCAGACGACACTGTTCTCCTCGGCTCCTCTCTGTGCTGATCTCACACAGTATCATCACAGTAATATTCAGAGTTGTTTTGCTGCATATTTGAGTGGAATCGGGTTTCTTTCCAATTGTCTTCACAAGAGTCTCTATAAATTGTTCCAGTTAAAATGAAACAAAATCGGGATTATAGTTTCTATATATTTGTTGTTGTGGGAAAATCAATCACATATATTATTTCACTAACCTAACTAAAGCTTTCTTCTTAAACACCTGGCTTTACAGCTTTTCTTTTTTAATTATATATATTTACCTTCACTGCTAAAAACCACAAGCAGAAGCAGGAGAAAGCAGAGTTTCCGTGCAGTCATGCTGGTGAGGAAGTAACTGTGGCTGACAGTGTGAGGTAGACTATAGTGAAAGCAGGAAGACTTGCACCCTCCTTATTTCACCTCTTGTGTCTACACTGAAACTTTTACTATGTCTAAAATAGAAGTGCATAAAAGTGGAAGGACAGTAGAAGGTAAACCACCAACATTGTTTAAGCCAGACTGATCTCTCTGTTTATCTGGATGGACATTGTGTTCAAATTATGATGAGATGTTTGTTCAAAAACAAAACTAGTCTGATACAAAGAGTCATGTTTGCCACAGTTTATTGTGTTTGTATTGTATTAAATCTGAGAGCCTGAGTTGGAGTATTATGACTGAATGGTCTCCATTACTGGGAAACAACTATCCAGTGTGAAAAGATGGACGTTTATTATAATATATGAATATTATTATATTAGTATGTCACCTAAAGTTTTATATACTTTAAAATGTTTCATAGAGCTTTATTATCCACTCCCACAGTTCCTGTGCTTCTTGCTGAGCGTGTCTTGTTGTCGTGTTGATGGTTCACTGAGATGATAGTCTGGTAGGAATCACTCGATGGCTGCTGAAGGTTTGTATAGGGCTGATCTGGCTCATCGTCATCCTTTAGAAAAGTGAAATATTTTAGGTATTAATCAAGTTCAACCCGGTCTACCCACACACTCTATTGATCTTTAAATCTCTCCATCTGTTGCCTGGATTATTTAATGTTTCTGCTCATTTCTGTAAGAGCTTCTTCACAAAATAAAGGACACTGAAGTTGGCACTAATAGTATTATAACACTAATCTGTAATTATCTATATAAGTAGTTAACATCCTAAAACATAAATGTACATGTTTTACCAAGTCTGCCAGAGCTCATATTATATTTTTACATGCTGTAGTGCCATTTTTGGGAGCATTTCAAGTTGATATACATCAATACAACCATTATAGCCCAAATTCTAATAATATGTCTGCATTAAGTGCACAGTAATTACATAAATTGCAAAAAAATGCAATAAACTACCAAAAAATTGAAAATCGTTTTTGTTTTTGAACATATATTTCTAGTTAGAGAAATTTAAGAGGCTTATCTCTCAAAACTGTAAATACAAAATAGTTGCACAAAATAGTTTCCCACCACAGGAAATTTATTTTGAGTGTCTTCATAGTTTTATTTCTGAAATACACCAATTTTTATATAATGCAGGAAAAACAAAAATAAATATTATAATGCAAAATTAATCATCAAAATAAACTATTTCCAGCAGTGCAATATGAGTTCTAAGCATCCCAGAAATGACACAGAAAGTCATAAAGTCAAACATAACTTTTAAAAACACCAGTATAGGCTCATAAGGCCCTGATGGTAAAAAACTACATTTCTGCAAACTTTTAACTAGCTGCTGTAGATCGTAGCAATAAATTGCTCACCAAACCGTTGGGATTTTCAGGTACAGACACTCCAGATGTTCCTGACCTTAAGCAGCCACGTTGATAAGAAAGGATGTCAGCATTAGTGTAACACTATTCACATTCAAACAGAGAAAAATCAAGTAAGAACATCTACATTTATATTATCTTCTCTCTTAATAATGATAATTATTTTTGGAAGGATAAAAAGTGTTCATTCTAGACATGATGTTTAACATACACCGAATTCTCATTTATTGAAATGTGATGTTTCCGTTTACTTTCTCTACATCTATATCATCTTTGAATTACTGCAGCAAAAATAGTCTCACCCATTACTTTTCCTCCAGTAGATAAATCCCACGATAACTCCAGTTATAAAGATGATCACAACACCGGGCAGATAAACGGAAAAAGATTTGTCTGCTGAAGTGTGGGCCTCGTTTGTGTCTAAATCATTGAAAAGATGCATTTGTCAGTAAAATCATTTACTTTCATTTCCTGGAAATCAAAACACAAATCAAACACAGTTTACGTCTACTGAAACTCTGAGTGAAGTAATGAAACCCCAGTTTTATAACCACAGAGCTTTAAATATTGTCACTGTGCTCTTTTCTTTTGTCTTCTTCTTCTTCTTTTGCATCTTTTCTGAATATTACTATGAACTGAAATTGGTCCAACTGCTTATATACATTCACTGGCCACTTTATGAGGTATACTTGTTCAGGGTGTAACACAAATATTTCAGTGTTCATTTCATTTGTCAATCACATGTCAGCTTCATCTTCCTGGTTAAATAAAGGTTAATAAAATAATAAAATGTCAGCAAATCAATGCTCAAACAGAGCAACATGGCACATGTTACTGGTCCCAGTGCTTCACAAACTGCTGATCTGCTGGGATTTTCACACACAATCATCTCTGTTCACAGACAATGGTCTGAAAAATAGAAAATATCCAGTGAGCTGTGATTCTCTGGGTAAAAATGCTGTTTACACATCAAACCTTGAGGCAGAGCGGACCACACTGGATATCACTGCTGTCCTCTAACAACAGCAAGCTGAGGCTACAGTTTGCAAGTCTGGACAACAGAAGACTAAAAAAACGATGCCTTGCCCGATGAGTTGATTTCTAACAGTTCAGACTGCTGGTGGTGTAATGCTCTGTGGGGGATTTTCTTTGCAAACTTTGGACCCTGTAGTAACCACTGAGCATCATTTAAACACCACAGCCTGCCTGAAGGTTGTTGCTGACCACATTCATGTCTTTATGCCCAAAAAATACCCATCGTCTGATGGCTGCTTCCAGCAGGATACCACACCATGTCACGGCGCTCAAATCATGTACGGCCTGCGCAGTCACCAGATCTCAATCCAGCAGAGCACCTTTGGGATGTGGTGGAACGGAAAGTTTGCTTCAAGTAAGAGCAGCTGACGAATCTGCAGCAACTGTGTGATGATGTAATTTCAATATGTCTTGAGAATCTTTGAGGAATGTTTTTAGCGCCTTGTTGTGCCACAAAAAATGAAGACATGTTTGATGGCTGAAGGTGGTCCAACTCGGTTCAAAGATGTACCTAATAAATGAGTCAGTGAGAGTATTTAAACTGCTGTAAGTGAAAATAAGAAGAAAAGAAATGAACAAATTACAAGAATAAAAAACACATAAGCAGGTCAATACAATGCTAACACAGTGCTGAATAACTGTGTCAGATAAAGAAACCAAAATGCATTTACCTTCCACAGTGACACTGATATGGACAATATATGTCCCTTCAGTGTTTGTACACTCACAGGTGAAGTTCCCACTATCAGCTGGTGTTAAACTGGTCAGCTCCAGAAAGGCAGTCTGATTTTCTTTTGTTATTGAGAACCTGGGGTCACATTCCTGAGTAACGTTCTCTCCGTGTCGATACAGCAGATGACACTCTCCTCCTGTGTCCCTCTGTCTTTTGATCTTACAGATAATCAAAACAATAGTAGTCTGACTTTCCTTGTTGCAAATCCAAGTGACATCGTGTTCTCTCCTGACTGTCTTCACAACAGTCTCTGTAAACAGGGACAGCAAAATACGGTAAATACAAGATTCAGCCTGTGTCAGAGAGGACTTTAGTTTCTATATTTTGTGAATGTTAAACCATCTTTTTAATCCCATAATAATGTGTTTAGTTTAAACTAAAAGCAAGGAGGTTATAAATTTAAAAATATTAATAATGCATAATGAAAATAGTTTCCTTGTATTACCTTCAGCATCATGGGACACAGCTAGTGGTAACAGCAAAATCAAGCAAAGTTTTGATACGTCCATGCTTGTTAACATGTCTATGAGCCACCGACAGTGAAGAGGAAGATGTGCGGAAAGAAACAAGCTGAAGCTCTCCTGGCTAAGCAGACGTCAGACTGTTGCCCTTCACGGGGCAAGTGTGAAATGATGTAAAAAGGAAGTGTACTGACAGGACTTTCATATTAAAAGCCTGTAAAGTTGAAACACTGTGCGAGCTCCCACACAAAAAGAAAACAAGCTAATTTTTCTTTATCACAGAGGAATTATTACACTGCTAACTGTCATGTTCGCTGAAACTGAAGGATGGATAATATTGTAAAAGTAACAACAAAACTACCATTTATCATAACATTATAAGCATTTTAAACTAAAATAGCGTGTGTTATGGTTCAAAATATTGGGGATGGAGACAAGAGGAAAAACCACAATAACAACACTGGTCCGGTCGGGTTGAGTCAAACGATGATTTTAATGATCACACGCGTGGGAGATGGACACTGATGCAGACAGCCTCAGATCTCAAAATGGTGGAGCATTGCTCAAACTCTTATAGCCTCTGGTGCCTCCACCTTATCATAAAAAGCCTAAACATTCACATGCTTTCTCTCACACAGCGCCTAAGCTACGACCTTGGCTCCCCGTCTATCTGCTCCTGCTGAGATGGGGCAGAAAACTCCAGTATATTCTGTTCTCTTCTAATCAGACAAATAAGACAATTACTTTCTGCGAACAGTATTTCTTATAACTCAGCAGTATAATGCATCATAAAACAATATCATTCATTCACAACAAGTCAGCAGTTTAATGTCATGCAAATCAGTTTAACTAATGCAATAGTTATCAGCTTCTTCTAATTCAGGAGAATAATGCCAACTAAAACTACATAATAATTCACCATCTTTAATTAGGGGTCTAACATGGCATAAAATAATATTATAATCTAATAATTCCCCCTGATGAGCTCATTAGAATAATGAGCTCACCAACACCCCATAATCCAGTGTGGCTGGGTTCATCTCTTCTCACTCCTGAGGTCCTTTGTCCCCCTGAGGGGCGAACCATATGTGGGATGACCTCTGTGTTTGCGCAGTTCAGATGCAAGACAAACTATTATTCCAACAATAGCAGGTACAGATGACACTCCCCAGGTCTCCCACAGCTTTATTTGGTGCTACCTTATACCCTCCAGATGTACTCAGACTAGAACCTCTGTCCAAGGAGCTTTTAGCCTTTTATGTTATTGCTGCAGCTACCAGTGTCGTCCAGTTGGGTGATCCTCTGCTCTTCATTCTTCAACCTCAGGGGTTAGACAACCCTTCAGTCGTGGCACAGATCAGGGGATTATTCTGCCCCGATTTCAAACAACGATCTGTGTATCCTCCAGAAAAAGGAACAGGAAGGTGTCCCCCTTTTTGCCCAAGAGCCTCTCGAACTTCGTTGGTCTGGTGTTCCCGGATTTCCGCCAACCCCTTCATGGTTATTGCTGTGTTTATGGGATCCATCCTTTTGTGGTGACTAGCTGGAGCCCAAACGCCATGACCCTTGGACCCAGTTGGTGTCTTGGCAGTCACTGTGTCTGTCTCTGCTGCGGAGGATCCTCGTATATCTGTGACCTCGTCTGGTGTCTGTTCCTTTCTCTGTAAGAGACAGAAAACCAAAACACCTCTCTTCCTAACCCTAATAATCTAATGTTGTTATCTACTGACCTTCTAGTGATTCAGAATTGGTTTAAAAACATTCAGAATGTTCCAGGGACTTATTCTAATCATATCCTATGTGTGTGTAAGCGTGTTTGCATTTAGCCCTCTGCACTCAAAGTCAATACCTGCAATATATCAGTCCGGACCATCACGCCGAACGAAGCTTATGACCTTCAAAAGACCAAGTGCCAACTCGTTATAAGCACATTTGCAAGGTGTGTCTGAACATTATTGAAACCACTCTTTTTAACAAAAGACAAAGAAATTAACAAATCTTCTAAACGCTATTCAGTTCATTTCAATGATTGATGCTTACACATGGAAATAATGATTTATGCTTCTTACTGATTCTCTACAAAAGACCGGAAACTTCTCGGGCCGCTATTAGCTTAAGTTTTACCATTCCTAAGGTATTAAAGACACAAATGAAGTTATAAAATGTTCAAATAATCCTTGTTTGATGTTAAAGCTCAACTTCCCCCCCCCTTTTTTCTTTTTGACACATCCCCATGTGTCAAATCAACGGAGCTAGAACATTAAAAGAAAAGGTTAGGCAGCTACAAGGTTTCCCAGATCGTTAAGGTGATCTGCGTGTAATGTTCTGACTCAGGTATTTAATATTTTAATAAATGTCGTTTAATTAACTGCCACTATTTAAACTAAACTTAAAGACATAATTGAAGAAAAGATCACAAAAAATAACATGATATCAGTGTTTTGTAAGCGCGTGCGGCCTTCTATGCTCGAAGCCTTTTCCCTCAATAGATCAGTCAGACATTCGCGCTGACTGTAGCTTTTAACCCTTATTAACTTGAGCACAACTCCACAATGAGCAACAAGTTGCAATATGTATAAAAATGATCATGGTTACACCTGCAATGAAAAATTATATCATTATCCTAACACCTGTAAATAGAAGATTCATCAGAGGTTATAACCATCACAGGAACACAGATGTTAGTATAAGGTCAAAAGCTTCAATAAATGATCATCGATGCAATACTTGTTGCATGATTCTCATACAATAATAATGCTGATATTAAAATAACAGTAAAACACCCCCTTTTATCCCGTTTCGCTTGACCCATAAACGTTTATAAATGCCTCTTTTAAATGTTATTTCCCCCTGTTCTCCCCTTCCTGACCACAGCAGGGGGATCTTAGTTTTGAATCAGCCATGAATCCAGCTCACCTGATTCATCAGTGAGCTCCACCATCACTGGCGTCTGACAGGGTGGCGCTGCATATTCTTCCTTTAATGTCACTATTTTCAACCTGTTAATTAGAGTGCTTAAACCTGAAGTCGACTACGTCCACAACAAGTCAATACAGCTGTAAATGTGGCCAATTATCAATCTATTACCAATCAATAACAACAGATAACTTCTATTTTATGCATGCTTTTAATCAACCACTCACCCAGAGGATCTCCAATCCCAGGAAATTCCTTCTCCTCAGTCAATGAGTCTGTCCTCCTTCCATGCCCTGGTAACTGGTCCATCCAGAGCCATATGATCTCAAATATACATAAAACAAGCCAAACCACACCTTGGTCACACCAACTCTCTTCCGCCCCGAAGATGTCCAATGCCATCCTAGTATGGACTGAAAGTGGCTTTAACGCTGACTGTCCTGACAATCCATCTTATAACATTTCCTGGTCAGATCTGCCAATCTCCGCCCCAGGGTTTTAACTATTTTGCAATTTTCATTAGTTTCTATGTTTTTTCTAGTTTTGCCTCCAGATTTTCAATTTTTTTTTTACCAGTTGGAATCAGTTTTTACCAATTCTTTGCTAGTTTAGTCTAGTTTTTATTTTCCTGAAAATCCTTAGTTTCAGTTTAGTTTTAGTTGTGTTTTGCAAAAATTAAGTGTAACAAAATCTCAGTTCCATCATATCAATCATGCTCTTCTGGTTATCCTTGGGTGTTGAGACTAATAACTATTAACTCTTGCCGCACCGAGTGGTCCTAATTTTGGTTGAAGTGAATTGATAACCTTTTTGAAGGCGATTGTTTCACACATTTATTTAGATGTCCCAGTCCTGTTATCTCGGGATACATCACGCTGCCTTATCTGGGGTTAGCTGTTTTCGGGGGATGCGGGTTGAGTGGGGGAGCTCTTCAAGGTAAGCTAGGTTAACCTTCTTGTGTGAGCTTTTCAAGTGCACTTTAAGGTTTGTGGGATTTTTCGTGTCATAAATGTCCCTCATAACCCCCTGATGGCCCAGTAATTCATTTTTGCGCACTGTAGTACACATTTAGTTTTTGCTTGTAGCTCTCATACTCTACTTGCCACTCCTCTAAGTCCTGATGTTTCTTAGCGAGGACAACAGTACCTTTAAAATTATATCACATGTGTGGGGGTGTGGCCTTGCCAATTGTTTTTCCCACCTTTTCAAAATGGCTGACGTGCCCACAAGCACATTTTATGGAAGAAAGAAAGGTAAGCTTGATATTTACATTTAAAATGTTTTGTTAAACTCAGATTTTTATTAATTTTCAAAGAATAAACATCTAGTAAATGATTTGAGGGGTCTTTAAGAATTAGGCTCATTTAGTTTCACGGAGAACATGACAAAATATGGTTCACTCCACTTGCCTGAAATGGTTAACAGTCCAAGGCATTTCAGTTGTAGAATGGGTGCAACAGTAAAACATATGTGAGATGTGGGAAGTGCCAAATGTTCCTTTGTGTCTCCAAATAAAAATAAAAATCACAGTACTTCCTCAGATATCATAAATGAATTGACTTTTGTGAAATAGAAAGCCCAGTGCAATCACTTATTCCTGAACCAATGGCTTACAGCTAGTGAAGTGTCAGTGACTTCTAAGTTGATCCCTGATCTACATTTTTATGATATTGTTATATAAATAAGTTTTAATATCCTGCTTACAAAAATTTCAGTGGAACATGTAATCTTCTTAAATAGCTCTTGAATGTTGTTAGTTTCACATTCGTGATCAATGAACTCCCCTTGTGCACTGTAGTGCACATGTTGTAAAATTTAAATAAAATTAGTTAAAAACAATTTTGTTTTTGTAATGTGTTTATTTTACCGTCCCAGCACTTGATTTATCTTAAAAAGAAAAAAGAAAAAGAAAAAAATGAAAATACTTTTCCCTTTTTTCTTTCCCTGGGTCTCAGGAGGACATTGTGTCTCTCTCCACTACAAGACTCTTGCTATATCTAAAAAACAGTCATATTCAAAGTAATCCTAAATTGGACTCTGGCGCTTTCTCCCGACTTTTCCTGACATGATTCTGCGCGTGGACGGAGCAGCAACACAGACGACTCGACTAACGTACTGCCTTGACTTTACTATTGCAGGGCACGCACACATCAATGCAACTAAACACATTTTGCTATAAATCTAGTTAATTTTAGTTAGTTTTGTGAACATTCAGTACAGTTTTAGTTAGTTTTCCTTTTTGTTTTGATTTTATTACCGTTAACGCAAATTTTTCCACTTCTAGTTTTCGTTATTTCATTTGTTGTCTTTAATAATAATAATCTTCTCTGCACCCTGGAATAAACATAATCAATATGATCAACATTTTGCTGCGTATCAATTCACCTTTTTGATTCAAATGCTCCAGCCTTATGTGGTTTGTGACATGTGTTGATCTAAACCTCCACTCTGTCTCTAAATGTTTGAAGAATTTTTCAAGTTCGGGGTCAAATTTTGAGAATTTGACCATAAGTGAAAGTTATGGCGTTATCACCCCCTTTGGGGATTACCTTTTCCAGTTTTGATGATATTCCTCCCCATTCTCTATTTTTTGCAAGTACCCCTCTTCGGTGGCGAGAAACTGTTGGTGTGATCAAGCGGGTGCTGTAAAAACAAAAGCTCAGGACAGAACAGTCACCAGTCATGTACTTCATTCAAAATTAACAAATATCAAGCTTCATATTGATCCTCTGAGTGTAATGGTACATTTTAATTTGCACTTCTCAAAACTGAAAACAATATTCTCTTTATTTTACTCTTGTTCTTGTGCAGCACCACCCCTCAGCACATGCCCCTGTTATTTTATCTTACTTTTAAATTGTTGACTACTTCAAGAAAGCGCCCAAAAGACGGGGACCAGTGTTTATCATTACATATCTCCATTTTGAGTGTGGCTGTCTATCATTCCCCTGTTATTCATAGACCTCGGTGGAGGTTTTTTTTTTTTTTTTTTTACCTCTATAAAAATTAATTGACTCTTTACAGTGACCCACTATGGTTAATAATAACATGTTCAGTCATGAGTGGAATCAAACCTTTTCTTCACTTTAGCATTTAACATTCCCCACCATATAATATGATACATTAATCGAAACACAGCTACTAAAACACAATTTTCTTAATGCAAACATCAGTAACTCAAAATTAGCAACCAAAGGGTTAAGCCTGCAGTTCACACTCCTGTGAAGCTACAGCTCTTTAGTCTCTGTCATCCTTCTGTTCTTGCAAAAACAAAACATCCACCCTTCTTTTACAGGCTGGGTGAATTGTCTGTGGACATTCAATAATCCTAAAGTCGGCACCGTTTTTGTCTCAATATCAAGTCAGTTAAAACTTTTAGTCGTCAGTCCGTCACAGTCCAGTCACATGCATACATCCACACACATTCATACCAGATATTGCTGATAATGGAGTCTCACGCGCAACCTATTCGAGCCTCCATCACCAGCAAGATGACGTCATCATTTTAAAGGAAACAGTTCCTTGTTTGTTTGTTTTTCTTTTTTGGACTGGATCGACTCGCTGCAATCCTTTTAGGCTCAGGACTTCTCATGTGATCAATGTCCCATATAAGTGAATTTCTCCCAAGCCCATTATAATCATGGAGAAAAATACTTTGCGACTGTTTTCAGTAAGAATATTTTATAGCGCTTTAAAGTTCAATCTCTCAGGCCTGGATTAAAGAGCTGATTTGTTAAATCAGGAACTCACAAGATACCAAAATATCACCACCGGTGGATCACACCTCTCTGATGTTCTTATTTCAGTGCACTGTAACAAAAGCAAAAACAAACGTAACCAATAAAACACTCATATAATAACAGATACTGGGGCCCATTACAAACATGTCCAAAGATCAAACCCTCTTTCTCTATGTTAGAGAAAGAGAACAATCCAAACCTCACTGATAGAATCAACCTAGTGTCAAACAAAACCCAAAAATCAACCAAAACTTCACACACTATATTGTGTAGGCATACAGGTACCGTAACTCCTTTTTGCACTGACAAATACATGTTGGATTGACTTAATTCAATAGTGGACACTGGTTGCACACAAATGTTTTGCTTTGGCAGAAACTTAAACAACTGAGTCAAATCAACACAACCTTTTCATATTCTCTCCGAAATAAAACTCACACCGTTAATTCATCATTTTCACTCTGTACCACTGCTCCTTATCAGGCTGTGTGAAGCACAGTAAACAATTCAGTGGAGGCCTTGAGCCATAAACAGACATCACGCACAGACATTGTTTTCACAACCAAACTACTTTAGACCTTGTCCCCTAAATCTACACAGATGCCCTCTGTGTGGCATGAAATGCATTTAACCAATAAACAATCAATGGCTTCTTGTTGTTGTAACCGACTCCATATTTGGATGTTTGTGTGCAGCATTTGTTAGTAAAGCATTCTTCATTGCAACAGCGTGTGTGTATCACTCTTTATTGCACAAGCTTGTAAATGTGTGTGTGTGGATCACTCCTCAGTGAGTTGAATCAGCATTTCGATTTTTTTTTTTTGCACGTGTGTGTGTCATTTCTCACTCAATCAACGAGTGCATATGTTCATATGTGTGTTTCTCTTCATTCTGAGTCAATGCATGTAGATGTGTGTGTTTGTGTGGGTGTTTGTGTTCATCACTTTCCTGTTCTGGTGTTCTGGGTAAACCACGGCCTGAAGCATGCCCTGGGGTCCTGCCCTCCTCCTTTTCAGTCTGTTTGCATCCGTTGGTGCTGCTGCTCAAAGTTCTGTCCATACTGGTTCTGGCCCCAATTGAGGCAGTGCTTTTCTCCAGTGTCCTGCAACTTCTCCCTGTTCCACTCCTCCTTAACTTGACCCTTTTTCTTCTGTAGCTCCTTCAGGGCTTGCTCCTGCTGTTGGAGCTTCTTCGTCAGGTTTGGCGACCTCCTGCTCCAGCAAGCTCCGGCCTGATTCCAAGTCCTGTGTCTGGGACTCCAAGCCTGATGGGTTCGATTATCAGCCAGCTCCTCCTGAGCCATGGTCAGTTTCTGCTCTGATGCCTTGAGCTCTTACTGAGGGCAGAAACCTCAGAATCTTTTCCGTCCACTTCAGATTGAAGTCCATCGATGTTTTCCTTGCTTTGCTCCACGGCCTTTTGCGGCTCTGCTGTTCGGCTCTTCTCAGAGGTCAGCTCCTGGCCAAGCCCCGACACCTGTGCCTTCAGCTTATTTTCTCCTGGTGTTTTGTCCATTCTGAGGTGCCTCCTGACCTCAGTTACTCCTCCTGTCTCTGGCACGCCCTTTTTGCTGCCCGACGATCATTGTTGGTCCGTCACTGTCCTGCACAGTTTTAATGCAGAGTGGTTAAGGTCAGCATTGTTTTGCTCGGCCTCACTTTTCATCTGGGCTTAATGGGCGTCTCATCACAGCTCTGTCAGCTGAAGCTGTCTTTTTCCATATGGCAAGAGTGTGAAGAGTGTGTGAGAGGGGTGTGTCCGATCAGGCACAATGCTGGTGGCTTTGCGAATGCCTCGTTTTCCAAATCCAGATGTTTATTTGTCACGTACACAGCAACAGAGAGAACAGTCTGTTGTTGGGATGGCTGAGGTCCTTCACGATCTTCCTGGTCTTGGTCCAGCACCGCCTGCTGTAGATTGAGTGCAGGTCAGGGTGCTCAGAGCGGATGGTGCGCTCAGCTGATTGCACAACCCTCTGTAGAGCTTGTCTGTCCGGCATGGTGCTGTTCCCGAACCAGACAGTGATACAGCTGCTCAGGATGCTCTCGATAGTTCCTCTATAGAAGGTGGTCAGAATCGGTGGTGGGAGCCGGGCCTTTCTCAGTCTTCTCAGAAAGAAGAGACGCTGACGGAAATCTCCCCGTGTAGTGAAACGGGCCTTGGATTTAACGCTCTCCGTCTCCGCTGCATGAGATCGTTTTCCTGCAGCACTGTTGACATTTTCAAGTTGTTGTTGTGGGTCCAGCTGCTTTAGCATTTGGTCAGGGTCACATCAAAGATGGTAGAGGAGAGAGCAAAGATGGTAGGGGGGAGAGCAGGAGTCCAGGGTCAGCTTCGGCTTTCAGGGCCGACAAAGCAGCCTGTAATCAAGCATAAAGAGAAAAAACAAAACAAAAACAAAACAAAAACAGATGAACAGGAAAATGATGTTATTTTGGCTGCGTTATTCAGAGAGGGGAGAAACAACGGGACCAGGCCCTGTGTCAGCCTTCTCTCCCCCTTTTTTTGTTTTTTCTCACCATATAATCCACTCATGACCCACCAAGCTGACAGGACATCACAGGTACATGTTAAAATTCTTAAGATCGTGTTTAAAAGCACAAAAATTGGAATTTTCTTTCATCTGGTAATCACTTGTATTAATCAATCAGCAGAAAACATGTCACAATTTGACTTTTCTAACCAGTAAATTTGTCGTGTTATCACTGGTTGGTCAGACCAGTGCCTTTTTTTTTTTTTGAAGTTAAGTTGTTGTCCTGCAACCCAGAGAGTTTATTTGTTAGTAGTGGATAAACTTTATTATTTAACGGCGGGTGTATGTTAAGTTTCACTGCTTTAAACTTGCTGGAAAATCTTCACGTGTTCATGAGTGTAAGCTGTTTCTTCATTGCGTGTATGTGCGTTTGTAGGTGGGCTAATTTAACGTTTTTTCCTCAAACAAGGCATTTCTCTAACATGTGCCTCTCTCTCACATTACTCTGCTTGTGTGTGTTTTTGTTTCACCTTTTGTTGTGATGCTCCGGAAGCCTTCCCAACCTCCACAAGTCTGTTGGCCCCAATTTTATGTGTTAAAGCTTCTCTTAATTTCTCCTTTAATTCTCTGCTAGCTGCTGTCTTTTCCACAGCTGCTGATTCTTGCTGAGTGTGGTTTCCATTACTATAATTTGCTTCGGCCGCTGTGCTTGTGGGGGCAGTTGGTCCAGGCCCGTAGCCACCTGTATCAACACACTGAGAGATTTATTTAATATCATTTTCCTCACAATCTTACTCTGCCGGCTGACGTCTTAATCATGCTCGATTTGTCTCTTCTATATCAAAACCCAGCCGAACATCAAACATTCAGCGTAGTCATTCAAAACCTTATCTGTAGTATTATAATCAGCAAAATCAGCGTTTTAATTACAGGCATGTATCATTATTTGCAAATCATAATTATAAAACTCAAAAACACGCTAAACAGCAACAAAAGTCCTCTGTGCGCTCCACAGCTCATTTGCATGTTCACACACAGTCTAAAAATAGCTCGCAGCGCTGCAGTGCGCTGTCGTCACACACAGGGTCACACAAAGCTCAGACAAAACTCTTTTATTTTATATTACAAAGACGTCTTATATTTACAATCACTGACAGGCCTGACAGATTCAGCGCCTAACAATTTCGACAAATTTAAGTTAACGGGTCCAACCGAAGAAAGTCCAACTTTTTTGTAATCAATCAAACAGTATCTGTTACTTCTGGAACAGTTTCTGACCTAATTTCTAAAGAGCACCTACACAATTTCGACAAATTTAACCATAACGGGTCCAACCGAAGAAAGTCCAACTTTTTTGTAATCAATTAACCAGTATCAGACTCTAACTTTATCTGGCCTAATCCCTAAGGTCCCTAACTCAATTTAACAGTATTCAAAAAAGCACATCACACCGTTCCAAACGGTGAGGAGACTCTAACTCCTAGCTTATTTCAGGATGCCCTGTACCCCACAGATAAGCCAAACTGAACTAACCCTGTTCGCCGACAGGTCAAGACCGCGCGTCCACGGCCAGGAGGGAGCGTAACCTCCGGGCTATGCGCTTCTTAGCGGACTCTAACCGCCGTTCTATAATAATTTATAACAATTTGAAACACCAGTCAACGCCCTAAAACAAGAGTATGACTAAGGCAAGTGCCACCTAGAGGTCAATGGGGACTCGAACCCACAAACTGACCACTCAGGTCCACTCTATAACCAATTTGGACTCTAACCAACAAAATGACCAATTCCCTATCAAACTACTTGAGACTCTAACTCAATTCCTTGGGACTCGAACCCAGCATTTCTTTCAATTCCTTTTTCAACTTCATTAAAGACTCTTAGCCGACTTTAACTGCATAACACACACGGATCCTCATCAAAATCAAAACAGACCCTCTACCAGTAATTTCAGTGAGTAGACTTTAATTTAGTCATATCCAATTTGGCACACTTTGGAAATAATTCAACAGGTAGTGCCTTACCTTTAGATAAGCCGGCTTATGCCCACTCACATAAGACCACTGGCTCGTGCCTGTCCGTTCGACAACCTCGGACCGTCCAAACTTTTAAATTCCACCCCAATACCACAGGACGAGCCCCCAAAATGTTATGGTTCAAAATATTGGGGATGGAGACAAGAGAAAAAACCACAATAACAACACTGGTCCGGTCGGGTTGAGTCAAACGATGATTTTAATGATCACACACGTGGGAGATGGGCACTGATGCAGACAGCCTCAGATCTCAAAATGGTGGAGCATTGCTCAAACTCTTATAGCCTCTGGTGCCTCCACCTTATCATAAAAAGCCTAAACATTCACATGCTTTCTCTCACACAGCGCCTAAGCTACGACCTTGGCTCCCCGTCTATCTGCTCCTGCTGAGATGGGGCAGAAAACTCCAGTATATTCTGTTCTCTTCTAATCAGACAAATAAGACAATAACTTTCTGCGAACAGTATTTCTTATAACTCAGCAGTATAATGCATCATAAAACAATATCATTCATTCACAACAAGTCAGCAGTTTAATGTAATGCAAATCAGTTTAACTAATGCAATAGTTATCAGCTTCTTCTAATTCAGGAGAATAATGCAAACTA
Organism: Diplotaxodon limnothrissa; assembly: GCF_057381915.1. Lineage (NCBI taxonomy): Eukaryota > Metazoa > Chordata > Actinopteri > Cichliformes > Cichlidae > Diplotaxodon > Diplotaxodon limnothrissa. The sequence goes on along the minus strand of NW_028188555.1, from coordinate 1,144,039 downwards.
AAACTACATAATAATTCACCATCTTTAATTAGGGGTCTAACATGGCATAAAATAATATTATAATCTAATACGTGTTACGTCATCAAACCGCTTCATCCAATCACTCAGATACTTACAAAGTTTTGACTGCATTACCTTTAAAATTTGTACGAAGATGAGCATAAAATGAATAAAACTGACATGCTTGCATTTGTTGTGTAGTGCAACAGGTGTATGTGGCTGAGGGATTCCCATGATGCAATGCGTATTTCTTCTTCAGTCACCTTTCCTACTCACTGTGTGTTAATGCAGCTCTCTGCATTGAATCATACCTGTTATTAACCTCTGTCTCTCTTCCACAGCGTGTCTTTATCCTGTCTTCCTTCTCTCATCCCAACCAGTCGCAGCAGATGGCCCCGCCCCTCCCTGAGCCTGGTTCTGCTGGAGGTTTCTTCCTGTTAAAAGGGGGATTTTCCTTCCCACTGTCTCCAGACTGCTCACTCATAGGGAGTCATATGATTGTTGGGCTTTTTCTCTGTATGTATTATTGTAGGGTCTGCCTTATAATATTGTTGTGATTTGTCGCTGTGCAAATAAAATTGAATTGAAAATTGAATTGTGAAGGCCACACCAGAAGCCACACAATTGGGAAGTCAGTAACGTCAGACACCAGCATCTTTATTTTAATTTTAATGCACATTTCCACAAACATAAATAACGACACATGTCCCATAAACTATTTCTGGTTAATGTTTTACTGGTGCTGGAGGTCTGTTGGACTGCTGAGGGTAACTGGAGAGAAAATGATGTGTTGTTTTCACTGGACGTTAAGGCGTCTGGGAAGGGATCTCAGACCATTTACATCCTGGGCCATCTGACCTCAGGAAATCACATGATAAGGTGGGGCCAGGTTTCACAATGAGCTCACCCGAAACCCTGGCTGATTAGGACCCACACCCGCTTTCACACCTTGGCTCATGTGATTAGGTAGAGGATCATCAGGGGGTCCTTTGTCCCTCTTTGGGGGGAAACTCTCACTGGTTTTAAATCTGGGACTCCCCACCATTGACCCTTAGAACTGAAGAAGCTTCTCGGATGAGAGGTGAAACGTCTTCAAGCAACTCAAGAAGTCCAGACGCTTTTCCTTCCAAGCTCCTTAGACTACGATGACCTGGATGACTGAGAACCTTCACAGACTTAAGTATTAAATTAATAGTTGGTTTTCATTCTTTGTTTTTAGATAATTTTTTTTCTATTCGTATCCCCTCGTGTATTTAACTGGCCAGTTCAGTCCAATTTACTTTGGGAAATATTTAATCTGAGGTAGGGTTGCACCAATACCGGTATCTGGTATCGGCCTCGATACCACATTTTCTAAAGTACTCGTTAAAAGTTCCCCGATACCGAGGACTGATACCACGGTCTGAGACCTGTCTATGTTTGAGCGGCATGTAAGGGGTTAATCACAGGCGCCGAGTGCCCGCCCACAGGCCCCGGCTGCGTATCAGAGCGGGGAGAAGGCGAGGCGAGACAAGTCAGCCGTGTGGAACTATTTCAAAGTGAACGAAGACACGAAAACAAAGGCGGACTGCAAATTGTGCTCATCGAAATTGTCCAGAGGAGGCTCTAAAGGTAGCGCATTTAACACAAGTAATTTAATCAAGCACCTAAAATCCCAACACGACAACGAGTACAAAGAGTTTGCCCACGCTTATTTACCCACGCTTATTAGCACAGAGGAGCATAGCTGATGCTAAAGCAGTGGGACGGAAAATAGTTGGGCATTTTAAACATTTTAAACGCCTTAGCCTACTCCCGCCTCGAGGACATTCAGGGACAGCTCAACCAGCCAATAAAGAGACTGCAGCAGGACGTACAGACACGCTGGAAGAGCACGTATTACATGACATCAGTCCTATTTTTCCACATATTAATACATTTATGAATTTTGTGCAGGTATAAAGATCGCTTCTTCTCCAACAACACTGCTCCAGAGGCCAAGCTGCACCTGAAGCAGGAGCTTCTAGAGGTGAGGCAGAGGGGAGTCGGGCAGAAGCTGCAGAACCTCCTGCTAAACTGTTCCTCAAGGCCCAGGCTGCCGCTGGCAGCAGGTGCTGCCATTGAGCTCGACACATACCTCGGAGAGGCCCCAAGCCCTCGTGAAGACAGTCCTCTGAAGTACTGGGGTGTCAACAAAATCAGGTTCCCCACTTTGGCTAAAATAGCCTGTAAATAGCTCTCAGCCCCATGTAGCAGTGTGGACAGTGAAAGGCTTTTTAGCTCAGTGTCACACATTATAGATGAAAACAGAAACAGTCTGACTGCTGATGATGCAGAAAAGCTACTTTTCTTAAAAAACCCTGCCACTCACTGTTTCTCTCCATTTAGTGAGTCATCTTAGACTTGATGTTAATACCTACCTCAGCTGCACTGACTGCCACAGTTCTATGTCAGTGGATGTTGTTAGTTTATTCACATATTGTGCACTAAATGGCAAAGATGTTTATTAATGCCCCTTGTGTTGTCCAAAGCGGCAGAGTTTACAATAAACTGAAAAATACTTGAGTTGCACTGTCACTGTTTAAATTTTTTTTATAATTATTTATTCTGTAATATGTTGCATACAACATGCTTTTCATTTTAAATAAATGTTCTTAATTCCAAACCAGTCCCTTGTTTGTTTGTTGTTAAATTATAGGACTAAAGCTGTTACCTGTAAATTTAAATCATGTTTTTATTAAGTACTCGGTATCGGCGAGTACTGAAATGCAAGTACTCGTACTCCTACTCGTTTCCAAAAAAGTGGTATCGGTGCATCCCTAATCTGAGGTAAACATTTTGCTTTTCATTTGACCCCTGACCTGTCTGCTGTAATGCAGGAGGCAGGTTTATGACCTATACTGCAGCCAGACACCACAGGAAGCCTTCCTCCATGTTTTCTTTACAGTAATTGATTCAGCCAGTTTAAGTCTCCTTTGTTTTTGTGCATTAGATCACTGTGTGGGTTGTGTTGAGTGGTTATGTATTTGTAAGTAGCCATTATGACTTGACTAGTGGTGTTTATCTCTTTTAAGGGTCTAGTATCATCAGTTAATTAGTTTTTACACTTTGCAGGCACTTTGCTGTAAATACAACAACACTGCTGAAAACTCTAATTTAAATAATTACTACTGATGCACCTATCAAATAAACTAACATTTGCATAAGTGTTGAAATGCTGGACTCTTCCTCTCCTAAATCTGTGGCAGAGAAAAAATGCTGCAGGAGTGTTTTTTTTACATGATATGTAAGAAAAATAAGAAAAAGAAAGAAACCCTGTGATTTTAATGTGAATGCATTACTGACATCTTATCCAAACACACATTGTGCACACCACTTTATCCCCTATTACAACTGCAGCTTTTATTAGTGCATGTTCACGGGACTTCTGATTCTATAGGGTCTTGACAAAAGTCTCTGCAATCAATTGATTACAATCAAGTGATTCAATTGAAACATGGAAATCAGCATTTCACCATTTTATACTATACATACATGTTTTGCTTTCAAGACTGGACAGGAGTGGCATGTGGGCGGCATTGTAGAGTGTGTTGACAGGAGGAAAACTTACACGCTCAGTAAATCACCCCCGTCACTACCTAAACCTCAAAGTCTCTAAACAGGAAGTGCATCTGCATGAAAGCTTCTGTTTTATATGCAGACAGATGACCTTTTGATGTAAAACCTTTCTCTGTATCTAGAGAAACACTTTAACTATATATTCAACTATATAGTTTAACATTTGGTCCGTAACTATCATTTAAAAACAATAAAAAGGTTTAAAAGAATATACATAGGCGGCTATAAAGACTGCAGGTCAAACATCGTGCAGATACAGAAGGACCTCCTGGGGTCCAAAATGTCGCACTATTACAGAGCAATGCTTACAATAGTCTTGCATGGTTAGCCAGTTAGACAGATGCAAATGTTAAAGTGCTAAAACAGACATGTAAATAAAATACAACATCATGTTAGCAGCTTATTGGTATTAATGTCTCTTAAAGCTCTCCATGACCTAGCTGCATCTTAACTCTCTGAGCTGCCACAGTCTTATAAACCCACCCGCTGTCTCAGGTCAGCTGATCAGCTGTTCCTGAATGTTCCCAGGACTGAGCGTAAACTTAGAGGACATCGTGCTTTTGCTGCAGCATCTCTGAAACTGTGACACGATCTGCCTTTAGAGATTAGACAGGCTTCTTCTCTGCCTGTTCTTAAATCACTCCTGAAAACTCATCTCTTCACCCTGACCTTTGACACCTTGTAAGATGTTGGTTTTTAGTTTGAGTTTTTTAGTTTATTTTTGCTGTTTTATCTTGTTTTGAAATATAGGGCTGTTTACATTTTTTATGTATTATGTGTTTTATTTTTTTACTGTTATGTTTTATTCTATTGTTCTTAACTCATTTACTGTACAGCACTTTGGTTTTGTCCTGGGTTTTTAAAGTGCTTTCTCAATAAAGATGGATTGGATTGGACTGGAAGATAAACACTTTAGTTTGCAGCACTGTGGTGAGTTCACAGTAAAGCACTGTGTTGGACTGGCGCACAGTGATTGTGGCGTTCATGGTCAGTGTTAGGTTACCTCAAGTACAGTGGATTCATTTGCATTTAAGCTGATGATGCTTCGATTAAGTCATCAAATTTCACCTTTATATCAGCTCTATAAGCCAATTCTCAGGATACTGTTAGTGTAGGAAATGGAAAGACAACCAAGATATCTTTGAAACGTCTGCTTACATCTTGAATTCAGCTCCGGCGTATGTGGTAAGTTGTTAATGAGTGACTTTAATTGATTCTTTCTTCAGATGTGGCTATACACTCTACTGAGAATAAGCATACTGTCATGATATGAGTGGATCTTCAAAATAGACATCAAAATAGTTCATGGAGAAAATAAGTAGAAAAAGTAAAGATCTTATTAGGAATAATACTGTTTGGATAATTATAACCATCATAAGCAACCGAATCATCTCAACATGTATTTGCTCAAAAATGTATTTATTACCACAAACATGTATTTAATTATCAACAAAAGGAAAATCAACAGTTTCTAGAACTCCAACAGGGGCAGGACTTGGAGGTACTGGGATTTCAGGAGGCAGCAGAATGGTACACTGGTCAGTGTCATTATTATTGACCTGTGATGGTGGATGGCCTTGGAGGGAGCTGAGAGGTAACTCAGACCTCTTGTCTTCAGGACACGTAAAGCAAACATACTCCTTCTCAGCAGCTGGAGACTTAGAGACATCCCAACTCATCCCAACTCATCAGCCTCATGCGTTTGGGCATCAAATGTTCCTCTTCATCATTAACAGAAAAAGCAGTAGAATATCTGCGCTTTCTGCAGAGACCTACCTCTGCAGTGGGTGGAGGTCTCAGAGGCAGAGGAACATCGCTAGGACACATGAAAAACATCACGTCATCATCCAGGGATGAACGATCGTTTTTCAAATCTGGATTAATGATCTTGTCTGTGTCCTTTGCATGAAAGCTGGCATCAGCAGGTGGAGGATTTGAAGAAACTGGTACATCAGAACTCATCAGCCTCATGCGTTTGGGCATCAAATGTTCCTCTTCATCCTCCACAGAAAAAGCAGTAGAATATCTGCGCTTTCTGCAGAGACCTACCTCTGCAGTGGGTGGAGGTCTCGGAGGCAGAGGAACATCGCTAGGACACATGAAAAACGTCACGTCATCATCCAGGGATGAACGATCGTTTTTCAAATCTGGATGCATGATCTTGTCTGTGTCCTTCGACTGAAAGCTGGCATCAGCAGGTGGTGGACTTAGGAGCTCACATGCAGGTGCGCTGATAGGTCGGAACATGAAAGCGGGAACTTCATTGTCCAGAGCACAACGGTCTGCACTGGGTGAGCGTGGGAGCTTCTCCTTTGCCTGTGGAGGAGGCAGACTTTGACTTTGTGTTGCAGAGGAACATTCAAGTCATCTGACGTTTTGCTCTGTTACATATTATTATTGTTGTTGTTGTTGGATTTTTCTTTAAAAATTCACACGATTGAATGTTTAGAAACAGACACAGTGAAGGGTAACTTACCACAGCTCGAGCCATTTTAGGCGTCTGTCAAGGCAAAGACGCAGGATTTGGTTTCTCTGTGTAAGATTACAGGACAGTTGTCAGTTTCATTTTCAAGTCAGTTGGATAAATTCATATCAAACTTCTCAAACTGTATCATTAAAGCATTGTTTAGGTGGACAAATATGAAAGATATGAAGATAAAAACAGTAACAGCTGGCAATCAAGGGAAAACAACCTTACGAAAAAGGTCTTAATCATTATTGTTTTAAAGTAAATCTTTCAGTCCTTACTTCAGTGATTGTTTGAAGTCTCTGTGCTTGTTGTCAGTCGCAGATTTGTGTAAAATATTTGCAGTTTGTGAATAAAGTTTGCAGGAGCTCCAAAGTTTGTCTGTTCAATACCAAAGTAATGAGGAGACTGAGTGCAGGTTTGGAATCCTCAGTGACAGAAGAATGCAGCAATGTTTGAATTTGAATTTGTTATTGTTTTATTAACAACAACTACCAGGATCATACCATAGCAACACAGTGATGCCCAATCAAATGTCAGGTACAAGGGATAGCCCACATACACATCCAACAGCACAGTAAAGCAATGGGCACCAATGCCACCAGTCAGGCCTTAAAAATACCTGAGTTATATAACAGCACACTGACAGTGTCTCATCCAAAAATATAAAATGTATAAATACAGTTAATATCATTTTCATTTAAATTTTATTTAATTCTCTTCATATACGGCCAAACAGATGTCTCAAGTCGTCACTGTTACAACATAGATAAACATGAACATGAAATCCATTATTTAATTCTCTTCCATTCACTCCAGTTCAATTCAATAGCTATATAGATGGATAGACAGATACTGTATTATATACTATATTGATTCCAAATGGAGAATTAATGTGTTATATCACCAGGATAATGAATTCAAGTAGTACAATCTCCAATAAACAGACAACACAGTTCAAGTTCAAAGTGCAATATGTGCAGGATCCAGGCTTTATATTGTAAGATGCAAAATGTTTATATATACATAATATTGTTGAAAAAATAAAGAAAGTTAAAAATCAAAATAAGTTTATTGTCACTGTGGCTGATGTGATTGCAATATGAACCCGGAAGCAGACAAGGGAGAGATGGAACTGAATCTTAACAAAAAACAAACCATTTATTAGGTTGAAAAACACGAACACAAAACAAGGCCCAGCAAACAGGGGCGGAAACTAAAACTAAAACCTATCCTGGGAATAACTCGGTATGACTATGACAACTATGACAAGAAAAACATGAACATGAATCCGAGGAGGTGCATGCGAGAAACTCTGATGAAAAAACATGAACATGAACATGGACCTAAACAGAATCAGGAGATAACCTGAAACCCGGAATAACGTGAACGGAGGAAAACGCACCAACACTGCCCAGAGGAAGACAGCGGACTTAAATACACAGAAGAGAAAGGAGGGAAGTGGAAACACAGCTGACACAAATGAACCTGACACCACAGGGGAAGCAACATGAAACACACTGAACATGGAAACACAACCCTTTCATAATAAAAGACGAAACAAGGAGAGACGTGGATGTGTGATGGGCTGAGTTGCCAAATGGCTGGTAGGCTTTTAGCTAGGCTTTAGCTTCAGCCAAGTGGAAGCTAAATTGGCTAGTCATTCATATGTAAATTAGGTTGTTACCTGAGAATTCTGGAGGGGAGTGGGGGTGTGTGAATGATTGCTGATTTCTAACTGCCAACTGCCTCTTTGTTTGTCTGGGGGGGAGCTGCTAAAAGCGGTGAACTTCCTTTTGTGTTCGTCTTGATGCATTCTCAATCATCCAGGAAATTAAATCTCCAAAAGTCACCAACTTGGAGTGGTTAGTTTCCTGAGCCACAAGGAAACTTGTGTTTCAGTTTGCCATCTTAGGGAGAAATCAACACACATGGGTGTATGTCCTTTGTTGCTGAGATTTATTGATAAAAACAGTACAAAAAACCAACCATTTGTACACATATTTACAAATAATAATAAAAAGTGAGTGAGTACATTTCAACATTTTCAGCAATCACTCACAATCCTGGCACTGCCATGGTATCTGTAGTCTGCATTTACCACATGTGTATCTGTAGCAGTGAACACATCGCACAGTGGCATGATTGTTCTTGCATTTGTGTTTGACCTGACACGTGGCTCTTTTTCCAGGGCTAGGTGTGGAGGGTTGTTTCCGAAGCAACTGTTCTTTTCTTGCCTTCTTCGCAGCTACATGAGAGTGAGCCAGCTCTCTTGCAAGCTCCACCAGGAAGTCCACCGTCTTTCCTGCGTCCCGGTGCATGCTTGATACAGCACATGTGCATTCAGTGCTGCCATGTCAATCATAATTATCAAAGACCAGTGGTCTGATTGATACCACAATGGACCTCTGATCAATGGTCCACTGTTCTCCCCGTGTTTGCGTGGGTTCCCTCCGGGTACTCCGGCTTCCTCCCACCGTCCAAAGACATGAAGCTTGTGGGGATAGGTTATTTGGATAATCCAAATTGTCACTAGGTGTGAATGTGCGAATGAATGTGGGGGGCGGTCAGCCTGTACTCGTGTCCCGTCTACAAGAAGCCTTGACGCACCGACCTGAACTTCATCTTCTCCCTGCAGCTGAGGAGCGTGCAGCCGCCCGAGCACTGGACGCTGCGAGGCGCCGCGCTGCTCTGCGACTGCAAGTGATCCAAACGTTGTTGTTCCACAGACACGGACAGACACTCACCGTGGGGCTCTGCCGTGTCTCACTCAGACCTCCCCACAGGTTTCACTTTTTTATTCTGATGTTCTGATATTTTCCATTTTTCTTCAGCACTGAGTGTTTCAAAATAAAAGTCCTCTCTTTCATGTTTTGAATGTGAGGCTGTTCCTGTGATGCCTTCAAATCTGTTTCAGTCTGCAGATTTTTACATTTCAGACCCAAAGTGACTCAAACATTTACTTAAAAGAGATTTTTGTTCGTCTGGGTTTTCCTGCTCAGCAGCTCTAAACAGGCAAAAGCAGAAACACACAAACAGAAAGAAACAGGAAAATATGTGTTTCTGTGAACAATGCAGCAGCAAAATGAAAGACCAGGATTTATTTTTAATGATTGACCAGTGTTGGATAAGTTACTTTAAATTAGTAACTTAGTTACATTACTAGTTACTTCTATCAAAAGTAACTCAGTTACTTCAAGTTACTCGTTACTTTCAAAGTAACTAGTTACTAGGGAAAGTAACTTTGGTTTTACTCAGAATTCTCTTGTTAATGTGTTGCTTCCATAACTTTGCCAGTCTTCTAGCTTGCTTACTTGCCACAAGTGCACTGTGCCACCTACCAATAGAAAGGAAAAGATAATGTGCATATTTCCACGAGAGAAATCCCACGCCTGGACCGTCGTTGACCGCCACCATGATTCTAGCCTACGTCACAGCATCATGTGCGCCTTTTACATCCAACACAAAAACTGCAGTCGTGGTGCTGTCGATTGTACTCAGAACTCGGAAATTCTGCCTTCTGAATAGGAAGATGTAGGTAACACCAGACTGCAGATGAGCTGCATACAGGGCTGGACTGGGACAAAAAAATCAGCCCGGGCATTTTGACTAGAGACCGGCCCACCATTATAGCAAAAATCCTAAAGCCTTTGAATGAAAACAAACGCTGTTGTGACAGTGATGCTCACTGTCTTGATGGTATATATGCATCAATCTATCAATCGTTTGTTGTAAGATTCAGATAATGATTTTTTAAAAGCGAGACATTTTAAATGAGAATAAGATAGAAAAGTATTTCTTTGTGCCCCCCTTTCCCTGTTAATGCCCTACCTGGCCCCCCTGGCAAAACTTTGCTAGACCCGCCCCTGCACAGTTACCAGCTGTCAGCTACCTAAAAAAGGATCCTGGTGTTATTTGTCTCTCAGAAACAGTTCATAACTTCCCTTCAACTCATTCATGTCACCTAAAAGGTAAACCTGTTTCTCCATCACAGCTCTGATGATTCAGTAAGGACATCTCCTGGTTTCATCTTCATGTTTCCCTCTCACCACGTAACCAAACCGACATCATGACCAGCAGCTTTTTTGCAGCTGTGGCTCCAGCAAACATCAGCTGACACTAGAAATTAATATTAAATAAATTCTAACAACAGCTGATCAAGCTTAAACGTGCTGCTGTTGTTTAACGTGAACTCCGCTGGTTTCCTCTTTCTGATGCAAAGTGGGCGATAAACAAACAAGAGAGACGATCAGCTGATCATTGATCAGTTTTCATGATTGAAGTAGAAACAGGAGAGGGAGGGGGGAGAATGAGAGAAGAAGAGGCAGCTGTGCAGCAAAGACACAGAATAAATCCAGCTTTGTGCCTTTTTCATTGTAGCTGAATTACGGGACTAACTGTTCCTTTTCACCTCAATAAGAAATGCGTAATATTTTCTCTGAATACCAGATGAGACGGTTGGCAATTCTAATAACTTATGAACAAAATAAAGTTCAACATCATTAACTTCATAGCACCCACCCAGCTGTATAGAAACTCTGTCATGCTAGCTAGTATGCAGTACGGAAAAAGTCAGAATAACAAAAATAAACTCCACCTAAACTTGGTTTATATCTGACCCAGAGAGACTGCAGGTCATAACTTCTTACCTGAAGTTCAGTTCACACTTGGACCGGCGGCCGCCTCGGGTCTCTTTTCCTTCTGAGTCCCCCTTTCCCTCCTCCACCTGCTGGCTTCCACCACTTGCTAATGTTACTGAATCTGTGGAAGCTCCGCGATAGTCACCACACGAAGTAACGAATAACGAGCCTATCTAAATCCCAGTAATGACTAACGCGTTCCTGATTTTAGCATAATAACTAGTTACCGTGCTCGTTACCACAATAATAATGTAGTTACTGTAACACGTTACTTAATAACGCGTTAGTCCCAACACTGTGATTGACAAAAACATTAAATGATCATGTTTATTTTCACATCAATGTTCCATCGGTCCTTCTTTTAGAATAAGTTTAGAAATGAAAAATACTAATAACACACCAGGAAAAAGCCAACAGCACGAGTCCTGAAAGGCTTAAAGAGAAAATAAACGCACAAAGAATGAAACAAAAAGGCACAAAACCTCAAAACAAGAGTGAATTAAATCTGACCGACACACAAAGATGCTAAAAGCCCCAAACATGACCCTGCAGAGGTGAAGGTCACAGTCAGAATCAGCGCCAGAGAACCGCACAAGGACGGCCTCATTGGTCACGGCTGAGTTCATTATGTGATGGTAACAAGCTGATTATTACAGAACAGGAAACACACGTCTGCTCATCAAACACCAGCTGCTTCTGCTTTTATCAGTCTGACAACAAAACCTCACAAGAAAGAAGTTTTTGTGAGTTTGCAGCGTTCCTCTAAACTGAAAACTAAAACAGACTGAAAATGGGAACACGCACCCACACTCGAGAGTCAGGCAGCTTAAATGTGTTTGTCTTCATCTGTAGTTACGTTTCATTGGCTGGAAATGTGCTAACTGGAATCATTCATGAGTCCAGATGAACAAAAACAAGTGTTTACTGCTCCACGCTGCACGAATCTGAATCAAAATCACTCAGACGCGCCCACGTAGGCATTCCACTAAAACCATGTGACCACCTTCACCTTTAAACCTGTCGTGAATATAATTTTAGACTCTTCACTTTATTTTGAAAGAACAGATTTGCAGGAAGTGCGGCTGCTGCAGAAACTCTTCACTTTTCACTGGCTTTAATCTTGAAGGTTTCTCCAGATGTGGAACATTCATGCTAAACATTCAACATCTGACGACCGGCTCCGTGTAAAACACTGACAAACTCAAACTTTATACGGTAACTGACAGATTTATTCCTCCATTTTCAGGCATTTCACAATGAACTTGGATTAGTTTGATGATTTTATTCACGTTGGTGAATAAAACCAGCCAAGAGGCTGATTCCTGCAGAGGAGGAGGCAGAGTGGAGGAATCTGCAGGTTCTGTCTCTAACACACAACCAGAGCTTCAATCATAACGAGCACATAATAAAACCATGATCCCCCCTGATCGACTCTTTTAGCCTGTTTCCTCTGGATCGAACAGGGTCTAACAAACCCCAGCTTCTGCTGGGGCACTGGTCATCATGGGAGGAAAAAGATGGCTGCCGTGTTGCCGTTTCCTGTCTTACACCAGCGTTATATTTCCTGTATCTGTGGGTCTGAGTTTTTAATCAGAGGATGAACTTAAAGCTTTCAGTCTGCTCTACAACCCACCACCTATCCACACGTCTGCTAAGTGGACTGGAAATCAGTAAAACTTCTACCAGACATTAGTAAATATTGCATTAAGATGAGCAAAGATTTTAATCTCAGCATCGTGCACACAGATTTTTCAGGACACTGGAAGAGTTCCTGCCGTGGATTTAGATGTTAGTGTTGTGTGGATGATCCCATTCTGTGATCTTTGTGTTACTAACACTGATGACACCACCGTTATTGGACTCATCTCGGACGGGGATGAGTCTGCCTACAGGAGGGAGGTTGAACGTCTGGTGTCCTGGTGCAGCCACAACAACCTGGTGCTGAATGCCCAGAAGACAGTGGAGATTATTGTGGACTTCAGGACGCACACAGCTCCACTCCCCCCCATCATCCTGACTGACACCCCCATCACCTCTGTGGACTCATTCCGCTTCCTGGGTACCACCATCACCCAGGACCTGAAGTGGGAGCCCACCATCACCTCCGTCATTAAGAAAGCCCAGCAGAGGATGTACTTCCTGAGGCAGCTGAAGAAATTCAACCTGCCAACACGGACGATGATGCAATTCTACACTGCAATCATCGAGTCCATCCTCACCTCCTCCATCACCGTGTGGTACGCTGGAGCCACTGTCAGGGACAAACAGAGACTGCAGCGTGTTGTGCGCTCTGCTGAGAAGGTGATTGGCTGCAGACTCCCATCTCTGCAGGACCTATACACCTCCAGGACACTGGGGCGTGCAGCTCGGATCTCAGCTGACCCTTCTCACCCTGGACACAGTCTGTTTGACCTGCTCCCCTCAGGCAGGAGGCTCCGGTCCATTCGCACCAGAACCTCTCGCCATAAGAACAGTTTCTTCCCCTCTGCTGTTGGACTCATGAACAATAACCGTATGACTGTTCCCACCACTAACACATCACCCTATGCTGTGTTCACTGCATCATTCCATGTTTGGCACTGATCACCACCTGCACTCATGTATATATCATGTATATATCTATCTACTTAGCACTTTTAATTCTTATTCTTATTTTTATTTTCATGTCTATTTAAGCGTAATTTATGGCAGTATGTTTGCACTGAAGCACCGCAGCAATTTCCTAATGTTGTAAACCTGCTCAACATTTGGCAATAAAACCCTTTCTGATTCTGATTCTGATGCTTTTACACTTTAGGACCCTCGAGACCTCTGCTGCTCAGCCGTCCTGATCGCTGCCTCCACTTTAACCAGAGGCTGTAACCTCTGATCATTTCACCTGCACCGGCAGTAAAACTCTTCTCCACAACCAAACGTGCCATAAACCCGTCACAGCTTCATCATCAGCTCAGTCTCAGCAACATGCAGACGACCGAGCAGCAGAAACTCTGCAGGGAACGTCTGAAGTCTGTTCTTCAGTTTTCCCAGCTCACTGTTTATTGAACATGAGACAGAAAAATAACTTCACCTTTAATGTGAAACTTTTATCGCCTGTGACATGTTTGCAGGAAGTTTTCATGCTGTGATTTAGTGTCACAGCCATAAATATCACACAAGGTAAAAACTACAAGTCCCAGCATCCTCTGTGTTTAGGGAGGAGCAGTGAAAGTGAAAGTGTTGCTCCTCCGTTCAGAGCAGCAGGAGGAGGAAGGTGGAGCTGAGGCAGGTGAGTGTTAACATGAATATGTTTCTTCTTATGACATAAAATAATTCCACGCTGTTCGTGTCTGTGGGTGAAACGTGAGGCCGGTCGGCTCCTCTGAGCGCTGGTTTCCTGTAAGTAGAGAGGAAGTGAGTTTAGCTGAGAGAGCAGGAGGAGAGTGAGAGCTGTGCTGAGGCAGGTGAGTGTTAACACCGCTCTGACATTACTGTGTCTCTGTGGCGGGAACAACAGGCTCCGTCAGTGGAGGCAAAAATAATCAGACTTTGGTTTTTCAAAGGAAACTACTTTATGTTGGGAGAAGCCGCGCGCTCATTGGATAACGACTTGTCAATCTCAAGTTATTAGCCAATGAGCGCGCAGGTTCACAGTAAGACCCGCCCTTATCTCGACGTGTTTTAAAACTAAAATGGCGACAGAAACTCGGTGAGTGGAGTTCAGGCTGACTTTATGAAAGTGCGACGTTTGAGCCACTTCCTGTTCTCAGTCCCGGCGTCCTGATCACCGAGGTTTCTGTTGCTCTGATATCTGATATTGATTATATCGGTAAACAGGCTGTAGGCAGAAACATCAGGTCTGATCTGAAAATCCCTTCAAAAACAAACTTTAAGAGTTTTATGTCCGTGTGAGGCCGCACGCTGATTGGATAACCACCTGTCAGTCTCAAGTTATTAGCCAATGAGCGCGCAGATTCACAGTAAGACCTTATCGCAGCATTTTCTTTAACTAAAACATCGACAGTAAAACTGTAACGTGTCCTGTGATCTATAAACACTCTGTGATGAATAATCTGAAGTCATTTTGAGCCTGACAGTAGTTTCCTGTCACAGAGCAGAAGCTGCAGGCAGTTTTTGGCACCTTTATATTTAATTTATTCCAAAATAAATCAATAAAGGTAGAAAAGAACTCTCAGTGACATTAAAAATCTATTTTTAAAGACAGATGTGACCAAGTGCAGCAAATATAAGATGAGATGTTTACAGATATTTGAAGTATTGATCATATGTAGAACACAGAGCAGGTCCAATAACAGAGTCATGCTGCTCACAAACAGCAGTTTGGTTTCATGAGCTCACTTCCTGCAGTGATCCTCAGCTTCTCTCCAAAGGAGCCGTAACATGTGGGCTCCTCACCATGATGATGATCCCAAACACACTGAGTTCCTTCATCCACCTGATCATGTACTTATTAAATAATGTGATGGTTTTGGTGTTTTTTAAAGACTTTGAGCCTCTAAAATAACTGGTTTGGACTTTAGGGCCAAAGCTCCAACATTAGAAAGCCGTCAGTGTGATGCTTCCAGCACAACAGCACCTCTGAGTGTGTGTGTTTACCTCTCAGACTAACTCCACCCTGACATCAAGAAGATGGAGGAAGAGGACGGAGCAGCATCTCCAGCATCCAGCTGTATGTCTGTGAGGAGTGACGGAGTTACACAAACACCTCCACCTTACAGTCATGGACCTGCAGCAACAATGTAAGAACACTACTAACTTTATTAGTCATTTCAACATAACCATGACAGAATCATTGATCTGTGATTGGTTCAAACTGTTTGATCTGAGTTTGATTTTTATTGACTTGTTTTCTTGCTAAGATCTGAACTCTGTAAGTTTAAGTGAAGTCAGTGCAGCAGAATCAGAGAGAAGAGCTGAGAACAAACTGAGTTCATTCAGAGACAGAAAAAACCGCTGATGATTGGCTGACCTGTCAGCGTTATGAGGCAGACACAATATCACAGAGGGATCAGCTGATCATATGGCTGTCAGAGAGAACTGATCACTTATTGATGTTTGTGTTTGCAGAGGTCAGAGGTCACAGTCTCCAGTATCCAGCTGTGTGTCTGTGAGGAGTGACTGGTCCAAAGACATACTTCCTCCAGAGTTCAGTCATGAACCTGCAGCAACAATGTTCTTCAATCATGGAGCTCAGCTGACCATGTAAGAGAGCTGCTGACTCAGAGTTCAAAGGTTGTTTCTATAAATGTTCTACCAGTGACATCATAAATGATTCCTAATGGTGGTCCGGGTACGATAATGCTAGTATCAATCGTAGTAGTAATGCAATCCAAGGTAATGATTTCTTCTCTGTTGCTGTGAACGTCTCTGCAGCCGTCTGTACTCTAATCTGAGACAACTATTACTGACAGAAACCATCACATCATCCAGTTTGTGTGTTTGCAGCTGCTTAAAAGATTTTAAACAGATTAATCAGTAATTCATGTGATGTGTTTGTGTTTGCAGAGGTCAGATGTCACAGTCTCCAGCATCCAGCTGTGTGTCTGTGAGGAGTGACTGCTCCAAAGACAAACCTGCATATTTCAGTCATGAACCTGCAGCAACAATGTTCTTCAATCATGGAGCTCAGCTGACCATGTAAGAGAGCTGCTGACTCAGAGTTCAAAGGTTGTTTCTATAAATGTTCTGCCAGTGACATCATAACTTAACCTAACACTGGTCTGTGTATGAAGTATCATTTAGTGGCAGTTGTTAAAGTTGTATAATGATGATGCTAGTTTGGGGTGTATTTTCCTGCTGATGCAAATGCATCTACTTTGCCCTTTGTCTGGTGCTTTGGACAAAGACGTCCAATGAAACTCAGAACAACACAGTTTGCACCACCAGCAGGCAGAGGAAGTGGCTGACATCCAGAAATCCTACCAGTGGCTGAACAAAGCTGGACTGAAAGACAGCACAGAGGCACTAATCATGGCAGCACAGGAACAAGCTCCGAGCACAAGACCCATAGAGCCCGGGGTCTACATGGCTCATTTTGGGGGGGTTGTGTTGTATTAATAGTGACTTTGTTTCTTTGGACCAAAATCTTTTGTTTTTCAGTTCAGTTGCAACATTGACTAACACTAATGCAGGGGTCGGCAACCTGCGGCTCTTTAGTCCTTACAGTGCGGCTCCTCGTGGTTTGGGAAAATAAATTAGAAGTATTTAGCTGAAGTGTATTTTATTTATGTTCTTTTTTAACTTGTAGTTCTAAATTGGAAGATTTTTGTGATATTGAAATATAAAAATAAAATTATATTTTTTATTTTTTCATCGTTCAAATAAGCGTCACACTCGCGGAAGCCGGTGTACCCGCCGAAACGAAATTAACCAGGTAAAATACATATTTAGGCAGAATTTTGCAAATATCTATTTTTCATCTTTCAGCAGCATAGAGCTTTTTTTCCAATTATTTTTTAAAAGTCAGGTCAAGGCTCCAAAAGCCCAAAGGAGATATAAGGGTGGCGGCTCACAGCAGTTTTTGTTTGCTACATCATTTTAGTTCAGCTGGGTGTCTTTCCTTTGGTTATATTTCTTTAAGAGTTCAAATGTGTTCATTACATAAATAACCTGTAATTTTCTCTGTAGCACTTCATGGATTTCATAAGCAACACACCTTAGTTGTTCACACAAAGCATAAAGGTAAAAAACAGTATATACAGTGTTATCTTCATTCTAGATGTCAAAAAGTATTTGTGGCTCCCAGTGTTTTCTTTTGCGTGGAAACTGGCTCCAAATGGCTCTTTGGGTCCTGAAGGTTGCTGACCCCTGACCTAATGGTATATTTTTTTTAGCTGGATCGTTCTATAAAAACATGAATCAAATCTGAGAAAAGTTTCCACCTGACCTGTTGAATGTTATTGAAGCCAGAAGTTTGCCTTCATACTGTGTTTCTTGCATGCCTTTTGTGGTGTACTAATTGATGTGAAATGAATGCAATGTGGCTGTGTTTGCAGAGGTCAGAGGTCACAGTCTCCAGCATCCAGCTGTGTGTCTGTGAGGAGTGACTGGTCCAAAGAATATCCTCCAGACTTCAGTCATGAACCTGCACCAACAATGTTCTTCAATCATGGAGCTCAGCTGACCATGTAAGAGAGCTGCTGACTCAGAGTTCAAAGGTTGTTTCTATAAATGTTCTACCAGTGACATCATAAATGATTCCTAATGGTGGTCCGGGTACGATAATGCTAGTATCAATCGTAGTAGTGATGCAATCCAAGGTAATGATTTCTTCTCTGTTGCTGTGAACGTCTCTGCAGCCGTCTGTACTCTAATCTGAGACAACTATTACTGACAGAAACCATCACATCATCCAGTTTGTGTGTTTGCAGCTGCTTAAAAGATTTTAAACAGAGATTAATCAGTAATTCATGTGATGTGTTTGTGTTTGCAGAGGTCAGAGGTCACAGTCTCCAGCATCCAGCTGTGTGTCTATGAGGAGTGACTGGTCCAAAGGAAGACTTCCTCCAGTCTTCAGTCATGAACCTGCAGCAACAATGTTCTTCAATCATGGAGCCCAGCTGACCATGTAAGAGAGCTGCTGACTCATTTACGGGTGTTTGAAATTCTGTGACCACTTTGTAATTTTAGTTTATATTTTAAAGTGTTTTTATTTGTAGTTGCCTGTATTTTTATTACACTGTGTGTAACGTGGTGGTTTGTGCTGTTTGGGATCGTTTTGGTGTATTTGTGTCAGAACATCAGATAAATGATTTCATCACATTTTAAAAGAAAGTATCAGGATAATAATCTGAACTGAGTCATCAGAAATAGAAAGATGGTCTCAACAGGCCACTGAGCTGATCTCCAAAGAAATGCAGAAGATTGAAGAGTCCGAGGCTGTTTATTTGTCACAGGCATCGTCATACACGTACAACACAGTGAAATGTGCTGAGCTGCTCTTGTGACTGGACAAAACATTAGAAACAATCATTAAATGAAATAATGAAACATTGTGCAGATGTAATGTTAAAGTGCTTTGTGCCACATTAGCACAGCATGTACTGACAGAGCAGTGCAAGCAGAACAAAGCAAATGAGCAAAGTGATGTAAACAGAGTAACTGAACAGAGTGAGCAGAGTAATATCAGCAGTAATGAAGCAGCAGGATCAGTGTAGCAGCGTGTGACGTCATAATGAATCAGACATGATCTGAAATATGACAGTGAGACAAGAACATGATGTAAGGTCCTGTTTAAACCCTGATGGTGATGCTATGAGGGGAGCATGTTCTGATTTAGGACTTGGCTGGTCTGAGGATAGAAGCTCCTCTCTGTTTGTGTCCTGATGGTGCAGAAGCTTCTGCCTGATTGTAGAAGGAGCTGAAGCCAGCATCATCCCAGAGGTGAAGCTCGTCTGTGTGCAGACCTGAGGTCAGATTCCTCCAGGCTGATGTTCAGGATCTACAGAAACGTGTGGTTGTAGTTATTGCTGCACTGTGTGCTGACAGCAGATACTCAGAACAAAGCGCTGCACACGTGTTCTTTACAAACATCTGTACATATCAAATATGGATCATGGCAGTGAATGAACACGTTTCTGTCATTTGTTTCATTGGCTTCTTTTTTCTGCCTGTGTTCATGTGATTAATGTCTAACACATAAACAGGTTTGTAATCAAACATCACATCATCAGGGAGGCATCATGAAACAAAGTTACTGCTGGAGGCTGAACTCAATTTGGTGGCAATGTTCAAAAATATCACTCAGATCATTTCAAAGCTTTTAGTTCTTCTTCTTCACTTCTGTAAAATAATAGAAAGGAAATCAGAACCCAGAAGTTCACTTCCTGATGACTGAACTCTTTCAAAATAAAGCTGAAAGCTCTGAATGTGACACCGCTGCTCCACCACAGTTTTTAGAGGAGGTCAAAGGTCAGTTGAAAGTAATGGATCCCAAACTTCCAGTACATCCAGTGAAGGACATAATCAGCTCTGTGATGAAGGCTTTTACTGTGGAGTTTGTAGGCTGATCACTCTGTGTTTAATAAGACAGGCAGGAACAGCAAAGGAAACTTGGATTCTGAACTCAAACACAAGTTTCTCCACTTTGACTTTTCTCTGTGACCATCAGAGCTTCTGCACAGTGTCATCAAATCTGGATGTTTGTCACTGACAGTCAATGATTTTAGTGATAAAGAAATGTGTTCACAGAGGGAGGAAGAGGAAGAGGAGTGGTGTCTGTGAGGAGGAGCAGCTGTCCTGCTGTGCTTTGTGTCAGGACGTCCTGAAGGATCCAGTCTCTACCAGCTGTGGACACTGGTTCTGCAGACAGTGCATGTCCTCATACTGGGACCAGTCTGCTTCATCAGGAGACTGGTCCTGTCCCCAGTGTGGAGAAAGATCCAGAAGCAGAGCTGGACTGCAGACAGCCAGTCAGAGCAGCTGTGTACAAAGTAAGACTGAACATCTGTCTGCTGATGGACTCATTTCTGAAAACTGGACTTCTTGTTGTTGTTCAGACATTGAAGAGTTTTCTGTCTGTTTTTCTTTCTTTCAGCAGATGTTGGTCTGCAGGAGGTTTTAGATGAACATAAGATCAGTCTGAGGAGGAGATGTGAACGTGTGACTGAAGGAAGTGATGAAACAGGAAGTAGAACCCTCCTCAACAGGATCTACACTGAGCTCTACATCACAGAGGGACAGAGTGAAGAGGTTCATAGCCAACATGAGGTGAGGCAGCTGGAGACAGCTTCCAAGATGGACGCCCTCCATGACACTCCAATCAGGTGCCAGGACATCTTTAAAGCCTTACCTGACCAACAGAGACCCATCAGAGTGGTTCTGACCAACGGCGTGGCTGGTGTTGGAAAAACCTTCTCAGTGCAGAAGTTCACTCTGGACTGGGCAGAGGGCTTGGAGAACCAACATGTCAGTGTGGTGGTTCTGCTTTCATTCAGGGAGCTGAACCTGATCAGAGATGAGCAGTACAGTCTTCTGGAGCTGCTCCATGTTTTCCATCCAACACTACAGAAGGTCACAGCAGAGAAGCTGGCTGTCTCTCAGCTTTTGTTCATCTTTGACGGCCTGGATGAAAGCAGACTTTCATTGGATTTCACCAACAGGAAGCTGCTGTCTGATGTCACACAGAAGTCATCAGTCAGCCAGCTGCTGACAAACCTCATCCAGGGGAATCTGCTTCCCTCGGCTCTCGTCTGGATAACTTCCCGACCTGCAGCGGCCAATCAGATCCCTCCTACATGTGTTGACAGGCTAACAGAAGTACGAGGCTTCACTGACGCCCAGAAGGAGGAGTACTTCAGGAGGAGATTCAGTGATGAAGAGCTGTCCAGCAGAATCATCTCCCACATGAAGACATCCAGGAGCCTCCACATCATGTGTAGAATCCCAGTCTTCTGCTGGATCACTGCTACAGTTCTGGAGCACATGTTGACTACAGAGCAGAGAGGAGAGCTGCCCAAGACCCTGACTGACATGTACTCACACTTCCTGCTGGTTCAGACAAAGAGGAAGAAGAACAAGTACCACGAGGGACATGAGACGAGTCCACAGGAGCTGACGGAGGCTGACAGGGAAGTTCTTCTGAAGCTGGGGAGGCTGGCGTTTGAACATCTGGAGAAAGGAAACATCATGTTCTACCAAGAAGACCTGGAGCAGTGTGGTCTGGATGTGACAGAGGCCTCGGTGTACTCAGGAGTTTGTACAGAGATCTTCAAAAGAGAGTGTGTGATCTTCCAGAAACCAGTCTACTGCTTTGTTCATCTGAGCATCCAGGAGTTTCTGGCTGCAGTCTACATGTTCCACTGTTTCACCAACAGGAAGTCAGAGGTGCTGAAGGACTTCCTGGGAAAAAAATACAAAGAGTCATCTCTGGACAATTTTTTGATGGAAACACTAACAAAATCCTTCAGGAGTAAAAATGGTCGTCTGGACCTGTTTGTCCGCTTCCTTCATGGCCTCTGTCTGGAGTCCAACCAGAGACTCTTAGGAGGTCTGCTGGGTCAGACAGAGAACAGTCCAGAAACCATCCAGAGAGTCATCAAGAATCTCAAAGAAAGGAAGACAAAATCCTCTCCTGACAGAAGCATCAACATCTTCCACTGTCTGATGGAGATGAACGACATCTTATTATCTCAGGAGATCCAAGAGTTCCTGAAGTCAGAGAACAAATCAAAGAAACTCTCTGAGATCCACTGCTCAGCTCTGGCCTTCATGCTGCAGATGTCAGAGGAGGTTCTGGATGAGTTGGACCTGAAGAAGTACAACACAACAAAGGAGGGACGACAGAGACTGATTCCAGCTGTGAGGAACTTCAGAAAGGCTCGGTGAGTCCAGATGTGATCATTAATATTATCAGTTGGTGATAGTTTAGTTACTCAGTCATAAACTGCAATCATTTCTTATTTGAGGTCACACTAGGGCTGCCACAAACGATTATTTTTGTGATTATTTGACTAATCAGATCAAAAATAAAACATACAGCTTATTGCACCAGCATGCATCTGCTGTTATATAACTATCATTAGCTTACAGCTTAGAGTTTTTAAGGTATGTGCTAACTAAAAATAAAGACCAGATGATAGTTTATTAAACTTTTAATGAAATTTGCAGATTGTAGCAACAAACAGAAAGGCCCCCAAAATGTGTGCCGAGTTCTTCAGTGTGATTTCTC
Source organism: Diplotaxodon limnothrissa (assembly GCF_057381915.1). Lineage (NCBI taxonomy): Eukaryota > Metazoa > Chordata > Actinopteri > Cichliformes > Cichlidae > Diplotaxodon > Diplotaxodon limnothrissa. The sequence goes on along the minus strand of NW_028188555.1, from coordinate 1,121,670 downwards.
CACGATGAAAGCACACTGTGCTCCACATAGTTATGAAGATCTTGATTAACCACATTAGCTTCACATTAGTAACTTTGTCCTCGACAGCTCGGCCATCTTCAGAACCTGCCCAGGAATTGAACTGCACATGTGCACTGGCTCCAGACGTGGGGTTGTCCTGCATAGTCAGTGGTGTCAGTAGATCATTAAGTAAAATAATATGTAACTAGATTCCTTTGAAAGAGCAACCATGGACGACAAAGCTGGGCGGAGTCTGCTCTAAGACACCAAATGAGCAAATGTTTGCTGACCTGTATCAGTGATCACCTTTTTGTTGGCCTGGTCCCCCAGTCCTCCCACTCCCCCCGGTCCTCGGTGGATGCTGTCACTTCCTCTGACACTGGCTCACCATTTATGTTGTGTCAAAAATCAAACGTGAAGATCTAATTTACTCTAAACTCTCTGACTGTTACTAATATAGTCATAAAATATGCAACAACCACTGGAGATGGAGATGAAGCTTCAACTTGCAGAAAATAGTTTATTAAAATCAGTTTGAATAAACCCAAGGCTCAGAGCAAAAGAGACAAAAGCGCCCCCAAGTGGTCAGACTGTAGACGAACAGAATAAACCCTATCAAAGACAAACACGCTGGAAGCATCTTTTCTAACACTCCAGTATTTATTAGCATTTATTATAAATTTATTGTGACTTTGAAGACGTTCAGTGTTTCCTTTGGTATAACGGAGGTCTGACTACAGTCCAGTAAACACACTGATTAGGATTATAGATTAAACTGCAGTAATACTTTCACAGTGTGCAGTGATGCACAGGTCCGAGTGGTTTTACACTGAAATTCTCAACAACAGGAAACTATAAGAATTTGTTACTCTAATAATAAACATAGAAGAAGAAAAACATTTTTCATTTAGAGTTGATGAATATAAATGAATTTGAACTTTACAAACCAATCAAAGACAAACTGATCCATGTGAGTTTATAACAATATTCAAAGGCTGCTGCTGGACACAGACAGGTAACATCATTTTGACTTGCTGTCACCTGGATCTGGAGTCATAAACACTGAAGCGCTGAACATTAATACAAGTCTGTTTCTGCCAACTAGTGATAAACCTGCAGACTAATGGCTCAGAAAGCTAAAACGAGCCAATCATTTCTGTGTTTAGTTCCCCTGAAATCAGATGTGATATCAGCAGCTCTGAGTTCATTCATCATTATTGTCCAGTGATGACATTTCTGCTCCGTTTGGTGACAGTCAGCAGATTTTTCCTGAGTGTGGACGTGAACAGTCGTACCTGACAGCAGCAGGTAGCAAACAGAGATCATCCTTCCAGCTGGAACTCTTCACTGAGCTGAGCTCATTCAAAATGTTCTGGATTCAAGACAGGAAACAGTCCACATGTGTGTCTTCACTCTGACTCTGGATCAGATCTCAGTGACAGACTGTGGACATTATGGAAGCCTAAATGTGACACCATCTTCCTCCTTCATCTGCAGATTAAAGCCAAACAAAGATTCTCATTAAAAGTCTGCAGGTCTGAGAGAGACTCAATCGTTGTGTCATGTCAAACACAGTAAGAGGAGCTGAAGCACAGATGTGAAGAGCAGATGTTCATCAGATTATGACCTCACTCTGTTTTGTCTTCATATACATTCAGTCTGTGTTTATAATGCAGACTTTCTGCTTTTATAATAACACATTTTATATTTTCTATGATCACAGACTGGCTGACTGTGGACTCTCAGGGACTCATTGTGAAGTTGTGGCCTCGGCTCTGAAGTCCATCCCCTCCCATCTGACAGAGCTGGAGATGAGTAACAACGAGCTGCTGGATTCAGGCGTGAAGCTTCTGTGTGCTGGACTGGAGAGTCCAAACTGTCGACTGGAGACTCTGAGGTGAGTTCACTGACTGCAGCTGTTGTTGTTTTTCTATATTTCTGATCTTTGATATTTGAAACGTTCTTTAGTTCCTAAATGTTCAGGATGTGTCTGAAGAGAAATGTGTCTTTGAGTGCTTTCAGAAATGTTGTGTCTTTCCAAACGACTGAACAACAGTTTTCCTCTTGGCTCCAAATAGAAGTGACAAACTTGAGCAGGGTTCATTTAAAGGCTGACAGAAGTGGAGTGGTGACGGGGAGATGTTTGTCAGGACAGCTTTTTAGCCTCCACAGGTTCATGTTGTGCTCCATCAGTCAGTGAAGATGAAGTCAGTACTGGTGAGGCTGTAGAGTGTGTGAGGGATGTGAATGAGGCTGTTGGAGATCTGATGATAGCAGATAAAAACAGGCTGCAGAGACTTTGAGCTTGTGTGGAAACAGACAGAGAAAAGAAAGACATGAATGTCAAAGCTAATAAAGGTGAAGTTAGGAGCTGTGATGATGTTCATGTATCAGAAGCTGATCTGGCTGCTACAGAGACGACCCACACAGCTGCTGTGGTGAGGTTTGTGTTAAAGCAGAGGAACACAGGCCCAAACATGACAGCAAAGCAGGTTTCAGGCTCTGTGAGAGGATTTCAAACAGAAGCTGGAGAAGAGAAAGGACTACAGAAAGAAGGCAGCTGAGACCAGTCCAAGTGTTTCCATGGAGCCCAGTCTAACATTCATTTATACACTAACGTACAGAAGTGAACGGGAAAATGAATCCATAGTTTCAAATGTAGAAATAGTTCTCAGTTCATTTACAGAGTTTAATACAGTTCATGAGGAAATGTTCAAAACAGCAGCTGAGAAGAAATCTGCTTCACAAAGTTGGATCCAATTCCAATAGTTTGTGATGCACTTTAACGCAGCGTGAGCAGTTCACTGCCTAACCCCACAGAGACTGTCAGTCTGGACTTTTCTTTATTGCTATTGGCTGTCAGTGAGATTTCAGAGCAATCAGAGACTGTGGGTCTGTGTATGAAGTATAATTCATGTGCAGTTGTTGAAGTTGTAGAATGAGAAATGGCAGTTTGGGGTATTTCCTGCTTTCATTGTCCTGCTTGTGCTGATGAAAATGTTTATTGACGTGTGAATTCATTCTTCAACGCTCGATTCTGCCTGAACAACGTGAAAACTTTGCTTATTTTTGTGTAACACAATTCAAAGTAGGGCTGGGTATCGTCACTGATTTCTAGAATCGATTCGATTCAATTCGATTGGAATCTGGGAAATGTTGCCTCAGACAGTCAGAAATATTATAATTCAGATCAGTATATTTACATATTTTTGTATCTATAAAAGGGAAGCTGGCACTTTCGAGACTTTATCAAAGGTGTGAGCATCACAGCAGAGGCCTTTGTGTCAAAGTAGCTGAAGATAAAACACAGAAAAACATGAAGCTGATTTTCCTGGGATTTTATAAAAATATTCTGCAGTAGATCAAAAACACATAAACATTACCTGATGCTGCTGAAGTGAAGCAGAGCAAAGTTACACCGTTTTTATTACAAACACAGCGTTTTGCAGTTTTGCATAATTTTAAAAAGTTTAAATTTGTTCAGTATTGAACGGCAGAAATGAGGCTTTCTTTTCGAAAGTAAGTAAAAGGAAAAAAACAGCAGCCGACAGCGCTGTAAACAACGGTAGACTTGTGCGTAACAAGCAAGCGAATAATGCAGAAAACAGATTTTTAGACGGGAAACTGTTTTTGAAGTACAGAGAGAGAGAGAGAGAGAGAGAGAGAGCTGTGCATGAAGTGTGATTTTATCCTGGTGGAAGCAAAACAGCAAAAGTCAGAGTGAGTTCATGACGATGTTTATGTGAAGCGTAGTTTGGATCTTCTTTTGCTGCTGGTTCAGTCAATATTGTTTGGAGAGAGATAAAACTAACAGCTTTAGAATCAGCGTAAAAAGGACGTAATAGAATAGAATAGAATAGCCTTTATTGTCATTGTACAGAGTACAACGAAATTGGAGTGCCACTCCCTTGGTGCAAGATTCAATAATAAATATAAATGTAAAATATAAAAAGTACAATAAAACAATCGCAAGTATTCAAACAATAGTAAGTAAGATATATGCAGGATAGCAGCATTAATATAATGACAGTATGAATAGCAGCATAATATAATGGCAGTGACGGTATGGTATAGCTAAGCAGGTTCAAACAGGTTAAACACAAAGCTCGGAGCCGCTGAAACATCAGAATCAGCGAGCTGTCGGCTTTCAACCCCGACTGTGTCCGTGTCATCGGGTGAGAAAAGCGACATCTCACTGATTCTGATTCGCGGGTCGCGCTGTGTTTAAGTCTTTGTGCAGAATCCGTGTTCCTGCTCTCATTTACTGTCTTAGCTGTTGTTGAAATTTTGTGAGATTTCACCAGAAATTCTGGAATTTCAAGCAAAATAAATTTATATTAAAAAATAGATTCAGGATTTTAATTAATCGATTTTACGTTATCCAAGCCAGAATCGATTTTAATCGATAAATCGATTATAAAAACCCACCCCTAAAAGCGTCCTATTAGACCCATTAAACACTAACATAGATGAATACTCAGATTTAAACCTTTATTGTTTCACAAAGGGTTAAAAAGGGAACGTCCACAGTTTAGACTGCAGCAGATTTTATTAAAGCAGTTTGACAGGAGCAAAGCAAAAACACAAAGAATAAGTGTTTCACATATTAATACATATAACATAATAATAAAAGAAAAGCAAAATAATGATAAAAAAGAATGAAAAAGCTGTCCAGAGCAGCAGGATGTCTGAGGTCTGCAGAAACACAAAAACACAGCAGCTAAAAATAGTTGTTGAAAGAAAACGAGGTGGGAGCTGCTGATTCCTGAGCTTTGATACTGGATTAGCTTCAGTAGTTATTCCCATCACTGCTGTAGGAGCTACATTTAGTCACAGCTGATTGTCTCCTTTGACCAATCAGAAGACTACTGTTGTAAAAACAAGCAGACAAAGAACCAATGAGAGTGAAGAACAGGATAAAGAGCTCGTGTGATGGAGGCAAAGCAATAATCAGCAGACTGTAGCAGTTTCTATCTGGATGAAAGTAGAAGGAGCTCAGCGGAGCTCAGTCCCATATCTTTGTTTAGAAACAACATCAGTGATTTCCTGCTGCTCGAGATGATTCCAGCAGCTCTCATTACAGCAGCTGATGAGAGAAACAGCTGATGGCTCACAGCTCGTACACTGTTGGATCTCCAGATGTTCACGTGGCTGAAGTCTGTGAAGAAACTGTGGTCCACGTAGTTCACACGGCCTCAGATTGGACCGAGCTCCCTGGATCACTGCAGCATCCTCAGCTGGTACATGGACGTCTCTGCTCCTCAGTCTTGGAGCCCCTGCAGGTCCGTCCACACCACCAGGTCTTCTCACTCACCTTTCCTTTGTCCTCGTCCTTCATCGGCCGTGCTGTGTCTTTGTTCCTGCGGTGTTGTTCCCACGATGCAGTGCTGATGTTCCCCCCTTGAATGCACAACAAGTACGGTGCTGGTCTTTCTCGGGTGAAGCAGAGACAGATTGAAGTCTTTCAGGCTTTAGTGCCGACTTCCCTGACAGAGGCTGGACTCCATGGTCTGCACAGGAGGCTTCTACACTGTGTGGAGGTGACTCCTGGACTTGAAGACAGGCTGCAGGTACATGTGTGATGAAGAGGAGCTACAGCAGTGTGATGGAGCTGCAGGTCTGAAGGAAGTCCTGCTGTCCTGTCCCACCCTCATCTTTGCTTCCTCTGTCTTCTCTGGACTTGTCCTCCTGTTTCAGAAACAGCACTGCTTCATGCCGAGGGTGGACGGGAGCGTTGGCTCTGATTCTTTTACCGTCCACCACAAGGAGACACTGATGCTGACCTCCTGATTCATCTGCATGTGTTCTGCTTCACACTGCTCACCTCCACCAAAGACTTCACAAACATCTTCTTTCTTTGAGTCCAGTTTGTCCCACAAACACTTCCAAATCTCCTCCTCTGAGATTCTGCAGCTTCTTGCAGTGTGACTCAGCTGACTTCTGACAGACCACAGACTGGCACAGCATCCACATGTGTCTCCTTTCAAACAGGCTCTTGATGTTTCCTCCCACATCATTCTGGCCTCTCAGTCTCCTTTGTTCTCCAGCTCTGTAGCTCCAGCTGGTGAAGCTTCAGTTTTCCATGTTGGTAACAGTAAACTACAGCCTCTGCTGTCAGCTGGGTAACTAAACAGAGCTGCAGCACGTCTCTGCGGTGGTGCTACATCCAGCCTGCAGACGGCCGTCTACATGTTGTAGTGGTTTACAGTCACCAGGGGGCGCTGTCCCAGCCATGCAGGCAGTGGGCTGCTCTGCTTGTGCTGTTGTTGGTGAAGCTGAAGTGAAAGCGAGAGTTAAAACCCTGAACAGTGTCCACTGAGCTTCTCATGCTATTCTCATGCTCAAAGAAGTTTAACAGGAAGGACGACTCGTCCATCAGGCGTCCAGCTGTCCGTGACCGTGTCCACAGCAGAGTGTGACTGAGGCTTCATGCTAACACGCACACATGAAGCTAATACCACCACGAGCAGCTGCTCAGTGGATTTGGAGGACAAATGTCTGCAGCTTCTCACAGGCAGTATGCAGAATGTGGATCTCCACAAAGACTGTGGAGAGCTCGTCCCACACTCTAAATCCACACTTGTCTGCACAAAACTTCTCACACGTTCCCGTCACAAGTGTCTTCTAAGTGAAGCTACCAGGTTCAGGTCCAGCTTGTTTATCTGGAGCTGCAGGAGATGATCCATCCTCACAAAGCAACACAGACAGCAGATATGCAAACGCACAACACAACCAAAGGATTCTCTCTGCATGTCTGTGGCTGATGCTGCTGGAACGAAGCTGTTTGAAACCTTGTTGTTCTGCACTTTGGGACCAGAAGAGGAAACTGAAGCTCTGTGCAGAGGGTCCAATGGAAGCAGCCAAGCGCTGTAAGTGTCTGCTGTACTGGGATGCTGGTTCAGCTGTGGCTCAGTTTCACAGTGTGACTCAATAAAAGCAGCAGGAAATCAAAGCTTGATGCTTTCATCAGTGTGGAAATAAGAAAGTTTCCTGTGACAGACGCTGGAGCTCTTTCACTCTCAGCTTCACAGTTTCAGCTTCAAACTTCTTCCAACATGTTTCTAACACGGCCACATTCCACCTTAATGGAGCTGATATCTTGTGCATCAGCACATTTTCTAAAGGCAGCGATCACATCTTTAGTTTTGGATGTTTAACTGCAGATTGTTTATGTGTTTATAGCACATTAATTACAGCAGCAGCGTTGACCACAGTGCTGTACAAGAATCCAAAATAACGATTAAAATAACTCCTAATATTAATATCACACATCAAATATCAAATAACTCTCATGCTGTATTAAAAGCCAGTGAATACAAATGTGTTTTCAGAGCAGATTTACAGAGACTGACAGCAGGAGCTGGGGCTGTTCGATAGAACGATGTATATATGATGACCATATGAAAACGTCTATCGTTTCATATCACGCTCTTTGTTTCCTGCTTATGTGTTTGTGTTTTCCAGATAAACCTTTCAAAATAAATCTGAAGATCCTGTTGAGAGTTTTCAAAATAAACACAATACATTACTGCGGTCGCTCGTTTATCGAGTTACGTTCTAAAAATAAGTCTCAGAATGAAGTAGCAGCTTTATGTTTTACAAGTATTATAGAAGTTTTAAGGCAGTTAAACCCTCACTGCACACTTTCTACACTTTTCTCAGACAGGCATGAACATTTTCACACTTTTCTCTCTTGTTTAAACAAAGTTCAAACCTTCATAGAAAAATAAGTTCATTATTAAAGAGTGAAAGCAAAGTGTTTCTGAAACGTGTCAAATCAGCCTTTGCTGGCATTAAATGAGCTTCTGTGTGAGGAGCACTCGTCCATGGCCTGGGCTCCTCGCTGTCAGGTAAAGTTTCATAAAGCTTTTGAGTTTTTCTGCAGATAATGTTGGTGTCCAGCACGATGTTCTTTTTCCTGCGGTCACTGAGCCACAAAGCCAAAGCTGACTCCATCCTTACGATGTTCTTGTTGTGGACAGTTACAACCTTTTTGCCTCCTTGTTGAAACTATGATGGTCAGCATCTTCCTCTGCCTTTGGCTGCTACCACAGGTGCAAAACGTCTCGTCATCATTGTTGTTTGTTGGGACAAAACGTACAAACATACAGTGCAGCACTGCAGAGTCACACTGCTGTAAATTTGAACACATTCTGTACTGTACAGGAGACACGGCACGAGATTGGCTGACAATGGTCTACAGCCAATCAGGACGCAGAACACAACGCGCTGTAAAAAACAAAAACATGCAAAATTGCACAAAAAAGATCAGCGAAACAGCGAGGCCGCCAAAGGTGAACTGTGTTACAGCGAGGGACCAGCGTATATGTGGTTGTTGGGACGATAAATGTCTTTGAGCTTGTGTCAGAAGACGAGCTGCAGCTTTCTGGACCAGCTGCAGTCTTGCCAGGCAGGTCCCACTAACTCCAACATATAAGGAGTTACAATAATCCAGCTGGGACGTCATGAAAACGTGGATCGCCCGTTCAAGGTTTTTAAAAGATAGAAATGATCTCACCTTAGATAAAAGCCTCAGTTTGAAGAAAGACCGCTGTACAACTGAGCTCAGCTGTTTTTCAAATTGCCGTCAAATATAAGCCCCAAATGTAATAATGCGATTTAATAAAAGAGCTGAACCAGTCTAATAGAGCGCCCTTGATGCCGCCATGCTCCAATGGTGAGGTCAAGATGCTGTGGTCAAGGCAGCAGTCAGATCCAAAAGCACAGCGGAGTCTCCTGATCAGTGGCTGATAAAAGATCATTAAGAACTTTCCAAAGTGCAGTTTCAGTGCTGTGAAGAGCTTTAAAACCAGACTGAAACCTTTACAACAGATTGCAGCTGAACAAATATAATCTTTTACAAAATCTTCGACAGGAAGGGAAGCTTTGAAATAGGCCTGAAATTTGAGCGGACAGAGGATCCAGATCAGGTTTTTAGTACAGGCTGTACAACAGCATGTTTAAAACAGGCTGTACAACACCTGAACTAAGACTGCTGTTAAAAATCGCTAAGATGTCGGAACCAACAACCTTTAAAATCTTTTTAAAAACGTGTTGGAACAACATCATTTGGACAAGATGATGTCTTTATAGCATCACATCGTTCCTCCACCTGATCAAACCACACAGGCTCAAACTGATCAAAAACAGCTGAGCAGGTGAATATTTTAGCCCCGGTGCGATCTCGGGCGAGAGTATCGATGATGGCCAAAGGGCAGCGTCCAGCTCTACGGCCGCTGAAGAGCAGACTCAACAGACGCGCGTGATGTGGATCCTACTGCTCTAAAATTGGAGCTTCTTCAATCCATTAAAGAGGACATTAGTACGCTGTTAAAAGAAGAAGTCAGAAATGCATTGAAAGAAGATTTTGACAATATAAGGGCTGACGTGCAAGGACTGAGAAATGAGATCGCTAACAGCATGGCGGCGACGTGCGGCGAAGTTGATGGAGTAAAGGTTACAGTGAAAGAAGCTGAGGATGGGCTGTCAATGTGGAGCGATGAGGTGACCACCCTGCAGTCTACAGTAGAGAGTATGAAGGAGGAGCTGTCTGACCTGAAGGATAAATGTGATGAAGGCAGGAAGCGGAGAGCTAACATCCACATCATAGGGATCCCAGAGGGCCTGGACTCGAGCTCCTCCACGGCCGTATCCGTGCTACTACGTGAAGTGCTGGGTATGGATAAAGACGTTATTGTCGACCGCTCACACAGGAGCCCTATCCTGAGAAAGCCAGCTGGTGACCCGCACGCCGTCATAGCCGAGCGTCACTACTACCAGGATTGTGTGGCTACGCCGTGCCAGGGCCCAAGCCCCGCTTGAGTTTAACGGACAACCTATTGCAATATTACGACTAGGCGATATGACCCAAAGTTCATATCTCGATATTCTTTAGCTGGATGGCGATATACGATATATATCTCGATATTTTTGAAGCCAGAAAGTACGAACAAAAAGAGAGTTCTTAGTCAAAGCTGTGTCCCAAATCTCACACAGGCACATTTATTAACATACAGCGTAGATGTACATGAAACAATTACTCAGGAATAAATGATCAGCATTTATTAAATAATAATGCTCCATAAATAAAAGAAAACAATGTTGTGTTTGTGCATAACAAAAAGCTCACAATCGTGCAGTCAAAATGTAAACAGACGCTGAGCATAATAACAAGCAGCTGCTCTGTTCCCAGGTTCTACTGCGTGACTGACAGCCTGGAGTTTGAAACCCTCTTTGTAACCGTGTCTCTTACAGGTGCCATTTATGGTCCTTATACACACTCAATACAGTAATATTACGTTGAAGCAGAGTACGTATCACTCCGCGAGGCTCCTCGTAGCTGTAATGCTCCAACAATCCATCAAGCGGTGCGACCTCGTAGCTGAGCAAAGTCGTACCAAAACATCTTTTGAAAGGTTTCTGAGCGCCGTGTAGCACATAAAATCGGTTCGAGGTCAGTAAGCACAACCAGAATTCATCCATAAGGCGCACTGTCGATTTATGAGAAAATTACAGGATTTTAAGTGCAGAAAATATAGTTTATGGTTTTCCTTTGATCTTAGCAAATATCTACGCCTCTAATTGGGACGATCACAGATTTTTCACTAATGTCTTTGCGCGGCTCCCCAATATGTCATCACACAATATCATCTTTGAGGGAGACCTAAACTGCTCATTATCTGCTATGGACCACAGTTCACACAAAAGTACACTTAGTCCAAACTCAGCATGCGTCATTCAGAGCTTTCTTGATCATTATGGGCTGGCTGATGTATGGAGATTTCATAATCCTGCTTCACATCAATACTCTTTTTTTTCTAATGTCCATAAAACATATATTTGTATAGAAAAACGTCTCCCTTTAGTTACAGAATGTGATTATAAGACTCTGGTGATTTCTCCTCTTGTTTTTTCAATGTGTATTCCTGATGCCTGCTCCAACTATCAGCCATGGAGATTCAACTCAGTGTTGTTAGCAGATGAAGAGTTTGTCAGTTACAAAAGGTCTCAAAGAGATTTTTTTTCTATTAATCAGACCCCAGAGATGTCATCATCAGTCATTTGGGAATCTCTAAAAGCATCTGAGAGGCCAAATAATTTCATTTTGTGCCAAACAAAGTGCAACACTGAAAGAACATCATCCATAAATATTGAGTAAGAACTGGACTCTCATACAGCAAGACTCAAATGTCTTTAAACATCAGCTTATCCTGCTGATCCAAGTCCAACACTGAGTTTGTAAAAACATGTTTGTCAATCATTTTGTTTGGTTTCTGAGGAAAATGATTCAATAACTTGCTGCTAATACACAACATTTCATCATATTTCCTCATAACCCTCTTTTGTCTGACCATTTGATCCCATTTGAATTTGCAATAAAGGATCCACACAGTTTGGTGACAATAATGACAGTAGATGTTTGTGTGAAAGTGCTGGAAGCAAATGAGTGTGTGATGTTCTTTCAGTGTTGCACTTTGTAGACGCTCCCTGAGCACTGGTCTCACAGCCAGCTGCACATAGAGACCAGTGTTGTTAGTCCAGGTCAGAAGATGACTTGTTGGAATGAAAATGAGCTTGTAGTTTGTCTGCTTTAATAATGTGACTGGAAAAAGGTGTTGGACTTCAAATATGTCCATTTCTGTCACACTTCACCTTTAAAAGTGAAGCCATGTGGTTCCTGGAAGGAAAAACACGACTTTTTCAAGTCTTTGTCCTGTTTTTATGAGAAATGTACGACTTTAATGTGAAACATTCAGAGTTTTTTCTCTTGTTGTGTTTGTTTGAAGCTGCTTCCTGTTGGCTTCAGCTGTTTGGAGTTTCCATTTTCTAAACTTCTACATTCTGAACCTTCTTCAGCTCTGAACAGATGATGAAACACTGAATGATTTCAAGCACTTTGTCTAATAAACTTACATCTTTCATTCTTTATACAGATTGTGGAGCTGTGGTTTGTCAGAGATCAGCTGTGATTATCTGGCAGCAGCACTGAAGTCCAACCCCTCCCATCTGAGACAGCTGGACCTGACCGACAACAACAAGCTGCAGGATCCAGGAGTGAAGCATCTGTGTGGTTTCCTGGAGAGTCCAGGATGTAAACTTGAAACTCTGAGGTCAGTCAGCATGTTTTAGTTGTGCTGAGATGAATATGATGTGAAAGTTGTGCTGACACTAAACTGCAGACATCAGGCTGATATTATACTGATCCACACTGAGGATCTTCATGGTAAAGTCTGTTTTCTTCTTCTCTGGTTTAGTCCATTGACTGCAGCAGAACAATGTTCACATTTCAAACCTTCAAAGAAGAAGAAAAATCCTCCACTGGAAAATTCACTGTGAAACTCTCAAACTCTTCATTCCACCTTAAAGTCTGTCTGACACTGAAATCCAAAGCAAAATGTGCGTTTGCTTTACAGACAGCAGTCCAACACAAACATACACACATCATCCAAAACACAGTCCAACATCCAAATCTCCTCCACTGCCAGCATGAATGATGGGAAAGAGAAGGAGGAACACTCTGACATTCAGGCTTAGAATGAGTTTCATCAAGCAGACTGTGAAGATCAAAGCTGCATTAGAAAGCTTACATGAATGAATGAGTGGACAGAAGTGGACAGAGATCATCTGAAGCACTTCAAAGGCTTTAAATCAGCACATTTCTCTTTATTCTTTATCAACTCTGTTAGTTTCTCTCAGTTTTCTGTGGAATGAAGCTAACAGCAGGCTAATAAGATGCTGACCAATAGGTTTCTATTAAAGGTTGTAATTTGTATATGAAAAAGTGCTTTGGCTCAGCAGGGATCAGCTTACAGGTAGAATACAGCTGCTGGATGGGATTAGCATGTCATAGCTATCTACCAAACTGCTAACTGGGGGATTTCAGGCCATCTATGGATCATTTTTGCTAACTGTTTATTCAGCTTAGGCTCACAGGGCTGCAGCCTGTGCCCTAGCTGTCATAGGGCAAGAGGCGTGGTCCACCTGCACAGGTGAGCAGTCCATCACAGGGCCAACAGAGAGCGACAGAGAGCACTCCCTCACATCCACACCTGCAGCCAATGTAGAAGCACCAATGAACCTAAGCAGCATTTCATTGGACTGTGGGAGAACATCCAACCTCCACAGAAAGGCCCAGCTGACCAACAAGCTTCAACCTACAACCTTCTTGCTCTAAGGCACTAGTGCTAACCACTTTTGCCCATTTCAGCCCAAATCCTGCATCTTCCTGTTTCTGACTCCAGGCCAGCTCCACTAACACTTTCTCATCAGACACTGCCACCTAGTGGAGGAAGTCTTAGTTCCATTTGAAGCTTCAGATTACAGTTAGTTCCTTTACAAAGAGGTGGAGGTGGTGGGGCCACAGCACCATCATCACTGAGTGTCATGGACACTTAACCTTTGTTTCCATATGCTGGGAACTTCCTGTTGTTCCAAGGAGGACTGGAAAATGTGTGAAAATCTCCCAGTCAGTTCCTCACAGCACACTTCAATCATTTCCCTCCCACAGCATCAGGACCAGGGCTTTTTCTCTCTTTGGTCCCACTAAGAGATTTCCACACAAACACCTCATCAGTGGGACTCTCAGAGCTACCAGCCCTTTGCTACAATCACAAAGCTCTTCATTGAAATCAATGATATCAAAGCTGGAATCAAATGAGTCCAAGTCTTCTGCTGATTCAGCATCACATTCATCTTTGCTCCTTGTCCTGCATCCCCACCATGGACTTCATTCCTTTCCAAGCCAGCCTTGAGTGTCCTTTATTCAGCTCATCCTCTGCTTTACTTTTACACCTGATTTTAGCTGCTTTATCTCTCTTTCAACAGGTTTCTGTGCCTCAATCTTTTTCTTCTCTCCCTCATAACAAGACAGCTTCTTCTGCCTGAGAACATGTTGGAGTGATTTACTAATCCAGGGCTGCTTATTGGGGAAAATACTTCCTGTTTCCAAAGTAATCCCCATTTTTCCCAGAAAGAAATGTCAGTAGAAATCGATGATCTAAGTGAGAACATGAGCCTTTAAAAAGTCCCAGTGGGTGCAGTCAAAGCAGTCCCTCAGTCCCAGTATAGAGTCTTTGGTCCAGACTGGAACAGCTGTGTGCCCAGTTTGAGCTCTCTTCAGTGCTGTGACCTGACAGACCCAGAGGGGCCATCACATCACATTTAGAAGCTCCCCTGATGGAGCCACAACACATGTCCAATACTTAGTCTGTCTTGTTGGACCAACTGGAATAAATGATTCAAGGACTTAGTCACAGAACAGAGATTCAAATCTCCAAAATCCAACTGGCTGCATCAGGACATATAGTCTGAAACTCTGCACAGTTTCCTGTTTGAAGCTGCTTCCTGTTGGCTTCAGCTGTTTGGAGTTTCCATTTTCTAAACTTCTACATTCTGAACCTTCTTCAGCTCTGAACAGATGATGAAACACTGAATGATTTCAAGCACTTTGTCTAATAAACTTACATCTTTCATTCTTTATACAGATTGTGGAGCTGTGGTTTGTCAGAGATCAGCTGTGATTATCTGGCAGCAGCACTGAAGTCCAACCCCTCCCATCTGAGAGAGCTGTACCTGTATGGAAACAACCTGAAGGATCCAGATGTGAAGCAGCTGTCTGATCTTCAGCAGAGTCCAGACTACAGACTGGAGACTCTGAGGTCAGTAGAGTGATGGAGTGAGTGGGTGGTGCTGTCAGCAGTATTGTACTAAACACAGTCAGTATGAAACAAAGATCCAGTGTTTCCTGTAAAGCTGCAGCTTCTCAGTGAAGCTGTGAGAGGAGAACGGTGACAGGCTTCAGGATTGGACACAAACACTTCCTGTTTCTCACCTTTATGGTCACCATAGTAACGGCTGACACGCTCTGATCAAACACTGTCAACAGCCAATCAGCTCTCTGAACAAAGCAGCACGCAGACCAATGACTGCATTGATTTCCAAGTTTAAAGCAGTGAAGAACACAGTCTGTAGGTGAGGAAGAATTTAGTGAGAGCAGATGTTTGGATGGAATTCCTCCAGTTAACAGCTGGAACCGTCCATCTGGATTGTTGGGCTTGTTGTTGGGGTTCCTACAGAGCTCAGAGTGGACACACCAAGGTTCTTCTAATGAATGAAAGTCCAAACTCAAACTAGGAGGGAAAAACATTTTCAGCAACTTCAATAAAAATCCAAAGATTAGAAAAAGTGAAGCAACAATGAGTCCTAGTACAGTCCCAGCACTGACGTCCCTGCTGCTCTTTATACTGGATGTGCTGCATCACTGACTGACAGCTGATGAAGAGTCTCTGGAAACACTCGTTTATCTCCTCTGCTCTTCCTCCTTCTCTCTGCAGGTGGAGCTGATGATGGTAAACAGGACGGTGTGTGTGCTGAGAGAGGAGCAGCAAGGCCCTTTAATTTGCGGCGGTGATCTGAATATACGCCTACAGCCGGATCTAGACAGCTCTAAAAGAAAGAAGCCGGGATCGAGTATATTATATAAAAGAATCTCAGCACTGTTCGATGAGGTGGGTTTAATTGATGTATGGAGAAATCGCTTTCCTACAAGGAGGGATTACTCTCATTTTTCAGCCCCACACTCACTCTACACGAGGATAGATTATTTTTTAATGTTTGGAAGAGATAGGGATAAAATCTTAACATGCGAGATGGGCTTGATAGATATAAGTGATCACGCACCGCTGTACACCCCAAAATTTCAATTTGGAGATTGAATCCATCCCTGCTTAAAGATGTGGAATTTAGGAAAGTGATAAAGGCAGAGCTCAAAGACTACCTTGAAATTAATGATAACGGGGAGGTGTTACCCCCGATACTATGGGATGCATTAAAAGCTGTTATGAGGGGGAAGATTATAGCATTTGCCTCCTTCCAAAAAAAAGCAAGAGAGAAAAAAATGGAAGATTTACAAGCGATTCAAAAACAATTAGAAAGTGAGCACAAACATAAGCCTTCAGTGGGCACCTTGCAGAAATTAACAATGATTAGAAATGAAATAAATACGCAGAGTATACAAACGATAAAGAGAAAATTGTTATATTTGAAACAGAAACATTATGATGGAGGATCGCAATCAATGAAAATTTTAGCATGGAAACTTAAGAAGAAGATAGCGGAGAATACTGTAACTAAAATCAAACACCCAGAGACGGGGAATATAATGACTCATCCTTGCAAGATACAGAATGCCTTTGAATCATTTTATAAAACATTATATGCGGGAGTCCCAGGGGGGGCTGAACACGAAATGGACAATTTCCTGAACCCTTTATGCCTACCAAGCTTTAACGAGGAACAAAATAAAACGATGATAGCGGAGGTGACGGAAGCTGAACTTATGAATGCCATCAATAGGCTGAAATCAAATAAGTCACCAGGCTCCGATGGTTACACCGCGGAGTGGTATCGGGAATTCAAACAGGACTTGATCCCTACACTACTTACTACTTTTAACTGGGTGTTAAAAACAGCGCAAATTCCACCGAGTTGGAAGGAGGCAATTATTTCGGCTATTCCGAAAGAAGGGAAAGACAAAATGGAGTGTGGCTCATATAGACCTATTTCTGTCCTTAACATAGATTATAGATTGTTTACCTCGATAATGGCCAGGAGAATGGAAGAATTTTTACCTGACTTCATCAGCAATGATCAAACGGGGTTTATAAGACGACGACAGACTCAGGATAATATACGTAGAACTCTTCATGTAATACATCAGATACAGACATCTAAGAGTACAGCCATGCTTATGAGTATTGATGCAGAAAAAGCCTTTGATTCGGTAAATTGGGACTTTCTATATAAAGTCTTGGATAAATTCGGCTTACATAAGGGAATTGTTGATACAGTGAGGGCATTATACACTAACCCCACCGCAAGAATTAAAGTTAATGGTTCTCTCTCAAATAGCTTTGTTTTGCAGAGAGGAAATAAACAAGGCTGTGCTTGGTCCCCGCTCCTGTTTGCATTGTACTTAGAACCCTTGGCACAATCAATTAGACAAAATAAAGACATTAAGGGGATCACTATTGCAGGACAGGAACACAAGCTTGCTTGTTATGCGGACGACATATTGATCTGCTTAGATCAGCCCACTAACTCCTTGCCTTCGCTGATGAATCTGTGTCAAAAATTTGGGAAACTCTCTGGATATAAAATTAATATGTCTAAAACTCAAATTCTCAGTTATAACTACAACCCCCCAGCTCACATGGTTGTTCAATATCCAATGAATTGGCAAGCACAATCACTGAAATATCTAGGAGTTGTTATTCCCAAGGATTTAACTAAACTATCTGAGGAGAATTTTGGTTCTCTACAAAGGAGAATAGTGGGTGATATTAGGCGATGGAACATGATCCCCTTTCTTTCTTTACACTCACGAGTTGAATCTATTAAAATGAACATTTTGCCAAGAATATTATATTTATTCCAAACACTACCAATATCCATTGACCCAAGTCGTTTCAATGAATGGGATAAAATAATAACGCGGTTTATATGGGGGGGGGAAGCGGCCGAGGGTTTGTTTTAAAACTTTACAATTACATAAGAAGGTGGGAGGATGGGGGTTACTAAAAAATTATTATCGGGCTGTTCAGTTGAAGACGGTGGTTAATTGGTGTGATACAAGCTACCAAGCACACTGGAAGACTATAGAGGAGAATATGTTTTCCTCCCCAATACAAGCTGTCCTGATGGATTCGAATATTCGAAAATATATTGACAAGGTTCACAATCCCTGGGTGTCGTGCACACTTAATATATGGAGAAAAGTAGTGAAAGAATTCAAACTTGAACGGGATTTGGTTTTATTCAAATGGTATGCATATGATTCTGACTTTGCCCCAAATAAATTGGACTCAAGTTTCAAAAGTTGGCCGGCTAAAGGGTTATCTACATTTGATAGTTTGATAAAGGATGGGAACCTTATTAGTTTTGACACGCTGAAACAGAGACACAATCTAGTAAAACAGGATTTTTATCGATACTTGCAAATAAGACACTATATAAAGACAACAATCGGTCTGATGTCAAACACTAATGTGGAACTGGTAACTTTATTTAGACAGGCGTACAGTGGGGATGTTGATACAAGACTCATTTCTTTTTGGTATAATTTTCTTATAAATAAGCTTCCACACTCAACTGATTATGTGAAGATGTTATGGGAAAAGGAGGGAGGGATGCGTATTTCTAGGGATGAATGGACTCAGATGTGGGAATGGCAATGGAGGAGTACTTCCTCCAAAAGCTGGAGGGAGTTCGGATGGAAAACTCTGATAAGGTTCTTTATCACTCCGTGTCAAAAGGCTCACTATGATGGGAATCCTCCCGTGTGCTGGAGAAACTGTGGATACCAACGAGCACATCATACCCATATTATATGTGGGACTGTCCTGTGCTACAGACTTACTGGAAAGACATTCATGGTACATTACAAGGCATTTTTAACTGTACATTCCCTCAGGATATGAAGACAATTTTTTTTGGCTGTATACCGCAGAACTGGTCCAAAAATGACATATGTCTGTTAAGAGCTTTATTGGTTGCAAGTAAGAAATGTATAACAAAGAAATGGTCCTCGCAAGACATACCGACCTTGTCATTATGGTGGGAAATTACGTTAGAGATATATAGGATGGAGGAAGTAACAGCTCATGTTAATGACAGGATGACCTGGTTCCATTTGTGTCGGGATAAGTGGGTCCAATACGTCAATATCCATAAACCGAATTTTCTTTTTAAAGCTTGAAACCACCAATCTAGTCAATTGTTCACTCCCGACGGAGTTTTTTTTTTTTTTTTTTTAAATTTATATAAATATATAAAATATATAATTTTTCCCCTTTTATTATTATTATTATTTTTTCCTCTCTTTCTTTCTCCCTTCTCGTTCTGTTTTGTTTTTCTCTTGTAAACTGTGTAAATTAATGCTTGTAATCACCTTTGTGAAGTAATATTGTAGAAATAAAGAATGAAAAAAAAAAAAAAAAGAAAAGGAAAAAAAAAGAGAGAGGAGCAGCTGTGTCCTGATGATCCAGAGAGGTTGAAGCAGCAGCAGCTTGTGTGTAGAGACTAGAGATGGACCGAGTTCTTTACTCTCAATTTCTGCAACATCTGCAATATCTAGAAATGCAAACCTGTGAGCTGTGTGTGTTGTGCGTCTGCTCGGCCACCTCTCCTCCGGCCGTGCTGGAAGCAGCTGTGCGTTTGACAGTTTTATCGACTCGACAATAATCGAACAAATTAAATGTTCAAAAATATCAACTTAAGCACTTCAAAGTCAACAAAAAGCTTAAAACAATGAAATAATATTTCACTGACAAAACAACAGCTCATAAGAACGATACACAAAATAATACAGAAACAAACAAATAAAAGTTATTAAGTTATTAACCAGGATCCATGTTTTTGTCACAAACACTGAATCAGCTGATTCACTCTTTATGTTTCTGAGTTTGTTTTGTGATTATAGTTCTGGTTTCTGTTTCTGTGTCTTCACTGTGTCCCACGTCTCCTTACTTTGGACTCTGTGTTATATTTCCTGTTTTACTTTGACAGTCCTGTGTTACTGTTTCCTGTCTCGCGTGTGTAATTGGTCCCAGCTGTGTTTCCCTCCTGTCTCCCGTTCCCTGATTACTAATCTGCGTCCACGCCGCCGGCGCTCCTCTCCACAGCTGGATTCCAGGATTTCAGAGCATCCAGCTGTGGTGAGTGATGGAGACACTTTCTCTGCTCCCTCAGTAATCAGGACAGTTTATTGAACATCAGAGGACATAAAGGACTGTTTTTCACCTGCCCGTTCTGAACCTGGACATTAAAGACTGCTGGCTTCAAGGACATTAATCCCAGTGTCAGCCAGCCAATAACAGCCTGTGTTTTTCAGCTCTTTAGGAGTCAGAAATGAGAAAGACACAGACTGCTAACCGCTCCCTGCAGGAAATAAGCTCCGCCTCTTCCTGTCCTGTATATGAGTGATTCTGACATGAGACACAATGAGTTTCCTGTTTATTGTGACTTAAAGCGAGCAGCAAAGACACTAAACTGTGTGTTTCCAGCTGAAGCTGCTTTTTGTGTTGCTCCCACAATCCTGTCTAAAACAGTCAGTGAGGAAAACTCAATGTGACTTCAGAGTGACAGAGGTAAGCGACTCATGTTGTAACTGACGTCAGACGCCGGAGATTTTGGCGAAAAATTAAAGCGAATGGTAGTTTAGAATTGAACAAATTCCTTTAAGCTTCAGTATTACCAAATACACTTATCAATAGTCTTCAAACTAACAACATTTGTCTAAATCATCTCCAACACCCTGGAGAACAACGGGGAGAGTTTAGAGGCTCTCCAAGATTACATTGATCAGTGCTTCCAGGATCTTGTGATGAAGAAGGCTCAGAGTGCAAAACCTTCATCAAAACCCACCTGAAGCTGCTGGAGGACACGGTGAAGAACATCGCCTTTGATAGAGTGCATCGCATCGGCCCCATGCGGGCTGCGACCGGGAGACCACGTCCTACTGTGGCCAAGTTCGGCCACTTCAAACAAAAGGAACAGGTGAAAAGTCTCCGTGTCCATCGGTGTTTCTCCACGTCTCTCTGTCTTCTTCGTGTCATCTCTGTGTTTCCCTGCTGCCCTCATGTTTTCTGCTTTGTCTGTTAGTTCTTCCCAGTTTAGGTTGATGTTCGCTTCTTCCCTCACCTTTGTTATTTTCACTGTAAATAAATCTCCACTCGCATCTCCACCGCCGTCTGCATCTTGGTCCTCATTCACTCCACCACACGACTGCTGCCCCAGCCGTGACAACTTTTGATGTTTCCTCTACATTTACCTTTAAAAATTATTTACTTTGCCTTGTTTGGTATCATTTGGTATCAGATGGCCGACTTCTAAATGGCCACCATGGTCACCACCGAACTTGAGGAGTTTGCCCCCTCACATATACTAATGTGCCACAAACAGGACTTTAACATCACCAACCATTCCTATGTTATTACGGTGTATCCATATAACTGGCCCACCCTGTACAGTTATGCTTTCATTTTGACATACTGTATTAACACAATTCAGGGAGGATTCTAGGATCAGAGCTTTGGGGGGCTGAGCACCCAGAGAGCTGCCCAGCCAGCCAAGATACACTTTACTCGTCACAATGAGACTTCTTCCCCGTCTCTGTCGGTCCCTGCATCCTCCCTGTCCTCATCGTCTGTTGTCTTCATCTCCTTTATCAGTCATTATAATTTTACCATCTCTGTGCAAGTCTGCAAATTTCTTTATTAAATCAAAAGATTCTTAAATCCATCAAGTCTCTCTGTGCCTGGGTCCTCGTCACAAAACATGACATCACTGTTTTGTACTTTTTAACAATTTAATCTCACATTTGTGAAAGAAAAGCAAAACACTTTTTTGAAAAGTCTGTAACAAAACCATCAATTCTGATCAAGGTTATTTAAATGCTGCCAAAGAAGAATGGATTGGAATAAAAAAAATACATATCCTAACCTTAATTACTGGAGGAGAATAATGAATGATGCTCATAGTGAGTAAGAAGTAAACTGAGTGCATATTTTGGACAGAGATTCACTTTTAATGTGTTTGTATAATATAATACAGATGCATAAAAACACTCCTGAAACAGAATAAATTATTACAAATAAATTATTACAAAATATTAAAAAATATTATGGATACTTTTGTTGTTAAAATGTTACCTCTCAACCAAGTTCTGCCTTTTATATTTTTAGTAGTGTGTCACACAAACAGCAAATATTGTCAAAAAAAAGTAAGTAAGTGCTGAAGCACCCCAAAAATGAACCAAAGCACCCCAAAAATGAACCAAAGCACCCCCAAAAATGAACCAAAGCACCCCAAAAATGAACCAAAGCACCCCAAAAATGAACCAAAGCACCCCAAAAATAAACCAAAGCACCCCAAAAATGAACCAAAGCACCCCCAAAAATGAACCAAAGCACCCCCAAAAATGAACCAAAGCACCCCAAAAATGGGCTAAAATCGCCCCAGTTAACAAATAATAGCCCAACAGTCACTTTTATGCTTACTGTAGCTGTTAGCTAAAAACACTAATTTAGCCTAGTTTGCCATGAATTCAGCTTTGACGAACATGATCGACTGTTTCCAGTAGAATTCCTCGTTGTCATCTTGTTCCCTCTCAGAGCCCCGTATGCTTGCAGAGACCCCTACAGCAGGGAAATGTGCCAAAGAACGTCCAAAACATTGCATTTTAGGTTTATTTATGCCTTACACACAATCCCAACTCTTTAGCTAACTTAACAACTTTGGCTAAAGTCTATAGTTAGTCTTACTCGTTTGTACAACATTTCTGGATCGCCACTGTTTGAAATGATATGACATATGACTCTCACTGAGACAGCAAACTTTGTAGAAAACACAACACTTCTGATTCTCTATCTAGCTGTTTGGTCACAGCTGTAGATTACATTATAAGTGGTTGTTCACTCTTGTCAATAATTACATTTCTAAATTCTATTTGTGCAGTTACATGTAAACAAAGTCCAATATTGTATCTAAATGATTGTGTTATGGTGGGACAGTTTCCAATTTTGTTGTATTATTGCACTAGGTATGACTGTGCAAGAGTTATCTTATCTTCCTTGCTTGCACCACACTCTTTGCAGAAATGGTGCACAGCAGCACTGCATCATGTTATTGTGTTGTATAATATACCAGAACTAATACAAAGCAATATCCATGTACACTATAGGTCCATGCCAATGTGCCCAAATGGGACCTCCATAAATGGTAAGGGGCGCAAAGGCACTTTAAGACCAGTGGGCACACCATCGGTGCACATCCGCTCGGATGCTTTTTTCTATTCATTTATTTCCCTGTTTATTTATCGATGCACAAAAGCAATTATCTCAGAGACACCATCCTCTTAACAGAGACTCAAATCAGGAACCTGCAGATTATTAGTCAGCAGCTTTAACTTCCTGTCTTTGTCTCACTAAACCTTCCACGTGGAAACTTGAGCTGCCCACTCAAGCACAGTAGGCTTTAACTGGCTCTGCTCAAGTCACTTCAGTATCTGAGAAACTGTCTCGATGCATGCCAAAGAACACTTTGACAATACGCTTGTGTTGAGTCAAATCCACCACAAGCATATTCTATGGCAGTTTAATTCCACTCCACATAAAAATAGTCACGTATTATTTCCCCCCACCACACTTCCTGCCAGTAGCTGGTGCCCCCACCCACAGTGCATTAGTGGTTCTCTGTGTTTAGTGGCTCACTCTGGGCGGCTGCTCGGTGGGGCCCGGCCCCCTGGCTCTGTTGGGCCTGTGCTGCGGGTGGGGTGCCCTCAGGTCTCGGCCCTCTGGGCCCATTTACTGCTCAGTAACATTTAATATCTATTATTTACTACTACTTACTAGCCTACTTACTGCATATTATTGGTTGTTGCTGTGGGTTCCCCACTGTGTTGGTTTTTCCTTGTGTTTTTCAGCAGATGATGAAATAGATTTTCAGTATGTTTTCTCTCTTCCTCTCCATCTATTTCTCTTCTTCTCTATTTTTCCCTCTTCTTCTGTTAACTTTCTCCCCAGCTTATCTTTTTTCTTCTTTCCTGACCCCCGTTCTGATTCTAATGACTCAAAATAAAGTAAAATCATCATCAAATATGACTATCAAGTGGACCAGTATAGCAAAAACCATAATGGTCGCAGAGGCCACAGAGCCAAGTGGCAGGATTTTCAACGTTCAAACCAGATAAAAAACAGAAATTAAATGGTGTTAAAAGCCATGAATTAAGGCAATTCATTCACAACATCATTACAAGTTTTACTGGACGTTAATATTTTTCTCTTTTTTCAGTGCAAAACAAACTAACAGTACACATGATGCTGGCAAGTTAAAATGTCAGTGTCTTTTATAGATAGCATGTCTAGCATCATAGTTTTATAGATCACGTAGTCAGGGTAAAAACTCCATCTCTGATTATTATTGTACATGACAGTGACATGCAGCGGCCTCAGCATCATGATGAAGGCGACCGGAGGAGATAGTTTGGTAGACATCGATGTTTTGCCGATGAAGGCTCATGTAGCGGTCCTCTTTGTCCTAAACAACAATTTACACTGTCATTTACATTTAATTAAAGTGTAGCTTAAAACACAGACATAATGCACTGCAGCCTCGGCACAATTAAGTGTAAAACAGAACTATGGAAAACTCACAAACATCTGGCGAGTTTCAGATCCTGTTAAGTTAGTTAGACCTGATCTGTTTTCTCTGTTAGGATAAAAACATCAGAGGTCATGGGGTGAAAAATACCTCAAAAACAAGACTAGCTATGTCTACAACTAATGTGTGGTGTTTGAAAAGAACCTATGAGATACTTTGAACACCACAGTGGCTGCTGTATGCAGTAATGTGCTCAAGTGATTTCAAAGGGTCATTTCATGAGTTTAAGTGCGTCAGTAAAAGTTTTCACCTGCGAGGATTTCTCCTCAGGCTGTAACCACAGGTTATCACAGCCACACTGATGAGTGAAGCAGCAGCAGAAATGATGGGAACTGTAGCCATGAACTTCATGCCAGAAGAATCTCCATCGTCTGTTGAATGTTGCCACACACACACAAAAAAACTTCATTTTGAAAACATGAAAAGTCACGAAATTTGCATTAACCTGTTATATTAAAGTGGAAAACATGTTTATCTTTTCATTACATTAGAGTTACAATTGCATCATTCAAACATTTCACTGATGAAATAACACCAAAGTTGTGATTGGAGCAGTTTTATAATGAAATTTTAAACAAATTAGCCAGAAGAAGAGCTTAAAAACATTCCAGATGTTCATCTCCTGACTGAAACCTTTCATTAATCCGCTGCAGGCGGGAATGACGACCTCAAACCATGTATGACAGAAAAGAAAGTGTTAACGCAGTTCCAAACATCCACCTTGAATCTGCGGTGTGGGTATAAATAGAAAATGTTTTTACCTCTCACAGTCACACTGAGATGGAGAACATACAATCCACCACGAAATCCACACTCACAGGTGTAGTTCCCACTGTCTTCAGATGTTAAGTTGAGCAGGTGGAGAAACACAGTCTCATTTTCTTTGATCAGTGTGAACCTGGAGTCACAGCCATGAATAAAGCCTCGGTCGTAACGATAGAGCAGACGACACTGTTCTCCTCGGCTCCTCTCTGTGCTGATCTCACACAGTATCATCACAGTAATATTCAGAGTTGTTTTGCTGCATATTTGAGTGGAATCGGGTTTCTTTCCAATTGTCTTCACAAGAGTCTCTATAAATTGTTCCAGTTAAAATGAAACAAAATCGGGATTATAGTTTCTATATATTTGTTGTTGTGGGAAAATCAATCACATATATTATTTCACTAACCTAACTAAAGCTTTCTTCTTAAACACCTGGCTTTACAGCTTTTCTTTTTTAATTATATATATTTACCTTCACTGCTAAAAACCACAAGCAGAAGCAGGAGAAAGCAGAGTTTCCGTGCAGTCATGCTGGTGAGGAAGTAACTGTGGCTGACAGTGTGAGGTAGACTATAGTGAAAGCAGGAAGACTTGCACCCTCCTTATTTCACCTCTTGTGTCTACACTGAATCTTTTACTATGTCTAAAATAGAAGTGCATAAAAGTGGAAGGACAGTAGAAGGTAAACCACCAACATTGTTTAAGCCAGACTGATCTCTCTGTTTATCTGGATGGACATTGTGTTCAAATTATGATGAGATGTTTGTTAAAAAAACAAAACTAGTCTGATACAAAGAGTCATGTTTGCCACAGTTTATTGTGTTTGTATTGTATTAAATCTGAGAGCCTGAGTTGGAGTATTATGACTGAATGGTCTCCATTACTGGGAAACAACTATCCAGTGTGAAAAGATGGACGTTTATTTTAATATATGAATATTATTATATTAGTATGTCACCTAAAGTTTTATATACTTTAAAATGTTTCATAGAGCTTTATTATCCACTCCCACAGTTCCTGTGCTTCTTGCTGAGCGTGTCTTGTTGTCGTGTTGATGGTTCACTGAGATGATAGTCTGGTAGGAATCACTCGATGGCTGCTGAAGGTTTGTATAGGGCTGATCTGGCTCATCGTCATCCTTTAGAAAAGTGAAATATTTTAGGTATTAATCAAGTTCAACCCGGTCTACCCACACACTCTATTGATCTTTAAATCTCTCCATCTGTTGCCTGGATTATTTAATGTTTCTGCTCATTTCTGTAAGAGCTTCTTCACAAAATAAAGGACACTGAAGTTGGCACTAATAGTATTATAACACTAATCTGTAATTATCTACATAAGTAACATCCTAAAACATAAATGTACATGTTTTACCAAGTCTGCCAGAGCTCATATTATATTTTTACATGCTGTAGTGCCATTTTTGGGAGCATTTCAAGTTGATATACATCAATACAACCATTATAGCCCAAATTCTAATAATATGTCTGCATTAAGTGCACAGTAATTACATAAATTGCAAAAAAATGCAATAAACTACCAAAAAATTGAAAATCGTTTTTGTTTTTGAACATATATTTCTAGTTAGAGAAATTTAAGAGGCTTATCTCTCAAAACTGTAAATACAAAATAGTTGCACAAAATAGTTTCCCACCACAGGAAATTTATTTTGAGTGTCTTCATAGTTTTATTTCTGAAATACACCAATTTTTATATAATGCAGGAAAAACAAAAATAAATATTATAATGCAAAATTAATCATCAAAATAAACTATTTCCAGCAGTGCAATATGAGTTCTAAGCATCCCAGAAATGACACAGAAAGTCATAAAGTCAAACATAACTTTTAAAAACACCAGTATAGGCTCATAAGGCCCTGATGGTAAAAAACTACATTTCTGCAAACTTTTAACTAGCTGCTGTAGATCGTAGCAATAAATTGCTCACCAAACCGTTGGGATTTTCAGGTACAGACACTCCAGATGTTCCTGACCTTAAGCAGCCACGTTGATAAGAAAGGATGTCAGCATTAGTGTAACACTATTCACATTCAAACAGAGAAAAATCAAGTAAGAACATCTACATTTATATTATCTTCTCTCTTAATAATGATAATTATTTTTGGAAGGATAAAAAGTGTTCATTCTAGACATGATGTTTAACACACACCGAATTCTCACTTATTGAAATGTGATGTTTCCTTTTACTTTCTCTACATCTATATCATCTTTGAATTACTGCAGCAAAAATAGTCTCACCCATTACTTTTCCTCCAGTAGATAAATCCCACGATAACTCCAGTTATAAAGATGATCACAACACCGGGCAGATAAACGGAAAAAGATTTGTCTGCTGAAGTGTGGGCCTCGTTTGTGTCTAAATCATTGAAAAGATGCATTTGTCAGTAAAATCATTTACTTTCATTTCCTGGAAATCAAAACACAAATCAAACACAGTTTACGTCTACTGAAACTCTGAGTGAAGTAATGAAACCCCAGTTTTATAACCACAGAGCTTTAAATATTGTCACTGTGGTCTTTTCTTTTGTCTTCTTCTTCTTCTTTTGCATCTTTTCTGAATATTACTATGAACTGAAATTGGTCCAACTGCATACACTGGCCACTTTATGAGGTATACTTGTTCAGGGTGTAACACAAATATTTCAGTGTTCATTTCATTTGTCAATCACATGTCAGCTTCATCTTCCTGGTTAAATAAAGGTTAATAAAATAATAAAATGTCAGCAAATCAATGCTCAAACAGAGCAACATGGCACATGTTACTGGTCCCAGTGCTTCACAAACTGCTGATCTGCTGGGATTTTCCCACACAATCATCTCTGTTCACAGACAATGGTCTGAAAAATAGAAAATATCCAGTGAGCTGTGATTCTCTGGGTAAAAATGCTGTTTACACATCAAACCTTGAGGCAGAGCGGACCACACTGGATATCACTGCTGTCCTCTAACAACAGCAAGCTGAGGCTACAGTTTGCAAGTCTGGACAACAGAAGACTAAAACAACGATGCCTTGCCCGATGAGTTGATTTCTAACAGTTCAGACTGCTGGTGGTGTAATGCTCTGTGAAGGATTTTCTTTGCAAACTTTGGACCCTGTAGTGACCACTGAGCATCATTTAAACACCACAGCCTGCCTGAAGGTTGTTGCTGACCACATTCATGTCTTTATGCCCAAAAAATACCCATCGTCTGATGGCTGCTTCCAGCAGGATACCACACCATGTCACGGCGCTCAAATCATGTACGGCCTGCGCAGTCACCAGATCTCAATCCAGCAGAGCACCTTTGGGATGTGGTGGAACGGAAAGTTTGCTTCAAGTAAGAGCAGCTGACGAATCTGCAGCAACTGTGTGATGATGTAATTTCAATATGTCTTGAGAATCTTTGAGGAATGTTTTTAGCGCCTTGTGCCACAAAAAATGAAGACATGTTTGATGGCTGAAGGTGGTCCAACTCGGTTCAAAGATGTACCTGATAAATGAGTCAGTGAGAGTATTTAAACTGCTGTCAGTGAAAATAAGAAGAAAAGAAATGAACAAATTACAAGAATAAAAAACACATAAGCAGGTCAATACAATGCTGACACAGTGCTGAATAACTGTGTCAGATAAAGAAACCAAAATGCATTTACCTTCCACAGTGACACTGATATGGACAATATATGTCCCTTCAGTGTTTGTACACTCACAGGTGAAGTTCCCACTATCTGGTGTTAAACTGGTCAGCTCCAGAAAGGCAGTCTGATTTTCTTTTGTTATTGAGAACCTGGGGTCACATTCCTGAGTAACGTTCTCTCCGTGTCGATACAGCAGATGACACTCTCCTCCTGTGTCCCTCTGTCTTTTGATCTTACAGATAATCAAAACAATAGTAGTCTGACTTTCCTTGTTGCAAATCCGAGTGACATCGTGTTCTCTCCTGACTGTCTTCACAACAGTCTCTGTAAACAGGGACAGCAAAATACGGTAAATACAAGATTCAGCCTGTGTCAGAGAGGACTTTAGTTTCTATATTTTGTGAATGTTAAACCATCTTTTTAATCCCATAATAATGTGTTTAGTTTAAACTAAAAGCAAGGAGGTTATAAATTTAAAAATATTAATAATGCATAATGAAAATAGTTTCCTTGTATTACCTTCAGCATCATGGGACACAGCTAGTGGTAACAGCAAAATCAAGCAAAGTTTTGATACGTCCATGCTTGTTAACATGTCTATGAGCCACCGACAGTGAAGAGGAAGATGTGCGGAAAGAAACAAGCTGAAGCTTTCCTGGCTAAGCAGACGTCAGACTGTTGCCCTTCACGGGGCAAGTGTGAAATGATGTAAAAAGGAAGTGTACTGACAGGACTTTCATATTAAAAGGCTGTAAAGTTGAAACACTGTGCGAGCTCCCACACAAAAAGAAAACAAGCTAATTTTTCTTTATCACAGAGGAATTATTACACTGCTAACTGTCATGTTCGCTGAAACTGAAGGATGGATAATATTGTAAAAGTAACAACAAAACTACCATTTATCATAACATTATAAGCATTTGAAACTAAAATAGCGTGTGTTATGGTTCAAAATATTGGGGAAGGAGACAAGAGGAAAAACCACAATAACAACACTGGTCCGGTCGGGTTGAGTCAAACGATGATTTTAATGAACACACGCGTGGGAGATGGGCACTGATGCAGACAGCCTCAGATCTCAAAATGGTGGAGCATTGCTCAAACTCTTATAGCCTCTGGTGCCTCCACCTTATCATAAAAAGCCTAAACATTCACATGCTTTCTCTCACACAGCGCCTAAGCTACGACCTTGGCTCCCTGTCTATCTGCTCCTGCTGAGATGGGGCAGAAAACTCCAGTATATTCTGTTCTCTTCTAATCAGACAAATAAGACAATTACTTTCTGCGAACAGTATTTCTTATAACTCAGCAGTATAATGCATCATAAAACAATATCATTCATTCACAACAAGTCAGCAGTTTAATGTAATGCAAATCAGTTTAACTAATGCAATAGTTATCAGCTTCTTCTAATTCAGGAGAATAATGCCAACTAAAACTACATAATAATTCACCATCTTTAATTAGGGGTCTAACATGGCATAAAATAATATTATAATCTAATAATTCCCCCTGATGAGCTCATTAGAATAATGAGCTCACCAACACCCCATAATCCAGTGTGGCTGGGTTCATCTCTTCTCACTCCTGAGGTCCTTTGTCCCCCTGAGGGGCGAACCATATGTGGGATGACCTCTGTGTTTGCGCAGTTCAGATGCAAGACAAACTATTATTCCAACAATAGCAGGTACAGATGACACTCCCCAGGTCTCCCACAGCTTTATTTGGTGCTACCTTATACCCTCCAGACGTACTCAGACTAGAACCTCTGTCCAAGGAGCTTTTAGCCTTTTATGTTATTGCTGCAGCTACCAGTGTCGTCCAGTTGGGTGATCCTCTGCTCTTCATTCTTCAACCTCAGGGGTTAGACAACCCTTCAGTCGTGGCACAGATCAGGGGATTATTCTGCCCCGATTTCAAACAACGATCTGTGTATCCTCCAGAAAAAGGAACAGGAAGGTGTCCCCCTTTTTGCCCAAGAGCCTCTCGAACTTCGTTGGTCTGGTGTTCCCGGATTTCCGCCAACCCCTTCATGGTTATTGCTGTGTTTATGGGATCCATCCTTTTGTGGTGACTAGCTGGAGCCCAAACGCCATGACCCTTGGACCCAGTTGGTGTCTTGGCAGTCACTGTGTCTGTCTCTGCTGCGGAGGATCCTCGTATATCTGTGACCTCGTCTGGTGTCTGTTCCTTTCTCTGTAAGAGACAGAAAACCAAAACACCCCTCTTCCTAACCCTAATAATCTAATGTTGTTATCTACTGACCTTCTAGTGATTCAGAATTGGTTTAAAAACATTCAGAATGTCCCAGGGACTTATTCTAATCATATCCTATGTGTGTGTAAGCGTGTTTGCATTTAGCCCTCTGCACTCAAAGTCAATACCTGCAATATATCAGTCCGGACCATCACGCCGAACGAAGCTTATGACCTTCAAAAGTGCCAACTCGTTATAAGCACATTTGCAAGGTGTGTCTGAAAATTATTGAAACCCCTCTTTTTAACAAAAGACAAAGAAATTAACAAATCTTCTAAACGCTATTCAGTTCATTTCAATGATTGATGCTTACACATGGAAATAATGATTTATGCTTCTTACTGATCCTCTACAAAAGACCGGAAACTTCTCGGGCCGCTATTAGCTTAAGTTTTACCATTCCTAAGGTATTAAAGACACAAATGAAGTTATAAAATGTTCAAATAATCCTTGTTTGATGTTAAAGCTCAACTTCCCCCCCCTTTTTTTTTTTTGACACATCCCCATGTGTCAAATCAACGGAGCTAGAACATTAAAAGAAAAGGTTAGGCAGCTACAAGGTTTCCCAGATCGTTAAGGTGATCTGCGTGTAATGTTCTGACTCAGGTATTTAATATTTTAATAAATGTCGTTTAATTAACTGCCACTATTTAAACTAAACTTAAAGACATAATTGAAGAAAAGATCACAAAAAATAACATGATATCAGTGTTTTGTAAGCGCGTGCGGCCTTCTATGCTCGAAGCCTTTTCCCTCAATAGATCAGTCAGACATTCGCGCTGACTGTAGCTTTTAACCCTTATTAACTTGAGCACAACTCTACAATGAGCAACAAGTTGCAATATGTATGAAAATGATCATGGTTACACCTGCAATGAAAAATTATATCATTATCCTAACACCTGTAAATAGAAGATTCATCAGAGGTTATAACCATCACAGGAACACAGATGTTAGTATAAGGTCAAAAGCTTCAATATATGATCATCGATGCAATACTTGTTGCATGATTCTCATACAATAATAATGCTGATATTAAAATAACAGTAAAACACCCCCTTTTATCCCGTTTCGCTTCACCCATAAACGTTTATAAATGCCTCTTTTAAATGTTATTTCCCCCTGTTCTCCCCTTCCTGACCACAGCAGGGGGATCTTAGTTTTGAATCAGCCATGAATCCAGCTCACCTGATTCATCAGTGAGCTCCACCATCACTGGCGTCTGACAGGGTGGTGCTGCATATTCTTCCTTTAATGTCACTATTTTCAACCTGTTAATTAGAGTGCTTAAACCTGAAGTCGACTACGTCCACAACAAGTCAATACAGCTGTAAATGTGGCCAATTATCAATCTATTACCAATCAATAACAACAGATAACTTCTATTTTATGCATGCTTTTAATCAACCACTCACCCAGAGGATCTCCAATCCCAGGAAATTCCTTCTCCTCAGTCAATGAGTCTGTCCTCCTTCCATGCCCTGGTAACTGGTCCATCCAGAGCCATATGATCTCAAATATACATAAAACAAGCCAAACCACACCTTGGTCACACCAACTCTCTTCCGCCCCGAAGATGTCCAATGCCATCCTAGTATGGACTGAAAGTGGCTTTAACGCTGACTGTCCTGACAATCCATCTTATAACATTTCCTGGTCAGATCTGCCAATCTCCGCCCCAGGGTTTTAACTATTTTGCAATTTTCATTAGTTTCTATGTTTTTTCTAGTTTTGCCTCCAGATTTTCAATTTTTTTTTACCAGTTGGAATCAGTTTTTACCAATTCTTTGCTAGTTTAGTCTAGTTTTTATTTTCCTGAAAATCCTTAGTTTCAGTTTAGTTTTAGTTGTGTTTTGCAAAAATTAAGTGTAACAAAATCTCAGTTCCATCATATCAATCATGCTCTTCTGGTTATCCTTGGGTGTTGAGACTAATAACTATTAACTCTTGCCGCACCGAGTGGTCCTAATTTTGGTTGAAGTGAATTGATAACCTTTTTGAAGGCGATTGTTTCACACATTTATTTAGATGTCCCAGTCCTGTTATCTCGGGATCACGCTGCCTTATCTGGGGTTAGCTGTTTTCGGGGGATGCGGGTTGAGTGGGGGAGCTCTTCAAGGTAAGCTAGGTTAACCTTCTTGTGTGAGCTTTTCAAGTGCACTTTAAGGTTTGTGGGATTTTTCGTGTCATAAATGTCCCTCATAACCCCCTGATGGCCCAGTAATTCATTTTTGCGCACTGTAGTACACATTTAGTTTTTGCTTGTAGCTCTCATACTCTACTTGCCACTCCTCTAAGTCCTGATGTTTCTTAGCGAGGACAACAGTACCTTTAAAATTATATCACATGTGTGGGGGTGTGGCCTTGCCAATTGTTTTTCCCACCTTTTCAAAATGGCTGACGTGCCCACAAGCACATTTTATGGGAGAAAGAAAGGTAAGCTTGATATTTACATTTAAAATGTTTTGTTAAACTCAGATTTTTATTAATTTTCAAAGAATAAACATCTAGTAAATGATTTGAGGGGTCTTTAAGAATTAGGCTCATTTAGTTTCACGGAGAACATGACAAAATATGGTTCACTCCACTTGCCTGAAATGGTTAACAGTCCAAGGCATTTCAGTTGTAGAATGGGTGCAACAGTAAAACATATGTGAGATGTGGGAAGTGCCAAATGTTCCTTTGTGTCTCCAAATAAAAATAAAAATCACAGTACTTCCTCAGATATCATAAATGAATTGACTTTTGTGAAATAGAAAGCCCAGTGCAATCACTTATTCCTGAACCAATGGCTTACAGCTAGTGAAGTGTCAGTGACTTCTAAGTTGATCCCTGATCTACATTTTTATGATATTGTTATATAAATAAGTTTTAATATCCTGCTTACAAAAATTTCAGTGGAACATGTAATCTTCTTAAATAGCTCTTGAATGTTGTTAGTTTCACATTCGTGATCAATGAACTCCCCTTGTGCACTGTAGTGCACATGTTGTAAAATTTAAATAAAATTAGTTAAAAACAATTTTGTTTTTGTAATGTGTTTATTTTACCGTCCCAGCACTTGATTTATCTTAAAAAGAAAAAAGAAAAAGAAAAAAATGAAAATACTTTTCCCTTTTTTCTTTCCCTGGGTCTCAGGAGGACATTGTGTCTCTCTCCACTACAAGACTCTTGCTATATCTAAAAAACAGTCATATTCAAAGTAATCCTAAATTGGACTCTGGCGCTTTCTCCCGACTTTTCCTGACATGATTCTGCGCGTGGACGGAGCAGCAACACAGACGACTCGACTAACGTACTGCCTTGACTTTACTATTGCAGGGCACGCACACATCAATGCAACTAAACACATTTTGCTATAAATCCAGTTAATTTTAGTTAGTTTTGTGAACATTCAGTACAGTTTTAGTTAGTTTTCCTTTTTGTTTTGATTTTATTACCGTTAACGCAAATTTTTCCACTTCTAGTTTTCGTTATTTCATTTGTTGTCTTTAATAATAATAATCTTCTCTGCACCCTGGAATAAACATAATCAATATGATCAACATTTTGCTGCGTATCAATTCACCTTTTTGATTCAAATGCTCCAGCCTTATGTGGTTTGTGACATGTGTTGATCTAAACCTCCACTCTGTCTCTAAATGTTTGAAGAATTTTTCAAGTTCGGGGTCAAATTTTGAGAATTTGACCATAAGTGAAAGTTATGGCGTTATCACCCCCTTTGGGGATTACCTTTTCCAGTTTTGATGATATTCCTCCCCATTCTCTATTTTTTGCAAGTACCCCTCTTCGGTGGCGAGAAACTGTTGGTGTGATCAAGCGGGTGCTGTAAAAACAAAAGCTCAGGACAGAACAGTCACCAATCATGTACTTCATTCAAAATTAACAAATATCAAGCTTCATATTGATCCTCTGAGTGTAATGGTACATTTTAATTTGCACTTCTCAAAACTGAAAACAATATTCTCTTTATTTTACTCTTGTTCTTGTGCAGCACCACCCCTCAGCACATGCCCCTGTTATTTTATCTTACTTTTAAATTGTTGACTACTTCAAGAAAGCGCCCAAAAGACGGGGACCAGTGTTTATCATTACATATCTCCATTTTGAGTGTGGCTGTCTATCATTCCCCTCTTATTCATAGACCTCGGTGGAGGGTTTTTTTTTTTGTTGTTTTTTTTTTTACCTCTATAAAAATTAATTGACTCTTTACAGTGACCCACTATGGTTAATAATAACATGTTCAGTCATGAGTGGAATCAAACCTTTTCTTCACTTTAGCATTTAACATTCCCCACCATATAATATGATACATTAATCGAAACACAGCTACTAAAACACAATTTTCTTAATGCAAACATCAGTAACTCAAAATTAGCAACCAAAGGGTTAAGCCTGCAGTTCACACTCCTGTGAAGCTACAGCTCTTTAGTCTCTGTCATCCTTCTGTTCTTGCAAAAACAAAACCTCCACCCTTCTTTTACAGGCTGGGTGAATTGTCTGTGGACATTCAATAATCCTAAAGTCGGTACCGTTTTTGTCTCAATATCAAGTCAGTTAAAACTTTTAGTCGTCAGTCCGTCACAGTCCAGTCACATGCATACATCCACACACATTCATACCAGATATTGCTGATAATGGAGTCTCACGCGCAGCCTATTCGAGCCTCCATCACCAGCAAGATGACGTCATCATTTTAAAGGAAACAGCTCCTTGTTTGTTTTTTTTTCTTTTTTGGACTGGATCGACTCGCTGCAATCCTTTTAGGCTCAGGACTTCTCATGTGATCAATGTCCCATATAAGTGAATTTCTCCCAAGCCCATTATAATCATGGAGAAAAATACTTTGCGACTGTTTTCAGTAAGAATATTTTATAGCGCTTTAAAGTTCAATCTCTCAGGCCTGGATTAAAGAGCTGATTTGTTAAATCAGGAACTCACAAGATACCAAAATATCACCACCGGTGGATCACACCTCTCTGATGTTCTTATCTCAGTGCACTGTAACAAAAGCAAAAACAAACGTAACCAATAAAACACTCATATAATAACAAATACTGGGGCCCATTACAAACATGTCCAAAGATCAAACCCTCTTTCTCTATGTTAGAGAAAGAGAACAATCCAAACCTCACTGATAGAATCAACCTAGTGTCAAACAAAACCCAAAAATCAACCAAAACTTCACACACT
Organism: Diplotaxodon limnothrissa; assembly: GCF_057381915.1. Taxonomy (NCBI): domain Eukaryota; kingdom Metazoa; phylum Chordata; class Actinopteri; order Cichliformes; family Cichlidae; genus Diplotaxodon; species Diplotaxodon limnothrissa. The sequence goes on along the minus strand of NW_028188555.1, from coordinate 1,085,604 downwards.
ATATTGTGTAGGCATACAGGTACCGTAACTCCTTTTTGCACTGACAAATACATGTTGGATTGACTTAATTCAATAGTGGACACTGGTTGCACACAAATGTTTTGCTTTGGCAGAAACTTAAACAACTGAGTCAAATCAACACAACCTTTTCATATTCTCTCCGAAATAAAACTCACACCGTTAATTCATCATTTTCACTCTGTACCACTGCTCCTTATCAGGCTGTGTGAAGCACAGTAAACAATTCAGTGGAGGCCTTGAGCCATAAACAGACATCACGCACAGACATTGTTTTCACAACCAAACTACTTTAGACCTTGTCCCCTAAATCTACACAGATGCCCTCTGTGTGGCATGAAATTCATTTAACCAATAAACAATCAATGGCTTCTTGTTGTTGTAACCGACTCCATATTTGGATGTTTGTGTGCAGCATTTGTTAGTAAAGCATTCTTCATTGCAACAGCGTGTGTGTATCACTCTTTATTGCACAAGCTTGTAAATGTGTGTGTGTGGATCACTCCTCAGTGAGTTGAATCAGCATTTCGATTTTTTTTTTTTTTGCACGTGTGTGTGTTATTTCTCACTCAATCAACGAGTGCATATGTTCATATGTGTGTTTCTCTTCATTCTGAGTCAATGCATGTAGATGTGTGTGTTTGTGTGGGTGTTTGTGTTCATCACTTTCCTGTTCTGGTGTTCTGGGTAAACCATGGCCTGAAGCGTGCCCTGGGGTCCTGCCCTCCTCCTTTTCAGTCTGTTTGCATCTGTTGGTGCTGCTGCTCAAAGTTCTGTCCATACTGGTTCTGGCCCCAATTGAGGCAGTGCTTTTCTCCAGTGTCCTGCAACTTCTCCCTGTTCCACTCCTCCTTAACTTGACCCTTTTTCTTCTGTAGCTCCTTCAGGGCTTGCTCCTGCTGTTGGAGCTTCTTCGTCAGGTTTGGCGACCTCCTGCTCCAGCAAGCTCCGGCCTGATTCCAAGTCCTGTGTCTGGGACTCCAAGCCTGATGGGTTCGATTATCAGCCAGCTCCTCCTGAGCCATGGTCAGTTTCTGCTCTGATGCCTTGAGCTCTTACTGAGGGCAGAAACCTCAGAATCTTTTCCGTCCACTTCAGATTGAAGTCCATCGATGTTTTCCTTGCTTTGCTCCACGGCCTTTTGCGGCTCTGCTGTTCGGCTCTTCTCAGAGGTCAGCTCCTGGCCGAGCCCCGACACCTGTGCCTTCAGCTTATTTTCTCCTGGTGTTTTGTCCATTCTGAGGTGCCTCCTGACCTCAGTACTCCTCCTGTCTCTGGCACGCCCTTTTTGCTGCCCGACGATCATTGTTGGTCCGTCACTGTCCTGCACAGTTTTAATGCAGAGTGGTTAAGGTCAGCATTGTTTTGCTCGGCCTCACTTTTCATCTGGGCTTAATGGGCGTCTCATCACAGCTCTGTCAGCTGAAGCTGTCTTTTTCCATATGGCAAGAGTGTGAAGAGTGTGTGAGAGGGGTGTGTCCGATCAGGCACAATGCTGTTGGCTTTGCGAATGCCTCGTTTTCCAAATCCAGATGTTTATTTGTCACGTACACAGCAACAGAGAGAACAGTCTGTTGTTGGGATGGCTGAGGTCCTTCACGATCTTCCTGGTCTTGGTCCAGCACCGCCTGCTGTAGATTGAGTGCAGGTCAGGGTGCTCGGAGCGGATGGTGCGCTCAGCTGATTGCACAACCCTCTGTAGAGCTTGTCTGTCCGGCATGGTGCTGTTCCCGAACCAGACAGTGATACAGCTGCTCAGGATGCTCTCGATAGTTCCTCTATAGAAGGTGGTCAGAATCGGTGGTGGGAGCCGGGCCTTTCTCAGTCTTCTCAGAAAGAAGAGACGCTGACGGAAATCTCCCCGTGTAGTGAAACGGGCCTTGGATTTAACGCTCTCCGTCTCCGCTGCATGAGATCGTTTTCCTGCAGCACTGTTGACATTTTCAAGTTGTTGTTGTGGGTCCAGCTGCTTTAGCATTTGGTCAGGGTCACATCAAAGATGGTAGAGGAGAGAGCAAAGATGGTAGGGGGGAGAGCAGGAGTCCAGGGTCAGCTTCGGCTTTCAGGGCCGACAAAGCAGCCGCCTGTAACCAAGCATAAAGAGAAAAAACAAAACAAAAACAAAACAAAAACAGATGAACAGGAAAATGATGTTATTTTGGCTGCGTTATTCAGAGAGGGGAGAAACAACGGGACCAGGCCCTGTGTCAGCCTTCTCTCCCCCTTTTTTTGTTTTTTCTCACCATATAATCCACTCATGACCCACCAAGCTGACAGGACATCACAGGTACATGTTAAAATTCTTAAGATCATGTTTAAGAGCACAAAAATTTGAATTTTCTTTCATCTGGTAATCACTTGTATTAATCAATCAGCAGAAAACATGTCACAATTTGACTTTTCTAACCACTAAATTTGTCGTGTTATCACTGGTTGGTCAGACCAGTGCCTTTTTTTTTTTTTTTGAAGTTAAGTTGTTGTCCTGCAACCCAGAGGGTTTATTTGTTAGTAGTGGATAAACTTTATTATTTAACGGCGGGTGTATGTTAAGTTTCACTGCTTTAAACTTGCTGGAAAATCTTCATGTGTTCATGAGTGTAAGCTGTTTCTTCATTGCGTGTATGTGCGTTTGTAGGTGGGCTAATTTAATGTTTTTTCCTCAAACAAGGCATTTCTCTAACATGTGCCTCTCTCTCACATTACTCTGCTTGTGTGTGTTTTTGTTTCACCTTTTGTTGTGATGCTCCGGAAGCCTTCCCAACCTCCACAAGTCTGTTGGCCCCAATTTTATGTGTTAAAGCTTCTCTTAATTTCTCCTTTAATTCTCTGCTAGCTGCTGTCTTTTCCACAGCTGCTGATTCTTGCTGAGTGTGGTTTCCATTACTATAATTTGCTTCGGCCGCTGTGCTTGTGGGGGCAGTTGGTCCAGGCCCGTAGCCACCTGTATCAACACACTGAGAGATTTATTTAATATCATTTTCCTCACAATCTTACTCTGCCGGCTGACGTGCCGGTCTTAATCATGCTCGATTTGTCTCTTCTATATCAAAACCCAGCCGAACATCAAACATTCAGCGTAGTCATTCAAAACCTTATCTGTAGTATTATAATCAGCAAAATCAGCGTTTTAATTACAGGCATGTATCATTATTTGCAAATCATAATTATAAAACTCAAAAACACGCTAAACAGCAACAAAAGTCCTCTGTGCGCTCCACAGCTCATTTGCATGTTCACACACAGTCTAAAAATAGCTCGCAGCGCTGCAGTGCGCTGTCGTCACACACAGGGTCACACAAAGCTCAGGCAAAACTCTATTATTTTATATTACAAAGACGTCTTATATTTACAATCACTGACAGGCCTGACAGATTCAGCGCCTAACAATTTCGACAAATTTAAGTTAACGGGTCCAACCGAAGAAAGTCCAACTTTTTTGTAATCAATTAACCAGTATCAGACTCTAACTTTATCTGGCCTAATCCCTAAGGTCCCTAACTCAATTTAACAGTATTCAAAAAAGCACATCACACCGTTCCAAACGGTGAGGAGACTCTAACTCCTAGCTTATTTCAGGATGCCCTGTACCCCACAGATAAGCCAAACTGAACTAACCCTGTTCGCCGACAGGTCAAGACCGCGCGTCCACGGCCAGGAGGGAGCGTAACCTCCGGGCTATGTGCTTCTTAGCGGACTCTAACCGCCGTTCTATAATAATTTATAACAATTTGAAACACCAGTCAACGCCCTAAAACAAGAGTATGACTAAGGCAAGTGCCACCTAGAGGTCAATGGGGACTCGAACCCACAAACTGACCACTCAGGTCCACTCTATAACCAATTTGGACTCTAACCAACAAAATGACCAATTCCCTATCAAACTACTTGAGACTCTAACTCAATTCCTTGGGACTCGAACCCAGCATTTCTTTCAATTCCTTTTTCAACTTCATTAAAGACTCTTAGCCGACTTTAACTGCATAACACACACGGATCCTCATCAAAATCAAAACAGACCCTCTACCAGTAATTTCAGTGAGTAGACTTTAATTTAGTCATATCCAATTTGGCACACTTTGGAAATAATTCAACAGGTAGTGCCTTACCTTTAGATAAGCCGGCTTATGCCCACTCACATAAGACCACTGGCTCGTGCCTGTCCGTTCGACAACCTCGGACCGTCCAAACTTTTAAATTCCACCCCAATACCACAGGACGAGCCCCCAAAATGTTATGGTTCAAAATATTGGGGATGGAGACAAGAGAAAAAACCACAATAACAACACTGGTCCGGTCGGGTTGAGTCAAACGATGATTTTAATGATCACACGCGTGGGAGATGGACACTGATGCAGACAGCCTCAGATCTCAAAATGGTGGAGCATTGCTCAAACTCTTATAGCCTCTGGTGCCTCCACCTTATCATAAAAAGCCTAAACATTCACATGCTTTCTGTCACACAGCGCCTAAGCTACGACCTTGGCTCTATCTGCTCCTGCTGAGATGGGGCAGAAAACTCCAGTATATTCTGTTCTCTTCTAATCAGACAAATAAGACAATAACTTTCTGCGAACAGTATTTCTTATAACTCAGCAGTATAATGCATCATAAAACAATATCATTCATTCACAACAAGTCAGCAGTTTAATGTCATGCAAATCAGTTTAACTAATGCAATAGTTATCAGCTTCTTCTAATTCAGGAGAATAATGCCAACTAAAACTACATAATAATTCACCATCTTTAATTAGGGGTCTAACATGGCATAAAATAATATTATAATCTAATACGTGTTACGTCATCAAACCGCTTCATCCAATCACTCATATACTTACAAAGTTTTGACTGCATTACCTTTAAAATTTGTACGAAGATGAGCATAAAATGAATAAAACTGACATGCTTGCATTTGTTGTGTAGTGCAACAGGTGTATGTGGCTGAGGGATTCCCATGATGCAATGCGTATTTCTTCTTCAGTCACCTTTCCTACTCACTGTGTGTTAATGCAGCTCTCTGCATTGAATCATACCTGTTATTAACCTCTGTCTCTCTTCCACAGCGTGTCTTTATCCTGTCTTCCTTCTCTCATCCCAACCAGTCGCAGCAGATGGCCCCGCCCCTCCCTGAGTCTGGTTCTGCTGGAGGTTTCTTCCTGTTAAAAGGGAGTTTTTCCTTCCCACTGTCTCCAGACTGCTCACTCATAGGGAGTCATATGATTGTTGGGCTTTTTCTCTGTATGTATTATTGTAGGGTCTGCCTTATAATATTGTTGTGATTTGTCGCTGAGAAAATAAAATTGAATTGAAAATTGAATTGTGAAGGCCACACCAGAAGCCACACAATTGGGAAGTCAGTAACGTCATGCACCAGCATCTTTATTTTAATTTTAATGCACATTTCCACAAACATAAATAACAACACATGTCCCATAAACAATTTCTGGTTAATGTTTTACTGGTGCTGGAGGTCTGTTGGACTGCTGAGGGTAACTGGAGAGAAAATGATGTGTTGTTTTCACTGGACGTTAAGGCGTCTGGGAAGGGATCTCAGACCATTTACATCCTGGGCCATCTGACCTCAGGAAATCACATGATAAGGTGGGGCCAGGTTTCACAATGAGCTCACCCAAAACCCTGGCTGATTAGGACCCACACCCGCTTTCACACCTTGGCTCATGTGATTAGGTAGAGGATCATCAGGGGGTCCTTTGTCCCTCTTTGGGGGGAAACTCCCACTGGTTTTAAGTCTAGGACTCCCCACCATTGACCCTTAGAACTGAAGAAGCTTCTCGGATGAGAGGTGAAACGTCTTCAAGCAACTCAAGAAGTCCAGACGCTTTTCCTTCCAAGCTCCTTAGACTACGATGACCTGGATGACTGAGAACCTTCACAGACTTAAGTATTAAATTAATAGTTGGTTTTCATTCTTTGTTTTTAGATAATTTTTTTTCTATTCGTATCCCCTCGTGTATTTAACTGGCCAGTTCAGTCCAATTTACTTTGGGAAATATTTAATCTGAGGTAGGGTTGCACCGATACCGGTATCTGGTATCGGCCTCGATACCACATTTTCTAAAGTACTCGTTAAAAGTTCCCCGATACCGAGGACCGATACCACGGTCTGAGACCTGTCTATGTTTGCGCGGCATGTAAGGGGTTAATCACAGGCGCCGAGTGCCTGTCCCACAGGCCCCGGCTGCATCTCAGAGCTGGGAGAAGGCGAGGCGAGACAAGTCAGCCGTGTGGAACTATTTCAAAGTGAACGAAGACACGAAAACAAAGGCGGACTGCAAATTGTGCTCATCGAAATTGTCCAGAGGAGGCTCAAAAGGTAGCGCATTTAACACAAGTAATTTAATCAAGCACCTAAAATCCCAACACGACAACGAGTACAAAGAGTTTGCCCACGCTTATTTACCCACGCTTATTAGCACAGAGGAGCATAGCTGATGCTAAAGCAGTGGGACGGAAAATAGTTGGGCATTTTAAACATTCCGACTTAGCCTACTCCCGCCTCGAGGACATTCAGGGACAGCTCAACCAGCCAATAAAGAGACTACAGCAGGACATACAGACACGCTGGAAGAGCACGTATTACATGACATCAGTCCTATTTTTCCACATATTAATACATTTATGAATTTTGTGCAGGTATAAAGATCGCTTCTTCTCCAACAACACTGCTCCAGAGGCCAAGCTGCACCTGAAGCAGGAGCTTCTAGAGCTGAGGCAGAGGGGAGTCGGGCAGAAGCTGCAGAACCTCCTGCTAAACTGTTCCTCAAGGCCCAGGCTGCCGCTGGCAGCAGGTGCTGCCATTGAGCTCGACACATACCTCGGAGAGGCCCCAAGCCCTCGTGAAGACAGTCCTCTGAAGTACTGGGGTGTCAACAAAATCAGGTTCCCCACTTTGGCTAAAATAGCCTGTAAATAGCTCTCAGCCCCATGTAGCAGTGTGGACAGTGAAAGGCTTTTTAGCTCAGTGTCACACATTATAGATGAAAACAGAAACAGTCTGACTGCTGATGATGCAGAAAAGCTACTTTTCTTAAAAAACCCTGCCACTCACTGTTTCTCTCCATTTAGTGAGTCATCTTAGACTTGATGTTAATACCTACCTCAGTTGCACTGACTGCCACAGTTCTATGTCAGTGGATGTTGTTAGTTTATTCACATATTGTGCACTAAATGGCAAAGATGTTTATTAATGTCCCTTGTGTTGTCCAAAGCGGCAGAGTTTAAAATAAACTGAAAAATACTTGAGTTGCACTGTCACTGTTTAAATTTTTTTTATAATTATTTATTCTGTAATATGTTGCATACAACATGCTTTTCATTTTAAATAAATGTTCTTAATTCCAAACCAGTCCCTTGTTTGTTTGTTGTTAAATTATAGGACTAAAGCTGTTACCTGTAAATTTAAATCATGTTTTTATTAAGTACTCGGTATCGGCGAGTACTGAAATGCAAGTACTCGTACTCGTTTCCAAAAAAGTGGTATCGGTGCATCCCTAATCTGAGGTAAACATTTTGCTTTTCATTTGACCCCTGACCTGTCTGCTGTAATGCAGGAGGCAGGTTTATGACCTATACTGCAGCCAGACACCACAGGAAGCCTTCCTCCATGTTTTCTTTACAGTAATTGATTCAGCCAGTTTAAGTCTCCTTTGTTTTTGTGCATTAGATCACTGTGTGGGTTGTGTTGAGTGCTTATGTATTTGTAAGTAGCCATTATGACTTGACTAGTGGTGTTTATCTCTTTTAAGGGTCTAGTATCATCAGTTAATTAGTTTTTACACTTTGCAGGCACTTTGCTGTAAATACAACAACACTGCTGAAAACTCTAATTTAAATAATTACTACTGATGCACCTATCAAATAAACTAACATTTGCACAGGTGTTGAAATGCTGGACTCTTCCTCTCCTAAATCTGTGGCAGAGAAAAAATGCTGCAGGAGTGGTTTTTTACATGATATGTAAGAAAAATAAGAAAAAGAAAGAAACCCTGTGATTTTAATGTGAATGCATTACTGACATCTTATCCAAACACACATTGTGCACACCACTTTATCCCCTATTACAACTGCAGCTTTTATTAGTGCATGTTCACGGGACTTCTGATTCTATAGGGTCTTGACAAAAGTCTCTGCAATCAATTGATTACAATCAAGTGATTCAATTGAAACATGGAAATCAGCATTTCACCATTTTATACTATACATACATGTTTTGCTTTCAAGACTGGACAGGAGTGGCATGTGGGCGGCATTGTAGAGTGTGTTGACAGGAGGAAAACTTACACGCTCAGTAAATCACCCCCGTCACTACCTAAACCTCAAAGTCTCTAAACAGGAAGTGCATCTGCATGAAAGCTTCTGTTTTATATGCAGACAGATGACCTTTTGATGTAAAACCTTTCTCTGTATCTAGAGAAACACTTTAACTATATATTCAACTATATAGTTTAACATTTGGTCCGTAACTATCATTTAAAAACAATAAAAAGGTTTAAAAGAATATACATAGGCGGCTATAAAGACTGCAGGTCAAACATCGTGCAGATACAGAAGGACCTCCTGGGGTCCAAAATGTCGCACTATTACAGAGCAATGCTTACAATAGTCTTGCATGGTTAGCCAGTTAGACAGATGCAAATGTTAAAGTGCTAAAACAGACATGTAAATAAAATACAACATCATGTTAGCAGCTTATTGGTATTAATGTCTCTTAAAGCTCTCCATGACCTAGCTGCATCTTAACTCTCTGAGCTGCCACAGTCTTATAAACCCACCCGCTGTCTCAGGTCAGCTGATCAGCTGTTCCTGAATGTTCCCAGGACTGAGCGTAAACTTAGAGGACATCGTGCTTTTGCTGCAGCATCTCTGAAACTGTGACACGATCTGCCTTTAGAGATTAGACAGGCTTCTTCTCTGCCTGTTCTTAAATCACTCCTGAAAACTCATCTCTTCACCCTGACCTTTGACACCTTGTAAGATGTTGGTTTTTAGTTTGAGTTTTTTAGTTTATTTTTGCTGTTTTATCTTGTTTTGAAATATAGGGCTGTTTACATTTTTTATGTATTATGTGTTTTATTTTTTTACTGTTATGTTTTATTCTATTGTTCTTAACTCATTTACTGTACAGCACTTTGGTTTTGTCCTGGGTTTTTTAAAGTGCTTTCTCAATAAAGATGGATTGGATTGGACTGGAAGATAAACACTTTAGTTTGCAGTACTGTGGTGAGTTCACAGTAAAGCACTGTGTTGGACTGGCGCACAGTGATTGTGGCGTTCATGGTCAGTGTTAGGTTACCTCAAGTACAGTGGATTCATTTGCATTTAAGCTGATGATGCTTCGATTAAGTCATCAAATTTCACCTTTATATCAGCTCTATAAGCCAATTCTCAGGATACTGTTAGTGTAGGAAATGGAAAGACAACCAAGATATCTGTGAAACGTCTGCTTACATCTTGAATTCAGCTCCGGCGTATGTGGTAAGTTGTTAATGAGTGACTTTAATTTATTCTTTCTTCAGATGTGGCTATACACTCTACTGAGAATAAGCATACTGTCATGATATGAGTGGATCTTCAAAATAGACATCAAAATAGGTCATGGAGAAAATAAGTAGAAAAAGTAAAGATCTTATTAGGAATAATACTGTTTGGATAATTATAACCATCATAATCAACCGAATCATCTCAACATGTATTTGCTCAAAAATGTATTTATTACCACAAACATGTATTTAATTATCAACAAAAGGAAAATCAACAGTTTCTAGAACTCCAACAGGGGCAGGACTTGGAGGTACTGGGATTTCAGGAGGCAGCAGAATGGTACACTGGTCAGTGTCATTATTATTGACCTGTGATGGTGGATGGCCTTGGAGGGAGCTGAGAGGTAACTCAGACCTCTTATCTTCAGGACAAGTAAAGCAAACATACTCCTTCTCAGCAGCTGGAGACTTAGAGACATCCCAACTCATCAGCCTCATGCGTTTGGGCATCAAATGTTCCTCTTCATCATTAACAGAAAAAGCAGTAGAATATCTGCGCTTTCTGCAGAGACCTACCTCTGCAGTGGGTGGAGGTCTCGGAGGCAGAGGAACATCAGTAGGACACATGAAAAATGTCACTTCATCATCCAGGGATGAACGATCGTTTTTCAAATCTGGATTAATGATCTTGTCAGTGTCCTTTGCATGAAAGCTGGCATCAGCAGGTGGAGGATTTGAAGAAACTGGAACATCAGAACTAATCAGCCTCATGCGTTTGGGCATCAAATGTTCCTCTTCATCCTCCACAGAAAAAGCAGTAGAATATCTGCGCTTTCTGCAGAGACCTACCTCTGCAGTGGGTGGAGGCACTGGGATTTCAGGAGGCAACAGAATGGTACACTGGTCAGTGTCATTATTATTGACCTGTGATGGTGGATGGCCTTGGAGGGAGCTGAGAGGTAACTCAGACCTCTTGTCTTCAGGACAAGTAAAGCAAACATACTCCTTCTCAGCAGCTGGAGACTTAGAGACATCCCAACTCATCAGCCTCATGCGTTTGGGCATCAAATGTTCCTCTTCATCCTCCACAGAAAAAGCAGTAGAATATCTGCGCTTTCTGCAGAGACCTACCTCTGCAGTGGGTGGAGGTCTCGGAGGCAGAGGAACATCAGTAGGACACATGAAAAACGTCACGTCATCATCCAGGGATGAACGATCGTTTTTCAAATCTGGATGCATGATCTTGTCTGTGTCCTTCGACTGAAAGCTGGCATCAGCAGGTGGTGGACTTAGGAGCTCACATGCAGGTGCGCTGATAGGTCGGAACATGAAAGCGGGAACTTCATTGTCCAGAGCACAACGGTCTGCACTGGGTGAGTGTGGGAGCTTCTCCTTTGCCTGTGGAGGAGGCAGACTTTGACTTTGTGTTGCAGAGGAACATTCAAGTCATCTGACGTTTTGCTCTGTTACATATTATTATTGTTGTTGTTGGATTTTTCTTTAAAAATTCACACGATTTAATGTTTAGAAACAGACACAGTGAAGGGTAACTTACCACAGCTCGAGCCATTTTAGGCGTCTCTCAAGGCAAAGACGCACGATTTGGTTTCTCTGTGTAAGATTACAGGACAGTTGTCAGTTTCATTTTCAAGTCAGTTGGATAAATTCATATCAAACTTCTCAAACTGTATCATTAAAGCATTGTTTAGGTGGACAAATATGAAAGATATGAAGATAAAAACAGTAACAGCTGGCAATCAAGGGAAAACAACCTTACGAAAAAGGTCTTAATCATTGTTGTTTTAAAGTAAATCTTTCAGTGCTTACTTCAGTGATTGTTTGAAGTCTCTGTGCTTGTTGTCAGTTGCAGATTTGTGTAAAATATTTGCAGTTTGTTAATAAAGTTTGCAGGAGCTCCAAAGTTTGTCTGTTCAATACCAAAGTAATGAGGAGACTGAGTGCAGGTTTGGAATCCTCAGTGACAGAAGAATGCAGCAATGTTTGAATTTGAATTTGTTATTGTTTTATTAACAACAACTACCAGGATCATACCATAGCAACACAGTGATGCCCAATCAAATGTCAGGTACAAGGGATAGCCCACATACACATCCAACAGCACAGTAAAGCAATGGGCACCAATGCCACCAGTCAGGCCTTAAAAATACCTGAGTTATATAACAGCACACTGACAGTGTCTCATCCAAAAATATAAAATGTATAAATACAGTTAATATCATTTTTATTTAAATTTTATTTAATTCTCTTCATATAGTGCCAAACAGATGTCTCAAGTCGTCACTGTTACAACATAGATAAACATGAACATGAAATCCATTATTTAATTCTCTTCCATTCACTCCAGTTCAATTCAATAGCTATATAGATGGATAGACAGATACTGTATTATATACTATATTGATTCCAAATGGAGAATTAATGTGTTATATCACCAGGATAATGAATTCAAGTAGTACAATCTCCAATAAACAGACAACACAGTTAAAGTTCAAAGTGCAATATGTGCAGGATCCAGGCTTTATATTGTAAGATGCAAAATGTTTATATATACATAATATTGTTGGAAAAATAAAGAAAGTTAAAAATCAAAATAAGTTTATTGTCACTGTGGCTGATGTGATTGCAATATGAACCCGGAAGCAGACAAGGGAGAGATGGAACTGAATCTTAACAAAAAAACAAACCATTTATTAGGTTGAAAAACACGAACACAAAACAAGGCCCAGCAAACAGGGGCGGAAACTAAAACTAAAACCTATACTGGGAATAACTCGGTATGACTATGACAACTATGACAAGAAAACATGAACATGAATCCGAGGAGGTGCATGCGAGAAACTCTGATGAAAAAACATGAACATGAACATGGACCTAAACAGAATCAGGAGATAACCTGAAACCCGGAATAACGTGAACGGAGGAAAACGCACCAACACTGCCCAGAGGAAGACAGCGGACTTAAATACACAGAAGAGAATGGAGGGAAGTGGAAACACAGCTGACACAAATGAACCTGACACCACAGGGGAAGCAAAATGAAACACACTGAACATGGAAACACAACCCTTTCATAATAAAAGACGAAACAAGGAGAGACGTGGACGTGTGATGGGCTGAGTTGCCAAATGGCTGGTAGGCTTTTAGCTAGGCTTTAGCTTCAGCCAAGTGGAAGCTAAATTGGCTAGTCATTCATATGTAAATTAGGTTGTTACCTGAGAATTCTGGAGGGGAGTGGGGGTGTGTGAATGATTGCTGATTTCTAACTGCCAACTGCCTCTTTGTTTGTCTGGGGGGGAGCTGCTAAAAGCGGTGAACTTCCTTTTGTGTTCGTCTTGATGCATTCTCAATCATCCAGGAAAATAAATCTCCAAAAGTCACCAACTTGGAGTGGTTAGTTTCCTGAGCCACAAGGAAACTTGTGTTTCAGTTTGCCATCTTAGGGAGAAGGAGGATCATCATAGTTTTGGTGGTTGTATAAACTAATAATTTGTTTTAATTAAAAAACTTTCCCTCTGTCATTTCCTGAGTGTTTCAAAATAAAAGTCCTCTCTTTCATGTTTTGAATGTGAGGCTGTTTCTGTGATGCCTTCAAATCTGTTTCAGTCTGCAGATTTTTACATTTCAGACCCAAAGTGACTCAAACATTTACTTAAAAGAGGTTTTTGTTCGTCTGGGTTTTCCTGCTCAGCAGCTCTAAACAGGCAAAAGCAGAAACACACAAACAGAAAGAAACAGGAAAATATGTGTTTCTGTGAACAATGCAGCAGCAAAATGAAAGACCAGGATTTATTTTTAATGATTGACCAGTGTTGGGTAAGTTACTTTAAATTAGTAACTTAGTTACATTACTAGTTACTTCTATCAAAAGTAACTCAGTTACTTCAAGTTACTCGTTACTTTCAAAGTAACTAGTTACTAGGGAAAGTAACTTTGGTTTTACTCAGAATTCTCTTGTTAATGTGTTGCTTCCATAACTTTGCCAGTCTTCTAGCTTGCTTACCTGCCACAAGTGCACTGTGCCACCTACCAATAGAAAGGAAAAGATAAGGTGCATATTTCCACGAGAGAAATCCCACGCCTGGACCGCCGTTGACCGCCACCATGATTCTAGCCTACGTCACAGCATCATGTGCGCCTTTTACATCCAACACAAGAACTGCAGTCGTGGTGCTTTCGATTGTACTCAGAACTCGGAAATTCTGCCTTCTGAATAGGAAGATTTAGGTAACACCAGACTGCAGATGAGCTGCATACAGAGCTGGACTGGGACAAAAAAATCAGCCTGGGCATTTTGACTAGAGACCGGCCCACCATTATAGCAAAAATCCTAAAGCCTTTGAATGAAAACAAACGCTGTTGTGACAGTGATGCTCACTGTCTTGATGGTGTATATGCATCAATCTATCAATCGTTTGTTGTAAGATTCAGATAATTATTTTTTAAAAGCTAGACATTTTAAATGAGAATAAGAAAGACAAGTATTTCTTTGTGCCCCCCTTTCCCTGTTAATGCCCTACCTGGCCCCCCTGGCAAAACTTTGCTAGACCCGCCCCTGCATAGTTACCAGCTGTCAGCTACCTAAAAAAGGATCCTGGTGTTATTTGTCTCTCAGAAACAGTTCATAACTTCCCTTCAACTCATCCATGTCACCTAAAAGGTAAACCTGTTTCTCCATCACTGTTCAGCTCTGATGATTCAGTAAGGACATCTCCTGGTTTCATCTTCATGTTTCCCTCTCACCAGATAACCAAACCGACATCATGACCAGCAGCTTTTTTGCAGCTGTGGCTCCAGCAAACATCAGCTGATACTAGAAATTAATATGAAATAAATTCTAACAACAGCTGATCAAGCTTAAACGTGCTGCTGTTGTTTAACGTGAACTCCGCTGGTTTCCTCTTTCTGTTGCAAAGTGGGAGATAAACAAACAAGAGAGCCGATCAGCTGATCATTGATCAGTTTTCATGATTGAAGTAGAAACGGGAGAGGGAGGGGGAGAATGAGAGAAGAAGAGGCAGCTGTGCAGCAAAGACACAGAATAACTCCAGCTTTGTGCCTTTTTCATTGTAGCTGAATTACGGGACTAACTGTTCCTTTTCACCTCAATAAGAAATGCGTAATATTTTCTCTGAATACCAGATGAGACGGTTGGCAATTCTAATAACTTATGAACAAAATAAAGTTCAACATCATTAACTTCATAGCACCACCCAGCTGTATAGAAACTCTGTCATGCTAGCTAGCACACAGTACGGAAAAAGTCAGAATAACAAAAATAAACTCCACCTAAACTTGGTTTATATCTGACCCAGAGAGACTGCAGGTCATAACTTCTTACCTGAAGTTCAGTTCACACTTGGACCGGCGGCTGCCTCGGGTCTCTTTTCCTTCTGCATCCCCCTTTCCCTCCTCCACCTGCTGGCTTCCACCACTTGCTAATGTTACTGAATCTGTGGAAGCTCCGCGACAGCCACCACACGAAGTAACGAGTAACGAGCCTATCTAAATCCCAGTAACGACTAACGCGTTCCTGATTTTAGCATAATAACTAGTTACCGTGCTCGTTACCACAATAATAACGTAGTTACTGTAACACGTTACTTAATAACGCGTTAGTCCCAACACTGTGATTGACAAAAACATTAAATGATCATGTTTATTTTCACATAAATGTTCCATCGGTCCTTCTTTTAGAATAAGTTTAGAAATGAAAAATACTAATAACACACCAGGAAAAAGCCAACAGCACGAGTCCTGAAAGGCTTAAAGAGAAAATAAACGCACAAAGAATGAAACAAAAAGGCACAAAACCTCAAAACAAGAGTGAATTAAATCTGAGCGACACACAAAGATGCTAAAAGCCCCAAACATGAACCTGTGAGGTCATTAATACCTGTGTGTGTGCATGTTTACATGTCTTTGTGGGGACCAAAATGCCCGTCCCCACAAGTTTGAAGACATTTGTGAGACTCAGAATGTGGTTTTAGTGTCAGGGACAGTCAGGTCAGGGTTAGGCATTCAGTCTTAATGGTTAGAGTAAAAGGCTGAGGAGAGCATGATGTCAAATAGATGTCCCCACAAGGATATGAAAACACAACCGTGTGTGTGTGTTACTGTGAATTTGTGAGACAAGTGAAGATTTGAGAATCAGTGAGAAATGTTTCACTTCCTGTTGGTGAAGAAGAGCAGACTCCTCTTCAGCCACAGAAATGAAGAAGCTTTTATTTTGTCAGCCTGACAAACACGAGCTCAGCCACGAGCAGAGGCGACCCTGCAGAGGTGAAGGTCACAGTCAGAATCAGCGCCAGAGAACCGCACAAGGACGGCCTCATTGGTCACGGCTGAGTTCATTATGTGATGGTAACAAGCTGATTATTACAGAACAGGAAACACACGTCTGCTCATCAAACACCAGCTGCTGCTGCTTTTATCAGTCTGACAACAAAACCTCACAAGAAAGAAGTTTTTGTGAGTTTGCAGCGTTCCTCTAAACTGAAAACTAAAACAGCCTGAAAATGGGAACACGCACCCACACTCGAGAGTCAGGCAGCTTAAATGTGTTTGTCTTCATCTGTAGTTACGTTTCATTGGCTGGAAATGTGCTAACTGGAATCATTCATGAGTCCAGATGAACAAAAACAAGTGTTTACTGCTCCACGCTGCACGAATCTGAATCAAAATCACTCAGACGCGCCCATGTAGGCATTCCACTAAAACCATGTGACCACCTTCACCTTTAAACCTGTCGTGAATATAATTTTAGACTCTTCACTTTATTTTGAAAGAACAGATTTGCAGGAAGTGCGGCTGCTGCAGAAACTCTTCACTTTTCACTGGCTTTAATCTTGAAGGTTTCTCCAGATGTGGAACTTTCATGCTAAACATTCAACATCTGACGACCGTCTCCGTGTAAAACACTGACAAACTCAAACTTTATACGGTAACTGACAGATTTATTCCTCCATTTTCAGGCATTTCACAATGAACTTGGATTAGTTTGATGATTTTATTCACGTCGGTGAATAAAACCAGCCAAGAGGCTGATTCCTGCAGAGGAGGAGGCAGAGTGGAGGAATCTGCAGGTTCTGTCTCTAACACACAACCAGAGCTTCAATCATAACGAGCACATAATAAAACCATGATCCCCCCTGATCGACTCTTTTAGCCTGTTTCCTCTGGATCGAACAGGATCTAACAAACCCCAGCTTCTGCTGGGACACTGGTCATCATGGGAGGAAAAAGATGGCTGCCGTGTTGCCGTTTCCTGTCTTACACCAGCATTATACTTCCTGTATCTGTGGGTCTGAGTTTTTAATCAGAGGATGAACTTAAAGCTTTCAGTCTGCTCTACAACCCAGCACCTATCCACACGTCTGCTAAGTGGACTGGAAATCAGTAAAACTTCTACCAGACTTTAGTAAATATTGCATTAAGATGAGCAGACAGATTTTAATCTCAGCATCGTGCACACAGATTTTTCAGGACACTGGAAGAGTTCCTGCCGTGGATTTAGATGTTAGTGTTGTGTGGATGATCCCATTCTGTGATCTTTGTGTTACTAACACTGATGACACCACCGTTATTGGACTCATCTCAGACGGGGATGAGTCTGCCTACAGGAGGGAGGTTGAACGTCTGGTGTCCTGGTGCAGCCACAACAACCTGGTGCTGAATGCCCAGAAGACAGTGGAGATTATTGTGGACTTCAGGACGCACAAAGCTCCACTCCCCCCCATCATCCTGACTGACACCCCCATCACCTCTGTGGACTCATTCCGCTTCCTGGGTACCACCATCACCCAGGACCTGAAGTGGGAGCCCACCATCACCTCCGTCATTAAGAAAGCCCAGCAGAGGATGTACTTCCTGAGGCAGCTGAAGAAATTCAACCTGCCAACACGGACGATGATGCAATTCTACACTGCAATCATCGAGTCCATCCTCACCTCCTCCATCACTGTGTGGTACGCTGGAGCCACTATCAGGGACAAACAGAGACTGCAGCGTGTTGTGCGCTCTGCTGACAAGGTGATTGGCTGCAGACTCCCATCTCTGCAGGACCTGTACACCTCCAGGACACTGGGGCGTGCAGCTCGGATCTCAGCTGACCCTTCTCACCCTGGACACAGTCTGTTTGACCTGCTCCCCTCAGGCAGGAGGCTCCGGTCCATTCGCACCAGAACCTCTCGCCATAAGAACAGTTTCTTCCCCTCTGCTGTCGGACACATGAACAATAACCGTATGACTGTTCCCACCACTAACACATGACCCTATGCTGTGTCACTGCATCATTCCATGTTTGGCACTGATCACCACCTGCACTCATGTATATATCATGTATATATCTATCTACTTAGCACTTTTAATTCTTATTCTTATTTTTATTTTCGTGTCTATTTAAGCGTAATTTATGACAGTATGTTTGCACTGAAGCACCGCAGCAATTTCCTAATGTTGTAAACCTGCTCAACATTTGGCAATAAAACCCTTTCTGATTCTGATTCTGATGCTTTTACACTTTAGGACCCTCGAGACCTCTGCTGCTCAGCTGTCCTGATCGCTGCCTCCACTTTAACCAGAGGCTGTAACCTCTGATCATTTCACCTGCACCGGCAGTAAAACTCTTCTCCAGAACCAAACGTGCCATAAACCCATCACAGCTTCATCATCAGCTCAGTCTCAGCAACATGCAGACGACCGAGCAGCAGAAACTCTGCAGGGAACGTCTGAAGTCTGTTCTTCAGTTTTCCCAGCTCACTGTTTATTGAACATGAGACAGAAAAATAACTTCACCTTTAATGTGAAACTTTTATCGCCTGTGACATGTTTGCAGGAAGTTTACATGCTGTGATTTAGTGTCACAGCCATAAATATCACACAAGGTAAAAACTACAAGTCCCAGCATCCTCTGTGTTTAGGGAGGAGCAGTGAAAGTGAAAGTGTTGATCCTCCGTTCAGAGCAGCAGGAGGAGGAAGGTGGAGCTGAGGCAGGTGAGTGTTAACATGAATATGTTTCTTCTTATGACATAAAATAATTCCACGCTGTTCGTGTCTGTGGGTGAAACGTGAGGCCGGTCGGCTCCTCTGAGCGCTGGTTTCCTGTAAGTAGAGAGGAAGTGAGTTTAGCTGAGAGAGCAGGAGGAGAGTGAGAGCTGTGCTGAGGCAGGTGAGTGTTAACACCGCTCTGACATTACTGTGTCTCTGTGGCGGGAACAACAGGCTCCGTCAGTGGAGGCAAAAATAATCAGACTTTGGTTTTTCAAAGGAAACTACTTTATGTTGGGAGAAGCCGCGCGCTCATTGGATAACGGCTTGTCAATCTCAAGTTATTAGCCAATGAGCGTGCCGGTTCACAGTAAGACCCGCCCTTATCACGACGGGTTTTAAAACTAAAATGGCGACAGAAACTCTGTGAGTGGAGTTCACTTTATGAAAGTGCGACGTTTGAGCCACTTCCTGTTCTCAGTCCCGGCGTCCTGATCACCGAGGTTTCTGTTGCTCTGATAGCTGATATTGATTATATCGGTAAACAGGCTGTAGGCAGAAACATCAGGTCTGATCTGAAAATCCCTTCAGAAACAAACTTTAAGAGTTTTATGTCCGTGAGGCTGTAAAACTGTAACGTGTCCTGTGATCTATAAACACTCTGTGATGAATAATCTGAAGTCATTTTGAGCCTGACAGTAGTTTCCTGTCACAGAGCAGAAGCTGCAGGCAGTTTTTGGCACCTTTATATTTAATTTATTCCAAAATAAATCAATAAAGGTAGAAAAGAACTCTCAGTGACATTAAAAATCTATTTTTAAAGACAGATGTGACCAAGTGCAACAAATATAAGATGAGATGTTTACAGATATTTGAAGTATTGATCACATGTAGAACACAGAGCAGGTCCAATAACAGAGTCATCCTGCTCACAAACAGCAGTTTGGTTTCATGAGCTCACTTCCTGCAGTGATCCTCAGCTTCTCTCCAAAGGAGCCGTAACATGTGGGCTCCTCACCATGATGATGATCCCAAACACACTGAGTTCCTTCATCCACCTGATCATGTACTTATTAAATAATGTGATGGTTTTGGTGTTTTTTAAAGACTTTGAGCCTCTAAAATAACTGGTTTGGACTTTAGGGCCAAAGCTCCAACATTAGAAAGCCGTCAGTGTGATGCTTCCAGTACAACAGCACCTCTGAGTGTGTGTGTTTACCTCTCAGACTAACTCCACCCTGACATCAAGAAGATGGAGGAAGAGGACGGAGCAGCATCTGCAGCATCCAGCTGTGTGTCTGTGAGGAGTGACGGAGTTACACAAACACCTCCACCTTACAGTCATGGACCTGCAGCAATAATGTAAGAACACTACTAACTTTATTAGTCATTTCAACATAACCATGACAGAATCATTGATCTGTGATTGGTTCAAACTGTTTGATCTGAGTTTGATTTTTATTGACTTGTTTTCTTGCTAAGATCTGAACTCTGTAAGTTTAAGTGAAGTCAGTGCAGCAGAATCAGAGAGAAGAGCTGAGAACAAACTGAGTTCATTCAGAGACAGAAAAAACCGCTGATGATTGGCTGACCTGTCAGCGTTATGAGGCAGACACAATATCACAGAGTGATCAGCTGATCATATGGCTGTCAGAGAGAACTGATCAGTTATTGATGTTTGTGTTTGCAGAGGTCAGAGGTCACAGTCTCCAGTATCCAGCTGTGTGTCTGTGAGGAGTGACAGGTCCAAAGAAAAAGATCCTCCATATTTCAGTAATGAACCTGCAGCAACAATGTTCTTCAATCATGGAGCTCAGCTGACCATGTAAGAGAGCTGCTGACTCAGAGTTCAAAGGTTGTTTCTATAAATGTTCTACCAGTGACATCATAACTTAACCTAACACTGGTCTGTGTATGAAGTATCATTTAGTGGCAGTTGTTAAAGTTGTATAATGATGATGCTAGTTTGGGGTGTATTTTCCTGCTGATGCAAATGCATCTACTTTGCCCTTTGTCTGGTGCTTTGGACAAAGACGTCCAATGAAACTCAGAACAACACAGTTTGCACCACCAGCAGGCAGAGGAAGTGGCTGACATCCAGAAATCCTACCAGTGGCTGAACAAAGCTGGACTGAAAGACAGCACAGAGGCACTAATCATGGCAGCACAGGAACAAGCTCCGAGCACAAGACCCATAGAGCCCGGGGTCTACATGGCTCTTTTTGGGGGGGTTGTGTTGTATTAATAGTGACTTTGTTTCTTTGGACCAAAATCTTTTGTTTTTCAGTTCAGTTGCAACATTGACTAACACTAATGCAGGGGTCGGCAACCTGCGGCTCTTTAGTCCTTACAGTGCGGCTCCTCGTGGTTTGGGAAACTAAATTAGAAGTATTTAGCTGAAGTGTATTTTATTTATGTTCTTTTTTAACTTGTAGTTCTAAATTGGAAGATTATTGTGATATTGAAATATAAAAAGAAAATTATATTTTATTATTTTTTCATCGTTCAAATAAGCGTCACACTCGTGGAAGCCGGTGTACCCGCCGAAACGCCGTGCATTTATCGAGACTTTCAGCCCCAGGAAGGCCAATTATGGATCTTCGGATCCACATTATGTCAGCAGCTGTTCTCCACCGTGAACTATGTTAAAAACAAACACCGCTCACTAGGGATGGGTATCGAAAACCGGTTCTTGTTGAGAACCGGTTCCCACTGTTTCAATTCCTTGGAATCGTTTGCCATTTTTGCAAACGATTCCCTTATCGATTCCAGTCACCCTGAATGACGTCACCACGTTGCGGAGCGTCATTTACCTGGCAGGAAACATGGCGGCTCAAACGCTAAAAAGATTGGTTATACTTTACAAGAACGGATGACAACAGGGCAACTTGCAATACTTGCAAAGTAGATACTTCATTTAAGGGAGGAAACACTACGAATATGCAAAAGCATTTGCTCACAAAACACACGATGACCTTAAATGAATGTCGTGTTTTTAATTCCGCTCCGGACTCGTGAATCTCAACCCAGCAGCAGCGGTAACGTTTGCACGTCCTCTCCCGTTAATGCGGCAGGTAAATAATCAGCTAACAGTGCATATTATGTTAGCGCGATCTGCCTTATCTGCCATTACTGCGCGTTTAGGTGACCATGATGAGAGAGACAGAGTCTGGCTGGCGCTCGCTGGCAGTTCTCGCTGCAGTCTACCGGTAGCGTCTCCTTTCAAGCCAGGATAGACTAATGTTACAGAGCAGTGACTAAGTTTGTGGTCAAAGGCTTGCACCCATTTGCCACAGCAGATGCCCCCGATTTTCGGTAAGTGAATGTGTTTAATTGTAGGCAGGGACATTACTGGATATTCTTGTGTAATTGCTACAGAATAATTTATGTAATACTTTGTTATTGCTACAGAAGAATATTTATTTTATTATTTTACATTTACAATTTTTTTCCCCGGGGTCCCTGTGACACCACATTGAAGAGCCGTAGGCTGTATCTCTTAAGATCTCACTGCTGTGTTTGTAAGGCCATGTTACTCCTAAATTTCTATCTTCTTCAAAGAGAAGATATAAAACAAAGTTCTAAGCTAATCGACCTTAGTGTTCTCCTTTTTTAAAAAGAATCGATAAAGAATCGAATCGTTAAACAGAATCGAA
This sequence comes from Diplotaxodon limnothrissa, assembly GCF_057381915.1. Taxonomy (NCBI): domain Eukaryota; kingdom Metazoa; phylum Chordata; class Actinopteri; order Cichliformes; family Cichlidae; genus Diplotaxodon; species Diplotaxodon limnothrissa. Next base: position 1,063,427 of record NW_028188555.1, on the reverse strand, counting down.
AATGGAATCGAAATCGTGAAAATCTTATCAATACCCATCCCTACCGCTCACGCCTCACAGACGACAGCTTACAGTCCTGTAAAGATGAAAGTGACTTCGTACAGCCCCGACCTGCAGACGCTGTGCGCAGAGGTTCAGCAGCAGAAGTCCCGTTGTAAACATATCACGGCAGACCCGACGATGTTTGCATGAACACGCTTTTCAGCTTCTCTTTATTGACCACTTTTCACACACGGTTGCTGTACGCACACAGCCGGCTGTAGCTTTGCAGCTCACAGCCCGACACACCAACACAACAGCACAGACGTTAAGGCGGCGAGGCGTGATTGCGGGTGCCGCTCAGGTGCGTCCGCCTCGCCGCTGCAGACCACGCCCCGCCACACACATTAACCAGGTAAAATACATATTTAGGCAGAATTTTGCAAATATTTATTTTTCATCTTTCAGCAGCATAGAGCTTTTTTTCCAATTATTTTTTAAAAGTCAGGTCAAGGCTCCAAAAGCCCAAAGGAGATATAAGGGTGGCGGCTCACAGCAGCTTTTGTTTGCTACATCATTTTAGTTCAGCTGGGTGTCTTTCCTTTGGTTATATTTCTTTAAGAGTTCAAATGTGTTCATTACATAAATAACATGTAATTTTCTCTGTAGCACTTCATGGATTTCATAAGCAACACACCTTAGTTGTTCACACAAAGCATAAAGGTAAAAAACAGTATATACAGTGTTATCTTCATTCTAGATGTCAAAAAGTATTTGTGGCTCCCAGTGTTTTCTTTTGCGTGGAAACTGGCTCCAAATGGCTCTTTGGGTCCTGAAGGTTGCTGACCCCTGACCTAATGGTATATTTTTTTTAGCTGGATCGTTCTATAAAAACATGAATCAAATCTGAGAAAAGTTTCCACCTGACCTGTTGAATGTTATTGAAGCCAGAAGTTTGCCTTCATACTGTGTTTCTTGCATGCCTTTTGTGGTGTACTAATTGATGTGAAATGAATGCAATGTGGTTGTGTTTGCAGAGGTCAGAGGTCACAGTCTCCAGCATCCAGCTGTGTGTCTGTGAGGAGTGATTGGTCCAAAGAAAAAGATCCTCCATATTTCAGTGATGAACCTGCAGCAACAATGTTCTTCAATCATGGAGCTCAGCTGACCATGTAAGAGAGCTGCTGACTCAGTTCAAAGGTTGTTTCTATAAATGTGTTCTACCAGTGACATCATAAATGATTCCTAATGGTGGTCCGGGTACGATAATGCTAGTATCAATCGTAGTAGTAATGCAATCCAAGGTAATGATTTCTTCTCTGTTGCTGTGAACGTCTCTGCAGCCGTCTGTACTCTAATCTGAGACAACTATTACTGACAGAAACCATCACATCATCCAGTTTGTGTGTTTGCAGCTGCTTAAAAGATTTTAAACAGAGATTAATCTGTAATTCATGTGATGTGTTTGTGTTTGCAGAGGTCAGAGGTCACAGTCTCCAGCATCCAGCTGTGTGTCTGTGAGGAGTGACCGGTCCAAAGAAATAGGTCCTCCATATTTCAGTCATGAACCTGCAGCAACAATGTTCTTCAATCATGGAGCTCAGCTGACCATGTAAGAGAGCTGCTGACTCATTTACGGGTGTTTGAAATTCTGTGACCACTTTGTAATTTTAGTTTATATTTTTAAAGTGTTTTTATTTGTAGTTGCCTGTATTTTTATTACACTGTGTGTAACGTGGTGGTTTGTGCTGTTTGGGATTGTTTTGGTGTATTTGTGTCAGAACATCAGATAAATGATTTCATCACATTTTAAAAGAAAGTATCAGGATAATAATCTGAACTGAGTCATCAGAAATAGAAAGATGGTCTCAACAGGCCACTGAGCTGATCTCCAAAGAAATGCAGAAGATTGAAGAGTCCGAGGCTGTTTATTTGTCACAGGCATCGTCATACACGTACAACACAGTGAAATGTGCTGAGCTGCTCCTGTGACTGGACAAAACATTAGAAACAATCATTAAATGAAATAATGAAACATTGTGCAGATGTAATGTTAAAGTGCTTTGTGCCACATTAGCACAGCATGTACTGACAGAGCAGTGCAAGCAGAACAAAGCAAATGAGCAAAGTGATGTAAACAGAGTAACTGAACAGAGTGAGCAGAGTAATATCAGCAGTAATGAAGCAGCAGGATCAGTGTAGCAGCGTGTGACGTCATAATGAATCAGGTATGATCTGAAATATGACAGTGAGACAAGAACATGATGTAAGGTCCTGTTTAAACCCTGATGGTGATGCTATGAGGGGAGCATGTTCTGATTTAGGACTTGGATGGTCTGAGGATAGAAGCTCCTCTCTGTTTGTGTCCTGATGGTGCAGAAGCTTCTGCCTGATTGTAGAAGGAGCTGAAGCCAGCATCATCCCAGAGGTGAAGCTCGTCTGTGTGCAGACCTGAGGTCAGATTCCTCCAGGCTGATGTTCAGGATCTACAGAAACGTGTGGTTGTAGTTATTGCTGCACTGTGTGCTGACAGCAGATACTCAGAACAAAGCGCTGCACACGTGTTCTTTACAAACATCTGTACATATCAAATATGGATCATGGCAGTGAATGAACACGTTTCTGTCATTTGTTTCATTGGCTTCTTTTTTCTGCCTGTGTTCATGTGATTAATGTCTAACACATAAACAGGTTTGTAATCAAACATCACATCATCAGGGAGGCATCATGAAACAAAGTTACTGCTGGAGGCTGAACTCAATTTGGTGGCAATGTTCAAAAATATCACTCAGATCATTTCAAAGCTTTTAGTTCTTCTTCTTCACTTCTGTAAAAGAATAGAAAGGAAATCAGAACCCAGAAGTTCACTTCCTGATGACTGAACTCTTTCAAAATAAAGCTGAAAGCTCTGAATGTGACACCGCTGCTCCACAACAGTTTTTAGAGGAGGTCAAAGGTCAGTTGAAAGTGATGGATCCCAAACTTCCAGTACATCCAGTGAAGGACATAATCAGCTCTGTGATGAAGGCTTTTACTGTGGAGTTTGTAGGCTGATCACTCTGTGTTTAATAAGACAGGCAGGAACAGCAAAGGAAACTTGGATTCTGAACTCAAACACAAGTTTCTCCACTTTGACTTTTCTCTGTGACCATCAGAGCTTCTGCACAGTGTCATCAAATCTGGATGTTTGTCACTGACAGTCAATGATTTTAGTGATAAAGAAATGTGTTCACAGAGGGAAGAAGAGGAAGAGGAGTGGTGTCTGTGAGGAGGAGCAGCTGTCCTGCTGTGCTTTGTGTCAGGACGTCCTGAAGGATCCAGTCTCTACCAGCTGTGGACACTGGTTCTGCAGACAGTGCATCTCCTCATACTGGGACCAGTCTGCTTCATCAGGAGACTGGTCCTGTCCCCAGTGTGGAGAAAGATCCAGAAGCAGAGCTGGACTGCAGACAGCCAGTCAGAGCAGCTGTGTACAAAGTAAGACTGAACATCTGTCTGCTGATGGACTCATTTCTGAAAACTGGACTTCTTGTTGTTCAGACATTGAAGAGTTTTCTTTCTGTTTTTCTTTCTTTCAGCAGATGTTGGTCTGCAGGAGGTTTTAGATGAACATAAGATCAGTCTGAGGAGGAGATGTGAACGTGTGACTGAAGGAAGTGATGAAACAGGAAGTAGAACCCTCCTCAACAGGATCTACACTGAGCTCTACATCACAGAGGGACAGAGTGAAGAGGTTCATAGCCAACATGAGGTGAGGCAGCTGGAGACAGCTTCCAAGATGGACGCCCTCCATGACACTCCAATCAGGTGCCAGGACATCTTTAAAGCCTTACCTGACCAACAGAGACCCATCAGAGTGGTTCTGACCAACGGCGTGGCTGGTGTTGGAAAAACCTTCTCAGTGCAGAAGTTCACTCTGGACTGGGCAGAGGGCTTGGAGAACCAACATGTCAGTGTGGTGGTTCTGCTTTCATTCAGGGAGCTGAACCTGATCAGAGAGGAGCAGTACAGTCTTCTGGAGCTGCTCCATGTTTTCCATCCAACACTACAGAAGGTCACAGCAGAGAAGCTGGCTGTCTCTCAGCTTTTGTTCATCTTTGACGGCCTGGATGAAAGCAGACTTTCATTGGATTTCACCAACAGGAAGCTGCTGTCTGATGTCACACAGAAGTCATCAGTCAGCCAGCTGCTGACAAACCTCATCCAGGGGAATCTGCTTCCCTCGGCTCTCGTCTGGATAACTTCCCGACCTGCAGCGGCCAATCAGATCCCTCCTACATGTGTTGACAGGCTAACAGAAGTACGAGGCTTCACTGACGCCCAGAAGGAGGAGTACTTCAGGAGGAGATTCAGTGATGAAGAGCTGTCCAGCAGAATCATCTCCCACATGAAGACATCCAGGAGCCTCCACATCATGTGTAGAATCCCAGTCTTCTGCTGGATCACTGCTACAGTTCTGGAGCACATGTTGACTACAGAGCAGAGAGGAGAGCTGCCCAAGACCCTGACTGACATGTACTCACACTTCCTGCTGGTTCAGACAAAGAGGAAGAAGAACAAGTACCACGAGGGACATGGGACGAGTCCACAGGAGCTGACGGAGGCTGACAGGGAAGTTCTTCTGAAACTGGGGAGGCTGGCGTTTGAACATCTGGAGAAAGGAAACATCATGTTCTACCAAGAAGACCTGGAGCAGTGTGGTCTGGATGTGACAGAGGCCTCGGTGTACTCAGGAGTTTGTACAGAGATCTTCAAAAGAGAGTGTGTGATCTTCCAGAAACCAGTCTACTGCTTTGTTCATCTGAGCATCCAGGAGTTTCTGGCTGCAGTCTACATGTTCCACTGTTTCACCAACAGGAAGTCAGAGGTGCTGAAGGACTTCCTGGGAAAAAAATACAGAGAGTCCTCTCTGGATGATTTCCTTAAACGAGCCATGGAGAAATCCCTCCAGAGTAAAAATGGCCACCTGGACCTGTTTGTCCGCTTCCTTCATGGCCTCTGTCTGGAGTCCAACCAGAGACTCTTAGGAGGTCTGCTGGGTCAGACAGAGAACAGTCCAGAAACCATCCAGAGAGTCATCAAGAACCTGAAGAATAACAAGAAGTTTAAATCCTCTCCTGACAGAAGCATCAACATCTTCCACTGTCTGATGGAGATGAACGACCTCTCAGTACATCAGGAGATCCAAGAGTTCCTGAAGTCAAAGAAAAGGTCAAAGGACCTCTCTATGATCCACTGCTCAGCTCTGGCCTTCATGCTGCAGATGTCAGAGGAGGTTCTGGATGAGTTTGACCTGCAGAAGTACAAAGCATCAAAGGAGGGACGACTGAGACTGATTCCAGCTGTGAGGAACTGCAGAAAGGCTCGGTGAGTCCAGATGTGATCATTACATCATTGATCAGTGTCGGTTAATAGTTTAATGTTTAAATTAAAAACACAGTCCTTGGTTATAAAGTGCTTTACAAACACCAACATTACGGCTAACAGCTGGATTCTCCTGTTTCAGTGCAGCTAGCCAAACAACAAAGAGCCACTTGCTGCTAAAGACAGAGTGAAAGTGGACGGTATATCCTCCATTCTTCATGTAAAACACATGCAATGAATTGTAATGCACCATCTGTGTTTCCCTTCATGCAGTTTTCTCTTTATGGTGGACTTGGATATTTAAATGTTTCCCTCCTGGAGAGTCTTGTTCACTTGATTAGTTTTTGTGAAGGGGATTCTCCTCACCCCGTCTCCAAGGGAGACACCAGCTACCCTTCAGAGAAAATGTATTTGCCCCACTGGTAACCACGATCTGGTTCTTCCAGTCACTGCCCACAGCTCGTGACCATAGGTGAGGGCAGGGACGTAGATCGACCGGTAAATTTAGAGCTTCGCTGTCACGCTCAGCTCTCTCTCTTCACCACGACAGACCAGTACAGCGTCCACCTCACTGTTACCGCAGCAACAGTCTGTCTGTTGATTCCTGCTCCCCTCCCCCTTCTTTACACGACCCTGAGATACTCAGACTCCTCCACCTGGGGCAGGAACTTGTCTCTGACCCAGAGTGGGCACTCCACCCTTTCCCAGCTGAGGACCATGATGCTGATCCTCATTCACACGGCTTCACACTCTGCTGAGAACAGCTCCACTGTGAGCTGGAGGCCATCACCTGATGAAGCCAACAGAACCACATCCTCTGTGAAAACAGAGACGAGACTCTGACACCACACAAGTGGAATATAAGGTCAGAGGTCAGCTAATACCTAATATGGTAATCCTGAGCTAACAGGAAAGGGAAATGCAGTGAAGAAATGGATTTTCAAATGAGGAGTGGAATCACCATTTTAAATGTACAAAGTAAATCTTTGATTTTATTTTTTAAAAGATTTTAAAATCATTTTAAAAATTGGAATTCAAAAATGTTTTTTTTAAAATGAAATAAATGTACTCATGTTTTATTGCACAATTTATTAATGAAGCATGAAATGTATTTTGATGTGTTTTGACTCTTCTGATCCTCCATAATATTGAGATTGTATAGAAGTTTTCAACATTTGCAGATTTAGGATTATACTGTACACTATTATTAGCATAGTATGTAACACATGGGGACACTAAAGCAGTCGCGCCAGAATGTCCTCTAAAAAGAAAGCTTCTTTAAAATACAAGCGAGTCAGACACCGAGGGCACAGAGATGAAGCAGGTCTGATCAGGAACAGTTTATTACTGGGCCAGGGAGCACAAATAAAAACACCCTTAAAATGTACGTGATACAAGGTTGTCAATTTAGTAAAACTAAATAAAACAATCCTAGAACCCGTAAAACTACCATTTTCTATATTCACTAACAAACCCCTGCTATAATTATGCCACATGTTCATTATGGGTCCATCAGCAGGCCAGGAATTCCGGCTTTAGAGCAGAGTCCACGCCAGCCCCGTCTTCGGCAGACAAGCAAGAGCCTCCCATCTTGTCCTTCCACTGGCCCATCATATCCCAGCCCAGCTTGCGTTCTGCACCCGAATCCATCATGCGACCACCGCCACAGCTCCCCTTGCATCAGTGTCCTGTAAAATAACAGATAGTAAACCTGCTGCCAATCACACGCGTTGTCTCCTACTGTTGCCGTTCCATGAGGTCAGGACTGGGTCGCCGTGTCACGCTGGCCATCTAGCATTAGCCTTCCAGTCTTGGGCTTCTCTCCTTCAGTGCTCAGCTAGCCTGCTTTTAAAAGGTCTTTACACAGCTGACACACCCATGCCTCAGCAGGTGGTCCCTATCAGCTAATTTGTCCCATGTGTAGCCAGTCCACAGTGGATTAAAAACTGTGTCACATAAAACACTAAAGCCCATGCAATAGAAACAGAATAAAACAATGCAAATAAAACGTCACTCATAAATAAACACTAAAAATCTGAATAAAAACAATATACAAGATAAATACAAATTTCCACTGTGTGACATCCCCCCATATTTTAACTGTGACAGTCCCTGTCACAACATTCAGGTGTTCTGTCCAGGAGGGTGGCTGAACAACACTTGGCCTTGCTGGCTACTGTGTCTCTGGTAGTCCCTTCTTTACACATAACACATGAAACATCAGCAATAATCTGCTACCAACGAGTTCCTTTGAATGCATCCTAGAAAAGTTACAGCATAGGTGAGTTATACAGTCCAATTGCCACATCCAGGTAACCTGCTGTTCTTCCATTTCGTGACCACATAGCATAGCTAATGTATGGGATTATCAGAACACTGACTCCTCTCAGCTCAGCTCCTCTGATATCCCTTGTGGATGAACACTACTCATGAATACTCACGTGGCAATAAAACGTCTTTTCTGTACACCCCTTGCTCACAACCCTCAACAAGGGTAGCTGATTTAAACACTTAGCATTCTATCATCTATATCTGTACCCCAGGTACTGAACACTGCTCCCAAACTTGTATCCTGTCGACAAACGCCAAAATTATGTAGCCGCTAAGACTGGTGGACCTAAATCTTCACCTCCAAGTCCGTTCACATACAAGAGGAAGGGGAGCAAGCGGGTCAGCGCTCAGGGCACAGAAACTAAGCTGGCTTTGAACACACACCATTTATTTCCATAAAAAACACAGCCAGAATCACAAATACAAGTTAAAATCCCCCGTATACAATAAAAAGAGTGTTCTCAATGCGCTAAAAACCCTGCCGGCAGAAATAACTATACACTATTAAAACAAAGCTAAAAAAATGTTTTCCATATGCTAAAATTACCCTCCCACAGTCCCATAATCCCACAGTACAGCCACACGCGGGCGAATGTGCCTTATCTGAAACAGGAGAGGAATTTCTCTTCCGGGATGGAAACCACGCCAGCCAGAAGAACAAGGAGGGGGCTCCTGTCGCAGACCTGTCTCCTGACAGCGCGTCGCCGCACAGTCTCGCCCCACTCCACACCTGCACACGGCCTCCCTCGTAGCACCGTCAGATGCAGGCAGAGGGGCATCCCTGCCCTGTTGTGAATTGAGGGCCATCGCCACCCACTGTTGCTGTTCCTGCAGTTGGGACTGGATCGCCGAACGACTCGCGGCGCCCCACAGTCAGGCAGCAGTTCCTTCAACACACGTGCGGGCTTACACGCGTTCCTTTTTCTCCTGCTCACCTTTCGTGCGTCGCTCCTCTTGTCTCTGCGCTCACCATCCCCTTTAACAGGTCAATCTGGCAGCTGATAGGCCACCTTGGGGAACGCCCCCATCTGTTTAGTCCTCAGTGGATTAAAGGAATATGGTACAACAACATTAACACACATAATATAAGTATGAGGATAAAACCATGCAATATAAATATCACAATAAAATCATGCAAATAAAATCAACACTATGTACCAATACACAGATTGATAAAACATAAAAACACAAATTTCCACTGTGTGACAAGTATACTACTATACTTTTTTTTTTGGCCTGTCCCGTTTGGTTCTTTTTCATCAGAATTGTTGTCTAAAGGCAAAGAAAGATGCCCAACGGATTTACTTTACCAAACTGACCATCCCAGCCTTGCCGTAATGGTCCATTTGATTCACCTTTTATTGTTTATTTTATTTTCACTTACTGAATACGGGACAGACTTGACTGGGGGAAAGAAGGGGAGAAAAAAAGAGGGAAAGAGAAACAGCTGAGAAGAAGGACGGGGGAGAAGGGCAAAAGACAAAAACCAACAGAACGGGCAGAGAAAAAAAATGCATATATCAATCACCTGGGTCACCTGCTGAGAAAGAAAAAAGAAAGCAAGCAGAAGAGAACAAGAGTAATAGAATAAACAACATCACAATGATATATGGGAATATGACAGTAAATACTAAATATTAAACATTATTGTGCAGCACATAAGATCAACAGAACACAGTGTGCTTTGAGGTAGGAGCCAAAAAGGGTGTAGTTTGTGGGTGTGATCACCCGTGTGTACACCTGTGAGCATGGACGCGCTTGTTTTTTGTTTTTTTAAAAGGTTCCTTCATGTAATAATCTGCTAGAGGGTGTGGGGGGGCCACAGCCCCGTCCTCCAGGGCGTGAAGCAGGTGTGGAGGAGATCAAAACTCCAGACATCCAGAGGCCCCCAGAACACAAGAGACCAAGGAAGACCAACAGAGGGGCAGCCGCGCCACTGTCCCAGAAAGAGCTGAGGAGTCCCAGATGAGGGCTCACTCAGCAGCCGCGGAGCAGAAGCCAGGGGGAGTTGCAGTGACGCGCCCGTGAGCTCCGCCGGCAGCCAGCTGCGCCTGAGTGACCGAGCCCCAGGCCGAGAGGCCGGGGGCACCCCACCTCTGAAGTGGCCCGAGCGAGCCCCAGGCTCCAGGCCCCGATAAGCGGCCGCCAAGGAGTGAGCCGGTGTGTACCTGGACGCCCATCCCCGGACACAAAGAACCACCAACGCACCGATGTCTGAGGGGGTCCGCCACTGGCAGGGGAAGTGGTGGTAGGGGGAGATAGGCCTCCAAACCTTGGAGGGCCTGAGATGTCCCCAGAGAGGTGGCGCCTGACACCCAACCTGACATATAGACACAGACATACAGGCACACACAGATACAAACATCCATTCCCACCCTCATGCTCTCATATGCACTTACTCCACACTCAACCAACGTGGAGACAGACATAAAGAGACGTTGTACACACGATCACACTCCCCAAGCGTACTCTACAAACCGGGTCTAGGTGCCCCCGCCCCTGGAGGGGGGAACTGCACCCAGACCCAGGTGGTGTTTCCCTTTTCCCTGCGGTGGGGGGAGGCAGACCGCCCCGACTCCGCAGCAGCAGGAAGGCTCCACACTCCAGACCGCAGTCGGACGGCCAACTCCTCCTCCTAGCCCCCCTGCTCCAGCAGGTCGCAGAGAACGGGGGTGAGAGAAGACTCCGAACCTCCCTCCACCCGTTCATTGTAATGTTGATGCATGTGTGTTCTAAGGTGCATTTAAAACCCAGGAGGGCTTGGAGCTACCTGCCAGAGAGCAGCAGGTAAGCGCATGGTCCCTCCTGCTAGCCCTCAATGTCTACGTGTATTTAAAATTGAGAGGTGGGCAACGATGCCAGGGGTGGAGTGTACACCCTGATGGTACTTTGGACTCCGTGTATCGTGCCCACCCCCAAGATCCTATATGTATGTGTAATGAGAGTGTGAGTAATGTGAATGTCTAAGTTGTGGGATAAAATTGAGGCAGAGGCAGCCAGAAGGGGACAGAGGGGGGGGGTAGCCTCCTCTGCACCCTGGTGACATACCCCTACTCCAAGGCCCTGCATGTGTGGGTGGTTGTGGTGGAGCGGGAAGAGGGAGGCAGCTGGAGATGGGGAGGGAAGGAAGGGAGGGGCAAGTGACCCCTCCCTGGGGCCAGCTCCCCCGCTGACCCCAGTAGGCACCCCCATACTCCGCGACCCGCCAGGGAAAGGGGGCCCAGGCCCATCCAGACCGGGCCCAGTGCAGCAGCGCCGCCCGGCCCCACAGAGCCCGGGACAGTCCACCCAACCCCACCACAGAGAAAACTACACCCACCCCACCATCCACTCATCTTCCAGACTACATAAGACAATAAACACCCAGGCTGAGATCTTCCTCCACCTCTCCTGTATCTCCCCCTCCTGCAGAGGCAGCTCCTGAGGAGAGGAAAGCTCCTGCAAGATGTGACAATCTCCCCCACCAGTTGAAGAGCCCCCCAGGTGGCTCGACGCACCGGCGGCACCCTGCTCCAGGGCTGGGCCCCCATGCACCCACCCGCCCACAACCCCGGCAACACACCAACCAGGACCCAAGCCCCCGAGGCCCGGTCCGGGTCCCAGCCCAGAGACGGAGCGCCCCCAGAACCTCACGCCCATCCCGGACCCACCCAGGGGCAGCCAGGCTACCAGGTCAGTAACCCACGTCCGTCAGCACAGACCCTCCCCTAGCCCCGCTGCACGCAGCCGCGAGGAAACAGTCACCGGAGAGCCAACAGAGCCCCTAACCGGACATGACCGCTACCCCGGGTTGAGCCCCCCAAGGAAGATGCCTCCGGGGAACCCCCCGACGCCCTAAGCCTGTCCCTACCCCCTCACCAATCACAACAGTGAAGGCGGGACAAGTATACTACTATACTAATAACAGTGTATAGTATACTATTGTACTATACACTATTATTAACATAGTATATTTTAACAGGGAATCTTGATCATGTTACATTTGACTTCTGTTGAGCTTCTTGAATTGTCACCTTCAGTTCCTTTCCTTTACTCTTCCAGTGTCTTTGGTTTAAATGTATTTACCCTGATAACTGCATATGAAACAGTTCACCTCTTGTCACTCACTATTATCTGTTTGCCATAAAAGTGTTGGTGATGTGTTGGGAGAATCATTATTTTCAGTCTCTTCTTATAAACATAGTGAGGCAAAGATGTGGGTCGTGGTCCCTGATAATCAGACGTGTCTGTGTTCTGTTACATGTGACGTTAGAGAGGTTTTAGTGGAGATAAAAACAGGACCAACATCACTCGTGACTGCTTTCCTGTCTTCACAGTGTGTTTACTGTTGGAGCTCGTCCTCCTGTTGCATCTGTCACAGCTGTTACGCTCCTCTGTGACTCCTCCTCTATCTGCTGTCACACTGCAGGAGTTTTTGGTCATGGCGTGTGAATAACTGCCGAGGTCGGCTAGGACGACGCCACCACTCGTTGTCAGACCCTGTCACGCTGTCTGGTGTCATCTTTAGCCGAGGTTATTAAGTACTTCAAAATGAAACCAGTCTCTGTTTTCAGTCTCCGCCCTCTTTTGCAGCTTTGAGCCAGGTTGTAACACCTGTTAAAGTCACCACCTGTTGTGACCGGGGAGTGAGATGAGTGTGAGAAAGATGAAAACAACGTCTCATTCTGACTAGTTACTGGGAACTGATGTGTGATGATGCAATAACAAAGATTACTGTTTCTATGATTTTCTGTTTTCTTAATTGTTTTTATTGATGATAAGGACAGGCAGAGGAGATTGGATGGATTTACTTCGTTTTATTCTTTTGCACTGAAATAGAGTCCAGTGTACAGTCCTTGGCGTTGCACATATGTTTTAGCTGAGACTGTAGTGGGCACTCTTTAAATGTCGGGTCAGTTTGTCACGTTAGAGCAGGGGTGCTCAATACGTCGATCGCGATCGACCAGTCGATCGCAAAGGTAGTATTGGTAGATCGCATGGCATTAAAAAAATAGATGCCAGCCTATCATCCATCCCGTCACTTGATTGATACAGGGAAGCCAGTCAGATGACATCAGATTTTTTTCTGACGCTTAGGTCGCTGCGCATGCGCAAACAGCGGCGCGAAGTGTAGTAAAACTGACAAGCTAGTCAGCGAGTTAACTCCAATTTTTAGCTCTCGGTTTTTTCTCTTAAACCTGGCCGTCAGCAGCTACTGTCCGGACTATGCATCCCTGGCTGATTCAATTCAGTGCAAGTCATCAGAGTAAACTCAGGTAATGACAAAAAATTTACATAGTTAATTGTGTTGTGAAATATTGGATATTGCGGTTATGCATGTATATACATTGTAGATATAAAGAATCCTCAATATATTTATAAATAAGTATATGTTTTGGATTTTTGTAGTGGGTAGATCATTTTGACTTGGTCATTTTATAAGTAGCTCACATGCAGAAAAAGTGTGAGCACCCCTGCGTTAGAGCCTATTTGTGCCTGTTAGTGCTGCGATGACTTCAGACCGAGCTGACTGAGGGGTCTAAGCTCATGATGCCACCAGCAACACCCGGGTCATGCTGCAGAGTTTTCAAACCCCGCTGACACTCGACATAATTTACTCAGGTTATATCAGGTGATCTAAGAAAGGCCGCTTAGAAAGAAAAGCGAGTGCACTGCTTTAAGTGTCTTGAAGATGTTTAATTCGAACATTCAGCTTCTTCACTTCTAAAACCAAAAAGTGGAGAGTCCCAGATTTTAATCCTAGTGGGAGTGTCCCTTAAGAGGGTCGCTGACCAACTATTGATCATGTGGCTCATCACATGAGCCAAGCTGTGAAAAAGGGTGTGGGTGATTATCAGCAGAGGTTTCGAGAGATGAAACGTCTTCAAGAAACTTAAAGAAGTCACTTTTCTTTCCAGGCTCCTTAGATTACCATGACTGTATGATGAGAACCTGCACAGACATATCAGGTGAAGGTTTCAGTGTTTTGGTTCAGTTTAATGTAAAAATGGAGATGAAACACATATAAAGGCTGGTTTACACCACTGAGCCCTGCTCTAAAACACTGACACAGATCTGTCTGTGAAGCTGGCTTTAACAAATAAGAGCTTAAAGTTTTAAAAACATGTTTAGCGCCGAACTGTCCACTTTACTGTCTGTAGCAGGAAGTGGCTGTTTGGCACTGAAACGGGAGAATCCAGCTGTTAGCTGTGATGTTGTGTTTGTAAAGCTCTTCATAAACGAGGACTGTGGAGGAGGAGAGCCTGTGTGAGTCAGGTGGTTCACCGGCCGAGTGTATCAGCGGCAGAAACAGCTGATCAGCGCCGTTTTATGCAGTAAAATAATCTTTCTGTTCCCAAACACATCCACACAGTTTACAACATAACAGCCCACTACATGCACATCTCACCACAAACATGCATAAACTTAAACATAAAATATGTCCTGTACCTGTGTGATCTCTTTAAGTAACTCACAGAATATCAACACTAACGCCACAAGTTTGTTGGTATTTTAACATTATGGTTTTGCTTCCATTATTTTACTATCTGTGGTTACTGCGTAACCTACACAATTTCGGCCTGTGCTGTAAAGTCAAATGCTGTTCTCCTAGCTTCCACACTTGCTGATCATAAGGTGGATCTGGGCCTGGAGTTTGTTTAAATCTCAGAATGTTGTGATACTCGGTCGGTTTCTGGCACTCAGGTGTAATACCAGAAAAGAATGGCATGACTGCTATCTTAAGTTTTGTCAGAGCGTCTCTACCTAGCAAATTTACTGGACACGACGGGTCATATATGCATTTAATAAAGCACCTGCGGCCACTTGCTGTGTGTACTAGTTCTAAAAGGGCAGTTAATTGTTGTACAGTTGTGTGGCCTGAAGCTGACTTTACAACTAATTTGTCCTCTACTCCTACAATCTCGTGGGAAGTGACCTTCCTCTCCATGGTTCTAGCAGGCGTTGTCTCTATGTTATCTGCTGTTTCTGCGTGGCTGTCTGCGGCCTTGGTGTTTGTGACTTTGCTCGCCTCTCTGTTCCTGATAGCCACCTGCGAATTAGTGTTTTAGTCTGTTGTCAACAGTCAGCCTTATTTTTAAGTTACAGAATGCTTCTCCCATTTTTTGTTTTTTGTTTTTTTGTTTGGGAGAATAGATGCAACTCTACATTTTCACTTAAGGCAGTTTTAGATAATTTCTAGTTCTTCAAACAATTCATGGATCTCACACATTTCAAACTTTCAAGTTAGGGTTGTTTCCCATTTATACAAATATATATATTTAACTTTGCATTGCTCACAGCTCATAGCTCACAGCTCTAAACCTAGGCATTTTTCAATCATATGCCTAATCACTATGTGTCACTGTGATTCTCAAGTATTGTCACAAGTTTGTTTAAATTCGTTTCCAAAACCAACAAAATAATCAAACAAAACCAAAAAACATAAACGTGTCAGGACACAAAAGAAAAAGAAAAATGCTGCCACCCGAACAAGGCAGAAGTCTGCATATGTTGGCTTGTAATAGCATGCAGCTTGTAACATGGTAGACTAATGTGCCTGTGTTAATTCAGCTCCATATTATTGTGTGAAGTTGCACTGGGTTGGGAGTGGTTTTGTGTGTGTCACATTTTTGGTGAGCCAATGGCTGGAATGAGGTTGGACTAATTAGAGGCAGGTGTACTTGATTGCACTGATACACTGGTCTACTTATAGCCCACACTACAACCACTGCTGTTTTGTTTTGTCTGTCTGTGCAGGTATGTAATGTGATGAAATCAGATATGATTGGGATGGATTGGTTCTGCGCTATGAATTTTATATTAAGTGTGTCGTTTTGTCTCTTGATATATTTTTTGTCAATAAATTATCTTTTAGAATTTTATTGACTGACATCTTTTTGCCCACGACTGAGACGGTTGGTCAGACCTAGAGTCTTTCTTTGGGTGTGTTACAGCAGCTTCTGCTCTAAAAGAAACAAGTAAATAAAAAGAAAAGAAAATGTGGAACATGCTCATCAGCTTAGCAGTGTCTACATATTTAATTCAGGTTCTCAATCCTGTAGTTTTAGCTGTTGTCTACAGGGTTTTGCTTATTGGTTGTTATTGTAGGTGTGCTCTATATCTCAGCAATGTGTCATTCTAGGATGATAGGTTTCAAGCTGGTCAAGTGCCTCTATGCACTTCATTAGTTTAGTTATTCTCCGTATTGTCTTCATCTCACATGTCATTACACTGAGTTTCAGCAAACCTTAAGCTTGATGCAGACTACTGTTTAACAGTTATTCACCACACATCATAACAGATTAAGGTGCCTCTTCATATTAATATTGTCATTGTTAATATTATCCTCTTTGTCTTATATGGCAGCAATAGCATATTATAATATTTTAGCAGTGTGTACCACTATAGTACTACTGAGCCAATTTGATAGTTAGGATCATCTTATTCAGCAAACAGATAATTTTGAATTCATCCAATCAGCGGTCACATTTGTTCTCTCTGTTGCATGGCGGACCAGGCAGTTCTATTATAATATATTATTTATATTTTATTTTGTATCCATCAAGGGCTTCAGATGACCTGCAGAATCATCCTTTTCCCAGGGTGGAGACAGTTACCTTTTCACACACTGTCCTTGGCTGAACAGTGACACAGCCTTAATATACCTTATTTATTTTATTAAAATATTTTCGTGTGAATTATTTGCTTTATATTCATTTTATACATGCTGGGCATGGTCATCATGCCAACTGTGTTTCATTGTTAATATGACTTTACAGGTTGTTGTCCTTGCTATTATTAATGTCAAATACTCTAAAGATCATTTCTACTGTAATTTTCCCTTTGTTCATCTTTATTTCGTACTTTTTATATTTATATCTACTCAGTGGGGTCTGTTTTCAACCCTTTTAAACTACTGTGATCTCTAGTTTTCACTTAATAAGGGATTATTAAGTTCTTCCTGATATGGGTGGTGCTGCAGATGCGGCTGCAGGAGTGAGTGATGGTTTACTAAAAGGATTGTGGGAACTGCACAGTGTCTCGTCTTCTGGTTTTACTAAACTGGCAGTTGAGTTCTGTTCTTCTGACTGTTTATATTTTGTTTTCTTAAATCTCTCAGTTTACAGACACTGTTTTTGTCCGGCGTCTGGACTTTTCTTTTCTCACCACTGCTCGTCAGCAGGAGTGAGTTTTAATTTCACTTGCGTGATTACCCATCTTATTTATGTATTTACTTATTTTTGTTTAAGTAATATATACACAATACAGCTGCTATCACCTTCGCTGGTATTAGAGACGAGAGTGGTTGTTCACACGCCCTTCTACTTTCGGACTATTTCCAAAAGCGGTGTGAACTTTACGAGACGGAACTCGACCGTTCTCTCAACTCACCAGCACGTCAGTGAATAGCAGTAAAAGAAAAACACAGTAGGAGCAGCTCAGTCTCTTATTGGACCGTGAAAATTCAGCTTGCTCCATTAATTAAAACAATACACACACACACACACACACATTCACATTCACAGCTTCGACGCGCGCGACCGGAACCCTTATAATAAGGGGAGCTCCCAGAGCTACTTACTCCCTAGACCCAGTCTAGACCCAGCTGGGGGAGCTACCCAGAGCTCCAAAGCTACCAGTCGACGAGCTTCCAAAGCTTCCAGTCGACGAGCTACGCTACCAGTCGACGAGCTCCCAGAGCTACCAGTCGACGAGCTACTTCCGCTATTTTAAATTCCCTGAATTCAAAATGCGCTTTTACGCAAGATTGTGTCAGTGTGTCTGTATCTACCTGGTCGGTGTCGCCGGGTCTGGTCCACCTCGATCGGGTCCCACCACCGTGGGTCGCTTTCTAAGACGTTGGCCAAGACCCGAATTTAACGCTCTTGGTCTTTTTCCACACACCTGGTGTGTGGGCTGTCGACAGGCGAACAACGTGGACTGGTCACGGAGATGGGACACGATGGAGGTGATCCGGCTGTCGAAGGACCAAGAAATGTTGGGGGAAAACTCTGTAAAAGACCCAAGGAGAAATAAAGACACAATGAGACAAAGTTACTTTCTTTATCAAACGTGTACACGGGTGAGCTGCTAAGAACAACTCACACCATGCACAGTGGCTTGGTAATTTTTATAGGAAAGACAGTGAGAACAGGATAAGAAAATACAAAACAAATAAAATAAACAACTCCATATGTGGCGCTAGTCTCGTCAGCAGAGAGCTGGGAGAAGGCTGTGAGAGATAAAACAATTTAAAACAATATGTCCCAAAACAGTATGTCTTTGCTGAGAAAGTCTAAAAAGATAATTCTAAACTAATCTAACCATAGGCAAAGGGCAGACAAAAGGCATCTTTGTACATTTAAAAGAAGGTAAAGAAACATAGAATCATTTTTCCTGTAACAACATTTTAACCATTGATTTTGAATTAAAACCAACAGTTAAAATATTTTTACACCAGAGGAAAGAGCAGCAGAAATATTAGGACAGATAAATCATTCTGTCTTCAGTCTCCATGAACAGCATCAACATCCTCTGGTGAAATTTCTCTTTCCTCCTTAAAATATATTAAATGTCAGTTTAATTCCAGATTAATGGTTAAAACATGTATGTCACATATGAACATGAGGAAATAAAGAAAAGTGACTGATTCAGTTCCATATATGCTCCAGGGAGGCGTTAAGGTTCATTGAAATTGTTCAGTTATTAAACTTTAATCTGAGCCGAGCTGACTTCCTCAGGAACAAATAAACACCGAGATAAACTTCACCTTACAGATATAATCTAAATGAATCATATCCAATCTCAGAGAGTTGACAGTCAGCTGTGTGCTGGGAGACATGTTTGTCTGCAGTGTACGAGCTCTGACTGCTCCCCAAAAATGTCGGAGTGAATATATTAATATTAAAAGTGTAGCTGGTGACACAGAAACAGAGGATTTAAGAAGTTTAAGTGTAGGTCGGGTCCACACATGTCCAAACACCTGTGCGTAGGCCTGCTTGTTACTCAGAAACGAACACTAATAAAATGGCCATAAGGCCAAAGCAATGGTTTTGACTGGTGTTGACCCCGCCCCCACCCTGAGTGTGGATGCTGAGAGAAGGGCCAGCTGTGAATATGAGGCTGTGGGAGCAGATGGAGAGAGAGTATGTCGGGGTATCCCAGTACAAGCTTTACTGGGGTCAGAAATTAGACAGACTCCAGTTCCTTTGTTTGATTTATCTAGTTTGATGTTAGGAAAGAGATTCATGAGATGGAAAAACCTCCCAGTCTACTGAGATTCAGAAATGATTTGTACACATGGAAACTCCCTGAGTGGGAACAAAGAGTGTCCTGTCAGGAAGAGCATTTGGAATATGGATGTTGAGGATGTGACAGTGCCTGAAATCCTGCTGCTGTTCTGAACCATAGTTTCTGATCTGAAGGTCAAACAGAGTCATGATGGTTGTTTCTATTTGTTCCTTTTTAGTTTAGTTCCCCTGAAATCAGATGTGATATCAGCAGCTCTGAGTTCATTCATCATTATTGTCCAGTGATGACATTTCTGCTCCGTTTGGTGACAGTCAGCAGATTTTTCCTGAGTGTGGACGTGAACAGTCGTACCTGACAGCAGCAGGTAGCAAACAGAGATCGTCTTTCCAGCTGGAACTCTTCACTGAGCTGAACTCATTCAAAATGTTCTGGATTCAAGACAGGAAACAGTCCAAATGTGTGTCTTCACTCTGACTCTGGATCAGATCTCAGTGACAGACTGTGGACATTATGGAAGCCTAAATGTGACACCATCTTCCACCTTCATCTGCAGATTAAAGCCAAACAAAGATTCTCATTAAAAGTCTGCAGGTCTGAGAGAGACTCAATCGTTGTGTCATGTCAAACACAGTAAGAGGAGCTGAAGCACAGATGTGAAGAGCAGATGTTCATCAGATTATGACCTCACTTTGTTTTGTCTTCATATACATTCAGTCTGTGTTTATAATGCAGACTTTCTGCTTTTATAATAACATATTTTATATTTTCTGTAATCTCAGACTGGCTGACTGTGGACTCTCAGGGACTCATTGTGAAGTTGTGGCCTCGGCTCTGAAGTCCATCCCCTCCCATCTGACAGAGCTGGAGATGAGTAACAACAAGCTGCAGGATTCAGCAGTGAAGCTTCTGTGTGCTGGACTGGAGAGTCCAAACTGTCGACTGGAGACTCTGAGGTGAGTTCACTGACTGCAGCTGTTGTTGTGTTTCTATATTTCAGGCTGCAGAGACTTTGAGCTTGTGTGGAAACAGACAGAGAGAAAAGAAAGACATGAATGTCAAAGCTAATAAAGGTGAAGTTAGGAGCTGTGATGATGTTCATGTATCAGAAGCTGATCTGGCTGCTACAGAGACGACCCACACAGCTGCTGTGGTGAGGTTTGTGTTAAAGCAGAGGAACACAGGCCCAAACATGACAGCAAAGCAGGTTTCAGGCTCTGTGAGAGGATTTCAAACAGAAGCTGGAGAAGAGAAAGGACTACAGAAAGAAGGCAGCTGAGACCAGTCCAAGTGTTTCCATGGAGCCCAGTCTAACATTCATTTATACACTAACGTACAGAAGTGAACGGGAAAATGAATCCATAGTTTCAAATGTAGAAATAGTTCTCAGTTCATTTACAGAGTTTAATACAGTTCATGAGGAAATGTTCAAAACAGCAGCTGAGAAGAAATCTGCTTCACAAAGTTGGATCCAATTCCAATAGTTTGTGATGCACTTTAACGCAGCGTGAGCAGTTCACTGCCTAACCCCACAGAGACTGTCAGTCTGGACTTTTCTTTATTTCTATTGGCTGTCAGTGAGATTTCAGAGCAATCAGAGACTGTGGGTCTGTGTATGAAGTATAATTCATGTGCAGTTGTTGAAGTTGTAGAATGAGAAATGGCAGTTTGGGGTATTTCCTGCTTTCATTGTCCTGCTTGAAAATGTTTATTGACGTGTGAATTCATTCTTCAACGCTCGATTCTGCCTGAACAACGTGAAAACTTTGCTTTTCTTTGTGTAACACAATTCAAAGCACTGAAGCATCGACTTCTTTCATTATTACACAACAGCAGACTGGTGTCTAATAAACAGTGAATGATGCAGAAACAGATGTTTGAAGCTGTTCTTGGAGTACACTGAGAGAGAGAGAGCTGTGCAGGCAGGAACAGCCAAAGTCAGAGAGAATTCATGAGCATGTTTATCAAACGTGAAGCAGAGTTTGGATCTTCTTTTGCTGCTGCTTCACTCAGTTTTGGTTGGAGACAGATGAAACCTGCAGCTTCAGGATCTGTGAGCTGTCCACTTTCAGCCCCGACGGCGTGTCCGTGTACGTGCCGTCGAGTGAACGATCCACACTCTGTGTTTCCATCTTTGTGTGTTTAGCTGCTCTCATTTACTGTTTTATCTGTTTGCTGCTTGTTGAAATAGTTTGTGAGCTTTAACCTGAGATTCTGGCAAAATACATTTATATTAAACATCGATTCAGGATTGAATGAATCAACATCGTTTTATTCAAATTAAAACCATTTAAATGGGAACATGAATTTTTTACAGCCGCCTCTAATGCTGTGAGGCTCAGGGAGCGTCTACAAAGTGCAACACTGAAAGAACATCATCCATAAATATTGAGTAAGAACTGGACTCTCAT
The DNA here is from genome assembly GCF_057381915.1 of Diplotaxodon limnothrissa. Classification (NCBI taxonomy): domain Eukaryota; kingdom Metazoa; phylum Chordata; class Actinopteri; order Cichliformes; family Cichlidae; genus Diplotaxodon; species Diplotaxodon limnothrissa. The sequence continues at coordinate 1,042,113 of NW_028188555.1, read as the reverse complement.
ACAGCGAGACTCAAATGCCTTTAAACATCAGCTTATCCTGCTGATCCAAGTCCAACACTGAGTTTGTAAAAACATGTTTGTCAATCATTTTGTTTGGTTTCTGAGGAAAAAGATTCAATAAGTTGCTGCTAATACACAACATTTCATCATATTTCCTCATAACCCTCTTTTGTCTGACCATTTGATCCCATTTGAATTTGCAATAAAGGATCCACAGAGTTTGGTGACAATGATGACAGTAGATGTTTGTGTGAAAGTGCTGGAAGCAAATGAGTGTGTGATGTTCTTTCAGTGTTGCACTTTGTAGACGCTCCCTGAGCACTGGTCTCACAGCCAGCTGCACATAGAGACCAGTGTTGTTAGTCCAGGTCAGAAGATGACTTGTTGGAATGAAAATGAGCTTGTAGTTTGTCTGCTTTAATAATGTGACTGGAAAAAGGTGTTGGACTTCAAATATGTCCATTTCTGTCACACTTCACCTTTAAAAGTGAAGCCATGTGGTTCCTGGAAGGAAAAACACGACTTTTTCAAGTCTTTGTCCTGTTTTTATGAGAAATGTACGACTTTAATGTGAAACATTCAGAGTTTTTTCTCTTGTTGTGTTTGTTTGAAGCTGCTTCCTGTTGGCTTCAGCTGTTTGGAGTTTCCATTTTCTAAACTTCTACATTCTGAACCTTCTTCAGCTCTGAACAGATGATGAAACACTGAATGATTTCAAGCACTTTGTCTAATAAACTTACATCTTTCATTCTTTATACAGATTGAAGAGCTGTGGTTTGTCAGAGATCAGCTGTGATTATCTGGCAGCAGCACTGAAGTCCAACCCCTCCCATCTGAGAGAGCTGGACCTGAGCGACAACTACAACCTGCAGGATCCAGGAGTGAAGCATCTGTGTGGTTTCCTGGAGAGTCCAGGATGTAAACTTGAAACTCTGAGGTCAGTCAGCATGTTTTAGTTGTGCTGAGATGAATATGATGTGAAAGTTGTGCTGACACTAAACTGCAGACATCAGGCTGATATTATACTGATCCACACTGAGGATCTTCATGGTAAAGTCTGTTTTCTTCTTCTCTGGTTTAGTCCATTGACTGCAGCAGAACAATGTTCACATTTCAAACAGTGATACTCAACGTATGGCCCGCGGCCCACACGCGGCCTGCCCACCTTTCCTGATTCAGAGAGAGGGGACCCTGATTAACTGTGTAGCTTCTTCCTCACAGTTCTAAGTATCAGACACAACAATGAATAATCCACAGCTGACTGTCTTTAGCAGGTCAAAGGTCACGGCACACAGCAGACAGTCAGAAATATTCTAACTCTGATCATTTATCAGTTGTGACACTGTGAGACTTGATCAGAGGTGTGATCATCACAGCAGAGGCCTTTGTGTCAAAGTCACTGAGGATCAAACAGAAACACATGAAGCAGATTTTCCTCTTCTGGCTTTTTATAGCAGATAACCTTCAAAATATTCTGCAGTCGATCAAAAACTGAAGCAAACCATGAAGCAACATGTGAACATGAGCTGATGCTGCTGAAGTGAAGCAAAGTTACAAAGGTTTGATTACAGACACAGCTGAGAGTTTGTAATCTGTCATCATTTTAAAAAGTTTCCATGGAACAGCAGAAATGAGGCTTTACTGTCAGAGGCCGACAGCACTGAACACAACAGCAGACTGGTGGCTAATAAACAGTGAATGATGCAGAAACAGATGTTTGAAGCTGTTCTTGGAGTACACTGAGAGAGAGAGAGCTGTGCAGGCAGGAACAGCCAAAGTCAGAGAGAATTCATGAGCATATTGATCAAACGTGAAGCAGAGTTTGGATCTTCTTTTGCTGCTGCTTCACTCAGTTTTGGTTGGAGACAGATGAAACCTGCAGCTTCAGGATCTGTGAGCTGTCCACTTTCAGCCCCGACGGCGTGTCCGTGTACGTGCCGTCGAGTGAACGATCCACGCTCTGTGTTTCCATCTTTGTGTGTTTAGCTGCTCTCATTTACTGTTTTAGCTGTTTGCTGCTTGTTGAAATAGTTTGTGAGCTTTAACCTGAGATTCTGGCAAAATACATTTATATTAAACATCGATTCAGGATTGAATGAATCAACATCGTTTTATTCAAATTAAAACCATTTAAATGGGAACATGAATTTTTTACAGCCGCCTCTAATGCTGGGTAATGTCAGCTGGTCCATGTGCAGCTGGCTGTGAGGCTCAGGGAGCGTCTACAAAGTGCAACACTGAAAGAACATCATCAGAATCAGAATCAGAATCAGAATGGGGTTTATTGCCAAATGTTGAGCAGGTTTACAACATTAGGAAATTGCTGCGGTGCTTCAGTGCAAACATAGTGTCATAAATAGCACTTAAATAGACATGGAAAAAAATAAAAGTAGGGATAAGAATTAAAAATTCTACGTGGGAAGATATGTGCATGAGATATACATGAGAATAAGAATTAAGAGTGCTACGTTGAAAGATATATACATGAGTGCAGGTGGTGATCAGTGCCAAACATGGAATGATGCAGTGAACACAGCGTAGGGTGTTAGTGGTGGGAACAGTCATATGGTTATTGTTCATGTGTCCGACAGCAGAGGGGAAGAAACTGTTCTTATGGCGAGAGGTTCTGGTGCGAATGGACCGGAGCCTCCTGCCTGAGGGGAGCAGGTCAAACAGACTGTGACCAGGGTGAGAAGGGTCAGCTGAGATCCGAGCTGCACGCCGCAATGTCCTGGAGGTGTACAGGTCCTGCAAAGATGGGAGTCTGCAGCCAATCACCTTCTCAGCAGAGCGCACAACACGCTGCAGTCTCTGTTTGCTGCAGTCTCTGTTTCATTCATCCATAAATATTGAGTAAGAACTGGACTCTCATACAGCGAGACTCAAATGCCTTTAAACATCAGCTTATCCTGCTGATCCAAGTCCAACACTGAGTTTGTAAAAACATGTTTGTCAATCATTTTGTTTGGTTTCTGAGGAAAATGATTCAATAAGTTGCTGCTAATACACAACATTTCATCATATTTCCTCATAACCCTCTTTTGTCTGACCATTTGATCCCATTTGAATTTGCAATAAAGGATCCACAGAGTTTGGTGACAATAATGACAGTAGATGTTTGTGTGAAAGTGCTGGAAGCAAATGAGTGTGTGATGTTCTTTCAGTGTTGCACTTTGTAGACGCTCCCTGAGCACTGGTCTCACAGCCAGCTGCACATAGAGACCAGTGTTGTTAGTCCAGGTCAGAAGATGACTTGTTGGAATGAAAATGAGCTTGTAGTTTGTCTGCTTTAATAATGTGACTGGAAAAAGGTGTTGGACTTCAAATATGTCCATTTCTTTCACACTTCACCTTTAAAAGTGAAGCCATGTGGTTCCTGGAAGGAAAAACACGACTTTTTCAAGTCTTTGTCCTGTTTTTATGAGAAATGTACGACTTTAATGTGAAACATTCAGAGTTTTTTCTCTTGTTGTGTTTGTTTGAAGCTGCTTCCTGTTGGCTTCAGCTGTTTGGAGTTTCCATTTTCTAAACTTCTACATTCTGAACCTTCTTCAGCTCTGAACAGATGATGAAACACTGAATGATTTCAAGCACTTTGTCTAATAAACTTACATCTTTCATTCTTTATACAGATTGAAGGGCTGTGGTTTGTCAGATATTGGCCTTGAATATCTGGCAGCAGCACTGAAGTCCAACCCCTCGTATCCCACAGAGGTGGACCTGAGTGGAACCTACAGCCACCTGAAGGGTTCAGGAGTGAAGCATCTGTGTGGTTTTCGGGAGAATCCACGATGTCGATTTGAAACTCTGAGGTCAGTCAGCATGTTTTAGTTGTGCTGAGATGAATATGATGTGAAAGTTGTGCTGACACTAAACTGCAGACATCAGGCTGATATTATACTGATCCACACTGAGGATCTTCATGGTAAAGTCTGTGTTCTTCTTCTCTGGTTTAGTCCATTGACTGCAGCAGAACAATGTTCACATTTCAAACAGTGATGCTCAACGTATGGCCCGCGGCCCACACGCGGCCTGCCCACCTTTCCTGATTCAGAGAGAGGGGACCCTGATTAACTGTGTAGCTTCTTCCTCACAGTTCTAAGTATCAGACACAACAATGAATAATCCACAGCTGACTGTCTTTAGCAGGTCAAAGGTCACGGCACACAGCACTCTGTGAAACAGTTTGGAGCAGGAATTCTTGCACATTTACAAACTGACACTGCTGCACGGCATGCTGGGTAATGCTAGCTGCTCAGGTATGGGCGTGCTAATGGCTGTGAGGCTCTGTGGCTGCAGAACACCGAAGAAGAGAAGAGAGAGGTGGAGGATGAAGAAAAGAGGCGGAGATGAAGCAGAAGTTTAGCTCCAGAGAGGAGCTGTGTCTGTGTGGGCAGGGCTCAGACAGCTCCGCCCACACAGTGACAGTGAAGCAGGTGAAGAGTAATAAATGAAGACAGCAGACAGTATTTGATAAGCTGATGTACAAACATGTAGGTCGTGTCCAAATTCATGGGCTGCATCCTCCTGAGGCCGCATTTGTAGACCGATTACGTCACAGCGACACGTCGAAGGCTGTCCAAATTCGTAGACTCCTCCGAATGCAGCCAACAAATGCGTTCTCCTTTTCCCCGAATTTGAAGGATGGGTCGGGTGTGTCCTTCGTGGCCTACCATATCCCAGAATTCATAGCGTGGCCCAGCCAAACTCCAGTTTCCAACAATGGCGGCCGCTACTAAGTTTTAAAATTACTCATACTAATCTTTTTCGGTCACAAAATAAACTTTTAACATATTTTCAGGCGAGAAAGTAGTTGTGTAAACATCAAATATCTGCTCGGTTTATCAAGATACCGCATATTTGCAAAAGTGCTTCGACGTTTTCGGAGACGTCTGCTACCCACCAGCACTATAGCCAGCCGGGAGCTCGAGGGTCACTGAAGCCGCCGAGAACGGCACAACTCCCGGCACATCATTTTCAGATCACCGCGGACTTTCGCTACTCAGGTTAAACGTGATATATAAGTCACTTAGACAACCTCAAAATGTTATTGTTTGGCTTTTTTCAGTGTTTTGTTTGTTCGTGAGTAAATCGGTTTGGCTGAGATTAAAGTTATTAGATTAGATAAAATAAAACTTTATTAATCCCCCAGGTGGGTTCCTCCTTGGTCTTTACAGAGCTGACTAAACGTCAAACAGAAAACTGATTAAACAGAAGTATGAGACGGTCGAGAATTTACGCCAGTGTCCTGTTATATTTTAGATAGCAAGGAGCAGACGGCTGAGTTTATTAAACTCCACCGAGACAGCGGTGACGCTAATCAGAAGGCTAGACCGTCCAATTTCCCCAGCCGTTTATTTCCAGCCTACCCGACCTTCTGAGGACCCAGCCCACGTAGACCGCAAAGGCCGGGTCCTCGGGAGGATGCAGCCCATGAATTTGGACACGACCGTAGAATGATGGTGGCAGCTACAGAAACAGGTCCATACAGACTGAAGCGTGTCTCAGTCTGAATGTACACTGCTGTTATAAGAGCTGTGGAAACTCAGGTCAAAAGGACGTAACCACACTGCTGACAGTTCCAGGACATTCACAGAGTTACAGCATCATTTGTGACCATAAAGACAGAAAGCTCATCCAAATCCTGGGATTAAAAGTCTGTCCTGGTGGTGTCCAGTCAAACACGTCTCTGTGAAAGCTTCAATCCAACAGGCTCCAAAGTCCTTCTGCTCATTTCCTCGCCGGGTTCTTGATGCTCCTGTACCATCTCTCTGTCATCCTCCTCGCTCCCTCTTTGCACTCACAGTCTTTGTGCATCATTAACACTCACATGAGGAAAACCAAAGTTTTACTGGGCAGAAGATGATCATCAGTGACGCTGTCTTTAAAATACTCTTGTTAGAAATGTTCGACTTTAATGTGAAACATTCAGAGTTTTTTCTCTTGTTGTGTTTGTTTGAAGCTGCTTCCTGTTGGCTTCAGCTGTTTGGAGTTTCCATTTTCTAAACTTCTACATTCTGAACCTTCTTCAGCTCTGAACAGATGATGAAACACTGAATGATTTCAAGCACTTTGTCTAATAAACTTACATCTTTCATTCTCTATACAGATTGGAGCGCTGTGATTTGTCAGAGATCAGCTGTGATTATCTGGAAGCAGTGCTGAAGCTCAACCCTTCGTATCCCAGAGAGGTGGACCTGAGCTACCACAAGCTTCAGGATTCAGGAGTGAAGCAGCTGTGTGTTCTTCTGGAGAATCCACAACATCAAATTGAAACTCTGAGGTCAGTCTCCACGTTTTAGTTGTGCTGACACTGTCGATCTGTGGAACTAAAACCTTTATACAGGAAGTCTGGTTCAGCTCTTTGTAGACCTTCTAATCTCTGATGCTCTGAGTCTTACTCAGTAGATGATGCAGAGTTGTGAAGCCGATGTGGGTGAGGACACTCGCCCAGCTCTAACTACTTTGACGTCCAGGCGGCTTCCCTGCTTGTCCTGATACAAACAAACCTGAGTAACGTTGCAGGTCAGATCTCATCAGTCACACCTGTTATGGCAGCTCTCCTCTAGATTGTAGTTCTTGTTAACCTGGGATGGTTTTAGAAGCCTGGACCACAGACTGCAAGGGAAGATATTACTGGGAAAGGCCAAAGCAACCTATTAGACCCATTAAACACTAACATAGATGAATACTTAGATTTAAACCTTTATTGTTTCACAAAGGGTTAAAAAGGGAACGTCCACAGTTTAGACTGCAGCAGATTTTATTAAAGCAGTTTGACAGGAGCAAAGCAAAAACACAAAGAATAAGTGTTTCACATATTAATACATATAACATAATAATAAAAGAAAAGCAAAATAATGATACAAAAGAATGAAAAAGTTGTCCAGAGCAGCAGGATGTCTGAGGTCTGCAGAAACACAAAAACACAGCAGCTAAAAATAGTTGTTGAAAGAAAACGAGGTGGGAGCTGCTGATTCCTGAGCTTTGATACTGGATTAGCTTCAGTAGTTATTCCCATCACTGCTGTAGGAGCTACATTTAGTCACAGCTGATTGTCTCCTTTGACCAATCAGAAGACTACTGTTGTAAAAACAAGCAGACAAAGAACCAATGAGAGTGAAGAACAGGATAAAGAGCTCGTGTGATGGAGGCAAAGCAATAATCAGCAGACTGTAGCAGTTTCTATCTGGATGAAAGTAGAAGGAGCTCAGTGGAGCTCAGTCCCATATCTTTGTTTAGAAACAACATCAGTGATTTCCTGCTGCTCGAGATGATTCCAGCAGCTCTCATTACAGCAGCTGATGAGAGAAACAGCTGATGGCTCACAGCTCGTGCACTGTTGGATCTCCAGATGTTCACGTGGCTGAAGTCTGTGAAGAAACTGTGGTCCACGTAGTTCACACGGCCTCAGATTGGACCGAGCTCCCTGGATCACTGCAGCATCCTCAGCTGGTACATGGACGTCTCTGCTCCTCAGTCTTGGAGCCCCTGCAGGTCCGTCCACACCACCAGGGTCTTCTCACTCACCTTTCCTTTGTCCTCGTCCTTCATCGGCCGTGCTGTGTCTTTGTTCCTGCGGTGTTGTTCCCACGATGCAGTGCTGATGTTCCCTCCTTGAATGCACAACAAGTACGGTGCTGGTCTTTCTCGGGTGGAGCAGAGACAGATTGAAGTCTTTCAGGCTTTAGTGCCGACTTCCCTGACAGAGGCTGGACTCCATGGTCTGCACAGGAGGCTTCTACACTGTGTGGAGGTGACTCCTGGACTCGAAGACAGGCTGCAGGTACATGTGTGATGAAGAGGAGCTACAGCAGTGTGATGGAGCTGCAGGTGTGAAGGAAGTCCTGCTGTCCTGTCCCACCCTCATCTTTGCTTCCTCTGTCTTCTCTGGACTTGTCCTCCTGTTTCAGAAACAGCACTGCTTCATGCCGAGGGTGGACGGGAGCGTTGGCTCTGATTCTTTTACCGTCCACCACAAGGAGACACTGATGCTGACCTCCTGATTCATCTGCATGTGTTCTGCTTCACACTGCTCACCTCCACCAAAGACTTCACAAACATCTTCTTTCTTTGAGTCCAGTTTGTCCCACAAACACTTCCAAATCTCCTCCTCTGAGATTCTGCAGCTTCTTGCAGTGTGACTCAGCTGACTTCTGACAGACCACAGACTGGCACAGCATCCACATGTGTCTCCTTTCAAACAGGCTCTTGATGTTTCCTCCCACATCATTCTGGCCTCTCAGTCTCCTTTGTTCTCCAGCTCTGTAGCTCCAGCTGGTGAAGCTTCAGTTTTCCATGTTGGTAACAGTAAACTACAGCCTCTGCTGTCAGCTGGGTAACTAAACAGAGCTGCAGCACGTCTCTGCGGTGGTGCTACATCCAGCCTGCAGACGGCCGTCTACATGTTGTAGTGGTTTACAGTCACCAGGGGGCGCTGTCCCAGCCATGCAGGCAGTGGGCTGCTCTGCTTGTGCTGTTGTTGGTGAAGCTGAAGTGAAAGTGATAGGTTTGTAGTTTGAACCTATCCACTGGAACGTTAAGGACAATCTGCTACGCAGCAAAAAGCAAGACACAAGGCACCAAAGTTCTCTGGTTTACTCATGCATGAGGGAGACCTGGCTGGAGCCAAGCGTCGTTCCACCACTTGACCACCATCAGACTCTCAGCCAGGCTCCCCATAGCACTCCTTTTATTGTGGTTACATGAATATGCATAGGGTCATTAACATATAGCATCTCACATAGGTATACATGTGAACAAAGAATACTGTGTGTGTGTGTGTGTGTGTGTGTGTGTGTGGTACTGCTGATCAAAGGGCCATATAACATCCTTGGTCAGGAAGAGGGTAGACCCCCCTTCACCCTAGATGGTTCACCCTAGATAACATGGTGAGGAAGTCCAGCAGTTCATCTAAACAAAAAGCACTTAGACTAGAACAGACGTAGCTACGTTAATCCTGCCATAAAACAATAAGAGAAGGTACGACCTCTCTCGTGCTCCCAGGATGTGGGTGTGCATTCTAGTGTGGAATACACACCAAGCCCCTGCAGCCTGCTAAAGATCACACATCCTATCACTACACAATTGATTATACACCTCTAAGAATATATGGTTAAATATTTCCTAATACAAATGACAATAATAAAATCTAAACCCATCAGAAAGCGAGAGTTAAAACCCTGAACAGTGTCCACTGAGCTTCTCATGCTCTTCTCATGCTCAAAGAAGTTTAACAGGAAGGACGACTCGTCCATCAGGCGTCCAGCTGTCCGTGACCGTGTCCACAGCAGAGTGTGACCGAGGCTTCATGCTAACACGCACACATGAAGCTAACACCACCACGAGCAGCTGCTCAGTGGATTTGGAGGACAAATGTCTGCAGCTTCTCACAGGCAGTATGCAGAATGTGGATCTCCACAAAGACTGTGGAGAGCTCGTCCCACACTCTAAATCCAAACTTGTCTGCCCAAAACTCCTCACACGTTCCCGTCACAAGTGTCTTCTAAGTGAAGCTACCAGGTTCAGGTCCAGCTTGTTTATCTGGAGCTGCAGGAGATGATCCATCCTCACAAAGCAACACAGCAGATATGCAAACACACAACACAACCAAAGGATTCTCTCTGCATGTCTGTGGCTGATGCTGCTGGAACGAAGCTGTTTGAAACCTTGTTGTTCTGCACTTTGGGACCAGAAGAGGAAACTGAAGCTCTGTGCAGAGGGTCCAATGGAAGCAGCCAAGCGCTGTAAGTGTCTGCTGTACAGGGATGCTGGTTCAGCTGTGGCTCAGTTTCACAGTGTGACTCAATAAAAGCAGCAGGAAATCAAAGCTTGATGCTTTCATCAGTGTGGAAATAAGAAAGTTTCCTGTGACAGACGCTGGAGCTCTTTCACTCTCAGCTTCACAGTTTCAGCTTCAAACTTCTTCCAACATGTTTCTAACACGGCCACATTCCACCTTAATGGAGCTGATATCTTGTGCATCAGCACATTTTCTAAAGGCAGCGATCACATCTTTAGTTTTGGATGTTTAACTGCAGATTGTTTATGTGTTTATAGCACATTAATTACAGCAGCAGCGTTGACCACAGTGCTGTACAAGAATCCAAAATAACGATTAAAATAACTCCTAATATTAATATCACACATCAAATATCAAATAACTCTCATGCTGTATTAAAAGCCAGTGGATACAAATGTGTTTTCAGAGCAGATTTACAGAGACTGACAGCAGGAGCTGGGGCTGTTCGATAGAACGATGTATATATGATGACCATATGAAAACGTCTATCGTTTCATATCACGCTCTTTGTTTCCTGCTTATGTGTTTGTGTGTTTTCCAGATAAAGCTTTCAAAATAAATCTGAAGATCCTGTTGTGAGTTTTCAAAATAAACACAATACATTACTGCGGTCGCTCGTTTATCGAGTTACGTTCTAAAAATAAGTCTCAGAATGAAATAGCAGCTTTATGTTTTACAAGTATTATAGAAGTTTTAAGGCAGTTAAACCCTCACTGCACACTTTCTACACTTTTCTCAGACAGGCATGAACATTTTCACACTTTTCTCTCTTGTTTAAACAAAGTTCAAACCTTCATAGAAAAATAAGTTCATTATTAAAGAATGAAAGCAAAGTGTTTCTGAAATGTGTCAAATCAGCCTTTGCTGGCATTAAATGAGCTTCTGTGTGAGGAGCACTCGTCCATGGCCTGGGCTCCTCGCTGTCAGGTAAAGTTTCATAAAGCTTTTGAGTTTTTCTGCAGATAATGTTGGTGTCCAGCACGATGTTCTTTTTCCTGCGGTCACTGAGCCACAAAGCCAAAGCTGACTCCATCCTTACGATGTTCTTGTTGTGGACAGTTACAACCTTTTTGCCTCCTTGTTGAAACTATGATGGTCAGCATCTTCCTCTGCCTTTGGCTGCTACCACAGAGGGGCAGCCGCGCCACTGTCCCAGCAAGAGCTGAGGAGAGTCCCAGATGAGGGTTCACTCAGCAGCCGCGGAGCAGAAGCCAGGGGGAGTTGCAGTGACGCGCCCGTGAGCTCCGCCGGCAGCCAGCTGTGCCTGAGTGACCGAGCCCCAGGCCGAGAGGCCGGGGGCACCCCACCTCCGAAGTGGTCCGAGCGAGCCCCAGGTTCCAGGCCCCGATAAGCGGCCGCCAAGGAGTGAGCCGGTGTGTACCTGGACGCCCACCCCCAGACACAAAGAACCACCAACGCACCGACACCTGAGGGAGTCCGCCACCGGCAGGGGAAGTGGTGGTGGGTGGAGATAGGCCTCCAAACCTTGGAGGGCCTGAGGTGTCCCCAGAGAGGTGGTGTCTGATACCCAACCTGACATATAGACACAGACATACAGGCACACACAGACACAAACATCCATTCCCACCCTCATGCTCTCATATGCACTCACTCCACACTCAACCAACGTGGAGACAGACATAAAGAGACGCTGTACACACGATCACACTCCCCAAGCGTACTCTACAAACCGGGTCTAGGTACCCTTGCCCCTGGAGGGGGGAACTGCACCCAGACCCAGGTGGTGTTACCCTTTTCCCTGCGGTGGGGAGAGGCAGACCGCCCCGACTCCGTAGCAGCAGGGAGGCCCCACACTCCAGACCGCAGTCGGACGTCCAACTCCTCCTAGCCCTCCCGCTCCAGCAGGTCGCAGAGAACGGAGGTGAGAGAAGACTCCAAACCTCCCTCCACCCGCTCATTGTAGTGTTGATGCATGTGTGTTCTAAGGTGCAATTAAAACCCAGGAGGGCATGGAGCTACCTGCCAGAGGGCAGCAGGTAAGTGCATAGTCCCTCCTGATAGCCCTCAATGTCTACGTGTATTTAAAATTGAGAGGTGGGCAACGACGCCAGGGGTGAGGTGTACACCCTGATGGTAATATGGACTCCGTGATTGTGCCCACCCCCAAGATCCTATATGTATGTGTAATGAGAGTGTGAATAATGTGAATGTCTAAGTTGTGGGATAAAATTGAGGCAGAGGCAGCCGGAAGGGGACAGAGGGGGGGGTAGCCTCCTCTGCACCCTGGTGACATACCCCTACTCCAAGGCCCTGCATGTGTGGGTGGTTGTGGTGGAGCGGGAAGAGGGAGGCAGCTGGAGATGGGGAGGGAAGGAAGGGAGGGGCAGGTAACCCCTCCCTGGGGCCAGCTCCCCCGCTGACCCCAGTAGGCACTCCCACACTCCGCGACCCGCCAGGGAAAGAGGACCAGCATCTTCCTCTGCCTTTGGCTGCTACCACAGGTGCAAAACGCATCATCATCATTTTTGTTTGTTGTGGACAAAACGTACAAACATACAGTGCAGCACTGCAGAGTCACACTGCTGTAAATTTGAACACATTCTGTACTGTACAGGAGACACGGCACGAGATTGACTGACAATGGTCTACAGCCAATCAGGACGCAGAACACAACGCGCTGTACAAAACAAAAGCATGCAAAATTGCACAAAAAAGATCAGCGAAACAGCGAGGCCGCCAAAGGTGAACTGTGTTACATCGAGGGACCAGCGTATATGTGGTTGTTGGGACGATAAATGTCTTTGAGCTTGTGTCAGAAGACGAGCTGCAGCTTTCTGGACCAGCTGCAGTCTTGCCAGGCAGGTCCCACTAACTCCAACATATAAGGAGTTACAATAATCCAGCTGGGACGTCATGAAAACGTGGATCGCCCGTTCAAGGTTTTTAAAAGATAGAAATGATCTCACCTTAGATAAAAGCCTCAGTTTGAAGAAAGACCGCTGTACAACTGAGCTCAGCTGTTTTTCAAATTGCCGTCAAATATAAGCCCCAAATGTAATAATGCGATTTAATAAAAGAGCTGAACCAGTCTAATAGAGCGCCCTTGATGCCGCCATGCTCCAATGGTGAGGTCAAGATGCTGTGGTCAAGGCAGCAGTCAGATCCGAAAGCACAGCGGAGTCTCCTGATCAGTGGCTGATAAAAGATCATTAAGAACTTTTCAAAGTGCAGTTTCAGTGCTGTGAAGAGCTTTAAAACCAGACTGAAACCTTTACAACAGATTGCAGCTGAACAAATATAATCTTTTACAAAATCTTCGACAGGAAGGGAAGCTTTGAAATAGGCCTGAAGTTTGAGCGGACAGAGGATCCAGATCAGGTTTTTAGTACAGGCTGTACAACAGCATGTTTAAAACAGGCTGTACAACACCTGAACTAAGACTGCTGTTAGAAATCGCTAAGATGTCGGAACCAACAACCTTTAAAATCTTTTTAAACACGTGTTGGAACAACTTCATTTGGACAAGATGATGTCTTTATAGCATCACATCGTTCCTCCACCTGATCAAACCACACAGGCTCAAACTGATCAAAAACAGCTGAGCAGGTGAATATTTTAGCCCCGGTGCGATCTCGGGCGAGAGTATCGATGATGGCCAAAGGGCAGCGTCCAGCTCTACGGCCGCTGAAGAGCAGACTCAACAGACGCGCGTGATGTGGATCCTACTGCTCTAAAACTGGAGCTTCTTCAATCCATTAAAGAGACACAAAACCACAAAGACTTGTATAAAACTATCTTCCTTTATTGTCGAAGCTTAAAGAGGATTTTGGAAAATGTGAGTTTTGCCTCTTTATGTTTATGGTGGGGATGCAGAGCAAGGAGCAAAGATGAATGTGATGCTGAATCAGCAGAAGACTTGGACTCATTTGATTCCAGCTTTGATATCATTGATTTCAATATGTCCATTTCTGTCACACTTCACCTTTAAAAGTGAAGCCATGTGGTTCCTGGAAGGAAAAACACGACTTTTTCAAGTCTTTGTCCTGTTTTTATGAGAAATGTACGACTTTAATGTGAAACATTCAGAGTTTTTTCTCTTGTTGTGTTTGTTTGAAGCTGCTTCCTGTTGGCTTCAGCTGTTTGGAGTTTCCATTTTCTAAACTTCTACATTCTGAACCTTCTTCAGCTCTGAACAGATGATGAAACACTGAATGATTTCAAGCACTTTGTCTAATAAACTTACATCTTTCATTCTTTATACAGATTGAAGAGCTGTGATTTGTCAGAGATCAGCTGTGATTATCTGGCAGCAGCACTCAAGTCCAACCCCTCCCATTTGAGAGAGCTGGACCTGAGTAATGACTACTCCTCTTCTTCAACTAAGAACAACCTGCAGGATCCAGGAGTGAAGCATCTGTGTGGTTTCCTGGAGAGTCCAGGATGTAAACTTGAAACTCTGAGGTCAGTCAGCATGTTTTAGTTGTGCTGAGATGAATATGATGTGAAAGTTGTGCTGACACTAAACTGCAGACATCAGGCTGATATTATACTGATCCACACTGAGGATCTTCATGGTAAAGTCTGTTTTCTTCTTCTCTGGTTTAGTCCATTGACTGCAGCAGAACAATGTTCACATTTCAAACAGTGATACTCAACGTATGGCCCGCGGCCCACACGCGGCCTGCCCACCTTTCCTGATTCAGAGAGAGGGGACCCTGATTAACTGTGTAGCTTCTTCCTCACAGTTCTAAGTATCAGACACAACAATGAATAATCCACAGCTGACTGTCTTTAGCAGGTCAAAGGTCACGGCACACAGCAGACAGTCAGAAATATTCTAACTTTGATCATTTATCAGTTGTGACACTGTGAGACTTGATCAGAGGTGTGATCATCACAGCAGAGGCCTTTGTGTCAAAGTCACTGAGGATCAAACAGAAACACATGAAGCAGATTTCACGGCACACAGCACCCTGTGAAACAGTTTGGAGCAGGAATTCTTGCACATTTACAAACTAACACTGCTGCACGGCATGCTGGGTAATGCTAGCTGCTCAGGTATGGGCGTGCTAACGGCTGTGAGGTTCTGTGGCTGCAGAACACTGAAGAAGAGAAAAGAGAGGTGGAGGATGAAGAAAAGAGGCGGAGATGAAGAAGTTTAGCTCCAGAGAGGAGCTGTGTCTGTGTGGGCGGGGCTCAGACAGCTCCGCCCACTCAGTTTGTTCCCTCCTGATTCATCTGCATGTGTTCTGCTTCACACTGCTCACCTCCACCAAAGACTTCACAAACATCTTCTTTCTTTGAGTCCAGTTTGTCCCACAAACACTTCCAAATCTCCTCCTCTGAGATTCTGCAGCTTCTTGCAGTGTGACTCAGCTGACTTCTGACAGACCACAGACTGGCACAGCATCCACATGTGTCTCCTTTCAAACAGGCTCTTGATGTTTCCTCCCACATCATTCTGGCCTCTCAGTCTCCTTTGTTCTCCAGCTCTGTAGCTCCAGCTGGTGAAGCTTCAGTTTTCCATGTTGGTAACAGTAAACTACAGCCTCTGCTGTCAGCTGGGTAACTAAACAGAGCTGCAGCACGTCTCTGCGGTGGTGCTACATCCAGCCTGCAGACGGCCGTCTACATGTTGTAGTGGTTTACAGTCACCAGGGGGCGCTGTCCCAGCCATGCAGGCAGTGGGCTGCTCTGCTTGTGCTGTTGTTGGTGAAGCTGAAGTGAAAGCGAGAGTTAAAACCCTGAACAGTGTCCACTGAGCTTCTTATGCTATTCTCATGCTCAAAGAAGTTTAACAGGAAGGGCGACTCGTCCATCAGGCGTCCAGCTGTCCGTGACCGTGTCCACAGCAGAGTGTGACCGAGGCTTCATGCTAACACGCACACATGAAGCTAATACCACCACGAGCAGCTGCTCAGTGGATTTGGAGGACAAATGTCTGCAGCTTCTCACAGGCAGTATGCAGAATGTGGATCTCCACAAAGACTGTGGAGAGCTCGTCCCACACTCTAAATCCACACTTGTCTGCACAAAACTTCTCACACGTTCCCGTCACAAGTGTCTTCTAAGTGAAGCTACCAGGTTCAGGTCCAGCTTGTTTATCTGGAGCTGCAGGAGATGATCCATCCTCACAAAGCAACACAGCAGATATGCAAACACACAACACAACCAAAGGATTCTCTCTGCATGTCTGTGGCTGATGCTGCTGGAACGAAGCTGTTTGAAACCTTGTTGTTCTGCACTTTGGGACCAGAAGAGGAAACTGAAGCTCTGTGCAGAGGGTCCAATGGAAGCAGCCAAGCGCTGTAAGTGTCTGCTGTACAGGGATGCTGGTTCAGCTGTGGCTCAGTTTCACAGTGTGACTCAATAAAAGCAGCAGGAAATCAAAGCTTGATGCTTTCATCAGTGTGGAAATAAGAAAGTTTCCTGTGACAGACGCTGGAGCTCTTTCACTCTCAGCTTCACAGTTTCAGCTTCAAACTTCTTCCAACATGTTTCTAACACGGCCACATTCCACCTTAATGGAGCTGATATCTTGTGCATCAGCACATTTTCTAAAGGCAGCGATCACATCTTTAGTTTTGGATGTTTAACTGCAGATTGTTTATGTGTTTATAGCACATTAATTACAGCAGCAGCGTTGACCACAGTGCTGTACAAGAATCCAAAATAACTATTAAAATAACTCCTAATATTAATATCACACATCAAATATCAAATAACTCTCATGCTGTATTAAAAGCCAGTGAATACAAATGTGTTTTAAGAGCAGATTTACAGAGACTGACAGCAGGAGCTGGGGCTGTTCGATAGAACGATGTATATATGATGACCATATGAAAACGTCTATCGTTTCATATCACGCTCTTTGTTTCCTGCTTATGTGTTTGTGTTTTCCAGATAAAGCTTTCAAAATAAATCTGAAGATCCTGTTGTGAGTTTTCAAAATAAACACAATACATTACTGCGGTCGCTCGTTTATCGAGTTACGTTCTAAAAATAAGTCTCAGAATGAAGTAGCAGCTTTATGTTTTACAAGTATTATAGAAGTTTTAAGGCAGTTAAACCCTCACTGCACACTTTCTACACTTTTCTCAGACAGGCATGAACATTTTCACACTTTTCTCTCTTGTTTAAACAAAGTTCAAACCTTCATAGAAAAATAAGTTCATTATTAAAGAATGAAAGCAAAGTGTTTCTGAAATGTGTCAAATCAGCCTTTGCTGGCATTAAATGAGCTTCTGTGTGAGGAGCACTCGTCCATGGCCTGGGCTCCTCGCTGTCAGGTAAAGTTTCATAAAGCTTTTGAGTTTTTCTGCAGATAATGTTGGTGTCCAGCACGATGTTCTTTTTCCTGCGGTCACTGAGCCACAAAGCCAAAGCTGACTCCATCCTTACGATGTTCTTGTTGTGGACAGTTACAACCTTTTTGCCTCCTTGTTGAAACTATGATGGTCAGCATCTTCCTCTTTTTATTTTTTTATTTTTTTATTTATTTTTTTGTTGCCTGTCCCATTTGGTTCTTTAGCCATCAGAATTGTTGTCTGAAGACCAACAAGGATACCCAATGGATTTACTTTGCTAAATGGATCTTCGTGGCATTGCCGTATTGGTCCATTTGGTCGATCTTTGTTTTTATTATTTATTATATTTTATTTTCAGATGTTACAGACGGGACAGACATGAGTGAGGGATAGGAAAGGGAGAAAGAAAGAGGAAGGAAAGGAAAAACAGAAGGGGAGAGGGACAGTGAGAAAGGGGGGGAGAAAAAAAATAAAAATCTCCTGGATCACCTGTTGAGAGAAGAATAGAAGACAAGCAAAAAAACAAAAAAAACAAAGCAACATACTAAACACAACACCATCGCATTAATCTAGCTAAGTGTAAACAGCAGTAAATACTAAATATTCAATGTTGTTGTGCAGCACGCAGGACAGATGTGCTTCGAAGTAGTAGCCAAGAAAGGTGTAATTTAAGTCTACGAGCAGTGAATACCCATGTGTGCATACCTGTGTGGATCAGCGTGCTTGTATTCCAAAGGTTTCTCCATGTAACGATCTGCTAGAGGGTGTGGGGGAGCCACAGCCCCGTCCTCCAGGGTATGAAGCAGGTATGGAGGAGATCAAAACTCCAGACATCCAGAGGCCCCCAGAACACAAGAGACCATGGAAAACCAACAGAGGGGCAGCCGCGCCACTGTCCCAGCAAGAGCTGAGGAGAGTCCCAGATGAGGGTTCACTCAGCAACCGCGGAGCAGAAGCCAGGGGGAGTTGCAGTGACGCGCCCGTGAGCTCCGCCGGCAGCCAGCTGTGCCTGAGTGACCGAGCCCCAGGCCGAGAGGCCGGGGGCACCCCACCTCCGAAGTGGTCCGAGCGAGCCCCAGGTTCCAGGCCCCGATAAGCGGCCGCCAAGGAGTGAGCCGGTGTGTACCTGGACGCCCACCCCCAGACACAAAGAACCACCAACGCACCGACACCTGAGGGAGTCCGCCACCGGCAGGGGAAGTGGTGGTGGGTGGAGATAGGCCTCCAAACCTTGGAGGGCCTGAGGTGTCCCCAGAGAGGTGGTGTCTGATACCCAACCTGACATATAGACACAGACATACAGGCACACACAGACACAAACATCCATTCCCACCCTCATGCTCTCATATGCACTTACTGTCACGGTCTGGCTGGGGCAGACCGTATGTGTTGCAGAGGAGGACTCAAACGCAGACCAAAACGTAGTGTGGATAAACAAAACAAGCCGTTTATTGAGGCTAGCAATGAGGGTAAAAATAATCGGGCATCGGTGAAAACTAAACAATAACCTAAACTGGGTGAACTAATAACAAAACATGAAAAAGCTTAACCATAGTGAACTGACATGGGTACCTGGGGATGAGACATGGATGAGCAGACGACCTGACAAAGAATGGCTGAGAGCACACAGACTAAATGGACACAGGAGGATAATGAGGGAAGTGGCAACACATGGGGAACCAGCTGACACACATGAACATAACGACGTGACAATGGGAGAGTAAAACTGAACACGATGAACACAGACACACCAGACCTCTTCACAATAAGACAGGAAACAGTGAGATATAAACATGACAACCTGGACTGACAACATACGCCACAGACATAAAATACATGAAAGCAGGGGAGACTTAACATAGTGGAAACACGAGGGGAAAATAACTAGTAACACCTAGGCATGATAATGATAAACTTAGGAAACCTGAAGGCTACATAAACTAAACACAAAACGCTGGGTCAGCAGACCCAGGATCATGACACTTACTCCACACTCAACCAACGTGGAGACAGACATAAAGAGACGCTGTACACACGATCACACTCCCCAAGCGTACTCTACAAACCGGGTCTAGGTACCCTTGCCCCTGGAGGGGGGAACTGCACCCAGACCCAGGTGGTGTTACCCTTTTCCCTGCGGTGGGGAGAGGCAGACCGCCCCGACTCCGTAGCAGCAGGGAGGCCCCACACTCCAGACCGCAGTCGGACGGCCAACTCCTCCTAGCCCTCCCGCTCCAGCAGGCCGCAGAGAATGGGGGTGGGAGAAGACTCCAAACCTCCCTCCACCCGCTCATTGTAGTGTTGATGCATGTGTGTTCTAAGGTGCAATTAAAACCCAGGAGGGCATGGAGCTACCTGCCAGAGAGCAGCAGGTAAGCGCATAGTCCCTCCTGATAGCCCTCAATGTCTACGTGTATTTAAAATTGAGAGGTGGGCAACGACGCCAGGGGTGAGGTGTACACCCTGATGGTAATATGGACTCCGTGATTGTGCCCACCCCCAAGATCCTATATGTATGTGTAATGAGAGTGTGAATAATGTGAATGTCTAAGTTGTGGGATAAAATTGAGGCAGAGGCAGCCGGAAGGGGACAGAGGGGGGGGGTAGCCTCCTCTGCACCCTGGTGACATACCCCTACTCCAAGGCCCTGCATGTGTGGGTGGTTGTGGTGGAGCGGGAAGAGGGAGGCAGCTGGAGATGGGGAGGGAAGGAAGGGAGGGGCAGGTAACCCCTCCCTGGGGCCAGCTCCCCCGCTGACCCCAGTAGGCACTCCCACACTCCGCGACCCGCCAGGGAAAGAGGACCAGCATCTTCCTCTGCCTTTGGCTGCTACCACAGGTGCAAAACGTCTCGTCATCATTGTTGTTTGTTGTGGACAAAACGTACAAACATACAGTGCAGCACTGCAGAGTCACACTGCTGTAAATTTGAACACATTCTGTACTGTACAGGAGACACGGCACGAGATTGACTGACAATGGTCTACAGCCAATCAGGACGCAGAACACAATGCGCTGTACAAAACAAAAGCATGCAAAATTGCACAAAAAAGATCAGCGAAACAGCGAGGCCGCCAAAGGTGAACTGTGTTACATCGAGGGACCAGCGTATATGTGGTTGTTGGGAGGATAAATGTCTTTGAGCTTGTGTCAGAAGACGAGCTGCAGCTTTCTGGACCAGCTGCAGTCTTGCCAGGCAGGTCCCACTAACTCCAACATATAAGGAGTTACAATAATCCAGCTGGGACGTCATGAAAACGTGGATCGCCCGTTCAAGGTTTTTAAAAGATATAAATGATCTCACCTTAGATAAAAGCCTCAGTTTGAAGAAAGACCGCTGTACAACTGAGCTCAGCTGTTTTTCAAATTGCCGTCAAATATAAGCCCCAAATGTAATAATGCGATTTAATAAAAGAGCTGAACCAGTCTAATAGAGCGCCCTTGATGCCGCCATGCTCCAATGGTGAGGTCAAGATGCTGTGGTCAAGGCAGCGGTCAGATCCAAAAGCACAGCTGAGTCTCCTGATCAGTGGCTGATAAAAGATCATTAAGAACTTTTCAAAGTGCAGTTTCAGTGCTGTGAAGAGCTTTAAAACCAGACTGAAACCTTTACAACAGATTGCAGCTGAACAAATATAATCTTTTACAAAATCTTCGACAGGAAGGGAAGCTTTGAAATAGGCCTGAAGTTTGAGCGGACAGAGGATCCAGATCAGGTTTTTAGTACAGGCTGTACAACAGCATGTTTAAAACAGGCTGTACAACACCTGAACTAAGACTGCTGTTAGAAATCGCTAAGATGTCGGAACCAACAACCTTTAAAATCTTTTTAAACACGTGTTGGAACAACTTCATTTGGACAAGATGATGTCTTTATAGCATCACATCGTTCCTCCACCTGATCAAACCACACAGGCTCAAACTGATCAAAAACAGCTGAGCAGGTGAATATTTTAGCCCCGGTGCGATCTCGGGCGAGAGTATCGATGATGGCCAAAGGGCAGCGTCCAGCTCTACGGCCGCTGAAGAGCAGACTCAACAGACGCGCGTGATGTGGATCCTACTGCTCTAAAACTGGAGCTTCTTCAATCCATTAAAGAGACACAAAACCACAAAGACATGTATAAAACTATCTTCCTTTATTGTCGAAGCTTAAAGAGGATTTTGGAAAATGTGAGTTTTGCCTCTTTATGTTTATGGTGGGGATGCAGAACAAGGAGCAAAGATGAATGTGATGCTGAGTCTGCAGAAGACTTGGACTCATTTGATTCCAGCTTTGATATCATTGATTTCAATATGTCCATTTCTGTCACACTTCACCTTTAAAAGTGAAGCCATGTGGTTCCTGGAAGGAAAAACACGACTTTTTCAAGTCTTTGTCCTGTTTTTATGAGAAATGTACGACTTTAATGTGAAACATTCAGAGTTTTTTCTCTTGTTGTGTTTGTTTGAAGCTGCTTCCTGTTGGCTTCAGCTGTTTGGAGTTTCCATTTTCTAAACTTCTACATTCTGAACCTTCTTCAGCTCTGAACAGATGATGAAACACTGAATGATTTCAAGCACTTTGTCTAATAAACTTACATCTTTCATTCTTTATACAGATTGAAGGACTGTGGTTTGTCAGAGATCAGCTGTGATTATCTGGCAGCAGCACTGAAGTCCAACCCCTCCCATCTGAGAGAGCTGGACCTGAGTAATGACTCCTCCTGGTCTTCAACTAAGAACAAGCTGCAGGATCCAGGAGTGAAGCATCTGTGTGGTTTCCTGGAGAGTCCAGGATGTAAACTTGAAACTCTGAGGTCAGTCAGCATGTTTTAGTTGTGCTGAGATGAATATGATGTGAAAGTTGTGCTGACACTAAACTGCAGACATCAGGCTGATATTATACTGATCCACACTGAGGATCTTCATGGTAAAGTCTGTTTTCTTCTTCTCTGGTTTAGTCCATTGACTGCAGCAGAACAATGTTCACATTTCAAACAGTGATACTCAACGTATGGCCCGCGGCCCACACGCGGCCTGCCCACCTTTCCTGATTCAGAGAGAGGGGACCCTGATTAACTGTGTAGCTTCTTCCTCACAGTTCTAAGTATCAGACACAACAATGAATAATCCACAGCTGACTGTCTTTAGCAGGTCAAAGGTCACGGCACACAGCAGACAGTCAGAAATATTCTAACTCTGATCATTTATCAGTTGTGACACTGTGAGACTTGATCAGAGGTGTGATCATCACAGCAGAGGCCTTTGTGTCAAAGTCACTGAGGATCAAACAGAAACACATGAAGCAGATTTTCCTCTTCTGGCTTTTTATAGCAGATAACCTTCAAAATATTCTGCAGTCGATCAAAAACTGAAGCAAACCATGAAGCAACATGTGAACATGAGCTGATGCTGCTGAAGTGAAGCAAAGTTACAGAGGTTTGATTACAGACACAGCTGAGAGTTTGTAATCTGTCATCATTTTAAAAAGTTTCCATGGAACAGCAGAAATGAGGCTTTACTGTCAGAGGCCGACAGCACTGAACACAACAGCAGACTGGTGGCTAATAAACAGTGAATGATGCAGAAACAGATGTTTGAAGCTGTTCTTGGAGTACACTGAGAGAGAGAGAGCTGTGCAGGCAGGAACAGCCAAAGTCAGAGAGAATTCATGAGCATATTGATCAAACGTGAAGCAGAGTTTGGATCTTCTTTTGCTGCTGCTTCACTCAGTTTTGGTTGGAGACAGATGAAACCTGCAGCTTCAGGATCTGTGAGCTGTCCACTTTCAGCCCTGACGGCGTGTCCGTGTACGTGCCGTCGAGTGAACGATCCACGCTCTGTGTTTCCATCTTTGTGTGTTTAGCTGCTCTCATTTACTGTTTTATCTGTTTGCTGCTTGTTGAAATAGTTTGTGAGCTTTAACCTGAGATTCTGGCAAAATACATTTATATTAAACATCGATTCAGGATTGAATGAATCAACATCGTTTTATTCAAATTAAAACCATTTAAATGGGAACATGAATTTTTTACAGCCGCCTCTAATGCTGGGTAATGTCAGCTGGTCCATGTGCAGATGGCTGTGAGGCTCAGGGAGCGTCTACAAAGTGCAACACTGAAAGAACATCATCCATAAATATTGAGTAAGAACTGGACTCTCATACAGCGAGACTCAAATGCCTTTAAACATCAGCTTATCCTGCTGATCCAAGTCCAACACTGAGTTTGTAAAAACATGTTTGTCAATCATTTTGTTTGGTTTCTGAGGAAAAAGATTCAATAACTTGCTGCTAATACACAACATTTCATCATATTTCCTCATAACCCTCTTTTGTCTGACCATTTGATCCCATTTGAATTTGCAATAAAGGATCCACAGAGTTTGGTGACAATAATGACAGTAGATGTTTGTGTGAAAGTGCTGGAAGCAAATGAGTGTGTGATGTTCTTTCAGTGTTGCACTTTGTAGACGCTCCCTGAGCACTGGTCTCACAGCCAGCTGCACATAGAGACCAGTGTTGTTAGTCCAGGTCAGAAGATGACTTGTTGGAATGAAAATGAGCTTGTAGTTTGTCTGCTTTAATAATGTGACTGGAAAAAGGTGTTGGACTTCAAATATGTCCATTTCTGTCACACTTCACCTTTAAAAGTGAAGCCTTGTGGTTCCTGGAAGGAAAAACACGACTTTTTCAAGTCTTTGTCCTGTTTTTATGAGAAATGTCTTGTTGTGTTTGTTTGAAGCTGCTTCCTGTTGGCTTCAGCTGTTTGGAGTTTCCATTTTCTAAACTTCTACATTCTGAACCTTCTTCAGCTCTGAACAGATGATGAAACACTGAATGATTTCAAGCACTTTGTCTAATAAACTTACATCTTTCATTCTTTATACAGATTGATGGACTGTGGTTTGTCAGAGATCAGCTGTGATTATCTGGCAGCAGCACTGAAGTCCAACCCCTCCCATCTGAGACAGCTGGACCTGGGTAATGACTCCTCCTCTTATTGGACCAACTACAAAAAGCTGCAGGATCCAGGAGTGAAGCATCTGTGTGGTTTCCTGGAGAGTCCAGGATGTAAACTTGAAACTCTGAGGTCAGTCAGCATGTTTTAGTTGTGCTGAGATGAATATGATGTGAAAGTTGTGCTGACACTAAACTGCAGACATCAGGCTGATATTATACTGATCCACACTGAGGATCTTCATGGTAAAGTCTGTTTTCTTCTTCTCTGGTTTAGTCCATTGACTGCAGCAGAACAATGTTCACATTTCAAACCTTCAAAGAAGAAGAAAAATCCTCCAGTGGAAAATTCACTGTGAAACTCTCAAACTCTTCATTGCACCTTAAAGTCTGTCTGACACTGAAATCCAAAGCAAAATGTGCGTTTGCTTTACAGACAGCAGTCCAACACAAACATACACACATCATCCAAAACACAGTCCAACATCCAAATCTCCTCCACTGCCAGCATGAATGATGGGAAAGAGAAGGAGGAACACTCTGACATTCAGGGTTAGAATGAGTTTCATCAAGCAGACTGTGAAGATCAAAGCTGCATTAGAAAGCTTACATGAATGAATGAGTGGACAGAAGTGGACAGAGATCATCTGAAGCACTTCAAAGGCTTTAAATCAGCACATTTCTCTTTATTCTTTATCAACTCTGTTAGTTTCTCTCAGTTTTCTGTGGAATGAAGCTAACAGCAGGCTAATAAGATGCTGACCAATAGGTTTCTATTAAAGGTTGTAATTTGTATATGAAAAAGTGCTTTGGCTCAGCAGGGATCAGCTTACAGGTAGAATACAGCTGCTGGATGGGATTAGCATGTCATAGCTATCTACCAAACTGCTAACTGGGGGATTTCAGGCCATCTATGGATCATTTTTGCTAACTGTTTATTCAGCTTAGGCTCACAGGGCTGCAGCCTGTGCCCTAGCTGTCATAGGGCAAGAGGCGTGGTCCACCTGCACAGGTGAGCAGTCCATCACAGGGCCAACAGAGAGCGACAGAGAAGCACTCCCTCACATCCACACCTACAGCCAATGTAGAAGCACCAATGAACCTAAGCAGCATTTCATTGGACTGTGGGAGAACATCCAACCTCCACAGAAAGGCCCAGCTGACCAACAAGCTTCAACCTACAACCTTCTTGCTCTAAGGCACTAGTGCTAACCACTTTTGCCCATTTCAGCCCAAATCCTGCATCTTCCTGTTTCTGACTCCAGGCCAGCTCCACTAACACTTTCTCATCAGACACTGCCACCTAGTGGAGGAAGTCTTAGTTCCATTTGAAGCTTCAGATTACAGTTAGTTCCTTTACAAAGAGGTGGAGGTGGTGGGGCCACAGCACCATCATCACTGAGTGCCATAGGACACTTAACCTTTGTTTCCATATGCTGGGAACTTCCTGTTGTTCCCAGGAGGACTGGAAAATGTGTGAAAATCTCCCAGTCAGTTCCTCACAGCACACTTCAATCATTTCCCTCCCACAGCATCAGGACCAGGGCTTTTTCTCTCTTTGGTCCCACTAAGAGATTTCCACACAAACACCTCATCAGTGGGACTCTCAGAGCTACCAGCCCTTTGCTACAATCACAAAGCTCTTCATTGAAATCAATGATATCAAAGCTGGAATCAAATGAGTCCAAGTCTTCTGCTGATTCAGCATCACATTCATCTTTGCTCCTTGTTCTGCATCCCCACCATGGACTTCATTCCTTTCCAAGCCAGCCTTGAGTGTCCTTTATTCAGCTCATCCTCTGCTTTACTTTTACACCTGATTTTAGCTGCTTTATCTCTCTTTCAACAGGTTTCTGTGCCTCAATCTTTTTCTTCTCTCCCTCATAACAAGACAGCTTCTTCTGCCTGAGAACATGTTGGAGTGATTTACTAATCCAGGGCTGCTTATTGGGGAAAATACTTCCTGTTTCCAAAGTAATCCCCATTTTTCCCAGAAAGAAATGTCAGTAGAAATCGATGATCTAAGTGAGAACATGAGCCTTTAAAAAGTCCCAGTGGGTGCAGTCAAAGCAGTCCCTCAGTCCCAGTATAGAGTCTTTGGTCCAGACTGGAACAACTGTGTGCCCAGTTTGAGCTCTCTTCAGTGCTGTGACCTGACAGACCCAGAGGGGCCATCACATCACATTTAGAAGCTCCCCTGATGGAGCCACAACACATGTCCAATACTTAGTCTGTCTTGTTGGACCAACTGGAAGAAATGATTCAAGGACTTAGTCACAGAACAGAGATTCAAATCTCCAAAATCCAACTGGCTGCATCAGGACATATAGTCTGAAACTCTGCACAGTTTCCTGTTTGAAGCTGCTTCCTGTTGGCTTCAGCTGTTTGGAGTTTCCATTTTCTAAACTTCTACATTCTGAACCTTCTTCAGCTCTGAACAGATGATGAAACACTGAATGATTTCAAGCACTTTGTCTAATAAACTTACATCTTTCATTCTTTATACAGATTGTGGAACTGTGGTTTGTCAAAGATCAGCTGTGATTATCTGGCAGCAGCACTGAAGTCCAACCCCTCCCATCTGAGACAGCTGGACCTGTATGGAAACAACCTGAAGGATCCAGATGTGAAGCAGCTGTCTGATCTTCAGCAGAGTCCAGACTACAGACTGGAGACTCTGCTGTAAGTAGAGTGATGGAGTGAGTGGGTGGTGCTGTCAGCAGTATTGTACTAAACACAGTCAGTATGAAACAAAGATCCAGTGTTTCCTGTAAAGCTGCAGCTTCTCAGTGAAGCTGTGAGAGGAGAACGGTGACAGGCTTCAGGATTGGACACAAACACTTCCTGTTTCTCACCTTTATGGTCACCATAGTAACGGCTGACACGCTCTGATCAAACACTGTCAACAGCCAATCAGCTCTCTGAACAAAGCAGCACGCAGACCAATGACTGCATTGATTTCCAAGTTTAAAGCAGTGAAGAACACAGTCTGTAGGTGAGGAAGAATTTAGTGAGAGCAGATGTTTGGATGGAATTCCTCCAGTTAACAGCTGGAACCGTCCATCTGGATTGTTGGGCTTGTTGTTGGGGTTCCTACAGAGCTCAGAGTGGACACACCAAGGTTCTTCTAATGAATGAAAGTCCAAACTCAAACTAGGAGGGAAAAACATTTTCAGCAACTTCAATAAAAATTCAAAGATTAGAAAAAGTGAAGCAACAATGAGTCCTAGTACAGTCCCAGCACTGACGTCCCTGCTGCTCTTTATACTGGATGTGCTGCATCACTGACTGACAGCTGATGAAGAGTCTCTGGAAACACTCGTTTATCTCCTCTGCTCTTCCTCCTTCTCTCTGCAGGTGGAGGCCATGATGGTAAACAGGACGGTGTGTGTGCTGAGAGAGGAGCAGCTGTGTCCTGATGATCCAGAGAGGTTGAAGCAGCAGCAGCTTGTGTGTAGAGACGCTCTGACTGGGCCATGTTACTGGGAGGTGGAGAGGAGAGCTTCATCCAGCAGTGACTGACAGAGGAATGAAGTGCAGATGACTGTCAGTGCTGCAGAGTGAACTGCTCTGAGAACAGCTCCACTGTCAGACACAATGTAGAGTCCAGCATCAGCCCTGTGTGTCCCTCTGGATCTGACAGAGGATCATCAGTGTATCTGGACTGCTCTGCTGCTGCTCTGTCCTTCTACAGTCTCTGCACAGTCTCTGTCTCACTCTGGAAAGATTTTACAACTTGTTGTAATTACAGAACGTTAATATAATATTCAAACATGTGATCTTCTCTTTATTTCTGAATCTTTACCAAATAAAGAAAAACCAAACGAACAAACAGAAGCTGTCGTGTCCTTTTTCACCACATCTGTGAATCTTTTCTGTGTTTTTCCTCTTTTCCTCCTTCCTGCAGCTCCATCTTCATCATTCTGTGTCCAGTATATGTGAACACGTCCAAAGCATCTGAGCCTCATGTTACCCGTTTGTGTGAGTTACGCCTGTCGTTGTGTTGTGGTGTATAAATAAGGGGCAGGAGACAGCGCTGGATCTCTGAGTTCTTTACTCTCAATTTCTGCAACATCTGCAATATCTAGAAATGCAAACCTGTGAGCTGTGTGTGTTGTGCGTCTGCTCGGCCACCTCTCCTCCGGCCGTGCTGGAAGCAGCTGTGCGTTTGACAGTTTTATCGACTCGACAATAATCGAACAAATTAAATGTTCAAAAATATCAACTTAAGCACTTCAAAGTCAACAAAAAGCTTAAAACAATGAAATAATATTTCACTGACAAAACAACAGCTCATAAGAACGATACACAAAATAATACAGAAACAAACAAATAAAAGTTATTAACCAGGATCCATGTTTTTGTCACAAACACTGAATCAGCTGATTCACTCTTTATGTTTCTGAGTTTGTTTTGTGATTATAGTTCTGGTTTCTGTTTCTGTGTCTTCACTGTGTCCCACGTCTCCTTACTTTGGACTCTGTGTTATATTTCCTGTTTTAGTTTGACAGTCCTGTGTTACTGTTTCCTGTCTCGTGTGTGTAATTGGTCCCAGCTGTGTTTCCCTCCTGTCTCCCGTTCCCTGATTACTAAATTGCGTCCACGCCGCCGGCGCTCCTCTCCACAGCTGGATTCCAGGATTTCAGAGCATCCAGCTGTGGTGAGTGATGGAGACACTTTCTCTGCTCCCTCAGTAATCAGGACAGTTTATTGAACATCAGAGGACATAAAGGACTGTTTTTCACCTGCCCGTTCTGAACCTGGACATTAAAGACTGCTGGCTTCAAGGACATTAATCCCAGTGTCAGCCAGCCAATAACAGCCTGTGTTTTTCAGCTCTTTAGGAGTCAGAAATGAGAAAGACACAGACTGCTAACCTCTCCCTGCAGGAAATAAGCTCCGCCTCTTCCTTTCCTGTATATGAGTGATTCTGACATGAGACACAATGAGTTTCCTGTTTATTGTGACTTAAAGCGAGCAGCAAAGACACTAAACTGTGTGTTTCCAGCTGAAGCTGCTTTTTGTGTTGCTCCCACAATCCTGTCTAAAACAGTCAGTGAGGAAAACTCAATGTGACTTCAGAGTGACAGAGGTAAGCGACTCATGTTGTAACTGACGTCAGACGCCGGAGATTTTGGCGGAAAATTAAAGCGAATGGTAGTTTAGAATTGAACAAATTCCTTTAAGCTTCAGTATTACCAAATACACTTATCAATAGTCTTCTAACTAACAATATTTGTCTAAATCATCTCCAACACCCTGGAGAACAACGGGGAGAGTTTAAAGCAGGGGTGTCAAACTCAAATACACAGTGGGCCAAAATTCAAAACTGGAACAATGTTGCGGGCTAACATTAATATTTATTGAAAAAAAATCTTCCTCCAGATATAAGAATCAATCTTTTCTTATTGACTCAAACACGTTTTGCTGAAAAACTGAATATGGAACAAGCAAAGCTTAATACTAAACGATATATATAGATATTAGATGTATAATACCAGTAGGCCAGCTCTAGTAGTAATTTGGTATGGCTTCGCAGGCCAAATGTAATTACACTGCGGGCCAAATGTGGCCCACGGGCCAGAGTTTGACACCTATGGTTTAGAGGCTCTCCAAGATTACATTGATCAGTGCTTCCAGGATCTTGTGATGAAGAAGGCTCAGAGTGCAAAAACTTCATCAAAACCCACCTGAAGCTGCTGGAGGACACGGTGAAGAACATCGCCTTTGATAGAGTGCATCGCATCGGCCCCATGCGGGCTGCGACCGGGAGACCACGTCCTACTGTGGCCAAGTTCGGCCACTTCAAACAAAAGGAACAGGTGAAAAGTCTCCGTGTCCATCGGTGTTTCTCCACGTCTCTCTTCCTTCTTCGTGTCATCTCTGTGTTTCCCTGCTGCCCTCATGTTTTCTGCTTTGTCTGTTAGTTCTTCCCAGTTTAGGTTGATGTTCACTTCTTCCCTCACCTTTGTTATTTTCACTGTAAATAAATCTCCACTCGCATCTCCACCGCCGTCTGCATCTTGGTCCTCATTCACTCCACCACACGACTGCTGCCCCAGCCGTGACAACGTTTGATGTTTCCTCTACATTTACCTTTAAAAATTATTTACTTTGCCTTGTTTGGTATCATTTGGTATCAGATGGCCGACTTCTAGATGGCCACCATGGTCACCACCGAACTTGGGGAGTTTGCCCCCTCACATATACTAATGTGCCACAAACAGGACTTTAACATCACCAACCATTCCCATGTTATTACGGTGTATCCATATAACTGGCCCACCCTGTACAGTTATGCTTTCATGTTGACATACTGTATTAACACAATTCAGGAGCGATTCTAGGATCAGAGCTTCGGGGGGCTGAGCACCCAGAGAGCTGCCCAGCCAGCCAAGATACACTTTACTCGTCACAATGAGACTTCTTCCCCGTCTCTGTCGGTCCCTGCATCCTCCCTGTCCTCATCGTCTGTTGTCTTCGTCTCCTTTATCAGTCATCATAATTTTACCATCTCTGTGCAAGTCTGCAAATTTCTTTATTAAATCATAAGATTCTTAAATCCATCAAGTCTCTCTGTGCCTGGGTCCTCGTCACAAAACATGACATCACTGTTTTGTACTTTTTAACAATTTAATCCCACATTTGTGAAAGAAAAGCAAAACACTTTTTTGAAAAGTCTGTAACAAAACCATCAATTCTGATCAAGGTTATTTAAATGCTGCCAAAGAAGAATGGATTGGAATAAAAAAAATACATATCCTAACCTTAATTACTGGAGGAGAATAATGAATGATGCTCATAGTGAGTAAGAAGTAAACTGAGTGCATATTTTGGACAGAGATTCACTTTTAATGTGTTTGTATAATATAATACAGATGCATAAAAACACTCCTGAAACAGAATAAATTATTACAAATAAATTATTACAAAATATTAAAAAATATTATGGATACTTTTGTTGTTAAAATGTTACCTCTCAACCAAGTTCTGCCTTTTATATTTTTAGTAGTGTGTCACACAAACAGGAAATATTGTCAAAAAAAAGTAAGTGCGTGCTGAAGCACCCCCAAAAATGAACCAAAGCACCCCAAAAATGAACCAAAGCACCCCAAAAATGAACCAAATGTGGCAGGATGAATGTTATCCTTCGGTCCAACCCACTTTCAGCCTGGCCCATTAGGGGGCGCTGGTATAAATAGTGGCCATTTGAGTGTCTCTGCGTCGCTTGCCTGTGATCTCCTTTTTGGTCACCTGACTTCCCCTCGGTGTGGTGGAGATCATTTGCGGGTTATTCTTCTGAAGCCCCCATCGCGGCTGGTCGTAGCTATAGAAGCCTCCTCTGAGCTATTCTGCTTACGTTCTGTGACCCGGCTTATTTGGTACGTAATCAACTTTTGTTACGCTCTCTGCCTTCTATTGTTCTTTTATAGTAATTATTTATTATGTTTCGCAGGAAGTGTGGGCCTTAGTTTTGCGCCAAGCTACGCGAACTGAAGTGCTGCTGTTTTGCCTTGCTGTGCTTTTACCGTCTGTTCCCGTTGTGAGAATTCTTTCCCTGCTGCTGTCAGCTTTTACAGTGGACGTCGGAGTGGACAACGGCCATATGCATGCCGGTTATCGGAGTCAGCTGGCGTGCATATTGATTGACTGTTAACTTATGTGGACGGCAAGTTGGAGCAGTACGGCGATTCCGTTTGCTCCAGATTTTAGAGTTTTATTCAGATTGTATGTTGTTTTATTGCTTTTTGATTTGTAGTTTGGATTCTCTGTTACACCACTGGTGGGAGGCCCTTTTTCTAGCTGTAGATCACCAGTGTGGTCCTGCAGTTGGGTTATCCCCCGGTGCTACACATTAGTTTGTTGTAATATATTAACATTTTCTTTGTTTCTTTTATTCAGATGCGGAGTGCCGACGTGGAGGAGACTAGGGTGCCTTGGTGGTGGGATCCCTTGAGTGTGCACACCTGCCTTGTCTAGTTTATTAGTGTGAGTGTGTGTGATAGTGTGTTGCACTTGTGTTTTGGTGTGTTTTCTTTCTTTAGTTGTGTGTGTGGCATCCCTGCCCCTCCACTGGTAAGCCTCAGCTCTGAATACCTTTTTAAGCATATTTGTATTTGAATATTTATGATTATGTTTTTATTCGGTGTTTTAAATAATTACCAATAAATTGTCAATTTGTTTATTATTGAACCTCGTCTCTGGATTGAGTATAGCGAACCTAAGTGCCTTTTTGGTGATTTAGTGTCATTTCCAGTATTCTCTGGGTGAAATTCCCAGGGTGGCGTTGTCGTTCTTTAAAACTGAAGAGTATTTACTTTATATCCCAACCTCGTCTCGCCACACAAAGCACCCCAAAAATGAACCAAAGCACCCCAAAAATGGGCTAAAATCACCCCTGTTAACAAATAATAGCCCAACAGTCACTTTTATGCTTACTGTAGCTGTTAGCTAAAAACACTAATTTAGCCTAGTTTGCCATGAATTCAGCTTTGACAGACATGATCGACTGTTTCCAGTAGAATTCCTCGTTGTCATCTTGTTCCCTCTCAGAGCCCCGTATGCTTGCAGAGACCCCTACAGTAGGGAAATGTGCCAAAGAACGTCCAAAACATTGCATTTTAGGTTTATTTATGCCTTACACACAATCCCAACTCTTTAGCTAACTTAACAACTTTGGCTAAAGTCTATAGTTAGTCTTACTCGTTTGTACAACATTTCTGGATCGCCACTGTTTGAAATGATATGACATATGACTCTCACTGAAACAGCAAACTTTGTAGAAAACACAACACTTCTGATTCTTTATCTAGCTGTTTGGTCACAGCTGTAGATTACATTATAAGTGGTTGTTCACTCTTGTCAATAATTACATTTCTAAATTCTATTTGTGCAGTTACATGTAAACAAAGTCCAATATTGTATCTAAATGATTGTGTTATGGTGGGACAGTTTCCAATTTTGTTGTATTATTGTACTAGGTATGACTGTGCAAGAGTTATCTTATCTTCCTTGCTTGCACCACACTCTTTGCAGAAATGGTGCACAGCAGCACTGCATCATGTTATTGTGTTGTATAATATACCAGAACTAATACAAAGCAACATCCATGTACACTATAGGTCCATGCCAATGTGCCCAAATGGGACCTCCATAAATGGTAAGGGGCGCAAAGGCACTTTAAGACCAGTGGGCACACCGTCGGTGCACATCCGCTCGGATGCTTTTTTCTATTCATTTATTTCCCTGTTTATTTATCGATGCACAAAAGCAATTATCTCAGAGACACCATCCTCTTAACAGAGACTCAAATCAGGAACCTGCAGATTATTAGTCAGCAGCTTTAACTTCCTGTCTTTGTCTCACTAAACCTTCCACGTGGAAACTTGAGCTGCCCACTCAAGCACAGTAGGCTTTAACTGGCTCTGCTCAAGTCACTTCAGTATCTGAGAAACTGCCTCGATGCATGCCAAAGAACACTTTGACAATACGCTTGTGTTGAGTCAAATCCACCACAAGCATATTCTATGGCAGTTTAATTCCACTCCACATAAAAATAGTCACGTATTATTTCCCCCCACCACACTTCCTGCCAGTAGCTGGTGCCCCCACCCACAGTGCATTAGTGGTTCTCTGTGTTTAGTGGCTCACTCTGGGCGGCTGCTCGGTGGGGCCCGGCCCCCTGGCTCTGTTGGGCCTGTGCTGCGGGTGGGGTGCCCTCAGGTCTCGGCCCTCTGGGCCCATTTACTGCTCAGTAACATTTAATATCTATTATTTACTACTACTTACTAGCCTACTTACTGCATATTATTGGTTGTTGCTGTGGGTTCCCCACTGTGTTGGTTTTTCCTTGTGTTTTTCAGCAGATGATGAAATAGATTTTCAGTATTTTTTCTCTCTTCCTCTCCATCTATTTCTCTTCTTCTCTATTTTTCCCTCTTCTTCTGTTAACTTTCTCCCCAGCTTATCTTTTTTCTTCTTTCCTGACCCCCGTTCTGATTCTAATGACTCAAAATAAAATAAAATCATCATCAAATATGACTATCAAGTGGACCAGTATAGCAAAAACCATAATGTTGGCAGAGGCCACAGAGCCAAGTGGCAGGATTTTCAACGTTCAAACCAGATAAAAAACAGAAATTAAATGGTGTTAAAAGCCATGAATTAAGGCAATTCATTCACAACATAATTACAAGTTTTACTGGACGTTAATATTTTTCTCTTTTTTCAGTGCAAAACAAACTAACAGTACACATGATGCTGGCAAGTTAAAATGTCAGTGTCTTTTATAGATAGCATGTCTAGCATCATAGTTTTATAGATCACGTAGTCAGGGTAAAAACTCCATCTCTGATTATTATTGTACATGACTGTGACATGCAGTGGCCTCAGCATCATGATGAAGGCGACCGGAGGAGATAGTTTGGTAGACATCGATGTTTTGCCGATGAAGGCTCATGTAGCGGTCCTCTTTGTCCTAAACAACAATTTACACTGTCATTTACATTTAATTAAAGTGCAGCTTAAAACACAGACATAATGCACTGCAGCCTCGGCACAATTAAGTGTAAAACAGAACTATGGAAAACTGACAAACATCTGGCGAGTTTCAGATCCTGTTAAGTTAGTTAGACCTGATCTGTTTTCTCTGTTAGGATAAAAACATCAGAGGTCATGGGGTGAAAAATACCTCAAAAACAAGACTAGCTATGTCTACAACTAATGTGTGGTGTTTTAAAAGAACCTATGAGATACTTTGAACACCACAGTGGCTGCTGTATGCAGTAATGTGCTCAAGTGATTTCAAAGGGTCATTTCATGAGTTTAAGTGCGTCAGTAAAAGTTTTCACCTGCGAGGATTTCTCCTCAGGCTGTAACCACAGGTTATCACAGCCACACTGATGAGTGAAGCAGCAGCAGAAATGATGGGAACTGTAGCCATGAACTTCATGCCAGAAGAATCTCCATCGTCTGTTGAATGTTGCCACACACACAAAAAAACGTCATTTTGAAAACATGAAAAGTCACGAAATTTGCATTAACCTGTTATATTAAAGTGGAAAACATGTTTATCTTTTCATTACATTAGAGTTACAATTGCATCATTCAAACACTTCACTGATGAAATAACACCAAAGTTGTGATTGGAGCACAGTTTTATAATGAAATTTTAAACAAATTAGCCAGAAGAAGAGCTTAAAAACATTCCAGATGTTCATCTCCTGACTGAAACCTTTCATTAATCCGCTGCAGGCGGGAATGACGACCTCAAACCATGTATGACAGAAAAGAAAGTGTTAACGCAGTTCCAAACATCCACCTTGAATCTGCGGTGTGGGTATAAATAGAAAATGTTTTTACCTCTCACAGTCACACTGAGATGGAGAACATACAATCCACCACGAAATCCACACTCACAGGTGTAGTTCCCACTGTCTTCAGATGTTAAGTTGAGCAGGTGGAGAAACACAGTCTCATTTTCTTTGATCAGTGTGAACCTGGAGTCACAGCCATGAATAAAGCCTCGGTCGTAACGATAGAGCAGACGACACTGTTCTCCTCGGCTCCTCTCTGTGCTGATCTCACACAGTATCATCACAGTAATATTCAGAGTTGTTTTGCTGCATATTTGAGTGGAATCGGGTTTCTTTCCAATTGTCTTCACAAGAGTCTCTATAAATTGTTCCAGTTAAAATGAAACAAAATCGGGATTATAGTTTCTATATATTTGTTGTTGTGGGAAAATCAATCACATATATTATTTCACTAACCTAACTAAAGCTTTCTTCTTAAACACCTGGCTTTACAGCTTTTCTTTTTTAATTATATATATTTACCTTCACTGCTAAAAACCACAAGCAGAAGCAGGAGAAAGCAGAGTTTCCGTGCAGTCATGCTGGTGAGGAAGTAACTGTGGCTGACAGTGTGAGGTAGACTATAGTGAAAGCAGGAAGACTTGCACCCTCCTTATTTCACCTCTTGTGTCTACACTGAAACTTTTACTATGTCTAAAATAGAAGTGCATAAAAGTGGAAGGACAGTAGAAGGTAAACCACCAACATTGTTTAAGCCAGACTGATCTCTCTGTTTATCTGGATGGACATTGTGTTCAAATTATGATGAGATGTTTGTTCAAAAACAAAACTAGTCTGATACAAAGAGTCATGTTTGCCACAGTTTATTGTGTTTGTATTGTATTAAATCTGAGAGCCTGAGTTGGAGTATTATGACTGAATGGTCTCCATTACTGGGAAACAAATATCCAGTGTGAAAAGATGGACGTTTATTATAATATATGAATATTATTATATTAGTATGTCACCTAAAGTTTTATATACTTTAAAATGTTTCATAGAGCTTTATTATCCACTCCCACAGTTCCTGTGCTTCTTGCTGAGCGTGTCTTGTTGTCGTGTTGATGGTTCACTGAGATGAGAGTCTGGTAGGAATCACTCGATGGCTGCTGAAGGTTTGTATAGGGCTGATCTGGCTCATCGTCATCCTTTAGAAAAGTGAAATATTTTAGGTATTAATCAAGTTCAACCCGGTCTACCCACACACTCTATTGATCTTTAAATCTCTCCATCTGTTGCCTGGATTATTTAATGTTTCTGCTCATTTCTGTAAGAGCTTCTTCACAAAATAAAGGACACTGAAGTTGGCACTAATAGTATTATAACACTAATCTGTAATTATCTATATAAGTAACATCCTAAAACATAAATGTACATGTTTTACCAAGTCTGCCAGAGCTCATATTATATTTTTACATGCTGTAGTGCCATTTTTGGGAGCATTTCAAGTTGATATACATCAATACAACCATTATAGCCCAAATTCTAATAATATGTCTGCATTAAGTGCACAGTAATTACATAAATTGCAAAAAAATGCAATAAACTACCAAAAAATTGAAAATAGTTTTTGTTTTTTAACATATATTTCTAGTTAGAGAAATTTAAGAGGCTTATCTCTCAAAACTGTAAATACAAAATAGTTGCACAAAATAGTTTCCCACCACAGGAAATTTATTTTGAGTGTCTTCATAGTTTTATTTCTGAAATACACCAATTTTTATATAATGCAGGAAAAACAAAAATAAATATTATAATGCAAAATTAATCATCAAAATAAACTATTTCCAGCAGTGCAATATGAGTTCTAAGCATCCCAGAAACGACACAGAAAGTCATAAAGTCAAACATAACTTTTAAAAACACCAGTATAGGCTCATAAGGCCCTGATGGTAAAAAACTACATTTCTGCAAACTTTTAACTAGCTGCTGTAGATCGTAGCAATAAATTGCTCACCAAACCGTTGGGATTTTCAGGTACAGACATTCCAGATGTTCCTGACCTTAAGCAGCCACGCTGATAAGAGAGGATGTCAGCATTAGTGTAACACTATTCACATTCAAACAGAGAAAAATCAAGTAAGAACATCTACATTTATATTATCTTCTCTCTTAATAATGATAATTATTTTTGGAAGGATAAAAAGTGTTCATTCTAGACATGATGTTTAACATACACCGAATTCTCATTTATTGAAATGTGATGTTTCCTTTTACTTTCTCTACATCTATATCATCTTTGAATTACTGCAGCAAAAATAGTCTCACCCATTACTTTTCCTCCAGTAGATAAATCCCACGATAACTCCAGTTATAAAGATGATCACAACACCGGGCAGATAAACGGAAAAAGATTTGTCTGCTGAAGTGTGGGCCTCGTTTGTGTCTAAATCATTGAAAAGATGCATTTGTCCGTAAAATCATTTACTTTCATTTCCTGGAAATCAAAACACAAATCAAACACAGTTTACGTCTACTGAAACTCTGAGTGAAGTAATGAAACCCCAGTTTTATAACCACAGAGCTTTAAATATTGTCACTGTACTCTTTTCTTTTGTCTTCTTCTTCTTCTTTTGCATCTTTTCTGAATATTACTATGAACTGAAATTGGTCCAACTGCTTATATACATTCACTGGCCACTTTATGAGGTATACTTGTTCAGGGTGTAACACAAATATTTCAGTGTTCATTTCATTTGTCAATCACATGTCAGCTTCATCTTCCTGGTTAAATAAAGGTTAATAAAATAATAAAATGTCAGCAAATCAATGCTCAAACAGAGCAACATGGCACATGTTACTGGTCCCAGTGCTTCACAAACTGCTGATCTGCTGGGATTTTCCCACACAATCATCTCTGTTCACAGACAATGGTCTGAAAAATAGAAAATATCCAGTGAGCTGTGATTCTCTGGGTAAAAATGCTGTTTACACATCAAACCTTGAGGCAGAGCGGACCACACTGGATATCACTGCTGTCCTCTAACAACAGCAAGCTGAGGCTACAGTTTGCAAGTCTGGACAACAGAAGACTAAAAAAACGATGCCTTGCCCGATGAGTTGATTTCTAACAGTTCAGACTGCTGGTGGTGTAATGCTCTGTGGGGGATTTTCTTTGCAAACTTTGGACCCTGTAGTAACCACTGAGCATCATTTAAACACCACAGCCTGCCTGAAGGTTGTTGCTGACCACATTCATGTCTTTATGCTCAAAAAATACCCATCGTCTGATGGCTGCTTCCAGCAGGATACCACACCATGTCACGGCGCTCAAATCATGTACGGCCTGCGCAGTCACCAGATCTCAATCCAGCAGAGCACCTTTGGGATGTGGTGGAACGGAAAGTTTGCTTCAAGTAAGAGCAGCTGACGAATCTGCAGCAACTGTGTGATGATGTAATTTCAATATGTCTTGAGAATCTTTGAGGAATGTTTTTAGCGCCTTGTTGTGCCACAAAAAATGAAGACATGTTTGATGGCTGAAGGTGGTCCAACTCGGTTCAAAGATGTACCTGATAAATGAGTCAGTGAGAGTATTTAAACTGCTGTAAGTGAAAATAAGAAGAAAAGAAATGAACAAATTACAAGAATAAAAAACACATAAGCAGGTCAATACAATGCTGACACAGTGCTGAATAACTGTGTCAAATAAAGAAACCAAAATGCATTTACCTTCCACAGTGACACTGATATGGACAATATATGTCCCTTCAGTGTTTGTACACTCACAGGTGAAGTTCCCACTATCAGCTGGTGTTAAACTGGTCAGCTCCAGAAAGGCAGTCTGATTTTCTTTTGTTATTGAGAACCTGGGGTCACATTCCTGAGTAACGTTCTCTCCGTGTCGATACAGCAGATGACACTCTCCTCCTGTGTCCCTCTGTCTTTTGATCTTACAGATAATCAAAACAATAGTAGTCTGACTTTCCTTGTTGCAAATCCGAGTGACATCGTGTTCTCTCCTGACTGTCTTCACAACAGTCTCTGTAAACAGGGGCAGCAAAATACGGTAAATACAAGATTCAGCCTGTGTCAGAGAGGACTTTAGTTTCTATATTTTGTGAATGTTAAACCATCTTTTTAATCCCATAATAATGTGTTTAGTTTAAACTAAAAGCAAGGAGGTTATAAATTTAAAAATATTAATAATGCATAATGAAAATAGTTTCCTTGTATTACCTTCAGCATCATGGGACACAGCTAGTGGTAACAGCAAAATCAAGCAAAGTTTTGATACGTCCATGCTTGTTAACATGTCTGTGAGCCACCGACAGTGAAGAGGAAGATGTGCGGAAAGAAACAAGCTGAAGCTTTCCTGGCTAAGCAGACGTCAGACTGTTGCCCTTCACGGGGCAAGTGTGAAATGATGTAAAAAGGAAGTGTACTGACAGGACTTTCATATTAAAAGGCTGTAAAGTTGAAACACTGTGCGAGCTCCCACACAAAAAGAAAACAGGCTAGTTTTTCTTTATCACAGAGGAATTATTACACTGCTAACTGTCATGTTCGCTGAAGCTGAAGGATGGATAATATTGTAAAAGTAACAACAAAACTACCATTTATCATAACATTATAAGCATTTTAAACTAAAATAGCGTGTGTTATGGTTCAAAATATTGGGGATGGAGACAAGAGGAAAAACCACAATAACAACACTGGTCCGGTCGGGTTGAGTCAAACGATGATTTTAATGAACACACGCGTGGGAGATGGACACTGATGCAGACAGCCTCAGATCTCAAAATGGTGGAGCATTGCTCAAACTCTTATAGCCT
Source organism: Diplotaxodon limnothrissa (assembly GCF_057381915.1). NCBI lineage: Eukaryota > Metazoa > Chordata > Actinopteri > Cichliformes > Cichlidae > Diplotaxodon > Diplotaxodon limnothrissa. The sequence goes on along the minus strand of NW_028188555.1, from coordinate 1,001,975 downwards.
CTGGTGCCTCCACCTTATCATAAAAAGCCTAAACATTCACATGCTTTCTCTCACACAGCGCCTAAGCTACGACCTTGGCTCCCCGTCTATCTGCTCCTGCTGAGATGGGGCAGAAAACTCCAGTATATTCTGTTCTCTTCTAATCAGACAAATAAGACAATAACTTTCTGCGAACAGTATTTCTTATAACTCAGCAGTATAATGCATCATAAAACAATATCATTCATTCACAACAAGTCAGCAGTTTAATGTAATGCAAATCAGTTTAACTAATGCAATAGTTATCAGCTTCTTCTAATTCAGGAGAATAATGCCAACTAAAACTACATAATAATTCACCATCTTTAATTAGGGGTCTAACATGGCATAAAATAATATTATAATCTAATAATTCCCCCTGATGAGCTCCTTAGAATAATGAGCTCACCAACACCCCATAATCCAGTGTGGCTGGGTTCATCTCTTCTCACTCCTGAGGTCCTTTGTCCCCCTGAGGGGCGAACCATATGTGGGATGACCTCTGTGTTTGCGCAGTTCAGATGCAAGACAAACTATTTTTCCAACAATAGCAGGTACAGATGACACTCCCCAGGTCTCCCACAGCTTTATTTGGTGCTACCTTATACCCTCCAGACGTACTCAGACTAGAACCTCTGTCCAAGGAGCTTTTAGCCTTTTATGTTATTGCTGCAGCTACCAGTGTCGTCCAGTTGGGTGATCCTCTGCTCTTCATTCTTCAACCTCAGGGGTTAGACAACCCTTCAGTCGTGGCACAGATCAGGGGATTATTCTGCCCCGATTTCAAACAACGATCTGTGTATCCTCCAGAAAAAGGAACAGGAACGTGTCCCCCTTTTTGCCCAAGAGCCTCTCGAACTTCGTTGGTCTGGTGTTCCCGGATTTCCGCCAACTCCTTCATGGTTATTGCTGTGTTTATGGGATCCATCCTTTTGTGGTGACTAGCTGGAGCCCAAACGCCATGACCCTTGGACCCAGTTGGTGTCTTGGCAGTCACTGTGTCTGTCTCTGCTGCGGAGGATCCTCGTATATCTGTGACCTCGTCTGATGTCTGTTCCTTTCTCTGTAAGAGACAGAAAACCAAAACACCTCTCTTCCTAACCCTAATAATCTAATGTTGTTATCTACTGACCTTCTAGTGATTCAGAATTGGTTTAAAAACATTCAGAATGTTCCAGGGACTTATTCTAATCATATCCTATGTGTGTGTAAGCGTGTTTGCATTTAGCCCTCTGTACTCACAGTCAATACCTGCAATATATCAGTCCGGACCATCACGCCGAACGAAGCTTATGACCTTCAAAAGACCAAGTGCCAACTCGTTATAAGCACATTTGCAAGGTGTGTCTGAACATTATTGAAACCACTCTTTTTAACAAAAGACAAAGAAATTAACAAATCTTCTAAACGCTATTCAGTTCATTTCAATGATTGATGCTTACACATGGAAATAATGATTTATGCTTCTTACTGATTCTCTACAAAAGACCGGAAACTTCTCGGGCCGCTATTAGCTTAAGTTTTACCATTCCTAAGGTATTAAAGACACAAATGAAGTTATAAAATGTTCAAATAATCCTTGTTTGATGTTAAAGCTCAACTTCCCCCCCCTTTTTTTTTTTTTGACACATCCCCATGTGTCAAATCAACGGAGCTAGAACATTAAAAGAAAAGGTTAGGCAGCTACAAGGTTTCCCAGATCGTTAAGGTGATCTGCGTGTAATGTTCTGACTCAGGTATTTAATATTTTAATAAATGTCGTTTAATTAACTGCCACTATTTAAACTAAACTTAAAGACATAATTGAAGAAAAGATCACAAAAAATAACATGATATCAGTGTTTTGTAAGCGCGTGCGGCCTTCTATGCTCGAAGCCCTTTCCCTCAATAGATCGGTCAGACATTCGCGCTGACTGTAGCTTTTAACCCTTATTAACTTGAGCACAACTCCACAATGAGCAACAAGTTGCAATATGTATAAAAATGATCATGGTTACACCTGCAATAAAAATTATATCATTATCCTAACACCTGTAAATAGAAGATTCATCAGAGGTTATAACCATCACAGGAACACAGATGTTAGTATAAGGTCAAAAGCTTCAATATATGATCATCGATGCAATACTTGTTGCATGATTCTCATACAATAATAATGCTGATATTAAAATAACAGTAAAACACCCCCTTTTATCCCGTTTCGCTTGACCCATAAACGTTTATAAATGCCTCTTTTAAATTTTATTTCCCCCTGTTCTCCCCTTCCTGACCACAGCAGGGGGATCTTAGTTTTGAATCAGCCATGAATCCAGCTCACCTGATTCATCAGTGAGCTCCACCATCACTGGCGTCTGACAGGGTGGCGCTGCATATTCTTCCTTTAATGTCACTATTTTCAACCTGTTAATTAGAGTGCTTAAACCTGAAGTCGACTACGTCCACAACAAGTCAATACAGCTGTAAATGTGGCCAATTATCAATCTATTACCAATCAATAACAACAGATAACTTCTATTTTATGCATGCTTTTAATCAACCACTCACCCAGAGGATCTCCAATCCCAGGAAATTCCTTCTCCTCAGTCAATGAGTCTGTCCTCCTTCCATGCCCTGGTAACTGGTCCATCCAGAGCCATATGATCTCAAATATACATAAAACAAGCCAAACCACACCTTGGTCACACCAACTCTCTTCCGCCCCGAAGATGTCCAATGCCATCCTAGTATGGACTGAAAGTGGCTTTAACGCTGACTGTCCTGACAATCCATCTTATAACATTTCCTGGTCAGATCTGCCAATCTCCGCCCCAGGGTTTTAACTATTTTGCAATTTTCATTAGTTTCTATGTTTTTTCTAGTTTTGCCTCCAGATTTTCAATTTTTTTTTACCAGTTGGAATCAGTTTTTACCAATTCTTTGCTAGTTTAGTCTAGTTTTTATTTTCCTGAAAATCCTTAGTTTCAGTTTAGTTTTAGTTGTGTTTTGCAAAAATTAAGTGTAACAAAATCTCAGTTCCATCATATCAATCATGCTCTTCTGGTTATCCTTGGGTGTTGAGACTAATAACTATTAACTCTTGCCGCACCGAGTGTTCCTAATTTTGGTTGAAGTGAATTGATAACCTTTTTGAAGGCGATTGTTTCACACATTTATTTAGATGTCCCAGTCCTGTTATCTCGGGATACATCACGCTGCCTTATCTGGGGTTAGCTGTTTTCGGGGGATGCGGGTTGAGTGGGGGAGCTCTTCAAGGTAAGCTAGGTTAACCTTCTTGTGTGAGCTTTTCAAGTGCACTTTAAGGTTTGTGGGATTTTTCGTGTCATAAATGTCCCTCATAACCCCCTGATGGCCCAGTAATTCATTTTTGCGCACTGTAGTACACATTTCGTTTTTGCTTGTAGCTCTCATACTCTACTTGCCACTCCTCTAAGTCCTGATGTTTCTTAGCGAGGACAACAGTACCTTTAAAATTATATCACATGTGTGGGGGTGTGGCCTTGCCAATTGTTTTTCCCACCTTTTCAAAATGGCTGACGTGCCCACAAGCACATTTTATGGAAGAAAGAAAGGTAAGCTTGATATTTACATTTAAAATGTTTTGTTAAACTCAGATTTTTATTAATTTTCAAAGAATAAACATCTAGTAAATGATTTGAGGGGTCTTTAAGAATTAGGCTCATTTAGTTTCACGGAGAACATGACAAAATATGGTTCACTCCACTTGCCTGAAATGGTTAACAGTCCAAGGCATTTCAGTTGTAGAATGGTTGGGTGCAACAGTAAAACATATGTGAGATGTGGGAAGTGCCAAATGTTCCTTTGTGTCTCCAAATAAAAATCAAAATCACAGTACTTCCTCAGATATCATAAATGAATTGACTTTTGTGAAATAGAAAGCCCAGTGCAATCACTTATTCCTGAACCAATGGCTTACAGCTAGTGAAGTGTCAGTGACTTCTAAGTTGATCCCTGATCTACATTTTTATGATATTGTTATATAAATAAGTTTTAATATCCTGCTTACAAAAATTTCAGTGGAACATGTAATCTTCTTAAATAGCTCTTGAATGTTGTTAGTTTCACATTCGTGATCAATGAACTCCCCTTGTGCACTGTAGTGCACATGTTGTAAAATTTAAATAAAATTAGTTAAAAACAATTTTGTTTTTGTAATGTGTTTATTTTACCGTCCCAGCACTTGATTTATCTTAAAAAGAAAAAAGAAAAAGAAAAAAATGAAAATACTTTTCCCTTTTTTCTTTCCCTGGGTCTCAGGAGGACATTGTGTCTCTCTCCACTACAAGACTCTTGCTATATCTAAAAAACAGTCATATTCAAAGTAATCCTAAATTGGACTCTGGCGCTTTCTCCCGACTTTTCCTGACATGATTCTGCGCGTGGACGGAGCAGCAACACAGACGACTCGACTAACGTACTGCCTTGACTTTACTATTGCAGGGCACGCACACATCAATGCAACTAAACACATTTTGCTATAAATCTAGTTAATTTTAGTTAGTTTTGTGAACATTCAGTACAGTTTTAGTTAGTTTTCCTTTTTGTTTTGATTTTATTACCGTTAACGCAAATTTTTCCACTTCTAGTTTTCGTTATTTCATTTGTTGTCTTTAATAATAATAATCTTCTCTGCACCCTGGAATAAACATAATCAATATGATCAACATTTTGCTGCGTATCAATTCACCTTTTTGATTCAAATGCTCCAGCCTTATGTGGTTTGTGACATGTGTTGATCTAAACCTCCACTCTGTCTCTAAATGTTTGAAGAATTTTTCAAGTTCGGGGTCAAATTTTGAGAATTTGACCATAAGTGAAAGTTATGGCGTTATCACCCCCTTTGGGGATTACCTTTTCCAGTTTTGATGATATTCCTCCCCATTCTCTATTTTTTGCAAGTACCCCTCTTCGGTGGCGAGAAACTGTTGGTGTGATCAAGCGGGTGCTGTAAAAACAAAAGCTCAGGACAGAACAGTCACCAATCATGTACTTCATTCAAAATTAACAAATATCAAGCTTCATATTGATCCTCTTAGTGTAATGGTACATTTTAATTTGCACTTCTCAAAACTGAAAACAATATTCTCTTTATTTTACTCTTGTTCTTGTGCAGCACCACCCCTCAGCACATGCCCCTGTTATTTTATCTTACTTTTAAATTGTTGACTACTTCAAGAAAGCGCCCAAAAGACGGGGACCAGTGTTTATCATTACATATCTCCATTTTGAGTGTGGCTGTCTATCATTCCCCTGTTATTCATAGACCTCGGTGGAGGTTTTTTTTTTTTTACCTCTATAAAAATTAATTGACTCTTTACAGTGACCCACTATGGTTAATAATAACATGTTCAGTCATGAGTGGAATCAAACCTATTCTTCACTTTAGCATTTAACATTCCCCACCATATAATATGATACATTAATCGAAACACAGCTACTAAAACACAATTTTCTTAATGCAAACATCAGTAACTCAAAATTAGCAACCAAAGGGTTAAGCCTGCAGTTCACACTCCTGTGAAGCTACAGCTCTTTAGTCTCTGTCATCCTTCTGTTCTTGCAAAAACAAAACATCCACCCTTCTTTTACAGGCTGGGTGAATTGTCTGTGGACATTCAATAATCCTAAAGTCGGTACCGTTTTTGTCTCAATATCAAGTCAGTTAAAACTTTTAGTCGTCAGTCCGTCACAGTCCAGTCACATGCATACATCCACACACATTCATACCAGATATTGCTGATAATGGAGTCTCACGCGCAACCTATTCGAGCCTCCATCACCAGCAAGATGACGTCATCATTTTAAAGGAAACAGTTCCTTGTTTGTTTTTTTTTCTTTTTTGGACTGGATCGACTCGCTGCAATCCTTTTAGGCTCAGGACTTCTCATGTGATCAATGTCCCATATAAGTGAATTTCTCCCAAGCCCATTATAATCATGGAGAAAAATACTTTGCGACTGTTTTCAGTAAGAATATTTTATAGCGCTTTAAAGTTCAATCTCTCAGGCCTGGATTAAAGAGCTGATTTGTTAAATCAGGAACTCACAAGATACCAAAATATCACCACCGGTGGATCACACCTCTCTGATGTTCTTATCTCAGTGCACTGTAACAAAAGCAAAAACAAACGTAACCAATAAAACACTCATATAATAACAAATACTGGGGCCCATTACAAACATGTCCAAAGATCAAACCCTCTTTCTCTATGTTAGAGAAAGAGAACAATCCAAACCTCACTGATAGAATCAACCTAGTGTCAAACAAAACCCAAAAATCAACCAGAACTTCACACACTATATTGTGTAGGCATACAGGTACCGTAACTCCTTTTTGCACTGACAAATACATGTTGGATTGACTTAATTCAATAGTGGACACTGGTTGCACACAAATGTTTTGCTTTGGCAGAAACTTAAACAACTGAGTCAAATCAACACAACCTTTTCATATTCTCTCCGAAATAAAACTCACACCGTTCATTCATCATTTTCACTCTGTACCACTGCTCCTTATCAGGCTGTGTGAAGCACAGTAAACAATTCAGTGGAGGCCTTGAGCCATAAACAGACATCACGCACAGACATTGTTTTCACAACCAAACTACTTTAGACCTTGTCCCCTAAATCTACACAGATGCCCTCTGTGTGGCATGAAATGCATTTAACCAATAAACAATCAATGGCTTCTTGTTGTTGTAACCGACTCCATATTTGGATGTTTGTGTGCAGCATTTGTTAGTAAAGCATTCTTCATTGCAACAGCGTGTGTGTATCACTCTTTATTGCACAAGCTTGTAAATGTGTGTGTGTGGATCACTCCTCAGTGAGTTGAATCAGCATTTCGATTTTTTTTTTTTTGCACGTGTGTGTCATTTCTCACTCAATCAACGAGTGCATATGTTCATATGTGTGTTTCTCTTCATTCTGAGTCAATGCATGTAGATGTGTGTGTTTGTGTGGGTGTTTGTGTTCATCACTTTCCTGTTCTGGTGTTCTGGGTAAACCATGGCCTGAAGCATGCCCTGGGGTCCTGCCCTCCTCCTTTTCAGTCTGTTTGCATCCGTTGGTGCTGCTGCTCAAAGTTCTGTCCATACTGGTTCTGGCCCCAATTGAGGCAGTGCTTTTCTCCAGTGTCCTGCAACTTCTCCCTGTTCCACTCCTCCTTAACTTGACCCTTTTTCTTCTGTAGCTCCTTCAGGGCTTGCTCCTGCTGTTGGAGCTTCTTCGTCAGGTTTGGCGACCTCCTGCTCCAGCAAGCTCCGGCCTGATTCCAAGTCCTGTGTCTGGGACTCCAAGCCTGATGGGTTCGATTATCAGCCAGCTCCTCCTGAGCCATGGTCAGTTTCTGCTCTGATGCCTTGAGCTCTTACTGAGGGCAGAAACCTCAGAATCTTTTCCGTCCACTTCAGATTGAAGTCCCTCGATGTTTTCCTTGCTTTGCTCCACGGCCTTTTGCGGCTCTGCTGTTCGGCTCTTCTCAGAGGTCAGCTCCTGGCCGAGCCCCGACACCTGTGCCTTCAGCTTATTTTCTCCTGGTGTTTTGTCCATTCTGAGGTGCCTCCTGACCTCAGTACTCCTCCTGTCTCTGGCACGCCCTTTTTGCTGCCCGACGATCATTGTTGGTCTGTCACTGTCCTGCACAGTTTTAATGCAGAGTGGTTAAGGTCAGCATTGTTTTGCTCGGCCTCACTTTTCATCTGGGCTTAATGGGCGTCTCATCACAGCTCTGTCAGCTGAAGCTGTCTTTTTCCATATGGCAAGAGTGTGAAGAGTGTGTGAGAGGGGTGTGTCCGATCAGGCACAATGCTGTTGGCTTTGCGAATGCCTCGTTTTCCAAATCCAGATGTTTATTTGTCACGTACACAGCAACAGAGAGAACAGTCTGTTGTTGGGATGGCTGAGGTCCTTCACGATCTTCCTGGTCTTGGTCCAGCACCGCCTGCTGTAGATTGAGTGCAGGTCAGGGTGCTCAGAGCGGATGGTGCGCTCAGCTGATTGCACAACCCTCTGTAGAGCTTGTCTGTCCGGCATGGTGCTGTTCCCGAACCAGACAGTGATACAGCTGCTCAGGATGCTCTCGATAGTTCCTCTATAGAAGGTGGTCAGAATCGGTGGTGGGAGCCGGGCCTTTCTCAGTCTTCTCAGAAAGAAGAGACGCTGACGGAAATCTCCCCGTGTAGTGAAACGGGCCTTGGATTTAACGCTCTCCGTCTCCGCTGCATGAGATCGTTTTCCTGCAGCACTGTTGACATTTTCAAGTTGTTGTTGTGGGTCCAGCTGCTTTAGCATTTGGTCAGGGTCACATCAAAGATGGTAGAGGAGCGAGCAAAGATGGTAGGGGGGAGAGCAGGAGTCCAGGGTCAGCTTCGGCTTTCAGGGCCGACAAAGCAGCCTGTAATCAAGCATAAAGAGAAAAAACAAAACAAAAACAAAACAAAAACAGATGAACAGGAAAATGATGTTATTTTGGCTGCGTTATTCAGAGAGGGGAGAAACAACGGGACCAGGCCCTGTGTCAGCCTTCTCTCCCCCTTTTTTTGTTTTTTCTCACCATATAATCCACTCATGACCCACCAAGCTGACAGGACATCACAGGTACATGTTAAAATTCTTAAGATCGTGTTTAAAAGCACAAAAATTGGAATTTTCTTTCATCTGGTAATCACTTGTATTAATCAATCAGCAGAAAACATGTCACAATTTGACTTTTCTAACCACTAAATTTGTTGTGTTATCACTGGTTGGTCAGACCAGTGCCTTTTTTTTTTTTTTGAAGTTATGTTGTTGTCCTGCAACCCAGAGGGTTTATTTGTTAGTAGTGGATAAACTTTATTATTTAACGGCGGGTGTATGTTAAGTTTCACTGCTTTAAACTTGCTGGAAAATCTTCACGTGTTCATGGGTGTAAGCTGTTTCTTCATTGCGTGTATGTGCGTTTGTAGGTGGGCTAATTTAACGTTTTTTCCTCAAACAAGGCATTTCTCTAACATGTGCCTCTCTCTCACATTACTCTGCTTGTGTGTGTTTTTGTTTCACCTTTTGTTGTGATGCTCCGGAAGCCTTCCCAGCCTCCACAAGTCTGTTGGCCCCAATTTTATGTGTTAAAGCTTCTCTTAATTTCTCCTTTAATTCTCTGCTAGCTGCTGTCTTTTCCACAGCTGCTGATTCTTGCTGAGTGTGGTTTCCATTACTATAATTTGCTTCGGCCGCTGTGCTTGTGGGGGCAGTTGGTCCAGGCCCGTAGCCACCTGTATCAACACACTGAGAGATTTATTTAATATCATTTTCCTCACAATCTTACTCTGCCGGCTGACGTGCCGGTCTTAATCATGCTCGATTTGTCTCTTCTATATCAAAACCCAGCCGAACATCAAACATTCAGCGTAGTCATTCAAAACCTTATCTGTAGTATTATAATCAGCAAAATCAGCGTTTTAATTACAGGCATGTATCATTATTTGCAAATCATAATTATAAAACTCAAAAACACGCTAAACAGCAACAAAAGTCCTCTGTGCGCTCCACAGCTCATTTGCATGTTCACACACAGTCTAAAAATAGCTCGCAGCGCTGCAGTGCGCTGTCGTCACACACAGGGTCACACAAAGCTCAGACAAAACTCTTTTATTTTATATTACAAAGACGTCTTATATTTACAATCACTGACAGGCCTGACAGATTCAGCGCCTAACAATTTCGACAAATTTAAGTTAACGGGTCCAACCGAAGAAACCGAAGAAAGTCCAACTTTTTTGTAATCAATCAAACAGTATCTGTTACTTCTGGAACAGTTTCTGACCTAATTTCTAAAGAGCACCTACACAATTTCGACAAATTTAACCATAACGGGTCCAACCGAAGAAAGTCCAACTTTTTTGTAATCAATTAACCAGTATCAGACTCTAACTTTATCTGGCCTAATCCCTAAGGTCCCTAACTCAATTTAACAGTATTCAAAAAAGCACATCACACCGTTCCAAACGGTGAGGAGACTCTAACTCCTAGCTTATTTCAGGATGCCCTGTACCCCACAGATAAGCCAAACTGAACTAACCCTGTTCGCCGACAGGTCAAGACCGCGCGTCCACGGCCAGGAGGGAGCGTAACCTCCGGGCTATGCGCTTCTTAGCGGACTCTAACCGCCGTTCTATAATAATTTATAACAATTTGAAACACCAGTCAACGCCCTAAAACAAGAGTATGACTAAGGCAAGTGCCACCTAGAGGTCAATGGGGACTCGAACCCACAAACTGACCACTCAGGTCCACTCTATAACCAATTTGGACTCTAACCAACAAAATGACCAATTCCCTATCAAACTACTTGAGACTCTAACTCAATTCCTTGGGACTCGAACCCAGCATTTCTTTCAATTCCTTTTTCAACTTCATTAAAGACTCTTAGCCGACTTTAACTGCATAACACACACGGATCCTCATCAAAATCAAAACAGACCCTCTACCAGTAATTTCAGTGAGTAGACTTTAATTTAGTCATATCCAATTTGGCACACTTTGGAAATAATTCAACAGGTAGTGCCTTACCTTTAGATAAGCCGGCTTATGCCCACTCACATAAGACCACTGGTCGTGCCTGTCCGTTCGACAACCTCGGACCGTCCAAACTTTTAAATTCCACCCCAATACCACAGGACGAGCCCCCAAAATGTTATGGTTCAAAATATTGGGGATGGAGACAAGAGAAAAAACCACAATAACAACACTGGTCCGGTCGGGTTGAGTCAAACGATGATTTTAATGATCACACGCGTGGGAGATGGACACTGATGCAGACAGCCTCAGATCTCAAAATGGTGGAGCATTGCTCAAACTCTTATAGCCTCTGGTGCCTCCACCTTATCATAAAAAGCCTAAACATTCACATGCTTTCTCTCACACAGCGCCTAAGCTACGACCTTGGCTCCCCGTCTATCTGCTCCTGCTGAGATGGGGCAGAAAACTCCAGTATATTCTGTTCTCTTCTAATCAGACAAATAAGACAATAACTTTCTGCGAACAGTATTTCTTATAACTCAGCAGTATAATGCATCATAAAACAATATCATTCATTCACAACAAGTCAGCAGTTTAATGTAATGCAAATCAGTTTAACTAATGCAATAGTTATCAGCTTCTTCTAATTCAGGAGAATAATGCCAACTAAAACTACATAATAATTCACCATCTTTAATTATGGGTCTAACATGGCATAAAATAATATTATAATCTAATACGTGTTACGTCATCAAACCGCTTCATCCAATCACTCAGATACTTACAAAGTTTTGACTGCATTACCTTTAAAATTTGTACGAAGATGAGCATAAAATGAATAAAACTGACATCCTTGCATTTGTTGTGTAGTGCAACAGGTGTATGTGGCTGAGGGATTCCCATGATGCAATGCGTATTTCTTCTTCAGTCACCTTTCCTACTCACTGTGTGTTAATGCAGCTCTCTGCATTGAATCATACCTGTTATTAACCTCTGTCTCTCTTCCACAGCGTGTCTTTATCCTGTCTTCCTTCTCTCATCCCAACCAGTCGCAGCAGATGGCCCCGCCCCTCCCTGAGTCTGGTTCTGCTGGAGGTTTCTTCCTGTTAAAAGGGGGATTTTCCTTCCCACTGTCTCCAGACTGCTCACTCATAGGGAGTCATATGATTGTTGTGCTTTTTCTCTGTATGTATTATTGTAGGGTCTGCCTTATTATATTGTTGTGATTTGTCGCTGAGAAAATAAAATTGAATTGAAAATTGAATTGTGAAGGCCACACCAGAAGCCACACAATTGGGAAGTCAGTAACGTCAGACACCAGCATCTTTATTTTAATTTTAATGCACATTTCCACAAACATAAATAACGACACATGTCCCATAAACAATTTCTGGTTAATGTTTTACTGGTGCTGGAGGTCTGTTGGACTGCTGAGGGTAACTGGAGAGAAAATGATGTGTTGTTTTCACTGGGCGTTAAGGCGTCTGGGAAGGGATCTCAGACCATTTACATCCTGGGCCATCTGACCTCAGGAAATCACATGATAAGGTGGGGCCAGGTTTCACAATGAGCTCACCCGAAACCCTGGCTGATTAGGACCCACACCCGCTTTCACACCTTGGCTCATGTGATTAGGTAGAGGATCATCAGGGGGTCCTTTGTCCCTCTTTGGGGGGAAACTCCCACTGGTTTTAAGTCTGGGACTCCCCACCATTGACCCTTAGAACTGAAGAAGCTTCTCGGATGAGAGGTGAAACGTCTTCAAGCAACTCAAGAAGTCCAGACGCTTTTCCTTCCAAGCTCCTTAGACTACGATGACCTGGATGACTGAGAACCTTCACAGACTTAAGTATTAAATTAATAGTTGGTTTTCATTCTTTGTTTTTAGATATTTTTTTTCTATTCGTATCCCCTCGTGTATTTAACTGGCCAGTTCAGTCCAATTTACTTTGGGAAATATTTAATCTGAGGTAGGGATGCACCGATACCGGTATCTGGTATCGGCCTCGATATCACATTTTCTAAAGTACTCGTTAAAAGTTCCCCGATACCGAGGACCGATACCACGGTCTGAGACCTGTCTATGTTTGAGCGGCATGTAAGGGGTTAATCACAGGCGCCGAGTGCCTGCCCCCAGGCCCCGGCTGCATCTCAGAGCTGGGAGAAGGCGAGGCGAGACAAGTCAGCCGTGTGGAACTATTTCAAAGTGAACGAAGACACGAAAACAAAGGCGGACTGCAAATTGTGCTCATCGAAATTGTCCAGAGGAGGCTCAAAAGGTAGCGCATTTAACACAAGTAATTTAATCAAGCACCTAAAATCCCAACACGACAACGAGTACAAAGAGTTTGCCCACGCTTATTTACCCACGCTTATTAGCACAGAGGAGCATAGCTGATGCTAAAGCAGTGGGACGGAAAATAGTTGGGCATTTTAAACATTTTAAACGCCTTAGCCTACTCCCGCCTCGAGGACATTCAGGGACAGCTCAACCAGCCAATAAAGAGACTGCAGCAGGACGTACAGACACGCTGGAACAGCACGTATTACATGACATCAGTCCTATTTTTCCACATATTAATACATTTATGAATTTTGTGCAGGTATAAAGATCACTTCTTCTCCAACACTGCTCCAGAGGCCAAGCTGCACCTGAAGCAGGAGCTTCTAGAGCTGAGGCAGAGGGGAGTCGGGCAGAAGCTGCAGAACCTCCTGCTAAACTGTTCCTCAAGGCCCAGGCTGCCGCTGGCAGCAGGTGCTGCCATTGAGCTCGACACATACCTCGGAGAGGCCCCAAGCCCTCGTGAAGACAGTCCTCTGAAGTACTGGGGTGTCAACAAAATCAGGTTCCCCACTTTGGCTAAAATAGCCTGTAAATAGCTCTCAGCCCCATGTAGCAGTGTGGACAGTGAAAGGCTTTTTAGCTCAGTGTCACACATTATAGATGAAAACAGAAACAGTCTGACTGCTGATGATGCAGAAAAGCTACTTTTCTTAAAAAACCCTGCCACTCACTGTTTCTCTCCATTTAGTGAGTCATCTTAGACTTGATGTTAATACCTACCTCAGTTGCACTGACTGCCACAGTTCTATGTCAGTGGATGTTGTTAGTTTATTCACATATTGTGCACTAAATGGCAAAGATGTTTATTAATGCCCCTTGTGTTGTCCAAAGCGGCAGAGTTTAAAATAAACTGAAAAATACTTGAGTTGCACTGTCACTGTTTAAATTTTTTTTATAATTATTTATTCTGTAATATGTTGCATACAACATGCTTTTATTTTAAATAAATGTTCTTAATTCCAAACCAGTCCCTTGTTTGTTTGTTGTTAAATTATAGGACTAAAGCTGTTACCTGTAAATTTAAATCATGTTTTTATTAAGTACTCGGTATCGGCGAGTACTGAAATGCAAGCACTCGTACTTGTTTCCAAAAAAGTGGTATCGGTGCATCCCTTATCTGAGGTAAACATTTTGCTTTTCATTTGACCCCTGACCTGTCTGCTGTAATGCAGGAGGCAGGTTTATGACCTATACTGCAGCCAGACACCACAGGAAGCCTTCCTCCATGTTTTCTTTACAGTAATTGATTCAGCCAGTTTAAGTCTCCTTTGTTTTTGTGCATTAGATCACTGTGTGGGTTGTGTTGAGTGCTTATGTATTTGTAAGTAGCCATTATGACTTGACTAGTGGTGTTTATCTCTTTTAAGGGTCTAGTATCATCAGTTAATTAGTTTTTACACTTTGCAGGCACTTTGCTGTAAATACAACAACACTGCTGAAAACTCTAATTTAAATAATTACTACTGATGCACCTATCAAATAAACTAACATTTGCACAGGTGTTGAAATGCTGGACTCTTCCTCTCCTAAATCTGTGGCAGAGAAAAAATGCTGCAGGAGTGTTTTTTTTACATGATATGTAAGAAAAATAAGAAAAAGAAAGAAACCCTGTGATTTTAATGTGAATGCATTACTGACATCTTATCCAAACACACATTGTGCACACTACTTTATCCCTTATTACAACTGCAGCTTTTATTAGTGCATGTTCACGGGACTTCTGATTCTATAGGGTCTTGACAAAAGTCTCTGCAATCAATTGATTACAATCATGTGATTCAATTGAAACATGGAAATCAGCATTTCACCATTTTATACTATACATACATGTTTTGCTTTCAAGACTGGACAGGAGTGGCATGTGGGCGGCATTGTAGAGTGTGTTGACAGGAGGAAAACTTACACGCTCAGTAAATCACCCCCGTCACTACCTAAACCTCAAAGTCTCTAAACAGGAAGTGCATCTGCATGAAAGCTTCTGTTTTATATGCAGACAGATGACCTTTTGATGTAAAACCTTTCTCTGTATCTACAGAAACACTTTAACTATATATTCAACTATATAGTTTAACATTTGGTCCGTAACTATCATTTAAAAACAATAAAAAGGTTTAAAAGAATATACATAGGCGGCTATAAAGACTGCAGGTCAAACATCGTGCAGATACAGAAGGACCTCCTGGGGTCCAAAATGTCGCACTATTACAGAGCAATGCTTACAATAGTCTTGCATGGTTAGCCAGTTAGACAGATGCAAATGTTAAAGTGCTAAAACAGACATGTAAATAAAATACAACATCATCTTAGCAGCTTATTGGTATTAATGTCTCTTAAAGCTCTCCATGACCTAGCTGCATCTTAACTCTCTGAGCTGCCACAGTCTTATAAACCCACCCGCTGTCTCAGGTCAGCTGATCAGCTGTTCCTGAATGTTCCCAGGACTGAGCGTAAACTTAGAGGACATCGTGCTTTTGCTGCAGCATCTCTGAAACTGTGACACGATCTGCCTTTAGAGATTAGACAGGCTTCTTCTCTGCCTGTTCTTAAATCACTCCTGAAAACTCATCTCTTCACCCTGACCTTTGACACCTTGTAAGATGTTGGTTTTTAGTTTGAGTTTTTTAGTTTATTTTTGCTGTTTTATCTTGTTTTGAAATATAGGGCTGTTTACATTTTTTATGTATTATGTGTTTTATTTTTTTACTGTTATGTTTTATTCTATTGTTCTTAACTCATTTACTGTACAGCACTTTGGTTTTGTCCTGGGTTTTTTAAAGTGCTTTCTCAATAAAGATGGATTGGATTGGACTGGAAGATAAACACTTTAGTTTGCAGTACTGTGGTGAGTTCACAGTAAAGCACTGTGTTGGACTGGCGCACAGTGATTGTGGCGTTCATGGTCAGTGTTAGGTTACCTCAAGTACAGTGGATTCATTTGCATTTAAGCTGATGATGCTTCGATTAAGTCATCAAATTTCACCTTTATATCAGCTCTATAAGCCAATTCTCAGGATACTGTTAGTGTAGGAAATGGAAAGACAACCAAGATATCTGTGAAACGTCTGCTTACATCTTGAATTCAGCTCCGGCGTATGTGGTAAGTTGTTAATGAGTGACTTTAATTGATTCTTTCTTCAGATGTGGCTATACACTCTACTGAGAATAAGCATACTGTCATGATATGAGTGGATCTTCAAAATAGACATCGAAATAGGTCATGGAGAAAATAAGTAGAAAAAGTAAAGATCTTATTAGGAATAATACTGTTTGGATAATTATAACCATCATAATCAACCAAATCATCTCAACATGTATTTGCTCAAAAATGTATTTATTACCACAAACACGTATTTAATTATCAACACAAGGAAAATCAACAGTTTCTAGAACTCCAACAGGGGCAGGACTTGGAGGTACTGGGATTTCAGGAGGCAGCAGAATGGTACACTGGTCAGTGTCATTATTATTGACCTGTGATGGTGGATGGCCTTGGAGGGAGCTGAGAGGTAACTCAGACCTCTTGTCTTCAGGACACGTAAAGCAAACATACTCCTTCTCAGCAGCTGGAGACTTAGAGACATCCCAACTCATCAGTCTCATGCGTTTGGGCATCAAATGTTCCTCTTCATCATTAACAGAAAAAGCAGTAGAATATCTGCGCTTTCTGCAGAGACCTACCTCTGCAGTGGGTGGAGGTCTCGGAGGCAGAGGAACATCGCTAGGACACATGAAAAACGTCACGTCATCATCCAGGGATGAACGATCGTTTTTCAAATCTGGATGCATGATCTTGTCTGTGTCCTTTGCATGAAAGCTGGCATCAGCAGGTGGAGGAACTGAAGAAACTGGTACATCAGAACTCATCAGCCTCATGCGTTTGGGCATCAAATGTTCCTCTTCATCATTAACAGAAAAAGCAGTAGAATATCTGCGCTTTCTGCAGAGACGTAACTCTGCAGTGGGTGGAGGTCTCGGAGGCAGAGGAACATCAGTAGGACACATGAAAAACATCACTTCATCATCCAGGGATGAACGATCGTTTTTCAAATCTGGATGAATGATCTTGTCTGTGTCCTTTGCATGAAAGCTGGCATCAGCAGGTGGAGGATTTGAAGAAACTGGTACATCAGAACTCATCAGCCTCATGCGTTTGGGCATCAAATGTTCCTCTTCATCCTCCACAGAAAAAGCAGTAGAATATCTGCGCTTTCTGCAGAGACCTACCTCTGCAGTGGGTGGAGGTCTCGGAGGCAGAGGAACATCAGTAGGACACATGAAAAATGTCACGTCATCATCCAGGGATGAACGATCGTTTTTCAAATCCTGATGCATGATCTTGTCTGTGTCCTTCGACTGAAAGCTGGCATCAGCAGGTGGTGGACTTAGGAGCTCACATGCAGGTGCACTGATAGGTCGGAACATGAAAGCGGGAACTTCATTGTCCAGAGCACAACGGTCTGCACTGGATGAGCGTGGGAGCTTCTCCTTTGCCTGTGGAGGAGGCAGACTTTGACTTTGTGTTGCAGAGGAACATTTAAGTCATCTGACGTTTTGCTCTGTTACATATTATTATTGTTGTTGTTGGATTTTTCTTTAAAAATTCACACGATTTAATGTTTAGAAACAGACACAGTGAAGGGTAACTTACCACAGCTCGAGCCATTTTAGGCGTCTGTCAAGGCAAAGACGCAGGATTTGGTTTCTCTGTGTAAGATTACAGGACAGTTGTCAGTTTCAGTTTCAAGTCAGTTGGATAAATTCATATCAAACTTCTCAAACTTTATCATTAAAGCATTGTTTAGGTGGACAAATATGAAAGATATGAAGATAAAAACAGTAACAGCTGGCAATCAAGGGAAAACAACCTTACGAAAAAGGTCTTAATCATTGTTGTTTTAAAGTAAATCTTTCAGTGCTTACTTCAGTGATTGTTTGAAGTCTCTGTGCTTGTTGTCAGTCGCAGATTTGTGTAAAATATTTGCAGTTTGTGAATAAAGTTTGCAGGAGCTCCATAGTTTGTCTGTTCAATACCAAAGTAATGAGGAGACTGAGTGCAGGTTTGGAATCCTCAGTGACAGAAGAATGCAGCAATGTTTGAATTTGAATTTGTTATTGTTTTATTAACAACAACTACCAGGATCATACCATAGCAACACAGTGATGCCCAATCAAATGTCAGGTACAAGGGATAGCCCACATACACATCCAACAGCACAGTAAAGCAATGGGCACCAATGCCACCAGTCAGGCCTTAAAAATACCTGAGTTATATAACAGCACACTGACAGTGTCTCATCCAAAAATATAAAATGTATAAATACAGTTAATATCATTTTTATTTAAATTTTATTTAATTCTCTTCATATAGTGCCAAACAGATGTCTCAAGTCGTCACTGTTACAACATAGATAAACATGAACATGAAATCCATTATTTAATTCTCTTCCATTCACTCCAGTTCAATTCAATAGCTATATAGATGGATAGACAGATACTGTATTATATACTATATTGATTCCAAATGGAGAATTAATGTGTTATATCACCAGGATAATGAATTCAAGTAGTACAATCTCCAATAAACAGACAACACAGTTCAAGTTCAAAGTGCAATATGTGCAGGATCCAGGCTTTATATTGTAAGATGCAAAATGTTTATATATACATAATATTGTTGAAAAAATAAAGAAAGTTAAAAATCAAAATAAGTTTATTGTCACTGTGGCTGATGTGATTGCAATATGAACCCGGAAGCAGACAAGGGAGAGATGGACCTGAATCTTAACAAAAAACAAACCATTTATTAGGTTGAAAAACACGAACACAAAACAAGGCCCAGCAAACAGGGGCGGAAACTAAAACTAAAACCTATCCTGGGAATAACTCGGTATGACTATGACAACTATGACAAGAAAAACATGAACATGAATCCGAGGAGGTGCATGCGAGAAACTCTGATGAAAAAACATGAACATGAACATGGACCTAAACAGAATCAGGAGATAACCTGAAACCCGGAATAACGTGAACGGAGGAAAACGCACCAACACTGCCCAGAGGAAGACAGCGGACTTAAATACACAGAAGAGAAAGGAGGGAAGTGGAAACACAGCTGACACAAATGAACCTGACACCACAGGGGAAGCAAAATGAAACACACTGAACATGGAAACACAACCCTTTCATAATAAAAGACGAAACAAGGAGAGACGTGGACGTGTGATGGGCTGAGTTGCCAAATGGCTGGTAGGCTTTTAGCTAGGCTTTAGCTTCAGCCAAGTGGAAGCTAAATTGGCTAGTCATTCATATGTAAATTAGGTTGTTACCTGAGAATTCTGGAGGGGAGTGGGGGTGTGTGAATGATTGCTGATTTCTAACTGCCAACTGCCTCTTTGTTTGTCTGGGGGGGAGCTGCTAAAAGCGGTGAACTTCCTTTTGTGTTCGTCTTGATGCATTCTCAATCATCCAGGAAAATAAATCTCCAAAAGTCACCAACTTGGAGTGGTTAGTTTCCTGAGCCACAAGGAAACTTGTGTTTCAGTTTGCCATCTTAGGGAGAAATCAACACACATGGGTGTATTCAGTGTTGGGACTAACGCGTTATTAAGTAACGCGTTACAGTAACTACGTTATTATTGTGGTAACGAGCACGGTAACTAGTTATTATGCTAAAATCAGGAACGCGTTAGTCGTTACTGGGATTTAGATAGGCTCGTTATTCGTTACTTCGTGTGGTGGCATCGCGGAGTTTCCACAGATTCAGTAACATTAGCAAGTGGTGGAGGCCAGCAGGTGGAGGAGGGAAAGGGACGCAGAAGGAAAAGAGACCCGAGGCGGCCGCCGGTCCAAGTGTGAACTGAACTTCAGGTAAGAAGTTATGACCTGCAGTCTCTCTGGGTCAGATATAAACCAAGTTTAGGTGGAGTTTATTTTTGTTATTCTGACTTTTTCCGTACTGCATACTAGCTAGCATGACAGAGTTTCTATACAGCTGGGTGGGTGCTATGAAGTTAATGATGTTGAACTTTATTTCGTTCATAAGTTATTAGAGTTGCCAACCGTCTCATCTGGTATTCAGAGAAAATATTACGCATTTCTTATTGAGGTGAAAAGGAACAGTTAGTCCCGTAATTCAGCTACAATGAAAAAGGCACAAAGCTGGATTTATTCTGTGTCTTTGCTGCACAGCTCCCTCTTCTTCTTTCATTCTCTCCCCCTCCCTCTCCCGTTTCTACTTCAATCATGAAAACTGATCAATGATCAGCTGATTGGCTCTCTTGTTTGTTTATCTCCCACTTTGCATCAGAAAGAGGAAACCAGCGGAGTTCACGTTAAACAACAGCAGCACGTTTAAGCTTGATCAGCTGTTGTTAGAATTTATTTAATATTAATTTCTAGTATCAGCTGATGTTTGCTGGAGCCACAGCTGTAAACCTGCTGGTCATGATGTCGGTTTGGTTATGTGGTGAGAGGGAAACATGAAGATGAAACCAGGAGATGTCCTTACTGGATCATCAGAGCTGAACAGGTGATGGAGAAACAGGTTTACCTTTTAGGTGACATGAATGAGTTGAAGGGAAGTTATGAACTGTTTCTGAGAGACAAATAACACCAGGATCCTTTTTTAGGTAGCTGACAGCTGGTAACTGTGCAGGTGCAGATCTAGCAAAGTGTTGCCAGGGGGGCATGTAGGGCATTAAAGGGGGGCACAAAGAAATACTTTTCTTTCTTATTCTCATTTAAAATGTCTAGCTTTTAATAAATAATTATCTGAGTCTTACAACAAACGATTGATAGATTGATGCATATACACCATCAAGACAGTGAGCATCACTGTCACAGCAGCATTTGTTTTCATTCAAAGCCTTTATGATTTTTCCTATAATGGTGGGCCGGTCTCTAGTCAAAATGCCCGGGCCAATTTTCTGTCCCAGTCCAGCCCTGTATGCAGCTCATCTGCAGTCTGGTGTTACCTACATCTTCCTATTCAGAAGGCAGAATTTCCGAGTTCTGAGTACAATCGAAAGCACCACGACTGCAGTTTTTGTGTTGGAAAAGGCGCACATGACGCTGTGACGTAGGCTAGAATCATGGCAGCAGTAAATGACGGTCCAGGCGTGGGATTTCTCTCATGGAAATATGCACATTATCTTTTCCTTTCTATTGGTAGGTGGCACAGTGCACTTGTGGCAGGTAAGCAAGCTAGAAGACTGGCAAAGTTATGGAAGCAACACATTAACAAGAGAATTCTGAGTAAAACCAAAGTTACTTTCCCTAGTAACTAGTTACTTTGAAAGTAACGAGTAACTTGAAGTAACTGAGTTACTTTTGAGAGAAGTAACTAGTAATGTAACTAAGTTACTATTTTAAAGTAACTTACCCAACACTGGGTGTATTTCCTTTGTTGCTGAGATTTATTGATAAAAACAGTACAAAAAAACCAACCATTTGTACACATATTTACAAATAATAATAAAAAGTGAGTGAGTACATTTCAACATTTTCAGCAATCACTCACAATCCTGGCACTGCCATGGTATCTGTAGTCTGCATTTACCACATGTGTATCTGTTGCAGTGAACACATCGCACAGTGGCATGATTGTTCTTGCATTTGTGTTTGACCTGACACATGGCTCTTTTTCCAGGGCTAGGTGTGGAGGGTTGTGTCCGAAGCAACTGTTCTTTTCTTGCCTTCTTCCCAGCTACATGAGAGTGAGCCAGCTCTCTTGCAAGCTCCACCAGGAAGTCCACCCGGTGCATGCTTGATACAGCACATCCTGCGGAGCTCCATAGGATAATTCTAAAAAATGCTTTAGTTCCTCACATTTTAATGCAACCCACTGAATTAAAGCTGAAACTACATCTGAGTTGTATCATTTCAAATTCATTGTTGTAATTTACAGAACCAAAGTTAGAGAAAGTTGTTTCTGTCCAAAGTCTTATAGACATAACCAGAGATGGGCAGTAACGCGTTACTGTAATCCGGTTACTTTTTTCGAGTAACGAGTAAAGTAAGGGATTACTATTGCAAAAACGGTAATTAGATTACCGTTACTTTCCCGTAGGAACGCTGCGTTACTGCGTTACTAAAACCGTGATTTTTTTTGCGAGAGTGTCTCATGACAGTGACGTAAGCAAGTGCAACGTTTGTGACAACAGCTGTGTGCAGATCAACAATGGATCATATATCGAGTGCGGGAGAGAGTATGAGCGTGCAGCGTTTAAAGCGTGGAAGTACTGACCTTACTTTGAGTTTGATTCCATAAAGAGTGACAAAAACATTAGCGTCCGTTGTGCGTGGGAAGAAAACTTCTTTTTACAGCAAAAAAACCCCTAAACTTCCAACAAGCACCGAGTAGCTACGACGTAATGGGAAATTCACAGAGCTGCCATATCCTTCCACTGACCGCTGCAGCACACCTGCACCAGGGTAAACCTCCGCCTACCCTGCTCCTGCTTTACAGGTGAAAATAGAGCAAAAGGACCGCTAGTCTTTGACTTTATTTATTTTCTGCTGTGTTTTACTTTCATCTATTTGAAAGACTGAGTGTAAACACACACACAAAAAAAATTATGTGCTGGAATGTGCAGAAAATAGGTTTAAATATTAAACAAATATCTTCCAATCAGAGAATGTTGCATATAATTACATTTTTGCTTGATGCATAAAGTTAAAAGATTAAAACAGATAAAACAAGTTTTAAAAAGAGACTTTTCCATTTGATTGCATTTTGTATGATGGATTATGTAGAAAAAGTAGAATTGGGCTGAGAGATCTATCGCTTTATCACCTATTCAGGTTGTAAATCGTGTTTTTAAAAAGTAACTAAGTAACTAAGTAATTAATTACTTTGAAAATAAGTAATCAGTAAAGTAACGGGATTACTTTTTGGGGGAAGTAATCAGTAATTACTTACTGATTACTTTTTTCAAGTAACTTGACCAACACTGGACATAACTGTATGATTTTCAATGATTTCAAGGACAGCTGAAGATAAAAAGTATTCAACAAGGAGAGACCAGGAATTAGTGACGTGCAGAGTTTGAATAAGAAGCTGTAATTAGACTGAATGCAAGACGAGAGTAAAGCCATGGCAACAGCAGGAAGTGGAGCAGGACCTGCGTGTGTCCATGAAGCTCGATGTTTTTGTGCACAGATCACATGCAGTCTGAAATGTTGTGCAGTCCAGACTGTATATTTTGCTGAGTGAAATACAAAAGCTTCCTTCATGGATGGAAAAGAAACTGTTTCAGTGTCAAATGAAACACTTTCTGTTGATTTCAACTCCCAGAACTGAGTTCAGCTGAGCTCCACGGTGCAACAATTAGACTCCACTATGTTTTCTCTGCTTTGTAACAGCAACAGGCTGTTTAGGGCAAGATTTGCTAAAAGGCTCAAAACAGCGCTTACAGACATGGTTCGTTTTTTGGGCCAATTACAAAAGTTCTGCTGTTTTCTAAACACAGGAGATGTGAGTTCAAATCTATAAAACACAAAAATAAGACATGCTTATTTGTATTAAATATCTGGATAATGACCTGTAGATGTTAAAAACACTAATAACACAGTTTGAATGTCCAGAATTGGGTCTTCATCAGGGTCACAAAAATCTTTGAGATTCTGTCTCTGACACACAATCCTGTCGCTGCGCTCGATTTGTAAACACTAACAGCTCTTTGACTCCAGAACCCAGTTTGTGTTGGTGCGAGGCATTAGTGGATCTCTCTCTTAGAGTAGAGTTAGAGTTACTACAGTTTCTTAGGAAACTGAAGAAGGCCCGTCTCCCTCCTCCAGATTCCCGTGCAAATGTCAGACAATTCAAAATCCTGTTTGACTTTATAAAGGAGACACAAATGTGCAAAAATCTTGACAGAGTGCCACAGTGTCACAGACAGTTGCACTGCCTTTGATGAGAAACACTGAGTGATAGTAAAACTAAACAATCACTGCAACACACTGATACAGGAGAAGTTGTGATTGTTCTTTTCATTTGTCCTGTTGTGTAGTTTGGCTGTAGTGTGCCCCCCACCCACCCCCCTTTCAAGAAGCCAGCTGTATGATCGTCCACATTAAGAGAAGGAGTTAAAAGTGGGAGTCAAAACCTCCAACTTAAAGTGGAACATTAATGTCACACAAATGCAGACACAGACTCAGTGCCATTTTTATATTGTTAGATTCAGAGATTTTATTGAAGTTCTCAGTTATATTAGGGACATACAGAATGCTTTCTAATGGAATAAGAGGAGAGAGTGAAGCAACTGTGCCACCCTAAGGACCATGGAGTGGGATTAATGATCAGTTGTGCTCATTTGATACCAACTAATGTGTGTTGGGTGCATTGTGAGCGCCGTCCCGGAGCGAACCAAACCCCAAGACTGGCAATTGGGACATTGAATGTCACCTCTCTGGTGGGGAAGGAGCCTGAGTTAGTGCGTGAGGTTGAGAGGAACCGGCTAGATATAGTCAGGCTCACCTCAACACACGGCTTGGGCTCTGGAACCAGCCTCCTGGAGAGGGGCTGGACTCTGACTCAGTCTGGAGTTGCCCCTGGTGAGAGGCGGCAGCCCTGGGTGGGTATCCTGGTGTCCCTTCAGCTTGCTGCCTGTATGTTGGGGTTTCTCCCAGTGGATGAGAGGGTTTGTTATCTGTGCCTCCGGGTTGGGGTTCAGAGTACCCAGCCTTCTTGGAGTCCCTGGGTGGGACACTGGAGGGTCCTACTGGGAGACTTAAATGCTCATGTGGGCAACAACAGTGAAACCTGGAGGGGTGTGATTGGGAGGAATGGACCCCAGGACCTGAACCCGAGTGGTGTTTTGTTATTGAACTTCTGTGCAAACCACAGCTTGGCCATAACGAACACCATGTTCGAACATAAGAGTGTCCATAAGTGCACGTGGCACCAGGACACTCTAGGCCACAGGTTGGTGATTTGTTGAGTCTTCTCAGTTTGTGCTAAATCATTGAGTTGATTCTCAGTACTGTTCATTAGAGTTCCTGACCTGTTCTTTCCTCTACCTAGATTTCCTGGACGCGTCCCTGACCCTGTGTGGATTGCCTGTTGCTGGATTGGCATGAGAGTGTAACGGTGTGAGGGTGAGTGGCTGAAGAGGAGTGAGCGTGCGAGCCTGGAAGAGGTGAGTGTAACACAGACGATGCGACGAGGAGCACAGGCAGACAGGAGGGGACACAGCTGGAACTAATGGGCATAACGAGACACAAACCTACAAAGTAAAACAGGAAACTCACAGGCTGTTTCACAATACCAACTTGGGGACACGAACAGAACACAGAGGAAAGACACAGGTAGGGACAATAGAAACACTAAACACACAACTCAAACCCTAAGAACAAATACAAAACAGCAGAAACTGGAAAATAATACCAACAAACTCAAAACACTGGGTCAATGACTCAGGACCACGACAGATCTGCCCTGTTTCACACTTAACACTTTGTGCCCACAGAAATTGGGCGCACCCACAGAAACGCAAAGCAGGAGATGAAGCATCGCTGAATATATGTCCAAACCAACTTCATTCTAAGCCAAAGACTAGAAAATATGGTGAAGCATATTTTACATGTAGTTGTTTTTTCCTGTGTAATAATATTCAACATTGCTATCAATACCTACCTCGGCACTTGTGCAGGTGAAACCAAAGGGAAGATAATCACACCGTGACGCCTCTGCCTTTGTAAATGGAGGGACAGTAACTGCATGTGTGTATGTAAGCGTGTAAAACCTGCAGATAGTCAGATTAACAGTATTTTGTCTCTATCTGCCATTCTGCAATTCATCTCATGTAAAAAAGAATGTGCGCACAGCGTGACGTGAAAAAAGGCACATATCTTTGACGTTGCGTGACCAACTCTGTATTCCTCGTCCACACGTAAACGCAAAAAAGGAGTTTTAAAAAATCTCAGTTTTCGGTGATTCGAAACGCCGTTTACATGTGGACGAAAGGTCCAAACACATAGAAACAGCTGCGTTTTCAAAAATCCCCGTGTAGATGTGGACGTAGCGTAAAAGAGTTAGTAGTTTATTTTCTTACTACCTGTAATTTATTGCAGATTATTTGTATTTGCTTAATTGTTTACTAAATGTTTGAGGTGTGAAATAAACCGCAATGGAGCAAAATATGGGCGTGTGTGGTTGGAGGTTGTGTTTGTGCGTGCGCGCGCGAGAGGGGGGCGCGAACATTTATCTTGTAAAACAAGAGGGGCCCAGCAAAAAAAAGTTTGGGAACCACTGCTTTAGGGTTTCCTGACCGCCATGCGCCAGGAGACGACACGCTCCAACCTGTCCAGGGGCTGGGCCTTGGACATGGTCACCCTTAGCAACGATGTCACCAAGATGATGAGGGAGGTCGTCTAAGCTCTGATGTTCTGATATTTTCCATTTTTCTTCAGCACCAAACATGTTTGTAGGTTTTTAGTCTGTTAAATTTATGAAAATCAAAATGTTTCCACCTCTTCTCTCTGCAAGTCTCTAATAATAATAATAATAATAATAATAATAGTAACATTAATGATCGTGTATGTGACCTCACACAGTAAAGCTGATGTGAGGATCATCACAGTTTTGGTGGTTGTATGAACTTAGAATGCATAAACTAATAATTTGTTTTAATTAAAAAACTTTCCCTCTGTCATTTCCTGAGTGTTTCAAAATAAAAGTCCTCTCTTTCATGTTTTGAATGTGAGGCTGTTCCTGTGATGCCTTCAAATCTGTTTCAGTCTGCAGTTTTTTACAGTTCAGACCCAAAGTGACTCAAACATTTACTTAAAAGAGGTTTTTGTTCGTCTGGGTTTTCCTGCTCAGCAGCTCTAAACAGGCAAAAGCAGAAAAACACAAACAGAAAGAAACAGGAAAATATGTGTTTCTGTGAACAATGCAGCAGCAAAATGAAAGACCAGGATTTATTTTTTAATGACTGACAAAAACATTAAACGATCATGTTTATTTTCACATCAATGTTCCATCGGTCCTTCTTTTACAATAAGTTTAGAAATGAAAAATACTAATAACACACCAGGAAAAAGCCAACAGCACGAGTCCTGAAAGGCTTAAAGATAAAATAAACGCACAAAGAATGAAACAAAAAGGCACAAAACCTCAAAACAAGAGTGAATTAAATCTGAGCGACACACAAAGATGCTAAAAGCCCCAAACATGAACCTGTGAGGTCATTAATACCTGTGTGTGTGCATGTTTACATGTCTTTGTGGGACCAAAATGCCCGTCCCCACAAGTTTGAAGACATTTTTGAGACTCAGAATGTGGTTTTAGTGTCAGGGACAGTCAGGTCAGGGTTAGGCATTCAGTCTTAATGGTTAGAGTAAAAGGCTGAGGAGAGCATGATGTCAAATAGATGTCCCCACAAGGATATGAAAACACAACCGTGTGTGTGTTACTGTGAATTTGTGAGACAAGTGAAGATTTCAGAATCAGTGAGAAATGTTTCACTTCCTGTTGGTGAAGAAGAGCAGACGGCCTCATTGGTCACGGCTGAGTTCATTATGTGATGGTAACAAGCTGATTATTACAGAACAGGAAACACACGTGTGCTCATCAAACACCAGCTGCTGCTGCTTTTATCAGTCTGACAACAAAACCTCACAAGAAAGAAGTTTTTGTGAGTTTGCAGCGTTCCTCTAAACTGAAAACTAAAACAGCCTGAAAATGGGAACACGCACCCACACTCGAGAGTCAGGCAGCTTAAATGTGTTTGTCTTCATCTGTAGTTACGTTTCATTGGCTGGAAATGTGCTAACTGGAATCATTCATGAGTCCAGATGAACAAAAACAAGTGTTTACTGCTCCACGCTGCACGAATCTGAATCAAAATCACTCAGACGCGCCCACGTAGGCATTCCACTAAAACCATGTGACCACCTTCACCTTTAAACCTGTCGTGAATATAAATTTAGACTTTTCACTTTATTTTGAAAGAACAGATTTGCAGGAAGTGCGGCTGCTGCAGAAACTCTTCACTTTTCACTGGCTTTAATCTTGAAGGTTTCTCCAGATGTGGAACTTTCATGCTAAACATTCAACATCTGACGACCGTCTCCGTGTAAAACACTGACAAACTCAAACTTTATACGGTAACTGACAGATTTATTCCTCCATTTTCAGGCATTTCACAATGAACTTGGATTAGTTTGGTGATTTTATTCACGTTGGTAAATAAAACCAGCCAAGAGGCTGATTCCTGCAGAGGAGGAGGCAGAGTGGAGGAATCTGCAGGTTCTGTCTCTAACACACAACCAGAGCTTCAATCATAACGAGCACATAATAAAACCATGATCCCCCTGATCGACTCTTTTAGCCTGTTTCCTCTGGATCGAACAGGATCTAACAAACCCCAGCTTCTGCTGGGACACTGGTCATGATGGGAGGAAAAAGATGGCTGCCGTGTTGCTGTTTCCTTTCTTACACCAGGGTTATACTTCCTGTATCTGTGGGTCTGAGTTTTTAATCAGAGGATGAACTTAAAGCTTTCAGTCTGCTCTACAACCCACCACCTATCCACACGTCTGCTAAGTGGACTGGAAATCAGTAAAACTTCTACCAGACTTTAGTAAATATTGCATTAAGATGAGCAGACAGATTTTAATCTCAGCATCGTGCACACAGATTTTTCAGGACACTGGAAGAGTTCCTGCCGTGGATTTAGATGTTAGTGTTGTGTGGATGATCCCATTCTGTCATCTTTGTGTTACTAACACTGATGCTTTTACACTTTAGGACCCTCGAGACCTCTGCTGCTCAGCCGTCCTGATCGCTGCCTCCACTTTAACCAGAGGCTGTAACCTCTGATCATTTCACCTGCACCGACAGTAAAACTCTTCTCCAGAACCAAACGTGCCATAAACCCATCACAGCTTCATCATCAGCTCAGTCTCAGCAACATGCAGACGACCGAGCAGCAGAAACTCTGCAGGGAACGTCTGAAGTCTGTTCTTCAGTTTTCCCAGCTCACTGTTTATTGAACATGAGACAGAAAAATAACTTCACCTTTAATGTGAAACTTTTATTGCCTGTGACATATTTGCAGGAAGTTTTCATGCTGTGATTTAGTGTCACAGCCATAAATATCACACAAGGTAAAAACTACAAGTCCCAGCATCCTCTGTGTTTAGGGAGGAGCAGTGAAACAATGTACATTTCAAATTCCTTTAATTTTAAATATGTTTATATTGTCTATCCTGTAAAATAGTCAGATGTCTATTCATATTAATGTACAGAATTCACCTGCTTGCTGCTACTACTGTAAATTCACCCAATATATATATATATATGTTCTTCCTCTACCCCCCCAATTTTTGCACATGTCGAGGAGCGTGTCAGGCTACATTTCACTGTGTGTTATACTTATATAACTATGCATGTGGCAAATAAAGAACCTTGAACCTTGAACCTTGAAAGTGAAAGTGTTGATCCTCCGTTCAGAGCAGCAGGAGGAGGAAGGTGGAGCTGATGCAGGTGAGTGTTAACATGAATATGTTTCTTCTTATGACATAAAATAATTCCACGCTGTTCGTGTCTGTGGGTGAAACGTGAGGCCGGTCGGCTCCTCTGAGCGCTGGTTTCCTGTAAGTAGAGAGGAAGTGAGTTTAGCTGAGAGAGCAGGAGGAGAGTGAGAGCTGTGCTGAGGCAGGTGAGTGTTAACACCGCTCTGACATTACTGTGTCTCTGTGGCGGGAACAACAGGCTCCGTCAGTGGAGGCAAAAATAATCAGACTTTGGTTTTTCAAAGGAAACTACTTTATGTTGGGAGAAGCCGCGCGCTCATTGGATAACGACTTGTCAATCTCAAGTTATTAGCCAATGAGCGCGCAGGTTCACAGTAAGACCCGCCCTTATCACGACGTCTTTTAAAAACTAAAATGGCGACAGAAACTTTTTTTTTTTTTTTTTTAATTAAACTTTGTTTACAAACAACAGTATAACATACAAGGCACC
The DNA here is from genome assembly GCF_057381915.1 of Diplotaxodon limnothrissa. Taxonomy (NCBI): domain Eukaryota; kingdom Metazoa; phylum Chordata; class Actinopteri; order Cichliformes; family Cichlidae; genus Diplotaxodon; species Diplotaxodon limnothrissa. The sequence goes on along the minus strand of NW_028188555.1, from coordinate 972,130 downwards.
ATAATTAATCCGATTATGTTACATCCTTGGTTGATGAGCATTATAGCAAAACAAACAAACAAACAAAACGACCAAAAAAACAACAACAACAACAACAATAAGCACAAAGCAGTCATTGAAGGACTTGAACCAAAGGCAAAAAATAACGTCCAAAAAAAGGGCAGTCGTGATTATAAAATAGGGAGGTTTTTTTTTAACATAGATTAAACTCTTTAAATAAAACAACAAGTTTATGGGCTTTCTTGTTATTCACAAGTTTCAGCGATTTAGCCCAGAGTCTAAAGTCATTCAGCCATCTGTTTATACATGGTTTAGCTTTAAAGTATCTGCATTTGTGAAGAAAAAATTTTCCCATTAACAAAATCGTCCTAATCAACAGGTCAAAATCTGCATTCTCAGCAAGTATTCCAAATTTTATTACTGTCACTGTCAAATGTGGTAACTGAATTCTCCTGTCCAAAAATTAGTAGTAAGTCCATCTGTCCCTGGGGACTTGTTTAATGCCATTTTCATGACCACCAAATCCAGTTCCTCAATTTTAAACTCTGAATCCCACAGATCTTTGAAAGGCTTGTCAATACATGGGATGAGATTATGAATTTTATCAAAGAAACTATCAGAATCAGCTGCTGAATATTCTGAGGAGTACAATTTGGAATAAAAAGTGAAGACTTCCTTTTCAATCTTTCTGAAATCTTTACATTCAGTCCCATTTATCAACAAGCTTGAGATTAGATTTCTCTGCTGTCTACACTTTTCCAGCTTACTAAAATATGATGAGTTCTTTTCTAGTGATGGGTCGTTCGCGAACGAAATGGCTCTTAGAGCCGGCTCTTTGAAGTGAACGACGGGAGCCGGCTCCTTATTGGGAGCCGTGGGGTTTTTTTTTTCTTTCTCTTGCCCTCTCACTAACCTTTTTCGCTTAATGCCACACCTGAGCCTTGTGTTTGCGCTGAGCAGAGGGGGGAGGGAAGCAAACACAGCTGTGCGTTTGTGCCCCTCCCGCCTCTGCTCAGCGCTGGGCAGAGGGGGGAGGGGCGGTAGTTACACTCACAGCAGCAGTAGAACACGAACAGAGCAGGAGGGAGAGAGAGAAAGAGAGCAACAACAAGAGACAACGTCGTCAATTTAGAAAGGTACAGTAAAGAAAATGAGTGAAGCAACCAAGAAAACAAGCAAAATCTGGAACCACTTCAATTTTATTGACAGTACAAAGGCAGAGTGTAGAGTCTGCAAGAAAAGAATTTCATATAGAGCTGGCTCCACAAACAATATGAATAGGCAAGCAGGAAGGCTCTCTCCCAAAAAATCATCCCAGGCATATATGAAAGAGAACGTGCATCACTGCAAGAGAGGGTTAAAAAAGCCACAGCAGTGTGTCTAACAACTGACAGCTGGACATCCCAAACCACCACATCCTTCTTGTCAGTTACGTGTCACTTTATTGAAAATTATAAAATGGTATCCTGTCTTCTGGATTGTTTTGAGTTCAGTGACAGACACACTTCTGAGAACTTAGCAGAAGAGCTGCTCAAAGTGGCAAAAGAGTGGGATGTGGAAAAGAAAGTGGTTTGCTGTGTTACTGACAATGCAGCTAACATAACAAAAGCAATTAAAATCCTGAAATGGACCCACCACCCATGTCTTGCGCACACAATTAACCTTGTTGTGAGAGATGCTTTGAAGGTGATGAAGCCAGCTGTGGACAAAGTGAAGGCAATAGTGGAATTTTTCCACAGAAGCACAACAGCCACACACAAGCTCAAATCTACCCAACAACAGATGGGCATGCCTGAGCTAAAGCTCAAACAAGAATGTATCACAAGGTGGAACTCAACCTTTCATATGCTAAAACGGATTCTGGAGTCCAAGGATGCTGTCATCTCTACCCTGGCAGTTATCAATGCACCGGTTGACCCTCTGAGCCATGAGGAATGGGAGGTACTACAGCAGGCATGCACTGTTTTGGAGCCATTTGAGCAGGTCACCGTGGAGATCAGTGCAGACAGGTGAGTGTGCAAATGTTATTGCATTATTATTATTATTAGTAGTAGTCGTAGTTAGTTGCATTGCTGGTATGAAAAGTAGATTAGACATGATCATAAATAATAATATACTGCTGAATTTTTAAAAAGCATAATTTTGAAACTTGTTATGTACTCTTTTTCAGCCATGTCACAGCCTCCAAAATGTTAATCCTGTGCAAGGGTCTGCAGAGAGTGACAGCTGAACACCAAACCAGAGTAACTACTGGAAAAGTGAAAGAGTTGGTGGATGCTCTCTGTGCATCCATGGACAGAAAATTCCACAGAATGGAATATAATGCTGTTCTCTCTGAAACCACCATTCTTGATCCAAGATTCAAGAAGCTGGTCTTTAATGACAACAGAGCGGTGGATGAAGCTCTTCAGAGAATAACTGCAGCAGCAAGATCCAGCCAACCAACTCCACTGCCAGGGAACCAAGAGGGAGAAGAGGCAGAAGAGGATGAACAAAAGGAGCAACAAGCATCTGCTGTTTGGAGGTTCTTTGAAGAACGAGCAAATAGAGACACTACCAGAAGGAATCCCTCAGCAGATGTAATACTGGAAGTGAGATCCTACATTGATGAGCCCCTTTGCCAGAGAAGTGCAGATCCACTGAGCTGGTGGGAGACAAAGGCTTATACTTATCCACGTCTTACCCAGGTGATGACACGGAGACTTTGCATTGTAGCAACATCAGTCCCCTCAGAGAGAATCTTCTCCAAAACAGGACAGATAATGAATGACAGAAGAAACCGGATCAGCTCCTCAAAGCTAAGGCACTTGATATTCCTGAATGCCAACCTTTCCGTCAATTAAAGATCTGGTTGTTCATGTTTTCTTTTTGTTTTGCATATTTTAATTGATATTTTATTGTGTTGTGGTTTGTAGTGTTTTGTGTTCTTTCGTTTTGAATTGGTTTAAAAGGAAAAAAGCTGAAAATTTAAAAGGAAAAAAGTTGAATTGTAAATAGTTGGTTTTTGTACTTATAATTTATTTTTTTTTACATTTTGTGTGCTGTGAATAAATACAAGAATATTTATATGATAAACATTTATAAATAAAAAAGACATTTTTTACATTAGTAGTTCATTGTGTGCATGATTTTATATTGTTGTTAATAATAAATTACTTAAAGCAATAAAACAACCTGAAGAGCCGGTTCGGAGCCGAAAGAGCCGGCTCTTTTTAGTGATCTGAGCCGAAAGAGCCGGTTCTCTAAAAAGAGCCGGAAATCCAATCACTATTCTTTTCACCTGCCTCAATCCACTTGGCTCTCGATCTTATAAAGGCACCGTGGGCTTTCTCTAGGTAAAGATCGTCCAATTTAGTTTGTAACTCCATCAATTTATTCTTCTCTTGCACGTTTAGTTTTTCTTTACTACAGCACTGAGTTATTTCACGGAGTAAATTACTTTCATATTCCCGTTTTTCCCTGTTCAGTTCTTTGCAGAATTTTATAGTGAATTCTCTGATTTTGAATTTAACAAATTCCCATTTCTGTATATTACCCACTACTGAGTCATCATTTTTTATATCTGTAATTATATGTCTAATTTTATCACAATACTTGTCCTTATTTAAAAGGCTGGCATTAAATTTCCAATATCCTCTGCTACTACGTCTCATCCTTGTTGGTTCTAAGACAAGATCAATGAAACAGTGATCAGAAAGGGGTGCATTGGAGATTTTAGATTGTGAAGTACACCTCAAAATGTCGCTCCTTTCTGATTAAGCATTCTGCTGCTTCTTGCCCTATGATTGCTGTATCTTCTCTTATTTAGTGAATTGTTAGTGTTAGCAGCATAAAGTTGAGGTTTTACCGTTGTTCACGAACTTTCTGTGCAGAACTCGGTAGAGAGCGTCTACTCACTCCGCCATTTGGCACACCCCCGATCGGGTTGTGACAGTGTCCAAATTCATCGGCTGCATCCTCCCGAGGACCCGGCCTTCGCGGCGTACGTGGGCTGGGTCCTCAGAAGGTTGGATATGCTGGAAGTAAACGGCTGGGGAAATTGGACAGTCTAGCCTTCTGATTAGCGTCACCGCTGTCTCGGTGGAGTTTAATAAACTCAGCCGTCTGCTCCTTGCTATCTGCAATATAACAGGACACTGGAGTAAATTCTCGACCGTCTCATACTTCTGTTTAATCAGTTTTCTGTTTGATGTTTATTCAGCTGTGTAAAAACCAAGGAGGAACCCACCCGGGGGATTAATAAAGTTTTATTTTATCTAATCTAATCTAATAACTTTAATCTCAGCCAAACCGATTTACTCACGAACAAACAAAACACTGAAAAAAGCCAAACAATAACATTTTTAGGTTGTCTAAGTGACTTATGCAGGCACGTGCAGAGGGGGGGCTGGAGGGGCTTGAGCACCCGCCCCTTTCCTGATGGGTGCCCAAAGTGCCCTTTTGTTGAGGCAACTTTTAAAAAACTTTTTTTTTTTTTTTTTTTTTTTTTTTATGTGTGTGTGCGTGCGGAGTCCTGTCTGTGCCCCTCAACAATAATATTTAACTATTAATCATAGTTTTGCTAAATAAAGGGATCTGGCTTGCATCAGTCACATGATCACATTTAACCAATGATCGCCCTTGACGGCAGAACGCGCTGGTTACGAGCCGGGAACGAGCTCACAAAGAGCACGCGCATTTGTTGCGGTCCGGAGCTGTAGGAGAAACACAAGTTAACTCAGAGACACAGACTGATGCGACAAACCCAGTAAGTAGGTGTACAGCGTACACTGTAGTGTGTAGCACACAGGAGTATTGGCTTATTACGTACACGTTGGTAAGTTGTCTTGTGGCAATTTGACGAACTGAAACAAACGAGCGTGCTGTGTGTGCAACAGCGTGACAAACATTACCTGTCCTTTTATTAACTGCACAAGTAGTGCTGGTCATAGCTGCTGGCTCACTGTGTAAGGCTGTCATAGGTCTGTAGCTCTGTCACCGTTTTAGTGAACATATTTAGTTTTAAAGTAAGTTACAGAGCATTTCCTGCCTTTCTGAGGGGATTATATTTCACTAAAAAACGATCTAATATGCATGTCCACATAATTATGCATTATTATAATTATAATATATTAAAAACACGCTGTATTTTAAAGAACATACATTAAGATGCAGATTATATTAGATTTATATTTTAAATAAGACAAAATTTGGATTTTACAGCAGTAAAATTATTGTATCTCTGCAGTTTAAACATGTAATAAGCTTTGCCCTGCACAGAGTGGATAGTGAAACAAATGGAATCATCATAAATACATTATTTCATATTTATTACTTCCCCCTCCTCTTTGCTTTTTTATTGTAGCTCTAGTAATAAATAATAATGTAAGGATTCTGGATCAGCACCGTGATGCCCATAGTATATACAGTATTCTGAAGAAGGTCTAAAATGCATGAAATGTGCATGAAGTGTGATTTTTATCCTGGTGGAAGCAAAACAGCAAAAGTCAGAGTGAGTTCATGACGATGTTTATGTGAAGCGTAGTTTGGATCTTCTTTTGCTGCTGGTTCAGTCAATATTGTTTGGAGAGAGATAAAACTAACAGCTTTAGAATCAGCGTAAAAAGGACGTAAACACAAAGCGCGGAGCCGCCGAAACATCAGAATCAGCGAGCTGTCGGCTTTCAGCCCCGACCGTGTCCGTGCCATCGGGTGAGAAAGGCGACATCTCACTGATTCTGATGCGTCGGCGGCTCCGCGCTTTGTGTTTACGTCTTTGTGCAGAATCCGTGTTCCTGCTCTCATTTACTGTTTCAGCTGTTTGGTGGTTGTTAAAGTTTTGTGAGGTTTAACCTGAGATTCTGGCGTTTCGGGCAAAATAAAATTATATTAAAAAATCGATTCAGGATTTTAATGCATCGATATCACGTTATCCAAGCCAGAATCGATTTTAATTGATAAATCGATTATCAAAACCCACCACTAGTCGCAAATTATAGACCCATCTCACATCTGTCTTTTTTATCTAAAATCTTTGAAAAAGTGCTTTTTAAGCAGCTCACTGAGCATCTGTCAACTAACAATCTGTTTGAACCATTTCAGTCTGCTTTTAGACCAAATCACTCCACAGAAACAGCTTTAGTCAAAGTGGTAAATGATCTGCTGGTAAATGCAGACAACAATCGCACTTCAGTTTTATTACTGCTGGATCTAAGTGCTGCGTTTGACACTGTGCATCACTGCATTTTATTGGATAGGCTTGAACATTTTATTGGAATTACAGGAAATGTTTTATCATGGCTGAGATCTCACCTGTTTGGGAGGTCTCAGACTGTTAGTTTTAAAAACGATCTCTCCGAGACTTGTGCAGTGAGGCATGGGGTCCCTCAGGGCTCCATACTGGGACCATTGCTGTTTTCTATGTACCTGCTGCCTCTTGGTGTTCTTTTACGTTCTTTTAATGTAACCTTTCATTGTTACGCTGATGACCTGCAGCTTTATGTTCCTTTAACCATTGGAAATTGTGCTGAAGTCTCTAAACTAGAATGTTGTTTATCTGCAATTAAGGGCTGGTTATCAGATAATTTCTTGCTCCTAAATACTGATAAGACAGAGGTGATGGTCATTGGGCCACACAAATTTCAGCACTTGTCCCAAAATTTGATCTTGAGAATTGATGACAGTGTCATAAATTGCAGGAACAAGGTAAAAAACTTGGGCGTGTGGTTCGACATGGTGCTCTCTTTCGAATCTCATGTAAAAGAGATAACAAAGACCGCCTTTTATCATTAGAGGAACATCAGCCAGAATCAGACAAGTTTTGTCAAGCGACACTGCAGAGGTTCTTGTCCATGCATTTGTGTCTTCCCGTATTGATTATTGCAATGCTCTTCTTTCTGGCCTACCAAAGAAAAGTTTTAGAGGTCTGCAGATGGTGCAAAATGCAGCTGCTCGCATTTTAACAAGAACTGGGAAATTTGAGCACATTACCCCTGTTCTGAGATCTCTTCACTGGCTACCTTGTCAGGTTCGAGCAGATTTTAAGGTCCTGCTGCTCACCTACAAGGCTTGGCACCTTCATACCTCTCCGACCTTTTACACCTTTATGTTCCATCTCGTGCTCTCCGATCTCAGGACTCTGGTCTTCTAAAAGTTCTTAGAGCCAGAAAAAAGACAATTGGAGAGCTTTTTCTTTTCATGCCCCGTTTCTGTGGAACAACCTCCTACAAGATATTCGGCAGGCTGCTCTGTGGAGGTTTTTAAAACCAAGTTGAAGACACATTTGTTCACCCGATCCTACATGTCTTAATTCTATGGCTTTTAGTTTTTACATTTTTATTGTTTTTAACTTGTATTGTGTCTTTTACCTGTATTGCTATGTATCGCTTTTATTTAATTTATCTCTTTAGTTGTACAGCACTTTGTTTGAAAGCGCTTTATAAATAAAGTTATTATTATTATTATTATTACAAGGTCCACGTTTACGGGAACATCTGCTACAGATATGGGAGAATATTTGATTTCTATTGTAGACAGAAGCCACGGGTGTGTTCAGTCAAACGTTTAGAATAAACTTTGGTCTATAAATGTGTTTCATGATTTATTTTTAATTCCAACTGCTTATTTGTACTATGCTTTCATTTCAGAGTGCAATGAGAAATAAAAAGGATATTTTCAATAAAACTGTCACGATCCTGGGTCTGTGACTCAGTGTTTTCTGTTTTGTATTGTTAATCTTTGATTTCATGATGTATCTTTGTTTATTCTTACGTTTTGGTTCTGTGTTTTGTTGTACCTCTAAGTTCAGTCTTTGTATTTCCTGCTTTGTTGTGAAGGTCCGTGTCTCATGTCAGTGTGTTTAGTTTGCGTTTCCTCTGTCTCGTCTTGTCAATCACTCCCAGCTGTGTCCTCCTTCTGTGTCTCATTCCCTCGTTATCCCTCTGTGTATTTAAACCTTGTGTTTGCCTCTGTTAGTTGCTGGTTCGTCTGCGTATCTGTCAGGGTCCTGGGTCTCCTGATCTAGTGGTTTCAGTTCTTTGTGATTTTTGTATTATGTCGTTTGTGAGTTATTCTATGCTTCCTAGGTTTTGATTCCCTGCCCCCCTTGTTTCTCTGTGCGCTCTGTTCTGTGTTTAGTCTTCTCTGTCCATTTGTTCCGCCCTGTGTTGTTGCCTTCTGTGTCTCCCTCTGTGTAACTGTCTATATAGTGATGTGTTGTGGTGCTTTGCTCCCACCCCTTGTGTTCCGTGTTTTCGTCTTCCCTTCGTGTACTTCTTCATATTCGTGTACTATTAGTTTTTAGGTTTTTGCTTAGTTTCCATGCTCACCTTCGCCATTTCTGTTTGTATCACCATGTGATGAATAAACTCACTTGCATCTGAGCTGCCTGCATAAAGGGTCCTTTGATAATTTACACACGGCTCGCAAACCGTGACAAAAACACTGGAAAAATTGGGGTGTTCTAAAACGTTTGACGGGTAGTGTATATATTTAGTTTATATATTTTCTTTATTTATAATAGTTTGTTTTATATTGTAGCAAAGTGTTACTTGGATACTTCTCTATGTGCTTCTTTATATGCAATTTTGTTGCATTCTGAGCCTTAGAAATTTATTGTGATGAACTGCTGTTAGAATCAAGTTAAATTCTGATAAATCAGACAATTACCTCTCCAGCTGTTGTTACAGTCTTTGTTTATCGGATCCTTACAGGGTAAAAGATGACGACACCTAAAGAAATCCTTCTGGGGACTTTGGAGGATTTGGGACGTGATGACTTTGAAAAATTCAAGTGGCATCTGAAGAACGGGTCTGTAGAAGGTTTACCAGCAATCCCAGTGAGTAAACTGGAGAATGCAGAGAGGACGGACATAGTGGATCTGATGTTTGATACCTACTCTATCAACACTTTTCAAGTTGCTAAAAATCTTTTGGGGAGGATAAACAAGAATGATCTGTTGGAGAATTTAAATAAAACCATGCCAGAACCCACAGGTAAGTCAGGGAATGACTAAACAAAAAACACATAAACAATAAAAACATTAGTTAACATTACACAGGTGCCATTAAAATCCATATAAATAATAACTCCAAAACACTTGCCAACACTTTCAGGAGTGAGAGACTGCAGAAAGCCAACAGTTTGTGTTTTATGCATCTGCACAAATAACCTCCTGTGTACACACATGAATATCTGCTCTTTGGGTTGGTTTGATTAAAATGGGACCAGCAGCAGGTTTTCTGCCCATTTTACAGATTTATATTGTCAGATTGGTTTTAGAGCTGTTTTATCAACATAAATGAGGCCAGATAACACACACCAATGAGTTAAACTGCAGGAATGTCTTAAAGACAGAAAGACCTGGATGGCCGCTAACTTTCTGCTTCTTAATTCAGATCAAACTGAGGTTATTGTACTCGGCCCTGAAAATCTTAGAAATATGGTATCTAAGCAGATTCTTACTCTGGATGGCATTACCTTGGCCTCCAGTAACACTGTGAGGAACCTTGGAGTCATTTTTGACCAGGACATGTCCTTCAACGCACATATTAAACAAATATGCAAGACTGCTTTCTTCCATTTGTGCAACATCTCTAAAGTTAGAAATATCCTGTCTCAGAGTGACGCTGAAAAACTAGTTCTGTCATGGTCCTGGGTCGTTCAGCGTTTTGTTTCATTTTTGGTATCACCTTGTGTACTTTGTGTTAATTCTGATTTTGTATTAGTTCTTAGGTTGATCTCTACCTGTGTCTTTCCTCTGTGTTCTGTTCGTGTCCCCGAGTTTGTGTTGTAAAACAGTCTGTTTCCTGTTTTACTTTGAAGGTTTGTGTCTCGTCTTGTGAATTAGGATCAGCTGTGCTCCCCTCCTGTGTGTCATTCCCTCATTACCTTGTGTGTATTTATAGTATGTGTCTGCCTGTGTTCCTCGTTGTGTCGTCTGCATTACTGTGTTAATCAGTGTTACTACTCGTCTCTCTATCCAGCCTTCTTTGTGTCATCTCTGTGTATTCCCCGCTGTCCTTATGTTTTCAGGTTTGTCTGTTACAGTGGCTTGCAAAAGTATTCGGCCCCTTGAACTTTTCCACATTTTGTCACATTACAGCCACAAACATGAATCAGTTTTATTTGAATTCCAGGTGAAAGACCAACACAAAGCGGTGTACACGTGAGAAGTGGAATGAGAATCATACATGACTCCAAACATTTTTTACAAATAAATAACTGCAAAGTGGGGTGTGCGTAATTATTCAGCCCCCTTTGGTTTGAGTGCAGTCAGTTGCACATAGACGTTGCCTGATGAGTGCTAATGACTAAATAGAGTGCACCTGTGTGTAATCGAACAAGGCCGAACAAGGAGAGTGCTGATCCGAAATGCAGCCAAGAGGCCCATGGTGACTCTGGACGAGCTGCAGAGATCTACAGCTCAGGTGGGGGAATTATTAGTCGTGCACTGCACAAAGTTGGCCTTTATGGAAGAGTGGCAAGAAGAAAGCCATTGTTAACAGAAAACCATAAGAAGTCCCGTTTGCAGTTTGCCACAAGCCATGTGGGGGACACAGCAAACATGTGGAAGAAGGTGCTCAGGTCAGATGAGACCAAAATGGAACTTATTGTTCAAAATGCAAAACGCTATGTGTGGTGGAAAACTAACACTGCACATGACTCTGAACACACCATCCCCACTGTCAAATATGGTGGTGGCAGCATCATGCTCTGGGGGTGCTTCTCTTCAGCAGGGACAGGGAAGCTGGTCAGAGTTGATGGGAAGATGGATGGAGCCAAATACAAGGCAATCTTGGAAGAAAACCTCTTGGAGTCTGCAAAAGACTTGAGACTGGGGCGGAGGTTCACCTTCCAGCAGGACAACGACCCTGAACATAAAGCCAGGGCAACAATGGAGTGGTTTAAAACAAAACATGTCCATGTGTTAGAACGGCCCAGTCAAAGTCCAGATCTAAATCCAATCCAGAATCTGTGACAAGATCTGAAAACTGCTGTTCACAAACGCTGCCCATCTAATCTGCCTGAGCTGGAGCTGTTTTGCAAAGAAGAATGGGCAAGAATTTCAGTCTGTAGATGTGCAAAGCTGGTAGAGACAGACCCTAAAAGACTGGCAGCTGGAACTGCAGCAAAAGCTGGTTCTACAAAGTATTGACTCAGGGGGCTGAATAATTACGCACACCCCACTTTGCAGTTATTTATTTGTACAAAATGTTTGGAATGATGTATGATTTTCGTTCCACTTCTCACGTGTGCACCACTTTGTGTTGGTCTTTCACCTGGAATTCCACTAACATTGATTCATGTTTGTGGCTGTAATGTGACAAAATGTGGAAAAGTTCAAGGGGGCCGAATACTTTTGCAAGCCACTGTAGTGTGGTTTATGTTTAGTTCTGCCCTCACCTTGGTTTGTTCACTGTAAATAAAACCTCACTCGCATCTCCACCACTGTCTGCAACTTGGGTCCTCATTTAACTCCACCGCACGACTGCTGCCCCAGCCGTGACAAGTTTATGCATTTATTACGTCAAGGCTGGATGACTGTAATTCATTATTATCAGCAAGTCCTAAAAACTCGCTGAAAAGGCTTCAGTTAATCCAAAATGCTGCAGCAAGAGTCCTGACAGGGACTAGAAAGAGAGAGCAGATTTCTCCTGTATCGACTTCCTGTTAAATCCAGAATTGAATTCAAAATCCTGCTCCTCACATACAAGGTCTTAAATAATCAGGCCCCATCTTATCTTAATGACCTTGTAGTACCATATCCCCCTATTAGAGCACTTCGCTCTCGCTCTGCAGGCCTACTTGTTGTTCACAGAGTATTTAAAAGTAGAATGGGAGGCAGAGCCTTCAGTTTTCAGGACCCAAAAAGATAGTTGGGGTTTTTTCTGTTGTATTATTGTAGGTTCTTTATCTTACAATATAAAGCACATTGGGGTGACTGTTGTTGTTATTTGGAGGAATTAATAAAAAAAACTTTTATACTTAAAATTCTTTCATTTATTCTACATATTTATTCATTACTGGCTCCATAGTGTTGTTTATGTAATATGTGAAATGTTGCTAGTATTGATTTGGTGCTGTATAAATAAACACAATTAAATCAAATGTGTCTCTATAAAACCTGCCCTCAGTTATAACCCAAGTGTCAGGGCTCAATGGCTCATGAAAAGGAATGGAGTCAAGCACAGAACCAAAAAACGGAGGCTGAGTGACTTTTAACAGAAATGTATTTTACTAGATTTCTTGACGGAGAAAGCTGAATCACGGCTAAATTCAACAGCAAGCGAGGTATTATGAGAAGTGCAGAGCTGAGGCCAGAACATAAGCTGAGGCAGGTCAAAGGAACAACAGGGGCAGAATCGGGCGAATAGAAACTATCCAGGATCACTGGAACAAAGGAGATAATAATCAGAGTGATCCACAGTGTAGTGAATGAGTCCAAGATTTAAAAACTAAGAGGTGTTACGTGGCTGCAGGTGGAGATCAGCTGGAGGAGGAGATGAATTAAATCTGGGTACAGAGTGAGATGTGGGTGCACAGGGAGGCAGGCAGGTGAGGATGGCAGTTTGCAAGAGTGAGTTTTCCCAGCAGTGGCAGGCCAGAATCCTGAGGCGTGACTTATGGCGAGAGTTGGAAGATGTATCCAGGTGCCGACTAGGGAACAGGAAAAGAGGGTTACGCGAAACAAGCTGAGGAGCACAAGACAAAATGTGAGGCAGAGAACTGACTGTGCTAAGCACACAATCTGGAGAAGGTTCATTGTGAGTGCTGCTCATAGATACTGCCGGAGTAATTGGCAACAGGTGAGGAGCAGGGAGGAGTGAGGAGGGCTCCACCCAGGCGAGGAGAGCTGATGCTGTGGAAAGTTACTCAGACTCACCCGGATCATGACACCAAGAGTCCAGTGAACTGAACACATAACCACAGTAACCAGAATGCAGTTTTCTCATTTGTGTCATTTGCTGTTTATTCATGCAGAGATTCTCACTGAGTGTCAGCTCAAACTCAAGTCAGACCTGAAGCAGAAGTTCCAGTGTGTGCTCGAGGGGATTTCTACAACAGAAAACCCGACCCTCCTGAGTCAGTTCTACACAGAGCTCTACATCACAGGGGGAGGGACTGCAGAGGTCAATGATGAACATGAGGTCAGACAGATTGAAACAGCATCCAGGAAACCAGACAGACCAGAAACAACCATCAGACAAGAAGACATCTTTAAACTCCCACCTGGAAGAGATAAACCAATCAGAACAGTGCTGACAATGGGAGTGGCTGGCATTGGGAAAACAGTCCTAACACAGAAGTTCACTCTGGACTGGGCTGAAGACAAAGCCAACCAGGACATCCAGTTCATGTTTCCATTCACTTTCAGAGAGCTGAATCTGCTGAAAGAGGAAAAGTTCAGCTTGGTGGAACTTGTTCATCACATCTTTACTGAAACCAAAAAAGCAGGAATCTACATCTTTGAAGACTTCCAGGTTGTGTTCATCTTTGATGGTCTGGATGAGTGTCGACCTCCTCTGGACTTCCACAAAACTGCAATCCTGACTGACCCTAGAAAGTCCACCTCAGTGGATGTGCTGCTGATAAACCTCATCAGGGGGAAACTGCTTCCCTCTGCTCGCCTCTGGATAACCACACGACCTGCAGCAGCCAATAAGATCCTTTGTGACATTGTTGACATGGTGACAGAAGTCAGAGGGTTCACTGACCCACAGAAGGAGGAGTACTTCAGGAAGAGATTCGGAGATTCGGAGCAGGCCAGCAGCATCATCTCCCACATCAAGACATCACGAAGCCTCCACATCATGTGCCACATCCCAGTCTTCTGCTGGATCACTGCTACAGTTCTGGAGTTTGTCATGAAGAACAAAGAGAGTCAAGATCTGCCTAAGACTCTCACAGAGCTCTACCTACGCCTTGTGCTATTTCACCTAAAAACAAAGGACATCAAGTATGATGGAGGAGCTGAGACAGATTCATGCAGGAAGATCATTGAGTCTCTGGGAAAACTGGCCTTTGATCAGCTGCAGAAAGGAAACCTGATCTTCTATGAATCAGACCTGACAGAGTGTGGCATCGATATCAGAGCAGCCTCAGTGTACTCAGGAGTGTTCACACAGATCTTTAAAGCTGATGAGTGCCACATGTTCAACAACGTTGTTTACTGTTTCATCCATCTGAGCATTCAGGAGTTCTTTGCTGCTCTTCATGTCTATCTGACCTTCATCAACTCTGGAGTCAACCTGCTTAAGAAACAATCTCCTCTCTTTAAAATCTTCCAGAAAACACTTACTGTAAAAGACTTCTACCAGAGTGCTGTGGACAAAGCCTTAGAGAGTCCAAATGGACACCTGGACTTGTTCCTCCGCTTCCTCCTGGGTCTTTCACTGCAGACCAATCAGGATCTCCTATGCATGCTGACACAGACAGGAAGTAGCTCACAGACCAATCAGGAAACAGTTCACTACATCAAGAAGAAGCTCAGTGGGAAACTGTCTGCAGAGAAAAGCATCAACCTGTTCCACTGTCTGAATGAACTGGATGATCGTTCTCTAGTGGAGGAGATCCAACAGTCCCTGAGTTCAGGACGTCTCTCCACAGATCAACTGTCTCCTGCTCAGTGGTCGGCTCTGGTCTTCATCTTACTGTCATCAGATCTGGATGAGTTCGACCTGGAGAGATACTCCCGTTCAGAGAAGGCATTGTTGAAGCTGCTGCCAGTGGTCAAAGCATCCAAGAAAGTGCTGTAAGTGAATCTATGAACAAATATGTTTAATAATGCTAGATGAATAAAATAATATGTCTCCATTGTTATTCTTCCTCAGGCTGAGTTGTTGTGTACTCTCAAAAAGAAGCTTTGAAGCTTTGTCTGAAATTCTCAGCTCCCCATCCAATCATCTGAGAGAGCTGGACCTGAGCTGGAACTACCTGCAGGATTCAGAATTGGATTTGCTGTGTGTTGGACTAAAGAGTCCTGACTGTAAACTTGAAACTCTCGGGTAAGGATACAGACTTTTTGACACTTTTTGACTCTTAAATCTGTAAGTTTATCTTGATGCGGACGTTCAAAGTCAGCACAATTTTCCTTTTAAGTTCCTGAGTTTATATTTTTGACTGTCAGGTTGTCTGGACAGATGTTTTTATTTTATTTTATTTTTTTACTTGTCCCTAAAGTCAGAACTAAACCCACATGTAGATGACTTTCTGTTACTGGAGCAGCCTTCCTGAAGACAGCAGTGTGTTTTCATGCTTTTAAAGCCAAACTCACCTTTCAGACCTGGCTTTCATTTATTATCTATTTTTGTTTGTTTATTATTTATTTATTTCTACTGTTTAACTACTGCTCACATCTGTTATCCTCCTTTTTAATTGTTCATTTCTTTTTACCCAGTGTTTCTATATTGCACTTTGTATTTGTCATCTATATTTATCATGCACTACTTTGCTCATTTATTGTTTGGTTTTAATGTTATTAAATTCCGGTCCTTTGGTATTCTTTACGGCCAAAAAGACACGGCTCAAAAGTGGTCTTTTTACTTTAAAAAATTATCTTTATTTTACATATCCGGATATGGAGACCTGAACACACAACCCCAGGTCTGAAGCACAAAACAGGAAGCCTAGTCATTTATATAGACGTCACACACACTTTAAGTTTCGATCAAACACTCTGCTTAGTTTCACTTTTTGCCTGCAAAAGCATGTAATTTCCTGTCAGTCCTGTCGGCACAGAGTGTACTCAGAGTTGGGCCTTTCTTATAAAGCAATATAATCAGCATATAAGTATTTAAGATTATAAATTTAAACCTCAACAATGTTCTTACCTGGTCTCTGGTTTGTTTGTTTGTTTGTTTGTTTGTTTGTTTGTTTGTTTGTTTGTTTGTTTGTTTGTTTGTTTATTTGTTTGTTTGTTTGTTTGTTTGGTTTGCTCAGTTCTGTTTTTCTGAGGTTTTTAAGTTATTAAATTTGTAACTGTAGTGATTTGTGTGTGTGACAGAGAGGCACTGCCAGGGATTTTTGACACAAGTTGTTCTTGTAAAATCAGTCTGTGAAGGTTCTCAGACATCCAGGTCACCGTAGTCTAAGGAGCTTGGAAAGAAAAGCGTCTGGACTTCTTTAAGTTTCCTTGAAGATGTTTCTCCTCTTATGAGAGAAGCGTCTTCAGTTCTAAGGGTCAAATGGTGGAGTGGGGCAGTCAGTGAAAGGGCAATGGTGGTGTCTCAGGGTTTGTATGTTTGGGGGGTTCAGAGGGAAAAGATGAATGCAGGTCTGGAGTTGGTGTGTGAGAGCAGGGAGTGAATTCTGATCAAACATGAGTGTCATGAAGCCTGTTTGCAGTTATTTGCACTGTTTTCCACTCTGGATGTTGTTTCTGTTCAGCTGTGAGTATAAAAGGCTCCATTCTACAACCTGTTTGTGTTAGTTGTTCAATAGAAACATTATTTTGTGCTGATGTTGCACTTCTTTTATTCACAACCAAAGAGTTTTTGAAGTCTGCATCAAACTGATTTAAATGACTTTTGAATATTACTTTAAATACTTTAGATTTAAAATTCTGATAAAAGTTTAAATACAAAGATCACTATATTCTAATGTTTTGGCTGCAGTGTGTTTTTGCAGACAGGTATAACAGAACAGCTTTAGTGTTTAGATTGTTTAAACTTGAGTATGAATTTATACAAAATGCAGCAAGAGATTAAAAAAAACGTTTGATTATAAAATCGACTATATTGGATTCCTATCGATATCGGACATGAAAAGTGGCATCGTTCCATCTCTGCTTTGATTAGAGACACAGCTCTGTGTTTTCCAATTTGTCATTTTGAAAATTTACATTTCTTCACTGTTGAACAGCAGAAATGAGACTTTCCTGTCAGAGGTCATTTTTTAAAAATGAGGTGAATCAACCATGAAAACCATGAATCAACATGTGAACATGAGCTGATGCTGCTGAAGTGAAGCAAAGTTACAGAGGTTTGATTAGGTAATGAGTCCTAATGAGTCCAAGTCTTCTGCTGAATCAGCAGAAGACTTGGACTCATTTGATTCCAGCTTTGATATCATTGATTTCAATATGTCCATTTCTTTCACACTTCACCTTTAAAAGTGAAGCCATGTGGTTCCTGGAAGGAAAAACACGACTTTTTCAAGTCTTTGTCCTGTTTTTATGAGAAATGTACGACTTTAATGTGAAACATTCAGAGTTTTTTCTCTTGTTGTGTTTGTTTGAAGCTGCTTCCTGTTGGCTTCAGCTGTTTGGAGTTTCCATTTTCTAAACTTCTACATTCTGAACCTTCTTCAGCTCTGAACAGATGATGAAACACTGAATGATTTCAAGCACTTTGTCTAATAAACTTACATCTTTCATTCTTTATACAGATTGATGGGCTGTGGTTTGTCAGAGATCAGCTGTGATTATCTGGCAGCAGCACTGAAGTCCAACCCCTCCCATCTGAGAGTGCTGGACCTGTTCAACAACAACAAGCTGCAGGATCCAGGAGTGAAGCATCTGTGTGGTTTCCTGGAGAGTCCAGGATGTAAACTTGAAACTCTGAGGTCAGTCAGCATGTTTTAGTTGTGCTGAGATGAATATGATGTGAAAGTTGTGCTGACACTAAACTGCAGACATCAGGCTGATATTATACTGATCCACACTGAGGATCTTCATGGTAAAGTCTGTTTTCTTCTTCTCTGGTTTAGTCCATTGACTGCAGCAGAACAATGTTCACATTTCAAACCTTCAAAGAAGAAGAAAAATCCTCCACTGGAAAATTCACTGTGAAACTCTCAAACTCTTCATTGCACCTTAAAGTCTGTGTGACACTGAAATCCAAAGCAAAATGTGCGTTTGCTTTACAGACAGCAGTCCAACACAAACATACACACATCATCCAAAACACAGTCCAACATCCAAATCTCCTCCACTGCCAGCATGAATGATGGGAAAGAGAAGGAGGAACACTCTGACATTCAGGGTTAGAATGAGTTTCATCAAGCAGACTGTGAAGATCAAAGCTGCATTAGAAAGCTTACATGAATGAATGAGTGGACAGAAGTGGACAGAGATCATCTGAAGCACTTCAAAGGCTTTAAATCAGCACATTTCTCTTTATTCTTTATCAACTCTGTTAGTTTCTCTCAGTTTTCTGTGGAATGAAGCTAACAGCAGGCTAATAAGATGCTGACCAATAGGTTTCTATTAAAGGTTGTAATTTGTATATGAAAAAGTGCTTTGGCTCAGCAGGGATCAGCTTACAGGTAGAATACAGCTGCTGGATGGGATTAGCATGTCATAGCTATCTACCAAACTGCTAACTGGGGGATTTCAGGCCATCTATGGATCATTTTTGCTAACTGTTTATTCAGCTTATGCTCACAGGGCTGCAGCCTGTGCCCTAGCTGTCATAGGGCAAGAGGCGTGGTCCACCTGCACAGGTGAGCAGTCCATCACAGGGCCAACAGAGAGCGACAGAGAAGCACTCCCTCACATCCACACCTACAGCCAATGTAGAAGCACCAATGAACCTAAGCAGCATTTCATTGGACTGTGGGAGAACATCCAACCTCCACAGAAAGGCCCAGCTGACCAACAAGCTTCAACCTACAACCTTCTTGCTCTAAGGCACTAGTGCTAACCACTTTTGCCCATTTCAGCCCAAATCCTGCATCTTCCTGTTTCTGACTCCAGGCCAGCTCCACTAACACTTTCTCATCAGACACTGCCACCTAGTGGAGGAAGTCTTAGTTCCATTTGAAGCTTCAGATTACAGTTAGTTCCTTTACAAAGAGGTGGAGGTGGTGGGGCCACAGCACCATCATCACTGAGTGCCATAGGACACTTAACCTTTGTTTCCATATGCTGGGAACTTCCTGTTGTTCCAAGGAGGACTGGAAAATCTCCCAGTCAGTTCCTCACAGCACACTTCAATCATTTCCCTCCCACAGCATCAGGACCAGGGCTTTTTCTCTCTTTGGTCCCACTAAGAGATTTCCACACAAACACCTCATCAGTGGGACTCTCAGAGCTACCAGCCCTTTGCTACAATCACAAAGCTCTTCATTGAAATCAATGATATCAAAGCTGGAATCAAATGAGTCCAAGTCTTCTGCTGATTCAGCATCACATTCATCTTTGCTCCTTGTTCTGCATCCCCACCATGGACTTCATTCCTTTCCAAGCCAGCCTTGAGTGTCCTTTATTCAGCTCATCCTCTGCTTTACTTTTACACCTGATTTTAGCTGCTTTATCTCTCTTTCAACAGGTTTCTGTGCCTCAATCTTTTTCTTCTCTCCCTCATAACAAGACAGCTTCTTCTGCCTGAGAACATGTTGGAGTGATTTACTGTTAGGGAAAATGTTCTAAAACACTTCTTCAGTAAAGACTCAGAGAAGAGAAACACACAGAAGTTCTTGCTAGCAAGGGCAGTCTCCACACTAAGAGACTCCAGTGAGAGAACTGCCCTGGTCTTTATTTATACTCTTGAGCGTATGTGTGTGTGTATGGTGTGTGTGTGTGTGTGTGTGTGTGTGTGTGTGTGTGTGTGTGTGTGTGTGTGTGTGTGTGTGTGTGTGTGTGTGTGTCACTGCTGATCAAAAGGGTCATATAACATACAAACACAAAAGGTACATCCTTGGTCATAAAGAGGGTAGTCTCCCCCACCCTAGATGGCACGGTGAGGAAGTCCAGCAGTTAAAGCACTTAGACTAAAACAGACATAGCTACGTTAAAACAATAAAACAAGGTGCGACCTCTCCCACGCTCCCAGGATGTGGGGGGTGAACCAAGCCTGCAGCCTGCTAGAGATCACACATCTTGTCACTACACAATTGATTATATGCCTCTAAGTATACATGGTTAAACATTTCCTAATACAAATAACTACAAACAGCATCCTACCATAAGCAAACTTATATCACTAAAAGATTATACTGACTACTAAATACAATTTTCCATTGACATTTACTAATCCAGGGCTGCTTATTGGGGAAAATACTTCCTGTTTCCAAAGTAATCCCCATTTTTCCCAGAAAGAAATGTCAGTAGAAATCGATGATCTAAGTGAGAACATGAGCCTTTCAAAAGTCCCAGTGGGTGCAGTCAAAGCAGTCCCTCAGTCCCAGTATAGAGTCTTTGGTCCAGACTGGAACAACTGTGTGCCCAGTTTGAGCTCTCTTCAGTGCTGTGACCTGACAGACCCAGAGGGGCCATCACATCACATTTAGAAGCTCCCCTGATGGAGCCACAACACATGTCCAATACTTAGTCTGTCTTGTTGGACCAACTGGAAGAAATGATTCAAGGACTTAGTCACAGAACAGAGATTCAAATCTCCAAAATCCAACTGGCTGCATCAGGACATATAGTCTGAAACTCTGCACAGTTTCCTGTTTGAAGCTGCTTCCTGTTGGCTTCAGCTGTTTGGAGTTTCCATTTTCTAAACTTCTACATTCTGAACCTTCTTCAGCTCTGAACAGATGATGAAACACTGAATGATTTCAAGCACTTTGTCTAATAAACTTACATCTTTCATTCTTTATACAGATTGAGTCTCTGTGGTTTGTCAGAGATCAGCTGTGATTATCTGGCAGCAGCACTGAAGTCCAACCCCTCCCATCTGAGACAGCTGGACCTGAGATACAACTACCTGAAGGATCCAGATGTGAAGCAGCTGTCTGATCTTCAGCAGAGTCCAGACTACAGACTGGAGACTCTGAGGTCAGTAGAGTGATGGAGTGAGTGGGTGGTGCTGTCAGCAGTATTGTACTAAACACAGTCAGTATGAAACAAAGATCCAGTGTTTCCTGTAAAGCTGCAGCTTCTCAGTGAAGCTGTGAGAGGAGAACGGTGACAGGCTTCAGGATTGGACACAAGCACTTCCTGTTTCTCACCTTTATGGTCACCATAGTAACGGCTGACACGCTCTGATCAAACGCTGTCAACAGCCAATCAGCTCTCTGAACAAAGCAGCACGCAGACCAATGACTGCATTGATTTCCAAGTTTAAAGCAGTGAAGAACACAGTCTGTAGGTGAGGAAGAATTTAGTGAGAGCAGATGTTTGGATGGAATTCCTCCAGTTAACAGCTGGAACCGTCCATCTGGATTGTTGGGCTTGTTGTTGGGGTTCCTACAGAGCTCAGAGTGGACACACCAAGGTTCTTCTAATGAATGAAAGTCCAAACTCAAACTAGGAGGGAAAAACATTTTCAGCAACTTCAATAAAAATCCAAAGATTAGAAAAAGTGAAGCAACAATGAGTCCTAGTACAGTCCCAGCACTGACGTCCCTGCTGCTCTTTATACTGGATGTGCTGCATCACTGACTGACAGCTGATGAAGAGTCTCTGGAAACACTCGTTTATCTCCTCTGCTCTTCCTCCTTCTCTCTGCAGGTGGAGCTGATGATGGTAAACAGGACGGTGTGTGTGCTGAGAGAGGAGCAGCTGTGTCCTGATGATCCAGAGAGGTTGAAGCAGCAGCAGCTTGTGTGTAGAGACGCTCTGACTGGGCCATGTTACTGGGAGGTGGAGAGGAGAGCTTCATCCAGCAGTGACTGACAGAGGAATGAAGTGCAGATGACTGTCAGTGCTGCAGAGTGAACTGCTCTGAGAACAGCTCCACTGTCAGACACAATGTAGAGTCCAGCATCAGCCCTGTGTGTCCCTCTGGATCTGACAGAGGATCATCAGTGTATCTGGACTGCTCTGCTGCTGCTCTGTCCTTCTACAGTCTCTGCACAGTCTCTGTCTCACTCTGGAAAGATTTTACAACTTGTTGTAATTACAGAACGTTAATATAATATTCAAACATGTGATCTTCTCTTTATTTCTGAATCTTTACCAAATAAAGAAAAACCAAACTAACAAACAGAAGCTGTCGTGTCCTTTTTCACCACATCTGTGAATCTTTTCTGTGTTTTTCCTCTTTTCCTCCTTCCTGCAGCTCCATCTTCATCATTCTGTGTCCAGTATATGTGAACACGTCCAAAGCATCTGAGCCTCATGTTACCCGTTTGTGTGAGTTACGCCTGTCGTTGTGTTGTGGTGTATAAATAAGGGGCAGGAGACAGCGCTGGATCTCTGAGTTCTTTACTCTCAATTTCTGCAACATCTGCAATATCTAGAAATGCAAACCTGTGAGCTGTGTGTGTTGTGCGTCTGCTCGGCCACCTCTCCTCCGGCCGTGCTGGAAGCAGCTGTGCGTTTGACAGTTTTATCGACTCGACAATAATCGAACAAATTAAATGTTCAAAAATATCAACTTAAGCACTTCAAAGTCAACAAAAAGCTTAAAACAATGAAATAATATTTCACTGAAAAAACAACAGCTCATAAGAACGATACACAAAATAATACAGAAACAAACAAATAAAAGTTATTAACCAGGATCCATGTTTTTGTCACAAACACTGAATCAGCTGATTCACTCTTTATGTTTCTGAGTTTGTTTTGTGATTATAGTTCTGGTTTCTGTTTCTGTGTCTTCACTGTGTCCCACGTCTCCTTACTTTGGACTCTGTGTTATATTTCCTGTTTTACTTTGACAGTCCTGTGTTACTGTTTCCTGTCTCGTGTGTGTAATTGGTCCCAGCTGTGTTTCCCTCCTGTCTCCCGTTCCCTGATTACTAAACTGCGTCCACGCCGCCGGCGCTCCTCTCCACAGCTGGATTCCAGGATTTCAGAGCATCCAGCTGTGGTGAGTGATGGAGACACTTTCTCTGCTCCCTCAGTAATCAGGACAGTTTATTGAACATCAGAGGACATAAAGGACTGTTTTTCACCTGCCCGTTCTGAACCTGGACATTAAAGACTGCTGGCTTCAAGGACATTAATCCCAGTGTCAGCCAGCCAATAACAGCCTGTGTTTTTCAGCTCTTTAGGAGTCAGAAATGAGAAAGACACAGACTGCTAACCTCTCCCTGCAGGAAATAAGCTCCGCCTCTTCCTGTCCTGTATATGAGTGATTTGATTCTGACATGAGACACAATGAGTTTCCTGTTTATTGTGACTTAAAGCGAGCAGCAAAGACACTAAACCAGTGGCTCTTAACCTTGTTGGAGGTACCGAACCCCACCAGCTTCATATGCGCATTCACTGAACCCCTCTTTAGTGAAAAATAAAATGTGATTTTTTTACTGGTGCACAAAATGAGCCATGCATGTCATGGCGAAGGCTCTGCCGAACCCCTGAGACTGACTCACCGAACCCCTAGGGTTCGATCGAACCCAGGTTAAGAACCATTGCACTAAACTGTGTGTTTCCAGCTGAAGCTGCTTTTTGTGTTGCTCCCACAATCCTGTCTAAAACAGTCAGTGAGGAAAACTCAGTTTATGCTTCCAAGCTCATTGTGAGAGGGCACATTGTGTTCCTGCAAGTGCTGATTTTGTCTGCATCCCTGAGTTTAGTGAGCTGCCTCCAAGGACTTGTGAAACCCAGTGTGTTAAGGCTGCATCTCCCAGATGTTTCCACCTTTCCAGCACAAACGATAAATGTTCCCACAAAGGCTCAAAGACTGTTTGATTTTCTGAGTGTTGGCCTCAAGAGATTGCTCAGTGAGCACCTGAGTGTTTCTGGGACATCGGACACTAACTGGAACTTCAAGTCTGGTTCTGAAGCTGCACATGCAAAGACTGTTTCTGGTTGTAGAGACCTGGCTGTTCCAGGGATTGTAACCTCCCCAGAGGCTGAGCTGCTGACCTCAGCTGACTCTGGAGCCTTGAAGGTAACTAAGTTTGCACCGCTCGGGTGAGCCATCTCAGCTGCAACAGCCTCCACAGAGAGCTCACGCAAGCTTACCCAGCCTGCTGAGGATTTTATGCTGCTGCAGCCCAAAAGGCATCCTGAGCTGGCTGACAGCCACCCACAGCTTCAGCTGCCTCAGCCAGGGGTCTCCACACCTGCTGGCCCTGCATCTGCTCTGACTGGGGGCTCCGGAGAGCCGCGCCAGCCATCCATCTCTGCTGGGGCTCCTGTTTGAGAATGTAGGAGTGTAAACTTCAAATATCTGCTCGGTTTGTCAAGATATCACATATTTGCAAAAGTGCTCTGACGTTTTTGGAGACGTCTGTTACCCACCATCTGGATAGCTAACCGGGAGGTCGAGGGTCATTAGAGCCGGCGAGAACAGCGGACTCCCAGCACATCGTTTTTAGACCCCCACGGCCTTTGGCTGTTCAGGTTTAAACATGATATATAAGTCACTTAGATCACGTAAAAATGTTATCGTTTGGCTTTTTTCAGTGTTGTTTGTTTGGTTTGGCTGAAGTTACAGTTTTCACACAGCTGAATAAACGTCAAACAGAAAAGTGATTAAACAGAAGTGTGAGACGGTCGAGAGTTTACTCCAGTGTCCTGTTAGATTTTAGACAGCAAGGAGCAGACGGCTGAGTTTATTAAACTCCACCGAGACAGCGGTGACGCGGATCTGAAGGCCAGACCGTCACAGCCGCTCACTTCCCGCCTACCCGACCTTTGGAGGACCCGGCCCACGTAGACCTTGAAGGCCGGGTCCTCAGGAGGATGCAGCCTGTGAGTTTGGACACGCCATGACACATGATGTTCTACAGCTGATGTGTTTAAATGAGCTCTACAGGTGATCAGACTTATTAACGTTACCAGCATAATAAACTGTCCTGTCACTGAAGGTGTCTGCCCAACAAGGACGTGGTGCTGAATGCATCCAGACCCCTGCTGACTGTCTTTGCAGCTTCGGTCAAAGGTACAGTGTCCACTGTGACCCTGAGAGCAGGACACAGCCAGAGGTGAGTCAGCAGTTACAAACTAAATGCTGCTGACATGAATCAAACTGCTGGATAACCCACTGCTCATGAAAATGGCACCTTTCTGTTGCTTTTTGAGATTACTGAGAATATTTGAATTGTGACTCAGATGGCAGATCCAGGCTCTCAGCCTCCAGCTGAAACTTCCAGTCCTCCCCCAGCCAGAAGCTCTGATGCTGGGCTGAGAGACTTTGATCCTTCCCTGGATCCAGAAATCCAGGAGGGAGAAGGAGAACAGGACCTCCTTCCTGATCTGGAGAGGCCTGAGGGAAAGAAAGATGGAGCAGACAGAGCTTTGAACAAATCCAAACCTCCTGAGCTTCACCTCCACAAAGGTGCAGACACTGATGCACAGATTCACATGTGACACCTGCAGCGTCCAGCTTGTGCCGCTGACATTATCTCCACTCTGATACAAGCCTCATTCACTCGCTCACACACGTTCATACAATCACCTTTTCCTCACAGTCACACACATGAATGTAATGAGGGGAACTCGGGCTTCACTGTCATTCCTCAGGATCCTTTGATATGCAGACTGGAGGCTCTGTGGATGAAACACCGACTGTCTGAACCACTCTGAAGTCTTCATGATGGACTTCATCCTGATTAACACTACAATACTTGTTAGAGGCCTTTTATATGTAATAATATTCTTTTCCATTAAAGCTCTGAACATTCTCACTCTTTCTTGACCAGGTGTGACAGGTGAAGGACACCGGCGAATAGGAGGACAGAAGCTGAGAGCCATTAGTCACATGACTTCAGCTGCTGCTGCCTCACCAACCACTGGCCCCTCGGTGAGTCTAGAGTTACAGCAGTGACCACAGGAAGTGCACACCTGTGATCTAAAGCTACATGTGGGCCTGTGACCATCAGTCTTCTCACTGTGGTAGACGGGTTTGTGAGTCCCTGTGATGCTGGGAGTGTCCAGGACAGTCGCTCCTGATCGGGTCTCTCATGGAAAGCTGGTCCCAGGAATTCCTGGAAAATTCCTCCACAAAAGAGAACTGGGAACATAAGTGCAGAGTGACAGAGGTGCTCAGCAGCCCTGCTGTTATATGGGAATAGAACCAGAATAGTCGGCAACCACTTGAGTTAAGTTAGCCAAAGAGATGCGACTCAGACTGACTTCATCATGTTGGCAACGTGTCTGCATTGATAAATTCCAGTTATTGACAAATCAGAGAATAATTCCAGTCATTCAGAGACAGATTGTGATTGTTTGGAGGGTGTAATCGTTTCCCTTCAGGGAGCGTGTTGGACGCTCAGTGTCCGGGTGATTAGCTGATGCAACTACTTAGAATCAGTTTGTGAATATGAAGAAAATCAGTGCAGTCACTGGACAAACTCTGATTCTTCCTAGTTTCACTCTTGTTTCAGTCCAGTGTGACTGAGGTGGTAAAAAATGATCTGACTTTTAGCCACACAGCTGTCTGCTAGAGAAAAAGCCTTTGTGCACAACTTTCTTAAAGGCAAACGGCACCATGTTCACTGCAGCTGCAGCAAACGCAGCAAAGAGTGAAAGTTGGACTGAGAATGTTGTGACTGTTTCATGAGAAAGAGCAGGAAAACAAGCATCACACACCCAGACACAGTGCTGGGATTAGAATTAGACTTTAGAGCCAAATGTAGGACAAAAGCTTTAATATGAAAGAGGAAAACCCAACAACAGCCAGAGCATGAAGCTCAAATCTATACCAATCACCAAGAAAGCTGACAGGCCTGTGACACGTCAGAGACGCCGTTCAAATCATAAAGAAGTTGGTTTATTGACAAAATGTAAAAAACCAAAAGAATCAAGTCAACCTTCAGTTTCGAGCGAGTAGACCAATCAGGCACAGCAGCAGCTCTAGAATAAGCAACAATTTGATGTATTACAAACAACCTTTCATATACACACATACATATGGCTCATATGCTGTTTAAAAAGGGCTCAAAGACCCAACAGATTACACAAAGTACAAAAATACTTTCATTCAGACAACAGTCAGCTGTGCACGAGACAGAGAGCCGACTACAGTTAGTAACATGGACTCACTTTGTTTCAGACACGACACAAAGTAACACAAAGCCACAAAGAGCAGAAACATCAAAAAGGAGGCAGAGCAGCAGCAACTCTCCATGAGCTGTGAGGCTAACAGCCACCCACACTTCCTGTGATGCATAATGAAAACAACATTAACCTGAAGGATGATAACAACAGAAAGAAGTCTAAGCTAACGTTACACAGCGCTCACACAGCGCTGACTGTACAGGCCTCACACAGCTACGACCTGCATCCACAACACCTGATTCTACTGAACACAAACAAGTTAATGATATATGAGCAATCCAGGGAAGGCTTCCAGGAAGGTGAGGATCCAAAGACAGCTCTACAACAGCATCAGTCAGCAACAATGTTACTAATCACTGACTCTTTCATCCTTTTATACTCAATCAAAAAGTGCTGTGTTCACATTTGTTTCTGCTGAAATCCAGAGACTGAAAATGCGTCTTTTTAAAGTTTGAATAAACTGACTGAACTTCTCACGAGTCCAACCGTGAGGAACACTTCCCCCCATGACACATCACAGGACAACATCTCAGTGGAGGGGGGGACAGTAGCTCAGTTTAGGCAGTCACACTCAGAATCGATGCCTCCAGTCAGGGTCAAACGTGGTCCTCAGAAACCTGCAGATGTTTGGGCCAAGCTCTCACTGGTCTCTGCGTCTGTAGACTGAGCTGATGTTTCTCCAGGTGTCTGGTAAAAGGACGATGCTGCTGTCCAATGAGGCGAGGAGAGAAGTAGCCAAACAGGCGAGAGCCGTGAAGGAGGAACGGCGGGCAGCTCTGGATGCCCGACATAAATACCTGATGAGCAGGCTGGCCGACGCCGGCAGCCTGGAGGAGGCGGCGGTGGAAGACGCCATCGTCTCTGATGACAGAGTAAGTTCAGAGACGTGATCCTTCCTCAGAGTTGAACCTTTGAGTCATTAATGTCTGATTCTTCCAGTTCAGTCTGATCCATGAATTCTTTGCTGCAAACGGATCCAAGAAGCTGATTTTCTTCTATCAGGATGTCAAACAGGTAACTTTGATCACATTTCAATGACTGACACATGAAGGTCTAACCGCTCTTCATAATCTGCTGTCCTGTTTGTTGCACCGTACTTTGTATTCATATCTTTTAATATCTGCCTTTCTCCCAGAGTCTGTCCTCCCGTCAGTCTTCCTTTGTGGACGCATCAAACTCAGCTGTGGCTCAGAGGAAACTCTTCCTCACTACGGGGAACTCTGAGGTTGGCTTCAGCTTTTTATGTTTAGTTCATGTGAGAATCACAGAAAAATGCTGATATGAGTGGAAGGTTCTGCTGGGAAATTGGCAAAGAGCAGATTATTGAACAGCGAGGCAGACAGTTCATTTCAGTGATGCCAGTTTATTAGAAACGAGGACTGTGGGGCTGCTGGAAGTCAGGACGGCCGTTCTCTGGATAAACCTGACAGCTGAGGTGGAGAGCAGGATTTATCCACAGACGGCTTCTTCCAAGCAAATGTCCTGAACACACCTGAGCTGAGGGTTACACAGTGTGTCCTGTGTGATCTCTGCTTTATGGTGGTTGAATCTCACAAATGTGACCATCAGACCTGACGACTTATTTGTGATGTTTTCATTAAAAATATCCTGGGTGAGGTGTTTGGGGCCTGTCCCATGAGGAGGAGTCTCCAGGGCAGACCCAGGACACACTAGAGAGGTTATATCTCTCAGCAGGCCTGGGAATGCCTCAGTATTGTCCTGGATATGATGGAGGAAGTGGTTGTTTAGGGAGGTCTGGGATTCTCTGCTTAGACTGCTGCACCTGTGACCCGGGACCAGATAAACAGGAAATGGATGTTTGAAATTCAAAGAAATCCTCTTTTAATAATGAGGAAAAAAGACAGCAGGAGATCCATCGCAACTAACAAAACACTTCAAACACATCAATGCATCAACTTTAATCAACTTCATTTGGTTCAAATGAAGGAATCTAACAAAGCACTCACTAAAATGAAACACCAGTTAGTTTCCCGAGCTCAACAGGTCGAACACCTGAGTTTGGTTTGCGGTGCAGTTTTTATTTCTTCTAGATAACCTGGGTTATTTGCACAGGAAGGTTTTTTAAATGTATTTCTTAAGTACGATCTTATATGGGGGTTGATTTTATAGCATAACAGAATAATGTAATAACTCTAATAGAGTATAAAACATTTGCAGAATGAAGTACAAGGTGAAGAAAAGTCAGAACGTCCCTATTTGAAAATCCAGTCTCAGAAGGTCAGAGATGGACAAATTCAGCTACAGAAACATGTGGCCATTTTTTTAAAGCCATAGAGCATATTACAGACGACACAAAGAGCAAACACTGTAAACTTCTAACCACAGACCTCACACAGCTCACACACGTCAGAGTGAAGCTGTCATTTCCTGAAGCTTCCACACAAGAGAACTGGCAACAAGGTGGAGTCCTCATGGATCACTAGCAGAGAAATGTGGGTGGGTGCCAGACCACATGGACTC
Source organism: Diplotaxodon limnothrissa (assembly GCF_057381915.1). Lineage (NCBI taxonomy): Eukaryota > Metazoa > Chordata > Actinopteri > Cichliformes > Cichlidae > Diplotaxodon > Diplotaxodon limnothrissa. Next base: position 942,831 of record NW_028188555.1, on the reverse strand, counting down.
GACTCACTTTATTTCATACAAAGGAGCAGACTAATGCTGTCATCCTTAAAGACTAACTAGAAACAAGCAGTGCGCTCGCATCGACTCGACTTGTTTTGCAAGTTTGAAGTGAGATGGTACTTTGGAGTCAGCCTCCCGAGATGATGGCTGGCTGGTTTTTGAAAAACATCTCATATTTATACAATGAGTAGCAGACTTTCCTGACTTGCAGAGGTCAACGTCCTCCTCAGTCATGCGCCATGAGTGGCACAGATACTATTCATCAAATAACTAACATGGCCTTGATTGTTACTCCAGAGACTTATCTGCGATGTAGCTTTATAGCATTTTCATTAGCAATCGTATGATTTGTGTTACAATGACCTTTGTGGACGGGCCCGGACCCCCAGGCCTCGTCCGTGACGCCGACGGTGAGCGCAACGTTTTTGTTTTCTTGCGCTTAAAATAACCTGATCAGCGTTCTGCGGACGGTTTGTTTACATTTCTCACATCTGTGATTGTTCACACGGGTTGGACACGAGCAGAGAGGGCTTTCAAGATGAAAAAGCCAACGTGAAACTTTAACGGACGACAAAGTTTTTCAATCAAATCTCCGTCACACCCTTCCTTGACCTCATCACGTTATCCACCTTAGTCAAGGAACAGTGGTTCGGGAAAATATGCATTTGTTTTTTGGACTACTTTAAAACGTATCTCAACTAGTGATGTGCGGATCAATACTGAAATATCGATTCCTCCGATACCCGTCATTGTGTCCGGCCCCTTGGCGTGCACACTCACAACAATGGCTGAGCGTAAACAGAGTCATGTGCAGACGTATTTTACCTCCACGAACAGCTGAGACGTGGTTTGCCATACATGTGGCAAGAATGTGAGGTGTTGTGGTAACACCGCTGACCTGGTCAAACACCTCAGAGTGAATCATATCACAGAATATGACGAGCGTATGTTGAGGCGAACTGAAGAGGAGGAGAGGGAGAGGTGCTGCCAGGGCGAGACAGACGTCTCTCACGGAGTCCTTTAATGCTGCAGGCAGGCAACAAATAGCCACAACTTCAGGTTTTTCATTTCTATATGATAATTCTGCATCATTAAGTGATAAGAACAAGTAATCTGATGTCCTGTGATCATTACGACGCTATAATTTGAGATAAAATAAAAGATAGAGTAAAAAAATAAGTTTTTGTTCAGAGTATCGTATCAGATCAGTATCGTCGATACCACCCTGAATTTTACTTGGTATCGGATCGGAAAGGAAATCAGTGGAAATCAAATCCTGCTTCTACAGGTGTCCAGTTCATTCACTCTGACCCCTCCAGATAAGCGTTGCCAGTTCTCACTGTGCTGTAGATCACATTTTCTTGTGTTTGGGGTTATAACGGTTACTTTTGAGGTCTGTGTTATAAAGCAAGTTAATCCTGAATTTAACTGGAGAAGACAAATTCCCACTGCGTGGTGTAGTGCACAGCCAGGCATTCTTTACATTAGTTCGTTTGACAAAACCAAAAACCTGAAAGTATTTACTTGGAGTTTGGTTTGATGAAATAAGTGCCAGAATCAGTGAATACAAATGATTCCAATGACATGAAAACTGGTGGAAGGACAAATCCCTCAAGAAAAGCACGACTAGCACATTAAGTTTGTTTGTAATCATCATCATCTCTAACATCATGCGCACAACAGTGATTTTGTTACAGAACACTAAGATAGTAAAATCTGGGAAATGATGATATTTCTTTCCAAAACTTCCTGTCTGGAAGACATTAAAGCTGCTGTGCCACCTGCAGCTTCTTTCAATCTACGTTATGTGAATATATCTTTTTTTTTTGGGTTTGAACATCCATTCAAACTCACTCTCTGCCTAGCAAGTGTCATTCCCTCATTTCCTTGGGGTCCAGCTTCACATACGTGGCACTGAGCCTTTTCCTTTGTCACCTCTTTCTGCTACATGCCTAGCCTCCCAGTTTCTTGGTCTATTTTCTTCATTTCACTAACTACACTTCTTTTTCTTTGTAAATCTCTTCCTTCAAATACTTTCAAAATCACTTCTGTGCAGAGAAGACGTCAAACCCCTTCTTGGCAGTTTATCTCAATAAAGCTGTACTATCCCAGCCATCTGGTAAGTCTTCCCTACTACCCAGAGCCTGTTTATACTCCTGCATGTCTCTGCCTTCACTCACTTCCTCTTCTTGATGTCCAAACTCATCCTTCAAACTACCATTTGATGCTGCATAGCTGCATTCTCCCTGACACCTCCTTGTCTCCTGTCTTTTTGATTTCACCTTCTGCATAATATTTAGTTGCCCTGTGTGCAGCTTCCTCCACTTTCATATATTTCTACAAGTTCCTCCCTGTTCTTGAAGTATGTGTGCACCACGGCCATTTCCACTTGGAAAATCTGCCCCACATCTGTCTTTCTAGATTTCTCTCCTAAACACCACACCTACCCAACACCTCATAACCTCTGTTCCCTTCACCTAAATGTCCATTGAAGTCTGTGTCAATCACCACTGTAGTATGTGGTCTCTTGCACACAAAATGTGTCTACCCTCCACCTCCATAATATGAGTCCGCCAGCCCTCCCATTGCCAGTCATAGTCCATAACAAGTCAAAAACATAAACAGCTCGAACGTATTATTTATTTAAAAGAGAGAGAGAGAGAGAGAGAGAGAGAGAGCTCAGTTGTCCTTGCTCTAGCATCAAGAGTCAGTGACTGGCTGTTCACTGCAGGCTCAGCAGTCCAATGGCCGATCAGCAACAAAACAAATAAAAAAATAAGACACGTTCTTGATTATGACAACAAACCACATCCAAAAAAATATGACAGCAACACTTTAAGTTTTGTGTGCATTCATCATGTGCAACTCTGCAGAAAGTCTCATGTCAAGGATGTGTGGACAGGGGGGCTATTAAAAAGTTCCAGTATACAGAATAGAAAACCATCAAATGAATGAAATAAAATCTGTTGTCACAGTGGTTTTTGAAGGAACAATTACTTCACAGATGGACAGCCTCATTATATTTTAGTTAAATCTGATGATACACACTTCACGTCACCCTAGTTACATGTTTTTATTTGCCATGTGTATGTTATCCAAGGGAGGAAGAAAATGAAAAAGAAAACTTTTGATGTGTCCAGACATTTCTTCACATCAGCTGCCAGCAACCAGTTTCAGCATGTACAACTGTTGCAGTAAGTGTGCTCATGCAGACCAACTATGCTGGTCCACTGTTCTTAATGGTGCTGCATGTTGAGAAAGAAGTGAAACAAATGTTTTGTTTAACAAGTCCACTAGTGTTAGAATAACTTGGCATTTCCAATCTGTTTCTGCTGTAGTTCAATGAAAGGTTTCAGTTACTTAAGTTTGAGAAAAAACCAAAAAACCAAATTGCGTTTACAATTGTAGTTTCATCTTGTTATAAGATATTTGAAATAAAAACAAACAAAAAACATGAACAAACAAACCACAAACAAACAAACCACAAACAAACAAACCACAAACAAACAAACCACAAACAAACAAACCACAAACAAACAAACCACTACATTTTCAGAAATATTTCTGCAGTCTGATTTACAAGTATAAACTTTCTGACCAAAACGCCACAATTTCATCCCTCAAACAAGTTGTCAACTGTGTCAACGACCAATGAGGACATCACTGCTACACTTGATGATACTCACACCTTGAAAAAGTGCAAAGGTTTCCCAACAGGACTTCGACGGTTGGTCTTCTTGATCAAGCTATAATCTGTTCTCATCAAAACCACCATAAAACCAGTTTGACAGGATGATGCTGATAAATCCCTCTAGACCTTTTTGTGACAGTATTAAAAGCTTGCTGGAAATTCTCTGTACTCATATTTGTGCTCAGTATCTGTAGGAGCCATTTTTGTGTGGGTACCTCATGTATGCCACTAGGGGTCACCTTTTGTGTTACATATGGTGTGTCTATTTAAGGTAGATAGGTCATTAGCAGCAGGTGTGTTGTTGTTGGGAAGGAGCAAACAGATTGTGACCGCTGCGCTGTTATGTTAAATTGTGTTGGAATAAAGAATCTAAAGGACAAGATAAGTATGGTTTCAGTTATTGAACTAAGTTTAATACGTTTATTCATACCAGTGACATTGCATTAACCTGCCAACAAACAGCTCAGTGGCTTTAAATGTAGGCTTAGCCTCAACAGTATCTATAACACCATTAAAATGCAGTAATGGCCACACAAAAAATAAAACGTGACCATATTCAGTTTAAGCCATTTTATGTGGTTTAGTTTATACACTTGAATCACAGTAGATGATAGCTTTCTGTTTTTAAATGTCTGCATTTATTGCAAACACTATAGTTACTGTTCTGCCTTTTATAAGGTAAACTGGATATTATGGTTGCAAACGGCCCTAGAGCTCCCTCTAGTGGCTGCTTTGTAATATGGGTTTGACTACTTTGGGAAAGGAACAATGAGAAGGTGAAAAAATCAAAGATGGCGGAAAGTTATCGTTCTAAGCTGATATGGACCTTAAAATGTTGTTGCCTTGGACAAGATATGTCTGTAAGTATGAGTGACGATAAAATAATTATTTTCTTTTGTTTTGTGTAAAAATGGTACGATAATTTGTACATTTGAAAGTTTTATCTTGTTATCAAATCACTTTGATTGTCACATCACATGTGCAGGTACACTGGTACAGTACATGTGAGTGAAGTTCTTGTGTGCGAGCTTCACAAGCAACAGAGGTGTGCAAAAATACAATAACGTAAAACAAGCAAAATATAAGAACGGCTAAATCTGAGACTAATAAATATATGTACAATATATAATAGTACATGCATTACTGGATGTGTATACTAAATATGTTTTTCTACGTGCGCGCGTGTGTGTGTGTGTACATATTTTACAAATTAAATAGAGTAAACAATAAATAAAATATACAGAGGTTGGTAGTTGGACATGTGCAAAACAAGTGGCATTTATATACAGTGTGTAGTGCATAATGTTGAAGTTCCAGTAGTGAAGCTGAGGTGTCTATGACGTGTTCAGCAGTCTGATGGCCTGGTGGAAGAAGCTGTCTCTCAGTCTGCTGGTTGGGGACCGGATGCTGCAGAACCTCCTTCCTGATGGAAGTAGTCTGAACAGTTGATGGCTGGGGGGACTGGAGTCCTTGATGGTCCTCCCCGCTTTCCTCAGGCAGCGCTTCCTGTAGATGTCTTGGAGGGAGGGAAGCTCACCTCCAATTATCCGTTCAGAGCACCGCACTACTCGCTGGAGAGCTTTGCAGTTGTAGGCGGTGCTGTTGCCGTACCAGGTGGTGATGCATCCAGTGAGGATGCTCTCAATGGCACAGTGATAGAAGGTCCTGAGGATGCGGGGGCTCATGCCGAATCTTTTCAGTCTCCTGAGAAAGAAGAGGCGCTGCTGCGCCTTCTTCACTGTTTTGTTTGTGTGTACTGACCACGTAAGATCCTCAGCCAGGTGTACTCCAAGGAAGCGGAAGCTGCTCACTCTCCACAGCAGCGCCGTTGATGGTGATGGGGGTGTGTACTTCTCTGCACCTCCGGAAGTCCACTATCAACTCCTTTGTCTTTGCGACGTTGAGGGTGAGATGGTTGTCTTGACACCAGTGGGTCAGGGCGCTGACCTCCTCCCTGTAAGCCGTCTCATCACTGTTGGTGATAAGACCCACCACTGTAGTGTCGTCCGCAAACTTCACAATGATGTTGGAGTTGTTAGTGGCTGTGCAGTCGTAGGTGTAGAGTGAGTACAGGAGAGGGCTCAGTACACACCCCTGTGGTGCACCAGTGTTCAGTGTGATGGGGGATGAGGTGATGCTGCCCAGTCTGACTACTTGGCATCTATCAGACAGGAAGTTAAGGATCCAGCTGCAGAGGGAGCTGCTCAGTCCTAGATCCTGCAGTTTCCTGTCCAGCTTCGAGGGAACGATGGTATTGAATGCTGAGCTGTAATCTACTGTTAGCTTGCAGTAAGAGTGTAACAAGCTAGTTTACAATGTTAGTTAGCTAATACAGTATTTTGTACTTTCAGTTTTACGATGGTCAAAGAGAAGGCAATGGTCAGAGGCCATTCTTCAATAAATCAGCACAGAAAGGAAAATAAGTCTGGTTATTGGAGCATCGTTATCTCGCTGTCTAGCTGGTGAAACTAAGGAACTCAGGGCGAGGACAGCAAAGTTACCAAAGGGGAAAAACTATCAAATTAAAACTGCATCATCTCAAAAATCACAAGTTTCTCTAAAATGTGTTTATTCTAGGGCTGCAGTTATTCATCATTTTAGTCATCAATCATTTTATTGATTGTTCGAAAATTGAATTGGATTAGAAATAGTTTTCTTATTAATGAGCAATAATAATTATTATTCAAAAGAGAAAACACACGGGTCTTTTGGTTACCATTTTAGAAATTGCCATCCTTTAATGATTCATCTGTTAAAAAAAATATTTTGACTGCTTTTATCTAAAAAATATTTTGAGATGCTGAAATGCTGAAATAATAATAATAAAAAAAACAGACACTGATGTCAACATAAAGGTAAACACGCAATTTAGTTTCTTTAGTTTCTGGTTCTCTCCTGTATGGACTAGAGAACGCACGATACCACTTTTTTGTGTCCAGTATCGATATGAATCCGATACAGCCTATTTTTATAATCAATAAAACAGTTTTTTAAATATCTTTCTTTATTTTGTATAAGTTCATACTCAAGTTTTAAAAAATAAAACATTAAAGTTATTTAGTTATACCTGTATGCAAAAAACACACTGCACCCAAAATATTTCATAGTTCAGCAACACTGATCAATCTAATAAACTTAAACCTGCACCATCCTCCCTATTCTGGTATTTTAAAGAGTACTTAGCAGAAATATTAAACAACCTAACTAATAGGGTTGCAAACTCCCAGCAAAAAAAAAAACTAAAGGGAACCATCGCCCACCCTCTGCCTCGTGATGCTTAATCCACATAATCGACTTTAATTTAATGCATGTATTTAAAAAAAAAATGCACAGAAATCAATTATTTTTCAACAACAATTAAATAGATTCAACATCTTTCTTCAACAGAACTGCAGACTGCACAGATGGTATCTTCCCAAAGGAAAAAGTACTATAACTTACTAGGGTATATATTAGACTTAATAGTTACTATATACAATATTAGATTTCTATACATTTTACGTTAGATAAAAACTTTGGTTGTAAGATTCAGATAATTATTTATTAAAAGCGAGACATTTTAAACGAGAATAAGAAAGAAAAGTATTTCTTTGTGCCCCCCTTTTCCCTGTTAATGCCCCAGCTGGCCCCCTGGCAAAACTTTGCTAGACCCGCCCCTGCACAGTTACCAGCTGTCAGCTACTTATAGCATTAGGCATTAAAGTAATATTAAATAAATTCTAACAACAGCTTATCAAGCTTAAACGTGCTGCTGTGGTTTATCTGCTGGTTTCCTCTTTCTGGCGCAAAGTGGGAAACAAACAAGAGAGACGGAACTTGCGATCAGCTGATCATTGATCAGTTTCATGATTGAAGTAGCAGCAGGAGAGGGAGGGGGAGAGGAGACGCGGCAGTCGCTCCATATATCGGTTGTTAAGCTTAACGTGGGAATGCGTTACAAACATTGAGAGAGAAACGTACAAACTTGCTTTACTTCTCTAGGACAGCTTTCACTGAGAAGAAATGCCGATTTGGAAACATGTAGCGAGGCGCTAAATGCTCCACCAGACAACCGAGAGGTCTCTTGTTGTCACATGCAAGAAAGCATGCTCTGAAGAATATCCAGGTAGATAACTGTGGCGATATGTTGGTTATATTACTTTAAAGTGCAACTGGCTAATTCTTATTTTAGCCAACTCAAAAAGTAAAAATGATGCAACGACCTTGAAATAACACATTTATCTCACTGAAACATGTCATTTAAATAAAAACATTTACTGAAATTAAAATAAATATACTGAATATAATATGGCTCAGATTTAATGGAATATAATGATCCTTTTGTGTTGCTGTTAAAGAAAGGGATAATGTGTGATTACTGTTTTTAAACTATGGGCTACAAACTAAATCCTTTTATTATTTCTGTCCTCGGTTTTAACTCATTAATAATCATTAGGATGAAGCCCCCTAAAAAACAACGTAAAGGTCATGAAAATGTAAACAATTTGGCATTTTGATGATGCATCATCCACATTAAAAAGTAGAGATCATATCAGCCCTGTATTTACTTGTATCGGATACATAAAACATCTTTCCGTATCGCACAGCACTACAGAAAGCTCTTTTCTAGGGTTGTATTAAACATCTGTAACTACCGTAACTCCTGATCCATTTCCTCAATTAAAAGAAGTCCAATGATTCCTGAGAGCAGCAACTCTGCACTTTTCATTAATATTTGCATCATTACGGTAATCCCAGGTACATTGTTGCAGCAGCCCCGTGAAGGCAAAGGTTGAGAGAATAGTGAGTGAGCGTGATGGAACAATGTTATCACACGTTTGGCTTCTTTTTACCATGTTTGTTTGTTTTGTTCTTTCATGTGTTATTTACCAAGATTTGGATGGTGTTCTGCCTCGAGTTACCATAATGTCCCTAACATCACAAAAAAGCACAGAGTTGCTGCTTTCAAGAACTGCTGGAATTTTTCATTTGCCCCAATGGTTCAAGACTCAAGTTAGGCTAAAAACACTGGGACCAGTTTAAATGGGTTCATGTGTGTCAGCTGCATCGTCACTGCTGCTCTTATGTTATGTGTTTTTGTTGAAAACTAGGTGCTGTTTGGGCTTAATGATGTCAAACTTTTCATTCACTTGTTTGCTCCTAAATACGTTTCTATTGCAGGTCTTTTCCAGTTGAAAATGTGAGTGAGCACTACACAAATTACTGACACTGAAATACACTGAAAAGAAAAACAACAAAACTAAATCCAAACAAAAACAACTAAACGAAGTAGTTACACACGTTATAGAATATATATACTGGGCATACAAGCCTGGCCTAAGCTTTCTGTCAGGAAGACTGCAGCAGTCCAGGAGTTGGGTTAACTGTCTTTAAGTCCCACAGAAGAAATGTTTACATCAAAGTGCTTGCCAGGCTTAATCCAAATTAGGTACAGCCATACTTGAACTTATCATTGTATAGTATGTGGGACTATGAGCAATGGTTTTCTGGAAACAGAAACAGGCAATTTTATCATTAGTAGAGTCACAAATAACTAGAAAAACAATTGAAAACATAATGTACTCAACACAGCAATATCTCACAATATCCACAAGGGGTCACTATAGATCATATATTGCCTAAATAGCACGTCATACAAATTGCCAATCATAAGGCACGGACATGGCAAGCTAGCCACAGTTAAACTAAACAATAGAAAAGTCCTTTATTTGTAATACCGCTGGATGTAATGACTGCGGGAGATTACAGCCACTGCTATTAACTTAGTGCCAAATAATCCTACCAACATGGTATCAAAGAACTGAGGCATAACTTTAACATGCACAAACAATTATAACAGCTTCATGCGAGTCATCCTGCCAAAAGGACTAACACTCACAGGTTCATAAACACACAACTTAATCACACGAAACAACTGCGATGCTCTGCAGTGGCACCTTTAGTCACTCCCACTCTGCGTGCTGAGCACATGCCCACTGATACGCTTATTTCCTTTGAGTGTGCTTGATTTCTGCCTCTAGACATTCTGAGGCCGAGTCAGAGCAGGAAACTTGAGCACACGTGGTCTCATTAAATCAGACAGCTGGAGTCATTTAAAAAGGATCTTTTAAGCAGTGCTGTCCCTCAGCTTCATAGTAGATCCATCTATGGATCAGTTTGAAAATCCTAGCTGTCTTCTTTCTAGTTATCATGTTACAAGATTTTAAGAAAACTTGAACGCTGATCATGAGTTGAATGCCACTGATCTTCAAAATCATCCAAGCTTTTTGATAAATGCACACAAAAGTCGGGTGTCCATGCCACCCGCATGCAAGGTGACAAAAATACCCCAATCAGCCTTTCAAGCTGACAGCTAAAGAAACCATTTCACCAGATTTAGCTTCTTGGATATTGTGTTCACTATACTGTGTTCAAAATGTACTTCTCATTTAATAGAAGAAATGTAATCATGTCAATATAGAGGATTTCAAATTCTCACTCCTGTTAATTAAAAAAAAGAAAAAAGTAGGATAAGACATGAGAAACTCGTTGAAAAGGACAGTCTCCATTATAGCACCTCATGGAAGCTTTGTTAGACGACCTGTCATTAAAAACTAGAAAGACCATCCAGCATCGGGAGCTTTCAGACTTCCAGGTATGACAACAAGCCTATTGCTGGTTTGCCCACTCTGACTGTGTCAGTATTTGCTCCACATACCAACTGCTCTGACCCTAAAGTAAGCCAGAATCCCACACAGCCATATGTAGGCACATTCCAACCACAAAGAATAACTGGGGATTCTTCATCCTGTAAACATCCTGAACAACTGGTTTTGGTGGTTTGATGGGAACAGATCCTCACCTGATCAGGAATACCAACGATCACCCCACCACTCATGTCTTGTTGGGAAATGTTTGCAGTCCTCAAGCTGTGAAAGTCATCAGGTGCAGCAGTCATGAATACCATGTAAACATCCCTGTTGGTAGGACAAACAAATAACAGTGGGATTCATTCGAGAAAACAGAACTTGTTTGATTCCCTGTCTGACAAAAAGAAATTAATGCAACGTAAAAATTAGATTTAAAAAATCAGCAGCATCATATGTAACCAGGTCCTAAATTACATATTGTTATAATTACACAAAATTTGTTCTAAAGCCCAAACTGCTCCTGGTATATCTGACTTTTAGCACCTCCAAGCCTGTAGTCATCTTGGTTATTAGTTAGGCCCCTCCCCCGTGTGTCGCTATGTGTATAGGCACTGTTAATGCTAGCATGAACAGATCATTCTTGCTGGCTGTTGTAGTGGCTTGAGCTAACTCTCATCCCAACTGTTTATATTTGGTTACAGGAGCTGGAGTGGGCATTAATGCTCCACAATTTACAAGCTGGGACCTGCCGCTAATCCATGGTTAAAGCCTTTACCCACATCAACACTGCAGGCAGAGGCTAACGTCTGCAATACTATTAATAATTACACATAACTGTAGCAACAACAAAGAGAGGCTCGAACAAGAAAGGCTTGAAACCCTTAGAAAAGACTGATCAGAGTTGGTTCAATGAACTCTGATCATGTTCATTCGGAGTTAAGCTCGTGTGTGTTTAGAGACAGAAAGCCATCATGTTACCAGGATTCTCCAGAGAAACACAGAAATAAAGAGCAGAGCCTCCATCTTCATTTAGTGGACAGAGGAATATGATCACAAATCAGTGTGGGCCAAAATTTGTATCTTAAAAACTAGGAGGGGATAAAGTTATACCAACATACTGTAATATTTTTATAATATACACTAGCAAGCTTTCATGCTGTGTGTGATATTAAAAATATTGTATTGTGTGATATCACATTCTATTGTGATACAGCATTTTAATCTGACCTTTGATTTCTAAATGCTTCATTAAACTGTCAAATATACAAATATAGACAACTGTGGGATTTGTCTAAAGTATTTGCATATGCCATAGAAATGTTAGCACTCACAGTTTACTGGGCAAGGTTTATGCAACGTTTCAACAAGACCAGTCCACTTATGACAAACGCGATCATACGAGCATTATAGTACGATGCAGTCTCTGCATGATATGACTATCTATTCAGCTGTAACCTGACAGGGACAAAGTCTAGGAGACAGAAACTGAAGATAGACACCATTTACTGATGGACCTGTTATATTAGGTGACAATTCCACGTGAAAGTCAAAAGAAATGAATACATACAGGGCAAGTCTTTATGAGGCAAACATGATATGCATCTCACACGAAAGCGATTTAGGTGATTTTCTGTGAGAAATGTGTAAAAAGATCCGTACTCTGAATTTCAGATACTATTGATCTGTTTGTTGTGTGTCTGAGGGTTTACACAGGGACGTTTTGTGTAAGCGCTGATTGCTACAGTAGCATCCAATCAATGCTTACAGTGCAAAGAAACTGGCCTACAGTCTGACAGCTGCATTAATGTCTACACAATCTAAGAGTTTGAAAGATGGACACACATGAGATGATCATAAATCCACAACAGAATCCTTTCTGTCCTAACATACTGATGAGAAAATAACTGAAGCACTCGTGTCAAGAACAACAACAAAAAAGGGAAACATGCCTAACTTGGATTTCAGTGATTGTGAAAACAAACATATGCAAATGAATTTCCTCTGTGCGCTTTGCCTAATTCAGGAAATCACTATCAATCAAGTTGAGTGTGAGTCAGTGAGTATGTTATGTTCACATAGACTGTTACCTCAGGGGCTAACTTACCAGATGAAATGAACCTTTATGGAACGGAAACCCAGAATTTGTTTCAAGTCACATTTTAGCTTAACCTACATGGTGGAAAGTGCCTGTACCAGAGACATGATTGTTGCTGCTTAGGTTAAAATATCTAGTATATGTCAATAATGTAACAAAAAAGAAGAAGAAAATCTGTGGCGGTGTAAAAGTCCCACTAAATGCGTCTCTCGGTGTACATCTAAACTATATAACGATTAACCGCCAACTGTGAGTTCAATTTAAATTTTCCTTTACAAATGTGTGTTTGTTTAGGAAGGAAAGAAATGTGTGCGCACAGTGTTCGGCAATATAGACTCAAAGGCAGCACCAAGACTGGCACGAGACTATTTCCACTGCACTGAGGGTGGGAACTCCAGGCCTCGGGGCCGCTGTCCTGCAGGGTTTAGATGTGTCCTTGATCCAACACAGCTGATTTAAATGGCTCATTTTGAACGTTGACATATACATCAAGGAATGGACCAGCCACTGCACTGATGTTAAACCAGTTCAGAAGTTCATTTATCATCATGAACCACCAATTTATGAGCAGACAAACCAAAGTACACTCCAAGATTCAGTTGCTTGTAGAAGCACGTTTAGCAGCAACAGCTCAAAGTCATTGTTTTCTGTATGACTATCAGTCTCTCACATCATTGGGGAGTCATTTAGGCTCACTCTTCTTTATAATGTTGCTTCACTTCATTGAGGTTTGCACAAATTTGTTTATGCAAAACTCACGACCACACTACTTCTATTAAGCTGAGCTTTAAACTTTCTAAAATATAAAACCTGCTAGACACCGGTGTTGTGCCAAAAAGTGATTGTCTGCCAAAAACTGATTTCTGGTATTTGCCAAAAAGTGATTGCTCGTATTTAAACTGCTATAAGTAACTTGTTGGGCTATAATATGTGAAACATATGTCAAATGCTTCCCTCATGGATGACATAAAGTCATCTTGAGCCACATTCGTGTAACAAGGTAGAAGCCGCGATCAGTTTTTGGCAGCGACTTTTATATAACCTTTATTTATGTAGTTAAAAAAAATCTCATTAACATTAAACATGTCTTTTGTAAGAGTAAGTTGGCCAAGAGGACAGCAGCAATGGCAGCAAATATTACAATAGTTCAGTAAAAATATTTTAAGTGGGGATAAAGGAGCGGATTGGTTATAATGTAAGTACAGGGTGGGCCATTTATATGGATACACCGTAATAACATGGGAATGGTTGGTGATATTAAAGTCCTGTTTGTGGCACATTAGTATATGTGAGGGGCAAACTCCTCAAGATGGGTGGTGACCATGGTGGCCATTTAGAAGTCGGCCATCTTGGATACAACTTTTGTTTTTTCAATAGGAAGAGGGCCATGTGACACATCAAACTTATTGGTAATGTCACAAGAAAAACAATGGTGTGCTTGGTTTCAACGTAAACCTCCAGCAGAACCAGGCTCAGGGAGGGGCGGGGCCATCTGCTGACCGGTTGGGGTGAGAGAAGGAAGACAGGATGAAGACATGCTGTGGAAGCGAGACAGAGATTAATAACAGATATGATTCAATGCAGAGAGGTCTGTTAATACATAGTGAGTGAACCAACCAACCACAGCATCTGTGGTGAGAGAGTCATCAAGGAGTTCAGGCACTCCATCAAGCTCACAGGCACAGACTCAGGTGAGATTCTAGAGTTGCAGGGCTTCCTCCAGAGCAGCTGTTAGAAACACAGCTGCATCTTCTTTCTCTCACACACAGAAAAGAGTGAGACAGAGTGAGGCATCAGGGAGTTTAATTACCAGCTTTAAGACAAATGAATGAGAGTGCTGAATGATAGCACTCATGAGTGGTGCAGCATGCTTTAATTACTACCCACTAGTGAATGTGTCAGCAGCTGAAACTGTATTAATGGTGATTTAAAGAAACGAGTCCCAGTGTGTAGACCAGGCAAGCTGCTTCACTTGTAACACACTGGCAGAAACCCCAAGTCAGTTAGGATGACTACCTGAACATTTGAATGTTTCCACTGGTCACTGAGGTGGTACGTTACAGGGATCCAGTCTGTTCATTTACAGGACTCTACTAGAGCTGCTTTGCATGACTCACAGTTGAAATAATGCTTCTTTGTCTGATGCAGGGCCTTGGTTCACCCCATCAGTCGTGCAGGGGGTCGTCTGCTCTGCAAAAGTGCACTTTAATGTAAACTGTGCAGCAGTGCTGCAAACTAATCCAGACGAAATAAAAGCACAATGTCAGGAGCTACTGCAGTTCAGCATCAAAGGAGGCCAAATCAATCATTAATATGATTTTCATGATCATCTTGTTTGTCTTAATGTTCTTATGATTCAAAGAAACATCCAGCAGCTGTGAGATCGGCTGTACTGATTTAAAATGAAGTGTGTACGGCCCCAAAGCCTCTGAATGAGCTGCAGATGTGTTTCAAACTCCTGTAACAAAAGCAAACATGTCTGCATACCGGCTAACTTTGTCCACACACTGTTTCTGCTCTGCAGGTTTCACAGATGAAGATGCAAATAGTGGAGGATACGGGGATGGAGGAGATTGGGTTGGATTTTCATTAATAGTTTGTCTGTTAGTTTGGGCTGTTTGTTGTTCCTGCTGCTTCCGCTGTCGTCATAATTACCTGCAAGGAACTAAAGCCATTATAGCAGCATCCTCCTGAAAACAACATCTGCTCTGCTTTTCCACAAGAATGAAGATGCAGAGGTCTGGCTTTAGGATCTGAGCTCAGATAACATCTGGAGTTTAAAGCATCATTTTAATCTTCTTCTGCACAAAATGGCTCAGTCGAGTGCTGCCAACTCCAAGAGGTTTTCGGAGGATCGGGTGATGGAGATCTATAAAGTAGGAGTAACATTATATAGCTACTATGTCAAAATTCTATAGTATGGTATATGATATGGCACAGCCCTGCTGTAAAGATCAAATGTGTGACAGTGAAAGGTGCTACAAAGAAGTCGGGAGAGAAATGCTGCGGAAAAGTCTCTTTAGCAAACAATGAGCAAACATAAAGCCCGTCCATTTCACATTTAAGGCAGGTAGTATGTTTGTTTTTCTAATGTTGACAAACTGACCCTCCATCCATCCACTTCTGCTGATCCTTTTCAGGGTCGCGGGGGCGCTGGAGCCTAACCCAGCTGTCTTAGAGCGAGACAGACTGAAGACCTGTCCAGTCCGCTGTCCCTACTAAGTGCATGTCCTTGAAACAGTGGAATAAAAACTAAAGCAATGACAAATAATGATCCTCATCATCAACATTACTACCGAAATGTGAACTAGCAAGTACAGCCTGAGCCCATAGAAACAACATCTTTGTAATCTGTAACAGTTTTGGATTTTTGGACATGTTAAACAACTTTTAAAGGGTTTTTCACAAAGATGCTGAACATTAAATGCAGGATGCCACAGACATCCATTTTAGCCAACAATCTGCCATCTTCACCTCCAGTGTTCAAATAAAACGGAGACGTTGTGACATCAGCAGGAGACAGAGATCAGCTAGAGACACGCAGACAGTTTAAGCAGGCTGCTGTTCAAGTGGAGGCTGGTATGAATCCTGCTTCTGTTTATGTTTCCTGTTGAACAAAAACTTGACCAGAAACTGACATACCAACTTTCAGACTAGCAGATCCATCCTCCTTCCCTCCATCCTCTGTGTGTCCTTCTGTCTGACCTGCAGCTGAGAAACAGGTGTGAGGTGTCAGCTGTCAGGTAGGTGATGAGTGAAGAACAGAACAGAATCCATTTCCTCTTCAAACTGCTGTCAGACATGAGCTGTGTTCCAATTCGTCGGCTGCATCCTTCGGAGGACCCGGCCTTTGCGGTCTACGTGGGCCGGGATGGTGGGGACAGAGAGGCTGTAACTACATCTGCTGGTGTCACTGTGACCTCAGAGCAGTTTACATGAAACATGAAACGAATTACAACTTTTGCGATATTGACCAGCTCATGATGCAGAGTGTAGACTGTATCTGTGATAATGAAAATGATTTAAGGACTGGTTTATGACACGTCTATAAAAAATATAAAGTCTGTACAAATGTGAAACTACAAAGTTAAAAGCAGCTGGAACGACAGCTGTTCAAAGCTGAACACTTACATCAGCCAGAAGACAGAGTGAGTCCTCCATCTCTCTGAAGGAGGCCATCGTGGTGAGCACAGATGCAGCAGCAGTGTGGATGTGTCCACTCTCACAGTGTCTCTCTTTCAAGTTTGTCCTCACATTCTCAAAAAAAGAACATGTCTATGCAGATGCCCAGAGCCTAACAACACACCCGCTATAAAAACTTTTGCACCACCAGATTTTCATATACTTACATTTGAAAGTGTTTGTCTCCTGCATTAACTCCCACTTCGATCACTATCATTATCAGAAAAATATCTCCTGTATGGCCCGCAATGAATCCTGGGATATGTTGGGCCACAAAGGACACACCTGACCCATCCTTCAAATTCAGGGAAATGAAGGACGCATTTGGAAGACTTCAAATTTGAACAGCCTTCGTCGCGTCCATGTGATACAATTTCCTACAAATGTGGCATTCGAAGCATCCTCTCCCTGAATTTGGAAACACCCAATGTGATGATAGAGAGCAGGAAGAACCAGTCTCAACAAGAGACACACACACCTGATTTCCTGTAACTGCAGAGGGGAGGAGCCACCCGAGCAGGTGGGAACAGGAAGAGAAACAGCTGAGCCTCCGTCAGAGCAGCAGGAGGACGGTGGAGCTGAGGCAGGGTGAGTGTTAACACCACATTGTTGTAGTTTTGCTGTCAGAGTCTCTGAGTGTGTTTGTTTGTGTGACTGTAGAGAGAAGAAGAGTCACAGTGAGCTCTGTAGCTATGATTGGCTCAATAATCACCTTCAATGGACTGAACGCAGAGAACGAGCCGAGGAACCTGACAAACCTGTTTGTGTGTGTGTCTGTGTGTGTGTGTGTGTACCTGTTTAGACATGTTTGTGAGGACAAAGAGTTGGTATGCTACTATGTGGGCTAATAGAGTCCCACAAAATGGCCGTCCTCACGAGTTTGAGGATATTTTTGAGGCTTTTTGGTGTCCTCACTAAAATCTGAAAACAAGTGTCTGTGTGTGTGTCTGTGTGTGTATGTGTCATAAAGAGAGTCGAGTTCACGGTCGCACACTTTCTATCTCAGAGGCTGTATCCCAATTCTTCGGAGCCCCTCTGATGACATGGTCCAAAAAATAAATCAATTGTGGCCACAAAATACTACTTCGTGCGCACGAAATGCTAATTTGTGGGCACGAAACACTTGACCAATAACCGTGATCCTTCCCAGGCCCTTGCAGTTGGTTGACAATAAAATCTATCCCGGCATCCAGGTCCTGTGAAGCAACTGGGCTCTCAGTATCCTGTTTAAATGTCTCTCCGTAATAATGGTTCCTTGCATTGCAGGCTTTTCAAAATGCATTGTAGCTCATTCCCAGCCTAAAATAAAACTCACTCATACCGTCTCTGTCCACGGTGTATAGGTTTAGCCTACTCTCATGCTTGTGTCTCTACGCAGCTGTCCAGGAATTGTATCAATATGATGTTGCCACAAATGTGTAATTCGTTGCCACGTTATACCCATTTCGTGCTCTCGAAAATAGTATTTCGAGGGTATTTTGTGGCCACAATTTATTTATTTTTGGACCATGTCATCAGAGGGGCTCCGTACAATTCAGGTACTATTATTATACTATTAGTGTTAATTGTACTTTCTGCAGTGTTTAAATGATTACATATACACACAGTTACTGTCCCTCCACACATACGACTTGGTTCTCCTTCTATGCCCCAGCTTTGTTTACTTTTTCCCACCGAGGCTTCTAGACTTCTGATTGGCCAGCATTTCTGCACGGTTAGGAATATATCTCCACCTGTTGCTTTGGCATGTTCCTAGCAGTGTTTTCCTTCATTTCTGCCTTTACGTGTGGACGGGATTATTTTTGAAAACAAAAACGGAAAATCTCCGTTCTCAAAAATACCCGTGTACGTGTGGACGTAGCCTCAGTCTATGTATTTACTGCTTTGTGGTGAAGGTCCGTGTCTCATGTCAGTGTGTTTAGTTTGCGTTTCCTCTGTCTCATCTTGTCAATCACTCCCAGCTGTGTCCTGGGACAGGGATAAAGGGCAAAAAAACAAAAACCAACTAAATAAGCAGACAAAAAAAAAATATATATATATATATATATACACACACACACATACATCAATCACCTGGATCACCTGTTGAGAAAGAAAAAAGAAAACAAGCAGAAGAAAACGAGAGCAATACAATAAACAACATCACAATGATATATAGTAATATAACAGTAAATACTAAATATTAAACATTATTGTGCAGCACATAAGATCAACAGAACACAGTGTGCTTTGAGGTACACTCTAAGAACTAAAACTGATAATTACTTAAATATTTTGGTGCAACACACTGACATTTTAGACCTTCTTCAGAATACTGTATATACTATGGGCATCATGGTGCTGATCCAGAATCCTTACATTATTATTTATTACTAGAGCTACAATAATAAAGCAATGAGGAGGGGGAAGTAATAAATATGAAATAATGTATTTATGATGATTCCATTTGTTTCACTATCCACTCTGTGCAGGGCAAAGCTTATTACATGTATAGAGATACAATCATTTTACTGCTGTAAAATCCAAATTTTGTCTTATCTAAAATATAAATCTAATATAATCTGCATCTTAATGTATGTTCTTTAAAATACAGTGTGTTTTTTAATATATTATAATTATAATAATGCATAATTATGTGGACATGTATATTAGATCGTTTTTAGTGAAATATAATCCCCCCAGAAGGGCAGGAAATGCTCTGTAACTTACTTTAAAACTAAATATGTTCACTAAAACGGTGACAGAGCTACAGACCCATGACAGCCTTACACAGGTAGCCAGCAGCTATGACCAGCACTACTTGTGCAGTTAATAAAAGGACAGGTAATGTTTGTCACGCTGTTGCACACACAGCACGCTCGTTTGTTTCAGTTCGTCAAATTGCCACAAGACAACTTACCAACGTGTACGTAATAAGCTAATACTCCTGTGTGCTACACACTACAGTGTACGCTGTACAGCTACTTACTGGGTTTGTCGCATCAGTCTGTGTCTCTGAGTTAACTTGTGTTTCTCTTACAGCTCCGGACCGCAAAAAATGCGCGTGCTCTTTGTGAGCTCGTTCCCGGCTCGTAACCAGCGCGTTCTGCCGTCGAGGGCGATCATTGGTTAAATGTGATCATGTGACAGATGCAAGCCAGATCCTTTTATTTAGCAAAACTGTGATTAATAGTTAAATATTATTGTTGAGGGGCACAGACAGGACTCCGCACGCACGCACACATTAAAAAAAAATAATACTTTTTTTTTTTAAAAAGTTGCCTCAACAAAAGGGCACCTTGGGCACCCATCAGGAAAGGGGCGGGTGCTCAAGCCCCTCTAGCCCCCCCCCCCCCCCCCCCCCCCCCTCTGCACGTGCCTGTCGCAGAGAACGGGGGTGTGAGAAGACTCCAAAACCTCCCTCCGCCCGCTCATTGTAGTGTTGATGCATGTGTGTTCTAAGGTGCATTTCCCCAGCTTTGGAAAATTCAGAGGCACAGATGAAGCTGGGGTACACAAAAACTGTAAAGCCAGGTGGAAAAGGTTCAGATAAGATGTCTTCCTGTTCCCCCAGTACGTTAAAGGATCCTCTGATCTTGGAATGTTTCTCTCCGACACTCTCCACAATACTAAGGGGTTGGCAGTCCGTTATAATAAAACTCAGGACTGCATGGTCCAGAACAGACTTCCTAGGTGCTTGATTTCAAAATAATAAAACGCATGTTAATTAAAAAATGACGATAAAGCAGTTCAGTGTCAATATAGGCCGACCTGTGTTCATTCTCGGTGTGTTTGTCTCCTCATTTTCATGTTTGGTTCTGTAATGCCTGAACACTGAGGAGGTGCTTTTGATTGTGTAACAAAGCTCAGCAGAATAGAAAATAAATAATTTACACTGCAAGTCACGTTGCTGTTTTTCCTATTCTGATAGATTACACTGAAACAAAGACAGACAAACTATTCCCTTATTTGCAGTTAAAAGATCAAAATGATCCCACACAGCAGAAACATTTTTTTTTCTTTCAAGCTCAATTTTGTTATGGAGAGATGTTTTTTTTTTTTTTTTTTTTATCTTTGCGAGAGTAATTTTGGTTTTTTGGGGGTTTTTTGGTGGCGACTCATCCCATTGACAGATGCAGATGCGGTACCTTTTAAACACAGTTTAGCGCGTTGGTAATGAGCGATACAGCAGCTGTATCGATCACGTGACTTTTTCTTAAAGCGACACACGCACCGATACAGGTTTCGCTCTGTGAGCTTGATACAAGCGTCGGTGCATCAGTGTTGCTGGACCCATCACTACTATATAGTGATGTGTTGTGGTGCTTTGCTCCCACCCCTTGTGTTCCGTGTTTTCGTCTTCCCTTCGTGTACTTCTTCATATTCGTGTACTGTTAGTTTTCCCAGTTTAGGTTTTTGCTTAGTTTCCATGCTCACCTTCGCCATTTCTGTTTGTATCACCATGTGATGAATAAACTCACTTGCATCTGAGCTGCCTGCATAAAGGGTCCTTTAATAATTTACACACGGCTCGCAAACCGTGACAAAAACACTGGAAAAATTGGGCTGTTCTAAAACGTTTGACGGGTAGTGTATATATTTAGTTTATATATTTTCTTTATTTATAATAGTTTGTTTTATATTGTAGCAAAGTGTTACTTGGATACTTCTCTATGTGCTTCTTCATGTGCAATTTTGTTGCATTCTGAGCCTTAGAAATTTATTGGTGGTAGTGATGAACTGCTGTTAGAATCAAGTTAAATTCTGATAAATCAGACAATTACCTCTCCAGCTGTTGTTACAGTCTTTGTTTATCGGGTCCTTACAGGGTAAAAGATGACGACACTTAAAGAAATCCTTCTGGGGACTTTGAAGGATTTGGGACGTGATGACTTTGAAGAATTTAAGTGGCATCTGAAGAACGGGTCTGTAGAAGGTTTACCAGCAATCCCAGTGAGTAAACTGGAGAATGCAGAGAGGACGGACATAGTGGATCTGATGTTTGATACCTACTCTATCAACACTTTTGAAGTCACTAAAAATCTTTTGGGGAGGATAAACAGGAATGATCTGTTGGAGAATTTAAATAAAACCATCCCAGAACCCACAGGTAAGTCAGGGAATGACTAAACAAAAAACACATAAACAATAAAAACCTTAGTTAACATTACACAGGTGCCATTAAAATCCATATAAATAATAAATCCAAAACACTTGCCAACACTTTCAGGAGTGAGAGACTGCAGAAAGCCAACAGTTTATGTTTTATGCATCTGCACAAATAACCTCCTGTGTACACACATGAATATCTGCTCTTTGGGTTGGTTTGATTAAAATGGGACCAGCAGCAGGTTTTCTGCCCATTTTACAGATTTATATTGTGAGATTGGTTTTAGAGCTGTTTTATCAACATAAATGAGGCGACAACAACAGTTTGGGACACGTCACAAATATGATCAAAGTGCTTTCTCTTAAATCTATTTACCAGTTGAAGGTAAAGTTAAAAAAATGGCTGCCATTTCTTTCTGCTGTTTGGAGACCCAAACAAAAAAATGCCCACACAGTAAATGCTTTTTATTATGGTTGATAAACAGGACACTAAGGTGATTGGTCAAAGGTTGGAGGAAAGCCACAGTTCTCCTTATTTGACTGAAATCCACCATTTCAGCTCATGTTTTTTCTTCTGCAGCTTTCTGGGAGATTCCACTTCAGCCTTCTGCTGGCAACGCTCCCGTTACCAAGCTTCCCTTAGGCAGCATCATTAGAAGACATAGCATACATTTACACTGCTATGCAGATGATACCCAGCTCCATCTGTCCATGAAGTCAGATAACACACACCAATTAGTTAAACTGCAGGAACGTCTTAAAGACATAAAGACCTGGATGGCCGCTAACTTTCTGCTTCTTAATTCAGATCAAACTGAGGTTATTGTACTCGGCCCTGAAAATCTTAGAAATATGGTATCTAAGCAGATTCTTACTCTGGATGGCATTACCTTGGCCTCCAGTAACGCTGTGAGGAACCTTGGAGTCATTTTTGACCAGGACATGTCCTTCAACGCACATATTAAACAAACATGTAAGACTGCTTTCTTCCATTTGTGCAACATCTCTAAAGTTAGAAATATCCTGTCTCAGAGTGACGCTGAAAAACTAGTTCTGTCATGGTCCTGGGTCGTTCAGCGTTTTGTTTCATTTTTGGTATCACCTTGTGTACTTTGTGTTAATTCTGATTTTGTATTAGTTCTTAGGTTGATCTCTACCTGTGTCTTTCCTCTGTGTTCTGTTCGTGTCCCCGAGTTTGTGTTGTAAAACAGTCTGTTTCCTGTTTTACTTTGAAGGTTTGTGTCTCGTCTTGTGAATTAGGATCAGCTGTGCTCCCCTCCTGTGTGTCATTCCCTCATTACCTTGTGTGTATTTATAGTATGTGTCTGCCTGTGTTCCTCGTTGTGTCGTCTGCATTACTGTGTTAATCAGTGTTACTACTCGTCTCTCTATCCAGCCTTCTTTGTGTCATCTCTGTGTATTCCCCGCTGTCCTTATGTTTTCAGGTTTGTCTGTTACAGTGGCTTGCAAAAGTATTCGGCCCCCTTGAACTTTTCCACATTTTGTCACATTACAGCCACAAACATGAATCAGTTTTATTTGAATTCCAGGTGAAAGACCAACACAAAGCGGTGTACACGTGAGAAGTGGAATGAGAATCATACATGACTCCAAACATTTTTTACAAATAAATAACTGCAAAGTGGGGTGTGCGTAATTATTCAGCCCCCTTTGGTTTGAGTGCAGTCAGTTGCACATAGATGTTGCCTGATGAGTGCTAATGACTAAATAGAGTGCACCTGTGTGTAATCGAACAAGGCCGAACAAGGAGAGTGCTGATCCGAAATGCAGCCAAGAGGCCCATGGTGACTCTGGACGAGCTGCAGAGATCTACAGCTCAGGTGGGGGAATCTGTCCATAGGACAATTATTAGTCGTGCACTGCACAAAGTTGGCCTTTATGGAAGAGTGGCAAGAAGAAAGCCATTGTTAACAGAAAACCATAAGAAGTCCCGTTTGCAGTTTGCCACAAGCCATGTGGGGGACACAGCAAACATGTGGAAGAAGCTGCTCTGGTCAGATGAGACCAAAATGGAACTTATTGTTCAAAATGCAAAACGCTATGTGTGGTGGAAAACTAACACTGCACATGACTCTGAACACACCATCCCCACTGTCAAATATGGTGGTGGCAGCATCATGCTCTGGGGGTGCTTCTCTTCAGCAGGGACAGGGAAGCTGGTCAGAGTTGATGGGAAGATGGATGGAGCCAAATACAGGGCAATCTTGGAAGAAAACCTCTTGGAGTCTGCAAAAGACTTGAGACTGGGGCGGAGGTTCAGCTTCCAGCAGGACAACGACCCTGAACATAAAGCCAGGGCAACAATGGAATGGTTTAAAACAAAACATGTCCATGTGTTAGAACGGCCCAGTCAAAGTCCAGATCTAAATCCAATCCAGAATCTGTGGCAAGATCTGAAAACTGCTGTTCACAAACGCTGCCCATCTAATCTGCCTGAGCTGGAGCTGTTTTGCAAAGAAGAATGGGCAAAGATTTCAGTCTGTAGATGTGCAAAGCTGGTAGAGACAGACCCTAAAAGACTGGCAGCTGTAACTGCAGCAAAAGCTGGTTCTACAAAGTATTGACTCAGGGGGCTGAATAATTACACACACCCCACTTTGCAGTTATTTATTTGTACAAAATGTTTGGAATGATGTATGATTTTCGTTCCACTTCTCACGTGTGCACCACTTTGTGTTGGTCTTTCACCTGGAATTCCACTAACATTGATTCATGTTTGTGGCTGTAATGTGACAAAATGTGGAAAAGTTCAAGGGGGCCGAATACTTTTGCAAGCCACTGTAGTTTTTCCAGTTTAGGTTTATGTTTAGTTCTGCCCTCACCTTGGTTTGTTCACTGTAAATAAAACCTCACTCGCATCTCCACCACTGTCTGCCACTTGGGTCCTCATTTAACTCCACCGCACGACTGCTGCCCCAGCCGTGACAAGTTTATGCATTTATTACGTCAAGGGTGGACGACTGTAATTCATTATTATCAGCAAGTCCTAAAAACTCGCTGAAAAGGCTTCAATTAATCCAAAATGCTGCAGCAAGAGTCCTGACAGGGACTAGAAAGAGAGAGCAGATTTCTCCTGTATCGACTTCCCTTCATTGGCTTCCTGTTAAATCCAGAATTGAATTCAAAATCCTGCTCCTCACATACAAGGTCTTAAATAATCAGGCCCCATCTTATCTTAATGACCTTGTAGTACCATATCACCCTGTTAGAGCACTTCGCTCTCGCTCTGCAGGCCTACTTGTTGTTCACAGAGTATTTAAAAGTAGAATGGGAGGCAGAGCCTTCAGTTTTCAGGACCCAAAAAGATAGTTGGGGTTTTTTCAGTTGTATTATTGTAGGTTCTTTATCTTACAATATAAAGCACATTGGGGTGACTGTTGTTGTTATTTGGAGGAATTAAAAAAAAACTTTTATACTTGAAATTCTTTCATTTATTCTACATATTTATTCATCACTGGCTCCATAGTGTTGTTTATGTAATATGTGAAATGTTGCTAGTATTGATTTGGTGCTGTATAAATAAACACAATTAAATCAAATGTGTCTCTATAAAACCTGCCCTCAGTTATAACCCAAGTGTCAGGGCTCAATGGCTCATGAAAAGGAATGGAGTCAAACACAGAACCAAAAAACGGAGGCTGAGTGACTTTTAACAGAAATGTATTTTACTAGATTTCTTGACGGAGAAAGCTGAATCACGGCTAAATTCAACAGCAAGCGAGGTATTATGAGAAGTGCAGAGCTGAGGCCAGAACATAAGCTGAGGCAGGTCAAAGGAACAACAGGGGCAGAATCGGGCGAATAGAAACTATCCAGGATCACTGGAACAAAGGAGATAATAATCAGAGTGGTCCACAGTGTAGTGAATGAGTCCAAGATTTAAAAACTAAGAGGTGTTACGTGGCTGCAGGTGGAGATCAGCTGGAGGAGGAGATGAATTAAATCTGGGTACAGAGTGAGATGTGGGTGCACAGGGAGGCAGGCAGGTGAGGATGGCAGTTTGCAAGAGTGAGTTTTCCCAGCAGTGGCAGGCCAGAATCCTGAGGCGTGACTTATGGCAAGAGTTGGAAGATGTATCCAGGTGCCGACTAGGGAACAGGAAAAGAGGGTTACGCGAAACAAGCTGAGGAGCACAAGACAAAATGTGAGGCAGAGAACTGACTGTGCTAAGCACACAATCTGGAGAAGGTTCATTGTGAGTGCTGCTCATAAATACTGCCGGAGTAATTGGCAACAGGTGAGGAGCACGGAGGAGTGAGGAGGGCTCCACCCAGGGGAGGAGAGCTGATGCTGTGGAAAGTTACTCAGACTCACCCGGATCATGACACCAAGAGTCCAGTGAACTGAACACATAACCACAGTAACCAGAATGCAGTTTTCTCATTTGTGTCATTTGCTGTTTATTCATGCAGAGATTCTCACTGAGTGTCAGCTCAAACTCAAGTCAGACCTGAAGCAGAAGTTCCAGTGTGTGCTCGAGGGGATTTCTACAACAGAAAACCCGACCCTCCTGAGTCAGATCTACACAGAGCTCTATATCACAGGGGGAGGGACTGCAGAGGTCAATGATGAACATGAGGTCAGACAGATTGAAACAGCATCCAGGAAACCAGACAGACCAGAAACAACCATCAGACAAGAAGACATCTTTAAACTCCCACCTGGAAGAGATAAACCAATCAGAACAGTGCTGACAATGGGAGTGGCTGGCATTGGGAAAACAGTCCTAACACAGAAGTTCACTCTGGACTGGGCTGAAGACAAAGCCAACCAGGACATCCAGTTCATGTTTCCATTCACTTTCAGAGAGCTGAATCTGCTGAAAGAGGAAAAGTTCAGCTTGGTGGAACTTGTTCATCACTTCTTCACTGAAACCAAAAAAGCAGGAATCTACATCTTTGAAGACTTCCAGGTTGTGTTCATCTTTGATGGTCTGGATGAGTGTCGACCTCCTCTGGACTTCCACAAAACTACAATCCTGACTGACCCTAGAAAGTCCACCTCAGTGGATGTGCTGCTGATAAACCTCATCAGGGGGAAACTGCTTCCCTCTGCTCGCCTCTGGATAACCACACGACCTGCAGCAGCCAATCAGATCCCTCCTGACTGTGTTGGCGTGGTGACAGAGGTCAGAGGGTTCACTGACCCACAGAAGGAGGAGTACTTCAGGAAGAGATTCGGAGATTCGGAGCAGGCCAGCAGCATCATCTCCCACATCAAGACATCACGAAGCCTCCACATCATGTGCCACATCCCAGTCTTCTGCTGGATCACTGCTACAGTTCTGGAGTTTGTCATGAAGAACAAAGAGAGCAAAGATCTGCCTAAGACTCTCACAGAGCTCTACCTACGCCTTGTGCTATTTCACCTAAAAACGAAGGACATCAAGTATGATGGAGGAGCTGAGACAGAGTCATGCAGGAAGATCATTGAGTCTCTGGGAAAACTGGCCTTTGATCAGCTGCAGAAAGGAAACCTGATCTTCTATAAATCAGACCTGACAGAGTGTGGCATCGATATCAGAGCAGCCTCAGTGTACTCAGGAGTGTTCACACAGATCTTTAAAGCTGATGAGTGCCACATGTTCAACAACGTTGTTTACTGTTTCATCCATCTGAGCATTCAGGAGTTCTTTGCTGCTCTTCATGTCTATCTGACCTTCATCAACTCTGGAGTCAACCTGCTTAAGAAACAATCTCCTCGCTTTAAAATCTTCCAGAAAACACTTACTGTAAAAGACTTCTACCAGAGTGCTGTGGACAAAGCCTTAAAGAGTCCAAATGGACACCTGGACTTGTTCCTCCGCTTCCTCCTGGGTCTTTCACTGCAGACCAATCAGGATCTCCTATGCATGCTGACACAGACAGGAAGTAGCTCACAGACCAATCAGGAAACAGTTCACTACATCAAGAAGAAGCTCAGTGGGAAACTGTCTGCAGAGAAAAGCATCAACCTGTTCCACTGTCTGAATGAACTGGATGATCGTTCTCTAGTGGAGGAGATCCAACAGTCCCTGAGATCAGGACGTCTCTCCACAGATCAACTGTCTCCTGCTCAGTGGTCGGCTCTGGTCTTCATCTTACTGTCATCAGATCTGGATGAGTTCGACCTGGAGAAATACTCCCGTTCAGAGGAGGCATTGTTGAAGCTGCTGCCAGTGGTCAAAGCATCCAAGAAAGTGCTGTAAGTGAATCTATGAACAAATATGTTTAATAATGCTAGATGAATAAAAGAATATGTCTCCATTGTTATTCTTCCTCAGGCTGAGAGATTGTAAACTCTCAAAAAGAAGCTTTGAAGCTTTGTCTGAAATTCTCAGCTCCCCATCCAATCATCTGAGAGAGCTGGACCTGAGCTCGAACTACCTGCAGGATTCAGAATTGGATTTGCTGTGTGTTGGACTAAAGAGTCCTGACTGTAAACTTGAAACTCTCAGGTAAGGATACAGACGTTTTGACACTTTTTGACTCTTAAATCTGTAAGTTTATCTTGATGTGGACGTTCAAAGTCAGCACAATTTTCCTTTTAAGTTCCTGAGTTTATATTTTTGACTGTCAGGTTGTCTGGACAGATGTTTTTATTTTATTTTATTTTTTTACTTGTCCCTAAAGTCAGAACTAAACCCACATGTAGATGACTTTCTGTTACTGGAGCAGCCTTCCTGAAGACAGCAGTGTGTTTTCATGCTTTTAAAGCCAAACTCACCTTTCAGACCTGGCTTTCATTTATTATCTATTTTTGTTTGTTTATTATATATTTATTTCTACTGTTTAACTACTGCTCACATCTTTTATCCTCCTTTTTAATTGTTCATTTCTTTTTACCCAGTGTTTCTATATTGCACTTTGTATTTGTCTATATTTATCATGCACTACTTTGCTCATTTATTGTTTGGTTTTAATGTTATTAAATTCCGGTTCTTTTGGTATTTGTTATGGCCAAAAAGACACGGCTCAAAAGTGGTCTTTTTACTTTTTAAGTTATTAAATTTGTAACTGTAGTGATTTGTGTGTGTGACAGAGAGGCACTGCCAGGGATTTTTGACACAAGTTGTTCTTGTAAAATCAGTCTGTGAAGGTTCTCAGACATCCAGGTCATCGTAGTCTAAGGAGCTTGGAAAGAAAAGCGTCTGGACTTCCTTGAAGATGTTTCACCTCTTATGAGAGAAGTGTCTTCAGTTCTAAGAGTCAAATGGTGGAGTGGGGCAGTCAGTGAAAGGGCAATGGTGGTGGCTCAGGGTTTGTATATTTGGGGGGTTCAGAGGGAAAAGATGAATGCAGGTCTGGAGTTGGTGTGTGAGAGCAGGGAGTGAATCTGATCAAACATGAGTGTCATGAAGCCTGTTTGCAGTTATTTGCACTGTTTTCGACTCTGGATGTTGTTTCTGTTCAGCTGTGAGTATAAAAGGCTCCATTCTACAACCTGTTTGTGTTAGTTGTTCAATAGAAACATTATTTGGTGCTGATGTTGCACTTCTTTTATTCACAACCGAAGAGTTTTTGAAGTCTGCATCAAACTGATTTAAATGACTTTTGAATATTACTTTAAATACTTAGATTTAAAGTTCTGAAAAAAGTTTAAATACAAAGATCAGTATTGTCTAATGTTTTGGCTGCAGTGTGTTTTTGCAGACAGGTATAACAGAACAGCTTTAGTGTTTAGATTTTTTAAACTTGAGTATGAATTTATACAAAATGCAGCAAGATATTAAAAAAAAAAGTTTGATCATAAAATCGACTATATTGGATTCATATCGATATCGGACATAAAACGTGGCATCGTTCCATCTCTGCTTTGATTAGAGACACAGCTCTAATCAAAGAGATGGTCCGCTTGCCTCCGCCCCAGAGAGAAGGGTTACATCTCCTGGATTTAGGTGTTTTCCAATTTGTCATCATTTTGAAAAGTTTACATTTCTTCAGTGTTGAGCAGCAGAAATGAGGCTTTACTGTCAGAGGCCGACAGCACTGAACACAACAGCAGACTGGTGGCTAATAAACAGTGAATGATGCAGAAACAGATGTTTGAAGCTGTTCTTGGAGTACACTGAGAGAGAGAGAGCTGTGCAGGCAGGAACAGCCAAAGTCAGAGAGAATTCATGAGCATATTGATCAAACGTGAAGCAGAGTTTGGATCTTCTTTTGCTGCTGCTTCACTCAGTTTTGGTTGGAGACAGATGAAACCTGCAGCTTCAGGATCTGTGAGCTGTCCACTTTCAGCCCCGACGGCGTGTCCGTGTACGTGCCGTCGAGTGAACGATCCACGCTCTGTGTTTCCATCTTTGTGTGTTTAGCTGCTCTCATTTACTGTTTTATCTGTTTGCTGCTTGTTGAAATAGTTTGTGAGCTTTAACCTGAGATTCTGGCAAAATACATTTATATTAAACATCGATTCAGGATTGAATGAATCAACATCGTTTTATTCAAATTAAAACCATTTAAATGGGAACATGAATTTTTTACAGCCGCCTCTAATGCTGGGTAATGTCAGCTGGTCCATGTGTAGCTGGCTGTGAGGCTCAGGGAGCGTCTACAAAGTGCAACACTGAAAGAACATCATCCATAAATAT
Organism: Diplotaxodon limnothrissa; assembly: GCF_057381915.1. Classification (NCBI taxonomy): domain Eukaryota; kingdom Metazoa; phylum Chordata; class Actinopteri; order Cichliformes; family Cichlidae; genus Diplotaxodon; species Diplotaxodon limnothrissa. The sequence goes on along the minus strand of NW_028188555.1, from coordinate 912,556 downwards.
TGAGTAAGAACTGGACTCTCATACAGCGAGACTCAAATGCCTTTAAACATCAGCTTATCCTGCTGATCCAAGTCCAACACTGAGTTTGTAAAAACATGTTTGTCAATCATTTTGTTTGGTTTCTGAGGAAAAAGATTCAATAACTTGCTGCTAATACACAACATTTCATCATATTTCCTCATAACCCTCTTTTGTCTGACCATTTGATCCCATTTGAATTTGCAATAAAGGATCCACAGAGTTTGGTGACAATAATGACAGTAGATGTTTGTGTGAAAGTGCTGGAAGCAAATGAGTGTGTGATGTTCTTTCAGTGTTGCACTTTGTAGACGCTCCCTGAGCACTGGTCTCACAGCCAGCTGCACATAGAGACCAGTGTTGTTAGTCCAGGTCAGAAGATGACTTGTTGGAATGAAAATGAGCTTGTAGTTTGTCTGCTTTAATAATGTGACTGGAAAAAGGTGTTGGACTTCAAATATGTCCATTTCTGTCACACTTCACCTTTAAAAGTGAAGCCATGTGGTTCCTGGAAGGAAAAACACGACTTTTTCAAGTCTTTGTCCTGTTTTTATGAGAAATGTACGACTTTAATGTGAAACATTCAGAGTTTTTTCTCTTGTTGTGTTTGTTTGAAGCTGCTTCCTGTTGGCTTCAGCTGTTTGGAGTTTCCATTTTCTAAACTTCTACATTCTGAACCTTCTTCAGCTCTGAACAGATGATGAAACACTGAATGATTTCAAGCACTTTGTCTAATAAACTTACATCTTTCATTCTTTATACAGATTGAGCTGGTGTGGTTTGTCAGAGATCAGCTGTGATTATCTGGCAGCAGCACTGAAGTCCAACCCCTCCCATCTGAGAGAGCTGGACCTGAGCGACAACTACAACCTGAAGGATCCAGGAGTGAAGCATCTGTGTGGTTTCCTGGAGAGTCCAGGATGTAAACTTGAAACTCTGAGGTCAGTCAGCATGTTTTATTTGTGCTGAGATGAATATGATGTGAAAGTTGTGCTGACACTAAACTGCAGACATCAGGCTGATATTATACTGATCCACACTGAGGATCTTCATGGTAAAGTCTGTTTTCTTCTTCTCTGGTTTAGTCCATTGACTGCAGCAGAACAATGTTCACATTTCAAACAGTGATACTCAACGTATGGCCCGCGGCCCACACGCGGCCTGCCCACCTTTCCTGATTCAGAGAGAGGGGACCCTGATTAACTGTGTAGCTTCTTCCTCACAGTTCTAAGTATCAGACACAACAATGAATAATCCACAGCTGACTGTCTTTAGCAGGTCAAAGGTCACGGCACACAGCAGACAGTCAGAAATATTCTAACTCTGATCATTTATCAGTTGTGACACTGTGAGACTTGATCAGAGGTGTGATCATCACAGCAGAGGCCTTTGTGTCAAAGTCACTGAGGATCAAACAGAAACACATGAAGCAGATTTTCCTCTTCTGGCTTTTTATAGCAGATAACCTTCAAAATATTCTGCAGTCGATCAAAAACTGAAGCAAACCATGAAGCAACATGTGAACATGAGCTGATGCTGCTGAAGTGAAGCAAAGTTACAGAGGTTTGATTACAGACACAGCTGAGAGTTTGTAATCTGTCATCATTTTAAAAAGTTTCCATGGAACAGCAGAAATGAGGCTTTACTGTCAGAGGCCGACAGCACTGAACACAACAGCAGACTGGTGGCTAATAAACAGTGAATGATGCAGAAACAGATGTTTGAAGCTGTTCTTGGAGTACACTGAGAGAGAGAGAGCTGTGCAGGCAGGAACAGCCAAAGTCAGAGAGAATTCATGAGCATATTGATCAAACGTGAAGCAGAGTTTGGATCTTCTTTTGCTGCTGCTTCACTCAGTTTTGGTTGGAGACAGATGAAACCTGCAGCTTCAGGATCTGTGAGCTGTCCACTTTCAGCCCCGACGGCGTGTCCGTGTACGTGCCGTCGAGTGAACGATCCACGCTCTGTGTTTCCATCTTTGTGTGTTTAGCTGCTCTCATTTACTGTTTTAGCTGTTTGCTGCTTGTTGAAATAGTTTGTGAGCTTTAACCTGAGATTCTGGCAAAATACATTTATATTAAACATCGATTCAGGATTGAATGAATCAACATCGTTTTATTCAAATTAAAACCATTTAAATGGGAACATGAATTTTTTACAGCCGCCTCTAATGCTGGGTAATGTCAGCTGGTCCATGTGCAGCTGGCTGTGAGGCTCAGGGAGCGTCTACAAAGTGCAACACTGAAAGAACATCATCCATAAATATTGAGTAAGAACTGGACTCTCATACAGCGAGACTCAAATGCCTTTAAACATCAGCTTATCCTGCTGATCCAAGTCCAACACTGAGTTTGTAAAAACATGTTTGTCAATCATTTTGTTTGGTTTCTGAGGAAAAAGATTCAATAACTTGCTGCTAATACACAACATTTCATCATATTTCCTCATAACCCTCTTTTGTCTGACCATTTGATCCCATTTGAATTTGCAATAAAGGATCCACAGAGTTTGGTGACAATAATGACAGTAGATGTTTGTGTGAAAGTGCTGGAAGCAAATGAGTGTGTGATGTTCTTTCAGTGTTGCACTTTGTAGACGCTCCCTGAGCACTGGTCTCACAGCCAGCTGCACATAGAGACCAGTGTTGTTAGTCCAGGTCAGAAGATGACTTGTTGGAATGAAAATGAGCTTGTAGTTTGTCTGCTTTAATAATGTGACTGGAAAAAGGTGTTGGACTTCAAATATGTCCATTTCTGTCACACTTCACCTTTAAAAGTGAAGCCATGTGGTTCCTGGAAGGAAAAACACGACTTTTTCAAGTCTTTGTCCTGTTTTTATGAGAAATGTACGACTTTAATGTGAAACATTCAGAGTTTTTTCTCTTGTTGTGTTTGTTTGAAGCTGCTTCCTGTTGGCTTCAGCTGTTTGGAGTTTCCATTTTCTAAACTTCTACATTCTGAACCTTCTTCAGCTCTGAACAGATGATGAAACACTGAATGATTTCAAGCACTTTGTCTAATAAACTTACATCTTTCATTCTTTATACAGATTGCAGAGCTGTGGTTTGTCAAAGATCAGCTGTGATTATCTGGCAGCAGCACTGAAGTCCAACCCCTCCCATCTGAGAGAGCTGGACCTGAGAAACAACGACAACCTGCAGGATCCAGGAGTGAAGCATCTGTGTGGTTTCCTGGAGAGTCCAGGATGTAAACTTGAAACTCTGAGGTCAGTCAGCAGGGCTCTAGACTAACTTTTTGACATGGGCGCACCGGTACGCCTAACTTTAAAAATTTAGGCGTACCGGCACAAAAGTTAGGCGCACTCAAATTTTTCAACCGCATCGCTTAACACCGCAGTTTTACATGTGCACTTTCTTTGGGGGGGGAAGTCCATACAGACAATATTAATTTCTAAATTATTAACTAACAAACTTGTGCTTAAAGTGCTTTGTCAATATTGTAGAAAATGTTAAAAACTTAATCATCATCTTGGCCTCCTCTGACGACCTGTTTGCTGCTGTCTGCTGCTGAAAGGCCGTGGGGAGAGGGGACACTTGGGCAGTGCATTTATTGCAGCATATAATGTGTTTTCTGGATACACTGTGCTTTTTCAGCATTCAAAGATTGATGGCACCGTGTCAGAGCACTGGCTATGAATTTCAGACAGATCAGGCCTTAACTTAACAAAAAAGTTATCAATAGTTCTTTTCATCTTTTCTTATTACCCACAGCTACAGTACATCCACTTCTCTCAGGCCTAGGCTGCTCACTAGGGCTGAGTATCATCACTGATTTCTATAATCCATTCAATTCCAGTTCTCAAAGTCCTGATTTGATTCAATTTAGCCTCAGACAGTCAGAAATATTATAATTCTGATCATGTATCAGTACTGATACACATGAGACTTCATCAGAATTGTGAAAATCACAGCAGATGCCTTTGTGTGAAAGTAACTGAGAATAAAACACAGGAAAACATGAAGGAGATTTTCCTGGTCTGGCTTTTTATAGCAGATAACCTTAAAAATATTCTGCAATTTTGCATAATTTTAAGAAGTTTAAATTTCTTCAGTATTGAACAGCAGAAATTAGGCTTTCTTGTCCGAGGTCATTTAAGTGAAAAAAGAAAAAGCGCTGTAAACAACGCTAGACTGGTGGGTAATAAGCGAATGAATAATGCAGAAAACAGATTTGAGACGGGAAACTGTTCCTGAAGTACAGAGAGAGAGAGAGCTGTGCAGGAAGTGTGATTTTTATCGTGGTGGAAGCAAAACAGCAAAAGTCAGAGGGAATTCATGACGACATTGATCAAATGTGAAGCGCAGTTTGCTGCTTCTTTTGCTGCAGGCTCGGTGAATTTTGGTTGGAGAGAGGCAAAACCTGCAGCTCAGAATCAGCGCAAAAAGACGTAAACACAGCGCGGACCCGAAGAATCGCTAAGCTCCGACAGCGTGTCCGTGTTCGGGCCGTCGGGTGAGAAAGCCGAGAAAGACGAAGCTGATTCTGATGTGTTGGGTCCGCTCCGTGTTTAGGTCTTTGTGTGGAATCCGTTAATGAATTGATATCGCTTTATTCAAGCTACTCACCTCTCTCTTCCACCTGCACTTTCAACTGGACCACGGCCAATCAGAGAGGTCCCGCCCCTGACTATCTCTGATTGGTTTAGTCCACGATAGGTGCATAATGTGTGTCTGTTGTTGACCACACGGAGAGTTACAGAGATTTTTTTTTTGTTACCGGAACAGTTGGTCGCACCTGTGCGACCAAATATTTATTTTTAGTCGCACCACTGAAAAATTTGGTCGCATTTGCGACCAAATTGGTCGCACTCTAGAGCCCTGGTCAGCATGTTTTAGTTGTGCTGAGATGAATATGATGTGAAAGTTGTGCTGACACTAAACTGCAGACATCAGGCTGATATTATACTGATCCACACTGAGGATCTTCATGGTAAAGTCTGTTTTCTTCTTCTCTGGTTTAGTCCATTGACTGCAGCAGAACAATGTTCACATTTCAAACAGTGATACTCAACGTATGGCCCGCGGCCCACACGCGGCCTGCCCACCTTTACTGATTCAGAGAGCTGTGTTTGTGTGGGCGGGGCTCAGACAGCTCCGCCCACTCAGTTTGTTCCCTCCTGATTCATCTGCATGTGTTCTGCTTCACACTGCTCACCTCCACCAAAGACTTCACAAACATCTTCTTTCTTTGAGTCCAGTTTGTCCCACAAACACTTCCAAATCTCCTCCTCTGAGATTCTGCAGCTTCTTGCAGTGTGACTCAGCTGACTTCTGACAGACCACAGACTGGCACAGCATCCACATGTGTCTCCTTTCAAACAGGCTCTTGATGTTTCCTCCCACATCATTCTGGCCTCTCAGTCTCCTTTGTTCTCCAGCTCTGTAGCTCCATCTGATGAAGCTTCAGTTTTCCATGTTGGTAACAGTAAACTACAGCCTCTGCTGTCAGCTGGGTAACTAAGCAGAGCTGCAGCACGTCTCTGCGGTGGTGCTACATCCAGCCTGCAGACGGCCGTCTACATGTTGTAGTGGTTTACACTCACACGACGTGCGGCGAAGTTGATGGAGTAAAGGTTAGAGTGAAAGAAGCTGAGGATGGGGTGTCAATGTGGAGCGATGAGGTGACCACCCTGCAGTCTACAGTAGAGAGTATGAAGGAGGAGCTGTCTGACCTGAAGGATAAATGTGATGAAGGCAGGAAGCGGAGAGCTAACATCCACATCATAGGGATCCCAAAGGGCCTGGACTCGAGCTCCTCCACGGCCGTATCCGTGCTACTACGTGAAGTGCTGGGTATGGATAAAGACGTTATTGTCGACCGCTCACACAGGAGCCCTATCCTGAGAAAGCCAGCTGGTAACCCGCACGCCGTCATAGCCGAGCGTCACTACTACCAGGATTGTGTGGCTACGCCGTGCCAGGGCCCAAGCCCCGCTTGAGTTTAACGGACAACCTATTGCAATATTACGACTGGGCGATATGACCCAAAGTTCATATCTCGATATTCTTTAGCTGGATGGCGATATACGATATATATCTCGATATTTTTAAAGCCAGAAAGTATGAACAAAAAGAGAGTTCTTAGTCAAAGCTGTGTCCCAAATCTCACACAGGCACATTTATTAACATACAGCGTAGATGTACATGAAACAATTACTCAGAAATAAATGATCAGCATTTATTAAATAATAATGCTCAATAAATAAAAGAAAACAATGTTGTTTTTGTGCATAACAAACAGCTCACAATCGTGCAGTCAAAATGTAAACAGACGCTGAGCATAATAACAAGCAGCTGCTCTGTTCCCAGGTTCTACTGCGTGACTGACAGCCTGGAGTTTGAAATCCTCTTTGTAACCGAGTCAGGAGTGGACAAACATCTTGAGAAAGTTGAGGGTAAACAGGAATGTTTCCTCTGGATGAGTCCGACTCTACCAGAGGAAAAGGGGAAAGATGCAGAGAAGACAGCGCGAATGTAACAGGTGCCATTTATGGTCCTTATACACACTCAATACAGTAATATTACGTTGAAGCAGAGTACGTATCACTCCGCGAGGCTCCTCGTAGCTGTAATGCTCCAACAATCCATCAAGCGGTGCGGCCTCGTAGCTGAGCAAAGTCGTACCACAACATCTTTTGAAAGGTTTCTGAGCGCCGTGTAGCACATAAAATCGGTTCGAGGTCAGTAAGCACAACCAGAATTCATCCATAAGCCGCACTGTCGATTTATGAGAAAATTACAGGATTTTAAGTGCAGAAAATATAGTTTATGGTTTTCCTTTGATCTTAGCAAATATCTACGCCTCTAATTGGGACGATCACAGATTTTTCACTAATGTCTTTGCGCGGCTCCCCAATATGTCATCACACAATATCATCTTTGAGGGAGACCTAAACTGCTCATTATCTGCTATGGACCACAGTTCACACAAAAGTACACTTAGTCCAAACTCAGCATGCGTCATTCAGAGCTTTCTTGATAATTATGGGCTGGCTGATGTATGGAGATTTCATAATCCTGCTTCACATCAATACTCTTTTTTTCTAATGTCCATAAAACATATATTTGTATAGAAAAACGTCTCCCTTTAGTTACAGAATGTGATTATAAGACTCTGGTGATTTCTCCTCTTGTTTTTTCAATGTGTATTCCTGATGCCTGCTCCAACTATCAGCCATGGAGATTCAACTCAGTGTTGTTAGCAGATGAAGAGTTTGTCAGTTACAAAAGGTCTCAAAGACATTTTTTTTCTATCAATCAGACCCCAGAGATGTCATCATCAGTCATTTGGGAATCTCTAAAAGCATCTGAGAGGCCAAATAATTTCATTTTGTGCCAAACAGAATAGAATAGAATAGAATTAGAATAGAATTCAACTTTATTGTCATTGCACATGCACAGGTACAGGGCAACGAAATGCAGTTTGCATCCATCCAGAAGTGCTTTAGTGACATAGATATATTACAATATATATTAGCAATAATATAGATATGTGAGTATATTACAGAAATGGGTCTATTATGGTATGTTATAATGTACACGGTATGAAGTATGTTGTGAATATTCTATAACTATAAGTATGTACAGGCTGTAGTGAGTACGAGCTATGTACAGAATATGAACAGGATATAAATATGAAAAACTATACAGAATATGAAATAAATAACTTTACAGAATCTGAGATATACAGCTATACAGAAATGGGAACTATGCAAGTTGTAAACAGTTGTAGGATTAAAGATTATCGAATGTACAGAATGATTATTTACACAGAGCTAGTGCAGTTAAGATAAGTGAGATATGTAGATAGTTTCTACAGAGGCTATATAAAGTGCTGGTGGTTGTGAGTGGTGGTTCAGTCCATGTTATTATTGTGTGTTTGAGGGTACAGTTGTCCATTGTGGGTGTGTGTATGTTCAGTCCATGAGTTTAACGTGGGTCAGATGTCAGGAGGCAGAGTTCAGGAGTCTGACAGCTGTGGGGAAGAAGCTGTTCCGGTACCTGGTGGTCTTAGTTCGGAGGCTCCTGTAGCGCCTCCCGGAGGGCAGGAGGGTGAAGAGTCCATGTGATGGGTGACTGGGGTCTTTGATGATTTTCCCAGCCCTTTTCAGACACCGCTTCCTGTAGATGTCCTTTATGGCAGGAAGTGGTGCTCCGGCGATGCGCTGGGCAGTTTTCACGACCCTCTGCAACGCCTTCCGGTCCGAGGCAGAGCAGTTCCCGTACCAGACTGTTATACAGTTGGTCAGGATGCTCTCGATGGTGCAACGATAGAAGTTCACCAGGATGTCTGAGGACAGGTGGTTCTTCCTCAGAGTCCTCAAGAAGAAGAGGCGCTGATGAGCCTTCTTGACCAGCTTGGAGCAGTTGGTCGTCCAGATGAGATCCTCGGAGATGTGGACTCCCAGGAACTTGAAGCTGCTCACACGCTCCACAGCTGTCCCCTTAATGTGGATGGGTGGATGTGGGTCAGCATTCCTCCTGTAGTCCACGATGAGCTCCTTGGTCTTCTCAGTGTTAAGCAGCAGGTTGTTTCTGTCGCACCACTCAGCCAGACGATCCACCTCCTCCCTGTAGGCGGCCTCATCGTTGTCACTGATGAGGCCAATCACCGTGGTGTCATCTGCAAACTTAATGATGGTGTTGGAACCATCAGCAGGTCTGCAGTCGTGGGTGAAGAGGGAGTAGAGGAAAGGGCTCATCACACAGCCTTGTGGTACTCCGGTGTTCATTGTGATGGTAGATGAGCAGTGGTTATCCAGCCGGACATGTTGGGGGCGGTTGGAATAAAATAGGGACCGAGCGCCTCTCTCAGTTAGCTGATGAAATGACTAAACTACATGCTGTGTACAGCCACTCTCCTGAGCCTGTATTATATACACAGCGGTTACAATGACAAACTGAATACAATCTCATATCTACAAAACAAGCTTAGTCAAAGTTGCAGCTACGCTTATGAACATGGAGAAAAAACAGGCGAGTTATCAGCTCACCAGCTACGACTAAGAACAGCTAACCAACTATCCTTGAGATCTACAATGACCAGGGAATAAGGTCTACAGACAACCAAACTATCCTTGAGATCCACAATGATTTCAATAAGGTGTTTGATATTCCCTCCTTGGGAGAAGATGCGATCGCTAGTCTGGAGGAACCTGTCTCTAATGTTGAAATTGAAACGGCCGTACGGAGCATGCAGTCTGGAAAATCTGCTGCCCCGACGGGTATCCATCTGATTTTTTCATAAAGTTTTCTGACCGACTGAATTCACTGTTAAAATCAACTTTTGAAGAATCCTTCCTCTCACAGTCGTTGCCTCCAACAATGCATCAAGCAGTGATGTGTTTAATTGTAAAACAGGAAAAAGACCATTTAGATTGTCGTTCATGTCGTTTAATATCTTTGTTCAACACAGACACCAAGATCCTGGCTCAAGTGTTGGCCCGTCGCTTACACAAGTATTTGTCCTCCATTATTTCACCAGACGGGCTTTATTAGGCACTCTTTTTTGAACATTAGAGCTCTATTAAATATCATTTATACCCATGTTAAAGGTGATACATTGGAAACTGTAATTTGGCTTGACGCAGAAAAGGCGTTGGATCGGGTGAGATGGGATTTTTTTTTATACGCTTAAAAAATGTGTCTTTAATTTTGTATCTTGGATAAAAGTATTGTATTGCTCCCCTCTAACAGCCGTCCGGACTAACAATAATCTGCCCTCCAGGACAGGGATGCCCTCTGTCTCCTTTTTGCCATTGAACCGCTAGCTGTTGCTCTGAGACAATGTGTTGGTGTTGAGGGAAAACATGGAGGGGGTATCGAACATGAAGTCTCTCTTTATGCCGACGACATGATTTTATTTATTTCCAACCCATCGAACAGCCTCCACAAACTTTTGGATAGACTTACAATAATAATAATAATACGTTTTATTTATAGGCGCTTTTAAGAGCCTCAAGGTCACCTTAATGCATACTTAAGGAATTTGGGACAATTTCTGGATATAATGTGAATTTTGGGAAGAGCGAGGCAAAGTCTATCTGTACGACAACTGGGGAGTTTTGTGTATTTTAGCCCCTTTTAAACCCAGCTATAAGAAGTTTAAGTACTCGGGCATCTGGGTGACAAGAAAACCACAAAGACTTGTATAAAACTATCTTCCTTTATTGTCGAAGCTTAAAGAGGATTTTGGAAAATGTGAGTTTTGCCTCTTTATATTTATGGTGGGAATGCAGAACAAGGAGCAAAGATGAATGTGATGCTGAATCAGCAGAAGACTTGGACTCATTTGATTCCAGCTTTGATATCATTGATTTCAATATGTCCATTTCTGTCACACTTCACCTTTAAAAGTGAAGCCATGTGGTTCCTGGAAGGAAAAACACGACTTTTTCAAGTCTTTGTCCTGTTTTTATGAGACATGTACGACTTTAATGTGAAACATTCAGAGTTTTTTCTCTTGTTGTGTTTGTTTGAAGCTGCTTCCTGTTGGCTTCAGCTGTTTGGAGTTTCCATTTTCTAAACTTCTACATTCTGAACCTTCTTCAGCTCTGAACAGATGATGAAACACTGAATGATTTCAAGCACTTTGTCTAATAAACTTACATCTTTCATTCTTTATACAGATTGTGGAGCTGTGGTTTGTCAGATATTGGCCTTGATTATCTGGCAGCAGCACTGAAGTCCAACCCCTCCCATCTGAGAGAGCTGGACCTGAGCGACAACAACAACCTGCAGGATCCAGGAGTGAAGCATCTGTGTGGTTTCCTGGAGAGTCCAGGATGTAAACTTGAAACTCTGAGGTCAGTCAGCATGTTTTAGTTGTGCTGAGATGAATATGATGTGAAAGTTGTGCTGACACTAAACTGCAGACATCAGGCTGATATTATACTGATCCACACTGAGGATCTTCATGGTAAAGTCTGTTTTCTTCTTCTCTGGTTTAGTCCATTGACTGCAGCAGAACAATGTTCACATTTCAAACAGTGATACTCAACGTATGGCCCGCGGCCCACACGCGGCCTGCCCACCTTTCCTGATTCAGAGAGAGGGGACCCTGATTAACTGTGTAGCTTCTTCCTCACAGTTCTAAGTATCAGACACAACAATGAATAATCCACAGCTGACTGTCTTTAGCAGGTCAAAGGTCACGGCACACAGCAGACAGTCAGAAATATTCTAACTCTGATCATTTATCAGTTGTGACACTGTGAGACTTGATCAGAGGTGTGATCATCACAGCAGAGGCCTTTGTGTCAAAGTCACTGAGGATCAAACAGAAACACATGAAGCAGATTTTCCTCTTCTGGCTTTTTATAGCAGATAACCTTCAAAATATTCTGCAGTCGATCAAAAACTGAAGCAAACCATGAAGCAACATGTGAACATGAGCTGATGCTGCTGAAGTGAAGCAAAGTTACAGAGGTTTGATTACAGACACAGCTGAGAGTTTGTAATCTGTCATCATTTTAAAAAGTTTCCATGGAACAGCAGAAATGAGGCTTTACTGTCAGAGGCCGACAGCACTGAACACAACAGCAGACTGGTGGCTAATAAACAGTGAATGATGCAGAAACAGATGTTTGAAGCTGTTCTTGGAGTACACTGAGAGAGAGAGAGCTGTGCAGGCAGGAACAGCCAAAGTCAGAGAGAATTCATGAGCATATTGATCAAACGTGAAGCAGAGTTTGGATCTTCTTTTGCTGCTGCTTCACTCAGTTTTGGTTGGAGACAGATGAAACCTGCAGCTTCAGGATCTGTGAGCTGTCCACTTTCAGCCCCGACGGCGTGTCCGTGTACGTGCCGTCGAGTGAACGATCCACGCTCTGTGTTTCCATCTTTGTGTGTTTAGCTGCTCTCATTTACTGTTTTAGCTGTTTGCTGCTTGTTGAAATAGTTTGTGAGCTTTAACCTGAGATTCTGGCAAAATACATTTATATTAAACATCGATTCAGGATTGAATGAATCAACATCGTTTTATTCAAATTAAAACCATTTAAATGGGAACATGAATTTTTTACAGCCGCCTCTAATGCTGGGTAATGTCAGCTGGTCCATGTGCAGCTGGCTGTGAGGCTCAGGGAGCGTCTACAAAGTGCAACACTGAAAGAACATCATCCATAAATATTGAGTAAGAACTGGACTCTCATACAGCGAGACTCAAATGCCTTTAAACATCAGCTTATCCTGCTGATCCAAGTCCAACACTGAGTTTGTAAAAACATGTTTGTCAATCATTTTGTTTGGTTTCTGAGGAAAAAGATTCAATAACTTGCTGCTAATACACAACATTTCATCATATTTCCTCATAACCCTCTTTTGTCTGACCATTTGATCCCATTTGAATTTGCAATAAAGGATCCACAGAGTTTGGTGACAATAATGACAGTAGATGTTTGTGTGAAAGTGCTGGAAGCAAATGAGTGTGTGATGTTCTTTCAGTGTTGCACTTTGTAGACGCTCCCTGAGCACTGGTCTCACAGCCAGCTGCACATAGAGACCAGTGTTGTTAGTCCAGGTCAGAAGATGACTTGTTGGAATGAAAATGAGCTTGTAGTTTGTCTGCTTTAATAATGTGACTGGAAAAAGGTGTTGGACTTCAAATATGTCCATTTCTTTCACACTTCACCTTTAAAAGTGAAGCCATGTGGTTCCTGGAAGGAAAAACACGACTTTTTCAAGTCTTTGTCCTGTTTTTATGAGAAATGTACGACTTTAATGTGAAACATTCAGAGTTTTTTCTCTTGTTGTGTTTGTTTGAAGCTGCTTCCTGTTGGCTTCAGCTGTTTGGAGTTTCCATTTTCTAAACTTCTACATTCTGAACCTTCTTCAGCTCTGAACAGATGATGAAACACTGAATGATTTCAAGCACTTTGTCTAATAAACTTACATCTTTCATTCTTTATACAGATTGAAGAGCTGTTATTTGTCAGATATTGGCCTTGATTATCTGGCAGCAGCACTGAAGTCCAACCCCTCGTATCCCACAGAGGTGGACCTGAGTGGAACCTACAGCAACCTGAAGGATACAGGAGTGAAGCATCTGTGTGGTTTCCTGGAGAATCCACGATGTCGATTTGAAACTCTGAGGTCAGTCAGCATGTTTTAGTTGTGCTGAGATGAATATGATGTGAAAGTTGTGCTGACACTAAACTGCAGACATCAGGCTGATATTATACTGATCCACACTGAGGATCTTCATGGTAAAGTCTGTTTTCTTCTTCTCTGGTTTAGTCCATTGACTGCAGCAGAACAATGTTCACATTTCAAACAGTGATACTCAACGTATGGCCCGCGGCCCACACGCGGCCTGCCCACCTTTCCTGATTCAGAGAGAGGGGACCCTGATTAACTGTGTAGCTTCTTCCTCACAGTTCTAAGTATCAGACACAACAATGAATAATCCACAGCTGACTGTCTTTAGCAGGTCAAAGGTCACGGCACACAGCAATCTGTGAAACAGTTTGGAGCAGGAATTCTTGCACATTTACAAACTGACACTGCTGCACGGCATGCTGGGTAATGCTAGCTGCTCAGGTATGGGCGTGCTAACGGCTGTGAGGCTCCGTGGCTGCAGAACACTGAAGAAGAGAAAAGAGAGGTGGAGGATGAAGAAAAGAGGCGGAGATGAAGCAGAAGTTTAGCTCCAGAGAGGAGCTGTGTCTGTGTGGGCGGGGCTCAGGCAGCTCCGCCCACTCAGTTTGTTCCCTCCTGATTCATCTGCATGTGTTCTGCTTCACACTGCTCACCTCCACCAAAGACTTCACAAACATCTTCTTTCTTTGAGTCCAGTTTGTCCCACAAACACTTCCAAATCTCCTCCTCTGAGATTCTGCAGCTTCTTGCAGTGTGACTCAGCTGACTTCTGACAGACCACAGACTGGCACAGCATCCACATGTGTCTCCTTTCAAACAGGCTCTTGATGTTTCCTCCCACATCATTCTGGCCTCTCAGTCTCCTTTGTTCTCCAGCTCTGTAGCTCCAGCTGGTGAAGCTTCAGTTTTCCATGTTGGTAACAGTAAACTACAGCCTCTGCTGTCAGCTGGGTAACTAAACAGAGCTGCAGCACGTCTCTGCGGTGGTGCTACATCCAGCCTGCAGACGGCCGTCTACATGTTGTAGTGGTTTACAGTCACCAGGGGGCGCTGTCCCAGCCATGCAGGCAGTGGGCTGCTCTGCTTGTGCTGTTGTTGGTGAAGCTGAAGTGAAAGCGAGAGTTAAAACCCTGAACAGTGTCCACTGAGCTTCTCATGCTCTTCTCATGCTCAAAGAAGTTTAACAGGAAGGACGACTCGTCCATCAGGCGTCCAGCTGTCCGTGACCGTGTCCACAGCAGAGTGTGACCGAGGCTTCATGCTAACACGCACACATGAAGCTAATACCACCACGAGCAGCTGCTCAGTGGATTTGGAGGACAAATGTCTGCAGCTTCTCACAGGCAGTATGCAGAATGTGGATCTCCACAAAGACTGTGGAGAGCTCGTCCCACACTCTAAATCCACACTTGTCTGCACAAAACTTCTCACACGTTCCCGTCACAAGTGTCTTCTAAGTGAAGCTACCAGGTTCAGGTCCAGCTTGTTTATCTGGAGATGCAGGAGATGATCCATCCTCACAAAGCAACACAGACAGCAGATATGCAAACACACAACACAACCAAAGGATTCTCTCTGCATGTCTGTGGCTGATGCTGCTGGAACGAAGCTGTTTGAAACCTTGTTGTTCTGCACTTTGGGACCAGAAGAGGAAACTGAAGCTCTGTGCAGAGGGTCCAATGGAAGCAGCCAAGCGCTGTAAGTGTCTGCTGTACAGGGATGCTGGTTCAGCTGTGGCTCAGTTTCACAGTGTGACTCAATAAAAGCAGCAGGAAATCAAAGCTTGATGCTTTCATCAGTGTGGAAATAAGAAAGTTTCCTGTGACAGACGCTGGAGCTCTTTCACTCTCAGCTTCACAGTTTCAGCTTCAAACTTCTTCCAACATGTTTCTAACACGGCCACATTCCACCTTAATGGAGCTGATATCTTGTGCATCAGCACATTTTCTAAAGGCAGCGATCACATCTTTAGTTTTGGATGTTTAACTGCAGATTGTTTATGTGTTTATAGCACATTAATTACAGCAGCAGCGTTGACCACAGTGCTGTACAAGAATCCAAGATAACTATTAAAATAACTCCTAATATTAATATCACACATCAAATATCAAATAACTCTCATGCTGTATTAAAAGCCAGTGAATACAAATGTGTTTTCAGAGCAGATTTACAGAGACTGACAGCAGGAGCTGGGGCTGTTCGATAGAACGATGTATATATGATGACCATATGAAAACGTCTATCGTTTCATATCACGCTCTTTGTTTCCTGCTTATGTGTTTGTGTTTTCCAGATAAAGCTTTCAAAATAAATCTGAAGATCCTGTTGAGACTTTTCAAAATAAACACAATACAGTACTGCGGTCGCTCGTTTATCGAGTTACGTTCTAAAAATAAGTCTCAGGATGAAGTAGCAGCTTTATGTTTTACAAGTATTATAGAAGTTTTAAGGCAGTTAAACCCTCACTGCACACTTTCTACACTTTTCTCAGACAGGCATGAACATTTTCACACTTTTCTCTCTTGTTTAAACAAAGTTCAAACCTTCATAGAAAAATAAGTTCATTATTAAAGAGTGAAAGCAAAGTGTTTCTGAAACGTGTCAAATCAGCCTTTGCTGGCATTAAATGAGCTTCTGTGTGAGGAGCACTCGTCCATGGCCTGGGCTCCTCGCTGTCAGGTAAAGTTTCATAAAGCTTTTGAGTTTTTCTGCAGATAATGTTGGTGTCCAGCACGATGTTCTTTTTCCTGCGGTCACTGAGCCACAAAGCCAAAGCTGACTCCATCCTTACGATGTTCTTGTTGTGGACAGTTACAACCTTTTTGCCTCCTTGTTGAAACTATGATGGTCAGCATCTTCCTCTGCCTTTGGCTGCTACCACAGGTGCAAAACGTCTCGTCATCATTGTTGTTTGTTGGGGCAAAACGTACAAACATACAGTGCAGCACTGCAGAGTCACACTGCTGTAAATTTGAACACATTCTGTACTGTACAGGAGACACGGCACGAGATTGGCTGACAATGGTCTACAGCCAATCAGGACGCAGAACACAATGCGCTGTAAAAAACAAAAGCATGCGAAATTGCACAAAAAAGATCAGCGAAACAGCGAGGCCGCCAAAGGTGAACTGTGTTACAGCGAGGGACCAGCGTATATGTGGTTGTTGGGACGATAAATGTCTTTGAGCTTGTGTCAGAAGACGAGCTGCAGCTTTCTGGACCAGCTGCAGTCTTGCCAGGCAGGTCCCACTAACTCCAACATATAAGGAGTTACAATAATCCAGCTGGGACGTCATGAAAACGTGGATCGCCCGTTCAAGGTTTTTAAAAGATAGAAATGATCTCACCTTAGATAAAAGCCTCAGTTTGAAGAAAGACCGCTGTACAACTGAGCTCAGCTGTTTTTCAAATTGCCGTCAAATATAAGCCCCAAATGTAATAATGCGATTTAATAAAAGAGCTGAACCAGTCTAATAGAGCGCCCTTGATGCCGCCATGCTCCAATGGTGAGGTCAAGATGCTGTGGTCAAGGCAGCGGTCAGATCCAAAAGCACAGCGGAGTCTCCTGATCAGTGGCTGATAAAAGATCATTAAGAACTTTCCAAAGTGCAGTTTCAGTGCTGTGAAGAGCTTTAAAACCAGACTGAAACCTTTACAACAGATTGCAGCTGAACAAATATAATCTTTTACAAAATCTTCGACAGGAAGGGAAGCTTTGAAATAGGCCTGAAGTTTGAGCGCACAGAGGATCCAGATCAGGTTTTTAGTACAGGCTGTACAACAGCATGTTTAAAACAGGCTGTACAACACCTCAACTAAGACTGCTGTTAAAAATCGCTAAGATGTCGGAACCGACAACCTTTAAAATCTTTTTAAACACGTGTTGGAACAACTTCATTTGGACAAGATGATGTCTTTATAGCATCACATCGTTCCTCCACCTGATCAAACCACACAGGCTCAAACTGATCAAAAACAGCTGAGCAGGTGAATATTTTAGCCCCGGTGCGATCTCGGGCGAGAGTATCGATGATGGCCAAAGGGCAGCGTCCAGCTCTACGGCCGCTGAAGAGCAGACTCAACAGACGCGCGTGATGTGGATCCTACTGCTCTAAAACTGGAGCTTCTTCAATCCATTAAAGAGGACATTAGTACGCTGTTAAAAGAAGAACTCAGAAATGCATTGAAAGAAGATTTTGACAATATAAGGGCTGACGTGCAAGGACTGAGAAATGAGATCACTAACAGCATGGCGGCGACGTGCGGCGAAGTTGATGGAGTAAAGGTTACAGTGAAAGAAGCTGAGGATGGGCTGTCAATGTGGAGCGATGAGGTGACCACCCTGCAGTCTACAGTAGAGAGTATGAAGGAGGAGCTGTCTGACCTGAAGGATAAATGTGATGAAGGCAGGAAGCGGAGAGCTAACATCCACATCATAGGGATCCCAGAGGGCCTGGACTCGAGCTCCTCCACGGCCGTATCCGTGCTACTACGTGAAGTGCTGGGTATGGATAAAGACGTTATTGTCGACCGCTCACACAGGAGCCCTATCCTGAGAAAGCCAGCTGGTGACCCGCACGCCGTCATAGCCGAGCGTCACTACTACCAGGATTGTGTGGCTACGCCGTGCCAGGGCCCAAGCCCCGCTTGAGTTTAACGGACAACCTATTGCAATATTACGACTGGGCGATATGACCCAAAGTTCATATCTCGATATTCTTTAGCTGGATGGCGATATACGATATATATCTCGATATTTTTGAAGCCAGAAAGTTCGAACAAAAAGAGAGTTCTTAGTCAAAGCTGTGTCCCAAATCTCACACAGGCACATTTATTAACATACAGCGTAGATGTACATGAAACAATTACTCAGGAATAAATGATCAGCATTTATTAAATAATAATGCTCCATAAATAAAAGAAAACAATGTTGTGTTTGTGCATAACAAAAAGCTCACAATCGTGCAGTCAAAATGTAAACAGACGCTGAGCATAATAACAAGCAGCTGCTCTGTTCCCAGGTTCTACTGCGTGACTGACAGCCTGGAGTTTGAAACCCTCTTTGTAACCGTGTCTCTTACAGGTGCCATTTATGGTCCTTATACACACTCAATACAGTAATATTACGTTGAAGCAGAGTACGTATCACTCCGCGAGGCTCCTCGTAGCTGTAATGCTCCAACAATCCATCAAGCGGTGCGGCCTCGTAGCTGAGCAAAGTCGTACCAAAACATCTTTTGAAAGGTTTCTGAGCGCCGTGTAGCACATAAAATCGGTTCGAGGTCAGTAAGCACAACCAGAATTCATCCATAAGGCGCACTGTCGATTTATGAGAAAATTACAGGATTTTAAGTGCAGAAAATATAGTTTATGGTTTTCCTTTGATCTTAGCAAATATCTACGCCTCTAATTGGGACGATCACAGATTTTTCACTAATGTCTTTGCGCGGCTCCCCAATATGTCATCACACAATATCATCTTTGAGGGAGACCTAAACTGCTCATTATCTGCTATGGACCACAGTTCACACAAAAGTACACTTAGTCCAAACTCAGCATGCGTCATTCAGAGCTTTCTTGATAATTATGGGCTGGCTGATGTATGGAGATTTCATAATCCTGCTTCACGTCAATACTCTTTTTTTCTAATGTCCATAAAACATATATTTGTATAGAAAAACGTCTCCCTTTAGTTACAGAATGTGATTATAAGACTCTGGTGATTTCTCCTCTTGTTTTTTCAATGTGTATTCCTGATGCCTGCTCCAACTATCAGCCATGGAGATTCAACTCAGTGTTGTTAGCAGATGAAGAGTTTGTCAGTTACAAAAGGTCTCAAAGACATTTTTTTCTATCAATCAGACCCCAGAGATGTCATCATCAGTTTGTCTGCTTTAATAATGTGACTGGAAAAAGGTGTTGGACTTCAAATATGTCCATTTCTGTCACACTTCACCTTTAAAAGTGAAGCCATGTGGTTCCTGGAAGGAAAAACACGACTTTTTCAAGTCTTTGTCCTGTTTTTATGAGAAATGTACGACTTTAATGTGAAACATTCAGAGTTTTTTCTCTTGTTGTGTTTGTTTGAAGCTACTTCCTGTTGGCTTCAGCTGTTTGGAGTTTCCATTTTCTAAACTTCTACATTCTGAACCTTCTTCAGCTCTGAACAGATGATGAAACACTGAATGATTTCAAGCACTTTGTCTAATAAACTTACATCTTTCATTCTTTATACAGATTGAAGAGCTGTGATTTGTCAGAGATCAGCTGTGATTATCTGGCAGCAGCACTGAAGTCCAACCCCTCCCATCTGAGAGAGCTGGACCTGAGATACAACTACAACCTGAACGATCCACATGTGAAGCAGCTGTCTGATCTTCAGCAGAGTCCAGACTACAGACTGGAGTCTCTGAGGTCAGTAGAGTGATGGAGTGAGTGGGTGGTGCTGTCAGCAGTGTTGTACTAAACACAGTCAGTATGAAACAAAGATCCAGTGTTTCCTGTAAAGCTGCAGCTTCTCAGTGAAGCTGTGAGAGGAGAACGGTGACAGGCTTCAGGATTGGACACAAACACTTCCTGTTTCTCACCTTTATGGTCACCATAGTAACGGCTGACACGCTCTGATCAAACACTGTCAACAGCCAATCAGCTCTCTGAACAAAGCAGCACGCAGACCAATGACTGCATTGATTTCCAAGTTTAAAGCAGTGAAGAACACAGTCTGTAGGTGAGGAAGAATTTAGTGAGAGCAGATGTTTGGATGGAATTCCTCCAGTTAACAGCTGGAACCGTCCATCTGGATTGTTGGGCTTGTTGTTGGGGTTCCTACAGAGCTCAGAGTGGACACACCAAGGTTCTTCTAATGAATGAAAGTCCAAACTCAAACTAGGAGGGAAAAACATTTTCAGCAACTTCAATAAAAATCCAAAGATTAGAAAAAGTGAAGCAACAATGAGTCCTAGTACAGTCCCAGCACTGACGTCCCTGCTGCTCTTTATACTGGATGTGCTGCATCACTGACTGACAGCTGATGAAGAGTCTCTGGAAACACTCGTTTATCTCCTCTGCTCTTCCTCCTTCTCTCTGCAGGTGGAGGTCGTGGCATTAAACAGGACGGTGTGTGTGCTGAGAGAGGAGCAGCTGTGTCCTGATGATCCAGAGAGGTTGAAGCAGCAGCAGCTTGTGTGTAGAGACGCTCTGACTGGGCCATGTTACTGGGAGGTGGAGAGGAGAGCTTCATCCAGCAGTGACTGACAGAGGAATGAAGTGCAGATGACTGTCATCAAATACAGTGACAAATATAAATAAAATTTACGAAGGGGATAAATAGAATAAATAGGAATAAAAATAAAAATACAAGTGAATTGCACATTTCAAGTATTGAGGTCTATTGCACCATTGACTATTTACAAAAGTATTGCACAGGTGAAGAGGCACTACAGCTTAGTTGTTCCCCCCTCCTTTGTCCTCCTGTTTCCCCTCCCTCTCCCCTCCAGAGAGGAGTTAAACAGTCTGATGGCGTGTGGGACAAAGGAGTTTTTAAGTCTGTTAGTTCTTGTCTTGGGGAGAAGCAACCTGTCACATGTGAACATGTCCAAAGCATCTGAGCCTCATGTTACCCGTTTGTGTGAGTTACGCCTGTCGTTGTGTTGTGGTGTATAAATAAGGGGCAGGAGACAGCGCTGGATCTCTGAGTTCTTTACTCTCAATTTCTGCAACATCTGCAATATCTAGAAATGCAAACCTGTGAGCTGTGTGTTGTGCGTCTGCTCGGCCACCTCTCCTCCGGCCATGCTGGAAGCAGCTGTGCGTTTGACAGTTTTATCGACTCGACAATAATCGAACGAATTAAATGTTCAAAAATATCAACTTAAGCACTTCAAAGTCAACAAAAAGCTTAAAACAATGAAATAATATTTCACTGACAAAACAACAGCTCATAAGAACGATACACAAAATAATACAGAAACAAACAAATAAAAGTTATTAACCAGGATCCATGTTTTTGTCACAAACACTGAATCAGCTGATTCACTCTTTATGTTTCTGAGTTTGTTTTGTGATTATAGTTCTGGTTTCTGTTTCTGTGTCTTCACTGTGTCCCACGTCTCCTTACTTTGGACTCTGTGTTATATTTCCTGTTTTACTTTGACAGTCCTGTGTTACTGTTTCCTGTCTCGTGTGTGTAATTGGTCCCAGCTGTGTTTCCCTCCTGCCTCCCGTTCCCTGATTACTAAACTGCGTCCACGCCGCCGGCGCTCCTCTCCACAGCTGGATTCCAGGATTTCAGAGCATCCAGCTGTGGTGAGTGATGGAGACACTTTCTCTGCTCCCTCAGTAATCAGGACAGTTTATTGAACATCAGAGGACATAAAGGACTGTTTTTCACCTGCCCGTTCTGAACCTGGACATTAAAGACTGCTGGCTTCAAGGACATTAATCCCAGTGTCAGCCAGCCAATAACAGCCTGTGTTTTTCAGCTCTTTAGGAGTCAGAAATGAGAAAGACACAGACTGCTAACCTCTCCCTGCAGGAAATAAGCTCCGCCTCTTCCTTTCAACAAATTCCTTTAAGCTTCAGTATTAGACTGTGTAGGCTCAACAATAACAGTGCAGCCTGCTGATAGAGGTGAAGAGGGAGGTAATTTACCCCACACAAGGTGTTCCTGAAAGGGTTCCAGCGTAACACGCTGTCTCAACTTCACTGTGCCAATCTTATCAGGCACCGCCCCTCCTCGCCAACGCTCAACATTGGAAAGCATGGATAAAAACTGTCTACACTCATCATTGGTGACATCACCTGAGATAGATACAAGCCTCCAATACTCATCCGTATTCTTCATTACATGAATCAACGACTTAATAGCGTTACTGCCAATAATCATGTCGTCACTTTGGCCTGGAATAACCAGCATGGGGATGAGCAGCTTGAAACCATAAAGAGTCACTTCCAAATCACAAACTGCTTTAGGTTGGAACTGGTGACCCCCAGCACCAACAACAACAATGTCATTAGCTGGTTCGAGCTTCAGATCAGGGCAGGACTGTAAAAGCCGCGTAGCAGTAGCCTCACTAATAGAGCACGACATAGAGCCACTGTCGATCATGGCTCTCAGTGAAACTCCGCCCACAGTCCCCACAGTCGTATAAAACAAATTGTCAGATTTCTTAATTCTTTGCGTCATTTGGAAGACAACTGTCGTACCAGGTGGCGAAGTGGAGCACAGAGATTCATACATGGATCCCAGGTCATCGCTGTCGCAAGTGGGAGAGTCACTCAGATGATCCACACTTTCCTCCCTCAAATGTGGATCAACTAGTTTTCCGACCGTCGAGGGGCAGAAGACGACGAGGATCCAGGACAGGCACGCCTGGTGTGGTCATTTGAGTGGCACAGAAAACAGAGTTTGTGATCTCGGCAGTGCATGAAAGCTGTGTGAGACATATCATGACAGACGGAGCAGGGCTTATCATGTAGGCCCTCAATCCTGGAACGTCTGGAGTTAGGCCGCGTGGTCAAACCAGGCTGAAAGGATCTTTGCAGAAGAACCTTCTCAAGCATGCCGCTCCAAAGTAGCTGAATCTGTCGACTGTGGCTGAATGTGCTTCTCTGTTGGCTGGACAGGCAACGCTGTTGATATCTGCTGCGCATTCACTGCAACTCTCTCGGCCGTCGTGCTGCTTGAGTTCAACGTTCCTCCAGAGTGGGACTCACACAGGATTTCCTGGACCTCATTGGCTGTCCATTTATCAATTGTCTTTGATCTAAAGATCATGGCAAGCTCAGGGGAGGGACAGTTTTTGATGAACATTCGGGTGACCTCAGTGCTGGGGCTACCCAATGCCTGTCCTCGTTCCTTCAGGCGCTCAACAGCAAGATCAACAGCACGGTGCAGCCTAAGCCAGTAATCGAATGCACTTTCGCCTTTCTCTGGGAGAGTGGTGTAGAAGTCTGCCAGTGGAAGAGGTGAGCACTGAGCAGAGTCAAAGTGTCTCCTCAGGATTCCAAAAATAGCCTCAGGATCACGTGTGACATCTACGACACTGTTTCTAATGCCAACCTGGACCACATCCTTAGCCTTGCCTCTCAAATGAACAAGAATCTCCTCAGCCTGTTCTTCAGGTCTCAGACTCCCCAGCTTTATAAAGGCTCTCATCAGATCCTCCCACTCTCTCACAGAAATGAGATCAGAACCATCCCCTCTGAAGCATGGTGGGTCCTTAAGCTTCCTGTGGGACACAAACTGCACCGGCGCAGCATCAACAGCAGATGTAGATGACACAGCATGGAAAGGTGTGGCCGTGGGTGCAGGTAAGGGGGTACTAGCAGACGGGCTGAGCTGGGTTAAGATACTCTGCGCTACTCTCTGACCAACCAGTTGGATCACATCCCCCATCTGACTCACAATCTCCGTGGCAATAGTATCTGGGTTAGGAGAAGGTGAACTGTTGTTCTGAGACGTGTGTGACACAGGGCTAGGGGGGGGGGGGGGGGGACAACAACCCCTTCACTGGACTGGGGCCCTGGGATCCCCTGACTATCCCCCCTAACAAAACCACGCCCACTAACAGGAGTGTCATAACGCAAACGCAAAGGGGAACATAACAACCCCCTACCCCTACCAACAACATTAGGAGTACTCGATCCCTCCTCTGTGATGTCCATCACAACAACTAGAATAGAACAAAAATGCTATATATGCTCCTTTTTTTTTTTTTTTTTTAAATGTGTCAGAAAGAACAACAATGAATCACAAACGTGCAGCGCTGAAACTGGCCCACGTTGCTGAGAGGAGTCCACCGTCCAAACACTCGATTGACGGCTCACGGCACCAATGTAACCCCTGGTCAGCTTCTCTTTCCAGCGCTGTGTGAATAAAACTCTCTGGACTCGAAGTGGGTAGAGCTCAGGCGTGATTTATTCCCCAATGAAATAATTAACATTGTGAAGACATTTAAAAATAAAAAGTCCACTGACTGTTTTGGTATTGACATGATATTAGTTAAAAGTATTATAGAATATATAGTGCAACCTTTCGCATACATTTGTAATCTGTCCTTTCAAACTGGTGTGTTTCCCTCACAAATGAAAATAGCAAAAGTTATTCCAATCCATAAAAACGGAGAGAGATGTCAGTTTACCAATTACAGGCCAATATCACTACTCCCACAGTTCTCAAAAATTTTAGAAAAGTTATTTGTTAATAGACTTGATAAATATATTGAGAAGCATAATCTCCTAAGTGATAACTAATATGGCTTTAGAGTGAAAAGGTCCACTTCGATGGCAGTGATGGAACTTGTTGAAGGGATATCTAATGCAATAGATAATAAGGAATATACTGTTGGTGTTTTTATAGACTTAAAAAAGGTGTTTGATACAATTGATCATTCTATATTAATGAATAAACTAGAGAGATATGGCATAAGAGGGATAGCATACAAGTGGATGAAAAGTTACCTGGATGAAAGATATCAATATGTCAAATTCAATAATGTAAAATCTAAGCAGTTGAAGGTAACTTGTGGTGTTCCTCAGGGCTCTGTGCTGGGCCCTAAATTATTTATATTATATATAAATGACAAATGTAGTGTTTCCAAACTGTTAAAATGTGTATTGTTTGCTGATGATACCACTCTGTACTGCTCAGGTAAAAACCTAGAACAGCTTCTGACTACAGCGGAAAAGGAGTTAAATATATTAAAAAACTGGTTTGATGTAAATAAGTTATCATTAAATATAAAGAAAACAAAATTGATTATTTTTGGCACTAGACAAATGAAAAATGTATCTAAAATCAGGGTTAATGGAATTGAAATTGAAAGAGTGAACGAAAATAAATTTCTTGGAGTGATAATTGATGATAAGCTGAGTTGGAAGTCTCATATAAACCATGTGAAAACAAAAATGTCAAAAACCATTGCTATTCTCTATAAAACAAAGCATGTCCTGAACAAAAAATCATTATACACACACACTTTATTGTACTCTGTTGCTTCCATATATGACTTACTGTCTGGAGATATGGGGTAATGCATATAAAACAAACACTCTTCATATTTTCAAGTTACAAAAAAGAGCTATAAGAATTATAAACCAATTAAACTATATAGAACCAACTAACATTTTGTTTGTTAATCTGAATACCCTGCAATTTTATGATTTAGTTGAATATAAAATGGCACAGATAATGTATAAAGCACAAAATAACTTGCTTTGCCCCAGTACTCAGAAGCTGTTCAAAGTCAGAGAGAGTCAATATGACTTAAGGGGAACAGATTTCTAATAAGGACGAACATAAAGCAGAGATGTGTTTCTGTTAGAGGAGTTAACCTGTGGAATAGTTATGACAGTGATTTAAAAAGGTGTAATTCATTTTCCTTGTTTAAAAATATGTTTAAAAATAGAGTATTAGAAAAATATATATATTGATGTCGTTACTTATCTAAGGTGGAAAGTTGTTTTTGTTTGTTTGTTTGTTTTGTTTTTGCTTTGTTTTATTATTTGCTTCGAGCCCTGTGTACAGGAGCTGCATGCAAAAAGATCTTTTGTTAAAAGGGTTGGCGTAATAAGCAAATGCTTCAGCCAATACCTTTTGATTAGCCTTGTCTCATGCTTTCTTTGTGGTAGATCTTTGTTCTGTCTTCACTGAGATATTTGAATGCTAATCAATAAAAATCAATCAAATCAAATCAAACCAATAACAGCCTGTGTTTTTCAGCTCTTTAGGAGTCAGAAATGAGAAAGACACAGACTGCTAACCTCTCCCTGCAGGAAATAAGCTCCGCCTCTTCCTTTCCTGTATATGAGTGATTCTGACATGAGACACAATGAGTTTCCTGTTTATTGTGACTTAAAGCGAGCAGCAAAGACACTAAACTGTGTGTTTCCAGCTGAAGCTGCTTTTTGTGTTGCTCCCACAATCCTGTCTAAAACAGTCAGTGAGGAAAACTCAATGTGACTTCAGAGTGACAGAGGTAAGCGACTCATGTTGTAACTGACGTCAGACGCCGGAGATTTTGGCGGAAAATTAAAGTGAATGGTAGTTTAGAATTGAACAAATTCCTTTAAGCTTCAGTATTACCAAATACACTTATCAATAGTCTTCTAACTAACAATATTTGTCTAAATCATCTCCAACACCCTGGAGAACAACGGGGAGAGTTTAGAGGCTCTCCAAGATTACATTGATCAGTGCTTCCAGGATCTTGTGATGAAGAAGGCTCAGAGTGCAAAAACTTCATCAAAACCCACCTGAAGCTGCTGGAGGACACGGTGAAGAACATCGCCTTTGATAGAGTGCATCGCATCGGCCCCATGCGGGCTGCGACCGGGAGACCACGTCCTACTGTGGCCAAGTTTGGCCACTTCAAACAAAAGGAACAGGTGAAAAGTCTCCGTGTCCATCGGTGTTTCTCCACGTCTCTCTTCCTTCTTCGTGTCATCTCTGTGTTTCCCTGCTGCCCTCATGTTTTCTGCTTTGTCTGTTAGTTCTTCCCAGTTTAGGTTGATGTTCGCTTCTTCCCTCACCTTTGTTATTTTCACTGTAAATAAATCTCCACTCGCATCTCCACCGCCGTCTGCATCTTGGTCCTCATTCACTCCACCACACGACTGCTGCCCCAGCCGTGACAACGTTTGATGTTTCCTCTACATTTACCTTTAAAAATTATTTACTTTGCCTTCTTTGGTATCATTTGGTATCAGATGGCCGACTTCTAAATGGCCACCATGGTCACCACCCAACTTGAGGAGTTTGCCCCCTCACATATACTAATGTGCCACAAACAGGACTTTAACATCACCAACCATTCCTATGTTATTACGGTGTATCCATATAACTGGCCCACCCTGTACAGTTATGCTTTCATTTTGACATACTGTATTAACACAATTCAGGGAGGATTCTAGGATCAGAGCTTCGGGGGGCTGAGCACCCAGAGAGCTGCCCAGCCAGCCAAGATACACTTTACTCGTCACAATGAGACTTCTTCCCCGTCTCTGTCCCTGCATCCTCCCTGTCCTCATGTCGTCTGTTGTCTTCGCCTCCTTTATCAGTCATCATAATTTTACCATCTCTGTGCAAGTCTGCAAATTTCTTTATTAAATCAAAAGATTATTAAATCCATCAAGTCTCTCTGTGCCTGGGTCCTCGTCACAAAACATGACATCACTGTTTTGTACTTTTTAACAATTTAATCCCACATTTGTGAAAGAAAAGCAAAACACTTTTTTGAAAAGTCTGTAACAAAACCATCAAATCTGATCAAGGTTATTTAAATGCTGCCAAAGAAGAATGGATTGGAATAAAAAAAATACATATCCTAACCTTAATTACTGGAGGAGAATAATGAATGATGCTCATAGTGAGTAAGAAGTAAACTGAGTGCATATTTTGGACAGAGATTCACTTTTAATGTGTTTGTATAATATAATACAGATGCATAAAAACACTCCTGAAACAGAATAAATTATTACAAATAAATTATTACAAAATATTAAAAAATATTATGGATACTTTTGTTAAAATGTTACCTCTCACCACCTAGGTCTGGGTGCAGTCCCCCCCTCCAGGGGCAAGGGTACCTAGACCCGGTTTGTAGAGTACGCTTGGGGAGTGTGATCGTGTGTACAGCGTCTCTTTATGTCTGTCTCCACGTTGGTTGAGTGTGGAGTAAGTGCATATGAGAGCATGAGGGTGGGAATGGATGTTTGTATCTGTGTGTGCCTGTATGTCTGTGTCTATATGTCAGGTTGGGTATCAGACGCCACCTCTCTGGGGACATCTCAGGCCCTCCAAGGTTTGGAGGCCTATCTCCCCCCACCACCACTTCCCCTGCCAGTGGCGGACTCCCTCAGACATCGGTGCGTTGGTGGTTCTTTGTGTCCGGGGATGGGCGTCCAGGTACACGCCGGCTCAGTCCTTGGCGGCCGCTTATCGGGGCCTGGAGCCTGGGGCTCGCTCGGGCCACTTCGGAGGTGGGGTGCCCCCGGCCTCTCGGCCTGGGGCTCGGTCACTCAGGCACAGCTGGCTGCCGGCGGAGCTCACGGGCGCGTCACTGCAACCCCCCCTGGCTTCTGCTCCGCGGCTGCTGAGTGAGCCCTCATCTGGGACTCTCCTCAGCTCTTTCCGGGACAGTGGCGCAGCTGCCCCTCTGTTGGTCTTCCTTGGTCTCTTGTGTTCTGGGGGCCTCTGGATGTCTGGAGTTTTGATCTCCTCCATACCTGCTTCATGCCCTGGAGGACGGGGCTGTGCCCCCCCCCCCACACCCTCTAGCAGATCATTACATGAAGGAACCTTTTAAAAAAACAAGCACGTCCATGCTCACAGGTGTACACACGGGTGATCACACCCACAAACTACACCCTTTTTGGCTCCTACCTCAAAGCACACTGTGTTCTGCTGATCTTATGTGCTGCACAATAATGTTTAATATTTAGTATTTACTGTCATATTCCCATATCCACAGGCTGTGAGGCTCCTGAACTCTCTGCCCCCCTCTCACGGACAATAACCATATCCAACTTCTTAATAGCAATGAACTGGTCTGCATTGGTGCATCATATCTTTATTCTCTTCCCCCTCCTGCCCCCCCCCCCCCCCCCTCTTTCTTAAATAGATAACTATCATATCTGATATCATATCTCACAGTACAATAATATTGAATGGGTTGCATTGTTGTATTTTGTCATGTTTCTCAGGTCTTTGTCTGAATTTCTACGAACATTATTGCTAAGGATTGTCTTATTGCATTGGAGTCACACTGGGTTAAATATGTACACTTGGGTTTTAAGGGGTATTTATTATTTTCTTCTTTTTTTGGGGTTGTATGGAAGCCCCAAACGCAATTTCATTGTTCTTGACAATGACAATAAATAAATAAATACTAAAATCATTGTGATGTTGTTTATTCTATTACTCTTGTTCTCTTCTGCTTGTTTTCTTTTTTCTTTCTCAGCAGGTGATCCAGGTGATTGATATATGCATTTTTTTTTCTTCTGCCCGTTCTGTTGGTTTATGTTTTTTGCCCTTCTCCCCCGTCCCTCTTCTCAGCTGTTTCTCTTTCCCTCTTTCTTTCTCCCCTTCTTTCCTCCAGTCAAGTCTGTCCCGTATTCAGCAAGTGAAAATAAAATAAACAATAAAAGGTGAATCAAATGGACCATTACGGCAAGGCTGGGATGGTCAATTTGGTAAAGTAAATCCGTTGGGCATCTTTCTTTGCCTTTAGACAATAATTCTGATGCAAAAGAGCCAAACGGGACAGGCCAAAAAAAAAAAAAAAAAAAAAAAATGTTACCTCTCAACCAAGTTCTGCCTTTTATATTTTTAGTAGTGTGTCACACAAACAGGAAATATTGTCCAAAAAAAAGTAAGTAAGTACTGAAGCACCCCCAAAATGAATCAAAGCCCCCCAAAATGAACCAAAGCACCCAAAAATGAACCAAAGCACCCCTAAAATGGACTGAAATCGCCCCTGTTAACAAATAATAGCCCAACAGTAACTTTTATGCTTACTGTAGCTGTTAGCTAAAAACACTAATTTAGCTTAGTTTGCCCTGAATTCAGCTTTGACGAACATGATCGACTGTTTCCAGTAGAATTCCTCGTTGTCATCTTGTTCCCTCTCAGAGCCCCGTATGCTTGCAGAGACCCCTACAGTAGGGAAATGTGCCAAAGAACGTCCAAAACATTGCATTTTAGGTTTATTTATGCCTTACACACAATCCCAACTCTTTAGCTAACTTAACAACTTTGGCTAAAGTCTATAGTTAGTCTTACTCATTTGTACAACATTTCTTGATCGCCACTGTTTGAAATGATATGACATATGACTCTCACTGAAACAGCAAACTTTGTAGAAAACAACACTTCTGATTCTCTATCTAGCTGTTTGGTCACAGCTGTAGATTACATTATAAGTGGTTGTTCACTCTTGTCAATAATTACATTTCTAAATTCTATTTGTGCAGTTACATGTAAACAAAGTCCAATATTGTATCTAAATGATTGTGTTATGGTGGGACAGTTTCCAGTTTTGTTGTATTATTGCACTAGGTATGACTGTGCAAGAGTTATCTTATCTTCCTTGCTTGCACCACACTCTTTGCAGAAATGGTGCACAGCAGCACTGCATCATGTTATTGTGTTGTATAATATACCAGAACTAATACAAAGCAACATCCATGTACACTATAGGTCCATGCCAATGTGCCCAAATGGGACCTCCATAAATGGTAAGGGGCGCAAAGGCACTTTAAGACCAGTGGGCACACCGTCGGTGCACATCCGCTCGGATGCTTTTTTCTATTCATTTATTTCCCTGTTTATTTATCGATGCACAAAAGCAATTATCTCAGAGACACCATCCTCTTAACAGAGACTCAAATCAGGAACCTGCAGATTATTAGTCAGCAGCTTTAACTTCCTGTCTTTGTCTCACTAAACCTTCCACGTGGAAACTTGAGCTGCCCACTCAAGCACAGTAGGCTTTAACTGGCTCTGCTCAAGTCACTTCAGTATCTGAGAAACTGTCTCGATGCATGCCAAAGAACACTTTGACAATACGCTTGTGTTGAGTCAAATCCACCACAAGCATATTCTATGGCAGTTTAATTCCACTCCACATAAAAATAGTCACGTATTATTTCCCCCCACCACACTTCCTGCCAGTAGCTGGTGCCCCCACCCACAGTGCATTAGTGGTTCTCTGTGTTTAGTGGCTCACTCTGGGCGGCTGCTCGGTGGGGCCCGGCCCCCTGGCTCTGTTGGGCCTGTGCTGCGGGTGGGGTGCCCTCAGGTCTCGGCCCTCTGGGCCCATTTACTGCTCAGTAACATTTAATATCTATTATTTACTACTACTTACTAGCCTACTTACTGCATATTATTGGTTGTTGCTGTGGGTTCCCCACTGTGTTGGTTTTTCCTTGTGTTTTTCAGCAGATGATGAAATAGATTTTCAGTATTTTTTCTCTCTTCCTCTCCATCTATTTCTCTTCTTCTCTATTTTTCCCTCTTCTTCTGTTAACTTTCTCCCCAGCTTATCTTTTTTCTTCTTTCCTGACCCCCGTTCTGATTCTAATGACTCAAAATAAAGTAAAATCATCATCAAATATGACTATCAAGTGGACCAGTATAGCAAAAACCATAATGGTGGCAGAGGCCACAGAGCCAAGTGGCAGGATTTTCAACGTTCAAACCAGATAAAAAACAGAAATTAAATGGTGTTAAAAGCCATGAATTAAGGCAATTCATTCACAACATCATTACAAGTTTTACTGGACGTTAATATTTTTCTCTTTTTTCAGTGCAAAACAAACTAACAGTACACATGATGCTGGCAAGTTAAAATGTCAGTGTCTTTTATAGATAGCATGTCTAGCATCATAGTTTTATAGATCACGTAGTCAGGGTAAAAACTCCATCTCTGATTATTATTGTACATGACTGTGACATGCAGTGGCCTCAGCATCATGATGAAGGCGACCGGAGGAGATAGTTTGGTAGACATCGATGTTTTGCCGATGAAGGCTCATGTAGCGGTCCTCTTTGTCCTAAACAACAATTTACACTGTCATTTACATTTAATTAAAGTGCAGCTTAAAACACAGACATAATGCACTGCAGCCTCGGCACAATTAAGTGTAAAACAGAACTATGGAAAACTGACAAACATCTGGCGAGTTTCAGATCCTGTTAAGTTAGTTAGACCTGATCTGTTTTCTCTGTTAGGATAAAAACATCAGAGGTCATGGGGTGAAAAATACCTCAAAAACAAGACTAGCTATGTCTACAACTAATGTGTGGTGTTTGAAAAGAACCTATGAGATACTTTGAACACCACAGTGGCTGCTGTATGCAGTAATGTGCTCAAGTGATTTCAAAGGGTCATTTCATGAGTTTAAGTGCGTCAGTAAAAGTTTTCACCTGCGAGGATTTCTCCTCAGGCTGTAACCACAGGTTATCACAGCCACACTGATGAGTGAAGCAGCAGCAGAAATGATGGGAACTGTAGCCATGAACTTCATGCCAGAAGAATCTCCATCGTCTGTTGAATGTTGCCACACACACAAAAAAACTTCATTTTGAAAACATGAAAAGTCACGAAATTTGCATTAACCTGTTATATTAAAGTGGAAAACATGTTTATCTTTTCATTACATTAGAGTTACAATTGCATCATTCAAACACTTCACTGATGAAATAACACCAAAGTTGTGATTGGAGCAGTTTTATAATGAAATTTTAAACAAATTAGCCAGAAGAAGAGCTTAAAAACATTCCAGATGTTCATCTCCTGACTGAAACCTTTCATTAATCCGCTGCAGGCGGGAATGACGACCTCAAACCATGTATGACAGAAAAGAAAGTGTTAACGCAGTTCCAAACATCCACCTTGAATCTGCGGTGTGGGTATAAATAGAAAATGTTTTTACCTCTCACAGTCACACTGAGATGGAGAACATACAATCCACCACGAAATCCACACTCACAGGTGTAGTTCCCACTGTCTTCAGATGTTAAGTTGAGCAGGTGGAGAAACACAGTCTCATTTTCTTTGATCAGTGTGAACCTGGAGTCACAGCCATGAATAAAGCCTCGGTCGTAACGATAGAGCAGACGACGCTGTTCTCCTCGGCTCCTCTCTGTGCTGATCTCACACAGTATCATCACAGTAATATTCAGAGTTGTTTTGCTGCATATTTGAGTGGAATCGGGTTTCTTTCCAATTGTCTTCACAAGAGTCTCTATAAATTGTTCCAGTTAAAATGAAACAAAATCGGGATTATAGTTTCTATATATTTGTTGTTGTGGGAAAATCAATCACATATATTATTTCACTAACCTAACTAAAGCTTTCTTCTTAAACACCTGGCTTTACAGCTTTTCTTTTTTAATTATATATATTTACCTTCACTGCTAAAAACCACAAGCAGAAGCAGGAGAAAGCAGAGTTTCCGTGCAGTCATGCTGGTGAGGAAGTAACTGTGGCTGACAGTGTGAGGTAGACTATAGTGAAAGCAGGAAGACTTGCACCCTCCTTATTTCACCTCTTGTGTCTACACTGAAACTTTTACTATGTCTAAAATAGAAGTGCATAAAAGTGGAAGGACAGTAGAAGGTGAACCACCAACATTGTTTAAGCCAGACTGATCTCTCTGTTTATCTGGATGGACATTGTGTTCAAATTATGATGAGATGTTTGTTAAAAAACAAAACTAGTCTGATACAAAGAGTCATGTTTGCCACAGTTTATTGTGTTTGTATTGTATTAAATCTGAGAGCCTGAGTTGGAGTATTATGACTGAATGGTCTCCATTACTGGGAAACAAATATCCAGTGTGAAAAGATGGACGTTTATTATAATATATGAATATTATTATATTAGTATGTCACCTAAAGTTTTATATACTTTAAAATGTTTCATAGAGCTTTATTATCCACTCCCACAGTTCCTGTGCTTCTTGCTGGGCGTGTCTTGTTGTCGTGTTGATGGTTCACTGAGATGAGAGTCTGGTAGGAATCACTCGATGGCTGCTGAAGGTTTGTATAGGGCTGATCTGGCTCATCGTCATCCTTTAGAAAAGTGAAATATTTTAGGTATTAATCAAGTTCAACCCGGTCTACCCACACACTCTATTGATCTTTAAATCTCTCCATCTGTTGCCTGGATTATTTAATGTTTCTGCTCATTTCTGTAAGAGCTTCTTCACAAAATAAAGGACACTGAAGTTGGCACTAATAGTATTATAACACTAATCTGTAATTATCTATATAAGTAGTTAACATCCTAAAACATAAATGTACATGTTTTATGTTTACTGGCAAACTTTTAACTAGCTGCTGTAGATCGTAGCAATAAATTGCTCACCAAACCGTTGGGATTTTCAGGTACAGACACTCCAGATGTTCCTGACCTTAAGCAGCCACGTTGATAAGAAAGGATGTCAGCATTAGTGTAACACTATTCACATTCAAACAGAGAAAAATCAAGTAAGAACATCTACATTTATATTATCTTCTCTCTTAATAATGATAATTATTTTTGGAAGGATAAAAAGTGTTCATTCTAGACATGATGTTTAACATACACCGAATTCTCATTTATTGAAATGTGATGTTTCCTTTTACTTTCTCTACATCTATATCATCTTTGAATTACTGCAGCAAAAATAGTCTCACCCATTACTTTTCCTCCAGTAGATAAATCCCACGATAACTCCAGTTATAAAGATGATCACAACACCGGGCAGATAAACGGAAAAAGATTTGTCTGCTGAAGTGTGGGCCTCGTTTGTGTCTAAATCATTGAAAAGATGCATTTGTCAGTAAAATCATTTACTTTCATTTCCTGGAAATCAAAACACAAATCAAACACAGTTTACGTCTACTGAAACTCTGAGTGAAGTAATGAAACCCCAGTTTTATAACCACAGAGCTTTAAATATTGTCACTGTGCTCTTTTCTTTTGTCTTCTTCTTCTTCTTTTGCATCTTTTCTGAATATTACTATGAACTGAAATTGGTCCAACTGCTTATATACATTCACTGGCCACTTTATGAGGTATACTTGTTCAGAGTGTAACACAAATATTTCAGTGTTCATTTCATTTGTCAATCACATGTCAGCTTCATCTTCCTGGTTAAATAAAGGTTAATAAAATAATAAAATGTCAGCAAATCAATGCTCAAACAGAGCAACATGGCACATGTTACTGGTCCCAGTGCTTCACAAACTGCTGATCTGCTGGGATTTTCCCACACAATCATCTCTGTTCACAGACAATGGTCTGAAAAATAGAAAATATCCAGTGAGCTGTGATTCTCTGGGTAAAAATGCTGTTTACACATCAAACCTTGAGGCAGAGCGGACCACACTGGATATCACTGCTGTCCTCTAACAACAGCAAGCTGAGGCTACAGTTTGCAAGTCTGGACAACAGAAGACTAAAAAAACGATGCCTTGCCCGATGAGTTGATTTCTAACAGTTCAGACTGCTGGTGGTGTAATGCTCTGTGAAGGATTTTCTTTGCAAACTTTGGACCCTGTAGTAACCACTGAGCATCATTTAATTGACAAATGACGAATCTGCAGCAACTGTGTGATGATGTAATTTCAATATGTCTTGAGA
The DNA here is from genome assembly GCF_057381915.1 of Diplotaxodon limnothrissa. Classification (NCBI taxonomy): domain Eukaryota; kingdom Metazoa; phylum Chordata; class Actinopteri; order Cichliformes; family Cichlidae; genus Diplotaxodon; species Diplotaxodon limnothrissa. The sequence continues at coordinate 877,291 of NW_028188555.1, read as the reverse complement.
ATCTTTGAGGAATGTTTTTAGCGCCTTGTTGTGCCACAAAAAATGAAGACATGTTTGATGGCTGAAGGTGGTCCAACTCGGTTCAAAGATGTACCTGATAAATGAGTCAGTGAGAGTATTTAAACTGCTGTAAGTGAAAATAAGAAGAAAAGAAATGAACAAATTACAAGAATAAAAAACACATAAGCAGGTCAATACAATGCTAACACAGTGCTGAATAACTGTGTCAGATAAAGAAACCAAAATGCATTTACCTTCCACAGTGACACTGATATGGACAATATATGTCCCTTCAGTGTTTGTACACTCACAGGTGAAGTTCCCACTATCAGCTGGTGTTAAACTGGTCAGCTCCAGAAAGGCAGTCTGATTTTCTTTTGTTATTGAGAACCTGGGGTCACATTCATGAGTAACGTTCTCTCCGTGTCGATACAGCAGATGACACTCTCCTCCTGTGTCCCTCTGTCTTTTGATCTTACAGATAATCAAAACAATAGTAGTCTGACTTTCCTTGTTGCAAATCCGAGTGACATCGTGTTCTCTCCTGACTGTCTTCACAACAGTCTCTGTAAACAGGGACAGCAAAATACGGTAAATACAAGATTCAGCCTGTGTCAGAGAGGACTTTAGTTTCTATATTTTGTGAATGTTAAACCATCTTTTTAATCCCATAATAATGTGTTTAGTTTAAACTAAAAGCAAGGAGGTTATAAATTTAAAAATATTAATAATGCATAATGAAAATAGTTTCCTTGTATTACCTTCAGCATCATGGGACACAGCTAGTGGTAACAGCAAAATCAAGCAAACTTTTGATACGTCCATGCTTGTTAACATGTCTGTGAGCCACCGACAGTGAAGAGGAAGATGTGCGGAAAGAAACAAGCTGAAGCTTTCCTGGCTAAGCAGACGTCAGACTGTTGCCCTTCACGGGGCAAGTGTGAAATGATGTAAAAAGGAAGTGTACTGACAGGACTTTCATATTAAAAGGCTGTAAAGTTGAAACACTGTGCGAGCTCCCACACAAAAAGAAAACAAGCTAATTTTTCTTTATCACAGAGGAATTATTACACTGCTAACTGTCATGTTCGCTGAAACTGAAGGATGGATAATATTGTAAAAGTAACAACAAAACTACCATTTATCATAACATTATAAGCATTTTAAACTAAAATAGCGTGTGTTATGGTTCAAAATATTGGGGATGGAGACAAGAGGAAAAACCACAATAACAACACTGGTCCGGCCGGGTTGAGTCAAACGATGATTTTAATGAACACACGCGTGGGAGATGGGCACTGATGCAGACAGCCTCAGATCTCAAAATGGTGGAGCATTGCTCAAACTCTTATAGCCTCTGGTGCCTCCACCTTATCATAAAAAGCCTAAACATTCACATGCTTTCTCTCACACGGCGCCTAAGCTACGACCTTGGCTCCCCGTCTATCTGCTCCTGCTGAGATGGGGCAGAAAACTCCAGTATATTCTGTTCTCTTCTAATCAGACAAATAAGACAATTACTTTCTGCGAACAGTATTTCTTATAACTCAGCAGTATAATGCATCATAAAACAATATCATTCATTCACAACAAGTCAGCAGTTTAATGTAATGCAAATCAGTTTAACTAATGCAATAGTTATCAGCTTCTTCTAATTCAGGAGAATAATGCCAACTAAAACTACATAATAATTCACCATCTTTAATTAGGGGTCTAACATGGCATAAAATAATATTATAATCTAATAATTCCCCCTGATGAGCTCATTAGAATAATGAGCTCACCAACACCCCATAATCCAGTGTGGCTGGGTTCATCTCTTCTCACTCCTGAGGTCCTTTGTCCCCCTGAGGGGCGAACCATATGTGGGATGACCTCTGTGTTTGCGCAGTTCAGATGCAAGACAAACTATTATTCCAACAATAGCAGGTACAGATGACACTCCCCAGGTCTCCCACAGCTTTATTTGGTGCTACCTTATACCCTCCAGACGTACTCAGACTAGAACCTCTGTCCAAGGAGCTTTTAGCCTTTTATGTTATTGCTGCAGCTACCAGTGTCGTCCAGTTGGGTGATCCTCTGCTCTTCATTCTTCAACCTCAGGGGTTAGACAACCCTTCAGTCGTGGCACAGATCAGGGGATTATTCTGCCCCGATTTCAAACAACGATCTGTGTATCCTCCAGAAAAAGGAACAGGAACGTGTCCCCCTTTTTGCCCAAGAGCCTCTCGAACTTCGTTGGTCTGGTGTTCCCGGATTCCCTTCATGGTTATTGCTGTGTTTATGGGATCCATCCTTTTGTGGTGACTAGCTGGAGCCCAAACGCCATGACCCTTGGACCCAGTTGATGTCTCGGCAGTCACTGTGTCTGTCTCTGCTGCGGAGGATCCTCGTATATCTGTGACCTCGTCTGGTGTCTGTTCCTTTCTCTGTAAGAGACAGAAAACCAAAACACCTCTCTTCCTAACCCTAATAATCTAATGTTGTTATCTACTGACCTTCTAGTGATTCAAAATTGGTCTAAAACATTCAGAATGTCCCAGGGACTTATTCTAATCATATCCTATGTGTGTGTAAGCGTGTTTGCATTTAGCCCTCTGCACTCAAAGTCAATACCTGCAATATATCAGTCCGGACCATCACGCCGAACGAAGCTTATGACCTTCAAAAGACCAAGTGCCAACTCATTATAAGCACATTTGCAAGGTGTGTCTGAACATTATTGAAACCACTCTTTTTAACAAAAGACAAAGAAATTAACAAATCTTCTAAACGCTATTCAGTTCATTTCAATGATTGATGCTTACACATGGAAATAATGATTTATGCTTCTTACTGATTCTCTACAAAAGACCGGAAACTTCTCGGGCCGCTATTAGCTTAAGTTTTACCATTCCTAAGGTATTAAAGACACAAATGAAGTTATAAAATGTTCAAATAATCCTTGTTTGATGTTAAAGCTCAACTTCCCCCCCCTTTTTTTTTTTTGACACATCCCCATGTGTCAAATCAACGGAGCTAGAACATTAAAAGAAAAGGTTAGGCAGCTACAAGGTTTCCCAGATCGTTAAGGTGATCTGCGTGTAATGTTCTGACTCAGGTATTTAATATTTTAATAAATGTCGTTTAATTAACTGCCACTATTTAAACTAAACTTAAAGACATAATTGAAGAAAAGATCACAAAAAATAACATGATATCAGTGTTTTGTAAGCGCGTGCGGCCTTCTATGCTCGAAGCCTTTTCCCTCAATAGATCAGTCAGACATTCGCGCTGACTGTAGCTTTTAACCCTTATTAACTTGAGCACAACTCTACAATGAGCAACAAGTTGCAATATGTATAAAAATGATCATGGTTACACCTGCAATGAAAAGTTGTAGAATGGGTGCAACAGTAAAACATATGTGAGATGTGGGAAGTGCCAAATGTTCCTTTGTGTCTCCAAATAAAAATAAAAATCACAGTACTTCCTCAGATATCATAAATGAATTGACTTTTGTGAAATAGAAAGCCCAGTGCAATCACTTATTCCTGAACCAATGGCTTACAGCTAGTGAAGTGTCAGTGACTTCTAAGTTGATCCCTGATCTACATTTTTATGATATTGTTATATAAATAAGTTTTAATATCCTGCTTACAAAAATTTCAGTGGAACATGTAATCTTCTTAAATAGCTCTTGAATGTTGTTAGTTTCACATTCGTGATCAATGAACTCCCCTTGTGCACTGTAGTGCACATGTTGTAAAATTTAAATAAAATTAGTTAAAAACAATTTTGTTTTTGTAATGTGTTTATTTTACCATCCCAGCACTTGATTTATCTTAAAAAGAAAAAAGAAAAAGAAAAAAATGAAAATACTTTTCCCTTTTTTCTTTCCCTGGGTCTCAGGAGGACATTGTGTCTCTCTCCACTACAAGACTCTTGCTATATCTAAAAAACAGTCATATTCAAAGTAATCCTAAATTGGACTCTGGCGCTTTCTCCCGACTTTTCCTGACATGATTCTGCGCGTGGACGGAGCAGCAACACAGACGACTCGACTAACGTACTGCCTTGACTTTACTATTGCAGGGCACGCACACATCAATGCAACTAAACACATTTTGCTATAAATCTAGTTAATTTTAGTTAGTTTTGTGAACATTCAGTACAGTTTTAGTTAGTTTTCCTTTTTGTTTTGATTTTATTACCGTTAACGCAAATTTTTCCACTTCTAGTTTTCGTTATTTCATTTGTTGTCTTTAATAATAATAATCTTCTCTGCACCCTGGAATAAACATAATCAATATGATCAACATTTTGCTGCGTATCAATTCACCTTTTTGATTCAAATGCTCCAGCCTTATGTGGTTTGTGACATGTGTTGATCTAAACCTCCACTCTGTCTCTAAATGTTTGAAGAATTTTTCAAGTTCGGGGTCAAATTTTGAGAATTTGACCATAAGTGAAAGTTATGGCGTTATCACCCCCTTTGGGGATTACCTTTTCCAGTTTTGATGATATTCCTCCCCATTCTCTATTTTTTGCAAGTACCCCTCTTCGGTGGCGAGAAACTGTTGGTGTGATCAAGCGGGTGCTGTAAAAACAAAAGCTCAGGACAGAACAGTCACCAATCATGTACTTCATTCAAAATGAACAAATATCAAGCTTCATATTGATCCTCTTAGTGTAATGGTACATTTTAATTTGCACTTCTCAAAACTGAAAACAATATTCTCTTTATTTTACTCTTGTTCTTGTGCAGCACCACCCCTCAGCACATGCCCCTGTTATTTTATCTTACTTTTAAATTGTTGACTACTTCAAGAAAGCGCCCAAAAGACGGGGACCAGTGTTTATCATTACATATCTCCATTTTGAGTGTGGCTGTCTATCATTCCCCTGTTATTCATAGACCTCGGTGGAGGTTTTTTTTTTTTGTTGTTGTTGTTTTTTACCTCTATAAAAATTAATTGACTCTTTACAGTGACCCACTATGGTTAATAATAACATGTTCAGTCATGAGTGGAATCAAACCTTTTCTTCACTTTAGCATTTAACATTCCCCACCATATAATATGATACATTAATCGAAACACAGCTACTAAAACACAATTTTCTTAATGCAAACATCAGTAACTCAAAATTAGCAACCAAAGGGTTCAGTCTGCAGTTCACACTCCTGTGAAGCTACAGCTCTTTAGTCTCTGTCATCCTTCTGTTCTTGCAAAAACAAAACATCCACCCTTCTTTTACAGGCTGGGTGAATTGTCTGTGGACATTCAATAATCCTAAAGTCGGCACCGTTTTTGTCTCAATATCAAGTCAGTTAAAACTTTTAGTCGTCAGTCCGTCACAGTCCAGTCACATGCATACATCCACACACATTCATACCAGATATTGCTGATAATGGAGTCTCACGCGCAACCTATTCGAGCCTCCATCACCAGCAAGATGACGTCATCATTTTAAAGGAAACAGTTCCTTGTTTGTTTTTTTTTCTTTTTTGGACTGGATCGACTCGCTGCAATCCTTTTAGGCTCAGGACTTCTCATGTGATCAATGTCCCATATAAGTGAATTTCTCCCAAGCCCATTATAATCATGGAGAAAAATACTTTGCGACTGTTTTCAGTAAGAATATTTTATAGCGCTTTAAAGTTCAATCTCTCAGGCCTGGATTAAAGAGCTGATTTGTTCAATCAGGAACTCACAAGATACCAAAATATCACCACCGGTGGATCACACCTCTCTGATGTTCTTATCTCAGTGCACTGTAACAAAAGCAAAAACAAACGTAACCAATAAAACACTCATATAATAACAAATACTGGGGCCCATTACAAACATGTCCAAAGATCAAACCCTCTTTCTCTATGTTAGAGAAAGAGAACAATCCAAACCTCACTGATAGTATCAACCTAGTGTCAAACAAAACCCAAAAATCAACCAAAACTTCACACACTATATTGTGTAGGCATACAGGTACCGTAACTCCTTTTTGCACTGACAAATACATGTTGGATTGACTTAATTCAATAGTGGACACTGGTTGCACACAAATGTTTTGCTTTGGCAGAAACTTAAACAACTGAGTCAAATCAACACAACCTTTTCATATTCTCTCCGAAATAAAACTCACACCGTTAATTCATCATTTTCACTCTGTACCACTGCTCCTTATCAGGCTGTGTGAAGCACAGTAAACAATTCAGTGGAGGCCTTGAGCCATAAACAGACATCACGCACAGACATTGTTTTCACAACCAAACTACTTTAGACCTTGTCCCCTAAATCTACACAGATGCCCTCTGTGTGGCATGAAATGCATTTAACCAATAAACAATCAATGGCTTCTTGTTGTTGTAACCGACTCCATATTTGGATGTTTGTGTGCAGCATTTGTTAGTAAAGCATTCTTCATTGCAACAGCGTGTGTGTATCACTCTTTATTGCACAAGCTTGTAAATGTGTGTGTGTGGATCACTCCTCAGTGAGTTGAATCAGCATTTCGATTTTTTTTTTTTTTTGCACGTGTGTGTGTCATTTCTCACTCAATCAACGAGTGCATATGTTCATATGTGTGTTTCTCTTCATTCTGAGTCAATGCATGTAGATGTGTGTGTTTGTGTGGGTGTTTGTGTTCATCACTTTCCTGTTCTGGTGTTCTGGGTAAACCACGGCCTGAAGCGTGCCCTGGGGTCCTGCCCTCCTCCTTTTCAGTCTGTTTGCATCCGTTGGTGCTGCTGCTCAAAGTTCTGTCCATACTGGTTCTGGCCCCAATTGAGGCAGTGCTTTTCTCCAGTGTCCTGCAACTTCTCCCTGTTCCACTCCTCCTTAACTTGACCCTTTTTCTTCTGTAGCTCCTTCAGGGCTTGCTCCTGCTGTTGGAGCTTCTTCGTCAGGTTTGGCGACCTCCTGCTCCAGCAAGCTCTGGCCTGATTCCAAGTCCTGTGTCTGGGACTCCAAGCCTGATGGGTTCGATTATCAGCCAGCTCCTCCTGAGCCATGGTCAGTTTCTGCTCTGATGCCTTGAGCTGTTACTGAGGGCAGAAACCTCAGAATCTTTTCCGTCCACTTCAGATTGAAGTCCATCGATGTTTTCCTTGCTTTGCTCCACGGCCTTTTGCGGCTCTGCTGTTCGGCTCTTCTCAGAGATCAGCTCCTGGCCAAGCCCCGACACCTGTGCCTTCAGCTTATTTTCTCCTGGTGTTTTGTCCATTCTGAGGTGCCTCCTGACCTCAGTTACTCCTCCTGTCTCTGGCACGCCCTTTTTGCTGCCCGACGATCATTGTTGGTCCGTCACTGTCCTGCACAGTTTTAATGCAGAGTGGTTAAGGTCAGCATTGTTTTGCTCGGCCTCACTTTTCATCTGGGCTTAATGGGCGTCTCATCACAGCTCTGTCAGCTGAAGCTGTCTTTTTCCATATGGCAAGAGTGTGAAGAGTGTGTGAGAGGGGTGTGTCCGATCAGGCACAATGCTGTTGGCTTTGCGAATGCCTCGTTTTCCAAATCCAGATGTTTATTTGTCACGTACACAGCAACAGAGAGAACAGTCTGTTGTTGGGATGGCTGAGGTCCTTCACGATCTTCCTGGTCTTGGTCCAGCACCGCCTGCTGTAGATTGAGTGCAGGTCAGGGTGCTCGGAGCGGATGGTGCGCTCAGCTGATTGCACAACCCTCTGTAGAGCTTGTCTGTCCGGCATGGTGCTGTTCCCGAACCAGACAGTGATACAGCTGCTCAGGATGCTCTCGATAGTTCCTCTATAGAAGGTGGTCAGAATCGGTGGTGGGAGCCGGGCCTTTCTCAGTCTTCTCAGAAAGAAGAGACGCTGACGGAAATCTCCCCGTGTAGTGAAACGGGCCTTGGATTTAACGCTCTCCGTCTCCGCTGCATGAGATCGTTTTCCTGCAGCACTGTTGACATTTTCAAGTTGTTGTTGTGGGTCCAGCTGCTTTAGCATTTGGTCAGGGTCACATCAAAGATATGCGCTTCTTAGCGGACTCTAACCGCCGTTCTATAATAATTTATAACAATTTCAAACACCAGTCAACGCCCTAAAACAAGAGTATGACTAAGGCAAGTGCCACCTAGAGGTCAATGGGGACTCGAACCCACAAACTGACCACTCAGGTCCACTCTATAACCAATTTGGACTCTAACCAACAAAATGACCAATTCCCTATCAAACTACTTGAGACTCTAACTCAATTCCTTGGGACTCGAACCCAGCATTTCTTTCAATTCCTTTTTCAACTTCATTAAAGACTCTTAGCCGACTTTAACTGCATAACACACACGGATCCTCATCAAAATCAAAACAGACCCTCTACCAGTAATTTCAGTGAGTAGACTTTAATTTAGTCATATCCAATTTGGCACACTTTGGAAATAATTCAACAGGTAGTGCCTTACCTTTAGATAAGCCGGCTTATGCCCACTCACATAAGACCACTGGCTCGTGCCTGTCCGTTCGACAACCTCGGACCGTCCAAACTTTTAAATTCCACCCCAATACCACAGGACGAGCCCCCAAAATGTTATGGTTCAAAATATTGGGGATGGAGACAAGAGAAAAAACCACAATAACAACACTGGTCCGGTCGGGTTGAGTCAAACAATGATTTTAATGAACACACGCGTGGGAGATGGACACTGATGCAGACAGCCTCAGATCTCAAAATGGTGGAGCATTGCTCAAACTCTTATAGCCTCTGGTGCCTCCACCTTATCATAAAAAGCCTAAACATTCACATGCTTTCTCTCACACAGCGCCTAAGCTACGACCTTGGCTCCCCGTCTATCTGCTCCTGCTGAGATGGGGCAGAAAACTCCAGTATATTCTGTTCTCTTCTAATCAGACAAATAAGACAATTACTTTCTGCGAACAGTATTTCTTATAACTCAGCAGTATAATGCATCATAAAACAATATCATTCATTCACAACAAGTCAGCAGTTTAATGTAATGCAAATCAGTTTAACTAATGCAATAGTTATCAGCTTCTTCTAATTCAGGAGAATAATGCAAACTAAAACTACATAATAATTCACCATCTTTAATTAGGGGTCTAACATGGCATAAAATAATATTATAATCTAATACGTGTTACGTCATCAAACCGCTTCATCCAATCACTCATATACTTACAAAGTTTTGACTGCATTACCTTTAAAATTTGTACAAAGATGAGCATAAAATGAATAAAACTGACATGCTTGCATTTGTTGTGTAGTGCAACAGGTGTATGTGGCTGAGGGATTCCCATGATGCAATGCGTATTTCTTCTTCAGTCACCTTTCCTACTCACTGTGTGTTAATGCAGCTCTCTGTATTGAATCATATCTGTTATTAACCTCTGTCTCTCTTCCACAGCGTGTCTTTATCCTGTCTTCCTTCTCTCATCCCAACCAGTCGCAGCAGATGGCCCCGCCCCTCCCTGAGTCTGGTTCTGCTGGAGGTTTCTTCCTGTTAAAAGGGAGTTTTTCCTTCCCACTGTCTCCAGACTGCTCACTCATAGGGAGTCATATGATTGTTGGGCTTTTTCTCTGTATGTATTATTGTAGGGTCTGCCTTATAATATTGTTGTGATTTGTCGCTGAGAAAATAAAATTGAATTGAAAATTGAATTGTGAAGGCCACACCAGAAGCCACACAATTGGGAAGTCAGTAACGTCAGACACCAGCATCTTTATTTTAATTTTAATGCACATTTCCACAAACATAAATAACGACACATGTCCCATAAACTATTTCTGGTTAATGTTTTACTGGTGCTGGAGGTCTGTTGGACTGCTGAGGGTAACTGGAGAGAAAATGATGTGTTGTTTTCATTGGACGTTAAGGCGTCTGGGAAGGGATCTCAGACCATTTACATCCTGGGCCATCTGACCTCAGGAAATCACATGATAAGGTGGGGCCAGGTTTCACAATGAGCTCACCCGAAACCCTGGCTGATTAGGACCCACATCCGCTTTCACACCTTGGCTCATGTGATTAGGTAGAGGATCATCAGGGGTCCTTTGTCCCTCTTTGGGGGGAAACTCCCACTGGTTTTAAGTCTGGGACTCCCCACCATTGACCCTTAGAACTGAAGAAGCTTCTCGGATGAGAGGTGAAATGTCTTCAAGCAACTCAAGAAGTCCAGACGCTTTTCCTTCCAAGCTCCTTAGACTACGATGACCTGGATGACTGAGAACCTTCACAGACTTAAGTATTAAATTAATAGTTGGTTTTCATTCTTTGTTTTTAGATAATTTTTTTCTATTCGTATCCCCTCGTGTATTTAACTGGCCAGTTCAGTCCAATTTACTTTGGGAAATATTTAATCTGAGGTAGGGTTGCACCGATACCGGTATCTGGTATCGGCCTCGATACCACATTTTCTAAAGTACTCGTGAAAAGTTCCCCGATATCGAGGACCGATACCACGGTCTGAGACCTGTCTATGTTTGAGCGGCATGTAAGGGGTTAATCACAGGCGCCGAGTGCCTGCCCCCAGGCCCCGGCTGCATCTCAGAGCTGGGAGAAGGCGAGGCGAGACAAGTCAGCCGTGTGGAACTATTTCAAAGTGAACGAAGACACGAAAACAAAGGCGGACTGCAAATTGTGCTCATCGAAATTGTCCAGAGGAGGCTCAAAAGGTAGCGCATTTAACACAAGTAATTTAATCAAGCACCTAAAATCCCAACACGACAACGAGTACAAAGAGTTTGCCCACGCTTATTTACCCACGCTTATTAGCACAGAGGAGCATAGCTGATGCTAAAGCAGTGGGACGGAAAATAGTTGGGCATTTTAAACATTTTAAACGCCTTAGCCTACTCCCCCCTCGAGGACATTCAGGGACAGCTCAACCAGCCAATAAAGAGACTGCAGCAGGACGTACAGACACGCTGGAAGAGCACGTATTACATGACATCAGTCCTATTTTTCCACATATTAATACATTTATGAATTTTGTGCAGGTATAAAGAGCGCTTCTTCTCCAACAACACTGCTCCAGAGGCCAAGCTGCACCTGAAGCAGGAGCTTCTAGAGGTGAGGCAGAGGGGAGTCGGGCAGAAGCTGCAGAACCTCCTGCTAAACTGTTCCTCAAGGCCCAGGCTGCCGCTGGCAGCAGGTGCTGCCATTGAGCTCGACACATACCTCGGAGAGGCCCCAAGCCCTCGTGAAGACAGTCCTCTGAAGTACTGGGGTGTCAACAAAATCAGGTTCCCCACTTTGGCTAAAATAGCCTGTAAATAGCTCTCAGCCCCATGTAGCAGTGTGGACAGTGAAAGGCTTTTTAGCTCAGTGTCACACATTATAGATGAAAACAGAAACAGTCTGACTGCTGATGATGCAGAAAAGCTACTTTTCTTAAAAAACCCTGCCACTCACTGTTTCTCTCCATTTAGTGAGTCATCTTAGACTTGATGTTAATACCTACCTCAGTTGCACTGACTGCCACAGTTCTATGTCAGTGGATGTTGTTAGTTTATTCACATATTGTGCACTAAATGGCAAAGATGTTTATTAATGCCCCTTGTGTTGTCCAAAGCGGCAGAGTTTAAAATAAACTGAAAAATACTTGAGTTGCACTGTCACTGTTTAATTTTTTTTATAATTATTTATTCTGTAATATGTTGCATACAACATGCTTTTATTTTAAATAAATGTTCTTAATTCCAAACCAGTCCCTTGTTTTTTTGTTGTTAAATTATAGGACTAAAGCTGTTACCTGTAAATTTAAATCATGTTTTTATTAAGTACTCGGTATCGGCGAGTACTGAAATGCAAGCACTCGTACTCGTTTCCAAAAAAGTGGTATCGGTGCATCCCTAATCTGAGGTAAACATTTTGCTTTTCATTTGACCCCTGACCTGTCTGCTGTAATGCAGGAGGCAGGTTTATGACCTATACTGCAGCCAGACACCACAGGAAGCCTTCCTCCATGTTTTCTTTACAGTAATTGATTCAGCCAGTTTAAGTCTCCTTTGTTTTTGTGCATTAGATCACTGTGTGGGTTGTGTTGAGTGGTTATGTATTTGTAAGTAGCCATTATGACTTGACTAGTGGTGTTTATCTCTTTTAAGGGTCTAGTATCATCAGTTAATTAGTTTTTACACTTTGCAGGCACTTTGCTGTAAATACAACAACACTGCTGAAAACTCTAATTTTAATAATTACTACTGATGCACCTATCAAATAAACTAACATTTGCACAGGTGTTGAAATGCTGGACTCTTCCTCTCCTAAATCTGTGGCAGAGAAAAAATGCTGCAGGAGTGTTTTTTTTACATGATATGTAAGAAAAATAAGAAAAAGAAAGAAACCCTGTGATTTTAATGTGAATGCATTACTGACATCTTATCCAAACACACATTGTGCACACTACTTTATCCCCTATTACAACTGCAGCTTTTATTAGTGCATGTTCACGGGACTTCTGATTCTATAGGGTCTTGACAAAAGTCTCTGCAATCAATTGATTACAATCAAGTGATTCAATTGAAACATGGAAATCAGCATTTCACCATTTTATACTATACATACATGTTTTGCTTTCAAGACTGGACAGGAGTGGCATGTGGGCGGCATTGTAGAGTGTGTTGACAGGAGGAAAACTTACACGCTCAGTAAATCACCCCCGTCACTACCTAAACCTCAAAGTCTCTAAACAGGAAGTGCATCTGCATGAAAGCTTCTGTTTTATATGCAGACAGATGACCTTTTGATGTAAAACCTTTCTCTGTATCTAGAGAAACACTTTAACTATATATTCAACTATATAGTTTAACATTTGGTCCGTAACTATCATTTAAAAACAATAAAAAGGTTTAAAAGAATATACATAGGCGGCTATAAAGACTGCAGGTCAAACATCGTGCAGATACAGAAGGACCTCCTGGGGTCCAAATTGTCGCACTATTACAGAGCAATGCTTGCAATAGTCTTGCATGGTTAGCCAGTTAGACAGATGCAAATGTTAAAGTGCTAAAACAGACATGTAAATAAAATACAACATCATGTTAGCAGCTTATTGGTATTAATGTCTCTTAAAGCTCTCCATGACCTAGCTGCATCTTAACTCTCTGAGCTGCCACAGTCTTATAAACCCACCCGCTGTCTCAGGTCAGCTGATCAGCTGTTCCTGAATGTTCCCAGGACTGAGCGTAAACTTAGAGGACATCGTGCTTTTGCTGCAGCATCTCTGAAACTGTGACACGATCTGCCTTTAGAGATTAGACAGGCTTCTTCTCTGCCTGTTCTTAAATCACTCCTGAAAACTCATCTCTTCACCCTGACCTTTGACACCTTGTAAGATGTTGGTTTTTAGTTTGAGTTTTTTAGTTTATTTTTGCTGTTTTATCTTGTTTTGAAATATAGGGCTGTTTACATTTTTTATGTATTATGTGTTTTATTTTTTTACTGTTATGTTTTATTCTATTGTTCTTAACTCATTTACTGTACAGCACTTTGGTTTTGTCCTGGGTTTTTTAAAGTGCTTTCTCAATAAAGATGGATTGGATTGGACTGGAAGATAAACACTTTAGTTTGCAGTACTGTGGTGAGTTCACAGTAAAGCACTGTGTTGGACTGGCGCACAGTGATTGTGGCGTTCATGGTCAGTGTTAGGTTACCTCAAGTACAGTGGATTCATTTGCATTTAAGCTGATGATGCTTCGATTAAGTCATCAAATTTCACCTTTATATCAGCTCTTTAAGCCAATTCTCAGGATACTGTTAGTGTAGGAAATGGAAAGACAACCAAGATATCTGTGAAACGTCTGCTTACATCTTGAATTCAGCTCCGGCGTATGTGGTAAGTTGTTAATGAGTGACTTTAATTTATTATTTGTTCACATGTGGCTATACACTCTACTGAGAATAAGCATACTGTCATGATATGAGTGGATCTTCAAAATAGACATCGAAATAGGTCATGGAGAAAATAAGTAGAAAAAGTAAAGATCTTATTAGGAATAATACTGTTTGGATAATTATAACCATCATAATCAACCAAATCATCTCAACACGTATTTGCTCAAAAATGTATTTATTACCACAAACATGTATTTAATTATCAACAAAAGGAAAATCAACAGTTTCTAGAACTCCAACAGGGGCAGGACTTGGAGGCACTGGGATTTCAGGAGGCAGCAGAATGGTACACTGGTCAGTGTCATTATTATTGACCTGTGATGGTGGATGGCCTTGGAGGGAGCTGAGAGGTAACTCAGACCTCTTGTCTTCAGGACACGTAAAGCAAACATACTCCTTCTCAGCAGCTGGAGACTTGGAGACATCCCAACTCATCAGCCTCATGCGTTTGGGCATCAAATGTTCCTCTTCATCATTAACAGAAAAAGCAGTAGAATATCTGCGCTTTCTGCAGAGACCTACCTCTGCAGTGGGTGGAGGTCTCGGAGGCAGAGGAACATCGCTAGGACACATGAAAAATGTCACTTCATCATCCAGGGATGAATGATCGTTTTTCAAATCTGGATTAATGATCTTGTCAGTGTACTTTGCATGGAAGCTGGCATCAGCAGGTGGAGGATTTGAAGAAACTGGAACATCAGAACTCATCAGCCTCATGCGTTTGGGCATCAAATGTTCCTCTTCATCCTCCACAGAAAAAGCAGTAGAATATCTGCGCTTTCTGCAGAGACCTACCTCTGCAGTGGGTGGAGGCACTGGGATTTCAGGAGGCAGCAGAATGGTACACTGGTCAGTGTCATTATTATTGACCTGTGATGGTGGATGGCCTTGGAGGGAGCTGAGAGGTAACTCAGACCTCTTGTCTTCAGGACAAGTAAAGCAAACATACTCCTTCTCAGCAGCTGGAGACTTAGAGACATCCCAACTCATCAGCCTCATGCGTTTGGGCATCAAATGTTCCTCTTCATCCTCCACAGAAAAAGCAGTAGAATACCTGCGCTTTCTGCAGAGACCTACCTCTGCAGTGGGTGGAGGTCTCGGAGGCAGAGGAACATCAGTAGGACACATGAAAAACATCACGTCATCATCCAGGGATGAACGATCGTTTTTCAAATCTGGATGCATGATCTTGTCTGTGTCCTTCGAATGAAAGCTGGCATCAGCAGGTGGTGGACTTAGGAGCTCACATGCAGGTGCGCTGATAGGTCGGAACATGAAAGCGGGAACTTCATTGTCCAGAGCACAACGGTCTGCACTGGATGAGCGTGGGAGCTTCTCCTTTGCCTGTGGAGGAGGCAGACTTTGACTTTGTGTTGCAGAGGAACATTTAAGTCATCTGACGTTTTGCTCTGTTACATATTATTATTGTTGTTGTTGGATTTTTCTTTAAAAATTCACACGATTTAATGTTTAGAAACAGACACAGTGAAGGGTAACTTACCACAGCTCGAGCCATTTTAGGCGTCTGTCAAGGCAAAGACTCAGGATTTGGTTTCTCTGTGTAAGATTACAGGACAGTTGTCAGTTTCAGTTTCAAGTCAGTTGGATAAATTCATATCAAACTTCTCAAACTGTATCATTAAAGCATTGTTTAGGTGGACAAATATGAAAGATATGAAGATAAAAACAGTAACAGCTGGCAATCAAGGGAAAACAACCTTACGAAAAAGGTCTTAATCATTATTGTTTAAAAGTAAATCTTTCAGTCCTTACTTCAGTGATTGTTTGAAGTCTCTGTGCTTGTTGTCAGTCGCAGATTTGTGTAAAATATTTGCAGTTTGTGCATAAAGTTTGCAGGAGCTCCAAAGTTTGTCTGTTCAATACCAAAGTAATGAGGAGACTGAGTGCAGGTTTGGAATCCTCAGTGACAGAAGAATGCAGCAATGTTTGAATTTGAATTTGTTATTGTTTTATTAACAACAACTACCAGGATCATACCATAGCAACACAGTGATGCCCAATCAAATGTCAGGTACAAGGGATAGCCCACATACACATCCAACAGCACAGTAAAGCAATGGGCACCAATGCCACCAGTCAGGCCTTAAAAATACTGAGTTATATAACAGCACACTGACAGTGTCTCATCCAAAAATATAAAATGTATAAATACAGTTAATATCATTTTTATTTAAATTTTATTTAATTCTCTTCATATAGTGCCAAACAGATGTCTCAAGTCGTCACTGTTACAACATAGATAAACATGAACATGAAATCCATTATTTAATTCTCTTCCATTCACTCCAGTTCAATTCAATAGCTATATAGATGGATAGACAGATACTGTATTATATACTATATTGATTCCAAATGGAGAATTAATGTGTTATATCACCAGGATAATGAATTCAAGTAGTACATTCTCCAATAAACAGACAACACAGTTCAAGTTCAAAGTGCAATATGTGCAGGATCCAGGCTTTATATTGTAAGATGCAAAATGTTTATATATACATAATATTGTTGAAAAAATAAAGAAAGTTAAAAATCAAAATAAGTTTATTGTCACTGTGGCTGATGTGATTGCAATATGAACCCGGAAGCAGACAAGGGAGAGATGGAACTGAATCTTAACAAAAAACAAACCATTTATTAGGTTGAAAAACACGAACACAAAACAAGGCCCAGCAAACAGGGGCGGAAACTAAAACTAAAACCTATCCTGGGAATAACTCGGTATGACTATGACAACTATGACAAGAAAAACATGAACATGAATCCGAGGAGGTGCATGCGAGAAACTCTGATGAAAAAACATGAACATGAACATGGACCTAAACAGAATCAGGAGATAACCTGAAACCCGGAATAACGTGAACGGAGGAAAACGCACCAACACTGCCCAGAGGAAGACAGCGGACTTAAATACACAGAAGAGAAAGGAGGGAAGTGGAAACACAGCTGACACAAATGAACCTGACACCACAGGGGAAGCAAAATGAAACACACTGAACATGGAAACACAACCCTTTCATAATAAAAGACGAAACAAGGAGAGACGTGGACGTGTGATGGGCTGAGTTGCCAAATGGCTGGTAGGCTTTTAGCTAAGCTTTAGCTTCAGCCAAGTGGAAGCTAAATTGGCTAGTCATTCATATGTAAATTAGGTTGTTACCTGAGAATTCTGGAGGGAGGGGAGTGGGGGTGTGTGAATGATTGCTGATTTCTAACTGCCAACTGCCTCTTTGTTTGTCTGGGGGGGAGCTGCTAAAAGCGGTGAACTTCCTTTTGTGTTCGTCTTGATGCATTCTCAATCATCCAGGAAAATAAATCTCCAAAAGTCACCAACTTGGAGTGGTTAGTTTCCTGAGCCACGAGGAAACTTGTGTTTCAGTTTGCCATCTTAGGGAGAAATCAACACACATGGGTGTATGTCCTTTGTTGCTGAGATTTATTGATAAAAACAGTACAAAAAAACCAACCATTTGTACACATATTTACAAATAATAATAAAAAGTGAGTGAGTACATTTCAACATTTTCAGCAATCACTCACAATCCTGGCACTGCCATGGTATCTGTAGTCTGCATTTACCACATGTGTATCTGTAGCAGTGAACACATCGCACAGTGGCATGATTGTTCTTGCATTTGTGTTTGACCTGACACATGGCTCTTTTTCCAGGGCTCGGTGTGGAGGGTTGTGTCCGAAGCAACTGTTCTTTTCTTGCCTTCTTCCCAGCTACATGAGAGTGAGCCAGCTCTCTTGCAAGCTCCACCAGGAAGTCCACCCGTCTTTCCTTCGTCCCGGTGCATGCTTGATACAGCACATCCTGCGGGGCTCCATAGGATAATTCTAAAAAATGCTTTAGTTCCTCACATTTTAATGCAACCCACTGAATTAAAGCTGAAACTACATCTGAGTTGTATCATTTCAAATTCATTGTTGTAATTTACAGAACCAAAGTTAGAGAAAGTTGTTTCTGTCCAAAGTCTTATAGACATAACTGTATGATTTTCAATGATTTCAAGGACAGCTGAAGATAAAAAGTATTCAACAAGGAGAGACCAGGAATTAGTGACGTGCAGAGTTTGAATAAGAAGCTGTAATTAGACTGAATGCAAGACGAGAGCAAAGCCATGGCAACAGCAGGAAGTGGAGCAGGACCTGCGTGTGTCCATGAAGCTCGATGTTTTTCTGCACAGATCACATGCAGTCTGAAATGTTGTGCAGTCCAGACTGTATATTTTGCTGAGTGAAATACAAAAGCTTCCTTCATGGATGGAAAAGAAACTGTTTCAGTGTCAAATGAAACACTTTCTGTTGATTTCAACTCCCAGAACTGAGTTCAGCTGAGCTCCACGGTGCAACAATTAGACTCCACTATGTTTTCTCTGCTTTGTAACAGCAACAGGCTGTTTAGGGCAAGATTTGCTAAAAGGCTCAAAACAGCGCTTACAGACATGGTTCGTTTTTTGGGCCAATTACAAAAGTTCTGCTGTTTTCTAAACACAGGAGAT
Source organism: Diplotaxodon limnothrissa (assembly GCF_057381915.1). Lineage (NCBI taxonomy): Eukaryota > Metazoa > Chordata > Actinopteri > Cichliformes > Cichlidae > Diplotaxodon > Diplotaxodon limnothrissa. The sequence goes on along the minus strand of NW_028188555.1, from coordinate 858,920 downwards.
GTGAGTTCAAATGTATAAAACACAAAAATAAGACATGCTTATTTGTATTAAATATCTGGATAATGATCTGTAGATGTTAAAAACATTAATAACACAGTTTGAATGTCCAGAATTGGGTCTTCATCAGGGCCACAAAAATCTTTGAGATTCTGTCTCTGACACACAATCCTGTCGCTGCGCTCAATTTGTAAACACTAACAGCTCTTTGACTCCACAACCCAGTTTGTGTTGGTGCGAGGCATTAGTGGATCTCTCTCTTAGAGTAGAGTTAGAGTTACTACAGTTTCTTAGGAAACTGAAGAAGGCCCGTCTCCCTCCTCCAGGTTCCCGTGCAAATGTCAGACAATTCAAAATCCTGTTTGACTTTATAAAGGAGACACAAATGTGCAACAATCTTGACAGAGTGCCACAGTGTCACAGACAGTTGCACTGCCTTTGATGAGAAACACTGAGTGATAGTAAAACTAAACAATCACTGCAACACACTGATACAGGAGAAGTTGTGATTTTTATTTTCATTTGTCCTGTTGTGTAGTTTGGCTGTAGTGTGCCCCCCACCCACCCCCCTTTCAAGAAGCCAGCTGTATGATCGTCCACATTAAGAGAAGGAGTTAAAAGTGGGAGTCAAAACCTCCAACTTAAAGTGGAACATTAATGTCACACAAATGCAGACACAGACTCAGTGCCATTTTTATATTGTTAGATTCAGAGATTTTATTGAAGTTCTCAGTTATATTAGGGACATACAGAATGCTTTCTAATGGAATAAGAGGAGAGAGTGAAGCAACTGTGCCACCCTAAGGACCATGGAGTGGGATTAATGATGAGTTGTGCTCATTTGATACCAACTAATGTGTGTTGGGTGCATTGTGAGCGCCGTCCAGGAGCGAACCAAACCCCAAGACTGGCAATTGGGACATTGAATGTCACCTCTCTGGTGGGGAAGGAGCCTGAGTTAGTGCGTGAGGTTGAGAGGAACCGGCTAGATATAGTCAGGCTCACCTCAACACACGGCTTGGGCTCTGGAACCAGCCTCCTGGAGAGGGGCTGGACTCTGTCTCAGTCTGGAGTTGCCCCTGGTGAGAGGCGGCGGCCTGGGGTGGGTATCCTGGTGTCCCTTCAGCTTGCTGCCTGTATGTTGGGGTTCCTCCCAGTGGATGAGAGGGTTTGTTATCTGTGCCTCCGGGTTGGGGTTCAGAGTACCCAGCCTTCTTGGAGTCCCTGGGTGGGACACTGGAAGGTCCTACTGGGAGACTTAAATGCTCATGTGGGCAACAACAGTGAAACCTGGAGGGGCGTGATTGGGAGGAATGGACCCCAGGACCTGAACCCGAGTGGTGTTTTGTTATTGAACTTCTGTGCAAACCACAGCTTGGCCATAACGAACACCATGTTCGAACATAAGAGTGTCCATAAGTGCACGTGGCACCAGGACACTCTAGGCCACAGGTTGGTGATTTGTTGAGTCTTCTCAGTTTGTGCTAAATCATTGAGTTGATTCTCAGTACTGTTCATTAGAGTTCCTGACCTGTTCTTTCCTGTACCTAGATTTCCTGGACGCGTCCCTGACCCTGTGTGGATTGCCTGTTGCTGGATTGGCATGAGAGTGTAACGGTGTGAGGGTGAGTGGCTGAAGAGGAGTGAGCGTGCGAGCCTGGAAGAGGTGAGTGTAACACAGACGATGCGACGAGGAGCACAGGCAGACAGGAGGGGACACAGCTGGAACTAATGGGCATAACGAGACACAAACCTACAAAGTAAAACAGGAAACTCACAGGCTGTTTCACAATACCAACTTGGGGACACGAACAGAACACAGAGGAAAGACACAGGTAGGGACAATAGAAACACTAAACACACAACTCAAACCCTAAGAACAAATACAAAACAGCAGAAACTGGAAAATAATACCAACAAACTCAAAACACTGGGTCAATGACTCAGGACCACGACAGATCTGCCCTGTTTCACACTTAACACTTTGTGCCCACAGAAATTGGGCGCACCCACAGAAACGCAAAGCAGGAGATGAAGCATCGCTGAATATGTTTCCAAATCAACTTCATTCTAAGCCAAAGACTAGAAAATATGGTGAAGCATATTTTACATGTAGTTGTTTTTTCCTGTGTAATAATATTCAACATTGCTATCAATACCTACCTCGGCACTTGTGCAGGTGAAACCAAAGGGAAGATAATCACACCGTGACGCCTCTGCCTTTGTAAATGGAGGGACAGCAACTGCATGTGTGTATGTAAGTGTGTAAAACCTGCAGATAGTCAGATTAACAGTATTTTGTCTCTATCTGCCATTCTGCAATTCATCTCATGTAAAAAAGAATGTGCGCACAGCGTGACGTGAAAAAAAGGCACATATCTTTGACGTTGCGTGACCAACTCTGTATTCCTCGTCCACACGTAAACGCAAAAAAGGAGTTTTAAAAAATCTCAGTTTTCGGTGATTCGAAACGCCGTTTACATGTGGACGAAAGGTCCAAACGCATAGAAACAGCTGCGTTTTCAAAAATCCCCGTGTAGATGTGGACGTAGCGTAAAAGAGTTAGTAGTTTATTTTCTTACTACCTGTAATTTATTGCAGATTATTTGTATTTGCTTAATTGTTTACTAAATGTTTGAGGTGTGAAATAAACCGCAATGGAGCAAAATATGGGCGTGTGTGGTTGGAGGTTGTGTTTGTGCGTGCGCGCGCGAGAGGGGGCGCGAACATTTATCTTGTAAAACAAGAGGGGCCCAGCAAAAAAAAGTTTGGGAACCACTGCTTTAGGGTTTCCTGACCGCCATGCGCCAGGAGACGACACGCTCCAACCTGTCCAGGGGCTGGGCCTTGGACATGGTCACCCTTAGCAACGATGTCACCAAGATGATGAGGGAGGTCGTCTAAGCTCTGATGTTCTGATATTTTCCATTTTTCTTCAGCACCAAACATGTTTGTAGGTTTTTAGTCTGTTAAATTTATGAAAATCAAAATGTTTCCACCTCTTCTCTCTGCAAGTCTCTAATAATAATAATAATAATAATAATAATAATAATAGTAACATTAATGATCGTGTATGTGACCTCACACAGTAAAGCTGATGTGAGGATCATCACAGTTTTGGTGGTTGTATGAACTTAGAATGCATAAAATAATAATTTGTTTTAATTAAAAAACTTTCCCTCTGTCATTTCCTGAGTGTTTCAAAATAAAAGTCCTCTCTTTCATGTTTTGAATGTGAGGCTGTTCCTGTGATGCCTTCAAATCTGTTTCAGTCTGCAGTTTTTTACAGTTCAGACCCAAAGTGACTCAAACATTTACTTAAAAGAGGTTTTTGTTCGTCTGGGTTTTCCTGCTCAGCAGCGCTAAACAGGCAAAAGCAGAAACACACAAACAGAAAGAAACAGGAAAATATGTGTTTCTGTGAACAATGCAGCAGCAAAATGAAAGACCAGGATTTATCTTTTAATGACTGACAAAAACATTAAATGATCATGTTTATTTTCACATAAATGTTCCATCGGTCCTTCTTTTACAATAAGTTTAGAAATGAAAAATACTAATAACACACCAGGAAAAAGCCAACAGCACGAGTCCTGAAAGGCTTAAAGAGAAAATAAACGCACAAAGAATGAAACAAAAAGGCACAAAACCTCAAAACAAGAGTGAATTAAATCTGAGCGACACACAAAGATGCTAAAAGCCCCAAACATGAACCTGTGAGGTCATTAATACCTGTGTGTGTGCATGTTTACATGTCTTTGTGGGGACCAAAATGCCCGTCCCCACAAGTTTGAAGACATTTGTGAGACTCAGAATGTGGTTTTAGTGTCAGGGACAGTCAGGTCAGGGTTAGGCATTCAGTCTTAATGGTTAGAGTAAAAGGCTGAGGAGAGCATGATGTCAAATAGATGTCCCCACAAGGATATGAAAACACAACTGTGTGTGTGTTACTGTGAGTTTGTGAGACAAGTGAAGATTTCAGAATCAGTGAGAAATGTTTCACTTCCTGTTGGTGAAGAAGAGCAGACTCCTCTTCAGCCACAGAAATGAAGAAGCTTTTATTTTGTCAGCCTGACAAACACGAGCTCAGCCACGAGCAGAGGCGACCCTGCAGAGGTGAAGGTCACAGTCAGAATCAGCGCCAGAGAACCGCACAAGGACGGCCTCATTGGTCACGGCTGAGTTCATTATGTGATGGTAACAAGCTGATTATTACAGAACAGGAAACACACGTCTGCTCATCAAACACCAGCTGCTGCTGCTTTTATCAGTCTGACAACAAAACCTCACAAGAAAGAAGTTTTTGTGAGTTTGCAGCGTTCCTCTAAACTGAAAACTAAAACAGTCTGAAAATGGGAACACGCACCCACACGCGAGAGTCAGGCAGCTTAAATGTGTTTGTCTTCATCTGTAGTTACGTTTCATTGGCTGGAAATGTGCTAACTGGAATCATTCACGAGTCCAGATGAACAAAAACAAGTGTTTACTGCTCCACGCTGCACGAATCTGAATCAAAATCACTCAGACGCGCCCACGTAGGCATTCCACTAAAACCATGTGACCACCTTCACCTTTAAACCTGTCGTGAATATAATTTTAGACTTTTCACTTTATTTTGAAAGAACAGATTTGCAGGAAGTGCGGCTGCTGCAGAAACTCTTCACTTTTCACTGGCTTTAATCTTGAAGGTTTCTCCAGATGTGGAACTTTCATGCTAAACATTCAACATCTGACGACCGTCTCCGTGTAAAACACTGACAAACTCAAACTTTATACGGTAACTGACAGATTTATTCCTCCATTTTCAGGCATTTCACAATGAACTTGGATTAGTTTGATGATTTTATTCACGTTGGTGAATAAAACCAGCCAAGAGGCTGATTCCTGCAGAGGAGGAGGCAGAGTGGAGGAATCTGCAGCTTCTGTCTCTAACACACAACCAGAGCTTCAATCATAACGAGCACATAATAAAACCATGATCCCCCTGATCGACTCTTTTAGCCTGTTTCCTCTGGATCGAACAGGATCTAACAAACCCCAGCTTCTGCTGGGACACTGGTCATCATGGGAGGAAAAAGATGGCTGCCGTGTTGCCGTTTCCTGTCTTACACCAGCATTATACTTCCTGTATCTGTGGGTCTGAGTTTTTAATCAGAGGATGAACTTAAAGCTTTCAGTCTGCTCTACAACCCACCACCTATCCACACGTCTGCTAAGTGGACTGGAAATCAGTAAAACTTCTACCAGACTTTAGTAAATATTGCATTAAAATGAGCAGACAGATTTTAATCTCAGCATCGTGCACACAGATTTTTCAGGACACTGGAAGAGTTCCTGCCGTGGATTTAGATGTTAGTGTTGTGTGGATGATCCCATTCTGTGATCTTTGTGTTACTAACACTGATGACACCACCGTTATTGGACTCATCTCGGACGGGGATGAGTCTGCCTACAGGAGGGAGGTTGAACGTCTGGTGTCCTGGTGCAGCCACAACAACCTGGTGCTGAATGCCCAGAAGACAGTGGAGATTATTGTGGACTTCAGGACGCACACAGCTCCACTCCCCCCCATCATCCTGACTGACACCCCCATCACCTCTGTGGACTCATTCCGCTTCCTGGGTACCACCATCACACAGGACCTGAAGTGGGAGCCCACCATCACCTCCGTCATTAAGAAAGCCCAGCAGAGGATGTACTTCCTGAGGCAGCTGAAGAAATTCAACCTGCCAACACGGACGATGATGCAATTCTACACTGCAATCATCGAGTCCATCCTCACCTCCTCCATCACCGTGTGGTACGCTGGAGCCACTATCAGGGACAAACAGAGACTGCAGCGTGTTGTGCGCTCTGCTGACAAGGTGATTGGCTGCAGACTCCCATCTCTGCAGGACCTGTACACCTCCAGGACACTGGGGCGTGCAGCTCGGATCTCAGCTGACCCTTCTCACCCTGGACACAGTCTGTTTGACCTGCTCCCCTCAGGCAGGAGGCTCCGGTCCATTCGCACCAGAACCTCTCGCCATAAGAACAGTTTCTTCCCCTCTGCTGTTGGACTCATGAACAATAACCGTATGACTGTTCCCACCACTAACACATGACCCTATGCTGTGTTCACTGCATCATTCCATGTTTGGCACTGATCACCACCTGCACTCATGTATATATCATGTATATATCTATCTACTTAGCACTTTTAATTCTTATTCTTATTTTTATTTTCATGTCTATTTAAGCGTAATTTATGGCAGTATGTTTGCACTGAAGCACCGCAGCAATTTCCTAATGTTGTAAACCTGCTCAACATTTGGCAATAAAACCCTTTCTGATTCTGATTCTGATGCTTTTACACTTTAGGACCCTCGAGACCTCTGCTGCTCAGCCGTCCTGATCGCTGCCTCCACTTTAACCAGAGGCTGTAACCTCTGATCATTTCACCTGCACCGACAGTAAAACTCTTCTCCAGAACCAAACGTGCCATAAACCCATCACAGCTTCATCATCAGCTCAGTCTCAGCAACATGCAGACGACCGAGCAGCAGAAACTCTGCAGGGAACGTCTGAAGTCTGTTCTTCAGTTTTCCCAGCTCACTGTTTATTGAACATGAGACAGAAAAATAACTTCACCTTTAATGTGAAACTTTTATCGCCTGTGACATGTTTGCAGGAAGTCTTCGTGCTGTGATTTAGTGTCACAGCCATAAATATCACACAAGGTAAAAACTACAAGTCCCAGCATCCTCTGTGTTTAGGGAGGAGCAGTGAAAGTGAAAGTGTTGATCCTCCGTTCAGAGCAGCAGGAGGAGGAAGGTGGAGCTGAGGCAGGTGAGTGTTAACATGAATATGTTTCTTCTTATGACATAAAATAATTCCACGCTGTTCGTGTCTGTGGGTGAAACGTGAGGCCGGTCGGCTCCTCTGAGCGCTGGTTTCCTGTAAGTAGAGAGGAAGTGAGTTTAGCTGAGAGAGCAGGAGGAGAGTGAGAGCTGTGCTGAGGCAGGTGAGTGTTAACACCGCTCTGACATTACTGTGTCTCTGTGGCGGGAACAACAGGCTCCGTCAGTGGAGGCAAAAATAATCAGACTTTGGTTTTTCAAAGGAAACTACTTTATGTTGGGAGGCTAATATGTAAGAAATGTTTATTCTCTGAATCTGTAATATATGGTGCATTTTGTTTGTATGTTTATATTACTAATAAAAAAAACCCAAAAGATTAAAAAAAAAACAAAAAAAAAAACCTTTATGTTGGGAGAAGCCGCGCGCTCATTGGATAACGACTTGTCAATCTCAAGTTATTAGCCAATGAGCGCGCAGGTTCACAGTAAGACCCGCCCTTATCACGACGGGTTTTAAAACTAAAATGGCGACAGAAACTCTGTGAGTGGAGTTCACTTTATGAAAGTGCGACGTTTGAGCCACTTCCTGTTCTCAGTCCCGGCGTCCTGATCACCGAGGTTTCTGTTGCTCTGATATCTGATATTGATTATATCGGTAAACAGGCTGTAGGCAGAAACATCAGGTCTGATCTGAAAATCCCTTCAGAAACAAACTTTAAGAGTTTTATGTCCGTGAGGCTGTAAAACTGTAACGTGTCCTGTGATCTATAAACACTCTGTGATGAATAATCTGAAGTCATTTTGAGCCTGACAGTAGTTTCCTGTCACAGAGCAGAAGCTGCAGGCAGTTTTTGGCACCTTTATATTTAATTTATTCCAAAATAAATCAATAAAGGTAGAAAAGAACTCTCAGTGACATTAAAATCTATTTTTAAAGACAGATGTGACCAAGTGCAACAAATATAAGATGAGATGTTTACAGATATTTGAAGTATTGATCATATGTAGAACACAGAGCAGGTCCAATAACAGAGTCATCCTGCTCACAAACAGCAGTTTGGTTTCATGAGCTCACTTCCTGCAGTGATCCTCAGCTTCTCTCCAAAGGAGCCGTAACATGTGGGCTCCTCACCATGATGATGATCCCAAACACACTGAGTTCCTTCATCCACCTGATCATGTACTTATTAAATAATGTGATGGTTTTGGTGTTTTTTAAAGACTTTGAGCCTCTAAAATAACTGGTTTGGACTTTAGGGCCAAAGCTCCAACATTAGAAAGCCGTCAGTGTGATGCTTCCAGTACAACAGCACCTCTGAGTGTGTGTGTTTACCTCTCAGACTAACTCCACCCTGACATCAAGAAGATGGAGGAAGAGGACGGAGCAGCATCTGCAGCATCCAGCTGTGTGTCTGTGAGGAGTGACGGGGTTACACAAACACCTCCACCTTACAGTCATGGACCTGCAGCAATAATGTAAGAACACTACTAACTTTATTAGTCATTTCAACATAACCATGACAGAATCATTGATCTGTGATTGGTTCAAACTGTTTGATCTGAGTTTGATTTTTATTGACTTGTTTTCTTGCTAAGATCTGAACTCTGTAAGTTTAAGTGAAGTCAGTGCAGCAGAATCAGAGAGAAGAGCTGAGAACAAACTGAGTTCATTCAGAGACAGAAAAAACCGCTGATGATTGGCTGACCTGTCAGCGTTATGAGGCAGACACAATATCACAGAGGGATCAGCTGATCATATGGCTGTCAGAGAGAACTGATCAGTTATTGATGTTTGTGTTTGCAGAGGTCAGAGGTCACAGTCTCCAGCATCCAGCTGTGTGTCTGTGAGGAGTGACTGGTCCAGAAACAAACCTCCAGACTTCAGTGATGAACCTGCAGCAACAGTGAACTTCAATCATGGAGCTCAGCTGACCATGTAAGAGAGCTGCTGACTCAGAGTTCAAAGGTTGTTTCTATAAATGTTCTGCCAGTGACATCATAACTTAACCTAACACTGGTCTGTGTATGAAGTATCATTTAGTGGCAGTTGTTAAAGTTGTATAATGATGATGCTAGTTTGGGGTGTATTTTCCTGCTGATGCAAATGCATCTACTTTGCCCTTTGTCTGGTGCTTTGGACAAAGACGTCCAATGAAACTCAGAACAACACAGTTTGCACCACCAGCAGGCAGAGGAAGTGGCTGACATCCAGAAATCCTACCAGTGGCTGAACAAAGCTGGACTGAAAGACAGCACAGAGGCACTAATCATGGCAGCACAGGAACAAGCTCCGAGCACAAGACCCATAGAGCCCGGGGTCTACATGGCTCTTTTTGGGGGGGTTGTGTTGTATTAATAGTGACTTTGTTTCTTTGGACCTGACCAAAATCTTTTGTTTTTCAGTTCAGTTGCAACATTGACTAACACTAATGCAGGGGTCGGCAACCTGCGGCTCTTTAGTCCTTACAGTGCGGCTCCTCGTGGTTTGGGAAAATAAATTAGAAGTATTTAGCTGAAGTGTATTTTATTTATGTTCTTTTTTAACTTGTAGTTCTAAATTGGAAGATTATTGTGATATTGAAATATAAAAAGAAAATTATATTTTTTTATTTTTTCATCGCTCAAATAAGCGTCACACTCGCGGAAGCCGGTGTACCCGCCGAAACGCCGTGCATTTATCGAGACTTTCAGCCCCAGGTAGGCCAGTTATGGATCTTCGGATCCACATTATGTCAGCAGCTGTTCTCCACCGTGAACTATGTTAAAAACAAACACCGCTCACGCCTCACAGACGACAGCTTACAGTCCTGTAAAGATGAAAGTGACTTCGTACAGCCCCGACCTGCAGACGCTGTGCGCAGAGGTTCAGGAGCAGAAGTCCCGTTGTAAACATATCACGGCAGACCCGACGATGTTTGCATGAACACGCTTTTCAGCTTCTCTTTATTGACCACTTTTCACACACGGTTGCTGTACGCACACAGCCGGCTGTAGCTTTGCAGCTCACAGCCCGACACACAACAGCACAGACGTTAAGGCGGCGAGGCGTGATTGCGGGTGCCGCTCAGGTGCGTCCGCCTCCCCTGCAGCGGCGCTGCAGACCACGCCCCGCCACACACATTAACCAGGTAAAATACATATTTAGGCAGAATTTTGCAAATATCTATTTTTCATCTTTCAGCAGCATCGAGCTTTTTTTCCAATTACTTTTTAAAAGTCAGGTCAAGGCTCCAAAAGCCCAAAGGAGATATAAGGGTGGCGGCTCACAGCAGTTTTTGTTTGCTACATCATTTTAGTTCAGCTGGGTGTCTTTCCTTTGGTTATATTTCTTTAAGAGTTCAAATGTGTTCATTACATAAATAACCTGTAATTTTCTCTGTAGCACTTCATGGATTTCATAAGCAACACACCTTAGTTGTTCACACAAAGCATAAAGGTAAAAAACAGTATATACAGTGTTATCTTCATTCTAGATGTCAAAAAGTATTTGTGGCTCCCAGTGTTTTCTTTTGCGTGGAAACTGGCTCCAAATGGCTCTTTGGGTCCTGAAGGTTGCTGACCCCTGACCTAATGGTATATTTTTTTTAGCTGGATCGTTCTATAAAAACATGAATCAAATCTGAGAAAAGTTTCCACCTGACCTGTTGAATGTTATTGAAGCCAGAAGTTTGCCTTCATACTGTGTTTCTTGCATGCCTTTTGTGGTGTACTAATTGATGTGAAATGAATGCAATGTGGTTGTGTTTGCAGAGGTCAGAGGTCACAGTCTCCAGTATCCAGCTGTGTGTCTGTGAGGAGTGACGTGTCCAAAGACAGACCTCCATATTTCAGTCATGAACCTGCAGCAACAATGTTCTTCAATCATGGAGCTCAGCTGACCATGTAAGAGAGCTGCTGACTCATTTACGGGTGTTTGAAATTCTGTGACCACTTTGTAATTTTAGTTTATATTTTAAAAGTGTTTTTATTTGTAGTTGCCTGTATTTTTATTACACTGTGTGTAACGTGGTGGTTTGTGCTGTTTGGGATCGTTTTGGTGTATTTGTGTCAGAACATCAGATAAATGATTTCATCACATTTTAAAAGAAAGTATCAGGATAATAATCTGAACTGAGTCATCAGAAATAGAAAGATGGTCTCAACAGGCCACTGAGCTGATCTCCAAAGAAATGCAGAAGATTGAAGAGTCCGAGGCTGTTTATTTGTCACAGGCATCGTCATACACGTACAACACAGTGAAATGTGCTGAGCTGCTCCTGTGACTGGACAAAACATTAGAAACAATCATTAAATGAAATAATGAAACATTGTGCAGATGTAATGTTAAAGTGCTTTGTGCCACATTAGCACAGCATGTACTGACAGAGCAGTGCAAGCAGAACAAAGCAAATGAGCAAAGTGATGTAAACAGAGTAACTGAACAGAGTGAGCAGAGTAATATCAGCAGTAATGAAGCAGCAGGATCAGTGTAGCAGCGTGTGACGTCATAATGAATCAGGTATGATCTGAAATATGACAGTGAGACAAGAACATGATGTAAGGTCCTGTTTAAACCCTGATGGTGATGCTATGAGGGGAGCATGTTCTGATTTAGGACTTGGCTGGTCTGAGGATAGAAGCTCCTCTCTGTTTGTGTCCTGATGGTGCAGAAGCTTCTGCCTGATTGTAGAAGGAGCTGAAGCCAGCATCATCCCAGAGGTGAAGCTCCTCTGTGTGCAGACCTGAGGTCAGATTCCTCCAGGCTGATGTTCAGGATCTACAGAAACGTGTGGTTGTAGTTATTGCTGCACTGTGTGCTGACAGCAGATACTCAGAACAAAGCGCTGCACACGTGTTCTTTACAAACATCTGTACATAGAAAATATGGATCATGGCAGTGAATGAACACGTTTCTGTCATTTGTTTCATTGGCTTCTTTTTTCTGCCTGTGTTCATGTGATTAATGTCTAACACATAAACAGGTTTGTAATCAAACATCACATCATCAGGGAGGCATCATGAAACAAAGTTACTGCTGGAGGCTGAACTCAATTTGGTGGCAATGTTCAAAAATATCACTCAGATCATTTCAAAGCTTTTAGTTCTTCTTCTTCACTTCTGTAAAAGAATAGAAAGGAAATCAGAACCCAGAAGTTCACTTCCTGATGACTGAACTCTTTCAAAATAAAGCTGAAAGCTCTGAATGTGACACCGCTGCTCCACCACAGTTTTTAGAGGAGGTCAAAGGTCAGTTGAAAGTGATGGATCCCAAACTTCCAGTACATCCAGTGAAGGACATAATCAGCTCTGTGATGAAGGCTTTTACTGTGGAGTTTGTAGGCTGATCACTCTGTGTTTAATAAGACAGGCAGGAACAGCAAAGGAAACTTGGATTCTGAACTCAAACACAAGTTTCTCCACTTTGACTTTTCTCTGTGACCATCAGAGCTTCTGCACAGTGTCATCAAATCTGGATGTTTGTCACTGACAGTCAATGATTTTAGTGATAAAGAAATGTGTTCACAGAGGGAGGAAGAGGAGTGGTGTCTGTGAGGAGGAGCAGCTGTCCTGCTGTGCTTTGTGTCAGGACGTCCTGAAGGATCCAGTCTCTACCAGCTGTGGACACTGGTTCTGCAGACAGTGCATCTCCTCATACTGGGACCAGTCTGCTTCATCAGGAGACTGGTCCTGTCCCCAGTGTGGAGAAAGATCCAGAAGCAGAGCTGGACTGCAGACAGCCAGTCAGAGCAGCTGTGTACAAAGTAAGACTGAACATCTGTCTGCTGATGGACTCATTTCTGAAAACTGGACTTCTTGTTGTTGTTCAGACATTGAAGAGTTTTCTGTCTGTTTTTCTTTCTTTCAGCAGATGTTGGTCTGCAGGAGGTTTTAGATGAACATAAGATCAGTCTGAGGAGGAGATGTGAACGTGTGACTGAAGGAAGTGATGAAACAGGAAGTAGAACCCTCCTCAACAGGATCTACACTGAGCTCTACATCACAGAGGGACAGAGTGAAGAGGTTCATAGCCAACATGAGGTGAGGCAGCTGGAGACAGCTTCCAAGATGGACGCCCTCCATGACACTCCAATCAGGTGCCAGGACATCTTTAAAGCCTTACCTGACCAACAGAGACCCATCAGAGTGGTTCTGACCAACGGCGTGGCTGGTGTTGGAAAAACCTTCTCAGTGCAGAAGTTCACTCTGGACTGGGCAGAGGGCTTGGAGAACCAACATGTCAGTGTGGTGGTTCTGCTTTCATTCAGGGAGCTGAACCTGATCAGAGAGGAGCAGTACAGTCTTCTGGAGCTGCTCCATGTTTTCCATCCAACATTACAGAAGGTCACAGCAGAGAAGCTGGCTGTCTCTCAGCTTTTGTTCATCTTTGACGGCCTGGATGAAAGCAGACTTTCATTGGATTTCACCAACAGGAAGCTGCTGTCTGATGTCACACAGAAGTCATCAGTCAGCCAGCTGCTGACAAACCTCATCCAGGGGAATCTGCTTCCCTCGGCTCTCGTCTGGATAACTTCCCGACCTGCAGCAGCCAATCAGATCCCTCCTACATGTGTTGACAGGCTAACAGAAGTACGAGGCTTCACTGACGCCCAGAAGGAGGAGTACTTCAGGAGGAGATTCAGTGATGAAGAGCTGTCCAGCAGAATCATCTCCCACATGAAGACATCCAGGAGCCTCCACATCATGTGTAGAATCCCAGTCTTCTGCTGGATCACTGCTACAGTTCTGGAGCACATGTTGACTACAGAGCAGAGAGGAGAGCTGCCCAAGACCCTGACTGACATGTACTCACACTTCCTGCTGGTTCAGACAAAGAGGAAGAAGAACAAGTACCACGAGGGACATGAGACGAGTCCACAGGAGCTGACGGAGGCTGACAGGGAAGTTCTTCTGAAGCTGGGGAGGCTGGCGTTTGAACATCTGGAGAAAGGAAACATCATGTTCTACCAAGAAGACCTGGAGCAGTGTGGTCTGGATGTGACAGAGGCCTCGGTGTACTCAGGAGTTTGTACAGAGATCTTCAAAAGAGAGTGTGTGATCTTCCAGAAACCAGTCTACTGCTTTGTTCATCTGAGCATCCAGGAGTTTCTGGCTGCAGTCTACATGTTCCACTGTTTCACCAACAGGAAGTCAGAGGTGCTGAAGGACTTCCTGGGAAAAAAATACAGAGTCCTCTCTGGATGATTTCCTTAAACGAGCCATGGAGAAATCCCTCCAGAGTAAAAATGGCCACCTGGACCTGTTTGTCCGCTTCCTTCATGGCCTCTGTCTGGAGTCCAACCAGAGACTCTTAGGAGGTCTGCTGGGTCAGACAGAGAACAGTCCAGAAACCATCCAGAGAGTCATCAAGAATCTAAAAGAAAGGAAGGAAGACAAAATCCTCTCCTGACAGAAGCATCAACATCTTCCACTGTCTGATGGAGATGAACGACCTCTCAGTACATCAGGAGATCCAAGAGTTCCTGAAGTCAGAGAACAAATCAAAGGAACTCTCTGAGATCCACTGCTCAGCTCTGGCCTTCATGCTGCAGATGTCAGAGGAGGTTCTGGATGAGTTGGACCTGAAGAAGTACAAAACATCAGTAGAGGGACGACTGAGACTGATTCCAGCTGTGAGGAACTTCAGAAAGGCTCGGTGAGTCCAGATGTGATCATTAATATTATCAGTTGGTGATAGTTTAGTTACTCAGTCATAAACTGCAATCATTTCTTATTTGAGGTCACAGTAGGGCTGCCACAAACAATTATTTTTGTGATTATTTGACTAATCAGATCAAAAATAAAACATACAGCTTATTGCACCAGCATGCATCTGCTGTTATATAACTATCATTAGCTTACAGCTTAGAGTTTTTAAGGTATGTGCTAACTAAAAATAAAGACCAGATGATAGTTTATTAAACTTTTAATGAAATTTGCAGATTGTAGCAACAAACAGAAAGGCCCCCAAAATGTGTGCCGAGTTCTTCAGTGTGATTTCTCCACGGTGAAAGCACACTCTGCTCCACATAGTTATGAAGATCTTGATTAACCACATTAGCTTCACATTAGTAACTTTGTCCTCGACAGCTCGGCCATCTTCAGAACCTGCCCAGAAATTGAACTGCACATGTGCACTGGCTCCAGACGTGGGGTTGTCCTGCATAGTCAGTGGTGTCAGTAGATCATTAAGTAAAATAATATGTTACTAGATTCCTTTGAAAGAGCAACCATGGACGACAAAGCTGGGCGGAGTCTGCTCTAAGACACCAAATGAGCAAATGTTTGCTGACCTGTATCAGTGATCACCTTTTTGTTGGCCTGGTCCCCCAGTCCTCCCACTCCCCCCGGTCCTCGGTGGATGCTGTCACTTCCTCTGACACTGGCTCACCATTTATGTTGTGTCAAAAATCAAACGTGAAGATCTAATTTACTCTAAACTCTCTGACTGTTACTAATATAGTCATAAAATATGCAACAACCACTGGAGATGGAGATGAAGCTTCAACTTGCATAAAATAGTTTATTAAAATCAGTTTGAATAAACCCAAGGCTCAGAGCAAAAGAGACAAAAGCGCCCCCAAGTGGTCAGACAATAGACGAACAGAATAAACCCTATCAAAGACAAACACGCTGGAAGCATCTTTTCTAACACTCCAGTATTTATTAGCATTTATTATAAATTTATTGTGACTTTGAAGACGTTCAGTGTTTCCTTTGGTATAACGGAGGTCTGACTACAGTCCAGTAAACACACTGATTAGGATTATAGATTAAACTGCAGTAATACTTTCACAGTGTGCAGTGATGCACAGGTCCGAGTGGTTTTACACTGAAATTCTCAACAACAGGAAACTATAAGAATTTGTTACTCTAATAATAAACATAGAAGAAGAAAAACATTTTTCATTTAGAGTTGATGAATATAAATGAATTTGAACTTTACAAACCAATCAAAGATAAACTGATCCATGTGAGTTTATAACAATATTCAAAGGCTGCTGCTGGACACAGACAGGTAACATCATTTTGACTTGCTGTCACATGGATCTGGAGTCATAAACACTGAAGCGCTGAACATTAATACAAGTCTGTTTCTGCCAACTAGTGATAAACCTGCAGACTAATGGCTCAGAAAGCTAAAAGGAGCCAATCATTTCTGTGTTTAGTTCCCCTGAAATCAGATGTGATATCAGCAGCTGTGAGTTCATTCATCATTATTGTCCAGTGATGAGATTTCTGCTCCGTTTGGTGACAGTCAGCAGATTTTTCCTGAGTGTGTACGTGAACAGTCGTACCTGACAGCAGCAGGTAGCAAACAGAGATCGTCTTTCCAGCTGGAACTCTTCACTGAGCTGAGCTCATTCAAAATGTTCTGGATTCAAGACAGGAAACAGTCCACATGTGTGTCTTCACTCTGACTCTGGATCAGATCTCAGTGACAGACTGTGGACATTATGGAAGCCTAAATGTGACACCATCTTCCTCCTTCATCTGCAGATTAAAGCCAAACAAAGATTCTCATTAAAAGTCTGCAGGTCTGAGAGAGACTCAATCGTTGTGTCATGTCAAACACAGTAAGAGGAGCTGAAGCACAGATGTGAAGAGCAGATGTTCATCAGATTATGACCTCACTCTGTTTTGTCTTCATATACATTCAGTCTGTGTTTATAATGCAGACTTTCTGCTTTTATAATAACACATTTTGTATTTTCTATGATCACAGACTGGCTGACTGTGGACTCTCAGGGACTCATTGTGAAGTTGTGGCCTCGGCTCTGAAGTCCATCCCCTCCCATCTGACAGAACTGGACATGAGTGAGAACAAGCTGCAGGATTCAGCAGTGAAGCTTCTGTGTGCTGGACTGGAGAGTCCAAACTGTCGACTGGAGACTCTGAGGTGAGTTCACTGACTGCAGCTGTTGTTGTTTTTCTATATTTCTGATCTTTGATATTTGAAACGTTCTTTAGTTCCTAAATGTTCAGGATGTGTCTGAAGACAAATGTGAAGAAGTTTGAGTGCTTTCAGAAATGTTGTGTCTTTCCAAACGACTGAACAACAGTTTTTCCTCTTGGCTCCAAATAGAAGTTACAGACTTGAGCAGGGTTCATTTAAAGGCTGACAGAAGTGGAGTGGTGACGGGGAGATGTTTGACAGGACAGCTTTTCAGCCTCCACAGGTTCATGTTGTGCTCCATCAGTCAGTGAAGATGAAGTCAGTACTGGTGAGGCTGTAGAGTGTGTGAGGGATGTGAATGAGGCTGTTGGAGATCTGATGATAGCAGATAAAAACAGGCTGCAGAGACTTTGAGCTTGTGTGGAAACAGACAGAGAAAAGAAAGACATGAATGTCAAAGCTAATAAAGGTGAAGTTAGGAGCTGTGATGATGTTCATGTATCAGAAGCTGATCGGGCTGCTACAGAGACGACCCACACAGCTGCTGTGGTGAGGTTTGTGTTAAAGCAGAGGAACACAGGCCCACACATGACAGCAAAGCAGGTTTCAGGCTCTGTGAGAGGATTTCAAACAGAAGCTGGAGAAGAGAAAGGACTACAGAAAGAAGGCAGCTGAGACCAGTCCAAGTGTTTCCATGGAGCCCAGTCTAACATTCATTTATACACTAACGTACAGAAGTGAACGGGAAAATGAATCCATAGTTTCAAATGTAGAAATAGTTCTCAGTTCATTTACAGAGTTTAATACAGTTCATGAGGAAATGTTCAAAGCAGCAGCTGAGAAAAAATCTTCTTCACAAAGTTGGATCCAATTCCAATAGTTTGTGATGCACTTGAACGCAGCGTGAGCAGTTCACTGCCTAACCCCACAGAGACTGTCAGTCTGGACTTTTCTTTATTTCTATTGGCTGTCAGTGAGATTTCAGAGCAATCAGAGACTGTGGGTCTGTGTATGAAGTATAATTCATGTGCAGTTGTTGAAGTTGTAGAATGAGAAATAGCAGTTTGGGGTATTTCCTGCTTTCATTGTCCTGCTTGAAAATGTTTATTGACGTGTGAATTCATTCTTCAACGCTCGATTCTGCCTGAACAACGTGAAAACTTTGCTTATTTTTGTGTAACACAATTCAAAGCACTGAAGCATCGACTTATTTCATTATCCAACAATGAAAACAGGAAACACAGACAGCTGGCCTTCAAAGTAAAAGCTGCTCCTTTTGAAACATGTTGGTGGTAAAATGTAAGAAGAGCTGAAGCACATAAATGATCTACGTGCCAAAATATTAAACACAGTTGATATATTTGTGTGAGTGTTGTGATTCAGGTGTAGATGTAATAATGTACATATAGCAGAGTTTCCTCTTCTGGATCAGCTGATCAGAGTCAGGCCAATCAGCTCTGAGCATGCTCAGTCTGAGTTATGGAGCCACATACTATGATTCACCATGGCAACGGCATGAGCAGAGGCTCCGTGTGAATCCAGAGGAGCAGAAACATGAATGATGACAGTAGATGATTGTGTGAAAGTGCTGGAAGCAAATGAGTGTGTGATGTTCTTTCAGTGTTGCACTTTGTAGACGCTCCCTGAGCACTGGTCTCACAGCCAGCTGCACATAGAGACCAGTGTTGTTAGTCCAGGTCAGAAGATGACTTGTTGGAATGAAAATGAGCTTGTAGTTTGTCTGCTTTAATAATGTGACTGGAAAAAGGTGTTGGACTTCAAATATGTCCATTTCTGTCACACTTCACCTTTAAAAGTGAAGCCATGTGGTTCCTGGAAGGAAAAACACGACTTTTTCAAGTCTTTGTCCTGTTTTTATGAGAAATGTACGACTTTAATGTGAAACATTCAGAGTTTTTTCTCTTGTTGTGTTTGTTTGAAGCTGCTTCCTGTTGGCTTCAGCTGTTTGGAGTTTCCATTTTCTAAACTTCTACATTCTGAACCTTCTTCAGCTCTGAACAGATGATGAAACACTGAATGATTTCAAGCACTTTGTCTAATAAACTTACATCTTTCATTCTTTATACAGATTGAAGAGCTGTGATTTGTCAGATATTGGCCTTGAATATCTGGCAGCAGCACTGAAGTCCAACCCCTCGTATCCCACAGAGGTGGACCTGAGTGGAACCTACAGCAACCTGAAGGATTCAGGAGTGAAGCATCTGTGTGGTTTCCTGGAGAATCCACGAAGTCGATTTGAAACTCTGAGGTCAGTCAGCATGTTTTAGTTGTGCTGAGATGAATATGATGTGAAAGTTGTGCTGACACTAAACTGCAGACATCAGGCTGATATTATACTGATCCACACTGAGGATCTTCATGGTAAAGTCTGTTTTCTTCTTCTCTGGTTTAGTCCATTGACTGCAGCAGAACAATGTTCACATTTCAAACAGTGATGCTCAACGTATGGCCCGCGGCCCACACGCGGCCTGCCCACCTTTCCTAATTCAGAGAGAGGGGACCCTGATTAACTGTGTAGCTTCTTCCTCACAGTTCTAAGTATCAGACACAACAATGAATAATCCACAGCTGACTGTCTTTAGCAGGTCAAAGGTCACGGCACACAGCACTCTGTGAAACAGTTTGGAGCAGGAATTCTTGCACATTTACAAACTGACACTGCTGCACGGCATGCTGGGTAATGCTAGCTGCTCAGGTATGGGCGTGCTAACGGCTGTGAGGCTCTGTGGCTGCAGAACACTGAAGAAGAGAAAAGAGAGGTGGAGGATGAAGAAAAGAGGCGGAGATGAAGCAGAAGTTTAGCTCCAGAGAGGAAATGTTTCTGTGTGGGTGGGTGATAGGTTTGTAGCTTGAACCTATTCGCTGGAACGTTGAAGACAATATAATTACACAGCAAGCAAGACACGAAGTAGGCAAAGTTCTTCTTGTTACTCATTCAATTCAATTTTATTTATATAGCGCCAAATCACAACAAAAGTCGCCTCAAGGCGCTTCATAGATACAGAGAAAAACCCAACAATCATATGACCCCCTATGAGCAAGCACTTTGGCGACAGTGGGAAGGAAAAACTCCCTTTTTACAGGAAGAAACCTCCAGCAGAACCAAGCTCAGGGAGGGGCGGGGCCATCTGCTGGTTGGGGTGAGAGAAGGAAGACAGGATAAAGACATGCTGTGGAAGAGAGACAGAGGCTAATAACAGATATGATTCAATGCAGAGAGGTCTGTTAACACATAGTGAATGAGAAAGGTGACTGGAAAGGACAAACTCAATGCATCATGGGAATCCCCCGGCAGCCTACGTCTATTGCAGCATAAGGGAGGATTCAGGGTCACCTGGTCCAGCCCTAACTATATGCTTTAGCAAAAAGGAAAGTTTGAAGCCTAATCTTAAAAGTAGAGATAGTGTCTGTCTCCCGAATCCGAACTGGAAGCTGGTTCCACAGAAGAGGGGCCTGAAAACTGAAGGCTCTCCCTCCCATTCTACTTTTAAATACTCTAGGAACAACAAGTAGGCCTGCAGAGCGAGAGCGAAGTGCTCTAATAGGGTGATATGGTACTACAAGGTCATTAAGATAAGATGGGGCCTGATTATTTAAGACTTTGTATGTGAGGAGCAGGATTTTGAATTCAATTCTGGATTTAACAGGAGAAATCTGCTCTCTCTTTCTAGTCCCTGTCAGGACTCTTGCTGCAGCATTTTGGATCAGCTGAAGGCTTTTCAGGGAGTTTTTTGGACTTCCTGATAATAATGAATTACAGTAGTCCAGCCTGGACGTAATAAATGCATGAACTAGTTCTTCAGCGTCACTCTGAGACAGGATATTTCTAACTTTAGAAATGTTGCGCAAATGGAAGAACGCAGTCTTACATGTTTGTTTAATATGTGCATTGAAGGACATGTCCTGGTCAAAAATGACTCCAAGGTTCCTCACAGCGTTACTGGAGGCCAAGGTAATGCCATCCAGAGTAAGAATCTGCTTAGATACCATATTTCTAAGCTTTTCAGGGCCGAGTACAATAAGCTCAGTTTTATCTGAAATGAGAAGCAGAAAGTTATGCATGAGGGAGACCTGCCTGGAGCCAAGTGTCGTTCCCCATTGCACTCCTTTTATTGTGGTTACATGAATATGCATAGGGTCATTAACATATGACGTCTACATAGGTATACATGTGAACAAAGAATACTGTTTGTGTGTGTGTGTGTGTGTGTGTGTGTGTGTGTGTGGGGGGGGGTCAGAGTGTGACCCCATAAATGACTTCCCTAAACCTGCTGGTCTGGAAGTCCAACAGTTCATCTAAACAAAAGGCACTTAGCCTAAAACAGATATAGATACGTTTATCCTGCCATAAAACAATAAAACAAGGTACGACCTCTTCCCATGCTCCCAGGATGTAGGTGTGCATTCCAGTGTGGAATACACACCAAGCCTTTGCAGCCTGCTAAAGATCACACATCCTATCAGTACACAATTGATTATACACCTCTAAGCATATATGGTTAAATATTTCTAAGCATAAATGACAATCAACAATACAAAACCTAACAGCGGGGCTCAGGCAGCTCCGCCCACACAGTGACAGTGAAGCAGGTGAAGAGTAATAAATGAAGACGGCAGACAGGATTTGATAAGCTGATGTACAAACATGTAGAAACGGGTCCATACAGACTGAAGCGTGTCTCCTTTGCATCTTCCATATTTGATACTGAGAGTTTCCAGAAGAGCAAACATCAAACACGCCTCCAAACATGTGACGAGTCAGACTGACATCATTTCTACAGAGAACAGTGTGAGCTCTCAGCAGCTCACTTCAATAAGAAGGACAAAGTGCAGCAGGAATGACTAAACCCACTAACAGTCTGATATCCCCGTGTTCCTGTTGTTCTACAGCATCATCATTAATGCTGCTCCACCACCATCACTGCAGCTGACCAATCAGCTTCTGTCACGTCATGTGACGCTCTGTGACTCAGACTGGAGAAATGCTAAATGGCTAACCTGAAGCTAACCTGAGAAACAGTCAAAGTACTGATGATTCCTACAAAGTGTGTGTGTTCAGTATGAGATGAGTGTGAACGAAACCATGGAGGAGCGGGCCGTGGCTGCTCTCACACACGTTTGCTGCAGGGGCGGAGCTACAGAAATGTTCATAGGGGGCAAAATCAAAGCCATTATTGTTGACACATATGCAGCTGTTACATCCTGTAATATGCATTAAATATGGTTCAAATACATTAAATGCATTAAATATACATGTTTCATATAAATACAGTCTACAACTGTGTTTCCTTCAGCCCACATAAGGAAACAGTTGAGTCAGATAAAGACAGAAGGCCTTTTCCACGTCCCTCTGCTCAGTGTTAAAGTGCTGATGATGTTCAAGCTCAGGCAGCAGGAGGGATTTCTAAGCATCCTTCACTGATCCACAACAAAGGTCCAGAGTTTGATCCCTCCTAGTAGGACAGGAAACATACTGATAAGAGTTTCAAAGTGTCTTTGTAAGCAGACATGATTGAAATGAGCCAGTCTGAGTTTGGTTCCTGCAGTTTGTGCTTCATAAACAGAGCTGAAGCAGAGGCAGCGTGTGCCTGCAGGTGAATGTACACTGCTGTTATAAGAGCTGTGGAAACTCAGGTCAAAAGGACGTAACCACACTGCTGACAGTTCCAGGACATTCACAGAGTTACAGCATGAACTGCAAACATGAATAATGACAGTAGATGTTTGTGTGAAAGTGCTGGAAGCAAATGAGTGTGTGATGTTCTTTCAGTGTTGCACTTTGTAGACGCTCCCTGAGCACTGGTCTCACAGCCAGCTGCACATAGAGACCAGTGTTGTTAGTCCAGGTCAGAAGATGACTTGTTGGAATGAAAATGAGCTTGTAGTTTGTCTGCTTTAATAATGTGACTGGAAAAAGGTGTTGGACTTCAAATATGTCCATTTCTGTCACACTTCACCTTTAAAAGTGAAGCCATGTGGTTCCTGGAAGGAAAAACACGACTTTTTCAAGTCTTTGTCCTGTTTTTATGAGAAATGTACGACTTTAATGTGAAACATTCAGAGTTTTTTCTCTTGTTGTGTTTGTTTGAAGCTGCTTCCTGTTGGCTTCAGCTGTTTGGAGTTTCCATTTTCTAAACTTCTACATTCTGAACCTTCTTCAGCTCTGAACAGATGATGAAACACTGAATGATTTCAAGCACTTTGTCTAATAAACTTACATCTTTCATTCTTTATACAGATTGAAGAGCTGTGATTTGTCAGATATTGGCCTTGATTATCTGGCAGCAGCGCTGAAGTCCAACCCCTCGTATCCCACAGAGGTGGACCTGAGTGGAACCTACAGCAACCTGAAGGGTTCAGGAGTGAAGCATCTGTGTGATTTCCTGGAGAATCCACGATGTCGATTTGAAACTCTGAGGTCAGTCAGCATGTTTTAGTTGTGCTGAGATGAATATGATGTGAAAGTTGTGCTGACACTAAACTGCAGACATCAGGCTGATATTATACTGATCCACACTGAGGATCTTCATGGTAAAGTCTGTTTTCTTCTTCTCTGGTTTAGTCCATTGACTGCAGCAGAACAATGTTCACATTTCAAACAGTGATGCTCAACGTATGGCCCGCGGCCCACACGCGGCCTGCCCACCTTTCCTGATTCAGAGAGAGGGGACCCTGATTAACTGTGTAGCTTCTTCCTCACAGTTCTAAGTATCAGACACAACAATGAATAATCCACAGCTGACTGTCTTTAGCAGGTCAAAGGTCACGGCACTCAGCACTCTGTGAAACAGTTTGGAGCAGGAATTCTTGCACATTTACAAACTGACACTGCTGCACGGCATGCTGGGTAATGCTAGCTGCTCAGGTATGGGTGTGGTAACGGCTGTGAGACTCTGTGGCTGCAGAACACTGAAGAAGAGAAAAGAGAGGCGGAGGATGAAGAAAAGAGGCGGAGATGAAGCAGAAGTTAAGCTCTAGAGAGGAGCTGTCACTGTGTGGGCGAGGCTCAGGCAGCTCCGCCCACACAGTGACAGTGAAGCAGGTGAAGAGTAATAAATGAAGACAGCAGACAGGATTTGATAAGCTGATGTACAAACATGTAGAATGATGGTGGCAGCTACAGAAACAGGTCCATACAGACTGAAGCGTGTCTCAGTCTGAATGTACACTGCTGTTATAAGAGCTGTGGAAACTCAGGTCAAAAGGACGTAACCACACTGCTGACAGTTCCAGGACAGTCC
This sequence comes from Diplotaxodon limnothrissa, assembly GCF_057381915.1. NCBI lineage: Eukaryota > Metazoa > Chordata > Actinopteri > Cichliformes > Cichlidae > Diplotaxodon > Diplotaxodon limnothrissa. Next base: position 834,948 of record NW_028188555.1, on the reverse strand, counting down.
CAGAGTTACAGCATCATTTGTGAACATAAAGACAGAAAGCTCATCCAAATCCTGGGATTAAAAGTCTGTCCTGGTGGTGTCCAGTCAAACACGTCTCTGTGAAAGCTTCAATCCAACAGGCTCCAAAGTCCTTCTGCTCATTTCCTCGCCGGGTTCTTGATGCTCCTGTACCATCTCTCTGTCATCCTCCTCGCTCCCTCTTTGCACTCACAGTCTTTGTGCATCATTAACACTCACATGTGGAAAACCAAAGTTTTACTGGGCAGAAGATGATCATCAGTGACTCTGTCTTTAAAACACTCTTGTTAGAAATGTTCGACTTTAATGTGAAACATTCAGAGTTTTTTCTCTTGTTGTGTTTGTTTGAAGCTGCTTCCTGTTGGCTTCAGCTGTTTGGAGTTTCCATTTTCTAAACGTCTACATTCTGAACCTTCTTCAGCTCTGAACAGATGATGAAACACTGAATGATTTCAAGCACTTTGTCTAATAAACTTACATCTTTCATTCTCTATACAGAGTCGAGCGCTGTGATTTGTCAGAGATCAGCTGTGATTATCTGGAAGCAGTGCTGAAGCTCAACCCTTCGTATCCCAGAGTGGTGGACCTGAGCTACCACAAGCTGCAGGATTCAGGAGTGAAGCAGCTGTGTGTTCTTCTGGAGAATCCACAACATCAAATTGAAACTCTGAGGTCAGTCTCCACGTTTTAGTTGTGCTGACACTGTCGATCTGTGGAACTAAAACCTTTATACAGGAAGTCTGGTTCAGCTCTTTGTAGACCTTCTAATCTCTGATGCTCTGAGTCTTACTCAGTAGATGATGCAGAGTTGTGAAGCCGACGTGGGTGAGGACACTCGCCCAGCTCTAACTACTTTGACGTCCAGGCGGCTTCCCTGCTTGTCCTGATACAAACAAACCTGAGTAACGTTGCAGGTCAGATCTCATCAGTCACACCTGTTATGGCAGCTCTCCTCTAGATTGTAGTTCTTGTTAACCTGGGATGGTTTTAGAAGCCTGGACCACAGACTGCAAGGGAAGATATTACTGGGAAAGGCCAAAGCAACCTATTAGACCCATTAAACACTAACATAGATGAATACTCAGATTTAAACCTTTATTGTTTCACAAAGGGTTAAAAAGGGAACGTCCACAGTTTAGACTGCAGCAGATTTTATTAAAGCAGTTTGACAGGAGCAAAGCAAAAACACAAAGAATAAGTGTTTCACATATTAATACATATAACATAATAATAAAAGAAAAGCAAAATAATGATACAAAAGAATGAAAAAGTTGTCCAGAGCAGCAGGATGTCTGAGGTCTGCAGAAACACAAAAACACAGCAGCTAAAAATAGTTGTTGAAAGAAAACGAGGTGGGAGCTGCTGATTCCTGAGCTTTGATACTGGATTAGCTTCAGTAGTTATTCCCATCACTGCTGTAGGAGCTACATTTAGTCACAGCTGATTGTCTTCTTTGACCAATCAGAAGACTACTGTTGTAAAAACAAGCAGACAAAGAACCAATGAGAGTGAAGAACAGGATAAAGAGCTCGTGTGATGGAGGCAAAGCAATAATCAGCAGACTGTAGCAGTTTCTATCTGGATGAAAGTAGAAGGAGCTCAGCGGAGCTCAGTCCCATATCTTTGTTTAGAAACAACATCAGTGATTTCCTGCTGCTCGAGATGATTCCAGCAGCTCTCATTACAGCAGCTGATGAGAGAAACAGCTGATGGCTCACAGCTCGTGCACTGTTGGATCTCCAGATGTTCACGTGGCTGAAGTCTGTGAAGAAACTGTGGTCCACGTAGTTCACACGGCCTCAGATTGGACCGAGCTCCCTGGATCACTGCAGCATCCTCAGCTGGTACATGGACGTCTCTGCTCCTCAGTCTTGGAGCCCCTGCAGGTCCGTCCACACCACCAGGTCTTCTCACTCACCTTTCCTTTGTCCTCGTCCTTCATCGGCCGTGCTGTGTCTTTGTTCCTGCGGTGTTGTTCCCACGATGCAGCGCTGATGTTCCCTCCTTGAATGCACAACAAGTACGGTGCTGGTCTTTCTCGGGTGGAGCAGAGACAGATTGAAGTCTTTCAGGCTTTAGTGCCGACTTCCCTGACAGAGGCTGGACTCCATGGTCTGCACAGGAGGCTTCTACACTGTGTGGAGGTGACTCCTGGACTCGAAGACAGGCTGCAGGTACATGTGTGATGAAGAGGAGCTACAGCAGTGTGATGGAGCTGCAGGTGTGAAGGAAGTCCTGCTGTCCTGTCCCACCCTCATCTTTGCTTCCTCTGTCTTCTCTGGACTTGTCCTCCTGTTTCAGAAACAGCACTGCTTCATGCCGAGGGTGGACGGGAGCGTTGGCTCTGATTCTTTTACCGTCCACCACAAGGAGACACTGATGCTGACCTCCTGATTCATCTGCATGTGTTCTGCTTCACACTGCTCACCTCCACCAAAGACTTCACAAACATCTTCTTTCTTTGAGTCCAGTTTGTCCCACAAACACTTCCAAATCTCCTCCTCTGAGATTCTGCAGCTTCTTGCAGTGTGACTCAGCTGACTTCTGACAGACCACAGACTGGCACAGCATCCACATGTGTCTCCTTTCAAACAGGCTCTTGATGTTTCCTCCCACATCATTCTGGCCTCTCAGTCTCCTTTGTTCTCCAGCTCTGTAGCTCCAGCTGGTGAAGCTTCAGTTTTCCATGTTGGTAACAGTAAACTACAGCCTCTGCTGTCAGCTGGGTAACTAAACAGAGCTGCAGCACGTCTCTGCGGTGGTGCTACATCCAGCCTGCAGACGGCCGTCTACATGTTGTAGTGGTTTACAGTCACCAGGGGGCGCTGTCCCAGCCATGCAGGCAGTGGGCTGCTCTGCTTGTGCTGTTGTTGGTGAAGCTGAAGTGAAAGTGATAGGTTTGTAGTTTGAACCTATCCACTGGAACGTTAAGGACAATCTGCTACGCAGCAAAAAGCAAGACACAAGGCACCAAAGTTCTCTGGTTTACTCATGCATGAGGGAGACCTGGCTGGAGCCAAGCGTCGTTCCACCACTTGACCACCATCAGACTCTCAGCCAGGCTCCCCATAGCACTCCTTTTATTGTGGTTACATGAATATGCATAGGGTCATTAACATATAGCATCTCACATATGTATACATGTGAACAAAGAATACTGTGTGTGTGTGTGTGTGTGTGTGTGTGTGTGTGTGTGTGGTACTGCTGATCAAAGGGTCATATAACATCCTTGGTCAGGAAGAGGGTAGACCCCCCTTCACCCTAGATGGTTCACCCTAGATAACATGGTGAGGAAGTCCAGCAGTTCATCTAAACAAAAAGCACTTAGACTAGAACAGACGTAGCTACGTTAATCCTGCCATAAAACAATAAGAGAAGGTACGACCTCTCTCGTGCTCCCAGGATGTGGGTGTGCATTCCAGTGTGGAATACACACCAAGCCCCTGCAGCCTGCTAATGATCACACATCCTATCACTACACAATTGATTATACACCTCTAAGAATATATGGTTAAATATTTCCTAATACAAATGACAATAATAAAATCTAAACCCATCAGAAAGCGAGAGTTAAAACACTGAACAGTGTCCACTGAGCTTCTCATGCTCTTCTCATGCTCAAAGAAGTTTAACAGGAAGGACGACTCGTCCATCAGGCGTCCAGCTGTCCGTGACCGTGTCCACAGCAGAGTGTGACCGAGGCTTCATGCTAACACGCACACATGAAGCTAATACCACCACGAGCAGCTGCTCAGTGGATTTGGAGGACAAATGTCTGCAGCTTCTCACAGGCAGTATGCAGAATGTGGATCTCCACAAAGACTGTGGAGAGCTCGTCCCACACTCTAAATCCAAACTTGTCTGCACAAAACTTCTCACACGTTCCCGTCACAAGTGTCTTCTAAGTGAAGCTACAAGGTTCAGGTCCAGCTTGTTTATCTGGAGCTGCAGGAGATGATCCATCCTCACAAAGCAACACAGACAGCAGATATGCAAACACACAACACAACCAAAGGATTCTCTATGCATGTCTGTGGCTGATGCTGCTGGAACGAAGCTGTTTGAAACCTTGTTGTTCTGCACTTTGGGACCAGAAGAGGAAACTGAAGCTCTGTGCAGAGGGTCCAATGGAAGCAGCCAAGCGCTGTAAGTGTCTGCTGTACAGGGATGCTGGTTCAGCTGTGGCTCAGTTTCACAGTGTGACTCAATAAAAGCAGCAGGAAATCAAAGCTTGATGCTTTCATCAGTGTGGAAATAAGAAAGTTTCCTGTGACAGACGCACGCTGGAGCTCTTTCACTCTCAGCTTCACAGTTTCAGCTTCAAACTTCTTCCAACATGTTTCTAACACGGCCACATTCCACCTTAATGGAGCTGATATCTTGTGCATCAGCACATTTTCTAAAGGCAGCGATCACATCTTTAGTTTTGGATGTTTAACTGCAGATTGTTTATGTGTTTATAGCACATTAATTACAGCAGCAGCGTTGACCACAGTGCTGTACAAGAATCCAAAATAACGATTAAAATAACTCCTAATATTAATATCACACATCAAATATCAAATAACTCTCATGCTGTATTAAAAGCCAGTGAATACAAATGTGTTTTAAGAGCAGATTTACAGAGACTGACAGCAGGAGCTGGGGCTGTTCGATAGAACGATGTATATATGATGACCATATGAAAACGTCTATCGTTTCATATCACGCTCTTTGTTTCCTGCTTATGTGTTTGTGTTTTCCAGATAAAGCTTTCAAAATAAATCTGAAGATCCTGTTGAGAGTTTTCAAAATAAACACAATACAGTACTGCGGTCGCTCGTTTATCGAGTTACGTTCTAAAAATAAGTCTCAGAATGAAGTAGCAGCTTTATGTTTTACAAGTATTATAGAAGTTTTAAGGCAGTTAAACCCTCACTGCACACTTTCTACACTTTTCTCAGACAGGCATGAACATTTTCACACTTTTCTCTCTTGTTTAAACAAAGTTCAAACCTTCATAGAAAAATAAGTTCATTATTAAAGAGTGAAAGCAAAGTGTTTCTGAAACGTGTCAAATCAGCCTTTGTTGGCATTAAATGAGCTTCTGTGTGAGGAGCACTCGTCCATGGCCTGGGCTCCTCGCTGTCAGGTAAAGTTTCATAAAGCTTTTGAGTTTTTCTGCAGATAATGTTGGTGTCCAGCACGATGTTCTTTTTCCTGCGGTCACTGAGCCACAAAGCCAAAGCTGACTCCATCCTTACGATGTTCTTGTTGTGGACAGTTACAACCTTTTTGCCTCCTTGTTGAAACTATGATGGTCAGCATCTTCCTCTGCCTTTGGCTGCTACCACAGGTGCAAAACGTCTCGTCATCATTGTTGTTTGTTGGGACAAAACGTACAAACATACAGTGCAGCACTGCAGAGTCACACTGCTGTAAATTTGAACACATTCTGTACTGTACAGGAGACACGGCACGAGATTGGCTGACAATGGTCTACAGCCAATCAGGACGCAGAACACAATGCGCTGTAAAAAACAAAAACATGCAAAATTGCACAACAAAGATCAGCGAAACAGCGAGGCTGCCAAAGGTGAACTGTGTTACAGCGAGGGACCAGCGTATATGTGGTTGTTGGGACGATAAATGTCTTTGAGCTTGTGTCAGAAGACGAGCTGCAGCTTTCTGGACCAGGCAGGTCCCACTAACTCCAACATATAAGGAGTTACAATAATCGATTAGTTATGTCTATAACTTCTGTTCCCTGAAGGAGAGGAACGAGGTACAACACATAAGTATGGGATATCACGCCCTCGCGTGTCCTGGCTGAAGAAACCTTTATTCACGCCTTTACGGCAGATGACGTGTGATGACACGCGCAAGGCCCCGCCCGCACATATAGCCGCTGCCATCACCGTCATCCCTCAGTTCGATAGCCGCTCTTCACCGAGCCAACTGCTCAGTGGGGCCACCCTGTGTTGTACCTCGTTCCTCTCCTTCAGGGAACAGAAGTTATAGACATAACTAATCGTTCCCTTTCAGTCGATTCACTCGGTACAACACATAAGTATGGGACCTATATACACGCCCCGCAGAGCAGCCACCGAACCGGAACGGGACCACCACATCCTTAGTGAGTGGTAGACCCAGCAGAAAGGACAGCATGAGCCACCGAAGGGGCTGTAACGTCCAACCGATAAAACCGCACAAAAGTGTGCGGCGACGCCCAATTAGCCGCTGCACAAATATCAGCCACAGGCACCCCTCTAAAAAGAGCCCATGAGGTCGCCATCCCCCTGGTGGAATGAGCTCCCACCCCGTGGGGCAACGCAAAACCTCCGGTGCTGTATGCCAGCGAGATAGCTTCTACAATCCAGTGGGACAGCCTCTGTCTGGACAGAGCTCTACCTCTATTCGGATTAGCGAAGCAGACAAACAACTGGTCACACAAACGCACATCCCGAGTGCGCTCAATGTAGGTGCGTAGCGCACGCACCGGACAAAGAGAATGCACCCTCCTCTGCTCCTCAGATTCAAAAGGAGGGGAGCAAAAGCTCAGCAACTCAAACTCCATTGAACTATAAGATGCAGGCATGACCTTGGGAAGATAGGCGGCATTCGGACGCAATACGACCTTGCGGCCATCAGGAGAAAACTGTGTGCAGGCAGGATGCACAGACAGCGCATGAAGGTCCCCCACCCGCTTCGCCGAGGCCAAAGCGAGAAGTAATGCGGTCTTATACGAAAGAAGTTTCATATCTACCGACTCAACGGGTTCAAACGGAGGGCCACAAAGGGCCTCCAGCACCAAAGACAAGTCCCAAGCCGGGACACTGGACTTAAGCACGGGCCTCAGCCGGCGAACCCCTTTCAGAAAACGCACGGCGAGGGGATGCGCACCTGGTGTCACCCCGTCAAAACCGATATGACAAGCAGATATAGCCGCTAAATAAACCTTGATCGTCGAAAACGAAAGGCCTTTATCCAACAGCTCCTGCAGGAATGTCAAAACATCCACAATAGAGCACTGAAATGGGAGAGTGTGGCGGTCCTGGCACCATCGCTCGAAGGCTCGCCATTTGTAAGCGTACAAGCCTCTAGTAGACGAGGCCCTGGCGCTCTGAATCGTCGCTACCACACTAGGTGGCAGACCCTTAGCAACCAAGTTTAACCTCTCAGCAGGTAAGCATGAAGGTGCCACAGATCCGGGCGCGGATGAAACACTTCCCCCCCCGCCTGAGAGAGGAGATCCCTGCGGAGAGGAAGCTGCCAAGGACTTGCTGCAAGCAGGCCGATTATTTCTGCATACCACGACTTCGCGGGCCACCAAGGGGCCACCAGGATCAGAGAGAGGGAATGCCGACGCACCCTCTCCAGAATTGGAGATATCATTTCCACTGGGGGAAATGCATACAGGAGCACGTCTGGCCATTGGTGCGCTAGCGCGTCCAAGCCCAAGGGTGCATCGTGGTCGATTATGGAGAAGTACAGGGGGCAGTGAGCATTCACCCTGGAAGCAAAAAGATCTATTTGCGCCTCGCCAAATAGATCCCAAATCTGAGCCACTATTGAAGGGTGTAACCTCCATTCTCTCACCAGAGGACCCCCCCTGGAGAGAAGGTCCGGCCCCAGGTTCAGGTGGCCCGGGACATGGGTGGCTCTTAGAGTCAGAAAATGAACACTGCACCATAACAGCAGAGAGCGAGACAGCTGCAACAGGGGAAGAGAGCGTGTTCCTCCCTGCCTGTTTATATAAGACACCACTGTTGAATTGTCCGTCCTGACTAAGACATGCTGGCCCTGCAGGACTGGACGGAAACGCTTTAGAGCTAAGAACACTGCTAACAGCTCTAAGTGGTTGATGTGCAGCTGGCGCTGAGCCGCGGACCAGATCCCTCTCACTGACGCACCCTCGCACAGCGCTCCCCACCCACTTAGGGAAGCATCTGTGGACACCACCTTGCGAAACAACACCCTCCCAATCCGAGAGCCCTGGTGCAGTAGCCCGGGCTCCCTCCAAGGACGGAGAGCTAGCATGCAAGACGCAGTTACCGGCAGCCTCCTCCGGAGGTGACGCGAAGCACACAAACGGTGAGAGAGAGTCCAGCGTTGAAACGCTCTCATTTTCAACAGCCCAAGCGGCACTACGGCGATCATAGATGCCATCATGCCCAACAAGCGCAATATCGTCTGGAAACGCAGTCTGCGTCCCAGCTGAAATTGAGCGAGGCAGCGATGAAACGCGGCCACTCTGTGCTCTGACAACCGTGCGCGGCTGGAAAGAGAGCATATTTCCAGACCGAGAAAAGCGATCTGTTGACCTGGGATTAGCGAGCTCTTCTGAAAGTTCACAGAGAACCCCAGTGTCTGAATGTGTGACAGAACCCGCGACAGCTGCGTCTCCGCCTGTTCTCTGGAGCAAGCCACGAGAGCCCAGTCGTCCAGGTAGGCCAAGATGCGGATGCCCCTCTTCCTGAGGGGCGCTAGCGCTGCCTCGGCACATTTCGTAAAGGTGCGGGGAGCGAGCGACAGCCCGAACGGCAGCACTAGGTATTCGTAGGCTACGCCCTCGAATGCAAACCTCAGAAACTGCCTGTGTTTCGGGTGTATAGCGACATGAAAATAAGCATCTGTTAGATCGATTGTCGCAAACCAATCTCCCGGGCCGACTGCACTCAGGAGCTGTCTGAGTGTTAGCATCTTGAACCTGTACGTTCGCAGGTACGTGTTCAAGACTCGCAGGTCGAGGATGGGACGAAGCCCTCCCCCTTTCTTCGGAATGACAAAATAACGGCTGTACCAACCTTTGTCCGTCTCCGAAGCGGGGACCACCCGTATTGCTCTCTTCTGTAATAGCGCCTGTATTTCCTCTCTGAGTACCAAGGCTGCCTCGGGGTTGACAATCGTGTTCACGACTCTTTGGAAACGAGGCGGCTTGACCCGGAACTGCAACCGGTAACCCATGGCAACGGTTTGCAGCACCCACGGAGAGGGGGCGCAAGCGCGCCACTGAGGGAAGTGAGCAGCCAGCCGGCTGGCCTGCAGCACTGACGGCGGGGCGCCGTCGCCCCCCAGTGTGTCTGCAGGGGACTGCATCCCCTGCCTGACCTGGCTCATTTCGCCTGCAGGTTGAGCATTTGAGATTGTTTGAGAGTAAACAACACTCTTTATTGATTGCAACATGGGAACATGTACATTTATACATTTTGTTGGGTGCACCTTTTCCGGGGCATAACAATGAAAAACAGCGGGAACACTCGATGTGGTCGCTTGAACATTCAACACATCTGAACCGTGTGCAGGGGTTATGTGCTTGGGAGACCGCGATAGGGAAGTACAGCGCCTTCTGGGGCTGACAACCTGAACAGAACTTAAGCGGCACCTCTTGTGCGGCAACAGAGGGGTAAGAGCAGCGTCTCCCTGCTGCCGGATCCCTTCCCCACTCGCAATCACAGCTAGGAGGGCTGAGGCTTCTTCCTCCTGGGCGTCGGGTCCCGTCGGGGGCCCGGGGGAGGGCCTTTGCCCCAGGCCGACTGGCGTGGAGCTCGGGCCGGAGTACGTGCTCTCGCCGGCGGCCCTCCCACTCCAGCAGTGGGCGCCGGTCTCTTGCCAGCTGTCAGAGGAGCGGCGGGCCTGTGAGAGCTAGCAGTGGGCTTGGGCTGGGGCTGGCGTCTGGGGATGATGTCGCGCAGAGCTTCCGTCTGCTTCTTCCTCAGATCGAATCTAGCCTGAATGGCTTCAAGTGAATGTCCGAATAACCCAGCCGCAGACACTGGTGCGTCCAGATACACAGCTCTGTCTCTATCAGGGACGTCGGAGAGGGTCAGCCACAGGTGCCTCTGCGCCACCACTGTCGAAGCCATCCCTCTGCCCAGGGAGAGCGCTGCACAGCGAGACGCACGGAGGATGTAATCCGTGGTGACTCTAACCTCGTTAAGAAGAGGTGACAGCGGGCTGTCCTCCGGAACCAGCGATCCAAGCTCCGCCAGGCACATTGCTTGGTACGTCTGGAGCATGGTGACGGAGCTCATGGCTCGAGCGGTGCCGGCCTGAGCCCGATAAATCTTCTCCAGCTGCGAGGCCGAGAATCTGCAGTGCTTGGACGGCAGAGTTGCGGGGCCACCGACACCATGGTTATGGGACGGGGCCAGATAAGCAGCCAGAGACGGCTCCATAGGGGGTGGGTTAGCTAAACCAGCTCCCTCGGCGCCGTCCAATTCCATGTACTGTCCATAGCCGGGCACAGTGACGCGGGTAGACAGAGGTTTGTCCCATGACGCTGTTAGCTCGCAGAGAAAGTCTGGGAACATGGGGAGGCAGTTTTTGGCCGTTGCGGGCTCCGGTGGAAGGAAAAAACCCGCAAACCGCGACGGCTTCCGAGCTGGTGGAGGAGAGGGCCAGTCCACCTGCAGCTTCTCAGCGGCACGGCGAAACAGGGAGAAAAGAGAGGTGTCATCGTGGCCGACCGGCGCAGCAGCGGCGGCATATTGGGTCGACAATGAGCTCTCCTGCTCATCCTCCGACAAACCATGGATGTCCAGGCCGATGTCCAGCACGTCATCGTCTTCCTGGGGAGCGCTGGCGGGCTTCAACCCAGGCTGAAGCCCGTCAGCGCTCCTGCATGGTTCCGGTTCGTCATCGGCTAACCCGTCAACGTATTCCATGTGGTCAGCCCAGCTAATCGCGGGGACATCGACCTGAAAATTTTCGTCTTCGGACTCGGACGAAGCCGGGGCTCCAGACTCGGAAAGAAGAGGGTCATGCCGTGCGACAGCCGAGCGTCCCAGCACTCTTTCCACAAACGTCACCCGTCTTTCCAGGGTCGAGCGTCGGAGCTGGCGACAAAACGCACAAGCTTCGGGCTCCGTCAACGCTCTCCTAGCGTGGACGATCCCCAGGCAGACAGGGCAGGCATCGTGCTGGTCGCTGTCGTGCAAAGAGAAACCACATCCCTGAGGACAGGGGCGAACAGAAGATTTCTGCTTTGCTCGCTTCGGTTTGGAGTCCATTCCCAAAACGCAAAGCGAAACGCTGCACAAGAAAAACTTGAAAATAGCGCTCCACGGGCAGCCTACGCACCAGCTGGGCGGTGGAGGCTAACACCAACAGGGGCAGTTAAGCTAGGTTCAAGTTGGCAGACAACGGAGCTAACTAGCAGTAGCTAGCTAGCCCAACTCAGCAGAGGTGTTCTCAGCGAGGTGAAGAGCGTAAGAACTGAGGGATGACGGTGATGGCAGCGGCTATATGTGCGGGCGGGGCCTTGCGCGTGTCATCACACGTCATCTGCCGTAAAGGCGTGAATAAAGGTTTCTTCAGCCAGGACACGCGAGGGCGTGATATCCCATACTTATGTGTTGTACCGAGTGAATCGACTGAAAGGGAACTGCTCCATCATCACATCTTTGCAGATGTCCATTTATAAAGCTCCAACAACTCAAAGGTGAACATGATATAGGAACATCTGTTCGTATATAAGGCTTTTTTTAAATAAACAGCTCATATGTCAGCTGTCAGCAGAACTGTAGGACTGAAAAAATGTAAGAGAAGAGAAGAACACTCCCGAGTGTGTGAGGACAGAAGGATCAGCTTTATTTCAGATTTGAGAGATAAACTTTATTTATTTATTTATTTATTTATTTATTTATTTATTTATTTATTTATTTATTTAGGACAGTGCATGTTAATGAACATAAATGTAAAAAAAAAAATTACATGAATGTAAACATACCAGATTATAGCCAAGGACTAATTTCCATCTGTTGTCCTTAAGCATAAAAAATAGACATAATAATTCATAAAAAATTCATCATTCATTCATAATAAAAACTCCGTCACCAAACTTACACATACACACCATTCTGTTCCCAAATAAAACATTAAAACTGTACAATTCATACATGATCGCACACTTGATTTGTCCATAACCAGTTTTTAACCTTTGCCTTAAACAAACTGAGTGTAGAGCATTCTCTAATGGGTTGAGGAAGACTGTTCCACAGATGGCCTCCCTGAACAGAGAGGACGTTCTGCCCAAATGCTGTCCGTCTGTGGGGTATAAACAAGTCTCCTCGGATTGTAGCTCGAGTGGTCCTGTCTGAGCTTTCTTTATGCCTAATGAACTGCTTTAATGGTGGTGGAGCAAGGGAGTGTAAGACTTTATATATTAAACTCACTCTTTTAAGTTTCACCTAGTTATTGAAGTTCAGTAATTTATGTTTTTTAACACATGACAGTGGTGGTGGGAAGTCGGTTTTTTGTCAAGTAGTTTTAAACGTCTTTTATAAATGTTTTCAATAGTTTTAAGTGTTGTTGGACAAGCAAGTGACCAGGACGTCAAACAATAGTCCATATGAGAGATGATCATTGAGTAAAAATAAGTTTTTGCAACATTCATATTTAAATTATTACGTATATGATTAAAATTTCGATTATTAAATTTAAGTACCTGGGACACTTTATTTATGTGACTCTTGAAGGATAATGTTGGGTCTAGAAGGACCCCAAGATATTTAAATTCTGGAGCTAATTCAAGCTCTACTCCATCATATTTATATTTCAGTTTGTGATGATTGTGTTCTTGTTGTGACTACAGGAGCCGTCCTCAGATTCAGACCTCAGCACCACCCAGTGACAGCAGACAGATCATCCTATAGTTTCACTCTTTGTAGTAACTCCATAATTAACTGATGAAAACAGTCCAAAGGTTAAAGTACCACATGCGCTGTCAGTGACAGCTGCAGCTGTTTAAAGATAAAGTTAAAAGGATGAATCACCCATGTAACTGTGTCACTGTATATCAGCATCAACAGGACCTGAGTTTGGTGTTTCCGAGAGCTGTTGTCTACGTCTGTGTGCTGTCATTGCTCAGTCTGACCGAACGATGGACAGACTCAAGTTTGACTTTGAATCAAACTGTGTTGTTAAACAGTTTCATGGTTCAAAAAACAAAACAATCAAAAACACTTTTTTCATACTTGTGTTAAGTTTTGTATAGAAATGAGACAAAATTGATTGTGAGGTTAAATGTGATAGAAACAGCTCACACTGACATCCATCCTGATCAAACATGAGTGTCATGAAGCCTGTTTGCAGTTGTTTGCACTGTTTTCCACTCTGGATGTTGTTTCTGTTCAGCTGTGAGTATAAAAGGCTCCATTCTACAACCTGTTTGTGTTAGTTGTTCAATAGAAACATTATTTTGTGCTGATGTTGCACTTCTTTTATTCACAACCAAAGAGTTTTTGACGTCCGCATCAAAATACAAAGATCAGTATTGTCTAATGTTTTGGCTGCAGTGTGTTTTTGCAGACAGGTATAACTGAACAGCTTTAGTGTTTAGATTTTTTAAACTTGAGTATGAACTTATACAAAATGCAGCAAGATATTAAAAAAACGTTTGATTATAAAATCGACTATATTGGATTCATATCGATATCGGACATAAAAAGTGGCATCGTTCCATCTCTGCTTTGACTAGAGACACAGCTCTAATCAAAGAGGTGGTCCGCTTGCCTCCGCCCCAGAGAGAAGGGTTACATCTCCTGGGTTTAGGTGCGGCTTGCCCCTCTGAGGGCGGGGGTACCTGGACTTGGGATATAGAGTATGTTTGGGGAGTGCGACGGTCTGTGCAGTTTCTATTTGTGTCTGTCTACACGTTGGGTGAGTGCCGAGTATTTGGTTGTGCATATGGGGTGGGAATGCACGTTTGTGTCCGCGTGCGCCTGTCTATGTGTCAGGTTGGGTCTTAGACTCCACCTCTCTGGGTACATCTCAGGCCCTCCAAAGTACGGAGGCCTATCTCCCCTCACCACACTCCCTGCCGGTGGCTGATGCCCTCAGACGTTGGTGTGTTGGTGGTCCTTGTCGTCTGGGGCTGGGCGCTCATGTATGTACCGGCTCACTCCTGGTGGCCGATTGGCGATTCCCCCCCTTTTGGTGGTCCTCCTCGGGTCCTTGTACTCTGGGGCCTCTGGATATCTGGGGCCTGGATCTCCTCCATACCTGCTTCATACCCTGGGGGACAGGGCTATGGCTCCCCACACTCCCTAGCAGATCATTACATGGAGAAACCTTTGGAATACAAGCATGCTGATCCACACAGGTGTGCACACAGGTGTACACACGGGTGTTCACAGACGCGGACTACACCTTTATGGCTGCTGCCTCTAAGCACATTGTGCGCTGTCTATCTTGCGTGCTGCACAATATCGTTTATTATTTAGTATCTACTGTTATCTACTACTAGCTAGTTTATTGTGATGGTGCTGTTTTTATTATGTTGCTTGCTTTCTCTTCTGTTTTTTTTTCTCCATACAGGTGATCCAGGTGTTTTGTTTGTTTTTCTTTTTTTCTTCCCCCCTTTCTCACCGTCTCTTCTCCCCTTTGGTTTTCTTTCTCTCCCTCTCTTTCTTTCATTCTCTCTCCCTGTCCTGTCCCCCAGTCATGTCTGTCCCGTTTGTAGCAACCGAAAATAAAATAAATTCATAATTATAATAAAGGTCAATCAAATGGACCAATATGGAAAGGCCATGATGATCCACTTGGTAAAATAAATCCGCTTGGCATCTTTCTTGGCGTTAAGACAACAATTCTGATGGCTAAAGATCCAAACGGGACACACAAAAAAAAGAGACACAGCTCTGTGTTTTCCAATTTGTCATCGTTTTGAAAGTTTACATTTCTTCAGTGTTGAGCAGCAGAAATGAGACTTTCCTGTCAGAGGTCATTTTTTAAAAAATGAGGTGAATCAACCATGAAAACCATGAATCAACATGTGAACATGAGCTGATGCTGCTGAAGTGAAGCAAAGTTACAGAGCTTTGATTAATATTGAGTAAGAACTGGACTCTCATACAGCGAGACTCAAATGCCTTTAAACATCAGCTTATCCTGCTGATCCAAGTCCAACACTGAGTTTGTAAAAACATGTTTGTCAATCATTTTGTTTGGTTTCTGAGGAAAAAGATTCAATAAGTTGCTGCTAATACACAACATTTCATCATATTTCCTCATAACCCTCTTTTGTCTGACCATTTGATCCCATTTGAATTTGCAATAAAGGATCCACAGAGTTTGGTGACAATAATGACAGTAGATGTTTGTGTGAAAGTGCTGGAAGCAAATGAGTGTGTGATGTTCTTTCAGTGTTGCACTTTGTAGACGCTCCCTGAGCACTGGTCTCACAGCCAGCTGCACATAGAGACCAGTGTTGTTAGTCCAGGTCAGAAGATGACTTGTTGGAATGAAAATGAGCTTGTAGTTTGTCTGCTTTAATAATGTGACTGGAAAAAGGTGTTGGACTTCAAATATGTCCATTTCTTTCACACTTCACCTTTAAAAGTGAAGCCATGTGGTTCCTGGAAGGAAAAACACGACTTTTTCAAGTCTTTGTCCTGTTTTTATGAGAAATGTACGACTTTAATGTGAAACATTCAGAGTTTTTTCTCTTGTTGTGTTTGTTTGAAGCTGCTTCCTGTTGGCTTCAGCTGTTTGGAGTTTCCATTTTCTAAACTTCTACATTCTGAACCTTCTTCAGCTCTGAACAGATGATGAAACACTGAATGATTTCAAGCACTTTGTCTAATAAACTTACATCTTTCATTCTTTATACAGATTGATGGACTGTGGTTTGTCAGAGATCAGCTGTGATTATCTGGCAGCAGCACTGAAGTCCAACCCCTCCCATCTGAGAGAGCTGGACCTGAGCTTCAACTACAAGCTGCAGGATCCAGGAGTGAAGCATCTGTGTGGTTTCCTGGAGAGTCCAGGATGTAAACTTGAAACTCTGAGGTCAGTCAGCATGTTTTAGTTGTGCTGAGATGAATATGATGTGAAAGTTGTGCTGACACTAAACTGCAGACATCAGGCTGATATTATACTGATCCACACTGAGGATCTTCATGGTAAAGTCTGTTTTCTTCTTCTCTGGTTTAGTCCATTGACTGCAGCAGAACAATGTTCACATTTCAAACAGTGATACTCAACGTATGGCCCGCGGCCCACACGCGGCCTGCCCACCTTTCCTGATTCAGAGAGAGGGGACCCTGATTAACTGTGTAGCTTCTTCCTCACAGTTCTAAGTATCAGACACAACAATGAATAATCCACAGCTGACTGTCTTTAGCAGGTCAAAGGTCACGGCACACAGCAGACAGTCAGAAATATTCTAACTCTGATCATTTATCAGTTGTGACACTGTGAGACTTGATCAGAGGTGTGATCATCACAGCAGAGGCCTTTGTGTCAAAGTCACTGAGGATCAAACAGAAACACATGAAGCAGATTTTCCTCTTCTGGCTTTTTATAGCAGATAACCTTCAAAATATTCTGCAGTCGATCAAAAACTGAAGCAAACCATGAAGCAACATGTGAACATGAGCTGATGCTGCTGAAGTGAAGCAAAGTTACAGAGGTTTGATTACAGACACAGCTGAGAGTTTGTAATCTGTCATCATTTTAAAAAGTTTCCATGGAACAGCAGAAATGAGGCTTTACTGTCAGAGGCCGACAGCACTGAACACAACAGCAGACTGGTGGCTAATAAACAGTGAATGATGCAGAAACAGATGTTTGAAGCTGTTCTTGGAGTACACTGAGAGAGAGAGAGCTGTGCAGGCAGGAACAGCCAAAGTCAGAGAGAATTCATGAGCATATTGATCAAACGTGAAGCAGAGTTTGGATCTTCTTTTGCTGCTGCTTCACTCAGTTTTGGTTGGAGACAGATGAAACCTGCAGCTTCAGGATCTGTGAGCTGTCCACTTTCAGCCCCGACGGCGTGTCCGTGTACGTGCCGTCGAGTGAACGATCCACGCTCTGTGTTTCCATCTTTGTGTGTTTAGCTGCTCTCATTTACTGTTTTATCTGTTTGCTGCTTGTTGAAATAGTTTGTGAGCTTTAACCTGAGATTCTGGCAAAATACATTTATATTAAACATCGATTCAGGATTGAATGAATCAACATCGTTTTATTCAAATTAAAACCATTTAAATGGGAACATGAATTTTTTACAGCCGCCTCTAATGCTGGGTAATGTCAGCTGGTCCATGTGCAGCTGGCTGTGAGGCTCAGGGAGCGTCTACAAAGTGCAACACTGAAAGAACATCATCCATAAATATTGAGTAAGAACTGGACTCTCATACAGCGAGACTCAAATGCCTTTAAACATCAGCTTATCCTGCTGATCCAAGTCCAACACTGAGTTTGTAAAAACATGTTTGTCAATCATTTTGTTTGGTTTCTGAGGAAAAAGATTCAATAACTTGCTGCTAATACACAACATTTCATCATATTTCCTCATAACCCTCTTTTGTCTGACCATTTGATCCCATTTGAATTTGCAATAAAGGATCCACAGAGTTTGGTGACAATAATGACAGTAGATGTTTGTGTGAAAGTGCTGGAAGCAAATGAGTGTGTGATGTTCTTTCAGTGTTGCACTTTGTAGACGCTCCCTGAGCACTGGTCTCACAGCCAGCTGCACATAGAGACCAGTGTTGTTAGTCCAGGTCAGAAGATGACTTGTTGGAATGAAAATGAGCTTGTAGTTTGTCTGCTTTAATAATGTGACTGGAAAAAGGTGTTGGACTTCAAATATGTCCATTTCTGTCACACTTCACCTTTAAAAGTGAAGCCATGTGGTTCCTGGAAGGAAAAACACGACTTTTTCAAGTCTTTGTCCTGTTTTTATGAGAAATATACGACTTTAATGTGAAACATTCAGAGTTTTTTCTCTTGTTGTGTTTGTTTGAAGCTGCTTCCTGTTGGCTTCAGCTGTTTGGAGTTTCCATTTTCTAAACTTCTACATTCTGAACCTTCTTCAGCTCTGAACAGATGATGAAACACTGAATGATTTCAAGCACTTTGTCTAATAAACTTACATCTTTCATTCTTTATACAGATTGATGGACTGTGGTTTGTCAGAGATCAGCTGTGATTATCTGGCAGCAGCACTGAAGTCCAACCCCTCCCATCTGAGACAGCTGGACCTGAGTAATGACTCCTCCTCTTTGAATAAGAACAACAAGCTGCAGGATCCAGGAGTGAAGCATCTGTGTGGTTTCCTGGAGAGTCCAGGATGTAAACTTGAAACTCTGAGGTCAGTCAGCATGTTTTAGTTGTGCTGAGATGAATATGATGTGAAAGTTGTGCTGACACTAAACTGCAGACATCAGGCTGATATTATACTGATCCACACTGAGGATCTTCATGGTAAAGTCTGTTTTCTTCTTCTCTGGTTTAGTCCATTGACTGCAGCAGAACAATGTTCACATTTCAAACCTTCAAAGAAGAAGAAAAATCCTCTACTGGAAAATTCACTGTGAAACTCTCAAACTCTTCATTGCACCTTAAAGTCTGTCTGACACTGAAATCCAAAGCAAAATGTGCGTTTGCTTTACAGACAGCAGTCCAACACAAACATACACACATCATCCAAAACACAGTCCAACATCCAAATCTCCTCCACTGCCAGCATGAATGATGGGAAAGAGAAGGAGCAACACTCTGACATTCAGGGTTAGAATGAGTTTCATCAAGCAGACTGTGAAGATCAAAGCTGCATTAGAAAGCTTACATGAATGAATGAGTGGACAGAAGTGGACAGAGATCATCTGAAGCACTTCAAAGGCTTTAAATCAGCACATTTCTCTTTATTCTTTATCAACTCTGTTAGTTTCTCTCAGTTTTCTGTGGAATGAAGCTAACTGCAGGCTAATAAGATGCTGACCAATAGGTTTCTATTAAAGGTTGTAATTTGTATATGAAAAAGTGCTTTGGCTCAGCAGGGATCAGCTTACAGGTAGAATACAGCTGCTGGATGGGATTAGCATGTCATAGCTATCTACCAAACTGCTAACTGGGGGATTTCAGGCCATCTATGGATCATTTTTGCTAACTGTTTATTCAGCTTAGGCTCACAGGGCTGCAGCCTGTGCCCTAGCTGTCATAGGGCAAGAGGCGTGGTCCACCTGCACAGGTGAGCAGTCCATCACAGGGCCAACAGAGAGACAGAGAAGCACTCCCTCACATCCACACCTACAGCCAATGTAGAAGCACCAATGAACCTAAGCAGCATTTCATTGGACTGTGGGAGAACATCCAACCTCCACAGAAAGGCCCAGCTGACCAACAAGCTTCAACCTACAACCTTCTTGCTCTAAGGCACTAGTGCTAACCACTTTTGCCCATTTCAGCCCAAATCCTGCATCTTCCTGTTTCTGACTCCAGGCCAGCTCCACTAACACTTTCTCATCAGACACTGCCACCTAGTGGAGGAAGTCTTAGTTCCATTTGAAGCTTCAGATTACAGTTAGTTCCTTTACAAAGAGGTGGAGGTGGTGGGGCCACAGCACCATCATCACTGAGTGCCATAGGACACTTAACCTTTGTTTCCATATGCTGGGAACTTCCTGTTGTTCCAAGGAGGACTGGAAAATGTGTGAAAATCTCCCAGTCAGTTCCTCACAGCACACTTCAATCATTTCCCTCCCACAGCATCAGGACCAGGGCTTTTTCTCTCTTTGGTCCCACTAAGAGATTTCCACACAAACACCTCATCAGTGGGACTCTCAGAGCTACCAGCCCTTTGCTACAATCACAAAGCTCTTCATTGAAATCAATGATATCAAAGCTGGAATCAAATGAGTCCAAGTCTTCTGCTGATTCAGCATCACATTCATCTTTGCTCCTTGTTCTGCATCCCCACCATGGACTTCATTCCTTTCCAAGCCAGCCTTGAGTGTCCTTTATTCAGCTCATCCTCTGCTTTACTTTTACACCTGATTTTAGCTGCTTTATCTCTCTTTCAACAGGTTTCTGTGCCTCAATCTTTTTCTTCTCTCCCTCATAACAAGACAGCTTCTTCTGCCTGAGAACATGTTGGAGTGATTTACTAATCCAGGGCTGCTTATTGGGGAAAATACTTCCTGTTTCCAAAGTAATCCCCATTTTTCCCAGAAAGAAATGTCAGTAGAAATCGATGATCTAAGTGAGAACATGAGCCTTTCAAAAGTCCCAGTGGGTGCAGTCAAAGCAGTCCCTCAGTCCCAGTATAGAGTCTTTGGTCCAGACTGGAACAGCTGTGTGCCCAGTTTGAGCTCTCTTCAGTGCTGTGACCTGACAGACCCAGAGGGGCCATCACATCACATTTAGAAGCTCCCCTGATGGAGCCACAACACATGTCCAATACTTAGTCTGTCTTGTTGGACCAACTGGAAGAAATGATTCAAGGACTTAGTCACAGAACAGAGATTCAAATCTCCAAAATCCAACTGGCTGCATCAGGACATATAGTCTGAAACTCTGCACAGTTTCCTGTTTGAAGCTGCTTCCTGTTGGCTTCAGCTGTTTGGAGTTTCCATTTTCTAAACTTCTACATTCTGAACCTTCTTCAGCTCTGAACAGATGATGAAACACTGAATGATTTCAAGCACTTTGTCTAATAAACTTACATCTTTCATTCTTTATACAGATTGTGGAAGTGTGGTTTGTCAGAGATCAGCTGTGATTATCTGGCAGCAGCACTGAAGTCCAACCCCTCCCATCTGAGAGAGCTGGACCTGTGGGGAAACAACCTGAAGGATCCAGATGTGAAGCAGCTGTCTGATCTTAAGAAGAGTCCAGACTACAGACTGGAGACTCTAAGGTCAGTAGAGTGATGGAGTGAGTGGGTGGTGCTGTCAGCAGTATTGTACTAAACACAGTCAGTATGAAACAAAGATCCAGTGTTTCCTGTAAAGCTGCAGCTTCTCAGTGAAGCTGTGAGAGGAGAACGGTGACAGGCTTCAGGATTGGACACAAACACTTCCTGTTTCTCACCTTTATGGTCACCATAGTAACGGCTGACACGCTCTGATCAAACACTGTCAACAGCCAATCAGCTCTCTGAACAAAGCAGCACGCAGACCAATGACTGCATTGATTTCCAAGTTTAAAGCAGTGAAGAACACAGTCTGTAGGTGAGGAAGAATTTAGTGAGAGCAGATGTTTGGATGGAATTCCTCCAGTTAACAGCTGGAACCGTCCATCTGGATTGTTGGGCTTGTTGTTGGGGTTCCTACAGAGCTCAGAGTGGACACACCAAGGTTCTTCTAATGAATGAAAGTCCAAACTCAAACTAGGAGGGAAAAACATTTTCAGCAACTTCAATAAAAATCCAAAGATTAGAAAAAGTGAAGCAACAATGAGTCCTAGTACAGTCCCAGCACTGACGTCCCTGCTGCTCTTTATACTGGATGTGCTGCATCACTGACTGACAGCTGATGAAGAGTCTCTGGAAACACTCGTTTATCTCCTCTGCTCTTCCTCCTTCTCTCTGCAGGTGGAGGTGATGATGGTAAACAGGACGGTGTGTGTGCTGAGAGAGGAGCAGCTGTGTCCTGATGATCCAGAGAGGTTGAAGCAGCAGCAGCTTGTGTGTAGAGACTAGAGATGGACCGATCCGATATTACGTATCGGTATCGGTCCGATACTGACCTAAATTACTGGATCGGATATCGGAGAAAAATAAAAAATGTAATCCGATCCATTAAATATCATGAAAGCACCTCACAAAACTTGCAACACCCCGTAACTCACCTCAGAACGTTAGCACTCGGAGCAGTATGCATCACGTGATAGAGCAGCTGTGGCATGCGGGACCTGTGGTGGTCTGGATAGCATTTGGAGCTTCGCTAGCAACCCGGCATTTCATCTCCGACAAAGTTATCCCCGAGAGAAGTAAAGCAAGTGTGTAAGTCCATCTCTGAATGTTTGTAAAGCATTCCCACGTTAAGCTTAACGAGCGACTGCCTCTCGCTCTCCTGCTGCTACTTCAATCATGAAACTGCTTAAATGATCAGCTGATCGGCTTTTCTGTCGCGAGTCCGCCTCACTTGTTTGTTTTTGGTCCACTTTGCGCCAGAAAGAGGAAACCAGCGGCTGAACAACAGCAGCATGTTTAAGCTTGATAAGCTGTTGTTACAATTTATTTAATATTTCTTTCTACACCAGGATCTTTTTCTACAGCTGACGGCTGGTAACTGTGCAGGGGCGGATCTAGCAAAGTTTAGCCAGGGGGGCCGATAGGGCATTAACAGGGAAAAGGGGGCACAAAGACATACTTTTCTTTCTTATTCTCATTTAAAATGTCTAGCTTTTAATAAATAATTATCTGACACCCAAAGTTTTAATTTGATGCAAAATAAATAGAAGTCCATTACTGTATATAGTGACTATTAAGTCTAATATATATACCCTAGTAAGCTATAGTACTTTTTCCTTTGGGAAGGTACCATCTGTGCAGTCTGCAATTTTGTTGAAGAAAGATGTTGAATCTATTTAATATTTCTTGAAAAATAATTGATTTCTGTGCATTTTTTTTCACACTGCATCAAATTAAGGTTGATTACGTCGATTAAGCATCATGAGGTGGAGCGTGAGGGGTGGTTCCCTATTTTTTATTTATTTATTTTTGTTGTTGCTGGGAGTTGGAACCCTATTATTTAGGTTGCTTAATATTTACGCTAAGTACTCTTTAAAATACCAGAATAGGGAGGATGGTGTAGGTTTATGTTTATTAGATTGATCAGTATTGCTGAACTATGAAATATTTTTTATGTATACAGGTATAACAGAATAGCTTTAGTGTAGTTGTTGTTTTAAACTTGAGTATGAACTTGCAGACTTGCAAAATGCAGCAAGATATTTAAAAAACAGTTTTGTTGATTAAAAAACACCATATTGGATTCATATCGGTATCGGCAGATATCCAAATTTATAATATCGGTATCGGACATAAAAAAGTGGTATCGTGCCATCTCTAGTAGAGACGCTCTGACTGGGCCATGTTACTGGGAGGTGGAGAGGAGAGCTTCATCCAGCAGTGACTGACAGAGGAATGAAGTGCAGATGACTGTCAGTGCTGCAGAGTGAACTGCTCTGAGAACAGCTCCACTGTCAGACACAATGTAGAGTCCAGCATCAGCCCTGTGTGTCCCTCTGGATCTGACAGAGGATCATCAGTGTATCTGGACTGCTCTGCTGCTGCTCTGTCCTTCTACAGTCTCTGCACAGTCTCTGTCTCACTCTGGAAAGATTTTACAACTTGTTGTAATTACAGAACGTTAATATAATATTCAAACATGTGATCTTCTCTTTATTTCTGAATCTTTACCAAATAAAGAAAAACCAAACTAACAAACAGAAGCTGTCGTGTCCTTTTTCACCACATCTGTGAATCTTTTCTGTGTTTTTCCTCTTTTCCTCCTTCCTGCAGCTCCATCTTCATCATTCTGTGTCCAGTATATGTGAACACGTCCAAAGCATCTGAGCCTCATGTTACCCGTTTGTGTGAGTTACGCCTGTCGTTGTGTTGTGGTGTATAAATAAGGGGCAGGAGACAGCGCTGGATCTCTGAGTTCTTTACTCTCAATTTCTGCAACATCTGCAATATCTAGAAATGCAAACCTGTGAGCTGTGTGTGTTGTGCGTCTGCTCGGCCACCTCTCCTCCGGCCATGCTGGAAGCAGCTGTGCGTTTGACAGTTTTATCGACTCGACAATAATCGAACAAATTAAATGTTCAAAAATATCAACTTAAGCACTTCAAAGTCAACAAAAAGCTTAAAACAATGAAATAATATTTCACTGACAAAACAACAGCTCATAAGAACGATACACAAAATAATACAGAAACAAACAAATAAAAGTTATTAACCAGGATCCATGTTTTTGTCACAAACACTGAATCAGCTGATTCACTCTTTATGTTTCTGAGTTTGTTTTGTGATTATAGTTCTGGTTTCTGTTTCTGTGTCTTCACTGTGTCCCACGTCTCCTTACTTTGGACTCTGTGTTATATTTCCTGTTTTACTTTGACAGTCCTGTGTTACTGTTTCCTGTCTCGTGTGTGTAATTGGTCCCAGCTGTGTTTCCCTCCTGCCTCCCGTTCCCTGATTACTAAACTGCGTCCACGCCGCCGGCGCTCCTCTCCACAGCTGGATTCCAGGATTTCAGAGCATCCAGCTGTGGTGAGTGATGGAGACACTTTCTCTGCTCCCTCAGTAATCAGGACAGTTTATTGAACATCAGAGGACATAAAGGACTGTTTTTCACCTGCCCGTTCTGAACCTGGACATTAAAGACTGCTGGCTTCAAGGACATTAATCCCAGTGTCAGCCAGCCAATAACAGCCTGTGTTTTTCAGCTCTTTAGGAGTCAGAAATGAGAAAGACACAGACTGCTAACCTCTCCCTGCAGGAAATAAGCTCCGCCTCTTCCTTTCCTGTATATGAGTGATTCTGACATGAGACACAATGAGTTTCCTGTTTATTGTGACTTAAAGCGAGCAGCAAAGACACTAAACTGTGTGTTTCCAGCTGAAGCTGCTTTTTGTGTTGCTCCCACAATCCTGTCTAAAACAGTCAGTGAGGAAAACTCAATGTGACTTCAGAGTGACAGAGGTAAGCGACTCATGTTGTAACTGACGTCAGACGCCGGAGATTTTGGCGGAAATTAAAGCGAATGGTAGTTTAGAATTGAACAAATTCCTTTAAGCTTCAGTATTACCAAATACACTTATCAATAGTCTTCTAACTAACAATATTTGTCTAAATCATCTCCAACACCCTGGAGAACAACGGGGAGAGTTTAGAGGCTCTCCAAGATTACATTGATCAGTGCTTCCAGGATCTTGTGATGAAGAAGGCTCAGAGTGCAAAACCTTCATCAAAACCCACCTGAAGCTGCTGGAGGACACGGTGAAGAACATCGCCTTTGATAGAGTGCATCGCATCGGCCCCATGCGGGCTGCGACCGGGAGACCACGTCCTACTGTGGCCAAGTTCGGCCACTTCAAACAAAAGGAACAGGTGAAAAGTCTCCGTGTCCATCGGTGTTTCTCCACGTCTCTCTTCCTTCTTCGTGTCATCTCTGTGTTTCCCTGCTGCCCTCATGTTTTCTGCTTTGTCTGTTAGTTCTTCCCAATTTAGGTTGATGTTCACTTCTTCCCTCACCTTTGTTATTTTCACTGTAAATAAATCTCCACTCGCATCTCCACCGCCGTCTGCATCTTGGTCCTCATTCACTCCACCACACGACTGCTGCCCCAGCCGTGACAACTTTTGATGTTTCCTCTACATTTACCTTTAAAAATTATTTACTTTGCCTTGTTTGGTATCATTTGGTATCAGATGGCCGACTTCTAAATGGTCACCATGGTCACCACCGAACTTGAGGAGTTTGCCCCCTCACATATACTAATGTGCCACAAACAGGACTTTAACATCACCAACCATTCCTATGTTATTACGGTGTATCCATATAACTGGCCCACCCTGTACAGTTATGCTTTCATGTTGACATACTGTATTAACACAATTCAGGGAGGATTCTAGGATCAGAGCTTCGGGGGGCTGAGCACCCAGAGAGCTGCCCAGCCAGCCAAGATACACTTTACTCGTCACAATGAGACTTCTTCCCCGTCTCTGTCGGTCCCTGCATCCTCCCTGTCCTCATCGTCTGTTGTCTTCGTCTCCTTTATCAGTCATCATAATTTTACCATCTCTGTGCAAGTCTGCAAATTTCTTTATTAAATCAAAAGATTCTTAAATTCATCAAGTCTCTCTGTGCCTGGGTCCTCGTCACAAAACATGACATCACTGTTTTGTACTTTTTAACAATTTAATCCCACATTTGTGAAAGAAAAGCAAAACACTTTTTTGAAAAGTCTGTAACAAAACCATCAATTCTGATCAAGGTTATTTAAATGCTGCCAAAGAAGAATGGATTGGAATAAAAAAAATACATATCCTAACCTTAATTACTGGAGGAGAATAATGAATGATGCTCATAGTGAGTAAGAAGTAAACTGAGTGCATATTTTGGACAGAGATTCACTTTTAATGTGTTTGTATAATATAATACAGATGCATAAAAACACTCCTGAAACAGAATAAATTATTACAAATAAATTATTACAAAATATTAAAAAATATTATGGATACTTTTGTTGTTAAAATGTTACCTCTCAACCAAGTTCTGCCTTTTATATTTTTAGTAGTGTGTCACACAAACAGGAAATATTGTCAAAAAAAAGTAAGTAAGTGCTGAAGCACCCCAAAAATGAACCAAAGCACCCCAAAAATGAACCAAAGCACCCCAAAAATGAACCAAAGCACCCCAAAAATGAACCAAAGCACCCCAAAAATGGGCTAAAATCGCCCCAGTTAACAAATAATAGCCCAACAGTCACTTTTATGCTTACTGTAGCTGTTAGCTAAAAACACTAATTTAGCCTAGTTTGCCCTGAATTCAGCTTTGACAGACATGATCGACTGTTTCCAGTAGAATTCCTCGTTGTCATCTTGTTCCCTCTCAGAGCCCCGTATGCTTGCAGAGACCCCTACAGTAGGGAAATGTGCCAAAGAACGTCCAAAACATTGCATTTTAGGTTTATTTATGCCTTACACACAATCCCAACTCTTTAGCTAACTTAACAACTTTGGCTAAAGTCTATAGTTAGTCTTACTCGTTTGTACAACATTTCTGGATCGCCACTGTTTGAAATGATATGACATATGACTCTCACTGAAACAGCAAACTTTGTAGAAAACACAACACTTCTGATTCTCTATCTAGCTGTTTGGTCACAGCTGTAGATTACATTATAAGTGGTTGTTCACTCTTGTCAATAATTACATTTCTAAATTCTATTTGTGCAGTTACATGTAAACAAAGTCCAATATTGTATCTAAATGATTGTGTTATGGTGGGACAGTTTCCAATTTTGTTGTATTATTGTACTAGGTATGACTGTGCAAGAGTTATCTTATCTTCCTTGCTTGCACCACACTCTTTGCAGAAATGGTGCACAGCAGCACTGCATCATGTTATTGTGTTGTATAATATACCAGAACTAATACAAAGCAATATCCATGTACACTATAGGTCCATGCCAATGTGCCCAAATGGGACCTCCATAAATGGTAAGGGGCGCAAAGGCACTTTAAGACCAGTGGGCACACCATCGGTGCACATCCGCTCGGATGCTTTTTTCTATTCATTTATTTCCCTGTTTATTTATCGATGCACAAAAGCAATTATCTCAGAGACACCATCCTCTTAACAGAGACTCAAATCAGGAACCTGCAGATTATTAGTCAGCAGCTTTAACTTCCTGTCTTTGTCTCACTAAACCTTCCACGTGGAAACTTGAGCTGCCCACTCAAGCACAGTAGGCTTTAACTGGCTCTGCTCAAGTCACTTCAGTATCTGAGAAACTGTCTCGATGCATGCCAAAGAACACTTTGACAATACGCTTGTGTTGAGTCAAATCCACCACAAGCATATTCTATGGCAGTTTAATTCCACTCCACATAAAAATAGTCACGTATTATTTCCCCCCACCACACTTCCTGCCAGTAGCTGGTGCCCCCACCCACAGTGCATTAGTGGTTCTCTGTGTTTAGTGGCTCACTCTGGGCGGCTGCTCGGTGGGGCCCGGCCCCCTGGCTCTGTTGGGCCTGTGCTGCGGGTGGGGTGCCCTCAGGTCTCGGCCCTCTGGGCCCATTTACTGCTCAGTAACATTTAATATCTATTATTTACTACTACTTACTAGCCTACTTACTGCATATTATTGGTTGTTGCTGTGGGTTCCCCACTGTGTTGGTTTTTCCTTGTGTTTTTCAGCAAGGCAAGGCAAGTTTATTTGTATAGCACAATTCAACAACAAGGTGATTCAAAGTGCTTTACAGAGACATTAGAAACAAAAACAAATAAAAAGCATGATTTAAAATTGATTAAAACAAGCAAATAAACTAACTAACTAATTAACAAACAAACAAAAACAAACAAACAAAACAGTATATAAAATCAGTAGTTAAATGTAAGTTTTGAAATTTAAGCTTAAAAGTGTGGATTTGGTGCTTTATTCAAATGCAGCTGAGAACAGGTGAGTCTTCAACCTGGATTTAAATAAACTGAGTGTTTCAGCTGATCTGAGGCTTTCTGGGAGTTTGTTCCAGATATAAGGAGCATAAAAGCTGAATGCAGCTTCTCCGTGTCTGGTTCTGACTCTGGGAACTGATAAAAGACCGGATCCAGATGATGAAATAGATTTTCAGTATTTTTTCTCTCTTCCTCTCCATCTATTTCTCTTCTTCTCTATTTCTCCCTCTTCTTCTGTTAACTTTCTCCCCAGCTTATCTTTTTTCTTCTTTCCTGACCCCCGTTCTGATTCTAATGACTCAAAATAAAGTAAAATCATCATCAAATATGACTATCAAGTGGACCAGTATAGCAAAAACCATAATGGTGGCAGAGGCCACAGAGCCAAGTGGCAGGATTTTCAACGTTCAAACCAGATAAAAAACAGAAATTAAATGGTGTTAAAAGCCATGAATTAAGGCAATTCATTCACAACATAATTACAAGTTTTACTGGACGTTAATATTTTTCTCTTTTTTCAGTGCAAAACAAACTAACAGTACACATGATGCTGGCAAGTTAAAATGTCAGTGTCTTTTATAGATAGCATGTCTAGCATCATAGTTTTATAGATCACGTAGTCAGGGTAAAAACTCCATCTCTGATTATTATTGTACATGACTGTGACATGCAGTGGCCTCAGCATCATGATGAAGGCGACCGGAGGAGATAGTTTGGTAGACATCGATGTTTTGCTGATGAAGGCTCATGTAGCGGTCCTCTTTGTCCTAAACAACAATTTACACTGTCATTTACATTTAATTAAAGTGCAGCTTAAACACAGACATAACGCACTGCAGCCTCGGCACAATTAAGTGTAAAACAGAACTATGGAAAACTCACAAACATCTGGCGAGTTTCAGATCCTGTTAAGTTAGTTAGACCTGATCTGTTTTCTCTGTTAGGATAAAAACATCAGAGGTCATGGGGTGAAAAATACCTCAAAAACAAGACTAGCTATGTCTACAACTAATGTGTGGTGTTTGAAAAGAACCTATGAGATACTTTGAACACCACAGTGGCTGCTGTATGCAGTAATGTGCTCAAGTGATTTCAAAGGGTCATTTCATGAGTTTAAGTGCGTCAGTAAAAGTTTTCACCTGCGAGGATTTCTCCTCAGGCTGTAACCACAGGTTATCACAGCCACACTGATGAGTGAAGCAGCAGCAGAAATGATGGGAACTGTAGCCATGAACTTCATGCCAGAAGAATCTCCATCGTCTGTTGAATGTTGCCACACACACAACAAAAAAACTTCATTTTGAAAACATGAAAAGTCACGAAATTTGCATTAACCTGTTATATTAAAGTGGAAAACATGTTTATCTTTTCATTACATTAGAGTTACAATTGCATCATTCAAACATTTCACTGATGAAATAACAACAAAGTTGTGATTGGAGCAGTTTTATAATGAAATTTTAAACAAATTAGCCAGAAGAAGAGCTTAAAAACATTCCAGATGTTCATCTCCTGACTGAAACCTTTCATTAATCCGCTGCAGGCGGGAATGACGACCTCAAACCATGTATGACAGAAAAGAAAGTGTTAACGCAGTTCCAAACATCCACCTTGAATCTGCGGTGTGGGTATAAATAGAAAATGTTTTTACCTCTCACAGTCACACTGAGATGGAGAACATACAATCCACCACGAAATCCACACTCACAGGTGTAGTTCCCACTGTCTTCAGATGTTAAGTTGAGCAGGTGGAGAAACACAGTCTCATTTTCTTTGATCAGTGTGAACCTGGAGTCACAGCCATGAATAAAGCCTCGGTCGTAACGATAGAGCAGACGACGCTGTTCTCCTCGGCTCCTCTCTGTGCTGATCTCACACAGTATCATCACAGTAACATTCAGAGTTGTTTTGCTGCATATTTGAGTGGAATCGGGTTTCTTTCCAATTGTCTTCACAAGAGTCTCTATAAATTGTTCCAGTTAAAATGAAACAAAATCAGGATTATAGTTTCTATATATTTGTTGTTGTGGGAAAATCAATCACATATATTATTTCACTAACCTAACTAAAGCTTTCTTCTTAAACACCTGGCTTTACAGCTTTTCTTTTTTAATTATATATATTTACCTTCACTGCTAAAAACCACAAGCAGAAGCAGGAGAAAGCAGAGTTTCCGTGCAGTCATGCTGGTGAGGAAGTAACTGTGGCTGACAGTGTGAGGTAGACTATAGTGAAAGCAGGAAGACTTGCACCCTCCTTATTTCACCTCTTGTGTCTACACTGAAACTTTTACTATGTCTAAAATAGAAGTGCATAAAAGTGGAAGGACAGTAGAAGGTAAACCACCAACATTGTTTAAGCCAGACTGATCTCTCTGTTTATCTGGATGGACATTGTGTTCAAATTATGATGAGATGTTTGTTCAAAAACAAAACTAGTCTGATACAAAGAGTCATGTTTGCCACAGTTTATTGTGTTTGTATTGTATTAAATCTGAGAGCCTGAGTTGGAGTATTATGACTGAATGGTCTCCATTACTGGGAAACAACTATCCAGTGTGAAAAGATGGACGTTTATTATAATATATGAATATTATTATATTAGTATGTCACCTAAAGTTTTATATACTTTAAAATGTTTCATAGAGCTTTATTATCCACTCCCACAGTTCCTGCGCTTCTTGCTGAGCGTGTCTTGTTGTCGTGTTGATGGTTCACTGAGATGATAGTCTGGTAGGAATCACTCGATGGCTGCTGAAGGTTTGTATAGGGCTGATCTGGCTCATCGTCATCCTTTAGAAAAGTGAAATATTTTAGGTATTAATCAAGTTCAACCCGGTCTACCCACACACTCTATTGATCTTTAAATCTCTCCATCTGTTGCCTGGATTATTTAATGTTTCTGCTCATTTCTGTAAGAGCTTCTTCACAAAATAAAGGACACTGAAGTTGGCACTAATAGTATTATAACACTAATCTGTAATTATCTATATAAGTAGTTAACATCCTAAAACATAAATGTACATGTTTTATGTTTACTGGCAAACTTTTAACTAGCTGCTGTAGATCGTAGCAATAAATTGCTCACCAAACCGTTGGGATTTTCAGGTACAGACACTCCAGATGTTCCTGACCTTAAGCAGCCACGTTGATAAGAAAGGATGTCAGCATTAGTGTAACACTATTCACATTCAAACAGAGAAAAATCAAGTAAGAACATCTACATTTATATTATCTTCTCTCTTAATAATGATAATTATTTTTGGAAGGATAAAAAGTGTTCATTCTAGACATGATGTTTAACATACACCGAATTCTCATTTATTGAAATGTGATGTTTCCTTTTACTTTCTCTACATCTATATCATCTTTGAATTACTGCAGCAAAAATAGTCTCACCCATTACTTTTCCTCCAGTAGATAAATCCCACGATAACTCCAGTTATAAAGATGATCACAACACCGGGCAGATAAACGGAAAAAGATTTGTCTGCTGAAGTGTGGGCCTCGTTTGTGTCTAAATCATTGAAAAGATGCATTTGTCAGTAAAATCATTTACTTTCATTTCCTGGAAATCAAAACACAAATCAAACACAGTTTACGTCTACTGAAACTCTGAGTGAAGTAATGAAACCCCAGTTTTATAACCACAGAGCTTTAAATATTGTCACTGTGCTCTTTTCTTTTGTCTTCTTCTTCTTCTTTTGCATCTTTTCTGAATATTACTATGAACTGAAATTGGTCCAACTGCTTATATACATTCACTGGCCACTTTATGAGGTATACTTGTTCAGGGTGTAACACAAATATTTCAGTGTTCATTTCATTTGTCAATCACATGTCAGCTTCATCTTCCTGGTTAAATAAAGGTTAATAAAATAATAAAATGTCAGCAAATCAATGCTCAAACAGAGCAACATGGCACATGTTACTGGTCCCAGTGCTTCACAAACTGCTGATCTGCTGGGATTTTCCCACACAATCATCTCTGTTCACAGACAATGGTCTGAAAAATAGAAAATATCCAGTGAGCTGTGATTCTCTGGGTAAAAATGCTGTTTACACATCAAACCTTGAGGCAGAGCGGACCACACTGGATATCACTGCTGTCCTCTAACAACAGCAAGCTGAGGCTACAGTTTGCAAGTCTGGACAACAGAAGACTAAAAAAACGATGCCTTGCCCGATGAGTTGATTTCTAACAGTTCAGACTGCTGGTGGTGTAATGCTCTGTGGGGGATTTTCTTTGCAAACTTTGGACCCTGTAGTAACCACTGAGCATCATTTAAACACCACAGCCTGCCTGAAGGTTGTTGCTGACCACATTCATGTCTTTATGCCCAAAAAATACCCATCGTCTGATGGCTGCTTCCAGCAGGATACCACACCATGTCACGGCGCTCAAATCATGTACGGCCTGCGCAGTCACCAGATCTCAATCCAGCAGAGCACCTTTGGGATGTGGTGGAACGGAAAGTTTGCTTCAAGTAAGAGCAGCTGACAAATCTGCAGCAACTGTGTGATGATGTAATTTCAATATGTCTTGAGAATCTTTGAGGAATGTTTTTAGCGCCTTGTTGTGCCACAAAAAATGAAGACATGTTTGATGGCTGAAGGTGGTCCAACTCGGTTCAAAGATGTACCTGATAAATGAGTCAGTGAGAGTATTTAAACTGCTGTAAGTGAAAATAAGAAGAAAAGAAATGAACAAATTACAAGAATAAAAAACACATAAGCAGGTCAATACAATGCTAACACAGTGCTGAATAACTGTGTCAGATAAAGAAACCAAAATGCATTTACCTTCCACAGTGACACTGATATGGACAATATATGTCCCTTCAGTGTTTGTACACTCACAGGTGAAGTTCCCACTATCAGCTGGTGTTAAACTGGTCAGCTCCAGAAAGGCAGTCTGATTTTCTTTTGTTATTGAGAACCTGGGGTCACATTCCTGAGTAACGTTCTCTCCGTGTCGATACAGCAGATGACACTCTCCTCCTGTGTCCCTCTGTCTTTTGATCTTACAGATAATCAAAACAATAGTAGTCTGACTTTCCTTGTTGCAAATCCGAGTGACATCGTGTTCTCTCCTGACTGTCTTCACAACAGTCTCTGTAAACAGGGACAGCAAAATACGGTAAATACAAGATTCAGCCTGTGTCAGAGAGGACTTTAGTTTCTATATTTTGTGAATGTTAAACCATCTTTTTAATCCCATAATAATGTGTTTAGTTTAAACTAAAAGCAAGGAGGTTATAAATTTAAAAATATTAATAATGCATAATGAAAATAGTTTCCTTGTATTACCTTCAGCATCATGGGACACAGCTAGTGGTAACAGCAAAATCAAGCAAAGTTTTGATACGTCCATGCTTGTTAACATGTCTGTGAGCCACCGACAGTGAAGAGGAAGATGTGCGGAAAGAAACAAGCTGAAGCTTTCCTGGCTAAGCAGACGTCAGACTGTTGCCCTTCACGGGGCAAGTGTGAAATGATGTAAAAAGGAAGTGTACTGACAGGACTTTCATATTAAAAGGCTGTAAAGTTGAAACACTGTGCGAGCTCCCACACAAAAAGAAAACAAGCTAATTTTTCTTTATCACAGAGGAATTATTACACTGCTAACTGTCATGTTCGCTGAAACTGAAGGATGGATAATATTGTAAAAGTAACAACAAAACTACCATTTATCATAACATTATAAGCATTTTAAACTAAAATAGCGTGTTACGTCATCAAACCGCTTCATCCAATCACTCAGATACTTACAAAGTTTTGACTGCATTACCTTTAAAATTTGTACGAAGATGAGCATAAAATGAATAAAACTGACATGCTTGCATTTGTTGTGTAGTGCAACAGGTGTATGTGGCTGAGGGATTCCCATGATGCAATGCGTATTTCTTCTTCAGTCACCTTTCCTACTCACTGTGTGTTAATGCAGCTCTCTGCATTGAATCATACCTGTTATTAACCTCTGTCTCTCTTCCACAGCGTGTCTTTATCCTGTCTTCCTTCTCTCACCCCAACCGGTCGCAGCAGATGGCCCCGCCCCTCCCTGAGCCTGGTTCTGCTGGAGGTTTCTTCCTGTTAAAAGGGAGTTTTTCCTTCCCACTGTCTCCAGACTGCTCACTCATAGGGAGTCATATGATTGTTGTGCTTTTTCTCTGTATGTATTATTGTAGGGTCTGCCTTACAATATAAAGCGCCTTGAGGTGACTTTATATTGTTGTGATTTGTCGCTGTGCAAATAAAATTGAATTGAAAATTGAATTGTGAAGGCCACACCAGAAGCCACACAATTGGGAAGTCAGTAACGTCAGACACCAGCATCTTTATTTTAATTTTAATGCACATTTCCACAAACATAAATAACGACACATGTCCCATAAACAATTTCTGGTTAAAGTTTTACTGGTGCTGGAGGTCTGTTGGACTGCTGAGGGTAACTGGAGAGAAAATGATGTGTTGTTTTCATTGGACGTTAAGGCGTCTGGGAAGGGATCTCAGACCATTTACATCCTGGGCCATCTGACCTCAGGAAATCACATGATAAGGTGCGGCCAGGTTTCACAATGAGCTCACCCGAAACCCTGGCTGATTAGGACCCACACCCGCTTTCACACCTTGGCTCATGTGATTAGGTAGAGGATCATCAGGGGTCCTTTGTCCCTCTTTGGGGGGAAACTCCCACTGGTTTTAAGTCTGGGACTCCCCACCATTGACCCTTAGAACTGAAGAAGCTTCTCGGATGAGAGGTGAAACGTCTTCAAGCAACTCAAGAAGTCCAGACGCTTTTCCTTCCAAGCTCCTTAGACTACGATGACCTGGATGACTGAGAACCTTCACAGACTTAAGTATTAAATTAATAGTTGGTTTTCATTCTTTGTTTTTAGATTTTTTTTTTCTATTCGTATCCTCTCGTGTATTTAACTGGCCAGTTCAGTCCAATTTACTTTGGGAAATATTTAATCTGAGGTAGGGATGCACCGATACCGGTATCTGGTATCGGCCTCGATACCACATTTTCTAAAGTACTCGTTAAAAGTTCCCCGATATCGAGGACCGATACCACGGTCTGAGACCTGTCTATGTTTGAGCGGCATGTAAGGGGTTAATCACAGGCACCGAGTGCCCGCCCCCAGGCCCCGGCTGCGTCTCAGAGCTGGGAGAAGGCGAGGCGAGACAAGTCAGCCGTGTGGAACTATTTCAAAGTGAACGAAGACACGAAAACAAAGGCGGACTGCAAATTGTGCTCATCGAAATTGTCCAGAGGAGGCTCTAAAGGTAGCGCATTTAACACAAGTAATTTAATCAAGCACCTAAAATCCCAACACGACAACGAGTACAAAGAGTTTACCCACGCTTATTTACCCACGCTTATTAGCACAGAGGAGCATAGCTGATGCTAAAGCAGTGGGACGGAAAATAGTTGGGCATTTTAAACATTCCGACTTAGCCTACTCCCGCCTCGAGGACATTCAGGGACAGCTCAACCAGCCAATAAAGAGACTGCAGCAGGACGTACAGACACGCTGGAACAGCACATATTACATGACATCAGTCCTATTTTTCCACATATTAATACATTTATGAATTTTGTGCAGGTATAAAGATCGCTTCTTCTCCAACAACACTGCTCCAGAGGCCAAGCTGCACCTGAAGCAGGAGCTTCTAGAGGTGAGGCAGAGGGGAGTCGGGCAGAAGCTGCAGAACCTCCTGCTAAACTGTTCCTCAAGGCCCAGGCTGCCGCTGGCAGCAGGTGCTGCCATTGAGCTCGACACATACCTCGGAGAGGCCCCAAGCCCTCGTGAAGACAGTCCTCTGAAGTACTGGGGTGTCAACAAAATCAGGTTCCCCACTTTGGCTAAAATAGCCTGTAAATAGCTCTCAGCCCCATGTAGCAGTGTGGACAGTGAAAGGCTTTTTAGCTCAGTGTCACACATTATAGATGAAAACAGAAACAGTCTGACTGCTGATGATGCAGAAAAGCTACTTTTCTTAAAAAACCCTGCCACTCACTGTTTCTCTCCATTTAGTGAGTCATCTTAGACTTGATGTTAATACCTACCTCAGTTGCACTGACTGCCACAGTTCTATGTCAGTGGATGTTGTTAGTTTATTCACATATTGTGCACTAAATGGCAAAGATGTTTATTAATGCCCCTTGTGTTGTCCAAAGCAGCAGAGTTTAAAATAAACTGAAAAATACTTGAGTTGCACTGTCACTGTTTACATTTTTTTTATAATTATTTATTCTGTAATATGTTGCATACAACATGCTTTTATTTTAAATAAATGTTCTTAATTCCAAACCAGTCCCTTGTTTGTTTGTTGTTAAATTATAGGACTAAAGCTGTTACCTGTAAATTTAAATCATGTTTTTATTAAGTACTCGGTATCGGCGAGTACTGAAATGCAAGTACTCGTACTCGTACTCGTTTCCAAAAAAGTGGTATCGGTGCATCCCTTATCTGAGGTAAACATTTTGCTTTTCATTTGACCCCTGACCTGTCTGCTGTAATGCAGGAGGCAGGTTTATGACCTATACTGCAGCCAGACGCCACAGGAAGCCTTCCTCCATGTTTTCTTTACAGTAATTGATTCAGCCAGTTTAAGTCTCCTTTGTTTTTGTGCATTAGATCACTGTGTGGGTTGTGTTGAGTGGTTATGTATTTGTAAGTAGCCATTATGACTTGACTAGTGGTGTTTATCTCTTTTAAGGGTCTAGTATCATCAGTTAATTAGTTTTTACACTTTGCAGGCACTTTGCTGTAAATACAACAACACTGCTGAAAACTCTAATTTAAATAATTACTACTGATGCACCTATCAAATAAACTAACATTTGCACAGGTGTTGAAATGCTGGACTCTTCCTCTCCTAAATCTGTGGCAGAGAAAAAATGTTGCAGGAGTGTTTTTTTACATGATATGTAAGAAAAATAAGAAAAAGAAAGAAACCCTGTGATTTTAATGTGAATGCATTACTGACATCTTATCCAAACACACATTGTGCACACCACTTTATCCCCTATTACAACTGCAGCTTTTATTAGTGCATGTTCACGGGACTTCTGATTCTATAGGGTCTTGACAAAAGTCTCTGCAATCAATTGATTACAATCAAGTGATTCAATTGAAACATGGAAATCAGCATTTCACCATTTTATACTATACATACATGTTTTGCTTTCAAGACTGGACAGGAGTGGCATGTGGGCGGCATTGTAGAGTGTGTTGACAGGAGGAAAACTTACACGCTCAGTAAATCACCCCCGTCACTACCTAAACCTCAAAGTCTCTAAACAGGAAGTGCATCTGCATGAAAGCTTCTGTTTTATATGCAGACAGATGACCTTTTGATGTAAAACCTTTCTCTGTATCTAGAGAAACACTTTAACTATATATTCAACTATATAGTTTAGCATTTGGTCCGTAACTATCATTTAAAAACAATAAAAAGATTTAAAAGAATATACATAGGCGGCTATAAAGACTGCAGGTCAAACATCGTGCAGATACAGAAGGACCTCCTGGGGTCCAAAATGTCGCACTATTACAGAGCAATGCTTACAATAGTCTTGCATGGTTAGCCAGTTAGACAGATGCAAATGTTAAAGAGCTAAAACAGACATGTAAATAAAATACAACATCATGTTAGCAGCTTATTGGTATTAATGTCTCTTAAAGCTCTCCATGACCTAGCTGCATCTTAACTCTCTGAGCTGCCACAGTCTTATAAACCCACCCGCTGTCTCAGGTCAGCTGATCAGCTGTTCCTGAATGTTCCCAGGACTGAGCGTAAACTTAGAGGACATCGTGCTTTTGCTGCAGCATCTCTGAAACTGTGACACGATCTGCCTTTAGAGATTAGACAGGCTCCTTCTCTGCCTGTTCTTAAATCACTCCTGAAAACTCATCTCTTCACCCTGACCTTTGACACCTTGTAAGATGTTGGTTTTTAGTTTGAGTTTTTTAGTTTATTTTTGCTGTTTTATCTTGTTTTGAAATATAGGGCTGTTTACATTTTTTATGTATTATGTGTTTTATTTTTTTACTGTTATGTTTTATTCTATTGTTCTTAACTCATTTACTGTACAGCACTTTGGTTTTGTCCTGGGTTTTTTAAAGTGCTTTCTCAATAAAGATGGATTGGATTGGACTGGAAGATAAACACTTTAGTTTGCAGTACTGTGGTGAGTTCACAGTAAAGCACTGTGTTGGACTGGCGCACAGTGATTGTGGCGTTCATGGTCAGTGTTAGGTTACCTCAAGTACAGTGGATTCATTTGCATTTAAGCTGATGATGCTTCGATTAAGTCATCAAATTTCACCTTTATATCAGCTCTATAAGCCAATTCTCAGGATACTGTTAGTGTAGGAAATGGAAAGACAACCAAGATATCTGTGAAACGTCTGCTTACATCTTGAATTCAGCTCCGGCGTATGTGGTAAGTTGTTAATGAGTGACTTTAATTTATTATTTGTTCACATGTGGCTATACACTCTACTGAGAATAAGCATACTGTCATGATATGAGTGGATCTTCAAAACAGACATCAAAATAGGTCATGGAGAAAATAAGTAGAAAAAGTAAAGATCTTATTAGGAATAATACTGTTTGGATAATTATAACCATCATAAGCAACCGAATCATCTCAACATGTATTTGCTCAAAAATGTATTTATTACCACAAACACGTATTTAATTATCAACAAAAGGAAAATCAACAGTTTCTAGAACTCCAACAGGGGCAGGACTTGGAGGTACTGGGATTTCAGGAGGCAGCAGAATGGTACACTGGTCAGTGTCATTATTATTGACCTGTGATGGTGGATGGCCTTGGAGGGAGCTGAGAGGTAACTCAGACCTCTTGTCTTCAGGACACGTAAAGCAAACATACTCCTTCTCAGCAGCTGGAGACTTAGAGACATCCCAACTCATCAGCCTCATGCGTTTGGGCATCAAATGTTCCTCTTCATCATTAACAGAAAAAGCAGTAGAATATCTGCGCTTTCTGCAGAGACCTACCTCTGCAGTGGGTGGAGGTCTCGGAGGCAGAGGAACATCAGTAGGACACATGAAAAACATCACGTCATCATCCAGGGATGAACGATCGTTTTTCAAATCTGGATTAATGATCTTGTCTGTGTCCTTCGACTGAAAGCTGGCATCAGCAGGTGGAGGATTTGAAGAAACTGGTACATCAGAACTCATCAGCCTCATGCGTTTGGGCATCAAATGTTCCTCTTCATCATTAACAGAAAAAGCAGTAGAATACCTGCGCTTTCTGCAGAGACCTACCTCTGCAGTGGGTGGAGGTCTCGGAGGCAGAGGAACATCGCTAGGACACATGAAAAATGTCACGTCATCATCCAGGGATGAACGATCGTTTTTCAAATCTGGATGCATGATCTTGTCTGTGTCCTTCGACTGAAGGCTGGCATCAGCAGGTGGTGGACTTAGGAGCTCACATGCAGGTGCACTGATAGGTCGGAACATGAAAGCGGGAACTTCATTGTCCAGAGCACAACGGTCTGCACTGGATGAGCGTGGGAGCTTCTCCTTTGCCTGTGGAGGAGGCAGACTTTGACTTTGTGTTGCAGAGGAACATTCAAGTCATCTGACGTTTTGCTCTGTTACATATTATTATTGTTGTTGTTGGATTTTTCTTTAAAAATTCACACGATTTAATGTTTAGAAACAGACACAGTGAAGGGTAACTTACCACAGCTCGAGCCATTTTAGGCGTCTGTCAAGGCAAAGACGCAGGATTTGGTTTCTCTGTGTAAGATTACAGGACAGTTGTCAGTTTCATTTTCAAGTCAGTTGGATAAATTCATATCACACTTCTCAAACTGTATCATTAAAGCATTGTTTAGGTGGACAAATATGAAAGATATGAAGATAAAAACAGTAACAGCTGGCAATCAAGGGAAAACAACCTTACGAAAAAGGTCTTAATCATTATTGTTTTAAAGTAAATCTTTCAGTCCTTACTTCAGTGATTGTTTGAAGTCTCTGTGCTTGTTGTCAGTCGCAGATTTGTGTAAAATATTTGCAGTTTGTTAATAAAGTTAGCAGGAGCTCCAAAGTTTGTCTGTTCAATACCAAAGTAATGAGGAGACTGAGTGCAGGTTTGGAATCCTCAGTGACAGAAGAATGCAGCAATGTTTGAATTTGAATTTGTTATTGTTTTATTAACAACAACTACCAGGATCATGCCATAGCAACACAGTGATGCCCAATCAAATGTCAGGTACAAGGGATAGCCCACATACACATCCAACAGCACAGTAAAGCAATGGGCACCAATGCCACCAGTCAGGCCTTAAAAATACTGAGTTATATAACAGCACACTGACAGTGTCTCATCCAAAAATATAAAATGTATAAATACAGTTAATATCATTTTTATTTAAATTTTATTTAATTCTCTTCATATACGGCCAAACAGATGTCTCAAGTCGTCACTGTTACAACATAGATAAACATGAACATGAAATCCATTATTTAATTCTCTTCCATTCACTCCAGTTCAATTCAATAGCTATATAGAT
This sequence comes from Diplotaxodon limnothrissa, assembly GCF_057381915.1. Lineage (NCBI taxonomy): Eukaryota > Metazoa > Chordata > Actinopteri > Cichliformes > Cichlidae > Diplotaxodon > Diplotaxodon limnothrissa. The sequence goes on along the minus strand of NW_028188555.1, from coordinate 794,463 downwards.
GGATAGACAGATACTGTATTATATACTATATTGATTCCAAATGGAGAATTAATGTGTTATATCACCAGGATAATGAATTCAAGTAGTACAATCTCCAATAAACAGACAACACAGTTCAAGTTCAAAGTGCAATATGTGCAGGATCCAAGCTTTATATTGTAAGATGCAAAATGTTTATATATACATAATATTGTTGAAAAAATAAAGAAAGTTAAAAATCAAAATAAGTTTATTGTCACTGTGGCTGATGTGATTGCAATATGAACCCGGAAGCAGACAAGGGAGAGATGGACCTGAATCTTAACAAAAAAACAAAAACTTCCTTGGGGGGCTCAACCCGGGGTAGCGGTCATGTCCGGTTAGGGGCTCTGTTGGCTCTCAGGTGACTGTTTCCTCGCGGCTGCGTGCAGCGGGGCTAGGGGAGGGTCTGTGCTGACGGACGTGGGTTACTGACCTGGTAGCCTGGCTGCCCCTGGGTGGGTCCGGGATGGGCGTGAGGTTCTGGGGGCGCTCCGTCTCTGGGCTGGGACCCGGACCGGGCCTCGGGGGCTTGGGTCCTGGTTGGTGTGTTGCCGGGGTTGTGGGCAGGTGGGTGCATGGGGGCCCAGCCCTGGAGCAGGGTGCCGCCGGTGCGTCGAGCCACCTGGGGGGCTCTTCAACTGGTGGGGGAGATTGTCACATCTTGCAGGAGCTTTCCTCTCCTCAGGAGCTGCCTCTGCAGGAGGGGGAGATACAGGAGAGGTGGAGGAAGATCTCAGCCTGGGTGTTTATTGTCTTATGTAGTCTGGAAGATGAGTGGATGGTGGGGTGGGTGCAGTTTTCTCTGTGGTGGGGTTGGGTGGACTGTCCCGGGCTCTGTGGGGCCGGGCGGCGCTGCTGCACTGGGCCCGGTCTGGATGGGCCTGGGCCCCCTTTCCCTGGCGGGTCGCGGAGTATGGGGGTGCCTACTGGGGTCAGCGGGGGAGCTGGCCCCAGGGAGGGGTCACTTGCCCCTCCCTTCCTTCCCTCCCCATCTCCAGCTGCCTCCCTCTTCCCGCTCCACCACAACCACCCACACATGCAGGGCCTTGGAGTGGGGGTATGTCACCAGGGTGCAGAGGAGGCTACCCCCCCCCCCCCCCCCCCCCCCTCTGTCCCCTTCTGGCTGCCTCTGCCTCAATTTTATCCCACAACTTAGACATTCACATTACTCACACTCTCATTACACATACATATAGGATCTTGGGGGTGGGCACGATACACGGAGTCCAAAGTACCATCAGGGTGTACACCCCACCCTTGGCATCGTTGCCCACCTCTCAATTTTAAATACACGTAGACATTGAGGGCTAGCAGGAGGGACCATGCGCTTACCTGCTGCTCTCTGGCAGGTAGCTCCAAGCCCTCCTGGGTTTTAATTGCACCTTAGAACACACATGCATCAACATTACAATGAGCGGGTGGAGGGAGGTTTGGAGTCTTCTCTCACCCCCGTTCTCTGCGACCTGCTGGAGCAGGGGGGCTAGGACTAGGAGGAGGAGTTGGCCGTCCGACTGCGGTCTGGAGTGTGGAGCCTTCCTGCTGCTGCGGAGTCGGGGCGGTCTGCCTCCCCCCACCGCAGGGAAAAGGGAAACGCCACCTGGGTCTGGGTGCAGTTCCCCCCTCCAGGGGCGGGGGCACCTAGACCCGGTTTGTAGAGTACGCTTGGGGAGTGTGATCGTGTGTACAGCGTCTCTTTATGTCTGTCTCCACGTTGGTTGAGTGTGGAGTAAGTGCATATGAGAGCATGAGGGTGGGAATGGATGTTTGTATCTGTGTGTGCCTGTATGTCTGTGTCTATATGTCAGGTTGGGTGTCAGGCGCCACCTCTCTGGGGACATCTCAGGCCCTCCAAGGTTTGGAGGCCTATCTCCCCCTACCACCACTTCCCCTGCCAGTGGCGGACTCCCTCAGACATCGGTGCGTTGGTGGTTCTTTGTGTCCGGGGATGGGCGTCCAGGTACACACCGGCTCACTCCTTGACGGCCGCTTATCGGGGCCTGGAGCCTGGGGCTCGCTCGGGCCACTTCGGAGGTGGGGTGCCCCCGGCCTCTCGGCCTGGGGCTCGGTCACTCAGGCGCAGCTGGCTGCCGGCGGAGCTCACGGGCGCGTCACTGCAACTCCCCCTGGCTTCTGCTCCGCGGCTGCTGAGTGAGCCCTCATCTGGGACTCTCCTCAGCTCTTTCCGGGACAGTGGCGCAGCTGCCCCTCTGTTGGTCTTCCTTGGTCTCTTGTGTTCTGGGGGCCTCTGGATGTCTGGAGTCTTGATCTCCTCCACACCTGCTTCACGCCCTGGAGGACGGGGCTGTGGCCCCCCCACACCCTCTTGCAGATTATTACATGAAGGAACCTTTTAAAAAAACAAAAAACAAGCGCGTCCATGCTCACAGGTGTACACACGGGTGATCACACCCACAAACTACACCCTTTTTGGCTCCTACCTCAAAGCACACTGTGTTCTGTTGATCTTATGTGCTGCACAATAATGTTTAATATTTAGTATTTACTGTCATATTCCCATATATCATTGTGATGCTGTTTATTCTATTACTCTTGTTCTCTTCTGCTTGCTTTCTTTTTTCTTTCTCAGCAGGTGATCCAGGTGATTGATAGATGCATTTTTTTTTCTCTGCCCGTTCTGTTGGTTTTTGTCTTTTGCCCTTCTCCCCCGTCCCTCTTCTCAGCTGTTTCTCTTTCCCTCTTTCTTTCTCCCCTTCTTTCCCCCAGTCAAGTCTGTCCCGTATTCAGTAAGTGAAAATAAAATAAACAATAAAAGGTGAATCAAATGGACCATTACGGCAAGGCTGGGATGGTCAGTTTGGTAAAGTAAATCCATTGGGCATCTTTCTTTGCCTTTAGACAACAATTCTGATGGCAAAAGAGCCAAACGGGACAGGCCAAAAAAAAAAGAAAAAAAAGAAAAAAAAAAAAAAACATTTATTAGGTTGAAAGACACGAACACAAAACAAGGCCCAGCAATCAGGGGCGGAAACTAAAACTAAAACCTATACTGGGAATAACTCGGTATGACTATGACAACTATGACAAGAAAAACATGAACATGAATCCGAGGAGGTGCATGCGAGAAACTCTGATGAAAAAACATGAACATGAACATGGACCTAAACAGAATCAGGAGATAACCTGAAACCCGGAATAACGTGAACGGAGGAAAACGCACCAACACTGCCCAGAGGAAGACAGCGGACTTAAATACACAGAAGAGAATGGAGGGAAGTGGAAACACAGCTGACACAAATGAACCTGACACCACAGGGGAAGCAAAATGAAACACACTGAACATGGAAACACAACCCTTTCATAATAAAAGACGAAACAAGGAGAGACGTGGACGTGTGATGGGCTGAGTTGCCAAATGGCTGGTAGGCTTTTAGCTAGGCTTTAGCTTCAGCCAAGTGGAAGCTAAATTGGCTAGTCATTCATATGTAAATTAGGTTGTTACCTGAGAATTCTGGAGGGGAGTAGGGGTGTGTGAATGATTGCTGATTTATAACTGCCAACTGCCTCTTTGTTTGTCTGGGGGGGAGCTGCTAAAAGCGGTGAACTTCCTTTTGTGTTCGTCTTGATGCATTCTCAATCATCCAGGAAAATAAATCTCCAAAAGTCACCAACTTGGAGTGGTTAGTTTCCTGAGCCACAAGGAAACTTGTGTTTCAGTTTGCCATCTTAGGGAGAAGGAGGATCATCATAGTTTTGGTGGTTGTATAAATTAATAATTTGTTTTAATTAAAAAACTTTCCCTCTGTCATTTCCTGAGTGTTTCAAAATAAAAGTCCTCTCTTTCATGTTTTGAATGTGAGGCTGTTCCTGTGATGCCTTCAAATCTGTTTCAGTCTGCAGATTTTTACATTTCAGACCCAAAGTGACTCAAACATTTACTTAAAAGAGGTTTTTGTTCGTCTGGGTTTTCCTGCTCAGCAGCTCTAAACAGGCAAAAGCAGAAACACACAAACAGAAAGAAACAGAAAAATATGTGTTTCTGTGAACAATGCAGCAGCAAAATGAAAGACCAGGATTTATTTTTAATGATTGACCAGTGTTGGGTAAGTTACTTTAAATTAGTAACTTAGTTACATTACTAGTTACTTCTATCAAAAGTAACTCAGTTACTTCAAGTTACTCGTTACTTTCAAAGTAACTAGTTACTAGGGAAAGTAACTTTGGTTTTACTCAGAATTCTCTTGTTAATGTGTTGCTTCCATAACTTTGCCAGTCTTCTAGCTTGCTTACCTGCCACAAGTGCACTGTGCCACCTACCAATAGAAAGGAAAAGATAATGTGCATATTTCCACGAGAGAAATCCCACGCCTGGACCGCCGTTGACCGCCACCATGATTCTAGCCTACGTCACAGCATCATGTGCGCCTTTTACATCCAACACAAAAACTGCAGTCGTGGTGCTGTCGATTGTACTCAGAACTCGGAAATTCTGCCTTCTGAATAGGAAGATGTAGGTAACACCAGACTGCAGATGAGCTGCATACAGAGCTGGACTGGGACAAAAAAATCAGCCTGGGCATTGTGACTAGAGACCGGCCCACCATTATAGCAAAAATCCTAAAGCCTTTGAATGAAAACAAACGCTGTTGTGACAGTGATGCTCACTGTCTTGATGGTGTATATGCATCAATCTATCAATCGTTTGTTGTAAGATTCAGATAATGATTTTTTAAAAGCGAGACACTTTAAATGAGAATAAGATAGAAAAGTATTTCCTTGTGCCCCCCTTTCCCTGTTAATGCCCTACCTGGCCCCCCTGGCAAAACTTTGCTAGAGCTGCCCCTGCACAGTTACCAGCTGTCAGCTACCTAAAAAAGGATCCTGGTGTTATTTGTCTCTCAGAAACAGTTCATAACTTCCCTTCAACTCATTCATGTCACCTAAAAGGTAAACCTGTTTCTCCATCACAGCTCTGATGATTCAGTAAGGACATCTCCTGGTTTCATCTTCATGTTTCCCTCTCACCACATAACCAAACCGACATCATGACCAGCAGCTTTTTTACAGCTGTGGCTCCAGCAAACATCAGCTGATACTAGAAATTAATATTAAATAAATTCTAACAACAGCTGATCAAGCTTAAACGTGCTGCTGTTGTTTAACGTGAACTCCGCTGGTTTCCTCTTTCTGATGCAAAGTGGGAGATAAACAAACAAGAGAGACGATCAGCTGATCATTGATCAGTTTTCATGATTGAAGTAGAAACGGGAGAGGGAGGGTGGAGAATGAGAGAAGAAGAGGCAGCTGTGCAGCAAAGACACAGAATAACTCCAGCTTTGTGCCTTTTTCATTGTAGCTGAATTACGGGACTAACTGTTCCTTTTCACCTCAATAAGAAATGCGTAATATTTTCTCTGAATACCAGATGAGACGGTTGGCAATTCTAATAACTTATGAACAAAATAAAGTTCAACATCATTAACTTCATAGCACCACCCAGCTGTATAGAAACTCTGTCATGCTAGCTAGTATGCAGTACGGAAAAAGTCAGAATAACAAAAATAAACTCCACCTAAACTTGGTTCCTATCTGACCCAGAGAGACTGCAGGTCATAACTTCTTACCTGAAGTTCAGTTCACACTTGGACCGGCGGCTGCCTCGGGTCTCTTTTCCTTCTGCATCCCCCTTTCCCTCCTCCACCTGCTGGCTTCCACCACTTGCTAATGTTACTGAATCTGTGGAAGCTCCGGGGACCTTGTGGGAAACTTGTGGGGACCAAAATGCCCGTCCCCACAAGTTTGAAGACATTTGTGAGACTCAGAATGTGGTTTTAGTGTCAGGGACAGTCAGGTCAGGGTTAGGCATTCAGTCTTAATGGTTAGAGTAAAAGGCTGAGGAGAGCATGATGTCAAATAGATGTCCCCACAAGGATATGAAAACACAACCGTGTGTGTGTGTTACTGTGAATTTGTGAGACAAGTGAAGATTTCAGAATCAGTGAGAAATGTTTCACTTCCTGTTGGTGAAGAAGAGCAGACTCCTCTTCAGCCACAGAAATAAAGAAGCTTTTATTTTGTCAGCCTGACAAACACGAGCTCAGCCACGAGCAGAGGCGACCCTGCAGAGGTGAAGGTCACAGTCAGAATCAGCGCCAGAGAACCGCACAAGGACGGCCTCATTGGTCACGGCTGAGTTCATTATGTGATGGTAACAAGCTGATTATTACAGAACAGGAAACACACGTCTGCTCATCAAACACCAGCTGCTGCTGCTTTTATCAGTCTGACAACAAAACCTCACAAGAAAGAAGTTTTTATGAGTTTGCAGCGTTCCTCTAAACTGAAAACTAAAACAGACTGAAAATGGGAACACGCACCCACACTCGAGAGTCAGGCAGCTTAAATGTGTTTGTCTTCATCTGTAGTTACGTTTCATTGGCTGGAAATGTGCTAACTGGAATCCTTCATGAGTCCAGATGAACAAAAACAAGTGTTTACTGCTCCACGCTGCACGAATCTGAATCAAAATCACTCAGACGCGCCCACGTAGGCATTCCACTAAAACCATGTGACCACCTTCACCTTTAAACCTGTCGTGAATATAAATTTAGACTTTTCACTTTATTTTGAAAGAACAGATTTGCAGGAAGTGCGGCTGCTGCAGAAACTCTTCACTTTTCACTGGCTTTAATCTTGAAGGTTTCTCCAGATGTGGAACTTTCATGCTAAACATTCAACATCTGACGACCGTCTCCGTGTAAAACACTGACAAACTCAAACTTTATACGGTAACTGACAGATTTATTCCTCCATTTTCAGGCATTTCACAATGAACTTGGATTAGTTTGATGATTTTATTCACGTTGGTGAATAAAACCAGCCAAGAGGCTGATTCCTGCAGAGGAGGAGGCAGAGTGGAGGAATCTGCAGGTTCTGTCTCTAACACACAACCAGAGCTTCAATCATAACGAGCACATAATAAAACCATGATCCCCCTGATCGACTCTTTTAGCCTGTTTTCTCTGGATCGAACAGGATCTAACAAACCCCAGCTTCTGCTGGGACACTGGTCATCATGGGAGGAAAAAGATGGCTGCCATGTTGCTGTTTCCTTTCTTACACCAGGGTTATACTTCCTGTATCTATGGGTCTGAGTTTTTAATCAGAGGATGAATTTAAAGCTTTCAGTCTGCTCTACAACCCACCACCTATCCACACGTCTGCTAAGTGGACTGGAAATCAGTAAAACTTCTACCAGACTTTAGTAAATATTGCATTAAGATGAGCAGACAGATTTTAATCTCAGCATCGTGCACACAGATTTTTCAGGACACTGGAAGAGTTCCTGCCGTGGATTTAGATGTTAGTGTTGTGTGGATGATCCCATTCTGTGATCTTTGTGTTACTAACACTGATGACACCACCGTTATTGGACTCATCTCGGACGGGGATGAGTCTGCCTACAGGAGGGAGGTTGAACGTCTGGTGTCCTGGTGCAGCCACAACAACCTGGTGCTGAATGCCCAGAAGACAGTGGAGATTATTGTGGACTTCAGGACGCACACAGCTCCACTCCCCCCCATCATCCTGTCTGACACCCCCATCACCTCTGTGGACTCATTCCGCTTCCTGGGTACCACCATCACCCAGGACCTGAAGTGGGAGCCCACCATCACCTCCGTCATTAAGAAAGCCCAGCAGAGGATGTACTTCCTGAGGCAGCTGAAGAAATTCAACCTGCCAACACGGACGATGATGCAATTCTACACTGCAATCATCGAGTCCATCCTCACCTCCTCCATCACTGTGTGGTACGCTGGAGCCACTATCAGGGACAAACAGAGACTGCAGCGTGTTGTGCGCTCTGCTGAGAAGGTGATTGGCTGCAGACTCCCATCTCTGCAGGACCTGTACACCTCCAGGACACTGGGGCGTGCAGCTCGGATCTCAGCTGACCCTTCTCACCCTGGACACAGTCTGTTTGACCTGCTCCCCTCAGGCAGGAGGCTCCGGTCCATTCGCACCAGAACCTCTCGCCATAAGAACAGTTTCTTCCCCTCTGCTGTCGGACACATGAACAATAACCGTATGACTGTTCCCACCACTAACACCCTACGCTGTGTTCACTGCATCATTCCATGTTTGGCACTGATCACCACCTGCACTCATGTATATATCATGTATATATCTATCTACTTAGCACTTTTAATTCTTATTCTTATTTTTATTTTCATGTCTATTTAAGCGTAATTTATGGCAGTATGTTTGCACTGAAGCACCGCAGCAATTTCCTAATGTTGTAAACCTGCTCAACATTTGGCAATAAAACCCTTTCTGATTCTGATTCTGATGCTTTTACACTTTAGGACCCTCGAGACCTCTGCTGCTCAGCCGTCCTGATCGCTGCCTCCACTTTAACCAGAGGCTGTAACCTCTGATCATTTCACCTGCACCGGCAGTAAAACTCTTCTCCACAACCAAACGTGCCATAAACCCATCACAGCTTCATCATCAGCTCAGTCTCAGCAACATGCAGACGACCGAGCAGCAGAAACTCTGCAGGGAACGTCTGAAGTCTGTTCTTCAGTTTTCCCAGCTCACTGTTTATTGAACATGAGACAGAAAAATAATTTCACCTTTAATGTGAAACTTTTATCGCCTGTGACATGTTTGCAGGAAGTTTTCATGCTGTGATTTAGTGTCACAGCCATAAATATCACACAAGGTAAAAACTACAAGTCCCAGCATCCTCTGTGTTTAGGGAGGAGCAGTGAAAGTGAAAGTGTTGATCCTCCATTCAGAGCAGCAGGAGGAGGAAGGTGGAGCTGAGGCAGGTGAGTGTTAACATGAATATGTTTCTTCTTATGATATAAAATAATTCCACACTGTTCGTGTCTGTGGGTGAAACGTGAGGCCGGTCGGCTCCTCTGAGCGCTGGTTTCCTGTAAGTAGAGAGGAAGTGAGTTTAGCTGAGAGAGCAGGAGGAGAGTGAGAGCTGTGCTGAGGCAGGTGAGTGTTAACACCGCTCTGACATTACTGTGTCTCTGTGGCGGGAACAACAGGCTCCGTCAGTGGAGGCAAAAATAATCAGACTTTGGTTTTTCAAAGGAAACTACTTTATGTTGGGAGAAGCCGCGCGCTCATTGGATAACGACTTGTCAATCTCAAGTTATTAGCCAATGAGCGCGCAGGTTCACAGTAAGACCCGCCCTTATCACGACAAAAAAAAATGGCGACAGAAACTCCTTTCAGGCTGACTTTAAACTGTTTGAGCCACTTCCTGTTCTCAGTCCCGGCGTCCTGATCACCGAGGTTTCTGTTGCTCTGATATCTGATATTGATTATATCGGTAAACAGGCTGTAGGCAGAAACATCAGGTCTGGGCCCTATTTCAGGAAGCCGGTTTAGAAAACTCAGAGTGAAAAACGATACTCAGGGTTGAGTAACCCCGAACTGTCCAACTCGGAATATTCGGTTTCAGAAAGGCTGATAACAATTAGTTCAATCAACGCGGAGTTGCTTTAACCCCAAGTGAAGCGCGCGGACGAGGATACATAAAGCCCTGATAAGCGGAGCACAGATTAAGCGAGTCACCATGGAGACGGAGGGAAAGAAGGCGCGGTCAATGTATTTCACAGCGCTTGAGGCCGAAATTCTGATGGCAGCATATGCCGATAACATGCAAATTTTGCAGAAAAAAGTAACACAGCCTCAGCTGCAAAAGAAAGGGAGCATGCATGGCAAAACAAAGCCGACAGAGTCAATGCGTGAGTGTTAATTTAAACATTGATCTAGGGATTTCCACCCATTTAACACGTTATTTTATCATATGTTATTTTATTTGTTATTTTATACATTTTATTTTGTGATGTGATGTGAGCGCAGGTGCAACCCAACAGGCCCCAAACGTTCCTGGCAGCAAGTAAAAATGAAATATAAAAATATAGTCCAAACAGGTGAGGTGGAATTGTATTATGAGCCATAGTGCTTGGTCTGTTTGTCCCATGTAAATCAATTGCAGTTAGAGGCTACATTAATTTTCTTTCTGTAAGCACTTATTAAAATTATCTGAGCACATTACAAGTACATATTTGCTTACTCTGTATGCTCAAATGTGACCCGTTATAGCTACTAGAAAAAAAGCGGAGGCCCGAAAAACAGGTGGGGGTCCTCCACCACCACCACTCACAGAGGCTGAGCAGTTGGCCCTCAGCCAAAACAGTGGGCGCCCTGTGGCCGAAGGCATCTCTGCGGGGACATCCTCTGAGTCAATAACCCCGCAAGACACAAGTGCCTACATAGGGGGTAAATTCAAAATAATACATGATGTGCATACATCCTTTCTTCACAGTCACCTTTGCAGTGCTACTCATTCATTTGATAAACTCTTTACCATAATGAATTATTTTGTAGTGAAGTTATTTTCCGACTGATTTTGCCTTCCCTCAGTCTTGGTTGTCTTTGAGAGCATAATGACAATGAAGTGTAAGGTGATTGGTATATGTTTGTTAATTGCCATTTGGTCCCTTGTAAGTTATAAGTGACCTGTATGAACCTCATATTCTATCAGTTGATGGTGATGGTGTACTGCATCTGGTGCAGCCTCCTGTTGAGCCAGACCAACATGCAGTTGTGAGTAATACTCCACAGATTATATGAGTGTACAGTAGAACAGCAATGTTGTTTATTTCTTTACTACAGGAAAATAATGAAGAAACATTGACAGCTGTTACAGAGGAGGAAGCAACAGAGACACTTTATGAGGTTTACATCTTTTAATAGAATAGAATAGAATTCAACTTTATTGTCATTGCACATGCACAGGTACAGGGCAACGAAATGCAGTACTAGTAATACTTTGTGTACAGGAAACACAGGCGACCAATAAAGCCAGTTGAACAAAAAACCTGTTTATTCTTCTTTCAACATGTTGAGGTGATGGGTCAAAGGAAATGATTGTGACATATGGTGTCTCTGACTGCTCTTCCATCTTGTATGTCCGTGCGAGGGTCAGGATGTTCATGGTTTGGATCACTGCTGATGTTTGGTTCAGAAGGACAGTGTTCTCCTCTAATTGTGGCAATGTTGTGAAGAATCACACATGCCACAATAATGTCACATGCCCTTTCTGGGGTGACCCTGAGTCTTTGCAGGCACTGTAACCGGGCCTTAAGCATTCCGATAGTCATTTCAATTCTGGTTCTTGTCCTGCAATTAGCCAGATTATATCGCTGCTGTGGGCCCGGTTCAGGGTCAGAGTAAGGGGTAAGCAAATAGGGTAAACATGGATAACCCCTATCACCAAGCAAGTAGCCAGTGAACTCTCCTAAGACAGAAGGATACACTTCAGTTCAAATGTCCCTGAAGCAATTGGTCTTTATATATTTTAAAGTATTTTCAACTCACCATGTCCAAATTTTGTGCTCAGTGTACATTCACGGAATATTTGTGAGTCATGGACAGAGCCTGGCCGTTTGGCTTCCACATTTGTGATAATGTTGGCAGCATCACATATGATCTTCACAGTGCAGAGAACACAAATTAGCATCCATTACTATAATGAAATAATTTGTTAGTTTGAAATGCTACAGGGAACTATGTACCTGTACATTAATGCTGTGGAAAGACTTCCTGTTCACATAGTCTCCTTCATTTACTGAAGGAGCAATGATTGGAATGTGAGTGCCATCTATACAGCCAATCACGCCTGGGAACCCTGAAAATAAATGTAAAATTTAAGTAGTAGTTCAAGTATCACCACATCATAAATTAAGTTTTGGTCATCCTGATACCTGCAATTTTGTGGAATCCCTCTTTGATAAATCTTGTGGGTCTATGACCGGGGAACACCACAAACGTGTACAGGAGACGTTTCAGTGCAACTGTAACATTCCTGACTGCCCGACAGACGGTAGCCTTGGAAACGTGCTCAGCGTCACCAATATTATACAGAAAGCTCCCGTTTGCAAAAAACCGAAGTGCAATACAAATAATATGTACAGAACTGAGAGCATGTCCGCGATGTGTCACATGCGTAATATATGGCCTGAGGATGTTATTCAAATAAATTATAGATTGTGCTGAGAAACGGTAACGTTCGCACAGACAGTCATCAGGAAATGATAAAATGTCCAAACGCGCTCTGATCACTCTCTCCCGGCGGAGAGCTCTGCGGAGAATTTGGGCTTCACGATCTACTGGCTCTTCAGGGAAGGGACACGCCATGTCTGACACTTCCTACTGTCAGGTTTCCGACAAAGGGGCGGAGACAGTCAGGGTTAGTTGTAGTAAACCTGCTAGGGGGCAGGTTAGCTTCACGGCGTGTGTCGTCATAGTGACTCACTCAGGCTTCAGCTGAACTCGCTTTGTGAAACCGAAAACCCAGAGTTTTCGTTAACTCAGGGTATACTTACTCAGTTTTTCCACTAAACCGGCTTCCTGAAACAGGGCCCAGATCTGAAAATCCCTTCAGAAACAAACTTTAAGAGTTTTATGTCCGTGTGAGGCCGCACGCTGATTGGATAACCACCTGTCAGTCTCAAGTTATTAGCCAATGAGCGCGCAGATTCACAGTAAGACCTTAACACAGCATTTTTTTTAAAACTAAAACATCAACAGTGAAACTGTAACGTGTCCTGTGATCTATAAACACTCTGTGATGAATAATCTGAAGTCATTTTGAGCCTGACAGTAGTTTCCTGTCACAGAGCAGAAGCTGCAGGCAGTTTTTGGCACCTTTATATTTAATTTATTCCAAAATAAATCAATAAAGGTAGAAAAGAACTCTCAGTGACATTAAAAATCTATTTTTAAAGACAGATGTGACCAAGTGCAACAAATATAAGATGAGATGTTTACAGATATTTGAAGTATTGATCATATGTAGAACACAGAGCAGGTCCAATAACAGAGTCATGCTGCTCACAAACAGCAGTTTGGTTTCATGAGCTCACTTCCTGCAGTGATCCTCAGCTTCTCTCCAAAGGAGCCGTAACATGTGGGCTCCTCACCATGATGATGATCCCAAACACAGTGTGATGCTTCCAGTACAACAGCACCTCTGAGTGTGTGTGTTTACCTCTCAGACTAACTCCACCCTGACATCAAGAAGATGGAGGAAGAGGACGGAGCAGCGTCCAGCTGTATGTCTGTGAGGAGTGACGGAGTTACACAAACACCTCCACCTTACAGTCATGGACCTGCAGCAACAATGTAAGAACACTACTAACTTTATTAGTCATTTCAACATAACCATGACAGAATCATTGATCTGTGATTGGTTCAAACTGTTTGATCTGAGTTTGATTTTTATTGACTTGTTTTCTTGCTAAGATCTGAACTCTGTAAGTTTAAGTGAAGTCAGTGCAGCAGAATCAGAGAGAAGAGCTGAGAACAAACTGAGTTCATTCAGAGACAGAAAAACTGGCTGATGATTGGCTGACCTGTCAGCGTTATGAGGCAGACACAATATCACAGAGGGATCAGCTGATCATATGGCTGTCAGAGAGAACTGATCAGTTATTGATGTTTGTGTTTGCAGATGTCAGAGGTCACAGTCTCCAGCATCCAGCTGTGTGTCTGTGAGGAGTGACTGGTCCAGAGAAATACTTCCTCCAGGCTTCAGTCATGAACCTGCAGCAACAATGTTCTTCAATCATGGAGCTCAGCTGACCATGTAAGAGAGCTGCTGACTCAGAGTTCAAAGGTTGTTTCTATAAATGTTCTGCCAGTGACATCATAACTTAACCTAACACTGGGGCCTGTTCTTCGTACGTCGCTTACTACATCCAAGATCAAATGACACATCCAAGATCAAATCATCGCGCTAACCGTGAGCTCGCTAATCCGGTTCCCCGAACACACCTGCTGTTGACGATTACTACAGCTGGATGAAGTAATGCGCGATCACTGGGTGCCGTAAAAGGGGCTACGCATCGATAGCAGAAACAGTGATCGGCAAGCCTCTGATTGGTCGGCGAAAATGTCGAAGGAGCGCGCACAGTACTTCACCGCAGCGGAGCAAGAACTCCTGATTGAGGGATTTCAGGAGTACCAGAGTGAAATTAAAACGCAAGGTAACAGTGCGAAGGCTGCAAAAGCAAGGAGAGAGGGCTGGCAGAAAGTTGCTGACAAATTAAACGCGTAAGTAATGCAACATATTACATGGCACCATACCATATCATATTTTATCATATCAAATCATACCACATGATATCCTCTTACACATTAGAGCCACAACCGGACCCACCAGAACATGGGAACAAGTAAGAGTGAAATACAAGAACATACTACAGAATGGTAATATCCAACACTCATATTGCTGTCAGTCACTTGAAAAGACACCCCTGAAACAATCCCTGTGTTTGTGTATAACAGCAACCAAGAAAAGGGCAGAGCAACAAAAGACAGGTGGTGGTCCTGCACCCCCTCGTCACACCCCAGCAGAGGAGCTGGCCCTAAGGTTGAATGCCACCAGACCCATTGTTGAGGGCATCCCTGGGGGCAGCTCTTCCGGAGACCAGAAGCCGGGGTGCAGTAGCAGCAGCACCTACATAACTGGTGAATGGGCTCATGATTCCATGTGCACAATGTCAAATATGTGGTTGTTGCCTAAATGAAAATGCTATTCGAACTGTGACATTCATTCATTGGCACTGTGGGTTTTCTCTGTGTGTAGTGTTACATGACACACCATCACTTTTACCTGTTCCCATGGAAGGGGTGACTGGAACATGCACAGTAAGTTGGGAGATATACATATATCTGTCCCCACCCAATTGTACAGACCTATAGGCTGTACCACACCCCTTAGTAACACCATTGTGTTACCATTGCACAGGACAGTGACGCAACCCTGTCAGATGGCTGTGGTGTGGCGGAAGACCCTGTGAGTACATGCATGAATTGGCCTGAAATACCATCTACTTGTGTACTGCCATGTGTGTCTGACTGCAGTATGATTTGCAGGCCAAGAGGCCGGCAGAGAGGCCTGCTGATGCAGAGGTGGGCAGTGTTGTGATCAATTATACTGCCTATATGACATGTATTCCCCGTTAAATGTTGTCACCACAATTGACACAGGGTGACATACGTCTGCTCTACAAGAGAAGTCTCCAGCAAAAAATGGAGTATACTGAGCTGAAGAAACAAAAGCTCCTAGGTGAGATCGAACTACAAGCCCTAATGAGGCATAAACTACAATTGGAAATCGAGGTGCTTCAAAAGGAACTCCAGAGTAAGTAGGAATACATGTTCATACGGAGCACTATTGCTGACCCTGCGTGACGCAGTATACATGCTCTGTTTTCCCAGGCAACTGATGACTGGCCTGTGTGTGGTGGGACAGACAACGATGCTCAAATAAACGTCAATAGAAAATGTGTCATGTCATGTTTTTATTATGCGAAATTGTGTTGCACAATCCTGTCCCGTGCAGCTCTGCCACTAGGTTGGTCCAGGTGCACTGGCTGGAGGTCATCATCAGGCTGCACCTCCACCACGGGGGTCCTCTCTCTTCTGATGGTGGCAATGTTGTGCAGTACGGCACATGCAACAATAATGTCACATGCCCTGTCAGGTGCAACCCTCAGGCGTTTTAGACACTGGAATCGTTCCTTCAGTTGCCCAAAGGTCATTTCAATGCGTGCCCTTGTCCTGGCTAGGGCTGCATTGTAGCGGGTTTGTGGCCCAGGGTTGGGGTCAGGGAACGGTGTCATGAAGTACTGCCTGCATGCATAACCTCTATCTCCGAGGAGGATCCCATCGTAGGCCCCTGTGTAATGAAGAAATGCTGTTATGTTAGGCCCGACATGAGTATGTAGCATCAACATAAGCCTCTTTTACTTACCACGCTCAAATGATGTGCATAACCCTGACTCTCTGAAGATCCGTGAGTCATGCACTGATCCGGGCCATTTTGCTTCCACATTTGTGATATGGCACATCGAGTCACACACCATCTGTGGGATTCCATTATGTGTGACCACACTCCTCCCATCGTATATTGCCATCTGGAGTGTTAGTATTGCTCACCTGCACATTTATACTGTGGCCCCCCTTTCGGTTGACAAAGTCCCCTTCAGTGGGGCCTGGGGGGGCCTTGATCGCAATGTGTGTGCAGTCTATGGTGCCAATCACATTCGGGAAGCCTGCGGACGTTGGAGCTACAGTTACCGACATAGGTCATGATTGCATCACATTCACTATCCAATTTACTGTACCTGCAATGGCGAAAAAGCCCTGTTTGACGACCTGTGGTCTTAAGTGGCTTGGAAAAACCACAAACACACCCAGGAAATGCTTGAGTGCCAGGTACACTTTGCGAATGGCCCGGCAGACGGCACTTTTCCCAACGTTCTCTGCGTCTCCACAAGTGTACAGGAACGTGCCACTCGCAAAGTAGCGCAAGGCAATGCACACAGTTTGTGCAGTTGTTAATGCCCGACTACGGTGGGTGGTACTCTTAACATGGGGATCCAGCAAGTTTTTTTTTAATGTATTTATTTATGCAAGTTTCAAAATTTTTTTACACATTCACAAACAGCGGGACAGAAGAACACAGACAATAAAGACAATAACAACCAAAAAAAACAAACAAACAAACAAAAAAAACAGAGCAACAAACCACACAACAGGGTACAAGGCCAGCACTTATTAAAAACAGCAGAGAAGCAAACAAAGCAAGTGGTATACATGTCAAACAACTCACAATCTAGTGAGTCCAATCCACAAGATCAAATCCAAAGATCGCTAGGAGGAGCTGATAACAATCATGCAAAAACAGTTATGGGCAACAGCTCAGAATGAAAGCAGTTAAAACAATGTGGTCAGGACCCAGGGCGTGGACTGTCCTTCTTAATGTGGTCTATAAAGGGCCCCCATATCTTCCTGAACTTCTCCATGGAATCAGACGTAGAGAACCGAATTTCTTCCAGGTATAGACAGGAGACCATCTCCTCGAGCCACCTCTTGAAGCAGGGAGGGGAGGCAGATTTCCACTCCCCCAGAATCAAACGTTTGGCAATCACCATACCAAACATGAGGGCCTGTTGAACAGCAAAGGGAAGTGCCAAGGAGTCGCCGGAGCAGCCCAGGATCACCATAAGACAGTCAGGATACAGTTGCCTATCATAAACAGTGCTATAGAAACTAAAAATACTAGTCCAAAAGGCTGTAAGCGTAGAACAGGACCAAAAAAGATGCCCAAGAGTACCGTCCACAAGTTTACATTTATCACATTTGGGGGAAACGTTAGGAAAAATCTTGTTCAATTTGGTTTTGGAATAGTGCAGTCTATGGACAACCTTAAATTGAATTAACTGAAGCCGGGCGTTAACAGAGCATAGTTTTATCCGACTTAACACTTCAGCCCATAGATCGTCAGAGATAACCAAACCAGTGTCCCTTGTCCAAGCCTCTTTAATATGGCAAGAGGGGGCTGCCGAAGAAAAAAGGTTGACAAGCCGAGAAATTAAGTGTTTTGAGGTGGGAGGTTCGTTCATCATATTGTAAAAGACATGCTGTATGGGGATGGTATCTAAATTTGAGAATGCTTGCTTGACATAATTCCTAATTTGTAAGTACCGAAAAAAATGACTTGTAGGGAGATTGTACTTTGTCTGAAGCTGAGCAAAAGAGGCAAAATG
Organism: Diplotaxodon limnothrissa; assembly: GCF_057381915.1. Lineage (NCBI taxonomy): Eukaryota > Metazoa > Chordata > Actinopteri > Cichliformes > Cichlidae > Diplotaxodon > Diplotaxodon limnothrissa. The sequence continues at coordinate 776,839 of NW_028188555.1, read as the reverse complement.
ATTGTCGATATAAAGATCCTTTATAGCAATTAACCCTTTGACAGGCCATTGTTTGAAAGCAGCATCCATTGTACTAGGCGTAAAGCTAGGATTGTGGCAGATCGGGGCAAAAGTTGACACTACCGGGAGGTTCAAGATTCTCTTAATTTGATTCAATATTTTTACGGAGTTGCAAAGAATAAAGTCATCACATGCACTTTTAATAACCGATTTTGAAAATAAGATAGCTGGCAAGGATGCTCCAGTGTGCTCGATAGCAGTGCTAAGCTCCAATTCGAGCCATTTAGGGCTGGACCTGCATCCCACAGCATCACCAACTATAGGCAGATTCCAGAAGACCCAGGCTCTGGCATTACAGGCCCAGTAATAATGTCTGAAAACTGGAAGGCCCAGACCACCCTCGTCCGAGGGCTTTTGCAAGTGAGACTTCGAGATGCGGGGGGGCTTGTAGGCCCAAACGAAAGGCATGATAATGGCATCCAACGCTTTGAAAAAGGAAGACCTGAGAAAAATAGGAACGTTCTGGAATAGGTACATGAATTTAGGGAGCACAACCATTTTGATTATATTGATACGGCCAATCATTGAAAGTGGGAGAAGTTTCCACCTATCTATCATACACTTGAGCTCATCAGTTAGAACCGAATAATTAAGCCTGAAGAGGAGTTTTGAGTTCCTAGGGATGTTAATACCCAGGTATGAAAAGTAATCCTGGGAGACCTTAAAGGGCAAACTAGACAGGAAATCAGGGCCCAGACCAGACGACAGCGGCATAAGAACAGACTTCTTCCAATTTATGGTGAACCCTGATAGGTGGCCAAAGCTGTCAATCAGCTTAAGAAGTGGAGGAAGGGAGATCTTTAAATCTGAAAGAGCCAATATGATATCATCTGCATACAGACCGATGGTGTACTCTGACGTGCCACAATTTATACCAGAGATATGGGAATTGGCTCTGATGGCAATGGCCAACGGCTCAAGAGCTAAAGCAAAAAGCATTGGAGAGAGGCAACAACCCTGCCTTGTCCCACGGTGTAAGAGGAACGGGAGCGACCTCTCATGGTTGGTAAGGACCGAGGAACGAGGGCAAGCGTAAAGCAACTTAATCATATTCAAAAAATTCGACCCAAAACCAAATTTTTCAAGAGTAGCAAACAAATAACTCCATTCCACTTGGTCGAAAGCCTGCTGGGCATCGAGTGAAATCACCACAGAATTGGGCAGTGTCGTTGAGTACATCGCATTTAAGAGACATCTAGTATTAGAAAAAGAGAATCTATTGGGGATAAAACCCGATTGGTCAGGATGAATTATAGAGCCTATGTGCTTATTTAACCGGTTGGTTAGGACTTTAGCAATTATCTTTTGGTCTGAGTTGAGAAGACTTAGGGGACGATAGGAAGAAACATTAGTTTCGTCTCTGTCTTTTTTCAGGAGGAGACATATATGGGCATCGTAGAAAGAATGAGGGAATGAGCCGTTTAACACTGCGCAATTTACCATCCGAAGTAGCAGGGGAGCGATAACGTCAATATGTGTCTTATAAAGCTCTATCCCGAAACCGTCCGGACCACATGCTTTTCCATTAGGAAAGGAGCAGATTGCATTTCTAATTTCCTCCAGCGTAAAGTCTGCATCGAGTAAGCCCCGTGCAGCCTCAGGAAGAGTCGGGATGTCTAAAGCATTAAGAAAATTAGTGATTTCAGCAACTGTGGCCGTAGTACTAGATGTGTATAACTGACAATAAAAACTGCGAAATCTGTCATTTATCTGCTTGTGATCGGACAGCAACTGGCCAGTTGCAGAGAGAATTCTGTGTATCGCCCTTTCAGCTTGAATGCCCTTCAGCTGTCTGGAAAGCACCTTGTCAGCCTTTTCACCAAGCTCAAAATGCTTCTGTTTTAATCGACGAATACAATTCATGACCTGCTCCCCCAACATGTGGTTGTAGTCATATTTCAATTTGAGAATGGTATTAAGTGTGTCAGCAGCCCCGGTATCGCGATACTTCTCCTCCAACACAGACAGCTCTGCCTCAATATTAGTACGCAGCCTGAGTTTGTCCCTCTTCTGAGAAGCTTGATAAGCAATAATATGGCCTCTAATAACGACTTTAAAGGACTCCCACAAAACAGAGTCTGAAACTACACCATTATCATTAAATTGTAAAAATTCTGCGATTTTAGTAGATAGGTAAACCGTAAAAGAGTCATTTAGATATAAAGAGGGGTTAAATTTCCAATTGTATTGGGGGGTATATAGGTTGAAGTCAATTACCGTTGAGAGAGGTGCGTGGTCCGAAACTAAAATACTGTGATAAGTGGAACTAACCACTTTCGAAATAAGCCTGGAATCAATAAGAAAATAGTCAATTCTACTGAAGCTGCCATGGACAGGGGAGAAGAAAGAGTATTGCTTTTCTAACGGATGCTGGTGCCTCCAAATGTCAACCAAGTCCAAAGATTTAGTAAGAGTATTGAGTACAGAAACAGCTCTCAAGGTTGGGGCCAGGGACGCAGAAGACCTATCCAACAATGGATCGAAATAACAATTAAAATCACCACCGATAATGATATTATGGTCATTGTATTGTGAGACAAGATTGAATATTTTACTAAAGAAGTCAGGGTTGTCAAAATTAGGGGCATAGATGTTCAAGAGGACTACAGGGGTGGAGTTGACTGTACCTGTAACAAGTATGAACCTCCCACCTGGATCACATATCTGAGTTTTGAATATAAAAGGAATAGTTCTGCGAACAAGAATGGCAACCCCTCTCGCCCTGGAAGAAAAGGCGGACTGGTACACCTGTGACACCCATACCGATCTTAATCGCCTCTGCTCTGAAGGTTGGATATGGGTCTCCTGTAAAAAAATTATATCAGAAGACAGAGATTTTAAATGCGAAAATACTTTACCACGTTTAAGAGCTTTGCCCATACCCCGACAATTCCAGGTTGTAAAAGTGATGTGGCTCATCCCCATCTTAAGTGAGTGGATGGTGTACGACGATGTGGAAGGACAAAATGAAGGCTTTGAGGTTTGACAAATAAAGAGCTGGCACTTACATCAAAAAACAAAAACGACACATATTTAGAAACAAGTAGACCCCCCCCCTCCCACCCCACAAACCGCAGAAAAAAAGATAGCGGAACACCCCCAATATCCAACAGGGAGGCAGCCGGGAACCAGGGCCAGCCTGACTGAACACTAATACTCAAAGAAAATACCGTGGAGCCCCGTGCGCCCCACATATAATCTATTTAACAAACATGAAAAACAAAATTGTGCACCAAGTACGAAAGATCCAACTCAAATATCTAGATGGACATAAAACTTTAACCGTTGCAACAAAACTGCAAATATGCAGAAATGAGACAGAGCATACAGAAACATGTGCATATTCCCAATATCACAACGTAACACAAATACTGTAGAGGCAAAACCCAATAGGCAAAATAGGCACTGTACACCGTTTCAGTGCGGGAAAGAGATGAACTCTACAGTATGTAAATCACAGTATGCAAACCAAAAAAACCTTTATATTGCGCATTGATCAGCTGAGGACAAAGATGTTGGATCAAAACATTCAACATAGCTGGGTAGAGAACATTACTGCAGAAAATGCGCGAATATGTAAACATGTCGTGAAATTAGTAAGTCACTTGTGAATTATTATTCATTTGCAGAGCCAATGGAGTCAGCAAACCGTGCAGCTTCCTCCGGCGACATAAAAGTCTTCGATGTGTTGTTATATTCGACATGGAGCTTTGCGGGAAAGCGAAGAGAGCACTTAGCACCGGCGTCGATCAGCCGCTTCCTCACACCACCAAAGGCCTGCCGCTGCGCCGAGACCTCCGCAGTGTAATCAGGAAAAATGGAAACTCTGTCTCCGCGGTACAGCAAAGGAGACCTTTGCCTGCTGAGTCGTAGTATGTCAAACACATCACGGTCGTTGTGGACTTTAGCGATGATGACACGTGGCCGTTCATTGGGCTGTGGCTTCGGTCTCAGGCTACGGTGGGCTCGGTCTATTTTTATCGGCCTGCTGAAGTTCTCACAACCCAAAAGTTCTGGAAGTAGGTTAGCAACGAAGTCGGTAGGGCTGCCTTTCTCATCCCCTTCCTTAACTCCCGCAATCCTCACGTTGAGTCGGCGAGAGCGCCCCTCCAGATCGTTGACTTTAGCTTTGAGGAGAGTGTTAACCACCTGTAGCTCTTTGCACGATGCTTCCAGCGCTGCTAATCGGCTATCGTTAGCGGACATAGCTTCATCAAGGTCTTCAAACCGGCGCTCAGACTCATGATATTTCTTCTGGAGAGAAGTTAGCGTTGCATCAATTGCATCGAGACGGCCCTCAACCGACTTCTTCAACCCGTCCACGAGCGAGGTTATTTTGGAAAGCTCAGCTCCATGGTTAGCGATAGCCGCTAATATGGCATCATTACCTGCCGCCGACTGGCTCGCCTTGGACGTATCCCTCTGGCTCTCATCTTTCTTCGGCATGATGACAAAAGATCGGCCCCGACAGTCCGCGAAACAGATTTTAAAACTACCCAGCTAGAAATAAACTTAAAGTGCAACTTTATGAGTGAGAAGGCACGGAGAGCACAGAAAACACGTCTACTCCATAGCTGCACACGAGCGCCCCCCGGGGATCCAGCAAGTTGGTTAGGTAGATGATACCCTCACGGGAAAATCAGTATCTCTCTATGAGCACACTGTCGCGCTGTGCTAAAGGATCCTGTCTATCCCGCAATATACGTTGGATTCTGAACACTCTCCTTATCACTCTTGCACCTTCCGCAATGGGTGGCTCGCGTAGAAACGGACAGGACATGGCTGCGACAAACTTCCCACTTCCACCTTCGCTTTTATAGCCGTGGTCTGTCATCTTGATTACACGACGTAATTTGCTATTCCTCTACTGTGGAATGTGTGTTGCATCTGGCGTGATCACCTACATGCCATAGCGTGATTACTCGTACATTTCCCTTTTTTTAGGGACTGACCTGTATGTATCTGTGTGGAATCAATAAAAGGATCAAGTGCTGCATTATCTTTAGTTACATTGATGTTATTTATTTGTGGTGAAACGGTGGCGGAATGTCGCTGTTGCTTTCGTATGATGACGCGGACATACCTGCGTGGCCGCGATCTAATCCTGTTTACATAAAGTAAACCTGCTCCCGAGCAGGTTTACGCTTACGGCTCTGTTGCTATGACAGCAAGTCCCGGATGAGCTTCGGGGAACCGACTGATCCAGGATCACGCGAAATCGTCAACAATCTAATCCGGCTAACCTACTTAGCGAGGTACGAAGAACGGGCCCCTGGTCTGTGTATGAAGTATCATTTAGTGGCCGTTGTTAAAGTTGTATAATGATGATGCTAGTTTGGGGTGTATTTTCCTGCTGATGCAAATGCATCTACTTTGCCCTTTGTCTGGTGCTTTGGACAAAGACGTCCAATGAAACTCAGAACAACACAGTTTGCACCACCAGCAGGCAGAGGAAGTGGCTGACATCCAGAAATCCTACCAGTGGCTGAACAAAGCTGGACTGAAAGACAGCACAGAGGCACTAATCATGGCAGCACAGGAACAAGCTCCGAGCACAAGACCCATAGAGCCCGGGGTCTACATGGCTCTTTTTGGGGGGGTTGTGTTGTATTAATAGTGACTTTGTTTCTTTGGACCTGACCAAAATATGTTGTTTTTCAGTTCAGTTGCAACATTGACTAACACTAATGCAGGGGTCGGCAACCTGCGGCTCTTTAGTCCTTACAGTGCGGCTCCTCGTGGTTTGGGAAAATAAATTAGAAGTATTTAGCTGAAGTGTATTTTATTTATGTTCTTTTTTAACTTGTAGTTCTAAATTGGAAGATTATTGTGATATTGAAATATAAAAATAAAATTATATTTTTTATTTTTTCATCGCTCAAATAAGCGTCACACTCGTGGAAGCCGGTGTACCCGCCGAAACGCCGTGCATTTATCGAGACTTTCAACCCCAGGAAGGCCAATTATGGATCTTCGGATCCACATTATGTCAGCAGCTGTTCTCCACCGTGAACTATGTTAAAAACAAACACCGCTCACGCCTCACAGACGACAGCTTACAGTCCTGTAAAGATGAAAGTGACTTCGTACAGCCCCGACCTGCAGACGCTGTGCGCAGAGGTTCAGGAGCAGAAGTCCCGTTGTAAACATATCACGGCAGACCCGACGGTGTTTGCATGAACTCGCTTTTCAGCTTCTCTTTATTGACCACTTTTCACACACGGTTGCTGTACGCACACAGCCGGCTGTAGCTTTGCAGCTCACAGCCCGACACACACCAACACAACAGCACAGACGTTAAGGCGGCGAGGCGTGATTGCGGGTGCCGCTCAGGTGCGTCCGCCTCCCCTGCAGCGGCGCTGCAGACCACGCCCCGCCACACACATTAACCAGGTAAAATACATATTTAGGCAGAATTTTGCAAATATCTATTTTTCATCTTTCAGCAGCATAGAGCTTTTTTTCCAATTATTTTTTAAAAGTCAGGTCAAGGCTCCAAAAGCCCAAAGGAGATATAAGGGTGGCGGCTCACAGCAGTTTTTGTTTGCTACATCATTTTAGTTCAGCTGGGTGTCTTTCCTTTGGTTATATTTCTTTAAGAGTTCAAATATGTTCATTACGTAAATAACATGTAATTTTCTCTGTAGCACTTCATGGATTTCATAAGCAACACACCTTAGTTGTTCATACAAAGCATAAAGGTAAAAAACAGTATATACAGTGTTATCTTCATTCTAGATGTCAAAAAGTATTTGTGGCTCCCAGTGTTTTCTTTTGCGTGGAAACTGGCTCCAAATGGCTCTTTGGGTCCTGAAGGTTGCTGACCCCTGACCTAATGGTATATTTTTTTTAGCTGGATCGTTCTATAAAAACATGAATCAAATCTGAGAAAAGTTTCCACCTGACCTGTTGAATGTTATTGAAGCCAGAAGTTTGCCTTCATACTGTGTTTCTTGCATGCCTTTTGTGGTGTACTAATTGATGTGAAATGAATGCAATGTGGTTGTGTTTGCAGAGGTCAGAGGTCACAGTCTCCAGCATCCAGCTGTGTGTCTGTGAGGAGTGACCGGTCCAAAAACACACCTCCATATTTCAGTCATGAACCTGCAGCAACAATGTTCTTCAATCATGGAGCTCAGCTGACCATGTAAGAGAGCTGCTGACTCATTTACGGGTGTTTGAAATTCTGTGACCACTTTGTAATTTTAGTTTATATTTTAAAAGTGTTTTTATTTGTAGTTGCCTGTATTTTTATTACACTGTGTGTAACGTGGTGGTTTGTGCTGTTTGGGATTGTTTTGGTGTATTTGTGTCAGAACATCAGATAAATGATTTCATCACATTTTAAAAGAAAGTATCAGGATAATAATCTGAACTGAGTCATCAGAAATAGAAAGATGGTCTCAACAGGCCACTGAGCTGATCTCCAAAGAAATGCAGAAGATTGAAGAGTCCGAGGCTGTTTATTTGTCACAGGCATCGTCATACACGTACAACACAGTGAAATGTGCTGAGCTGCTCCTGTGACTGGACAAAACATTATAAACAATCATTAAATGAAATAATGAAACATTGTGCAGATGTAATGTTAAAGTGCTTTGTGCCACATTAGCACAGCATGTACTGACAGAGCAGTGCAAGCAGAACAAAGCAAATGAGCAAAGTGATGTAAACAGAGTAACTGAACAGAGTGAGCAGAGTAATATCAGCAGTAATGAAGCAGCAGGATCAGTGTAGCAGCGTGTGACGTCATAATGAATCAGGTATGATCTGAAATATGACAGTGAGACAAGAACATGATGTAAGGTCCTGTTTAAACCCTGATGGTGATGCTATGAGGGGAGCATGTTCTGATTTAGGACTTGGATGGTCTGAGGATAGAAGCTCCTCTCTGTTTGTGTCCTGATGGTGCAGAAGCTTCTGCCTGATTGTAGAAGGAGCTGAAGCCAGCATCATCCCAGAGGTGAAGCTCCTCTGTGTGCAGACCTGAGGTCAGATTCCTCCAGGCTGATGTTCAGGATCTACAGAAACGTGTGGTTGTAGTTATTGCTGCACTGTGTGCTGACAGCAGATACTCAGAACAAAGCGCTGCACACGTGTTCTTTACAAACATCTGTACATATCAAATATGGATCATGGCAGTGAATGAACACGTTTCTGTCATTTGTTTCATTGGCTTCTTTTTTCTGCCTGTGTTCATGTGATTAATGTCTAACACATAAACAGGTTTGTAATCAAACATCACATCATCAGGGAGGCATCATGAAACAAAGTTACTGCTGGAGGCTGAACTCAATTTGGTGGCAATGTTCAAAAATATCACTCAGATCATTTCAAAGCTTTTAGTTCTTCTTCTTCACTTCTGTAAAAGAATAGAAAGGAAATCAGAACCCAGAAGTTCACTTCCTGATGACTGAACTCTTTCAAAATAAAGCTGAAAGCTCTGAATGTGACACCGCTGCTCCACCACAGTTTTTAGAGGAGGTCAAAGGTCAGTTGAAAGTGATGGATCCCAAACTTCCAGTACATCCAGTGAAGGACATAATCAGCTCTGTGATGAAGGCTTTTACTGTGGAGTTTGTAGGCTGATCACTCTGTGTTTAATAAGACAGGCAGGAACAGCAAAGGAAACTTGGATTCTGAACTCAAACACAAGTTTCTCCACTTTGACTTTTCTCTGTGACCATCAGAGCTTCTGCACAGTGTCATCAAATCTGGATGTTTGTCACTGACAGTCAATGATTTTAGTGATAAAGAAATGTGTTCACAGAGGGAGGAAGAGGAGTGGTGTCTGTGAGGAGGAGCAGCTGTCCTGCTGTGCTTTGTGTCAGGACGTCCTGAAGGATCCAGTCTCTACCAGCTGTGGACACTGGTTCTGCAGACAGTGCATCTCCTCATACTGGGACCAGTCTGCTTCATCAGGAGACTGGTCCTGTCCCCAGTGTGGAGAAAGATCCAGAAGCAGAGCTGGACTGCAGACAGCCAGTCAGAGCAGCTGTGTACAAAGTAAGACTGAACATCTGTCTGCTGATGGACTCATTTCTGAAAACTGGACTTCTTGTTGTTGTTCAGACATTGAAGAGGTTTCTTTCTGTTTTTCTTTCTTTCAGCAGATGTTGGTCTGCAGGAGGTTTTAGATGAACATAAGATCAGTCTGAGGAGGAGATGTGAACGTGTGACTGAAGGAAGTGATGAAACAGGAAGTAGAACCCTCCTCAACAGGATCTACACTGAGCTCTACATCACAGAGGGACAGAGTGAAGAGGTTCATAGCCAACATGAGGTGAGGCAGCTGGAGACAGCTTCCAAGATGGACGCCCTCCATGACACTCCAATCAGGTGCCAGGACATCTTTAAAGCCTTACCTGACCAACAGAGACCCATCAGAGTGGTTCTGACCAACGGCGTGGCTGGTGTTGGAAAAACCTTCTCAGTGCAGAAGTTCACTCTGGACTGGGCAGAGGGCTTGGAGAACCAACATGTCAGTGTGGTGGTTCTGCTTTCATTCAGGGAGCTGAACCTGATCAGAGAGGAGCAGTACAGTCTTCTGGAGCTGCTCCATGTTTTCCATCCAACATTACAGAAGGTCACAGCAGAGAAGCTGGCTGTCTCTCAGCTTTTGTTCATCTTTGACGGCCTGGATGAAAGCAGACTTTCATTGGATTTCACCAACAGGAAGCTGCTGTCTGATGTCACACAGAAGTCATCAGTCAGCCAGCTGCTGACAAACCTCATCCAGGGGAATCTGCTTCCCTCGGCTCTCGTCTGGATAACTTCCCGACCTGCAGCAGCCAATCAGATCCCTCCTACATGTGTTGACAGGCTAACAGAAGTACGAGGATTCACTGACGCCCAGAAGGAGGAGTACTTCAGGAGGAGATTCAGTGATGAAGAGCTGTCCAGCAGAATCATCTCCCACATGAAGACATCCAGGAGCCTCCACATCATGTGTAGAATCCCAGTCTTCTGCTGGATCACTGCTACAGTTCTGGAGCACATGTTGACTACAGAGCAGAGAGGAGAGCTGCCCAAGACCCTGACTGACATGTACTCACACTTCCTGCTGGTTCAGACAAAGAGGAAGAAGAACAAGTACCACGAGGGACATGAGACGAGTCCACAGGAGCTGACAGAGGCTGACAGGGAAGTTCTTCTGAAGCTGGGGAGGCTGGCGTTTGAACATCTGGAGAAAGGAAACATCATGTTCTACCAAGAAGACCTGGAGCAGTGTGGTCTGGATGTGACAGAGGCCTCGGTGTACTCAGGAGTTTGTACAGAGATCTTCAAAAGAGAGTGTGTGATCTTCCAGAAACCAGTCTACTGCTTTGTTCATCTGAGCATCCAGGAGTTTCTGGCTGCAGTCTACATGTTCCACTGTTTCACCAACAGGAAGTCAGAGGTGCTGAAGAACTTCTTGGGAAAAAAATACAACGAGTCATCTCTGGATGATTTTTTGATGGAAACACTAATAAAATCCTTCAGGAGTAAAAATGGTCGTCTGGACCTGTTTGTTCGCTTCCTTCATGGCCTCTGTCTGGAGTCCAACCAGAGACTCTTAGGAGGTCTGCTGGGTCAGACAGAGAACAGTCCAGAAACCCTCCAGAGAGTCATCAAGAATCTTAAAGAAAGGAAGACAAAATCCTCTCCTGACAGAAGCATCAACATCTTCCACTGTCTGATGGAGATGAACGACATCTTATTATCTCAGGAGATCCAAGAGTTCCTGAAGTCAGAGAACAAATCAAAGAAACTCTCTGAGATCCACTGCTCAGCTCTGGCCTTCATGCTGCAGATGTCAGAGGAGGTTCTGGATGAGTTGGACCTGAAGAAGTACAACACAACAAAGGAGGGACGACAGAGACTGATTCCAGCTGTGAGGAACTTCAGAAAGGCTCGGTGAGTCCAGATGTGATCATTAATATTATCAGTTGGTGATAGTTTAGTTACTCAGTCATAAACTGCAATCATTTCTTATTTGAGGTCACAGTAGGGCTGCCACAAACGATTATTTTTGTGATTATTTGACTAATCAGATCAAAAATAAAACATACAGCTTATTGCACCAGCATGCATCTGCTGTTATATAACTATCATTAGCTTACAGCTAGAGTTTTTAAGGTATGTGCTAACTAAAAATAAAGACCAGATGATAGTTTATTAAACTTTTAATGAAATTTGCAGATTGTAGCAACAAACAGAAAGGCCCCCAAAATGTGTGCCGAGTTCTTCAGTGTGATTTCTCCACGATGAAAGCACACTGTGCTCCACATAGTTATGAAGATCTTGATTAACCACATTAGCTTCACATTAGTAACTTTGTCCTCGACAGCTCGGCCATCTTCAGAACCTGCCCAGGAATTGAACTGCACATGTGCACTGGCTCCAGACGTGGGGTTGTCCTGCATAGTCAGTGGTGTCAGTAGATCATTAAGTAAAATAATATGTAACTAGATTCCTTTGAAAGAGCAACCATGGACGACAAAGCTGGGCGGAGTCTGCTCTAAGACACCAAATGAGCAAATGTTTGCTGACCTGTATCAGTGATCACCTTTTTGTTGGCCTGGTCCCCCAGTCCTCCCACTCCCCCCGGTCCTCGGTGGATGCTGTCACTTCCTCTGACACGGCTCACCATTTATGTTGTGTCAAAAATCAAACGTGAAGATCTAATTTACTCTAAACTCTCTGACTGTTACTAATATAGTCATAAAATATGCAACAACCACTGGAGATGGAGATGAAGCTTCAACTTGCAGAAAATAGTTTATTAAAATCAGTTTGAATAAACCCAAGGCTCAGAGCAAAAGAGACAAAAGCGCCCCCAAGTGGTCAGACAATAGACGAACAGAATAAACCCTATCAAAGACAAACACGCTGGAAGCATCTTTTCTAACACTCCAGTATTTATTAGCATTTATTATAAATTTATTGTGACTTTGAAGACGTTCAGTGTTTCCTTTGGTATAACGGAGGTCTGACTACAGTCCAGTAAACACACTGATTAGGATTATAGATTAAACTGCAGTAATACTTTCACAGTGTGCAGTGATGCACAGGTCCGAGTGGTTTTACACTGAAATTCTCAACAACAGGAAACTATAAGAATTTGTTACTCTAATAATAAACAAAGAAGAAGAAAAACATTTTTCATTTAGAGTTGATGAATATAAATGAATTTGAACTTTACAAACCAATCAAAGACAAACTGATCCATGTGAGTTTATAACAATATTCAAAGGCTGCTGCTGGACACAGACAGGTAACATCATTTTGACTTGCTGTCACCTGGATCTGGAGTCATAAACACTGAAGCGCTGAACATTAATACAAGTGTGTTTCTGCCAACTAGTGATAAACCTGCAGACTAATGGCTCAGAAAGCTAAAAGGAGCCAATCATTTCTGTGTTTAGTTCCCCTGAAATCAGATGTGATATCAGCAGCTCTGAGTTCATTCATCATTATTGTCCAGTGATGACATTTCTGCTCCGTTTGGTGACAGTCAGCAGATTTTTCCTGAGTGTGGACGTGAACAGTCGTACCTGACAGCAGCAGGTAGCAAACAGAGATCGTCTTTCCAGCTGGAACTCTTCACTGAGCTGAGCTCATTCAAAATGTTCTGGATTCAAGACAGGAAACAGTCCACATGTGTGTCTTCACTCTGACTCTGGATCAGATCTCACTGACAGACTGTGGACATTATGGAAGCCTAAATGTGACACCATCTTCCTCCTTCATCTGCAGATTAAAGCCAAACAAAGATTCTCATTAAAAGTCTGCAGGTCTGAGAGAGACTCAATCGTTGTGTCATGTCAAACACAGTAAGAGGAGCTGAAGCACAGATGTGAAGAGCAGATGTTCATCAGATTATGACCTCACTCTGTTTTGTCTTCATATACATTCAGTCTGTGTTTATAATGCAGACTTTCTGCTTTTATAATAACACATTTTGTATTTTCTATGATCACAGACTGGCTGACTGTGGACTCTCAGGGACTCACTGTGAAGTTGTGGCCTCGGCTCTGAAGTCCATCCCCTCCCATCTGACAGAGCTGGACATTAGTAACAACGAGCTGCAGGATTCAGGCGTGAAGCTTCTGTGTGCTGGACTGGAGAGTCCAAACTGTCGACTGGAGACTCTGAGGTGAGTTCACTGACTGCAGCTGTTGTTGTTTTTCTATATTTCAGATCTTTGATATTTGAAACGTTCTTTAGTTCCTAAATGTTCAGGATGTGTCTGAAGAGAAATGTGTCTTTGAGTGCTTTCAGAAATGTTGTGTCTTTCCAAACGACTGAACAACAGTTTTTCCTCTTGGCTCCAAATAGAAGTGACAGACTTGAGCAGGGTTCATTTAAAGGCTGACAGAAGTGCAGTGGTGACGGGGAGATGTTTGTCAGGACAGCTTTTCAGCCTCCACAGGTTCATGTTGTGCTCCGTCAGTCAGTGAAGATGAAGTCAGTACTGGTGAGGCTGTAGAGTGTGTGAGGGATGTGAATGAGGCTGTTGGAGATCTGATGATAGCAGATAAAAACAGGCTGCAGAGACTTTGAGCTTGTGTGGAAACAGACAGAGAAAAGAAAGACATGAATGTCAAAGCTAATAAAGGTGAAGTTAGGAGCTGTGATGATGTTCATGTATCAGAAGCTGATCGGGCTGCTACAGAGACGACCCACACAGCTGCTGTGGTGAGGTTTGTGTTAAAGCAGAGGAACACAGGCCCAAACATGACAGCAAAGCAGGTTTCAGGCTCTGTGAGAGGATTTCAAACAGAAGCTGGAGAAGAGAAAGGACTACAGAAAGAAGGCAGCTGAGACCAGTCCAAGTGTTTCCATGGAGCCCAGTCTAACATTCATTTATACACTAACGTACAGAAGTGAACGGGAAAATGAATCCATAGTTTCAAATGTAGAAATAGTTCTCAGTTCATTTACAGAGTTTAATACAGTTCATGAGGAAATGTTCAAAACAGCAGCTGAGAAAAAATCTGCTTCACAAAGTTGGATCCAATTCCAATAGTTTGTGATGCACTTTAACGCAGCGTGAGCAGTTCACTGCCTAACCCCACAGAGACTGTCAGTCTGGACTTTTCTTTATTTCTATTGGCTGTCAGTGAGATTTCAGAGCAATCAGAGACTGTGGGTCTGTGTATGAAGTATAATTCATGTGCAGTTGTTGAAGTTGTAGAATGAGAAATAGCAGTTTGGGGTATTTCCTGCTTTCATTGTCCTGCTTGTGCTGATGAAAATGTTTATTGACGTGTGAATTCATTCTTCAACGCTCGATTCTGCCTGAACAACGAGAAACTTTGCTTATTTTTGTGTAACACAATTCAAAGTAGGGCTGGGTATCGTCACTGATTTCTAGAATCGATTCGATTCAATTCGATTGGAATCTGGGAAATGTTGCCTCAGACAGTCAGAAATATTATAATTCAGATCAGTATATTTACATATTTTTGTATCTATAAAAGGGAAGCTGGCACTTTCGCGACTTTATCAAAGGTGTGAGCATCACAGCAGAGGCCTTTGTGTCAAAGTAGCTGAAGATAAAACACAGAAAAACATGAAGCTGATTTTCCTGGGATTTTATAAAAATATTCTGCAGTAGATCAAAAACACATAAACATTACCTGATGCTGCTGAAGTGAAGCAGAGCAAAGTTACACCGTTTTTATTACAAACACAGCGTTTTGCAGTTTTGCATAATTTTAAAAAGTTTAAATTTGTTCAGTATTGAACGGCAGAAATGAGGCTTTCTTTTCGAAAGTAAGTAAAAGGAAAAAAAACAGCGGCCGACAGCGCTGTAAACAACGGTAGACTTGTGCGTAACAAGCAAGTGAATAATGCAGAAAACAGATTTTTAGACAGGAAACTGTTTTTGAAGTACAGAGAGAGAGAGAGAGAGAGAGAGAGAGCTGTGCATGAAGTGTGATTTTATCCTGGTGGAAGCAAAACAGCAAAAGTCAGAGTGAGTTCATGACGATGTTTATGTGAAGCGTAGTTTGGATCTTCTTTTGCTGCTGGTTCAGTCAATATTGTTTGGAGAGAGATAAAACTAACAGCTTTAGAATCAGTGTAAAAAGGACGTAATAGAATAGAATAGAATAGCCTTTATTGTCATTGTACAGAGTACAACGAAATTGGAGTGCCACTCCCTTGGTGCAAGATTCAAAAATAAATATAAATGTAAAATATAAAAAGTACAATAAAACAATCGCAAGTATTCAAACAATAGTAAGATATATGCAGGATAGCAGCATTACTATAATGACAGTATGAATAGCAGCATAATATAATGGCAGTGACGGTATGGTATAGCTAAGCAGGTTCAAACAGGTTAAACACAAAGCGCGGAGCCGCCGAAACATCAGAATCAGCGAGCTGTCGGCTTTCAACCCCGACCGTGTCCGTGTCATCGGGTGAGAAAAGCGACATCTCACTGATTCTGATTCGCGGGTCGCGCTGTGTGTTTAAGTCTTTGTGCAGAATCCGTGTTCCTGCTCTCATTTACTGTCTTAGCTGTTGTTGAGATTTTGTGAGATTTCACCAGAAATTCTGGAATTTCAAGCAAAATAAATTTATATTAAAAAATAGATTCAGGATTTTAATTAATCGATTTTACGTTATCCAAGCCAGAATCGATTTTAATCGATAAATCGATTATAAAAACCCACCCCCTAAAAGCAACCTATTAGACCCATTAAACACTAACATAGATGAATACTCAGATTTAAACCTTTATTGTTTCACAAAGGGTTAAAAAGGGAATGTCCACAGTTTAGACTGCAGCAGATTTTATTAAAGCAGTTTGACAGGAGCAAAGCAAAAACACAAAGAATAAGTGTTTCACATATTAATACATATAACATAATAATAAAAGAAAAGCAAAAGAATGATAAAAAAGAATGAAAAAGCTGTCCAGAGCAGCAGGATGTCTGAGGTCTGCAGAAACACAAAAACACAGCAGCTAAAAATAGTTGTTGAAAGAAAACGAGGTGGGAGCTGCTGATTCCTGAGCTTTGATACTGGATTAGCTTCAGTAGTTATTCCCATCACTGCTGTAGGAGCTACATTTAGTCACAGCTGATTGTCTTCTTTGACCAATCAGAAGACTACTGTTGTAAAAACAAGCAGACAAAGAACCAATGAGAGTGAAGAACAGGATAAAGAGCTCGTGTGATGGAGGCAAAGCAATAATCAGCAGACTGTAGCAGTTTCTATCTGGATGAAAGTAGAAGGAGCTCAGCGGAGCTCAGTCCCATATCTTTGGTTAGAAACAACATCAGTGATTTCCTGCTGCTCGAGATGATTCCAGCAGCTCTCATTCCAGCAGCTGATGAGAGAAACAGCTGATGGCTCACAGCTCGTGCACTGTTGGATCTCCAGATGTTCACGTGGCTGAAGTCTGTGAAGAAACTGTGGTCCACGTAGTTCACACGGCCTCAGATTGGACCGAGCTCCCTGGATCACTGCAGCATCCTCAGCTGGTACATGGACGTCTCTGCTCCTCAGTCTTGGAGCCCCTGCAGGTCCGTCCACACCACCAGGGTCTTCTCACTCACCTTTCCTTTGTCCTCGTCCTTCATCGGCCGTGCTGTGTCTTTGTTCCTGCGGTGTTGTTCCCACGATGCAGCGCTGATGTTCCCTCCTTGAATGCACAACAAGTACGGTGCTGGTCTTTCTCGGGTGGAGCAGAGACAGATTGAAGTCTTTCCGGCTTTAGTGCCGACTTCCCTGACAGAGGCTGGACTCCATGGTCTGCACAGGAGGCTTCTACACTGTGTGGAGGTGACTCCTGGACTCGAAGACAGGCTGCAGGTACATGTGTGATGAAGAGGAGCTACAGCAGTGTGATGGAGCTGCAGGTGTGAAGGAAGTCCTGCTGTCCTGTCCCACCCTCATCTTTGCTTCCTCTGTCTTCTCTGGACTTGTCCTCCTGTTTCAGAAACAGCACTGCTTCATGCCGAGGGTGGACGGGAGCGTTGGCTCTGATTCTTTTACCGTCCACCACAAGGAGACACTGATGCTGACCTCCTGATTCATCTGCATGTGTTCTGCTTCACACTGCTCACCTCCACCAAAGACTTCACAAACATCTTCTTTCTTTGAGTCCAGTTTGTCCCACAAACACTTCCAAATCTCCTCCTCTGAGATTCTGCAGCTTCTTGCAGTGTGACTCAGCTGACTTCTGACAGACCACAGACTGGCACAGCATCCACATGTGTCTCCTTTCAAACAGGCTCTTGATGTTTCCTCCCACATCATTCTGGCCTCTCAGTCTCCTTTGTTCTCCAGCTCTGTAGCTCCAGCTGGTGAAGCTTCAGTTTTCCATGTTGGTAACAGTAAACTACAGCCTCTGCTGTCAGCTGGGTAACTAAACAGAGCTGCAGCACGTCTCTGCGGTGGTGCTACATCCAGCCTGCAGACGGCCGTCTACATGTTGTAGTGGTTTACAGTCACCAGGGGGCGCTGTCCCAGCCATGCAGGCAGTGGGCTGCTCTGCTTGTGCTGTTGTTGGTGAAGCTGAAGTGAAAGCGAGAGTTAAAACCCTGAACAGTGTCCACTGAGCTTCTCATGCTATTCTCATGCTCAAAGAAGTTTAACAGGAAGGACGACTCGTCCATCAGGCGTCCAGCTGTCCGTGACCGTGTCCACAGCAGAGTGTGACTGAGGCTTCATGCTAACACGCACACATGAAGCTAATACCACCACGAGCAGCTGCTCAGTGGATTTGGAGGACAAATGTCTGCAGCTTCTCACAGGCAGTATGCAGAATGTGGATCTCCACAAAGACTGTGGAGAGCTCGTCCCACACTCTAAATCCACACTTGTCTGCACAAAACTTCTCACACGTTCCCGTCACAAGTGTCTTCTAAGTGAAGCTACCAGGTTCAGGTGCAGCTTGTTTATCTGGAGCTGCAGGAGATGATCCATCCTCACAAAGCAACACAGACAGCAGATATGCAAACGCACAACACAACCAAAGGATTCTCTATGCATGTCTGTGGCTGATGCTGCTGGAACGAAGCTGTTTGAAACCTTGTTGTTCTGCACTTTGGGACCAGAAGAGGAAACTGAAGCTCTGTGCAGAGGGTCCAATGGAAGCAGCCAAGCGCTGTAAGTGTCTGCTGTACAGGGATGCTGGTTCAGCTGTGGCTCAGTTTCACAGTGTGACTCAATAAAAGCAGCAGGAAATCAAAGCTTGATGCTTTCATCAGTGTGGAAATAAGAAAGTTTCCTGTGACAGACGCTGGAGCTCTTTCACTCTCAGCTTCACAGTTTCAGCTTCAAACTTCTTCCAACATGTTTCTAACACGGCCACATTCCACCTTAATGGAGCTGATATCTTGTGCATCAGCACATTTTCTAAAGGCAGCGATCACATCTTTAGTTTTGGATGTTTAACTGCAGATTGTTTATGTGTTTATAGCACATTAATTACAGCAGCAGCGTTGACCACAGTGCTGTACAAGAATCCAAAATAACTATTAAAATAACTCCTAATATTAATATCACACATCAAATATCAAATAACTCTCATGCTGTATTAAAAGCCAGTGAATACAAATGTGTTTTCAGAGCAGATTTACAGAGACTGACAGCAGGAGCTGGGGCTGTTCGATAGAACGATGTATATATGATGACCATATGAAAACGTCTATCGTTTCATATCACGCTCTTTGTTTCCTGCTTATGTGTTTGTGTTTTCCAGATAAAGCTTTCAAAATAAATCTGAAGATCCTGTTGAGAGTTTTCAAAATAAACACAATACAGTACTGCGGTCGCTCGTTTATCGAGTTACGTTCTAAAAATAAGTCTCAGAATGAAGTAGCAGCTTTATGTTTTACAAGTATTATAGAAGTTTTAAGGCAGTTAAACCCTCACTGCACACTTTCTACACTTTTCTCAGACAGGCATGAACATTTTCACACTTTTCTCTCTTGTTTAAACAAAGTTCAAACCTTCATAGAAAAATAAGTTCATTATTAAAGAGTGAAAGCAAAGTGTTTCTGAAACGTGTCAAATCAGCCTTTGCTGGCATTAAATGAGCTTCTGTGTGAGGAGCACTCGTCCATGGCCTGGGCTCCTCGCTGTCAGGTAAAGTTTCATAAAGCTTTTGAGTTTTTCTGCAGATAATGTTGGTGTCCAGCACGATGTTCTTTTTCCTGCGGTCACTGAGCCACAAAGCCAAAGCTGACTCCATCCTTACGATGTTCTTGTTGTGGACAGTTACAACCTTTTTGCCTCCTTGTTGAAACTATGATGGTCAGCATCTTCCTCTGCCTTTGGCTGCTACCACAGGTGCAAAACGTCTCGTCATCATTGTTGTTTGTTGGGACAAAACGTACAAACATACAGTGCAGCACTGCAGAGTCACACTGCTGTAAATTTGAACACATTCTGTACTGTACAGGAGACACGGCACGAGATTGGCTGACAATGGTCTACAGCCAATCAGGACGCAGAACACAACGCGCTGTAAAAAACAAAAACATGCAAAATTGCACAAAAAAGATCAGCGAAACAGCGAGGCCGCCAAAGGTGAACTGTGTTACAGCGAGGGACCAGCGTATATGTGGTTGTTGGGACGATAAATGTCTTTGAGCTTGTGTCAGAAGACGAGCTGCAGCTTTCTGGACCAGCTGCAGTCTTGCCAGGCAGGTCCCACTAACTCCAACATATAAGGAGTTACAATAATCCAGCTGGGACGTCATGAAAACGTGGATCGCCCGTTCAAGGTTTTTAAAAGATATAAATGATCTCACCTTAGATAAAAGCCTCAGTTTGAAGAAAGACCGCTGTACAACTGAGCTCAGCTGTTTTTCAAATTGCCGTCAAATATAAGCCCCAAATGTAATAATGCGATTTAATAAAAGAGCTGAACCAGTCTAATAGAGCGCCCTTGATGCCGCCATGCTCCAATGGTGAGGTCAAGATGCTGTGGTCAAGGCAGCGGTCAGATCCAAAAGCACAGCTGAGTCTCCTGATCAGTGGCTGATAAAAGATCATTAAGAACTTTTCAAAGTGCAGTTTCAGTGCTGTGAAGAGCTTTAAAACCAGACTGAAACCTTTACAACAGATTGCAGCTGAACAAATATAATCTTTTACAAAATCTTCGACAGGAAGGGAAGCTTTGAAATAGGCCTGAAGTTTGAGCAGACAGAGGATCCAGATCAGGTTTTTAGTACAGGCTGTACAACAGCATGTTTAAAACAGGCTGTACAACACCTGAACTAAGACTGCTGTTAAAAATCGCTAAGATGTCGGAACCGACAACCTTTAAAATCTTTTTAAACACGTGTTGGAACAACATCATTTGGACAAGATGATGTCTTTATAGCATCACATCGTTCCTCCACCTGATCAAACCACACAGGCTCAAACTGATCAAAAACAGCTGAGCAGGTGAATATTTTAGCCCCGGTGCGATCTCGGGCGAGAGTATCGATGATGGCCAAAGGGCAGCGTCCAGCTCTACGGCCGCTGAAGAGCAGACTCAACAGACGCGCGTGATGTGGATCCTACTGCTCTAAAACTGGAGCTTCTTCAATCCATTAAAGAGGACATTAGTACGCTGTTAAAAGAAGAAGTCAGAAATGCATTGAAAGAAGATTTTGACAATATAAGGGCTGACGTGCAAGGACTGAGAAATGAGATCGCTAACAGCATGGCGGCGACGTGCGGCGAAGTTGATGGAGTAAAGGTTAGAGTGAAAGAAGCTGAGGATGGGCTGTCAATGTGGAGCGATGAGGTGACCACCCTGCAGTCTACAGTAGAGAGTATGAAGGAGGAGCTGTCTGACCTGAAGGATAAATGTGATGAAGGCAGGAAGCGGAGAGCTAACATCCACATCATAGGGATCCCAGAGGGCCTGGACTCGAGCTCCTCCACGGCCGTATCCGTGCTACTACGTGAAGTGCTGGGTATGGATAAAGACGTTATTGTCGACCGCTCACACAGGAGCCCTATCCTGAGAAAGCCAGCTGGTAACCCGCACGCCGTCATAGCCGAGCGTCACTACTACCAGGATTGTGTGGCTACGCCGTGCCAGGGCCCAAGCCCCGCTTGAGTTTAACGGACAGCCTATTGCAATATTACGACTGGGCGATATGACCCAAAGTTCATATCTCGATATTCTTTAGCTGGATGGTGATATACGATATATATCTCGATATTTTTAAAGCCAGAAAGTTCGAACAAAAAGAGAGTTCTTAGTCAAAGCTGTGTCCCAAATCTCACACAGGCACATTTATTAACATACAGCGTAGATGTACATGAAACAATTACTCAGAAATAAATGATCAGCATTTATTAAATAATAATGCTCCATAAATAAAAGAAAACAATGTTGTTTTTGTGCATAACAAAAAGCTCACAATCGTGCAGTCAAAATGTAAACAGACGCTGAGCATAATAACAAGCAGCTGCTCTGTTCCCAGGTTCTACTGCGTGACTGACAGCCTGGAGTTTGAAACCCTCTTTGTAACCGTGTCTCTTACAGGTGCCATTTATGGTCCTTATACACACTCAATACAGTAATATTACGTTGAAGCAGAGTACGTATCACTCCGCGAGGCTCCTCGTAGCTGTAATGCTCCAACAATCCATCAAGCGGTGCGGCCTCGTAGCTGAGCAAAGTCGTACCAAAACATCTTTTGAAAGGTTTCTGAGCGCCGTGTACCACATAAAATCGGTTCGAGGTCAGTAAGCACAACCAGAATTCATCCATAAGCCGCACTGTCGATTTATGAGAAAATTACAGGATTTTAAGTGCAGAAAATATAGTTTATGGTTTTCATTTGATCTTAGCAAATATCTACGCCTC
Organism: Diplotaxodon limnothrissa; assembly: GCF_057381915.1. Lineage (NCBI taxonomy): Eukaryota > Metazoa > Chordata > Actinopteri > Cichliformes > Cichlidae > Diplotaxodon > Diplotaxodon limnothrissa. The sequence continues at coordinate 754,959 of NW_028188555.1, read as the reverse complement.
TAATTGGAACGATCACAGATTTTTCACTAATGTCTTTGCGCGGCTCCCCAATATGTCATCACACAATATCATCTTTGAGGGAGACCTAAACTGCTCATTATCTGCTATGGACCACAGTTCACACAAAAGTACACTTAGTCCAAAGTCAGCATGCGTCATTCAGAGCTTTCTTGATCATTATGGGCTGGCTGATGTATGGAGATTTCATAATCCTGCTTCACATCAATACTCTTTTTTTTCTAATGTCCATAAAACATATATTTGTATAGAAAAACGTCTCCCTTTAGTTACAGAATGTGATTATAAGACTCTGATGATTTCTCCTCTTGTTTTTTCAATGTGTATTCCTGATGCCTGCTCCAACTATCAGCCATGGAGATTCAACTCAGTGTTGTTAGCAGATGAAGAGTTTGTCAGTTACAAAAGGTCTCAAAGAGATTTTTTTTCTATCAATCAGACCCCAGAGATGTCATCATCAGTCATTTGGGAATCTCTAAAAGCATCTGAGAGGCCAAATAATTTCATTTTGTGCCAAACTAAGTGCAACACTGAAAGAACATCATCCATAAATATTGAGTAATAACTGGACTCTCATACAGCGAGACTCAAATGCCTTTAAACATCAGCTTATCCTGCTGATCCAAGTCCAACACTGAGTTTGTAAAAACATGTTTGTCAATCATTTTGTTTGGTTTCTGAGGAAAATGATTCAATAACTTGCTGCTAATACACAACATTTCATCATATTTCCTCATAACCCTCTTTTGTCTGACCATTTGATCCCATTTGAATTTGCAATAAAGGATCCACAGAGTTTGGTGACAATAATGACAGTAGATGTTTGTGTGAAAGTGCTGGAAGCAAATGAGTGTGTGATGTTCTTTCAGTGTTGCACTTTGTAGACGCTCCCTGAGCACTGGTCTCACAGCCAGCTGCACATAGAGACCAGTGTTGTTAGTCCAGGTCAGAAGATGACTTGTTGGAATGAAAATGAGCTTGTAGTTTGTCTGCTTTAATAATGTGACTGGAAAAAGGTGTTGGACTTCAAATATGTCCATTTCTGTCACACTTCACCTTTAAAAGTGAAGCCATGTGGTTCCTGGAAGGAAAAACACGACTTTTTCAAGTCTTTGTCCTGTTTTTATGAGAAATGTACGACTTTAATGTGAAACATTCAGAGTTTTTTCTCTTGTTGTGTTTGTTTGAAGCTGCTTCCTGTTGGCTTCAGCTGTTTGGAGTTTCCATTTTCTAAACTTCTACATTCTGAACCTTCTTCAGCTCTGAACAGATGATGAAACACTGAATGATTTCAAGCACTTTGTCTAATAAACTTACATCTTTCATTCTTTATACAGATTGAAGAGCTGTGGTTTGTCTGTGATCAGCTGTGATTATCTGGCAGCAGCACTGAAGTCCAACCCCTCCCATCTGAGAGAGCTGGACCTGAGAAACAACTACAAGCTGCAGGATCCAGGAGTGAAGCATCTGTGTGGTTTCCTGGAGAGTCCAGGATGTAAACTTGAAACTCTGGGGTCAGTCAGCATGTTTTAGTTGTGCTGAGATGAATATGATGTGAAAGTTGTGCTGACACTAAACTGCAGACATCAGGCTGATATTATACTGATCCACACTGAGGATCTTCATGGTAAAGTCTGTTTTCTTCTTCTCTGGTTTAGTCCATTGACTGCAGCAGAACAATGTTCACATTTCAAAGCTTCAAAGAAGAAGAAAAATCCTCCACTGGAAAATTCACTGTGAAACTCTCAAACTCTTCATTGCACCTTAAAGTCTGTGTGACACTGAAATCCAAAGCAAAATGTGCGTTTGCTTTACAGACAGCAGTCCAACACAAACATACACACATCATCCAAAACACAGTCCAACATCCAAATCTCCTCCACTGCCAGCATGAATGATGGGAAAGAGAAGGAGGAACACTCTGACATTCAGGGTTAGAATGAGTTTCATCAAGCAGACTGTGAAGATCAAAGCTGCATTAGAAAGCTTACATGAATGAATGAGTGGACAGAAGTGGACAGAGATCATCTGAAGCACTTCAAAGGCTTTAAATCAGCACATTTCTCTTTATTCTTTATCAACTCTGTTAGTTTCTCTCAGTTTTCTGTGGAATGAAGCTAACAGCAGGCTAATAAGATGCTGACCAATAGGTTTCTATTAAAGGTTGTAATTTGTATATGAAAAAGTGCTTTGGCTCAGCAGGGATCAGCTTACAGGTAGAATACAGCTGCTGGATGGGATTAGCATGTCATAGCTATCTACCAAACTGCTAACTGGGGGATTTCAGGCCATCTATGGATCATTTTTGCTAACTGTTTATTCAGCTTAGGCTCACAGGGCTGCAGCCTGTGCCCTAGCTGTCATAGGGCAAGAGGCGTGGTCCACCTGCACAGGTGAGCAGTCCATCACAGGGCCAACAGAGAGCGACAGAGAAGCACTCCCTCACATCCACACCTACAGCCAATGTAGAAGCACCAATGAACCTAAGCAGCATTTCATTGGACTGTGGGAGAACATCCAACCTCCACAGAAAGGCCCAGCTGACCAACAAGCTTCAACCTACAACCTTCTTGCTCTAAGGCACTAGTGCTAACCACTTTTGCCCATTTCAGCCCAAATCCTGCATCTTCCTGTTTCTGACTCCAGGCCAGCTCCACTAACACTTTCTCATCAGACACTGCCACCTAGTGGAGGAAGTCTTAGTTCCATTTGAAGCTTCAGATTACAGTTAGTTCCTTTACAAAGAGGTGGAGGTGGTGGGGCCACAGCACCATCATCACTGAGTGCCATAGGACACTTAACCTTTGTTTCCATATGCTGGGAACTTCCTGTTGTTCCAAGGAGGACTGGAAAATGTGTGAAAATCTCCCAGTCAGTTCCTCACAGCACACTTCAATCATTTCCCTCCCACAGCATCAGGACCAGGGCTTTTTCTCTCTTTGGTCCCACTAAGAGATTTCCACACAAACACCTCATCAGTGGGACTCTCAGAGCTACCAGCCCTTTGCTACAATCACAAAGCTCTTCATTGAAATCAATGATATCAAAGCTGGAATCAAATGAGTCCAAGTCTTCTGCTGATTCAGCATCACATTCATCTTTGCTCCTTGTTCTGCATCCCCACCATGGACTTCATTCCTTTCCAAGCCAGCCTTGAGTGTCCTTTATTCAGCTCATCCTCTGCTTTACTTTTACACCTGATTTTAGCTGCTTTATCTCTCTTTCAACAGGTTTCTGTGCCTCAATCTTTTTCTTCTCTCCCTCATAACAAGACAGCTTCTTCTGCCTGAGAACATGTTGGAGTGATTTACTAATCCAGGGCTGCTTATTGGGGAAAATACTTCCTGTTTCCAAAGTAATCCCCATTTTTCCCAGAAAGAAATGTCAGTAGAAATCGATGATCTAAGTGAGAACATGAGCCTTTCAAAAGTCCCAGTGGGTGCAGTCAAAGCAGTCCCTCAGTCCCAGTATAGAGTCTTTGGTCCAGACTGGAACAACTGTGTGCCCAGTTTGAGCTCTCTTCAGTGCTGTGACCTGACAGACCCAGAGGGGCCATCACATCACATTTAGAAGCTCCCCTGATGGAGCCACAACACATGTCCAATACTTAGTCTGTCTTGTTGGACCAACTGGAAGAAATGATTCAAGGACTTAGTCACAGAACAGAGATTCAAATCTCCAAAATCCAACTGGCTGCATCAGGACATATAGTCTGAAACTCTGCACAGTTTCCTGTTTGAAGCTGCTTCCTGTTGGCTTCAGCTGTTTGGAGTTTCCATTTTCTAAACTTCTACATTCTGAACCTTCTTCAGCTCTGAACAGATGATGAAACACTGAATGATTTCAAGCACTTTGTCTAATAAACTTACATCTTTCATTCTTTATACAGATTGGTGAACTGTGGTTTGTCAGAGATCAGCTGTGATTATCTGGCAGCAGCACTGAAGTCCAACCCCTCCCATCTGAGAGAGCTGGACCTGTACTTCAACAACCTGAAGGATCCAGATGTGAAGCAGCTGTCTGATCTTCAGCAGAGTCCAGACTACAGACTGGAGACTCTGAGGTCAGTAGAGTGATGGAGTGAGTGGGTGGTGCTGTCAGCAGTATTGTACTAAACACAGTCAGTATGAAACAAAGATCCAGTGTTTCCTGTAAAGCTGCAGCTTCTCAGTGAAGCTGTGAGAGGAGAACGGTGACAGGCTTCAGGATTGGACACAAACACTTCCTGTTTCTCACCTTTATGGTCACCATAGTAACGGCTGACACGCTCTGATCAAACACTGTCAACAGCCAATCAGCTCTCTGAACAAAGCAGCACGCAGACCAATGACTGCATTGATTTCCAAGTTTAAAGCAGTGAAGAACACAGTCTGTAGGTGAGGAAGAATTTAGTGAGAGCAGATGTTTGGATGGAATTCCTCCAGTTAACAGCTGGAACCGTCCATCTGGATTGTTGGGCTTGTTGTTGGGGTTCCTACAGAGCTCAGAGTGGACACACCAAGGTTCTTCTAATGAATGAAAGTCCAAACTCAAACTAGGAGGGAAAAACATTTTCAGCAACTTCAATAAAAATCCAAAGATTAGAAAAAGTGAAGCAACAATGAGTCCTAGTACAGTCCCAGCACTGACGTCCCTGCTGCTCTTTATACTGGATGTGCTGCATCACTGACTGACAGCTGATGAAGAGTCTCTGGAAACACTCGTTTATCTCCTCTGCTCTTCCTCCTTCTCTCTGCAGGTGGAGCTGATGATGGTAAACAGGACGGTGTGTGTGCTGAGAGAGGAGCAGCTGTGTCCTGATGATCCAGAGAGGTTGAAGCAGCAGCAGCTTGTGTGTAGAGACGCTCTGACTGGGCCATGTTACTGGGAGGTGGAGAGGAGAGCTTCATCCAGCAGTGACTGACAGAGGAATGAAGTGCAGATGACTGTCAGTGCTGCAGAGTGAACTGCTCTGAGAACAGCTCCACTGTCAGACACAATGTAGAGTCCAGCATCAGCCCTGTGTGTCCCTCTGGATCTGACAGAGGATCATCAGTGTATCTGGACTGCTCTGCTGCTGCTCTGTCCTTCTACAGTCTCTGCACAGTCTCTGTCTCACTCTGGAAAGATTTTACAACTTGTTGTAATTACAGAACGTTAATATAATATTCAAACATGTGATCTTCTCTTTATTTCTGAATCTTTACCAAATAAAGAAAAACCAAACGAACAAACAGAAGCTGTCGTGTCCTTTTTCACCACATCTGTGAATCTTTTCTGTGTTTTTCCTCTTTTCCTCCTTCCTGCAGCTCCATCTTCATCATTCTGTGTCCAGTATATGTGAACACGTCCAAAGCATCTGAGCCTCATGTTACCCATTTGTGTGAGTTACGCCTGTCGTTGTGTTGTGGTGTATAAATAAGGGGCAGGAGACAGCGCTGGATCTCTGAGTTCTTTACTCTCAAATTCTGCAATATCTAGAAATGCAAACCTGTGAGCTGTGTGTGTTGTGCGTCTGCTCGGCCACCTCTCCTCCGGCCGTGCTGGAAGCAGCTGTGCGTTTGACAGTTTTATCGACTCGACAATAATCGAACAAATTAAATGTTCAAAAATATCAACTTAAGCACTTCAAAGTCAACAAAAAGCTTAAAACAATGAAATAATATTTCACTGACAAAACAACAGCTGATAAGAACGATACACAAAATAATACAGAAACAAACAAATAAAAGTTATTAACCAGGATCCATGTTTTTGTCACAAACACTGAATCAGCTGATTCACTCTTTATGTTTCTGAGTTTGTTTTGTGATTATAGTTCTGGTTTCTGTTTCTGTGTCTTCACTGTGTCCCACGTCTCCTTACTTTGGACTGTCTGTCCTGTCACTGAAGGTGTCTGCCCAACAAGGACGTGGTGCTGAATGCATCCAGACCCCTGCTGACTGTCTTTGCAGCTTCGGTCAAAGGTACAGTGTCCACTGTGACCCTGAGAGCAGGACACAGCCAGAGGTGAGTCAGCAGTTACAAACTAAATGCTGCTGACATGAATCAAACTGCTGGATAACCCACTGCTCATGAAAATGGCACCTTTCTGTTGCTTTTTGAGATTATTGAGAATATTTGAATTGTGACTCAGATGGCAGATCCAGGCTCTCAGCCTCCAGCTGAAACTTCCAGTCCTCCCCCAGCCAGAAGCTCTGATGCTGGGCTGAGAGACTTTGATCCTTCCCTGGATCCAGAAATCCAGGAGGGAGAAGGAGAACAGGACCTCCTTCCTGATCTGGAGAGGCCTGAGGGAAAGAAAGATGGAGCAGACAGAGCTTTGAACAAATCCAAACCTCCTGAGCTTCACCTCCACAAAGGTGCAGACACTGATGCACAGATTCACATGTGACACCTGCAGCGTCCAGCTTGTGCCGCTGACATTATCTCCACTCTGATACAAGCCTCATTCACTCGCTCACACACGTTCATACAATCACCTTTTCCTCACAGTCACACACATGAATGTAATGAGGGGAACTCGGGCTTCACTGTCATTCCTCAGGATGCTTTGATATGCAGACTGGAGGCTCTGTGGATGAAACCACCGACTGTCTGAACCACTCTGAAGTGTTCATGATGGACTTCATCCTGATTAACACTACAATACTTGTTAGAGGCCTTTTATATGTAATAATATTCTTTTCCATTAAAGCTCTGAACATTCTCACTCTTTCTTGACCAGGTGTGACAGGTGAAGGACACCGGCGAATAGGAGGACAGAAGCTGAGAGCCATTAGTCACATGACTTCAGCTGCTGCTGCCTCACCAACCACTGGCCCCTCGGTGAGTCTAGAGTTACAGCAGTGACCACAGGAAGTGCACACGTGTGATCTAAAGCTACATGTGGGCCTGTGACCATCAGTCTTCTCACTGTGGTAGACGGGTTTGTGAGTCCCTGTGATGCTGGGAGTGTCCAGGACAGTCGCTCCTGATCGGGTCTCTCATGGAAAGCTGGTCCCAGGAATTCCTGGAAAATTCCTCCACAAAAGAGAACTGGGAACATAAGTGCAGAGTGACAGAGGTGCTCAGCAACCCTGCTGTTATATGGGAATAGAACCAGAATAGTCGGCAACCACTTGAGTTAAGTTAGCCAAAGAGATGCGACTCAGACTGACTTCATCATGTTGGCAACGTGTCTGCATTGATAAACTCCAGTTATTGACAAATCAGAGAATAATTCCAGTCGTTCAGAGACAGATTGTGATTGTTTGGAGGATGTAATCGTTTCCCTTCAGGGAGCGTGTTGGACGCTCAGTGTCCGGGTGATTAGCTGATGCAACTACTTAGAATCAGTTTGTGAATATGAAGAAAATCAGTGCAGTCACTGGACAAACTCTGATTCTTCCTAGTTTCACTCTTGTTTCAGTCCAGTGTGACTGAGGTGGTAAAAAATGATCTGACTTTTAGCCACACAGCTGTCTGCTAGAGAAAAAGCCTTTGTGCACAACTTTCTTAAAGGCAAACGGCACCATGTTCACTGCAGCTGCAGCAAACGCAGCAAAGAGTGAAAGTTGGACTGAGAATGTTGTGACTGTTTCATGAGAAAGAGCAGGAAAACAAGCATCACACACCCAGACACAGTGCTGGGATTAGAATTAGACTTTAGAGCCAAATGTAGGACAAAAGCTTTAATATGAAAGAGGAAAACCCAACAACAGCCAGAGCATGAAGCTCAAATCTATACCAATCACCAAGAAAGCTGACAGGCCTGTGACACGTCAGAGACGCCGTTCAAATCATAAAGAAGTTGGTTTATTGACAAAATGTAAAAAACCAAAAGAATCAAGTCAACCTTCAGTTTCGAGCGAGTAGACCAATCAGGCACAGCAGCAGCTCTAGAATAAGCAACAATTTGATGTATTACAAACAACCTTTCATATACACACATACATATGGCTCATATGCTGTTTAAAAAGGCCTCAAAGACCCAACAGATTACACAAAGTACAAAAACACTTTCATTCAGACAACAGTCAGCTGTGCACGAGACAGAGAGCCGACTACAGTTAGTAACATGGACTCACTTTGTTTCAGACACGACACAAAGTAACACAAAGCCACAAAGAGCAGAAACATCAAAAAGGAGGCAGAGCAGCAGCAACTCTCCATGAGCTGTGAGGCTAACAGCCACCCACACTTCCTGTGATGCATAATGAAAACAACATTAACCTGAAGGATGATAACAACAGAAAGAAGTCTAAGCTAACGTTACACAGCGCTCACACAGCGCTGACTGTACAGGCCTCACACAGCTACGACCTGCATCCACAACACCTGATTCTACTGAACACAAACAAGTTAATGATATATGAGCAATCCAGGGAAGGCTTCCAGGAAGGTGAGGATCCAAAGACAGCTCTACAACAGCATCAGTCAGCAACAATGTTACTAATCACTGACTCTTTCATCCTTTTATACTCAATCAAAAAGTGCTGTGTTCACATTTGTTTCTGCTGAAATCCAGAGACTGAAAATGCGTCTTTTTAAAGTTTGAATAAACTGACTGAACTTCTCACGAGTCCAACCGTGAGGAACACTTCCCCCCATGACACATCACAGGACAACGTCTCAGTGGAGGGGGGACAGTAGCTCAGTTTAGGCAGTCACACTCAGAATCGATGCCTCCAGTCAGGGTCAAACGTGGTCCTCAGAAACCTGCAGATGTTTGGGCCAAGCTCTCACTGGTCTCTGCGTCTGTAGACTGAGCTGATGTTTCTCCAGGTGTCTGGTAAAAGGACGATGCTGCTGTCCAATGAGGCGAGGAGAGAAGTAGCCAAACAGGCGAGAGCCGTGAAGGAGGAACGGCGGGCAGCTCTGGATGCCCGACATAAATACCTGATGAGCAGGCTGGCAGACGCCGGCAGCCTGGAGGAGGCGGCGGTGGAAGACGCCATCGTCTCTGATGACAGAGTAAGTTCAGAGACGTGATCCTTCCTCAGAGTTGAACCTTTGAGTCATTAATGTCTGATTCTTCCAGTTCAGTCTGATCCATGAATTCTTTGCTGCAAACGGATCCAAGAAGCTGATTTTCTTCTATCAGGATGTCAAACAGGTAACTTTGATCACATTTCTTTTTTTTTTTCTTTTCTTTTTTTTCTTTTCTCTTCTTTTTTTTACTCTCTTCCTCTTTTCTCTTCTTTTTAGTGCTCGGAGACTAACCCTCTCTGCACAGGAGGAACAAACTGTGCGCACTTAGTTTGTTTCTTAGCACTAATTAGCAGATATGTGTCTTGCCAATCAAGTTTGCTAGTATTAGCAGCTAGCTTAGCCGTCAAGCTTTTTATCTAAATATGGTCATTGGCAACTCCAAAAAAGCAGTGGTGAAAATGCCAACAATGACGTCAACATTTTCTCAGAGCAGTGGGGAGCACTACAGTGTTTCTGTCGTATGGCAGCACCTATTGTAAGGAGAAAAATGCTGAAATGTGACTCGCTGATCTTGCTATGGCTATGATAACATTATTCAGTTCATTGTTATGTAAAATATGTTTATACTATTTAAGGTATTCATTGCAATGGGTGGTTCCACACTGCAGTCTCTAATCTTGCAAGGAAAGAGAGGAGCTTCCCTCTGTAATGGAAGGACATTTTGAAATAAAGACGGCTGCAACTTTTCCTTCTCTTTTTCTGGACCTCCAGCGCACCTTTAGCGAACAAAGAAAAGCACAAATGAAAACAGGAATAAAATAAAATCTTTTGAACAAGTGTCTATTTGTGAATCACTGTATTATTTCATTTATTTGTTTCTGTTTATTTATGTTTTGAACTATCATAATATTTTCTCCAAACTTCTGATGATAGTAGAATTTGGATTTGAATCCAAAATATGACTATCCAATAAAACCAGTAAATGTGTATTTGTATCAGACATCATTTGGGTTCATTGCAATTTCAGAACAAATTCTTATTATTAGTAGTAGTAGCAGTATAAACCTCTATTACAAATGTATTCTTTACCTGTCATTATAAATTTGCCATTGTATTGATTTGATTTATAAATTAAGCCAAATAAATTATTAATTTTACAACTGAGAGTCCTATGTGTATGTTTTGCCACCATCATGGCTCTCGTCAATGAACTATTTTTAGTTTGTAAACACAATGAAGATTTCTATCCTTCCTGGTAAACTATTTGTGAAGTTTCAAGAACTTTGCTCCTCTGAAAAAGCATCACTCAGAGGAATGTTGGCAGTGACTCAGAGAGACGATCAGACATGTAGAGCACCATAAACTCAGTGACTGAAGGGTCACACATTCAGCTTTGGATTCACTGTAAAATGTGAAGCTGGAGATGATTTCATTCACCAGCAACAGCAGACAGCTGAATGGAAAAGTTCAAAGGTTTAAAACCACAACATTTGGAAATCCGGAGGATGTCATTTAATGTTGTGTCAGAGATAATTCCCCCCAAGTTATTAGTGAATATTTCATAATAGAAATGACCAGGTTTCCCTATTGACAAGGGTGTCATATTTGATACATGGGTTTTTGAGATCCTAACCTACTTATATGTTTTGTTTTGTTTTTTGCAGTTATTTAATTTTTTTATATGACTGTCCTTGATTATTTTACTATCTTGTGTATTTTAAAATTTAAAAAAACTGACAGTGTAAGAGTCAAGGCAGGGATTACTGTCATAGCGCTTTGAAATTATTTAAACTAAGAAGGAAGGATCATAGTAAAATACACGTTTAGAAGTTGAAATGTTGAAATGTAAATCTGTAAGTAACAATTTGTAATACCTTTATTATATTATCTTCTACATTTCCAGTTAAGATTTAAAGCTCGGCTTAAATTTTGTCAGATTTATTTTTAACGTAAGTGACCTCTCGGGGGATTTTAAGGGTTCCAAGGAAGACAAGTAACTTGCTTAAACTGACATAATTATTGCATGTTTGCCGGAGTCAGCAAGCTGAAGAAAAATTTGGATCTTACTGGAATCAGATCAGAGACATAACATCAGAAGTGGTGGGGAGGTTGGGAAATTCAGGAGGCAGGAGGATAAAAACAAGCTCAGACATATCTGACGTTCAGTTCAAAGAACTCAATAAAACAGAAAAACTCTTTGATGCAGTTCTTGGAAGCAAACGTGGGATGGTTTTCATCAGCAGGCAGGTTTCTTTCAAAATGAAACTACAGTTCAGATCAGACTCAGATCCATCTGTTCAGTCACTTTCTACTGCTTTATTCAATTCAGGGTTGTGGTGGAGCTGGAGCCTGTCCCAGTTTCACAGGACGAGATGCAGGGGACACACCCTGAACAGGTTGCCAGTCTGCCACAGGGCCAACAAAGAGAGACAGAGTCCTGCAGGAATGTGGGTTACTCGGTTTTGCCAAGAGAAAAGTATAGAATAGCTTGCCAGTCAGCAATTAACATATAACCACTCCAAGGTTCACCCAGTGCTATTTGAATAAATTTGCGCCAGAGGCTTTACAAAGCATTTCAAACAAACACCATACCATATGGTTACAAAGCATTTCAAACAAACACTGTACCATATGCACAAAAATGCTAAAAGTTGAGTAAAAGTTAAGAGAAGGATATTGTAGGGGAGACCGGGGATAGTTGTAACGTGGGTCAGTTGTAACACTTCCAATTTCTCCAATCAGGGCTAAGTTTCAAATGATGTGACTCATCCTGTGCATGCCCAACTCAGTTCTGCTATCACATGTGAAAAATCAGCACATTTTGTCAAACACAGACAATTTAACACGAAAAAAAGTAATTTGTATGCCAAAAAGTAAGTTTTTCTACTTTATTTCAATTTCTAATAGCATTATCTGCTTTGCAGTTAAACTCATCAAACTTGAATTATGTTATTTGTATGTCTATGGGGATATATTCTGTGTAGGTCTTTAGTGCTAATGTTTTAGCCGTTGGCTGTAATGTTAGCTAGTTCATGGCTATAGGAGTCTGGGTCAGTTGTAACAGCAACAGTCTGGGTTAGTTGTAACAATAATGCAGATGTTACAACTTACCACACTTTTACTTTAACTTATATTAAACAAGTTGGGGCAACGACATCAGCAGAGAGAGGTTCACTGGTCACATTTCTATATGTGGTTAATGCCATTGGCAACACAATTACTTCACTGTTTGTGTTCCCACACATACATTATGCAGACCTCTGCATCAGAGATGGACCAGTAGGAAATACTGGTAGTGGAAATAAATCAGGATGGGTGCAAGAAACAGATTTCCTCATCTTTCTGAAGCACTTTGCAAACCACACCAAGGTAAGCCATGATAAAAAGTAATGGAACTGCGATGCTGGTGAACAACTACATTTTTTCAGCTTCATTGTTATGTTCAAAATTGGTGCAAGAGTTGTAGGTTATAATGCCCACTGAGCCAATGAGGCCAAACTCAAGGAAGACCAACCAAAATTAATGAAATATTCAGTTGCAGAAAATTCCATAATTTGTCTTTTTTGGGGGGTTGGAATATGTTCAAAGGTTAGATTTCTGCATTCTGTCACACACACACAGAGCTACATAAATGGCTCTAAGTGCATTCATGTGTTGAATAAACAAAGATTACATGTTAATGTTTTGTTAGTACCCTTATTTCATTGTGTTACATTTTACCCCAGGATGTGTTACAACTAACCCAGACTATGGGGTTAATTGTAACATTTCACTTTTTTTTTTTTGTGTGTGTCCCGTTTGGATCTTTAGCCATCAGAATTGTTGTCTTAAGGCCAAGAAAGATGCCAAGCGGATTTATTTTACCAAGTGGATCATCATGGCCTTGCCATATTGGTCCATTTGATTGACCTTTATTATAATTATGAATTTATTTTATTTTCAGTTGCTACAAACGGGACAGACATGACTGTGGGATAGGACAGGGGGAAAGAATGAAAGAAAGAGAGGGAGAGAAAGAAAACCAAAGGGGAGAAGAGACGGTGAGAAGGGGGGGAAGAAAGAAAAAACAAAAAACAAAAAAAACACCAACAAAAAAAAAAAAAAACACCTGGGTCACCTGTATGGAGAAAAAAAACAGAAGAGAAAGCAAACAACAAAGAACAACATAATAAAAAAAACAGCACCATCACAATAAACTAGCTAGCAGTAGATATCAGTAGATACTAAATAATAAACGATATTGTGCAGCACGCAAGATAGACAGCGCACAATGTGCTTTGAGGCAGCAGCCAAGAAAGCTGTAGTCCGCGTCTGTGAACACCCGTGTGTACACCTGTGTGCATACCTGTGTGGATCAGCATGCTTGCATTCCAAAGGTTTCTCCATGTAACGATCTGCTAGGGAGTGTGGGGAGCCACAGCCCCGTCCTCCAGGGCATGAAGCAGGTATGGAGGAGATCAAAACTCCAGACATCCAGAGGCCCCCAGAACACAAGAGACCAAGGAAGACCAACAGAGGGGCAGCCGCGCCACTGTCCCAGTTTGATCACATTTCAATGACTGACACATGAAGGTCTAACCGCTCTTCATAATCGCTGTCCTGTTTGTTGCAGCGTACTTTGTATTCATATCTTTTAATATCTGCCTTTCTCCCAGAGTCTGTCCTCCCGTCAGTCTTCCTTTGTGGACGCATCAAACTCAGCTGTGGCTCAGAGGAAACTCTTCCTCACTACGGGGAACTCTGAGGTTGGCTTCAGCTTTTTGTGTTTAGTTAATGTGAGAATCACAGAAAAATGCTGATATGAGTGGAAGGTTCTGCTGGGAAATTGGCAAAGAGCAGATTATTGAACAGCGAGGCAGACAGTTCATTTCAGTGATGCCAGTTTATTAGAAACGAGGACTGTGGGGCTGCTGGAAGTCAGGACGGCCGTTCTCTGGATAAACCTGACAGCTGAGGTGGAGAGCAGGATTTATCCACAGACGGCTTCTTCCAAGCAAATGTCCTGAACACACCTGAGCTGAGGGTTACACAGAAACGTGTCTTAAAGCACGAGCCTGGATCAGACTCGAGGACTCAGAGCTCAGGTGTGTGACGTCACATTGATCCACCTCTCGGGGTTTTTGTGTTCTGATGTATCTGGTTTCTCTTTAAGCTCCAAACAATACCGAGCCTACGATTCATCATCGTCCTGCTCAGAGATGATGAGCCTGAGCGTGTTTGTGTTTCCATGGATCAAACTGTGCTGCTTTGTTTGGTTAACGAGGTGATTAAAGTCTTTGAGCAAACACTGGATGACTGACAGCTGCAGGCTGAACATCAGGAGGTCGAGAGGCCAAAGTCTGAGGAGCTCAAAGCTCCACAAACACTTATTCACAGAAAAAAGGACTACAAACATGGAGGAGCAGCAATCAGAACATGAGCTAAAGGCTACATGCTAATAACATTTCCCCTGGATGTGGTTTTAACAGGATCATGAATGATGAAGTATTTAAAGTCAGTTCCAGCCTGAGTCGGTGCCGTGTTGGCAGCTCTGATATGCAGAAACGTTCAAACATGGGACAGGAATAAAAACACTCCTGTGACGTCAGAGTTTATGAATGATGACAAACTGTTGCTTGTTTTTAGAAACTTTGTTGATGCTTAAAATGATCAGGAAATAAAAGCTGAATAGATCCACTTCAAACAGGAGAAGCTTTCCAGTTTGCATCAGCTGGGAAACTCACTCATATCCAGTGTTGGGCAAGTTACCTTCAAATAGTCATTCAAAATTAATTAAGTCATTAATTATAGTTACTAATTACTTCTTCAAAAAGTAACTTAGTTAGTAACTGAGTGACAAGGTTCTAGATGTAATTAATTACTAGGAAAAGTAACTATTGTGTAACTTTAAAAATACCCTCTGGGCTCCAGGGTATAATCGGCCATTGTGACTCCTTTTGTCAGGGTCCTGGGTCGCAGCGTTTTGTGTTTCCTTTTGGTTTCATCTTGTGTTTGGTGTTTATTCTGATTTTGTTTTAGTTCTTAGGGTTTGGTTCTTATGTTTAGTGCTTCCGTGTTTTATCAGCCCTGCCTGTGTCTGTCCTCTGTGCTCTGTTCGTGTCCTTGTGTTGTAAAACAGTCTGTGTGTTTCCTGTTTTACTTTGAAGGTTTGTGTCTCGTCTTGTGGTTCAGCTGTGCTCCCCTCCTGTGTGTCATCCCCTCATTACCTCGTGTGTATTTATAGTGTGTGTCTGCCTGTGTTGCTTGTGGCGTCGTCTGCATTACTCTGTGTGTCTCCGTGTCCATCGGTGTGTCTCCACGTCTCTCTGCCTTCTTCGTGTCATCTCTGTGTTTCCCTGCTGCCCTCATGTTTTCTGCTTTGTCTGTTAGTTTGTCCCAGTTTAGGTTGATGTTCACTTCTTCCCTCACCTTTGTTATTTTCACTGTAAATAAATCTCCACCGCCGTCTGCATCTTGGTCCTCATTCACTCCACCACACGACTGCTGCCCCAGCCGTGACAGCTTTTTATGTTTCCTCTACATTTACCTTTAAAAATTATTTACTTTGCCGTGTTTGGTATCATTCTTTTCAGCACAACCTCACGTGTCTGAATCTGCAGTTATGTTTTCATTTTGACAAACTGTATTAACACAATTGATCTAAAATCAGACAGAAAACAAAAAAGTTATATTTTTTACTGTAACAACCACGAACATGTTTAACGAATCATTTTCATAACTTTAAATGTAAATATAAATTTGAAAATTATACACACAAGTTTTGCAAACAACAAAGTTATTTGCAGCCATTTACCTTTTACCCTTTTTTTAATAACCATTAAACTATTTCCAGAACAATCAGCTGTTCTGCATTCAATAAGACGCCACACGAATTATTTGTGCGACTCCAAAATAATAATTAGTGTCCAGTATAAAGGACAAGATCACAGCCTGATACCTGCAGGTCTGACAGCAGCTCATAAGCAGAGAGTGCTCGCTGCTGTCCTTAGACACTAAACATGAAACTATTGAGGAACAAACACGCGTATATATTGTTTATCATGACTCTGGTTTTACTGGCCTATCAACACAGTTTATAAACTGGTATATGTCACCTTGTTGCTTTGTCTGTAAGTGGTCATGTGATTGTCTTACCACGACTCCTTTATTCTTCCTCAGGCAAACAGCAGCACTCATGCGATTGTTTTGCCCCCTGAGCTCCAGCTGTTGTGCCAAAAAGCGATGGTCTGTCTGCGGGAGCGCACAGCTGCTTAAAGCTGCAGCGCCCAGATTACTTACAGCTACTTCCTGCAGCTGATATAAGCTGCTGTAAGCTGAACACAGCTTCAACCGTCTGTTTGTTGAAAAATAGTAACGGACCGCCCCACATTTTCTTGTTAGTAATTGTAACGGCGTTGTAACGATAGGAATAGTAATTAGATTACTCTTTACTGAAAAAGTAGTGCCGTTACTCCCATTACTGGTAACGAGCAGCCTGCAGAGCTCTCCAACCACCCCGTCTTTAAAGCCCATGAAAGGTTTTCCTTTGCATGGTGAACTTTGGTGACAGAGTGCAGAGGAAGTGCTCTGTCTGCGTCACGTTAAAGGAATCTGAACTCCATCACGTTCTGTATTTCCAGCCTTTACTGGGGAAATGTCTGTTCTTCCTGAGAACCACTGAGAAGGCCATAACCACCGCTAACGTGCAGCAGGTCAGTAACTGGTCTGGGTCACCTCCTCACCTGCACATTTAACAAACCGCACAGACCTCATTGGTTGACTGTGACGTGGATGCAGCCAATCATTCTGATCTTCTCGTGCAACCTGATGTTTCCAGGAAGTGAACTTTGGCGTGTTGGACTGCGGCGGCGGCGTCCTGAACAGTCTGGAAACTCTGCTGACTCACATCATGTTACCTGCTCTCAGGTCGCAGCAGGTAAAACACCTCCATCCATTCAGGCTTTCACTGAGCACAAAAAGGGAGATGTTTTAAGCTTCCAGTGATCACATGACGCCATATATGAAGACTTTGTTGATGGTGGGAAGGAAGAACTCTCTTTAAACAGGAAGAGACTGAAAGCAAAGAAAGGGGCAGGGAGGGGCAGCCATGAGGGGTCAATCCTGTGAAGAGAAGCCAGTGTAGGAGAAATCTGCTCTCTCTTTCTAGTCCCTGTCAGGACTCTTGCTGCAGCATTTTGGATCAACTGAAGGCTTTTCAGGGAGTTTTTTGGACATCCTGATAATAATGAATTACAGTCGTCCAGCCTGGAAGTAATAAATGCATGAACTAGTTTTTCAGCGTCACTCTGAGACAGGATATTTCTAACTTTAGAGATGTTGCACAAATGGAAGAACGCAGTCTTACATGTTTGTTTAATATGTGCGTTGAAGGACATGTGCTGGTCAAACATGACTCCAAGGTTCCTCACAGTGTTACTGGAGGCCACACCTTGGGCTCATCTGTACCTGCTGGTTTCTCTTTGTGGGCTTTGACTGTAGAGCAGCTGTTACATAATGATCCATGAAAAGTCTTATTTGTGTGCAGTGCTCCTCCTGATGCTTTTGGCTGTGAATGAGGTAAAAAGTGAAACAGGAAACACATTAACCTTTGTTGTTATTGCTGACCTTTGACCCTGTGCCCAGTCGTGGGGCTCTGTGCAGGACGGCGCCTCGTGTCCACACGTCCAGTCCTTCCTGTCCTCGGTGGATCAGTTTGTCAGTAATCTGAGCTCAGCCCGACTGAACATGGAGAGAAAGTTGCAGCTGCAGCACGTGGAGCTTCCTGACGCCATCAGCCAGCTGAGCAGCCCTGCAGACTACAGAGCAGCAGGTATGAAGCTCAAGCTGTTCACATCTCACACAAACAATAAGACTGTTGGAAATACAGGAAACATCATTTAAAGCTTTAAAAATCAACTCTCAGGTAAATCAAACCAGTTTATCTGTGGAAGCTGAAGGAAGCATCTGACCTGAGACGATGGCTTCTTTGAAATAATGAGTCCGTGTTCACGCGTGTTTAGAGGAACTCGTGTGTTTCGCTCTCAGCCAATAACAGTGAGCTGGTGGAGCGTCTGGAGGAGGTGTCGACCCTGTGGACCAATCAAATCAAGCAGGTGCTGACGGAGAGCGAGCAGATGAGGAAAGAGGCCGACGACGTCGGGCCGTCGGCCGAGCTGGAGCGCTGGAAGAGCCGCACGGTGACCTTCAACAGGTAGACGCGTCCTCTCAGCTGGATCTCCTGCAGCGTCAGCATTTACAGGTTTCACTTTAAACTCAGTTTATCAAACATGATCTGACGTCTGTGGACAGAAGCTCCTCAGACCTGCAACAGTTTAGTCTCCACTCTGAGACTTCAGGACAAAACCACTTTTACACAATATAACTTTCTGTTCTTTCTCTTTCTGCTCTTTAAAGTTGAAATGTTCCAAAATATTCATGTTTGTTTGTTTGTAGAATAGTTTTTAACCCTTTCATGCATGAATTATGACGACATCAATCAGGATTTATTCTTTAGTATTTTTATTCATCTTTAGGGATGAAAACAGATTTTTGAACTTCATTTTTTTAAACATGCATTTTTCCATCTTGGTTTGAAGAAATGTTTTGTGCACTTACACTGGCTGACCAGTAGGTGGCAGGTATGGCGCGACACATCAGAGTCCAATGTAGAGTTTATGTGCAAGTACAACATCAACACTGACACGAATACAAGCAAACAGCCTTTGAACTCTGTGTGTGTGTGTGTGTGTGTGTGTGTGTGTGTGTGTGTGTGTGTGTGTGTGTGTGTGTGTGTGTGTGTGTGTGTGCTGCAGTGAGTCTCTGACTGCTGTAATCTGAATGCGGCGTATCAGCGAAGCTTCCACAGCGTCAGAGACAAACTGAGAGGAAACCTGAGAACAGACAGTTTGACTTCAGGTGATCAGTAACTGACTCTGAGTCAGAGCGTGTCAGCAGCGTCACGCTAACCTTTACACATGTGTGTGCGTGTTTTCAGTGAGAACTACATCTTCGGGAAGTTTGACTCTTTCTGCCGCCGTCTGGAGAAGATGGCTGACATGGCGTCCACTCTGGAGAGCCTGGCTGCTCTGCAGAGCATGAAGGTGGATGATTGTCAGATTAGAAACAAGTGACTCCATCAGATATTCATCAATGCACAATAATAATTATAATAAGACATTTATAATATAAAAATGGTCGAATTAAAGTCGATGCAAAGCTACAGTGATGAATGGACATTTGTAATGATTTTGTATAAATGTATTTCCTCCTTTTATTATTTATTAATCGTGTCAAAAGTCTATTTTCCAGAAATGAGACGGATTCAAACTGAGCTCAGGTGTGTTTCAGGTGGAGGGCGTGGAGAAGATCTGTGTTCGCTACCAGACCATCGTCTCCACGACTGAGTCCAAGACCTGTGACGTCCTGGATCAGCGCAAACTGGAGGAGATTTCAAGGGGAAACAATAGAATCAGATAAACAGAATAACATACGAGACAAAATAGAAAAATACTATATCTGTCATTTATGACAATAATCATTGAATTATACTTTGAATCTCAGCGTTTACGTGAATCCTAGTTCGGTCTTCACAGTATTGGCCAACAATAACAATGATTGATTGGATCATTACTCACATTTCTTTTTTAAAATCAGCTGAGAAAAGATCTCATTTCAGTTTTTCATCAGAGGTGAAGGTCACCGACTGCCAGACAGTCACAGGACTTACAAAGATACAGAAGACTTGATTTTCAGTCTCATGTGCATCCCTGTGCTCTGCTGCCAAAACTGAATCTGGATTTATTTGAAAATTCTGAAATGATTCTGATCATTCTCCACTTTTATTATTATGGTCTGTGTGTCAGATTGGGCCTGAATATTCTTCCAGATATGCTTCCTGACAGAAATCTTCTTCTGTTCTTAATCCTGTGTTTGTGGAGCAGCTTTGTGCTTTCAGTGTCTGTAAAAGTGTGTTAAGAAAACAAAAAAGGCTCCACAGTGTGTTTGTGCTTTGGTGTTTTAATGGTTTCTTCTTCTTTGTAATAATAGAAAAGCTGGTGCTCAGAGGAAGAGGGCGGCTTTACTTGGTGTCAGTGACAGAAATGAAAAGAAGCTGAAACGAGTGAGAAGGACGATGAAGGAAACATCTGTGCTGTGTCTGCTCTGTAAGGAGAATCTCTGTGTTTCTTTGACTTCTTGCACTTTGACTGTCGGCTCTCCTGATAACTGATGATGGAGGAGAAGACATGAAAACAAAACAGCTGAATAGAAACTACTGACTCTGCAGGACCCGTTGTCCTCAGTCACCATGTTGACCTCAAAAGGTCTCAATCACAAATGTGGTGTTACAGATGTCACCAATTACAAGCCAAATGTTGTGTATTACAAATGTATTATTATCATGTAATTGTAAGTTTGTATGCTGTCTCATCATCACATCCTAAAATAAGAGCTCTTTAACACCTCAGCAGAGATCAGGTGCTGTTGTTCTTTTGAACACTTCACCTTTTAAAAGACTGAAAATGATAAGAAATGAGAGGCAGAGTGAAGAGAAGGGGCTCGACACACATCCTTGGGGAGCCTGTGTTCAGTGTTCTTGTGCTGGAGGTGTTGCTGCCGACCTGTCTGCTGTCTTCCTCTCAGGACATCCAGCAGCCAGTGACACAGCGAGGTGCTGATGCCCAGCAGATCCAGTTTGTGAATGAGTTGCTGGGGAAAGATGGTGTTGAACGCTGAAGTCTGTGAACATCATTCTAACGTATGAGTGTCCAGATGTGTGAGGGCTGAATAAGAGGGCAGTTGAAATCGCA
The DNA here is from genome assembly GCF_057381915.1 of Diplotaxodon limnothrissa. Classification (NCBI taxonomy): domain Eukaryota; kingdom Metazoa; phylum Chordata; class Actinopteri; order Cichliformes; family Cichlidae; genus Diplotaxodon; species Diplotaxodon limnothrissa. The sequence goes on along the minus strand of NW_028188555.1, from coordinate 734,263 downwards.
TCATCGGTCGAGCGGTTTGAGCGGTATGTGACTGACATGGATCCAGGTTGGAGGGAAGTTTTGATTTGATGCATGACTAACTGTTCAAAGCTCTTCATAATGATGGAGGTGAGTGGGACCGGACAGTCGTCCTTCATGCAGGAGGGACACGACTACTTCAGCACAGGAATGATGGTGGAGAGTTTGAGGCTTGTGAGAACAACAGCCTGACTCAGTGAAGGATTAAAGATGTCTGTGAAGTATGATTGGACTACAAATGTTCCAACCAACGTTCATCAGTCCTATAAATGAGATGGTGATATTCACACAGGTCACTTTTTGATGGGCGGAGCAATGTAATCATGCACTGACTGATTTTACACGTTTGGTTTTTAAATGCTTTTCTTGTTTGTTTCACTACTAATATAGCTACTTTTGGATTATTTCTGTATTTATTTATGTGAGATGTTCTTTTTTTATTTTGTGTTTGTTATTTGGTCGAGTGTGTGAGACAGATAAAGACTGGAACGGCCTGTAAACACAGTTATAGTGGAAAAAAGAAGCCAGTTTCTCTGTTTCCCTCCCACTGTGGTGTTTTTGTTCTAAATTTGAATCAAATGTTTTGGGTTTTTCTGAACACAGACTGCTGCCTGTGCACTTGTGCCTTAATTAAAAAACAAATATTTGATGGAAGTTGAGTCTCTGAAGGCACACAGGTGTTTGTGCCAAGCAGGAGCTCTCTTTAAAGCACTTGTTGGTAAAAATGAATCCATTCAGTGTGACTGGACCTTCATGTTCTCTACCTGATCTCCCCTGATGGCTTTTTTTACCCATGTTACACTACAGTGCTATTGATCCGTATCATCCCCTCCCTGCTCAGCATGACCTCCATGACTGTTAGTAATAAAATGTGCGCACGGGAGCATCATCATCATCACAGTGGAGCTTCATCACAGCTTAATCTGTAGGAGTTGTGCGGGACTGTGGGTGTTCAGAGGATGTGAAATGGCACTGCCTCTATAATCTGAGCTTTGTCTTGGACTAGAAGAGCTAATCTGCCCATGGGGCCTCTTAAAGCAACACAACAGTCTATTCATCCAAGGCTGCTACTAAACCAGATGCGCAGATGTGGCCATACATCATTCTCCATATGTGATCCTCTCGGGCACCTGCTTTAGGCACTTGTAGCATCAAATTAATCCCCCCCCCCCCCTTTATGTGGTGTAAAGGGAAATAAGGGCACAAGAGAATGAGTGTAAACTATCAAAGGTGGACAGGAGGGCAAATGATGATGAATATCCACCGCGTCACTGCTTGGGAATCTAGTCAACAAGTCTTCGGCTTTCCAGTTCTCCTTTCTTCTGTTGTGTGTGTGCGCGCGTGTGTGCGTGCAGTTGTGTACCAGAGAGAGAGAGACCTGCTCCACAAGAAGGAGGGAGAGAGGAGCGAGAGAAAGAGGAAGGCTGCGTGTAGTTACATGCAAACTGCATCTGCATCTCTCTGAGACTGAGCTCAGTACTGCTGCTGTTAGAACACATGTTTTCAGAGCCGTTGCAGGGGGGATATGAACTTAAAAACAACAACATGCTTGGACACTGCCAGCATCATGGACGGGTTTTTAAATCCCACACAGTTGCAAAGCAGAAGATGAAGCGTCGCCAGATATGTTTCCAAACCAACTTCCTTCCAAGCCAAAGAAGAAAATATGATGTCCAAATCACGGACAAGCAGCATCCCACAGCTGTTTATGTTTTTAAAACGATTCTGCACAGAGAAGCATTTTTTGAAAACTGTATTGATTAGGGCTGTTCGATATAACGATATGTGTCGGATGACGATATAAAAACATCTATCGTTTCATTTTACGCCATTGTTTGTTTCGTGGTGTCGCAAAATAAACTGTTTACAGCAATATTTTTTCATGTTTTGATGGTCACTGTAGAGGCTATATTCATTTCTTAAAGTTCTCTCTTTCTCTTATATTTAATATAACCACACTACGGACGGACAAGCGCCTGTTTTTATGCGTTGTCGTTAGCAACAACGATGGTAAAACCATCGACTGTCCGCTTGTTTATTTTCCACATAAACCTTTCACAATAAAGCCATAAAGCCTGTTGAGACTTTTCAAAATAAACTGAATCACGTGAAAGATGCAGAGTGTTTACGGATGAGAAGCAAAAACTAAAGCTTAGACTCAAACGTTAGAACAGGCTTGTCCCTGCAGCACGCCGTGTAATAAATACTCACAAAGAAAACGGCGGCCGTTACAACTTATGTCTAAAAATGTATCGTTTCAATTAAAACACTCGACTCCAGGTACACGACGCCCAGCTGGAAACACTTCACGCAAGTCGAGCTGCCCGAGATTCACAGAATTTACAGAAAATGTAAAATTTTTGCAGGAGCGATTCTAGGATCAGAGCTTTGGGGGGCTGAGCACCCAGAGAGCTGCCCAGCCAGCCAAGATACACTTTACTCGTCACAATGAGACTTCTTCCCCGTCTCTGTCCCTGCATCCTCCCTGTCCTCATCGTCTGTTGTCTTCGTCTCCTTTATCAGTCATCATAATTTTACCATCTCTGTGCAAGTCTGCAAATTTCTTTATTAAATCAAAAGATTCTTAAATCCATCAAGTCTCTCTGTGTCTGAGTCCTCGTCACAAAACATGACATCACTGTTTTGTACATTTTAACAATTTAATCCCACATTTGTGAAAAAAAAGCAAAACACTTTTTTGAAAAGTCTGTAACAAAACCATCAATTCTGATCAAGGTTATTTAAATGCTGCAAAAGAAGAATGGATTGGAATAAAAAAAATACATATCCTAACCTTAATTACTGGAGGAGAATAATGAATGATGCTCATAGTGAGTAAGAAGTAAACTGAGTGCATATTTTGGACAGAGATTCACTTTTAATGTGTTTGTATAATATAATACAGATACATAAAAAATATAATTACATTAATAAATAAATAAATTATTACAAATAAATTATTACAAAATATTTAAAAAACGAATATAAAAATGGAGGCAACTTTGCCTGTGGTAGAATGTATACAATGCATGAAAAAATCTTTACTGCAGATACTAATTTTGTGTTTTTAGATTTATGAGTTTCATGCTTTCATAGTGGTGCTTGGGAGAGCTTGACATTTTTATCAGGTGGTCCACACTGTAAAAAGTGTGAAAAACACTGATAAGTGTATGTGTGCTTCTGGAAAACATTTAAAGGTGCAGTACAGAATCTTTGAAACAAGCTTAAAACATTTGTAGAATATAAACAGAGCATCTGCTTCTCTTTACAGCTCCTCACTCCACCAGGGCTGTTTGGCTCTGATAGTGTGCAAATGTGATGCATGTACTGCGGCAGTCGTACAGACAACTGGACGGTCCAAAAGTTGGCCGACCTATTACTGGCTGAGGTTTTAGTAGAGTTGTGGCTGAACCACATAAAAATATATCATTCATTTTAATCTCCCCAATCAATGATAATGTTATGTTGGAATGTTGTTAAAGAGGGTCAAAATGTTTCAACCCAGTTTGTTTTGCAGATTCTGTTTAGCAGCTTTAATATAGGGAGAACACAACTTCCAGATATTGTGAGTAAAATCAGGTTTTTTCTCTTTGTCACTTTAACAGTTTCTGTTGTGCCTGTCACTGTTCCCTGTCTGTTTTCTTACCTGGTTCTTCCTGACCTTGTACTTTCTCCTCACGTTCCCCTCTTTCCTCTCTCCCTCTTTCGACTGACAATCATACACAAATAGATTGTATTCAATCAGATGAAAAATTAAATTAATATGAAAAAATACTATTAAGATCACTAACAAAAAGTCCTCTCTCAGTCTACTTTCAACCAAAAGGCAAATAACCAAACCACACGAACATCTAATAAAAGATATAAACATTGAAACACTGATCCAACATTATTCTTGATTCACGGATCATTTGATCTTACACTTTTTCCTGAATGTGGCTCCTTTTTTTGAAAAAACTTCCTTATATCCATTATGAACCTGGCTGTCTCTCTGCACACACACACACACACACACACACACACACACACACACACACACACACACACACACACACACACACACACACACAACAGGAGTTATAAGGTTAATGGGCATTCAGTCAGTTAGCTAGTTAGCATCCATTTAAAACAGGACAGTGGTAACAACAGCAGGCTACGGACAATTATAAGTTTTAGATTTTAAATAGGCTGTATACATTTCAATGGGAGCAACAGGACGGTCAAATGTCGCTGATTTTACTACAGAGCAGGACGGATTGTAGGGTAGCAAACATCGTGGGAAAACACGCTTTCAACACTGCAGGTTACCTGGTGTAATGTTTTTCAGCTAAAAGAAACATGGCCTGACTCCTACCTAACTATATAAAGAGTAACTGAAGGTTAAATGCAGCCAATATGTCCTGTTTTAAGCCAGGCACTTACACCTCCGCTCTGCTGCGTCTCAGCCACCATCCTCTGGCAGAAAGGGCGCTAAAGCCAGAGCAGGGGAGAGCTGGAACAAACCACTTTAGGAGGGGGGGGAGGTTATCTATACTTTTGTTGTTAAAGTGTTACGTCTCAACCAAGTCTGTATGCTTTTTATATTTTTAGTAGTGTGTCACACAAACAGCAAATATTGTCAAAAAAGTAAGAAATCTTTGGGGGTGCTTTGATTCATTTTGGGGGGTGCTGAAGCACCCAGGCTAACTGGGAACATTCCCGCATCAATCAAGTCAAACTTCTGTTATTGAAGCTAGCCGCCCACAATGGTGGAGAGAAAAGTTGATTCTGAAAGCAGAGCCTTTCAGCGCCAGTGGGAGACTGAATATATGTTTACAGACATGCTGGTAAACCCATGTATCTTATTAGTGGAGCTAATGTGGCTGTAATTAAGGAATTTAATTTAAGACGGCACTTCGAGACAAAACGTCAGGATAACCTGAAAAACCTAAATGCAGAGCAGAAACTACAGAAAGTAGAAGAGCTAAAGAAGAATCTGACATTTCAGCAGACGTTTGTCACTGTGATAGATTGATTATTTGTTGAAGTTCATAATGGAGTAAAAAGTTGTGGTTAAAAGTTACCCAATATATTATTCAATTTATTTCAAATATGTAAATGTATAAACAAGGGTAAACGAAGTCCCATCAAAGAGATGTAATGTAACACAGGCTAAAATAGTTAAAAGAGTTCATGACTATGTTCAACCGGATAATAATCCTTAATGCGACTACAACCTGTGTAACATTCAATCTGTGATCTACTTGTTGAGCCTGGGGAATAATCCATGTGATTTAGTGATCACGATTGATTAGTTATGCCTGCCGTTGCCGGAAGGGGGAGCTCTGGCCACGAAGCAATGAAGCTGCTGAAGGAGAAGCATCGTGTCTGAGCGTCGTCATTGACTTATCCCCTTTTCAGCCCCTTTTCAGGGTGTAACATCACCAGAGCAAAATCACAAAGTGAAGCTGTTGTGAGAGCAAGTTTTATTGTAGCAGAGGAGCCAAATCAGCCCGATACCACTCTGAAGAGCTGCATGATGAAGCTGTGCGACGTCTTGTGTCCAAACAAAACGCAGATTTTTGCAAATGTGGGCCTGAGCAGAAATACGATTGCTGATCGGGTTTGTGAGATGGCCACTGATTTAAGAACACAGTTGTGTGAAAGAAGCAAAAACTTTATTGCTTGCTGTGGATGAAAGTACAGACATGATGGACATTGCACAGCTGGCCATCTTCATCCGTGGAGAGGAAATACTGAACATTAAATCGATGCACGGGACAACGACAGGGAAAGACATTTTTGAAAACGTATGTTAAAGTGTAACCGACATGAAACTGCCCTTGTGTGTGCTTTTTTTGCTTTTTCTGGGGGTTTTGGCAGCATGTTCATATTTCTAACTTGCATAATTTTGACAGGATATATTTTTATGAAGAGCAAAATATTTAAAGTTTATTTAATCTGGAATATTATTCCTGTCTGTTTTTATTCATATTTATGTTTAAAAAAACATTGTTTTAGTGTGTTCAATAAATGTTTATCTTGTTTGGCCCACGACCTAAAGTGTGCCTTGAGTTTTGGCCCCCTGTGCGATTGAGTTTGACGCCCCTGATCTAATCTGCCTGAGCTGGAGCTGTTTTGCAAAGAAGAATGTGCAAAGATTTCAGTCTGTAGATGTGCAAAGCTGGTACAGACAGACCCTAAAAGACTGGCAGCTGGAACTGCAGCAAAAGCTGGTTCTACAAAGTATTGACTCAGGGGCTGAATAATTACACACACCCCACTTTGCAGTTATTTATTTGTACAAAATGTTTGGAATCATGTATGATTTTCGTTCCACTTCTCACGTGTGCACCACTTTGTGTTGGTCTTTCACCTGGAATTCCACTAACATTGATTCATGTTTGTGGCTGTAATGTGACAAAATGTGGAAAAGTTCATGGGGGCCGAATATTTTTGCAAGCCACTGTGTCACGATCCTGGGTCTTATGACCCAGTGTTTTGAGTTTTAGTTCTTTTGATGTTTATAGTGTATGTTTAAGCTTATTAGGTTTCCTATGTTCGTTTGCTTATTAGCTCCCCCTTGTGTTTTCAACCCGTGAAGTCTCCCTTGCCCTTCGTGTGTTTCATGTCTGTTGTCTTATGTTGTCATGTCTGCCTCTCGTGTTTCCTGTTTTATTTTGAAGAGATCTCGTGTTTTTATATTATGGATTATGTTTTGAGTCCTTTGTTGTACTGTTTCCTGTTTCCCTAGATTTCAGTTATGGTTATCATAGGTTTAGTTCTTTGGCTTTGTAATATGGCTTCCCTGTGTTCAATGTTGTGTCTACTGTGACCTCTTTATACCATGTTTCTGGTCCCTATGTTCTGTCTTCTCAGTTGCTGTTAAGTTTGCATGTTTAGAGTTCAGTGTGTTTCCTGTTTTATTTTGAAGGTCCATGTCTCATGTGAGTGTTTCTAGTTTTGCTTCCCTTGTCTCGTCCAGCCTGATTACTCCCAGCTGTGCTCTCCTTCTGTGTCTCATTCCCTCGTTATCCCTCAGTGTATTTAAGCCCTGTGTTTCTCTTTGTCAGTGTCGTAGTCTCCCTCATGGCTGTGTTTCCCTGTGTGTCAGTTTATCCATGCCCCAGTTTAGTTTTGTTATATTTTTGTGCCATTCTGCAATAAAGCAGCTTTTTGAGTTTTATTCCTGCGTGGTGAGTTTTGCGTTTGGGTCCTTCTCTTGCCTGTACACAGCCGAAACATGACACACTGTATATTTGAGACGGGCAGTTCACAGTCAGCCTGACACCTGCTGGCAGTCAGGTGATGATGACGCAGACGAGCTTTAGTCTACATCAAACATCTGTGATACCAGATTATTAATAACATGTGCAAACAAGGAAATTATAAAAAATATGAGCAGTGATTGTAAAGAACAGTGTGTTTCAAAAAATGCAATTTTATCCCTTTGTCAACATACGAGGCTAACACACCAAAGTCCCCCAAACTTTCAGTTCTGCTCCATCTTTTTAGCACCAAATCACAAGAACAGTGACCTCAAAGCATTTTGTACTCGACTGAAATAGTTTACATTAATACAGAGGAAATGCTAACAATCACGGCTCCCTGTGAACAAGCACTTAGTGCGAAGGAAAAACTCCCTTGTAACAGGAGGAAACCTCCAGCAGGTCCAAGCTCAGGGAGGCGCGGCCATCTGCTGGTGTATTGGTGGTAAAAGGAGGGAGAAAAGGAAAAGAAAGCACGGGGAGACGCCACAACACACAGACTAAAGGAAAGGGGGGACAAAATTCACTGGCAGTGCTGATATAGAAACATGTGGGCAGTGAAAACATTTCCAAGTTCTTGTATTTATTTTTAAATCCTTCTATTTTCTCACCCCACCTACCTGTCTGAGCTGCGTTACTCCTACTGATGAGAGGTCACATGAAGGTGCTTTTCAACTTGATAAATTACCCCAGACTTTTTCAATCAATAGGTAAGAGTGTGTTCACATGAAAGAGGCAGTGTTCCCATGTTTACGATTCTGACCAATCAGAAACAGACACAGGTCTATTGGCATCAGAGCCACTGATGGTGTGTGTGTGTCCATGACTCACACAGAAATCAAAGCGACGCCCAGACAAGAGGCCACCTTTCGCTGTCCGTGTCCCAGAGCTGCAGCCATCACCCTGCTGCAGTGGAGCAGACGTGGCCTGGATCCTCTGTTCTATCGTAACTTGTTTCAAAGACAGCAGCCTGAGTCCTTTGGAGACCGAGTGGAGTTGAAGGATGGAGACCTCACTTTGATTCTGAAGAACGTCATCATCAGCGATAACGGCACAAACAAGTGTCGGATTGTGTTCAGGAACAAAAACAGCACGAGAGATCGTTCAGTGCTTCATCAACCTCACAGTGAGGCCTCGGGTGAGTTTGGATCATCCTACTACTGCTGTTACTGCAAAATATACAGAAAATGCAAAAAATCCTCTTGATTTTCTCATGTTAAATATTCCAGTTCTTTGCTCTTTGGGCTGAAGGAAGAACAGCACTCGGTGTATAAATGCTCAAACAACAATCTCTTTATTCCAGACAAACACTTTGACCATAAACCATCCGGATGGGGAGATGAGCGCGGGAGGGTGTCCGCCTGATCTCCAAGTGTCTGAGCGTTTCTCACATTCTTATAGCTTCAGCCCCTCCAAGCTAAACATCCACATTCTTTCTCTCTCAGTGAGCCTGAGTTATGACCTCGGCTTCCTGTGCAGCATGTTCTGTTCTTTTCTAATCAGACAAATAAGGCCTTGATTCTCTGAAAACAGTATTTCTTATAACTCAGCAGTATCATGCATCATAAAACAATATCATTCATTCACCATAAATCAGCAGTCTGATGTAATACAAATCAGTCTGATAAATCAAATAGTTATCACCTTCTTCTAAGTCTGGAGAATAATGCAAACTAAAACTACATAATAATTTCACAATCTTTAATTAGGGGTACAACGTGGCATAAGATAATATAATAATCTTACACTCATAGTTATGGAATTATAGAAATTTATAGTCTTGAGTAATAAACTGCAGCAATATTGATCTGACTCTAAGTTCTCATCACGAAACTCTTCTGATCATTTCATCTGAGCACACATTTGAGTGAAGTCTCACTTTAGACCACACAGATGTCAAAGTGAGGTCTGAACAAGACGTCACTCTTCAGTGTCGGGGACCCACAGATGCAGATATCACAGCATTAGAGTGGAGCAGACCCGAGCTCGAGTCAGACGGCTCTGTGTTCTTCCAAAGCCATCACTCAGATGAGAACTATCAGCACGAGTCCTTCAAATGCCGAGTGGAGCTGAGACGCTCATCCATGAAGGAGCGAGACGTTTCTGTGATTGTGAGGAACATCAGCATCAGCGATACAGGAAGATATGAATGTAAGATTACAGCCAACCACAGCATCTGTGGTGAGAGAGTCATCAAGGAGTTCAGGCACTCCATCAAGCTCACAGGCACAGACTCAGGTGAGATTCTAGAGTTGCAGGGCTTCCTCCAGAGAAGCTGTTAGAAACACAGCTGCATCTTCTTTCTCTCACACACAGAAAAGAGTGAGACAGAGTGAGGCATCAGGGAGTTTAATTACCAGCTTTAAGACAAATGAATGAGAGTGCTGAATGATAGCACTCATGAGTGGTGCAGCATGCTTTAATTACTACCCACTAGTGAATGTGTCAGCAGCTGAAACTGTATTAATGGTGATTTAAAGAAACGAGTCCCAGTGTGTAGACCAGGCGAGCTGCTTCACTTGTAACACACTGGCAGAAACCCCAAGTCAGTTAGGATGACTACCTGAACATTTGAATGTTTCCACTGGTCACTGAGGTGGTACGTTACAGGGATCCAGTCTGTTCATTTACAGGACTCTACTAGAGCTGCTTTGCATGACTCACAGTTGAAATAATGCTTCTTTGTCTGATGCAGGGCCTTGGTTCACCCCATCAGTCGTGCAGGGGGTCGTCTGCTCTGCAAAAGTGCACTTTAATGTAAACTGTGCAGCAGTGCTGCAAACTAATCCAGACGAAATAAAAGCACAATGTCAGGAGCTACTGCAGTTCAGCATCAAACGTAGGCCAAATCAATCATTAATATGATTTTCATGATCATCTTGTTTGTCTTAATGTTCTTATGATTCAAAGAAACATCCAGCAGCTGTGAGATCGGCTGTACTGATTTAAAATGAAGTGTGTACGGCCCCAAAGCCTCTGAATGAGCTGCAGATGTGTTTCAAACTCCTGTAACAAAAGCAAACATGTCTGCATACCGGCTAACTTTGTCCACACACTGTTTCTGCTCTGCAGGTTTCACAGATGAAGATGCAAATAGTGGAGGATACGGGGATGGAGGAGATTGGGTTGGACTTTCATTAATAGTTTGTCTGTTAGTTTGGGCTGTTTGTTGTTCCTGCTGCTTCCGCTGTCGTCATAATTACCTGCAAGGAACTAAAGCCATTATAGCAGCATCCTCCTGAAAACAACATCTGCTCTGCTTTTCCACAAGAATGAAGATGCAGAGGTCTGGCTTTAGGATCTGAGCTCAGATAACATCTGGAGTTTAAAGCATCATTTTAATCTTCTTCTGCACAAAATGGCTCAGTCGAGTGCTGCCAACTCCAAGAGGTTTTTGGAGGATCGGGTGATGGAGATCTATAAAGTAGGAGTAACATTATATAGCTACTATGTCAAAATTCTATAGTATGGTATATGATATGGCACAGCCCTGCTGTAAAGATCAAATGTGTGACAGTGAAAGGTGCTACAAAGAAGTCGGGAGAGAAATGCTGCAGAAAAGTCTCTTTAGCAAACAACGAGCAAACATAAAGCCCGTCCAAATGAGGATCTGTTTCTAAATGTTTGGTCCCCTTTGATTTCTTTATTTGCCAAATGATCTGTCCCAACAGTTGAGGGGGGGGGGGGGGGGGGGGGGGGGGGGAGCTGCTTCTAAGATGTCCTCAGGTAAATATGGAGTGAGTGTAAAGCACAACAGTTCACTCTTGTAGTTTATCTTTTTTTCTAAATCTGTGAGTAAATATTTATTTTCTCTTTTCCTTTCTTTTTTGTTTCTTTGTTTGTTTCTCTCTTCTTTCAGTCCCCCCACCCCCACCCCCGATATGTGTATTTGCACAGGTATATCCCATATGGAAAAGAAATAGTAAAAACATATATGATTTACTCATGAAAGTGGTCACTTTCTCATTACTTTCATATATTTTTTTAGTAAGTATATAAAACATACAAGTTTCATTATATAATTTTTCAAGGGATCTTATATGTGCTTTCACTCCTGTATGCTTTTCATACAAGTTTCATACAAGACAGATAAAAACTTTATAAGATTTATATATATCTTTTCCATATGGGATAATGACTTCAATGTATTTCCTTTGGGGGTTTTTTCTCTTGTTTGTCTGCTTTGTTATGTTTTAATGCTTTTCCTGATAATGAATAAAAACTGTTAAAAGCCTAAAATCTTATTGGCGACTTATAAAGCACTGAATGGACAGGTCCCAGGGTGTCTGTCAGACCTACTGCAGCCTTATATGCCCCCTACAGCTCTTAGATCACCAAGGTCGAGGCTGGTTCTTAGAGGTGATCGTGCATTTACTCACTGGCTTTTAATACTACATGAGAGTTATTTACTCATTTTTATTAGCTATTTAGCATTGATGTTAATTGATATTGCTATTTTATTGTGTAATTTGTATGTTTGTACAGCACCACTGTTGTAATTAAAAGTGCCAAATAAATAAATAAATAAAATAAACAACGTTCTGCACATTTTCACTTTGATTTCAACCTTTATTTGGATCATTTTTACACACAAACTCTGGAAAGAACATTTCTTTATTGTCACGCTGTTTTAAAAAAAGTTTAAACCCCGCCCCTACACAGGGGCGTGCCCACAGTGGGGGCACCGACCCCATTGGGCGACAGCGTGGATATGACCGGTGCTGGAATGTAACAGAGTACATTTACTCGAGTACTTCACTGATTGAAGTATTCCTATCAGGATGTGTCAGACGTGATTGGAGCTGTGAGGATTCAGGTGTGAACACGTTTGAACACAGCCACAGGTAAAACACTGCCCAGGTAATCACCAGCAGGACCTTTAAATCACCAGCAGGACACCAGACGCGTCTGGTGTCCTGGTGCAGCCACAACAACCTGGTGCTGAATGCCCAGAAGACAGTGGAGATTATTGTGGACTTCAGGACGCACACAGCCCCACTCCCCCCCATCATCCTGACTGACACCCCCAGCACCTCTGTGGACTCATTCCGCTTCCTGGGTACCACCATCACCCAGGACCTGAAGTGGGAGCCCACCATCACCTCCGTCATTAAGAAAGCCCAGCAGAGGATGTACTTCCTGAGGCAGCTGAAGAAATTCAACCTGCCAACACGGACGATGATGCAATTCTACACTGCAATCATCGAGTCCATCCTCACCTCCTCCATCACTGTGTGGTACGCTGGAGCCACTATCAGGGACAAACAGAGACTGCAGCGTGTTGTGCGCTCTGCTGACAAGGTGATTGGCTGCAGACTCCCATCTCTGCAGGACCTATACACCTCCAGGACACTGGGGCGTGCAGCTCGGATCTCAGCTGACCCTTCTCACCCTGGACACAGTCTGTTTGACCTGCTCCCCTCAGGCAGGAGGCTCCGGTCCATTCGCACCAGAACCTCTCGCCATAAGAACAGTTTCTTCCCCTCTGCTGTCGGACACATGAACAATAACCGTATGACTGTTCCCGCCACTAACACATGACCCTATGCTGTGTTCACTGCATCATTCCATGTTTGGCACTGATCACCACCTGCACTCATGTATATATCATGTATATATCTTTCTACGTAGCACTTTTAATTCTTATTCTTACTTTTATTTTTTCATGTCTATTTAAGCGCAACTTATGACACTATGTTTGCACTGAAGCACCGCAGCAATTTCCTGATGTTGTAAACCTGCTCAACATTTGGCAATAAACCCCTTTCTGATTCTGATTCTGATTCTGATTCTAAACCTTGCTGGGTGGATCTCTGGAGCTCCAAGAAAGTCCACAGCTGAGGGGAACTTGTTTTTTGGGGCCTGGGTCACAGCGAGGACGTCAGTGGAGAACGGGGAAGCTGAGCTGGTCTGTTACGGTCTGAAATAAATAGCATGAATATGATTATTGTACAGAGCACAAAGCAGACGGCCATGTTGCTTCAGTTCACGTCTTATTTGGTGTGTTTTCACTGAGGGTTCGGTGGCAGACACGTCTGAGCTCAGTCTGCTGTCAGAAACACTGCAGCACTCCAGGAATTTACTCACACTCTTTCAGAAAGTCCCACAGGAGCCAAACAACAGCCATAAAGGCGCTTCCTGCTGGGACGCTCGGCCTCACACCACAAGCAACATGTTCACAAAAACACTGAGCACAGCTTTTATTGTGAAATATTAGGAGGAAGCTGAGTAAAATTCTCCTTGAGGTGGAGGTCACTGAGATTCAAAGCCGTTAAAGATTGACAGCCAAAAAAAAGAAGCAAAACTTCTATGAAGAGCTTACAGAGCGCCGTCAGCCTCGGGATGGTGGGGACAGAGAGGCTGTAACTACATCTGCTGGTGTCACTGTGACCTCAGAGCAGTTTACATGAAACATGAAACGAATTACAACTTTTGCGATATTAATCCCTTTGACCAGCTCATGATGCAGAGTGTAGACTGTATCTGTGATAATGAAAATGATTTAAGGACTGGTTTATGACACGTCTATAAAAAATATAAAGTCTGTACAAATGTGAAACTACAAAGTTAAAAGCAGCTGGAACGACAGCTGTTCAAAGCTGAACACTTACATCAGCCAGAAGACAGAGTGAGTCCTCCATCTCTCTGAAGGAGGCCATCGTGGTGAGCACAGATGCAGCAGCAGTGTGGATGTGTCCACTCTCACAGTGTCTCTCTTTCAAGTTTGTCCTCACATTCTCAAAAAAAGAACATGTCTATGCAGATGCCCAGAGCCTAACAACACACCCGCTATAAAAAATTTTTGCACCACCAGAGAGAGAGCAGGAAGAACCAGTCTCAACAAGAGACACACACACCTGATTTCCTGTAACTGCAGAGGGGAGGAGCCACCCGAGCAGGTGGGAACAGGAAGAGAAACAGCTGAGCCTCCGTCAGAGCAGCAGGAGGACGGTGGAGCTGAGGCAGGGTGAGTGTTAACACCACATTGTTGTAGTTTTGCTGTCAGAGTCTCTGAGTGTGTTTGTTTGTGTGACTGTAGAGAGAAGAAGAGTCACAGTGAGCTCTGTAGCTGTGATTGGCTCAATAATCACCTTCAATGGACTGAACGCAGAGAACGAGCCGAGGAACCTGACAAACCTGTTTGTGTGTGTGTCTGTGTGTGTGTGTGTGTGTGTGTACCTGTTTAGACATGTTTGTGAGGACAAAGAGTTGGTATGCTACTATGTGGGCTAATAGAGTCCCACAAAATGGCCGTCCTCACGAGTTTGAGGATATTTTTGAGGCTTTTTGGTGTCCTCACTAAAATCTGAAAACAAGTGTCTGTGTGTGTGTCTGTGTGTGTATGTGTCATAAAGAGAGTCGAGTTCACGGTCGCACACTTTCTATCACAGAGGCTGTATCTCAATTCTTCGGAGCCCCTCTGATGACATGGTCCAAAAAAGAAATCAATTGTGACCACGAAATGCTAGTTGGTGGGCACGAAACACTTGACCAATAACCGTGATCCTTCCCAGGCCCTTGCAGTTGGTTGACAATAAAATCTATCCCGGCGTCCAGGCCCTGTAAAGCAACTGGGCTCTCAGTATCCTGTTTAAATGTCTCTCCGTAATAATGGTTCCTTGCATTGCAGGCTTTTCAAAATGCATTTGTAGCTCATTCCCAGCCTAAAATAAAACTCACTCATACCGTCTCTGTCCACGGTGTATATGTTTAGCCTACTCTCATGCTTATGTCTCTACGCAGCTGTCCAGGAATTGTATCAATATGATATGCGCACGCTAACTATTTCGTTGCCACAAATGCGTAATTCGTTGCCACGTTAAACCCATTTCGTGCCCACAAATTAGCATTTCGTGCGCACGTTATACCTATTTCATGCCCTCGAAAATAGTATTTCAAGGGCACGAAATAGTATTTTGTGGCCACAATTTATTTATTTTTGGACCATGTCATCAGAGGGGCACCGTACAATTCAGGTTCTGCAGCCTCAAAGTACGCAGCCTCAACGGTCCTCAAGGGCCGCGTACTCAAAGACCGCTAAGGCCGGAAGTGCGAGGCTTGTGAAATGGGCGGTCTAGCCTCCGTCGCGCTGACTAGGTTGCCTAGCAACCATGATACTAACAGCTGGAAACGTTTCACACAGCTTTGTTTGACAGAAATGAAGGAGAACATATTTTCGTTTGTTTCTACATGAGCTTTGTGTGATTTGATAAGTATCTGAGGCTGAGGCCACAGGATTGTAAAACATGATTGTTGGGCTTCATTTCTGTGCTGAACAGTTATTTTAAGATTAGCTAGTAAATAACAATTAGCTAATGTTGTTCATGAGACTAAAGTCATCTCACTGTGGTAATGTAAATATAATATGGCCAATATTAAAGTTATTGTCAGATTATTATGATATATTACAACAGTGAGTTTGAACTCTGTGTCAAAGATTCAAGTTGCAGTTATTTATATTTCCTGTCAACTTAAATCTTCACTCAAAGACAAGCATCTGTGACAGTGTGTATACAGATGTATTATATAAGAGACAAATATTGTTCGTTTAATATGTTGGCATCATTACATTTGACTCAATGCTTACATATATGTGTAAAACGCAAGTGTACGAGCTGTGATAACTGTTTCTGATAGAATGAAGAGTAGACTGATATATTAAATATTCCTTTATTGGGTGAGAAAATCAGACCATGTCATAACTGCTTTAAGTCATACAGAATAGATATCAGAGCCTTAAACAGGCTGACTTCTGCTAAATGGGTCAAACTGGGCAGAAAGTCTACAAACACTTAACATCCTTATATAATATGATGTAACACTATAGATCAACTTACCTCAGAATATATAAAGCATATAAACAGTTACAGCAATATGATGCAACAAACACAGCAGTGCTACTGATCCAAAATACTCACAGCTTCATAGAACTGAAACAAACATTTATTTTTAGCTCCAACTTTAGGTTTCTGAACATTAAACTTGTTGCTGCCTGTAACTTGAAGGCCCTGAGTACTTTCTCCCACACTGAAAACACTGGAATGATCAAATTATTTGAACATTACCTAATAAGACTGATTCAGGACAGACAATTAGTTATGTTAAACTTTTCTAGCAGTCCTTCACAAACAGGGAACAGTCTTCTGTCCACAAACTGGACAGAAGACTGAAAGCAAAGCAACCTACATGGTCCTTACCATCGGTGACCCTGGCTGTTTAGGACTTTATTTTAGCCTCAACCAGCGTTGCCTTCTTCCTGTTTACCCGACGTCATCGGAGCACGCTCACCCAAAGCTGCTTTATTGGTCGCCATGCCGATGGGATACGAGGGGAGGTGGAGCAAATATGAACAACCTACAAATACTGCCTGCTACCACGGATGGACAGACAGTTAAATTAGCTCTCTTAAACACAAGATCTGTATCAAATAAAACTCATGTTCTTCGGGACTTTTTTGGTACTCATGTACCTGGATGTCATGCTCCTAACTCAGACATGGCTGTGCGCTGGTGAAGTGGCACCCTTGCTGGAACTTTGCCCCTCCGATGCCAGCTTCTTCAGCTACCCCAGCTTAGGAGGGGAGTGGGGTAGCCTCTATCATCAAAGACTGTTTTAAATGCCAACAGATACAAAGTCCTGGTGCTTTTACCTCATTTGAGTCCCAACTTCTGACTTTAAGCTGTCCCGTGGTTCTAATTATAGTCATCTATCGTCCACCTAAATATAATGACTTGATTATTTCGGAATTTTCAGACTTCTTGACATGTTTTATCACTCACTATGAAAGGATTCTTACAGTGGGGGACTTTAATATCCATCTATGTTGTGAGGATAAACCCCTGGTCAAAGATTTCTTAAATGTAACTGATTCCTTAAACTTCACACAATTTGTGTCTGGGCCAACACATAAGGGCCACACCCTAGACCTTGTCTTGGGCTACGGGCTGAATGTATCAATGACTGAAAATTGTGTTTTGCCTATTCTAGACCACTCAGCAATCTTATTTGATACTTTAATCCCTAAATCTCCAGCTTCTGAGAGGGGAAAATTGCCCCTCAGATCATCTCGTTATATTAGCCCCAAAGCATTGCTTGGAGTTAAATTACATCTACCTGATGTGTTGGACCCTATTTTTACCCAGGATGTATGTGTGGACACCTTGACTGCAAATCTTAATAATAAACTTCTTGAACTACCGAACTCTGTTGCTCCCGTAAGGAAGTTGAAATGTCCAAAAAAGGAACCCTATGCCTTGGTTCTGAACTTGAGAAGAGATTGTAGAAAAGCAGAGCGTCACTGGAGATCTTCCAGACTAGAAGTATTTCTCCAGGCTTGGAAGGACTCATTGTCTTCTCTTCAATCAGCGATGTTGACAGCGAAAGCAAATTATTTCTCAAATCTCATCATGAGCCATAAACATAACTCAAAACTCTTATTCAACACAGTGTCGCAGCTTACAGAGATTAAGTCAACTCTCTGCTGCTCTAATTTGATGGCTCATGACTTTCTTACGTTTTTCAGAGACAGGGCTGCAACACTTAGGAACAGAGATGGGCAGTAACGCGTTACAAGTAACGCGTTTCTGTAATCCGATTACTTTTTCAAGTAACGAGTAAAGTAAGGGATTACTATTGCAAAAACGGTAATTAGATTACCGTTACTTTCCCGTAGGAACGCTGCGTTACTGCATTACTAAAACCGTGATTTTTTTGCGAGAATGTCTCATGACAGTGACGTAAGCAAGTGCGAAGTTCGTGGCAACAGCTGTGTGCAGATCAACAATGGATAATATATCGAGTGCGGGAGAGAGTATGAGCATGCAGCGTTTAAAGCGTGGAAGTACTGACCTTACTTTGAGTTTGATTCCATAAAAAGTGACAAAAACATTAGTGTCCATTAGCATTGTGCGTGGGAAGAAAACTTCTTTTTACAGCGAAAAAACCCCTAAACTTCCAAGCAAGCACCGAGTGCGCAACGACGTAATGGGAAATTCACAGAGAAACCCGCGGATTCTTCCACTGACCGCTGCGGCATACCTGCACCAGGGTAAACCTCCGCCTACCCTACTCCTGCTTTACAGGTGAAAATAGAGCAACAGGACCGCTGAGTCTTTGACTTTATTTATTTTCTGGTGTGTTTTACTTTCATCTATTTGAAAGACTGAGTGTAAACACACCAAAAAAATATTTTATGTGCTGGACTGTGCAGAAAATAGGTTTAAATGTTAAACTAATTTCTTCCAGTCAGAGAATGTTGCATATAATTAAATTTTTGCTTGATGCATAAAGTCAAAAGATTAAAACTAGTAAAACAAGTTTTAAAAAGAGACTTTTCCATTTGATTACATTTTGTATGATCGAATATGTAGAAAAAGTAGAATTGGGCTGAAAGATCTATCACTTTATCACCTCTTCAGGTTGTAAATCATGTTTTTAAAAAGTAACTAGGCAACTAAGTAATTAATTACTTTTGAAAATAAGTAATCAGTAAAGTAATGGGATTACTTTTGGGGGGAAGTAATCAGTAATTAGTTACTGATTACTTTTTTCAAGTAACTTGACCAACACTGCTTAGGAATCAGATTACTCCCTCCTCAAGCTGTTCATTAGACTACTCAGCTGCTTTGCCTGTTGGTGCTGATAAAGTGTTCTGTGACTTCAAGGTTATTTCCCTGTAGAGATGGCACGATACCACTTTTTTTTTTATGTCCGATACCGATATCATAAATTTGGATATCTGCCGATACCGATATGAATCCGATATAGTGTATTTTTTGATCAATAAAACTGTTTTTTTTAATATCTTGCTTTTTTTTTTTTAGAAATCTAATAAACTTAAACCTAATCCATCCTCCCTATTCTGGTATTTTAAATAGTAAGCAACCTAACTAATAGGGCTCTAAAACTCCCAGCAAATAAATAAATAAATAAAAAATAGGGAACCACCCTCCACCTCATGATGCTTAATTGACGTAATCCACTTTAATTTGATGCAGTGTGAAAAAAATGCACAGAAATAAATTATTTTTCAAGAATAATTAAATATATTCAACATCTTTCTTCAACAGAACTGCAGACTGCACAGATGGTACCTTCCCAAAGGAAAAAGTACTACAGCTTACTAGGGTATATTAGACTTAACAGTTACTATATACAGTAATGGACTTCTATACATTTTACATCAGATTAAAACTTTGGGTGTAAGATTCAGATAATTATTTATTAAAAGCTAGACATTTTAAATGAGAATAAGAAAGAAAAGTATGTCTTTGTGCCCCCTTTTCCCTGTTAATCCCCTATCGGCCCCCCTGGCTAAACTTTGCTAGATCCGCCCCTGCAGAGTTACCAGCCGTCAGCTACATAGAAAAGGATCCTGGTTAGGGATGGGTATTGATAAGATTTTCACGATTCCGATTCCATTTTCGATTCTGTTTAACGATTCGATTCTTTATCGATTCTCTTATCGATTCTCTTATCGATTCTTTTTAAAAAAGGAGAACACTAAGGTCGATTAGCTTAGAACTTTGTTTTATATCTTCTCTTTGAAGAAGATAGAAATTTAGGAGTAACATGGCCTTACAAACCCAACAGTGAGATCTTAAGAGATCCACAGCCTACGGCTCTTCAATGGGGTGTCACAGGATCCCCGGGGAAAAAATTGTAAATGTAAAATAATAAAATAAATATTCTTCTGTAGCAATAACAAAGTATAACATAAATTATTCTGTAGCAATTACACAAGAATATCCAGTAATGTCCCTGCCTACAATTAAACACATTCACTTACTGAAAATCGGGGCATCTGCTGTGGCAAATGGGTGCAAGCCTTTGACCACAAACTTAGTCACTGCTCGGTGACATTCGCCTATCCTGGCCTGAAAGGAGACGCTACCGGTAGACTGCAGCGAGAACTGCCAGCGTCTGAGCCAGACTCTGTCTCTCTCATCATGGTCACCTAAATGCACAGTAATGGCAGGTTTTGTAATAAGGCAGATCGCGCTAACATAATATGCACTGTTAGTTGATTATTTACCTGCCACATTAACGGGAGAGGACGAGCAAACGTTACCGCTGCTGCTGGGTTGAGATTCACGAGTCCGGAGCAAAATTAAAAACATGACATTCAATTAAGGTCATCGTGTGTTTTGTGAGCAAATGCTTTTGCATATTCGTAGTGTTTCCTCCCTTAAATGAAATATCTACTTTGCAAGTATTGCAAGTTGCCCTGTTGTCATCCGTTCTCATAAAGTATGACCAAACTTTTGAGCGTTTGAGCTGCTTAGGCGCCGTGTTTCCTGCCAGGTAAATGACGCTCCGCAACGTGGTGACGTCATTCGGGGCGACTGGAATCGATAAGGGAATCGTTTGCAAAAATGGCAAACGATTCCAAGGAATTGAAACAGTGGGAACCGTTTTTCTCAACAAGAACCGGTTTTCGATACCCATCCCTACTCCTGGTGTAGAAAGTAATATTAAATAAATTCTAACAACAGCTTATCAAGCTTAAACGTGCTGCTGTTGTTCAGCTGCTGGTTTCCTCTTTCTGGTGCAAAGTGGGCCAAAAACAAACAAGAGAGACGGACTAGCGACAGAAAAGCCGATCAGCTGATCATTGATCAGTTTCATGATTGAAGTAGCAGCAAGGAGAGGGAGGGAGAGAGAAGAGGCAGTCGCTCCATATATCGGTTGTTAAGCTTAACGCGGGGATGCTTTACAAACATTCAGAGATGAACTTACACACTTGCTTTACTTCTCTCTGGGATAACTTCCTCGGAGATGAAATGCCGGGTTGGTAGCGAGGCTCCAAATACACGCAGCCGCTCTATCACATGACGCATACTGCTGCGACGTGCTACGGTTATGAGCCGAGTTACGCCATGTCGCAAGTTTTTGATATTTAATGGATCGGATTACATTTTTAATTTCTCTCCAATATCCGATCCAGTAATTTCCGTCAGTATTGGACCGATACGTAATATTGGTCCATCTCTATTTCCCTTTCTGGATTAAGGAAGGTTGTAAAACCTGTTCTTTGGATCCTCTACCAGCCTGGGCTATAAAGGAACTGTGGTCAGCATTAGGACCCTACAACCTGTTTCTTTTAAATACTTCATTGAGTCTTTCCTGAATGTTTTAAATCAGCTGTGGTAGTACCAATCTTGAAAAAGCCTGGACTGGATGTTGACATGGTCGCAAATAGGGCAGGGTATCGTCACTGATTTCTAGAATCGATTTGATTCCGATTCACAAGGTCCTGAATCAATTCGATCCACGATTCGATTCAATTCGATTTGAATCTGGGAAATTTTGCCTCAGACAGTCAGAAATATTATAATTCAGATCAGTACATTTACATATTTTTGTGTCTATAAAAAGGAAGCTGACACTCGCAAGACTTTATCAAAGGTGTGAGCATCACAGCAGAGGCCTTTGTGTCAAAGTAGCTGAAGATAAAACAGAAAAACATGAAGGTGGTTTTATAAAAATATTCTACAGTAGATCAAAAACGAAAGAAAACCATTAATCAACATATGAACATTACCTCTGAAGTTACAGCGGTTTTATGACAGACACAGCGTTTTGCAATTTGCATAATTTTAAAAAGTTTAAATTTGTTCAGAAGCCTGTTGAACGGCAGAAATTAGGTTTTCTTTTTGGAAGTAAGTAAAAGGAAAAAAACAGCGGCCGACAGCGCTGTAAACAACGGTAGACTTGTGCGTAACAAGCAAGCGAATAATGCAGAAAACAGATTTTTAGACAGGAAACTGTGTGTGAGAGAGAGAGAGAGAGAGAGAGCTGTGCATGACGTGTGATTTTATCCTGGTGGAAGCAAAACAGCAAAAGTCAGAGTGAGTTCATGACGATGTTTATGTGAAGCGTAGTTTGGATCTTCTTTTGCTGCTGGTTCAGTCAATATTGTTTGGAGAGAGATAAAACTAACAGCTTTAGAATCAGCGTAAAAAGGACGTAAACACAAAGCTCGGAGCCGCCGAAACATCAGAATCAGCGAGCTGTCGGCTTTCAGCCCCGACCGTGTCCGTGCCATCGGGTGAGAAAGGCGACATCTCACTGATTCTGATGTGTCGGCGGCTCTGAGCTTTGTGTTTACGTCTTTGTGCAGAATCCGTGTTCCTGCTCTCATTTACTGTTTCAGCTGTTTGGTGGTTGTTAAAGTTTTGTGAGGTTTAACCTGAGATTCTGGCGTTGGTGCAAAATGCAGCTGCTCGCATTTTAACAAGAACTGGGAAATTTGAGCACATTACCCCTGTTCTGAGATGTCTTCACTGGCTACCTTGTCAGGTTCGAGCAGATTTTAAGGTCCTGCTGCTCACCTACAAGGCTTTAAACGGATTGGCACCTTCATACCTCTCCGACCTTTTACACCTTTATGTTCCATCTCGTGCTCTCCGATCTCAGGACTCTGGTCTTCTAAAAGTTCTTAGAGCCAGAAAAAAGACAATTGGAGAGCTTTTTCTTTTCATGCCCCGTTTCTGTGGAACAACCTCCCACAAGATATTCGGCAGGCTGCTCTGTGGAGGTTTTTAAAACCAAGTTGAAGACACATTTGTTCACCCGATCCTACATGTCTTAATTCTATGGCTTTTAGTTTTTACATTTTTATTGTTTTTAACTTGTATTGTGTCTTTTACCTGTATTGCTATGTATCGCTTTTATTTAATTTATCTCTTTAGTTGTACAGCACTTTGTTTGAAAGCGCTTTATAAATAAAGTTATTATTATTATTATTATTACAAGGTCCACGTTTACGGGAACATCTGCTACAGATATGGGAGAATATTTGATTTCTATTGTAGACAGAAGCCACGGGTGTGTTCAGTCAAACGTTTAGAATAAACTTTGGTCTATAAATGTGTTTCATGATTTATTTTTAACTCCAACTGCTTATTTGTACTATGCTTTCATTTCAGAGCGCAATGAGAAATAAAAAGGATATTTTCAATAAAACTGTCACGATCCTGGGTCTGTGACTCAGTGTTTTCTGTTTTGTATTGTTAATCTTTGATTTCATGATGTATCTTTGTTTATTCTTACGTTTTGGTTCTGTGTTTTGTTGTACCTCTAAGTTCAGTCTTTCTATTTCCTGCTTTGTTGTGAAGGTCCGTGTCTCATGTCAGTGTGTTTAGTTTGCGTTTCCTCTGTCTCGTCTTGTCAATCACTCCCAGATGTGTCTTCCTTCTGTGTCTCATTCCCTCGTTATCCCTCTGTGTATTTAAACCTTGTGTTTGCCTCTGTTAGTTGCTGGTTTGTCTGCGTATCTGTCAGGGTCCTGGGTCTCCTGAGCTAGTGGTTTCAGTTCTTTGTGATTTTTGTGTTATGCCAGTTTAGTTTGTGAGTTATTCTATGCTTCCTAGGTTTTGATTCCCTGCCCCCCTTGTTTCTCTGTGCGCTCTGTTCTGTGTTTAGTCTTCTCTGTCCATTTGTTCCGCCCTGTGTTGTTGCCTTCTGTGTCTCCCTCTGTGTAACTGTCTATATAGTGATGTGTTGTGGTGCTTTGCTCCCACCCCTTGTGTTCCGTGTTTTCGTCTTCCCTTCGTGTACTATTAGTTTTTAGGTTTTTGCTTAGTTTCCATGCTCACCTTCGCCATTTCTGTTTGTATCACCATGTGATGAATAAACTCACTTGCATCTGAGCTGCCTGCATAAAGGGTCCTTTGATAATTTACACACGGCTCGCAAACCGTGACAAAAACACTGGAAAAATTGGGCTGTTCTAAAACGTTTGACGGGTAGTGTATATATTTAGTTTATATATTTTCTTTATTTATAATTGTTTGTTTTATATTGTAGCAAAGTGTTACTTGGATACTTCTCTATGTGCTTCTTCATGTGCAATTTTGTTGCATTCTGAGCCTAAGAAATTTATTGGTGGTAGTGATGAACTGCTGTTAGAATCAAGTTAAATTCTGATAAATCAGACAATTACCTCTCCAGCTGTTGTTACAGTCTTTGTTTATCGGATCCTTACAGGGTAAAAGATGACGACACCTAAAGAAATCCTTCTGGGGACTTTGGAGGATTTGGGACGTGATGACTTTGAAAAATTTAAGTGGCATCTGAAGAACGGGTCTGTAGAAGGTTTACCAGCAATCCCAGTGAGTAAACTGGAGAATGCAGAGAGGACGGACATAGTGGATCTGATGTTTGATACCTACTCTATCAACACTTTTGAAGTCACTAAAAATCTTTTGGGGAGGATAAACAGGAATGATCTGTTGGAGAATTTAAATAAAACCATCCCAGAACCCACAGGTAAGTCAGGGAATGACTAAACAAAAAACACATAAACAATAAAAACCTTAGTTAACATTACACAGGTGCCATTAAAATCCATATAAATAATAAATCCAAAGCACTTGCCAACACTTTCAGGAGTGAGAGACTGCAGAAAGCCAACAGTTTGTGGTTTATGCATCTGCACAAATAACCTCCTGTGTACACATGAATATCTGCTCTTTGGGTTGGTTTGATTAAAATGGGACCAGCAGCAGGTTTTCTGCCCATTTTACAGATTTATATTGTCAGATTGGTTTTAGAGCTGTTTTATCAACATAAATGAGGCGACAACAACAGTTTGGGACACGTCACAAATATGATCAAAGTGCTTTTTCTTAAATCTATTTACCAGTTGAAGGTAAAGTTAAAAAAATGGCTGCCATTTCTTTCTGCTGTTTGGAGACCCAAACAAAAAAATGCCCACACAGTAAATGCTTTTTATTATGGTTGATAAACAGGACACTAAGGTGATTGGTCAAAGGTTGGAGGAAAGCCACAGTTCTCCTTATATGACTGAAATCCACCATTTCAGCTCATGTTTTTTCTTCTGCAGCTTTCTTGGAGATTCCACTTCAGCCTTCTGCTGGCAACGCTCCCGTTACCAAGCTTCCCATAGGCAGCATCATTAGAAAACATAGCATACATTTACACTGCTATGCAGATGACACCCAGCTCCATCTGTCCATGAAGCCAGATAACACACACCAATGAGTTAAACTGCAGGAATGTCTTAAAGACATAAAGACCTGGATGGCCGCTAACTTTCTGCTTCTTAATACAGATAAAACTGAGGTTATTGTACTCGGCCCTGAAAATCTTAGAAATATGGTCTCTAAGCAGATTATTACTCTGGATGGCATTACCTTGGCCTCCAGTAACACTGTGAGGAACCTTGGAGTCATTTTTGACCAGGACATGTCCTTCAACGCACATATTAAACAAACATGTAAGACTGCTTTCTTCCATTTGTGCAACATCTCTAAATTTAGAAATATCCCGTCTCAGAGAGACTCTGAAAAACTAGTTCATGCATTTATTACTTCCAGGCTGGACGACTGTAATTCATTATTATCAGGAAGTCCAAAAAACTCCCTGAAAAGCCTTCAGCTAATCCAAAATGCTGCAGCAAGAGTCCTGACAGGGACTAGAAAGAGAGAGCATATTTCTCCTGTTTTGGCTTCCCTTCATTGGCTTCCTGTTAAATCCAGAATTCAAAATCCTGCTCCTCACATACAAGGTCTTAAATAATCAGGCCCCATCTTATCTTAATGACCTTGTAGTACCATATGACCCTATTAGAGCACTTCGCTCTCGCTCTGCAGGCCTACTTGTTGTTCACAGAGTATTTAAAAGTAGAATGGGAGGCAGAGCCTTCAGTTTTCAGGACCCAAAAAGATATTTGGTTTTTTTTTCAGTTGTATTATTGTAGGTTCTTTATCTTACAATATAAAGCACATTGGGGTGACTGTTGTTGTTATTTGGAGGAATTAAAAAAAAACTTTTATACTTGAAATTCTTTCATTTATTCTACATATTTATTCATCACTGGCTCCATAGTGTTGTTTATGTAATATGTGAAATGTTGCTAGTATTGATTTGGTGCTGTATAAATAAACATAATTAAATCGAATGTGTCTCTATAAAACCTGCCCTCAGTTATAACCCAAGTGTCAGGGCTCAATGGCTCATGAAAAGGAATGGAGTCAAGCACAGAACCAAAAAACGGAGGCTGAGTGACTTTTAACAGAAATGTATTTTACTAGATTTCTTGACGGAGAAAGCTGAATCACGGCTAAATTCAACAGCAAGCGAGGTATTATGAGAAGTGCAGAGCTGAGGCCAGAACATAAGCTGAGGCAGGTCAAAGGAACAACAGGGGCAGAATCGGGCGAATAGAAACTATCCAGGATCACTGGAACAAAGGAGATAATAATCAGAGTGGTCCACAGTGTAGTGAATGAGTCCAAGATTTAAAAACTAAGAGGTGTTACGTGGCTGCAGGTGGAGATCAGCTGGAGGAGGAGATGAATTAAATCTGGGTACAGAGTGAGATGTGGGTGCACAGGGAGGCAGGCAGCTGAGGATGGCAGTTTGCAAGAGTGAGTTTTCCCAGCAGTGGCAGGCCAGAATCCTGAGGCGTGACTTATGGCGAGAGTTGGAAGATATATCCAGGTGCCGACTAGGGAACAGGAAAAGAGGGTTACGCGAAACAAGCTGAGGAGCACAAGACAAAATGTGAGGCAGAGAACTGACTGTGCTAAGCACACAATCTGGAGAAGGTTCATTGTGAGTGCTGCTCATAGATACTGCCGGAGTAATTGGCAACAGGTGAGGAGCACGGAGGAGTGAGGAGGGCTCCACCCAGGGGAGGAGAGATGATGCTGTGGAAAGTTACTCAGACTCACCCGGATCATGACACCAAGAGTCCAGTGAACTGAACACATAACCACAGTAACCAGAATGCAGTTTTCTCATTTGTGTCATTTGCTGTTTATTCATGCAGAGATTCTCACTGAGTGTCAGCTCAAACTCAAGTCAGACCTGAAGCAGAAGTTCCAGTGTGTGCTCGAGGGGATTTCTACAACAGAAAACCCGACCCTCCTGAGTCAGATCTACACAGAGCTCTATATCACAGGGGGAGGGACTGCAGAGGTCAATGATGAACATGAGGTCAGACAGATTGAAACAGCATCCAGGAAACCAGACAGACCAGAAACAACCATCAGACAAGAAGACATCTTTAAACTCCCACCTGGAAGAGATAAACCAATCAGAACAGTGCTGACAATGGGAGTGGCTGGCATTGGGAAAACAGTCCTAACACAGAAGTTCACTCTGGACTGGGCTGAAGACAAAGCCAACCAGGACATCCAGTTCATGTTTCCATTCACTTTCAGAGAGCTGAATCTGCTGAAAGAGGAAAAGTTCAGCTTGGTGGAACTTGTTCATCACTTCTTTACTGAAACCAAAAAAGCAGGAATCTACACCTTTGAAGACTTCCAGGTTGTGTTCATCTTTGATGGTCTGGATGAGTGTCGACCTCCTCTGGACTTCCACAAAACTACAATCCTGACTGACCCTAGAAAGTCCACCTCAGTGGATGTGCTGCTGATAAACCTCATCAGGGGGAAACTGCTTCCCTCTGCTCGCCTCTGGATAACCACACGACCTGCAGCAGCCAATCAGATCCCAGACTGTGTTGGCGTGGTGACAGAGGTCAGAGGGTTCACTGACCCACAGAAGGAGGAGTACTTCAGGAAGAGATTCGGAGATTCGGAGCAGGCCAGCAGCATCATCTCCCACATCAAGACATCACGAAGCCTCCACATCATGTGCCACATCCCAGTCTTCTGCTGGATCACTGCTACAGTTCTGGAGTTTGTCATGAAGAACAAAGAGAGTCAAGATCTGCCTAAGACTCTCACAGAGCTCTACCTACGCCTTGTGCTATTTCACCTACAAACGAAGGACATCAAGTATGATGGAGGAGCTGAGACAGATTCATGCAGGAAGATCATTGAGTCTCTGGGAAAACTGGCCTTTGATCAGCTGCAGAAAGGAAACCTGATCTTCTATAAATCAGACCTGACAGAGTGTGGCATCGATATCAGAGCAGCCTCAGTGTACTCAGGAGTGTTCACACAGATCTTTAAAGCTGATGAGTGCCACATGTTCAACAACGTTGTTTACTGTTTCATCCATCTGAGCATTCAGGAGTTCTTTGCTGCTCTTCATGTCTATCTGACCTTCATCAACTCTGGAGTCAACCTGCTTAAGAAACAATCTCCTCTCTTTAAAATCTTCCAGAAAACACTTACTGTAAAAGACTTCTACCAGAGTGCTGTGGACAAAGCCTTAAAGAGTCCAAATGGACACCTGGACTTGTTCCTCCGCTTCCTCCTGGGTCTTTCACTGCAGACCAATCAGGATCTCCTATGCATGCTGACACAGACAGGAAGTAGCTCACAGACCAATCAGGAAACAGTTCACTACATCAAGAAGAAGCTCAGTGGGAAACTGTCTGCAGAGAAAAGCATCAACCTGTTCCACTGTCTGAATGAACTGGATGATCGTTCTCTAGTGGAGGAGATCCAACAGTCCCTGAGATCAGGACGTCTCTCCACAGATCAACTGTCTCCTGCTCAGTGGTCGGCTCTGGTCTTCATCTTACTGTCATCAGATCTGGATGAGTTCGACCTGGAGAAATACTCCCGTTCAGAGGAGGCATTGTTGAAGCTGCTGCCAGTGGTCAAAGCATCCAAGAAAGTGCTGTAAGTGAATCTATGAACAAATATGTTTAATAATGCTAGATGAATAAAAGAATATGTCTCCATTGTTATTCTTCCTCAGGCTGAGAGATTGTAAACTCTCAAAAAGAAGCTTTGAAGCTTTGTCTGAAATTCTCAGCTCCCCATCCAATCATCTGAGAGAGCTGGACCTGAGCTCGGACAAACTGCAGGATTCAGGATTGGATTTGCTGTGTGTTGGACTAAAGAGTCCTGACTGTAAACTTGAAACTCTCAGGTAAGGATACAGACGTTTTGACACTTTTTGACTCTTAAATCTGTAAGTTTATCTTGATGTGGACGTTCAAAGTCAGCACAATTTTCCTTTTAAGTTCCTGAGTTTATATTTTTGACTGTCAGGTTGTCTGGACAGATGTTTTTATTTTATTTTATTTTTTTACTTGTCCCTAAAGTCAGAACTAAACCCACATGTAGATGACTTTCTGTTACTGGAGCAGCCTTCCTGAAGACAGCAGTGTGTTTTCATGCTTTTAAAGCCAAACTCACCTTTCAGACCTGGCTTTCATTTATTATCTATTTTTGTTTGTTTATTATATATTTATTTCTACTGTTTAACTACTGCTCACATCTGTTATCCTCCTTTTTAATTGTTCATTTCTTTTTACCCAGTGTTTCTATATTGCACTTTGTATTTGTCATCTATATTTATCATGCACTACTTTGCTCATTTATTGTTTGGTTTTAATGTTATTAAATTCCGGTCCTTTGGTATTCTTTACGGCCAAAAAGACACGGCTCAAAAGTGGTCTTTTTACTTTAAAAAATTATCTTTATTTTACATATCCGGATATGGAGACCTGAACACACAACCCCAGGTCTGAAGCACAAAACAGGAAGCCTAGTCATTTATATAGACGTCACACACACTTTAAGTTTCGATCAAACACTCTGCTTAGTTTCACTTTTTGCCTGCAAAAGCATGTAATTTCCTGTCAGTCCTGTCGGCACAGAGTGTACTCAGAGTTGGGCCTTTCTTATAAAGCAATATAATCAGCATATAAGTATTTAAGATTATAAATTTAAACCTCAACAATGTTCTTACCTGGTCTCTGGTTTGTTTGTTTATTTGTTTGTTTGTTTGTTTGTTTGTTTGTTTGTTTGTTTGTTTGTTTGTTTGTTTGTTTGTTTGTTTGTTTGTTTTGCTCAGTTCTGTTTTTCTGAGGTTTTTAAGTTATTAAATTTGTAACTGTAGTGATTTGTGTGTGTGACAGAGAGGCACTGCTAGGGATTTTTGACACAAGTTGTTCTTGTAAAATCAGTCTGTGAAGGTTCTCAGACATCCAGGTCACCGTAGTCTAAGGAGCTTGGAAAGAAAAGCGTCTGGACTTCTTTAAGTTTCCTTGAAGATGTTTCACCTCTTATGAGAGAAGCGTCTTCAGTTCTAAGGGTCAAATGGTGGAGTGGGGCAGTCAGTGAAAGGGCAATGGTGGTGGCTCAGGGTTTGTATGTTTGGGGGGTTCAGAGGGAAAAGATGAATGCAGGTCTGGAGTTGGTGTGTGAGAGCAGGGAGTGAATCTGATCAAACATGAGTGTCATGAAGCCTGTTTGCAGTTATTTGCACTGTTTTCCACTCTGGATGTTGTTTCTGTTCAGCTGTGAGTAGAAAAGGCTCCATTCTACAACCTGTTTGTGTTAGTTGTTCAATAGAAACATTATTTTGTGCTGATGTTGCACTTCTTTTATTCACAACCAAAGAGTTTTTGAAGTCTGCATCAAACTGATTTAAATGACTTTTGAATATTACTTTAAATACTTTAGATTTAAAATTCTGATAAAAGTTTAAATACAAAGATCACTATATTCTAATGTTTTGGCTGCAGTGTGTTTTTGCAGACAGGTATAACAGAACAGCTTTAGTGTTTAGATTGTTTAAACTTGAGTATGAATTTATACAAAATGCAGCAAGAGATTAAAAAAAACGTTTGATTATAAAATCGACTATATTGGATTCCTATCGATATCGGACATGAAAAGTGGCATCGTTCCATCTCTGCTTTGATTAGAGACACAGCTCTGTGTTTTCCAATTTGTCATTTTGAAAATTTACATTTCTTCACTGTTGAACAGCAGAAATGAGACTTTCCTGTCAGAGGTCATTTTTTAAAAATGAGGTGAATCAACCATGAAAACCATGAATCAACATGTGAACATGAGCTGATGCTGCTGAAGTGAAGCAAAGTTACAGAGGTTTGATTAGGTAATGAGTCCTAATGAGTCCAAGTCTTCTGCTGAATCAGCAGAAGACTTGGACTCATTTGATTCCAGCTTTGATATCATTGATTTCAATATGTCCATTTCTTTCACACTTCACCTTTAAAAGTGAAGCCATGTGGTTCCTGGAAGGAAAAACACGACTTTTTCAAGTCTTTGTCCTGTTTTTATGAGAAATGTACGACTTTAATGTGAAACATTCAGAGTTTTTTCTCTTGTTGTGTTTGTTTGAAGCTGCTTCCTGTTGGCTTCAGCTGTTTGGAGTTTCCATTTTCTAAACTTCTACATTCTGAACCTTCTTCAGCTCTGAACAGATGATGAAACACTGAATGATTTCAAGCACTTTGTCTAATAAACTTACATTTTTCATTCTTTATACAGATTGTGGAGCTGTGGTTTGTCAGAGATCAGCTGTGATTATCTGGCAGCAGCACTGAAGTCCAACCCCTCCCATCTGAGACAGCTGGACCTGAGCTTCAACTACAAGCTGCAGGATCCAGGAGTGAAGCATCTGTGTGGTTTCCTGGAGAGTCCAGGATGTAAACTTGAAACTCTGAGGTCAGTCAGCATGTTTTAGTTGTGCTGAGATGAATATGATGTGAAAGTTGTGCTGACACTAAACTGCAGACATCAGGCTGATATTATACTGATCCACACTGAGGATCTTCATGGTAAAGTCTGTTTTCTTCTTCTCTGGTTTAGTCCATTGACTGCAGCAGAACAATGTTCACATTTCAAACAGTGATACTCAACGTATGGCCCGCGGCCCACACGCGGCCTGCCCACCTTTCCTGATTCAGAGAGAGGGGACCCTGATTAACTGTGTAGCTTCTTCCTCACAGTTCTAAGTATCAGACACAACAATGAATAATCCACAGCTGACTGTCTTTAGCAGGTCAAAGGTCACGGCACACAGCAGACAGTCAGAAATATTCTAACTCTGATCATTTATCAGTTGTGACACTGTGAGACTTGATCAGAGGTGTGATCATCACAGCAGAGGCCTTTGTGTCAAAGTCACTGAGGATCAAACAGAAACACATGAAGCAGATTTTCCTCTTCTGGCTTTTTATAGCAGATAACCTTCAAAATATTCTGCAGTCGATCAAAAACTGAAGCAAACCATGAAGCAACATGTGAACATGAGCTGATGCTGCTGAAGTGAAGCAAAGTTACAGAGGTTTGATTACAGACACAGCTGAGAGTTTGTAATCTGTCATCATTTTAAAAAGTTTCCATGGAACAGCAGAAATGAGGCTTTACTGTCAGAGGCCGACAGCACTGAACACAACAGCAGACTGGTGGCTAATAAACAGTGAATGATGCAGAAACAGATGTTTGAAGCTGTTCTTGGAGTACACTGAGAGAGAGAGAGCTGTGCAGGCAGGAACAGCCAAAGTCAGAGAGAATTCATGAGCATATTTATCAAACGTGAAGCAGAGTTTGGATCTTCTTTTGCTGCTGCTTCACTCAGTTTTGGTTGGAGACAGATGAAACCTGCAGCTTCAGGATCTGTGAGCTGTCCACTTTCAGCCCCGACGGCGTGTCCGTGTACGTGCCGTCGAGTGAACGATCCACGCTCTGTGTTTCCATCTTTGTGTGTTTAGCTGCTCTCATTTACTGTTTTAGCTGTTTGTTGCTTGTTGAAATAGTTTGTGAGCTTTAACCTTCCTCTCGTGTTAGCTTTCTGTTATCATCTCTTATGTTAGCGGGTCGGTTTTGACCCGTGAATTAAATCAGCTATAAAATATACTAAAAACAATAAGTTATCATCCAATTTGTTTCTCATCTCTTGGTTACCTTGTTAGGCTTCCTTATCCATGAAAATGTTGGTTTTAATACTTTTGGCGTGGGCCTCTGGGTCTTTTTTTGTCACTATACCCCTCGATTTCAATTAAAAAAAATTGTAAAATTAACCTCAAGAGAATCATATTAATAAATAAAAGGTTTCTGTGTTACCTGAGTATTACTGAGGGGTATAGGACACATTTCTTAAATAAATCTGTTTTATTGATTTTTTTCATTTTAAGATTAATAACTAAAATGACATCTATGGTGTTACGGGTCAATTCCGACCCATAGACATTTACATCAAGAAAAGACAAAAAAAGTGTTTTTTTCAGCAGTAGACCTTTAATATAAACTGAAAAAAAGAAAAAGTCCTCTCCTCCTTTGTTTTGGTTATAGCCGTGGGTAATTGTGGGCTTTTTATCACTTCCCAATGATACAGCTTCACCTCAGTTTCCTTTGTGAAGTTCTTGTCCGAGGTCATATCTGGTAAAAAATAAAATAAAATATCACAGCTGATATTGTGATCCTGCAGTCCAGTGGTCATATGGAGGACCACACATTTTCATTGTTTCTTCTCAGGGGTGCCACTCACAGCTTTGACTGTGAAAATCTGTACATTCCAGGCATAGTTGGCTTTTGCATCACAGGCTTCCCAGATTTTTCTGCCGTTTTTCCCTGGCTTACTGGGTATATATTGCCGGTAGGGGCATTTTCCTCAAAAAGTGGACAAGACGTTCATCCACTGTCACCTCTGGCCCTGGGATGAACATCAGTGGAAGAAGCTGCACCCATCTCTCCCAGACATCCCTGATGGGAGCAAGTTTGTCAGACCTCGGTCTGGTCTCTCTGTTGTCAAATCTGAGGACTCTTGAATCAAAATGATATCAAATGTGTGAAGTGACATCATTGCCCAGAAAATGTTTCTGCCTGTCGATGCATCCCATAGACGATCAGTGGCCTCATTGCAGCATCTGTACACTCCAGCAAGAACAATGAAAGCATCCAGGTATTCCTCATCATGTCGCCATGGACTTTTTTTTCCTTCAAGGTTTATCAGAGTAATGATGATTCTTTCTAGTGACAATGGCATAAATATCTCAAAACATCTCTTGATGTCACTGACTTTGGTCAGAGCAAACCTTGTGATTCCAGGGGTCATTTTGATGACATTTGCAGCAGCTGCCCTGCCATGTACATCATGAGGTACTGAGCTCCAAAAGATCTTACCATTTTTGGACTTGAATCTTTCAGCAGGAGTAGCTTCAGCACCAGCGACCTCCACCTCTGATCAGATGTGTCTGTGTCTTCTGGATGATAGTCCACATTGTCTTCCTCCTTAGAAACCTGCCCATCTGAATCGCTATGCTGCTCTGTGTCCTCTCCTTCATTTTCACCAAAAATATGATCCTGAACTTAGCTCACTGTGAATCTTCTTCTCATTTTTTGTATGCTGCAAATTGCAAATGTGCACTCTGGAAGTCAAATGGCCACTCAAATAGTGAATTCACCTCACATGCCCGTGTTTATTTTGTTCTGTTTTTGTGCAGGTATAATGCAAAAAACATGCAAAATAAGAATCCCCTAAAGCTCATATGATTAGGAGAGGCGCTTGCTGTAAGTGTTTTAGCTGACAGTGCACTTATGATTTCAGTTTTGGCTTTAATTATTGCTTTATACTCATAATATTATACCTGGGTCGAAGCCGACCCTAACAACACAAAGGTCATAATTTCAACTAGGGCATTTTATAATTTTGTGAAAATATTTTTTTTGGTTTTATTTTGTAGAAATAGAGGTTCCTGACAAAGTCAAAAAGCCTTGAAACAATAAACAAATGTATGTGATTTTTTTATGCATTTGAAATTTAAAATGGGTCGGTGCCGACCCTAACACGAGAGGAGGGTTAACCTGAGATTCTGGCAAAATACATTTATATTAAACATCGATTCAGGATTGAATGAATCAACATCGTTTTATTCAAATTAAAACCATTTAAATGGGAACATGAATTTTTTACAGCCGCCTCTAATGCTGGGTAATGTCAGCTGGTCCATGTGCAGCTGGCTGTGAGGCTCAGGGAGCGTCTACAAAGTGCAACACTGAAAGAACATCATCCATAAATATTGAGTAAGAACTGGACTCTCATACAGCGAGACTCAAATGCCTTTAAACATCAGCTTATCCTGCTGATCCAAGTCCAACACTGAGTTTGTAAAAACATGTTTGTCAATCATTTTGTTTGGTTTCTGAGGAAAAAGATTCAATAACTTGCTGCTAATACACAACATTTCATCATATTTCCTCATAACCCTCTTTTGTCTGACCATTTGATCCCATTTGAATTTGCAATAAAGGATCCACAGAGTTTGGTGACAATAATGACAGTAGATGATTGTGTGAAAGTGCTGGAAGCAAATGAGTGTGTGATGTTCTTTCAGTGTTGCACTTTGTAGACGCTCCCTGAGCACTGGTCTCACAGCCAGCTGCACATAGAGACCAGTGTTGTTAGTCCAGGTCAGAAGATGACTTGTTGGAATGAAAATGAGCTTGTAGTTTGTCTGCTTTAATAATGTGACTGGAAAAAGGTGTTGGACTTCAAATATGTCCATTTCTGTCACACTTCACCTTTAAAAGTGAAGCCATGTGGTTCCTGGAAGGAAAAACACGACTTTTTCAAGTCTTTGTCCTGTTTTTATGAGAAATGTACGACTTTAATGTGAAACATTCAGAGTTTTTTCTCTTGTTGTGTTTGTTTGAAGCTGCTTCCTGTTGGCTTCAGCTGTTTGGAGTTTCCATTTTCTAAACTTCTACATTCTGAACCTTCTTCAGCTCTGAACAGATGATGAAACACTGAATGATTTCAAGCTCTTTGTCTAATAAACTTACATCTTTCATTCTTTATACAGATTGAGGAGCTGTGGTTTGTCAGAGATCAGCTGTGATTATCTGGCAGCAGCACTGAAGTCCAACCCCTCCCATCTGAGAGAGCTGGAGCTGAGCGACAACTACAACCTGCAGGATCCAGGAGTGAAGCATCTGTGTGGTTTCCTGGAGAGTCCAGGATGTAAACTTGAAACTTTGAGGTCAGTCAGCATGTTTTAATTGTGCTGAGATGAATATGATGTGAAAGTTGTGCTGACACTAAACTGCAGACATCAGGCTGATATTATACTGATCCACACTGAGGATCTTCATGGTAAAGTCTGTTTTCTTCTTCTCTGGTTTAGTCCATTGACTGCAGCAGAACAATGTTCACATTTCAAACAGTGATACTCAACGTATGGCCCGCGGCCCACACGCGGCCTGCCCACCTTTCCTGATTCAGAGAGCTGTGTTTGTGTGGGCGGGGCTCAGACAGCTCCGCCCACTCAGTTTGTTCCCTCCTGATTCATCTGCATGTGTTCTACTTCACACTGCTCACCTCCACCAAAGACTTCACAAACATCTTCTTTCTTTGAGTCCAGTTTGTCCCACAAACACTTCCAAATCTCCTCCTCTGAGATTCTGCAGCTTCTTGCAGTGTGACTCAGCTGACTTCTGACAGACCACAGACTGGCACAGCATCCACATGTGTCTCCTTTCAAACAGGCTCTTGATGTTTCCTCCCACATCATTCTGGCCTCTCAGTCTCCTTTGTTCTCCAGCTCTGTAGCTCCAGCTGGTGAAGCTTCAGTTTTCCATGTTGGTAACAGTAAACTACAGCCTCTGCTGTCAGCTGGGTAACTAAACAGAGCTGCAGCACGTCTCTGCGGTGGTGCTACATCCAGCCTGCAGACGGCCGTCTACATGTTGTAGTGGTTTACACTCACACGACGTGCGGCGAAGTTGATGGAGTAAAGGTTAGAGTGAAAGAAGCTGAGGATGGGCTGTCAATGTGGAGCGATGAGGTGACCACCCTGCAGTCTACAGTAGAGAGTATGAAGGAGGAGCTGTCTGACCTGAAGGATAAATGTGATGAAGGCAGGAAGCGGAGAGCTAACATCCACATCATAGGGATCCCAGAGGGCCTGGACTCGAGCTCCTCCACGGCCGTATCCGTGCTACTACGTGAAGTGCTGGGTATGGATAAAGACGTTATTGTCGACCGCTCACACAGGAGCCCTATCCTGAGAAAGCCAGCTGGTAACCCGTACGCCGTCATAGCCGAGCGTCACTACTACCAGGATTGTGTGGCTACGCCGTGCCAGGGCCCAAGCCCCGCTTGAGTTTAACGGACAACCTATTGCAATATTACGACTGGGCGATATGACCCAAAGTTCATATCTCGATATTCTTTAGCTGGGTGGCGATATACGATATATATCTCGATATTTTTAAAGCCAGAAAGTTCGAACAAAAAGAGAGTTCTTAGTCAAAGCTGTGTCCCAAATCTCACACAGGCACATTTATTAACATACAGCGTAGATGTACATGAAACAATTACTCAGAAATAAATGATCAGCATTTATTAAATAATAATGCTCCATAAATAAAAGAAAACAATGTTGTTTTTGTGCATAACAAAAAGCTCACAATCGTGCAGTCAAAATGTAAACAGACGCTGAGCATAATAACAAGCAGCTGCTCTGTTCCCAGGTTCTACTGCGTGACTGACAGCCTGGAGTTTGAAACCCTCTTTGTAACCGTGTCTCTTACAGGTGCCATTTATGGTCCTTATACACACTCAATACAGTAATATTACGTTGAAGCAGAGTGCGTATCACTCCGCGAGGCTCCTCGTAGCTGTAATGCTCCAACAATCCATCAAGCGGTGCGGCCTCGTAGCTGAGCAAAGTCGTACCAAAACATCTTTTGAAAGGTTTCTGAGCGCCGTGTAGCACATAAAATCGGTTCGAGGTCAGTAAGCACAACCAGAATTCATCCATAAGCCGCACTGTCGATTTATGAGAAAATTACAGGATTTTAAGTGCAGAAAACATAGTTTATGGTTTTCCTTTGATCTTAGCAAATATCTACGCCTCTAATTGGGACGATCACAGATTTTTCACTAATGTCTTTGCGCGGCTCCCCAATATGTCATCACACAATATCATCTTTGAGGGAGACCTAAACTGCTCATTATCTGCTATGGACCACAGTTCACACAAAAGTACACTTAGTCCAAACTCAGCATGCGTCATTCAGAGCTTTCTTGATAATTATGGGCTGGCTGATGTATGGAGATTTCATAATCCTGCTTCACATCAATACTCTTTTTTTTCTAATGTCCATAAAACATATATTTGTATAGAAAAACGTCTCCCTTTAGTTACAGAATGTGATTATAAGACTCTGGTGATTTCTCCTCTTGTTTTTTCAATGTGTATTCCTGATGCCTGCTCCAACTATCAGCCATGGAGATTCAACTCAGTGTTGTTAGCAGATGAAGAGTTTGTCAGTTACAAAAGGTCTCAAAGAGATTTTTTTTCTATCAATCAGACCCCAGAGATGTCATCATCAGTCATTTGGGAATCTCTAAAAGCATCTGAGAGGCCAAATAATTTCATTTTGTGCCAAACAAAGTGCAACACTGAAAGAACATCATCCATAAATATTGAGTAAGAACTGGACTCTCATACAGCGAGACTCAAATGCCTTTAAACATCAGCTTATCCTGCTGATCCAAGTCCAACACTGAGTTTGTAAAAACATGTTTGTCAATCATTTTGTTTGGTTTCTGAGGAAAAAGATTCAATAAGTTGCTGCTAATACACAACATTTCATCATATTTCCTCATAAGCCTCTTTTGTCTGACCATTTGATCCCATTTGAATTTGCAATAAAGGATCCACAGAGTTTGGTGACAATAATGACAGTAGATGTTTGTGTGAAAGTGCTGGAAGCAAATGAGTGTGTGATGTTCTTTCAGTGTTGCACTTTGTAGACGCTCCCTGAGCACTGGTCTCACAGCCAGCTGCACATAGAGACCAGTGTTGTTAGTCCAGGTCAGAAGATGACTTGTTGGAATGAAAATGAGCTTGTAGTTTGTCTGCTTTAATAATGTGACTGGAAAAAGGTGTTGGACTTCAAATATGTCCATTTCTGTCACACTTCACCTTTAAAAGTGAAGCCATGTGGTTCCTGGAAGGAAAAACACGACTTTTTCAAGTCTTTGTCCTGTTTTTATGAGAAATGTACGACTTTAATGTGAAACATTCAGAGTTTTTTCTCTTGTTGTGTTTGTTTGAAGCTGCTTCCTGTTGGCTTCAGCTGTTTGGAGTTTCCATTTTCTAAACTTCTACATTCTGAACCTTCTTCAGCTCTGAACAGATGATGAAACACTGAATGATTTCAAGCACTTTGTCTAATAAACTTACATCTTTCATTCTTTATACAGATTGGAGCGCTGTGGTTTGTCAGAGATCAGCTGTGATTATCTGGCAGCAGCACTGAAGTCCAACCCCTCCCATCTGAGACAGCTGGACCTGAGCTCCAACAACAACCTTCAGGATCCAGGAGTGAAGCATCTGTGTGGTTTCCTGGAGAGTCCAGGATGTAAACTTGAAACTCTGAGGTCAGTCAGCATGTTTTAGTTGTGCTGAGATGAATATGATGTGAAAGTTGTGCTGACACTAAACTGCAGACATCAGGCTGATATTATACTGATCCACACTGAGGATCTTCATGGTAAAGTCTGTTTTCTTCTTCTCTGGTTTAGTCCATTGACTGCAGCAGAACAATGTTCACATTTCAAACAGTGATGCTCAACGTATGGCCCGCGGCCCACACGCGGCCTGCCCACCTTTCCTGATTCAGAGAGAGGGGACCCTGATTAACTGTGTAGCTTCTTCCTCACAGTTCTAAGTATCAGACACAACAATGAATAATCCACAGCTGACTGTCTTTAGCAGGTCAAAGGTCACGGCACACAGCAGACAGTCAGAAATAT
This sequence comes from Diplotaxodon limnothrissa, assembly GCF_057381915.1. Taxonomy (NCBI): domain Eukaryota; kingdom Metazoa; phylum Chordata; class Actinopteri; order Cichliformes; family Cichlidae; genus Diplotaxodon; species Diplotaxodon limnothrissa. The sequence goes on along the minus strand of NW_028188555.1, from coordinate 694,526 downwards.
TCTAACTCTGATCATTTATCAGTTGTGACACTGTGAGACTTGATCAGAGGTGTGATCATCACAGCAGAGGCCTTTGTGTCAAAGTCACTGAGGATCAAACAGAAACACATGAAGCAGATTTTCCTCTTCTGGCTTTTTATAGCAGATAACCTTCAAAATATTCTGCAGTCGATCAAAAACTGAAGCAAACCATGAAGCAACATGTGAACATGAGCTGATGCTGCTGAAGTGAAGCAAAGTTACAGAGGTTTGATTACAGACACAGCTGAGAGTTTGTAATCTGTCATCATTTTAAAAAGTTTCCATGGAACAGCAGAAATGAGGCTTTACTGTCAGAGGCCGACAGCACTGAACACAACAGCAGACTGGTGGCTAATAAACAGTGAATGATGCAGAAACAGATGTTTGAAGCTGTTCTTGGAGTACACTGAGAGAGAGAGAGCTGTGCAGGCAGGAACAGCCAAAGTCAGAGAGAATTCATGAGCATATTGATCAAACGTGAAGCAGATTTTGGATCTTCTTTTGCTGCTGCTTCACTCAGTTTTGGTTGGAGACAGATGAAACCTGCAGCTTCAGGATCTGTGAGCTGTCCACTTTCAGCCCCGACGGCGTGTCCGTGTACGTGCCGTCGAGTGAACGATCCACGCTCTGTGTTTCCATCTTTGTGTGTTTAGCCGCTCTCATTTACTGTTTTAGCTGTTTGCTGCTTGTTGAAATAGTTTGTGAGCTTTAACCTGAGATTCTGGCAAAATACATTTATATTAAACATCGATTCAGGATTGAATGAATCAACATCGTTTTATTCAAATTAAAACCATTTAAATGGGAACATGAATTTTTTACAGCCACCTCTAATGCTGGGTAATGTCAGCTGGTCCATGTGCAGCTGGCTGTGAGGCTCAGGGAGCGTCTACAAAGTGCAACACTGAAAGAACATCATCCATAAATATTGAGTAATAACTGGACTCTCATACAGCGAGACTCAAATGCCTTTAAACATCAGCTTATCCTGCTGATCCAAGTCCAACACTGAGTTTGTAAAAACATGTTTGTCAATCATTTTGTTTGGTTTCTGAGGAAAAAGATTCAATAAGTTGCTGCTAATACACAACATTTCATCATATTTCCTCATAAGCCTCTTTTGTCTGACCATTTGATCCCATTTGAATTTGCAATAAAGGATCCACAGAGTTTGGTGACAATAATGACAGTAGATGTTTGTGTGAAAGTGCTGGAAGCAAATGAGTGTGTGATGTTCGTTCAGTGTTGCACTTTGTAGACGCTCCCTGAGCACTGGTCTCACAGCCAGCTGCACATAGAGACCAGTGTTGTTAGTCCAGGTCAGAAGATGACTTGTTGGAATGAAAATGAGCTTGTAGTTTGTCTGCTTTAATAATGTGACTGGAAAAAGGTGTTGGACTTCAAATATGTCCATTTCTGTCACACTTCACCTTTAAAAGTGAAGCCATGTGGTTCCTGGAAGGAAAAACACGACTTTTTCAAGTCTTTGTCCTGTTTTTATGAGAAATGTACGACTTTAATGTGAAACATTCAGAGTTTTTTCTCTTGTTGTGTTTGTTTGAAGCTGCTTCCTGTTGGCTTCAGCTGTTTGGAGTTTCCATTTTCTAAACTTCTACATTCTGAACCTTCTTCAGCTCTGAACAGATGATGAAACACTGAATGATTTCAAGCACTTTGTCTAATAAACTTACATTTTTCATTCTTTATACAGATTGGAGAGCTGTGGTTTGTCAGAGATCAGCTGTGATTATCTGGCAGCAGCACTGAAGTCCAACCCCTCCCATCTGAGACAGCTGGACCTGAGCTCCAACAACAACCTTCAGGATCCAGGAGTGAAGCATCTGTGTGGTTTCCTGGAGAGTCCAGGATGTAAACTTGAAACTCTGAGGTCAGTCAGCATGTTTTAGTTGTGCTGAGATGAATATGATGTGAAAGTTGTGCTGACACTAAACTGCAGACATCAGGCTGATATTATACTGATCCACACTGAGGATCTTCATGGTAAAGTCTGTTTTCTTCTTCTCTGGTTTAGTCCATTGACTGCAGCAGAACAATGTTCACATTTCAAACAGTGATACTCAACGTATGGCCCGCGGCCCACACGCGGCCTGCCCACCTTTCCTGATTCAGAGAGAGGGGACCCTGATTAACTGTGTAGCTTCTTCCTCACAGTTCTAAGTATCAGACACAACAATGAATAATCCACAGCTGACTGTCTTTAGCAGGTCAAAGGTCACGGCACACAGCAGACAGTCAGAAATATTCTAACTCTGATCATTTATCAGTTGTGACACTGTGAGACTTGATCAGAGGTGTGATCATCACAGCAGAGGCCTTTGTGTCAAAGTCACTGAGGATCAAACAGAAACACATGAAGCAGATTTTCCTCTTCTGGCTTTTTATAGCAGATAACCTTCAAAATATTCTGCAGTCGATCAAAAACTGAAGCAAACCATGAAGCAACATGTGAACATGAGCTGATGCTGCTGAAGTGAAGCAAAGTTACAGAGGTTTGATTACAGACACAGCTGAGAGTTTGTAATCTGTCATCATTTTAAAAAGTTTCCATGGAACAGCAGAAATGAGGCTTTACTGTCAGAGGCCGACAGCACTGAACACAACAGCAGACTGGTGGCTAATAAACAGTGAATGATGCAGAAACAGATGTTTGAAGCTGTTCTTGGAGTACACTGAGAGAGAGAGAGCTGTGCAGGCAGGAACAGCCAAAGTCAGAGAGAATTCATGAGCATATTGATCAAACGTGAAGCAGAGTTTGGATCTTCTTTTGCTGCTGCTTCACTCAGTTTTGGTTGGAGACAGATGAAACCTGCAGCTTCAGGATCTGTGAGCTGTCCACTTTCAGCCCCGACGGCGTGTCCGTGTACGTGCCGTCGAGTGAACGATCCACGCTCTGTGTTTCCATCTTTGTGTGTTTAGCCGCTCTCATTTACTGTTTTATCTGTTTGCTGCTTGTTGAAATAGTTTGTGAGCTTTAACCTGAGATTCTGGCAAAATACATTTATATTAAACATCGATTCAGGATTGAATGAATCAACATCGTTTTATTCAAATTAAAACCATTTAAATGGGAACATGAATTTTTTACAGCCGCCTCTAATGCTGGGTAATGTCAGCTGGTCCATGTGCAGCTGGCTGTGAGGCTCAGGGAGTGTCTACAAAGTGCAACACTGAAAGAACATCATCCATAAATATTGAGTAATAACTGGACTCTCATACAGCGAGACTCAAATGCCTTTAAACATCAGCTTATCCTGCTGATCCAAGTCCAACACTGAGTTTGTAAAAACATGTTTGTCAATCATTTTGTTTGGTTTCTGAGGAAAAAGATTCAATAAGTTGCTGCTAATACACAACATTTCATCATATTTCCTCATAACCCTCTTTTGTCTGACCATTTGATCCCATTTGAATTTGCAATAAAGGATCCACAGAGTTTGGTGACAATAATGACAGTAGATGTTTGTGTGAAAGTGCTGGAAGCAAATGAGTGTGTGATGTTCTTTCAGTGTTGCACTTTGTAGACGCTCCCTGAGCACTGGTCTCACAGCCAGCTGCACATAGAGACCAGTGTTGTTAGTCCAGGTCAGAAGATGACTTGTTGGAATGAAAATGAGCTTGTAGTTTGTCTGCTTTAATAATGTGACTGGAAAAAGGTGTTGGACTTCAAATATGTCCATTTCTGTCACACTTCACCTTTAAAAGTGAAGCCATGTGGTTCCTGGAAGGAAAAACACGACTTTTTCAAGTCTTTGTCCTGTTTTTATGAGAAATGTACGACTTTAATGTGAAACATTCAGAGTTTTTTCTCTTGTTGTGTTTGTTTGAAGCTGCTTCCTGTTGGCTTCAGCTGTTTGGAGTTTCCATTTTCTAAACTTCTACATTCTGAACCTTCTTCAGCTCTGAACAGATGATGAAACACTGAATGATTTCAAGCACTTTGTCTAATAAACTTACATCTTTCATTCTTTATACAGATTGAAGAGCTGTTATTTGTCAGATATTGGCCTTGATTATCTGGCAGCAGCACTGAAGTCCAACCCCTCGTATCCCACAGAGGTGGACCTGAGTGGAACCTACAGCAACCTGAAGGACACAGGAGTGAAGCATCTGTGTGGTTTCCTGGAGAGTCCACGATGTCGATTTGAAACTCTGAGGTCAGTCAGCATGTTTTAGTTGTGCTGAGATGAATATGATGTGAAAGTTGTGCTGACACTAAACTGCAGACATCAGGCTGATATTATACTGATCCACACTGAGGATCTTCATGGTAAAGTCTGTTTTCTTCTTCTCTGGTTTAGTCCATTGACTGCAGCAGAACAATGTTCACATTTCAAACAGTGATGCTCAACGTATGGCCCGCGGCCCACACGCGGCCTGCCCACCTTTCCTGATTCAGAGAGAGGGGACCCTGATTAACTGTGTAGCTTCTTCCTCACAGTTCTAAGTATCAGACACAACAATGAATAATCCACAGCTGACTGCCTTTAGCAGGTCAAAGGTCACGGCACACAGCACTCTGGGAAACAGTTTGGAGCAGGAATTCTTGCACATTTACAAACTGACACTGCTGCACGGCATGCTGGGTAATGCTAGCTGCTCAGGTATGGGTGTGGTAACGGCTGTGAGACTCTGTGGCTGCAGAACACTGAAGAAGAGAAAAGAGAGGTGGAGGATGAAGAAAAGAGGCGGAGATGAAGCAGAAGTTTTGCTCCAGAGAGGAGCTGTGTCTGTGTGGGCAGGGCTCAGACAGCTCCGCCCACACAGTGACAGTGAAGCAGGTGAAGAGTAATAAATGAAGACAGCAGACAGTATTTGATAAGCTGATGTACAAACATGTAGGTCGTTTCCAAATTCATGGGCTGCATCCTCCTGAGGCCGCATTTGTAGACCGATTACGTCACAGCGACACGTCGAAGGCTGTCCAAATTCGTAGACTCCTCCGAATGCAGCCAACAAATGCGTCCTCCTTTTCCCCGAATTTGAAGGATGGGTCGGGTGTGTCCTTCGTGGCCTACCATATCCCAGAATTCATAGCGCGGCCCAGCCAAACTCCAGTTTCCAACAATGGCGGCCGCTACTAAGTTTTAAAATTACTCATACTAATCTTTTTCGGTCACAAAATAAACTTTTAACATATTTTCAGGCGAGAAAGTAGCTGTGTAAACATCAAATATCTGCTCGGTTTATCAAGATACCGCATATTTGCAAAAGTGCTTCGACGTTTTCGGAGACGTCTGCTACCCACCAGCTCGATAGCTCGCCGGGAGCTCGAGGGTCACTGAAGCCGCCGAGAACGGCACAACTCCCGGCACATCATTTTCAGATCACCGCGGAGTTTCGCTGCTCAGGTTAAACGTGATATATAAGTCACTTAGACAACCTCAAAATGTTATTGTTTGGCTTTTTTCAGTGTTTTGTTTGTTCGTGAGTAAATCGGTTTGGCTGAGATTAAAGTTATTAGATTAGATAAAATAAAACTTTATTAATCCCCCAGGTGGGTTCCTCCTTGGTTTTTACACAGCTGAATAAACGTCAAACAGAAAACTGATTAAACAGAAGTATGAGACGGTCGAGAATTTACGCCAGTGTCCTGTTATATTGCAGATAGCAAGGAGCAGACGGCTGAGTTTATTAAACTCCACCGAGACAGCGGTGACGCTAATCAGAAGGCTAGACCGTCCAATTTCCCCAGCCGTTTACTTCCGGCATACCCGACCTTCTGAGGACCCAGCCCACGTAGACCGCAAAGGCCGGGTCCTCGGGAGGATGCAGCCCATGAATTTGGACACGACCGTAGAATGATGGTGGCAGCTACAGAAACAGGTCCATACAGACTGAAGCGTGTCTCAGTCTGAATGTACACTGCTGTTATAAGAGCTGTGGAAACTCAGGTCAAAAGGACGTAACCACACTGCTGACAGTTCCAGGACATTCACAGAGTTACAGCATCATTTGTGACCATAAAGACAGAAAGCTCATCCAAATCCTGGGATTAAAAGTCTGTCCTGGTGGTGTCCAGTCAAACACGTCTCTGTGAAAGCTTCAATCCAACAGGCTCCAAAGTCCTTCTGCTCATTTCCTCGCCGGGTTCTTGATGCTCCTGTACCATCTCTCTGTCATCCTCCTCGCTCCCTCTTTGCACTCACAGTCTTTGTGCATCATTAACACTCACATGTGGAAAACCAAAGTTTTACTGGGCAGAAGATGATCATCAGTGACTCTGTCTTTAAAACACTCTTGTTAGAAATGTTCGACTTTAATGTGAAACATTCAGAGTTTTTTCTCTTGTTGTGTTTGTTTGAAGCTGCTTCCTGTTGGCTTCAGCTGTTTGGAGTTTCCATTTTCTAAACTTCTACATTCTGAACCTTCTTCAGCTCTGAACAGATGATGAAACACTGAATGATTTCAAGCACTTTGTCTAATAAACTTACATCTTTCATTCTTTATACAGATTGAAGGACTGTGGTTTGTCAGAGATCAGCTGTGATTATCTGGCAGCAGCACTGAAGTCCAACCCCTCCCATCTGAGACAGCTGGACCTGAGTAATGACTCCTCCTCTTCTTCAACTAAGAACAACCTGCAGGATCCAGGAGTGAAGCATCTGTGTGGTTTCCTGGAGAGTCCAGGATGTAAACTTGAAACTCTGAGGTCAGTCAGCATGTTTTAGTTGTGCTGAGATGAATATGATGTGAAAGTTGTGCTGACACTAAACTGCAGACATCAGGCTGATATTATACTGATCCACACTGAGGATCTTCATGGTAAAGTCTGTTTTCTTCTTCTCTGGTTTAGTCCATTGACTGCAGCAGAACAATGTTCACATTTCAAACAGTGATACTCAACGTATGGCCCGCGGCCCACACGCGGCCTGCCCACCTTTCCTGATTCAGAGAGAGGGGACCCTGATTAACTGTGTAGCTTCTTCCTCACAGTTCTAAGTATCAGACACAACAATGAATAATCCACAGCTGACTGTCTTTAGCAGGTCAAAGGTCACGGCACACAGCACTCTGTGAAACAGTTTGGAGCAGGAATTCTTGCACATTTACAAACTGACACTGCTGCACGGCATGCTGGGTAATGCTAGCTGCTCAGGTATGGGCGTGCTAACGGCTGTGAGGCTCCGTGGCTGCAGAACACTGAAGAAGAGAAAAGAGAGGTGGAGGATGAAGAAAAGAGGCAGAGATGAAGCAGAAGTTTAGCTCCAGAGAGGAGCTGTGTCTGTGTGGGCGGGGCTCAGGCAGCTCCGCCCACTCAGTTTGTTCCCTCCTGATTCATCTGCATGTGTTCTGCTTCACACTGCTCACCTCCACCAAAGACTTCACAAACATCTTCTTTCTTTGAGTCCAGTTTGTCCCACAAACACTTCCAAATCTCCTCCTCTGAGATTCTGCAGCTTCTTGCAGTGTGACTCAGCTGACTTCTGACAGACCACAGACTGGCACAGCATCCACATGTGTCTCCTTTCAAACAGGCTCTTGATGTTTCCTCCCACATCATTCTGGCCTCTCAGTCTCCTTTGTTCTCCAGCTCTGTAGCTCCAGCTGGTGAAGCTTCAGTTTTCCATGTTGGTAACAGTAAACTACAGCCTCTGCTGTCAGCTGGGTAACTAAACAGAGCTGCAGCACGTCTCTGCGGTGGTGCTACATCCAGCCTGCAGACGGCCGTCTACATGTTGTAGTGGTTTACAGTCACCAGGGGGCGCTGTCCCAGCCATGCAGGCAGTGGGCTGCTCTGCTTGTGCTGTTGTTGGTGAAGCTGAAGTGAAAGCGAGAGTTAAAACACTGAACAGTGTCCACTGAGCTTCTCATGCTCAAAGAAGTTTAACAGGAAGGACGACTCGTCCATCAGGCGTCCAGCTGTCCGTGACCGTGTCCACAGCAGAGTGTGACTGAGGCTTCATGCTAACACGCACACATGAAGCTAATACCACCACGAGCAGCTGCTCAGTGGATTTGGAGGACAAATGTCTGCAGCTTCTCACAGGCAGTATGCAGAATGTGGATCTCCACAAAGACTGTGGAGAGCTCGTCCCACACTCTAAATCCAAACTTGTCTGCACAAAACTTCTCACACGTTCCCGTCACAAGTGTCTTCTAAGTGAAGCTACCAGGTTCAGGTGCAGCTTGTTTATCTGGAGCTGCAGGAGATGATCCATCCTCACAAAGCAACACAGACAGCAGATATGCAAACACACAACACAACCAAAGGATTCTCTCTGCATGTCTGTGGCTGATGCTGCTGGAACGAAGCTGTTTGAAACCTTGTTGTTCTGCACTTTGGGACCAGAAGAGGAAACTGAAGCTCTGTGCAGAGGGTCCAATGGAAGCAGCCAAGCGCTGTAAGTGTCTGCTGTACAGGGATGCTGGTTCAGCTGTGGCTCAGTTTCACAGTGTGACTCAATAAAAGCAGCAGGAAATCAAAGCTTGATGCTTTCATCAGTGTGGAAATAAGAAAGTTTCCTGTGACAGACGCTGGAGCTCTTTCACTCTCAGCTTCACAGTTTCAGCTTCAAACTTCTTCCAACATGTTTCTAACACGGCCACATTCCACCTTAATGGAGCTGATATCTTGTGCATCAGCACATTTTCTAAAGGCAGCGATCACATCTTTAGTTTTGGATGTTTAACTGCAGATTGTTTATGTGTTTATAGCACATTAATTACAGCAGCAGCGTTGACCACAGTGCTGTACAAGAATCCAAGATAACTATTAAAATAACTCCTAATATTAATATCACACATCAAATATCAAATAACTCTCATGCTGTATTAAAAGCCAGTGAATACAAATGTGTTTTCAGAGCAGATTTACAGAGACTGACAGCAGGAGCTGGGGCTGTTCGATAGAACGATGTATATATGATGACCATATGAAAACGTCTATCGTTTCATATCACGCTCTTTGTTTCCTGCTTATGTGTTTGTGTTTTCCAGATAAAGCTTTCAAAATAAATCTGAAGATCCTGTTGAGAGTTTTCAAAATAAACACAATACATTACTGCGGTCGCTGGTTTATCGAGTTACGTTCTAAAAATAAGTCTCAGAATGAAGTAGCAGCTTTATGTTTTACAAGTATTATAGAAGTTTTAAGGCAGTTAAACCCTCACTGCACACTTTCTACACTTTTCTCAGACAGGCATGAACATTTTCACACTTTTCTCTCTTGTTTAAACAAAGTTCAAACCTTCATAGAAAAATAAGTTCATTATTAAAGAGTGAAAGCAAAGTGTTTCTGAAATGTGTCAAATCAGCCTTTGCTGGCATTAAATGAGCTTGGTTCTGTGTGAGGAGCACTCGTCCATGGCCTGGGCTCCTCGCTGTCAGGTAAAGTTTCATAAAGCTTTTGAGTTTTTATGCAGATAATGTTGGTGTCCAGCACGATGTTCTTTTTCCTGCGGTCACTGAGCCACAAAGCCAAAGCTGACTCCATCCTTACGATGTTCTTGTTGTGGACAGTTACAACCTTTTTGCCTCCTTGTTGAAACTATGATGGTCAGCATCTTCCTCTGCCTTTGGCTGCTACCACAGGTGCAAAACGTCTCGTCATCATTGTTGTTTGTTGGGACAAAACGTACAAACATACAGTGCAGCACTGCAGAGTCACACTGCTGTAAATTTGAACACATTCTGTACTGTACAGGAGACACGGCACGAGATTGGCTGACAATGGTCTACAGCCAATCAGGACGCAGAACACAACGCGCTGTAAAAAACAAAAGCATGCAAAATTGCACAAAAAAGATCAGCGAAACAGCGAGGCCGCCAAAGGTGAACTGTGTTACAGCGAGGGACCAGCGTATATGTGGTTGTTGGGACGATAAATGTCTTTGAGCTTGTGTCAGAAGACGAGCTGCAGCTTTCTGGACCAGCTGCAGTCTTGCCAGGCAGGTCCCACTAACTCCAACATATAAGGAGTTACAATAATCCAGCTGGGACGTCATGAAAACGTGGATCGCCCGTTCAAGGTTTTTAAAAGATATAAATGATCTCACCTTAGATAAAAGCCTCAGTTTGAAGAAAGACCGCTGTACAACTGAGCTCAGCTGTTTTTCAAAGGTCACATTGCCGTCAAATATAAGCCCCAAATGTAAAAATCAGAATCGTGTTTATTGGCCAAGTATATGTGCAGACACATACAGGGAATTTGGTTCCGGTAGATGGTGGCTCTCAAGCACAGCAATGTAAATCACACACACACACACACACACACACACACACACACACACACACACACACACACACACACACACACACACGTCTATATATACACATTACACATACATACACAAAGCTGTGTAAACCAACTGTAAATAACGAATCTTAACTTATATACATAAAATACAGAAATGAATGAGGTGGAATGAATACTACAAAATGTACATAAGGTGCAGCTGCAGTCTGGCAGTGGGAGCAGTGTGACAGGTCAATGGTTAAGAAGGGAGATGGCGAGGGGAAAGAAACTGTTCCTGTGTCGGGTGGTCCTGGTCTGCAGGCTTCTGTACCGTCTGCCAGAGGGCAGCAGATCAAAAAGTCTGTGTGCAGGGTGTGAGGGGTCTGTGATGATTTTCCCTGCCCGTTTCCTGGTTCTTGAGAGGTACAGATCCTGGATGGAGGGCAGGGACGTGCCGATGATCCTTTCTGCTGCCCGTACAGTCCGCTGCAGTCTGCTCCTGTCCTGTTTAGTGGCTGCTCCATACCAGACTGTGATGGAGGAGCACAGGACAGACTCAATGACCAGTGTAGAACTGGATCAGCAGCTCCTGTGGAAGACTGTACTTCCCCAGTTGTCTCAGGAAGTACATCGTCTGCTGGGTCTTTTTGAGGATGGCGTTGATGTTGGTCTCCCACTTCAGGTCCTGGGAGATGGTTGTACCCAGGAACTTGAAGGTCTTCACAGTTGACACAGGGCTGTCTGATATGGTGAGAGGGAGCAGAGTTGAGGGATGTCTCCTGAAGTCCACTGTCATCTCTACAGTCTTAAGAGTGTTCAGCTCCAGATTGTGCTGACTGCACCAGAGTACCAGCCGCTCAACTTCCTGCCGGTATGCAGACTCATCACCATCTTGAATGAGGCCAATGACAGTGGTGTCATCTGCAAACTTTAGGAGTTTGACAGCCGAGTTCTTGGAGGTGCAGTCGTTAGTGTAGAGGGAGAACCGTAGTGGTGAGAGGACACATCCTTGAGGGGCACCAATACTGAGGGACCGGGTTTCAGAGGTGATCTCCCCCAGCCTCACTTGTTGCTTTCTGTCTGTCAGGAAGCTGGTGATCCACTGACAGGTAGCTGGTGACACGCTGAGCTGGGAGAGTTTGGAGGAGAGAAGTTCAGGCACAATGGTGTTAAAAGCCGAACTAAAGTCCACAAACAGGACCCTGGCATAAGTTCCCGGGCGGTCAAGGTGTTACAGGATGTAATGCAGCCCCATGTTCACTGCATCATCCACCGACCTGTTTGCCCGGTAGGCAAACTGCAGAGGGTCCAGCTGGTGGCCTGTAATGTCTTTCAGATGGGCTAACACCAGTCGTTCGAAGGATTTCATGACCACAGACGTCAAGGCGACAGGTCTGTAGTCATTCAGTCCTGTGATGGTGGGTTTCTTGGGAACAGGGATGATGGTGGAGCGTTTGAAGTAGGAGGGAACTTCACACAGCTCCAGGGATCTGTTGAAGATGCGAGTAAAGATGGGAGCAAGCTGTTCAGCACAGGTTTTGAGGCAGGAGGGTGAGACGCCATCTGGTCCGGGGGCTTTCCTGGGCTTCTGTTGGCTCACATCCTGAGTGTGTATTCTGAGTTTCAGGGAGGAGGAAAGGGGGGTGAGAGGTGTGGTGGAGGTCGTTGAATCTGGATGCGATTTAATAAAAGAGCTGAACCAGTCTAATAGAGCGCCCTTGATGCCGCCATGCTCCAATGGTGAGGTCAAGATGCTGTGGTCAAGGCAGCGGTCAGATCCAAAAGCACAGCGGAGTCTCCTGATCAGTGGCTGATAAAAGATCATTAAGAACTTTCCAAAGTGCAGTTTCAGTGCTGTGAAGAGCTTTAAAACCAGACTGAAACCTTTACAACAGATTGCAGCTGAACAAATATAATCTTTTACAAAATCTTCGACAGGAAGGGAAGCTTTGAAATAGGCCTGAAATTTGAGCGGACAGAGGATCCAGATCAGGTTTTTAGTACAGGCTGTACAACAGCATGTTTAAAACAGGCTGTACAACACCTGAACTAAGACTGCTGTTAAAAATCGCTAAGATGTCGGAACCAACAACCTTTAAAATCTTTTTAAACACGTGTTGGAACAACATCATTTGGACAAGATGATGTCTTTATAGCATCACATCGTTCCTCCACCTGATCAAACCACACAGGCTCAAACTGATCAAAAACAGCTGAGCAGGTGAATATTTTAGCCCCGGTGCGATCTCGGGCGAGAGTATCGATGATGGCCAAAGGGCAGCGTCCAGCTCTACGGCCGCTGAAGAGCAGACTCAACAGACGCGTGTTACAGGCCTTCGATGGGGTCTGTTTTTAAACTGTTTTTTTAACAGAAAAGCAGAGACAGGAGACATCAGTTGCGTTCGGTCTGCAGGCTCTTCCTCGTCTGAGTTATTAACAGAGTTTAACAACGTCCTTTTCTTTTCATTTAGACACACACATTTCGCTTTTAACAACACAAACATTCAATTAGGTCCATAGCTCAAACCCTTTTGGTTACCTTGCACTCTCACAAGAATAAACTTACAAAATAATCATTGTATATGAACGTCCTTATTTACAATAAATCTGTAACCAATTTTACTGCATTTCAGCATCAAAACATTTCTGTGCAGCACCACTAACACTGCAATTAACCCGCTTATGTCACCTTTATACTTTTCTTATACTTTAACAGATTCAAACAATATATTACATTTGTAACCAATAAACAAAAATATTCTTCCCTTGCTCACAAACAGTTCACAATCATCCACAAACAGTATACATCAGACTATTTACATTTGACACATAAGAACTGGGTAGGTCCTAATCAACTGTAACTTCCAATAATGCCAGGATAAAAGAAGTGTCTAAGAGCTCCATTTGTCACAAAATAAAACAGGTAATAAGACCAGCTGCCTATTTAGACTACGAGTGAAATGGCGGCTGCCATTACAAATGGCGGTATAGTTAGCTTTCTCTCAATCAGTGAAAACACACTCTCTCACAACATTTGCGGTCTTTAAACTAAGACAGAAAAAGGTTTCTTGCCTTTATATGTACATTGTGGTGAGCAAACTTGAACTACTGACCTGTTTTTTTAACAGAAAAGCAGAGACAGGAGACATCAGTTGCGTTCGGTCTGCAGGCTCTTCCTCGTCTGAGGCCGAGACGCGTTGCAACAGCCTATCGCACTCACCACTATCTCCCCCTTGTGGCAATGCCACGTAATTACATTTTCCATAACGCTAAATGAAAAGTGCAATACCACCATAAAATCAGGTCTTTTACATCAAAAACAATTCACAACAAAATTACAATTGTGACCATACACTTGTGGGCGTCACACACTCCCCAACAAAAAGAAAATGGCTCCTGACATTTAACCTCTTACCCTTTAAAACTCATTATACTCATTACTCAAACAACTCAAATCACATCCCCTTCCCACATACCCACATTCCTTGTGTACTAACATGTATAGATTGGGCAGTTATAATATACAGGGAAGGTGCCTGGGTGTGCACAGTGAGATGTTGGAATGCGATATGGCACTAGGGGGAAGTAAGGTAACAGGGGATATGGTGGCATGGTGTAGTGTGTTGTGTTTGGTGACTCGTGCACTTCAGCACAACTGACTGATGGATGCACCCGGAGAGAGGGCTGGCCAAGGGTGTCATATGTGAAATGTGTAACAGGCCGTCGTTCTCTAGTAGACCTTCTTAGAACTGATTCATTAGTCGGCGGGGCCACGTTAGGTGTATACTGTGCCCTTTCTGAAAGCGGCAGTCCAACTTCTCCTTCGTCGACTGTGAAAGGCACTTCAGTGACTCCTGATTCCTGTACCCTCTCATGTTCCTCCTCTCCCATGTCGTTGTCAAGTTCAGTGCTTTGGTGTCCACCATCTTGTTCCATTCCTTGTTCCCTCAATTCATCTGTTGCTTCTGTTGGCTGAGGTGCTCCACAGTTGACCACTCTGCTGAACTCAGCTGTTCCTCTTGGGGGTCCAACAGTATGGTTACAGGTATGTAGTGCATCCTCTTTGTTCCCACTTCTCAAATCATACCTCAACTCATAATACATGGAACTCTCATCCTCATCGGAGCTTGCGTCAGAGTGGGGTTGAAACTCTGTCTCTCCTTGAGCTGGTTTTGGTTTCTTTTTCTTGACGGCGGATGGCCCGTCCCCCTTATCTACAGCAGGCAAGTCCACAGGAAGCTCATTGACAAGATGCAATAGATTGCGATGCAGAACACGCACTTTCTTCCCCTTTGCCTCTGAGGTCACTCTGTACACTGGGCTGTCATTGATCTGTTCCTTCACCACATAAATGGTGTTCTCCCAGTAGGACCTTAACTTGCCAGGACCACCCCTCTCAGTCAGGTTCCGCACTAGTACTCTGTCTCCAGGTTGGAGTACCACTCCTTTCAAATGCCGGTCATAGTGTTTCTTTCCACAATCACTTGACTTTTGGCTGTTTCCAGATGCAATCCTGTAAGCCTCAGTCATTCGTTCTTTCCATTTCTCAGCATAACCTCTTGCAGTTTGTGGCTCTCCATCAGTAACCAACTTGAACAGGAGGTCTACTGGCATTCGTGGATGTCGACCAAAAAGCAGAAAGAATGGCGAGTAACCCGTTGCTTCATGGCGAGTGCAATTGTACGCATGAACCATCTGTGGGAGATATTCTCTCCATCTTTCTTTTTTTTCTTCACTCAGGGTCCTCAGCATCTGCAAGATGGTACGATTAAAGCGTTCAGCTGGGTTGCCCTGAGGGTGGTACGGAGTTGTTCGAGAGTGCCCCACATTGCTCAACTGTTGTAGAGTCCGGAAAAGCTCGTTCTCGAACTCCCGCCCCTGATCATGGTGCAGCCTTAAAGGGTAGCCAAACCTGGGGATATAATCACTGAAAATCCTTTCAGCTGCAGTTTTGCCACTCTTGTTGCGGGTTGGATAGGCCTGGGCATACCTAGTAAAGTGGTCTACCACAACTAGGATATACTGATATCCGCCCCTGCTTGGCTCTAAGTGGAGGTAATCAACTGAAACCAATTCCATTGGTGAGCTTGTGGTAATGCTGGACATGGGAGCTCGGACATGTGTCACCGGTTTCTTCTGTTTGATGCACGGACACTGCCGGGTGACATAGGCTTCGATGTCTCGCCTCATGTATGGCCAGTAGAACCGTTGCCTCGCCAGGCTGAGAACTCTTTCTACCCCGACATGCCCCATGTCATCATGCAGATGTTTCAGGACCAGGGATTTGAAGCTAGCTGGTAAGACTAGTTGGCGCTTTTCTGCAGTCTTACGATACAGAACTCCGTCTTCTAAGCTCAGCTTTGTCCACTCATGCATCATTTTCCTTGCCGGACCTCTCACATTCCGTCTCATGTCATCTGTCAGCTTTTGATCTGAGTCTTTCATTTTCATGATCTCACCTATCGCAGGATCTGCTCTTTGAGCCCTTTGTAGTTCATCCAAATTGATGGGCGTGACCATTTCTTGGATTACTGGTTCAAGCTGGTCACCTTGCGTTAAAACCAGAGCAGCGATCCATGCGACATCTCCATGCTTGCCTGCTCCACATCCCTCCCAAGTAGCGGCAACAGCTTCTTTGGAGAGCTCTTTTGTACATTCAGTGACGTATCTGTCAATGTCAAGGGGACTCCTCGACAGGGTGTCTGCGTCAACATTTACTTTGCCAGGTCTGTACCTTATATCAAACCTGAAATCTGATAGCTCTCCCACCCATCTGAACCCAACCGCATTCAACTTGGCGGTACTCATGACATAAGTTAAGGGATTGTTGTCTGTGTAGATGGTAAAATACGGGGCATAGAACAAGTAATCCCTGAACTTCTCGCAGACAGCCCACTTGAGGGCGAGAAACTCAAGCTTGCCCGAGTGGAGTCTGTAATTCTTTTCAGCCGGTGTCAGTGTTCGGGAGCCGTATCCAATCACTCTTAGCTTCCCACTCTGATGTTGGTAGAGAACGGCCCCAAGTCCTTTATCAGATGCGTCTGTATGAAGGACGAAGGGAAGCTCAAAATCCGGGTAGGCAAGTACAGGGGGGTTTACCAACATATCAATCAACTTACACAGGGCACCCTGGTGCTTCTCTGCCCACTCAACTGGTGTTTTGGATGGTAACTGTGCGCCTTTCCCCTTCTGTCCTGTAACCTTCCCCAGAAGATGCTCCTCTTTGGTTTTCTTGGGTTGCAAAAGCTCATAGATGGGTTTTGCTATTCTCGAGAAATCCTGGATATATGAGCGATAGTAACTCAGGAACCCAGCAATCCTCCTCACATCTCCCACTGTGGCAGGTGTCTCCTTTTTCAGGGCGTACACTGCCTCGAGATCTTTTGGGTCAATGCGTACTCCTTCAGCTGACACTAAGCGCCCAACATACCTCACTTCTCTTTTAAATAGGTCACATTTTGTCGGCCGGAGTTTGACTCCGTAGTTCTGCAGGGCTCTCAAGACTTTCCTCAGCCCTTCCACATGTTCCTCAAAAGTCTTGGCGTAGCACAAGATGTCATCCAAGTATGGAATGCAGCACTCATCCCGAAGGGGAGCCAGCATTTCTTCCATACTGCGTTGGAATGCAGCAGGTGCGTTGGTAAGACCGAAGGGAATTCGCACCCATTCATAAAGGCCCCAGGGGGTGATGAATGCAGTCAGATGGCGGGATCCTTCTGCTATAAAGCCCTGGTGATAGGCTTTTCCCTGGTCCAAAATGGAGAACCAGTTGTACCCTCCCAAGGTGTCAATGAGGTCCTGGATTCTTGGTAATGGGTGGCGATCAGGTACTGTGCGCTGGTTCAGGAGACGGTAGTCGATACAGAGCCTTAGGGAGCCATCCTTTTTCCGCACGCAAACTATTGGCGCAGAGTAAGGGGATCTAGACTTTACAATCCATCCTCTTGCCAAGAGGTCCTCAATATACTCTTTAACCTCCTTATAGAGGGGTTTTGAAATTGAGGTGTACGATTTCTGAATTGGGGTTGTGTCTTTGAGTGTTATTGTCATTTCCAAGCTGGGAATGCACCCCATGTCATTCTCATCACGTGCAAAAGCCCCTGACTCTTCCCTTAACATTTTCTTGGCAACAGTCTGTTGGTCTTCAGTCAGGTGACTAACATCAACAGGTGGATCCCATTCCTGTGTTGCTTGATCTTCACCGCACTGCTGGGGTATTTGAGATACATCAGGGTCGACATCTTGAGTCACTTTGGGCTCATTGAGGTTTGGTAAGTCAGTTTGTACGACTCCTGCTATTGGTTCAATAGTTCCAAGGGCTGCTCTGCCGGTGAGGGTCACATCATGCTTAGTGTGGTTGCCAATAGGTACTTTGACATATGGGACTCTGGCATCACAAAGTGTGAGGAGGCTGTTGCCAACATCAAGCTGTTGCAGTTGTGGGTTGCTCTCAGTTGGCTCAAAGAGCACGAGAGGGTTGGACCTGTCAACCGTAGAGGAGACTTTACACTTAACATACTTAACTTGACCAGCTGGAATTACTACATCATACAGGCCCACTTTTAGGACACTCTGGCTGACCACGTTATCACTGGTAAGCTTGGTCTGGATGAAGTTGACCAGTGCCGTCGCTGTGTCATCCTGGAGGTTCATCGCGCTGCGCAGGAGGCTCACAATGGTGGGTATGAGGTTTGTACTAGCATTTGGCCCCAGTATCAGCTGTTCAATTACATTGAAACCAATCAGGGGGCAGTCCATGGGCACACTGCTTACTAAAAAGGGGACTTGTACAGTCAAGTTTGGGTCACTATTCTCTGGGAGACTCACCATCACGCCCACCCAGCCGTCGTAGGGTAATGGCTGGCCATTAACACCAAGCACACTAAGAGCCTTATCTCCAATAAGTTCTGTCAGTGGCCGGAGTTTGTGGTCAGAGAGGTAGGTTTTTGCCCACTGGCGATCAATGAGACTCACTTGTGCACCTGTGTCCAATAAACAGTCCACTGCAAAGCTATGAATGTAACACTTGATTTTACATTTTTTCCCAACAAGCTGTGCCACTCTCTCACTTGCCCCTGTGTCTGCATTTTTCGTTGGAAGGGTCGCCCAACTACTTCTGACATGAGCAAACTCTTCTGAGCACATACCTCGTGATTTTGGGTCTGGCTGTCCACTGGTTCTGGGCGTGTGTGTATCAGCAGGAGGCCAACTAGAGCTTCTGGGTTGGCTTCGTTTGAGACATCCCACTGCCCTGTGACCTGTCTCCCCACAGATAAAACAATGAGTGCATGAAGTAGCCCCACTTTCAATACACTTGGGACAGCCATACTGTTTTCCAGTTTGTCTGGGCTTCTGCTTTGGGTGTGCACACTGACAAGTGGGTTCACGAGCCTGACTGGCTGTGAGAGACTCAACCACTTTGGTCAGGGTTTCCACCTTCGCAGCCAGCTCTTCTATGACTTTATTCTTACTCTTAGATTTACAGTCAGTCATTTCAGTGTCTTTAGCAGGTTCAAGTTGAGCAGTATGAGCATGTGTTACCTTTTGTCGAGTGGAATATCCCAGTCTTCGCTGTCGCTCACTCTCTTCGCTTGACACTTTGTTCACTTGCCTTATCAAGGCTTCATCTGACACACTGTAGTCTGATAGTAGTGGCTTGAGTTCATTACGAATGTCACTATATTTTGGTAGAAGACCTTGATGAATGGTGCGTAGAAATACATTTTGGATCGTACGTGTCTCATACGCAACGTCCATGTTATCCTGCCTGGATGCAAACATGACTTTCTGCTTAAGTCCAATCATCCTGTAGAGGAACTGTTGTGGAGTTTCATGGTCATGTTGCTTAGTGCTCAACAATTCCTGAAATAACTCACTCCCACTCTTCTCACTCAGGTGTGAACGTAGTAAGCTTTTGAGTTCAATGAGGGTCAAGTCATCTTTACTGATCAACATGTCCTTAAACTGTCCAGGCTTGATAATACGGAGCACACCTTGAATGATCTCTCCCTCTGTGTGCTTCACCTTGAGCCCCTCCTCAATCTGCTTACACAGTCCATGGTAGCTAATGTCAGATGCAATGTCCCCAACCTGACCACCATGTACTTTAAACTCTCTGCGTTGCAAAAATGGCAGGTCTCTTAGGGAAACCATGTGATCAGGCTTAGATTGTCGCATGTCTGTGGTGGAGCGGCTGTTTGTCACGCTCTCAGCTCGAGGCTGGAGTGACTGTGTAATAGTGGGGGTGGGTGTGTCTTGTGTTGCAGATGTCACTTGTAAATCTGCTAACTTTTTACCAAGTGCCTCGTAGTTAGCCTTTAGCATTTCATACTCTGTTATTTGTGGATTAACAGACTCAAGAGGCAATATAGCTGAGGTAAGTACATCACTCTGTTCCGGGTGCTTAAGTGTTGTGAGAGTAACAACATTTTCCTCTGAGACTACAGGGTGAGATACTTCAGCGGCATGACTATCAATGAGATGAATAATAGCATCTTTCAACAGCAGTAGGTGTGAAAACCCCTGATCCTCTAAGTCAAGCAATGTCTTACAGCGTAGATAAGCACAAACATAATCAAAACAACTTTCCTCATCACCACGTCTTACACTTGCGGGGTCCACATCAGGTACTGGTGTGATGTTTGTAGCAATCTGGAAGAGTTCCTCTGCTGTCAGTGCATAAAGACTCTTTCTGATCTGCCAAGCCAGTTCTTTTCTTTCACTGTCCTCCATTCTGTGTCTTTTGGCTAGCACTCCTCACAGTGCAGTCAGCTCAAACACGCAGCCCGTCACCTCTCCAGCAGGGGTTCCCCTCCTCGACACAGGTCCCGCTGCTGCCTCAGTTGCACGTCTGCTGTTCCAACACGCCTGCCCTGTGATGGCTGTCTCTGGTTCGTTGATTAAAGGATCAGCAGTCACCCACGTAGCATGCTGATCCCCGTACGGGCCACCAAAATTATGTTACAGGCCTTCGATGGGGTCTGTTTTTAAACTGTTTTTTTAACAGAAAAGCAGAGACAGGAGACATCAGTTGCGTTCGGTCTGCAGGCTCTTCCTCGTCTGAGTTATTAACAGAGTTTAACAACGTCCTTTTCTTTTCATTTAGACACACACATTTCGCTTTTAACAACACAAACATTCAATTAGGTCCATAGCTCAAACCCTTTTGGTTACCTTGCACTCTCACAAGAATAAACTTACAAAATAATCATTGTATATGAACGTCCTTATTTACAATAAATCTGTAACCAATTTTACTGCATTTCAGCATCAAAACATTTCTGTGCAGCACCACTAACACTGCAATTAACCCGCTTATGTCACCTTTATACTTTTCTTATACTTTAACAGATTCAAACAATATATTACATTTGTAACCAATAAACAAAAATATTCTTCCCTTGCTCACAAACAGTTCACAATCATCCACAAACAGTATACATCAGACTATTTACATTTGACACATAAGAACTGGGTAGGTCCTAATCAACTGTAACTTCCAATAATGCCAGGATAAAAGAAGTGTCTAAGAGCTCCATTTGTCACAAAATAAAACAGGTAATAAGACCAGCTGCCTATTTAGACTACGAGTGAAATGGCGGCTGCCATTACAAATGGCGGTATAGTTAGCTTTCTCTCAATCAGTGAAAACACACTCTCTCACAACATTTGCGGTCTTTAAACTAAGACAGAAAAAGGTTTCTTGCCTTTATATGTACATTGTGGTGAGCAAACTTGAACTACTGACCTGTTTTTTTAACAGAAAAGCAGAGACAGGAGACATCAGTTGCGTTCGGTCTGCAGGCTCTTCCTCGTCTGAGGCCGAGACGCGTTGCAACAGCCTATCGCACTCACCACTATCTCCCCCTTGTGGCAATGCCACGTAATTACATTTTCCATAACGCTAAATGAAAAGTGCAATACCACCATAAAATCAGGTCTTTTACATCAAAAACAATTCACAACAAAATTACAATTGTGACCATACACTTGTGGGCGTCACACGCGCGTGATGTGGATCCTACTGCTCTAAAACTGGAGCTTCTTCAATCCATTAAAGAGGACATTAGTACGCTGTTAAAAGAAGAACTCAGAAATGCATTGAAAGAAGATTTTGACAATATAAGGGCTGACGTGCAAGGACTGAGAAATGAGATCGCTAACAGCATGGCGGCGACGTGCAGCGAAGTTGATGGAGTAAAGGTTAGAGTGAAAGAAGCTGAGGATGGGCTGTCAATGTGGAGCGATGAGGTGACCACCCTGCAGTCTACAGTAGAGAGTATGAAGGAGGAGCTGTCTGACCTGAAGGATAAATGTGATGAAGGCAGGAAGCGGAGAGCTAACATCCACATCATAGGGATCCCAGAGGGCCTGGACTCGAGCTCCTCCACGGCCGTATCCGTGCTACTACGTGAAGTGCTGGGTATGGATAAAGACGTTATTGTCGACCGCTCACACAGGAGCCCTATCCTGAGAAAGCCAGCTGGTGACCCGCACGCCGTCATAGCCGAGCGTCACTACTACCAGGATTGTGTGGCTACGCCGTGCCAGGGCCCAAGCCCCGCTTGAGTTTAACGGACAACCTATTGCAATATTACGACTGGGCGATATGACCCAAAGTTCATATCTCGATATTCTTTAGCTGGATGGCGATATACGATATATATCTCGATATTTTTAAAGCCAGAAAGTACGAACAAAAAGAGAGTTCTTAGTCAAAGCTGTGTCCCAAATCTCACACAGGCACATTTATTAACATACAGCGTAGATGTACATGAAACAATTACTCAGGAATAAATGATCAGCATTTATTAAATAATAATGCTCCATAAATAAAAGAAAACAATGTTGTTTTTGTGCATAACAAAAAGCTCACAATCGTGCAGTCAAAATGTAAACAGACGCTGAGCATAATAACAAGCAGCTGCTCTGTTCCCAGGTTCTACTGCGTGACTGACAGCCTGGAGTTTGAAACCCTCTTTGTAACCGTGTCTCTTACAGGTGCCATTTATGGTCCTTATACACACTCAATACAGTAATATTACGTTGAAGCAGAGTACGTATCACTCCGCGAGGCTCCTCGTAGCTGTAATGCTCCAACAATCCATCAAGCGGTGCGGCCTCGTAGCTGAGCAAAGTCGTACCAAAACATCTTTTGAAAGGTTTCTGAGCGCCGTGTAGCACATAAAATCGGTTCGAGGTCAGTAAGCACAACCAGAATTCATCCATAAGGCGCACTGTCGATTTATGAGAAAATTACAGGATTTTAAGTGCAGAAAATATAGTTTATGGTTTTCATTTGATCTTAGCAAATATCTACGCCTCTAATTGGGACGATCACAGATTTTTCACTAATGTCTTTGCGCGGCTCCCCAATATGTCATCACACAATATCATCTTTGAGGGAGACCTAAACTGCTCATTATCTGCTATGGACCACAGTTCACACAAAAGTACACTTAGTCCAAACTCAGCATGCGTCATTCAGAGCTTTCTTGATAATTATGGGCTGGCTGATGTATGGAGATTTCATAATCCTGCTTCACATCAATACTCTTTTTTTTTTTCTAATGTCCATAAAACATATATTTGTATAGAAAAACGTCTCCCTTTAGTTACAGAATGTGATTATAAGACTCTGGTGATTTCTCCTCTTGTTTTTTCAATGTGTATTCCTGATGCCTGCTCCAACTATCAGCCATGGAGATTCAACTCAGTGTTGTTAGCAGATGAAGAGTTTGTCAGTTACAAAAGGTCTCAAAGAGATTTTTTTTCTATTAATCAGACCCCAGAGATGTCATCATCAGTCATTTGGGAATCTCTAAAAGCATCTGAGAGGCCAAATAATTTCATTTTGTGCCAAACAAAGTGCAACACTGAAAGAACATCATCCATAAATATTGAGTAAGAACTGGACTCTCATACAGCGAGACTCAAATGCCTTTAAACATCAGCTTATCCTGCTGATCCAAGTCCAACACTGAGTTTGTAAAAACATGTTTGTCAATCAGTTTGTTTGGTTTCTGAGGAAAATGATTCAATAACTTGCTGCTAATACACAACATTTCATCATATTTCCTCATAACCCTCTTTTGTCTGACCATTTGATCCCATTTGAATTTGCAATAAAGGATCCACAGAGTTTGGTGACAATAATGACAGTATATGTTTGTGTGAAAGTGCTGGAAGCAAATGAGTGTGTGATGTTCTTTCAGTGTTGCACTTTGTAGACGCTCCCTGAGCACTGGTCTCACAGCCAGCTGCACATAGAGACCAGTGTTGTTAGTCCAGGTCAGAAGATGACTTGTTGGAATGAAAATGAGCTTGTAGTTTGTCTGCTTTAATAATGTGACTGGAAAAAGGTGTTGGACTTCAAATATGTCCATTTCTGTCACACTTCACCTTTAAAAGTGAAGCCATGTGGTTCCTGGAAGGAAAAACACGACTTTTTCAAGTCTTTGTCCTGTTTTTATGAGAAATGTACGACTTTAATGTGAAACATTCAGAGTTTTTTCTCTTGTTGTGTTTGTTTGAAGCTGCTTCCTGTTGGCTTCAGCTGTTTGGAGTTTCCATTTTCTAAACTTCTACATTCTGAACCTTCTTCAGCTCTGAACAGATGATGAAACACTGAATGATTTCAAGCACTTTGTCTAATAAACTTACATCTTTCATTCTTTATACAGATTGAGGGGCTGTGGTTTGTCAGAGATCAGCTGTGATTATCTGGCAGCAGCACTGAAGTCCAACCCCTCCCATCTGAGAGAGCTGGAGCTGAGCTGGAACAACAACCTGAAGGATCCAGGAGTGAAGCATCTGTGTGGTTTCCTGGAGAGTCCAGGATGTAAACTTGAAACTCTGAGGTCAGTCAGCATGTTTTAGTTGTGCTGAGATGAATATGATGTGAAAGTTGTGCTGACACTAAACTGCAGACATCAGGCTGATATTATACTGATCCACACTGAGGATCTTCATGGTAAAGTCTGTTTTCTTCTTCTCTGGTTTAGTCCATTGACTGCAGCAGAACAATGTTCACATTTCAAACAGTGATACCCAACGTATGGCCCGCGGCCCACACGCGGCCTGCCCACCTTTCCTGATTCAGAGAGAGGGGACCCTGATTAACTGTGTAGCTTCTTCCTCACAGTTCTAAGTATCAGACACAACAATGAATAATCCACAGCTGACTGTCTTTAGCAGGTCAAAGGTCACGGCACACAGCAGACAGTCAGAAATATTCTAACTCTGATCATTTATCAGTTGTGACACTGTGAGACTTGATCAGAGGTGTGATCATCACAGCAGAGGCCTTTGTGTCAAAGTCACTGAGGATCAAACAGAAACACATGAAGCAGATTTTCCTCTTCTGGCTTTTTATAGCAGATAACCTTCAAAATATTCTGCAGTCGATCAAAAACTGAAGCAAACCATGAAGCAACATGTGAACATGAGCTGATGCTGCTGAAGTGAAGCAAAGTTACAGAGGTTTGATTACAGACACAGCTGAGAGTTTGTAATCTGTCATCATTTTAAAAAGTTTCCATGGAACAGCAGAAATGAGGCTTTACTGTCAGAGGCCGACAGCACTGAACACAACAGCAGACTGGTGGCTAATAAACAGTGAATGATGCAGAAACAGATGTTTGAAGCTGTTCTTGGAGTACACTGAGAGAGAGAGAGCTGTGCAGGCAGGAACAGCCAAAGTCAGAGAGAATTCATGAGCATATTTATCAAACGTGAAGCAGAGTTTGGATCTTCTTTTGCTGCTGCTTCACTCAGTTTTGGTTGGAGACAGATGAAACCTGCAGCTTCAGGATCTGTGAGCTGTCCACTTTCAGCCCCGACGGCGTGTCCGTGTACGTGCCGTCGAGTGAACGATCCACGCTCTGTGTTTCCATCTTTGTGTGTTTAGCTGCTCTCATTTACTGTTTTAGCTGTTTGCTGCTTGTTGAAATAGTTTGTGAGCTTTAACCTGAGATTCTGGCAAAATACATTTATATGAAACATCGATTCAGGATTGAATGAATCAACATCGTTTTATTCAAATTAAAACCATTTAAATGGGAACATGAATTTTTTACAGCCGCCTCTAATGCTGGGTAATGTCAGCTGGTCCATGTGCAGCTGGCTGTGAGGCTCAGGGAGCGTCTACAAAGTGCAACACTGAAAGAACATCATCCATAAATATTGAGTAAGAACTGGACTCTCATACAGCGAGACTCAAATGCCTTTAAACATCAGCTTATCCTGCTGATCCAAGTCCAACACTGAGTTTGTAAAAACATGTTTGTCAATCAGTTTGTTTGGTTTCTGAGGAAAATGATTCAATAACTTGCTGCTAATACACAACATTTCATCATATTTCCTCATAACCCTCTTTTGTCTGACCATTTGATCCCATTTGAATTTGCAATAAAGGATCCACAGAGTTTGGTGACAATAATGACAGTAGATGTTTGTGTGAAAGTGCTGGAAGCAAATGAGTGTGTGATGTTCTTTCAGTGTTGCACTTTGTAGACGCTCCCTGAGCACTGGTCTCACAGCCAGCTGCACATAGAGACCAGTGTTGTTAGTCCAGGTCAGAAGATGACTTGTTGGAATGAAAATGAGCTTGTAGTTTGTCTGCTTTAATAATGTGACTGGAAAAAGGTGTTGGACTTCAAATATGTCCATTTCTGTCACACTTCACCTTTAAAAGTGAAGCCATGTGGTTCCTGGAAGGAAAAACACGACTTTTTCAAGTCTTTGTCCTGTTTTTATGAGAAATGTACGACTTTAATGTGAAACATTCAGAGTTTTTTCTCTTGTTGTGTTTGTTTGAAGCTGCTTCCTGTTGGCTTCAGCTGTTTGGAGTTTCCATTTTCTAAACTTCTACATTCTGAACCTTCTTCAGCTCTGAACAGATGATGAAACACTGAATGATTTCAAGCACTTTGTCTAATAAACTTACATCTTTCATTCTTTATACAGATTGAGGGGCTGTGGTTTGTCAGAGATCAGCTGTGATTATCTGGCAGCAGCACTGAAGTCCAACCCCTCCCATCTGAGAGAGCTGGACCTGAGCGACAACAACCTGCAGGATCCAGGAGTGAAGCATCTGTGTGGTTTCCTGGAGAGTCCAGGATGTAAACTTGAAACTCTGAGGTCAGTCAGCATGTTTTAGTTGTGCTGAGATGAATATGATGTGAAAGTTGTGCTGACACTAAACTGCAGACATCAGGCTGATATTATACTGATCCACACTGAGGATCTTCATGGTAAAGTCTGTTTTCTTCTTCTCTGGTTTAGTCCATTGACTGCAGCAGAACAATGTTCACATTTCAAACAGTGATACTCAACGTATGGCCCGCGGCCCACACGCGGCCTGCCCACCTTTCCTGATTCAGAGAGAGGGGACCCTGATTAACTGTGTAGCTTCTTCCTCACAGTTTAATGTGAAACATTCAGAGTTTTTTCTCTTGTTGTGTTTGTTTGAAGCTGCTTCCTGTTGGCTTCAGCTGTTTGGAGTTTCCATTTTCTAAACTTCTACATTCTGAACCTTCTTCAGCTCTGAACAGATGATGAAACACTGAATGATTTCAAGCACTTTGTCTAATAAACTTACATCTTTCATTCTTTATACAGATTGGAGAGCTGTGGTTTGTCAGAGATCAGCTGTGATTATCTGGCAGCAGCACTGAAGTCCAACCCCTCCCATCTGAGAGAGCTGGAGCTGAGCTGGAACAACAACCTGAAGGATCCAGGAGTGAAGCATCTGTGTGGTTTCCTGGAGAGTCCAGGATGTAAACTTGAAACTCTGAGGTCAGTCAGCATGTTTTAGTTGTGCTGAGATGAATATGATGTGAAAGTTGTGCTGACACTAAACTGCAGACATCAGGCTGATATTATACTGATCCACACTGAGGATCTTCATGGTAAAGTCTGTTTTCTTCTTCTCTGGTTTAGTCCATTGACTGCAGCAGAACAATGTTCACATTTCAAACCTTCAAAGAAGAAGAAAAATCCTCCACTGGAAAATTCACTGTGAAACTCTCAAACTCTTCATTGCACCTTAAAGTCTGTCTGACACTGAAATCCAAAGCAAAATGTGCGTTTGCTTTACAGACAGCAGTCCAACACAAACATACACACATCATCCAAAACACAGTCCAACATCCAAATCTCCTCCACTGCCAGCATGAATGATGGGAAAGAGAAGGAGGAACACTCTGACATTCAGGGTTAGAATGAGTTTCATCAAGCAGACTGTGAAGATCAAAGCTGCATTAGAAAGCTTACATGAATGAATGAGTGGACAGAAGTGGACAGAGATCATCTGAAGCACTTCAAAGGCTTTAAATCAGCACATTTCTCTTTATTCTTTATCAACTCTGTTAGTTTCTCTCAGTTTTCTGTGGAATGAAGCTAACAGCAGGCTAATAAGATGCTGACCAATAGGTTTCTATTAAAGGTTGTAATTTGTATATGAAAAAGTGCTTTGGCTCAGCAGGGATCAGCTTACAGGTAGAATACAGCTGCTGGATGGGATTAGCATGTCATAGCTATCTACCAAACTGCTAACTGGGGGATTTCAGGCCATCTATGGATCATTTTTGCTAACTGTTTATTCAGCTTAGGCTCACAGGGCTGCAGCCTGTGCCCTAGCTGTCATAGGGCAAGAGGCGTGGTCCACCTGCACAGGTGAGCAGTCCATCACAGGGCCAACAGAGAGACAGAGAAGCACTCCCTCACATCCACACCTACAGCCAATGTAGAAGCACCAATGAACCTAAGCAGCATTTCATTGGACTGTGGGAGAACATCCAACCTCCACAGAAAGGCCCAGCTGACCAACAAGCTTCAACCTACAACCTTCTTGCTCTAAGGCACTAGTGCTAACCACTTTTGCCCATTTCAGCCCAAATCCTGCATCTTCCTGTTTCTGACTCCAGGCCAGCTCCACTAACACTTTCTCATCAGACACTGCCACCTAGTGGAGGAAGTCTTAGTTCCATTTGAAGCTTCAGATTACAGTTAGTTCCTTTACAAAGAGGTGGAGGTGGTGGGGCCACAGCACCATCATCACTGAGTGCCATAGGACACTTAACCTTTGTTTCCATATGCTGGGAACTTCCTGTTGTTCCAAGGAGGACTGGAAAATGTGTGAAAATCTCCCAGTCAGTTCCTCACAGCACACTTCAATCATTTCCCTCCCACAGCATCAGGACCAGGGCTTTTTCTCTCTTTGGTCCCACTAAGAGATTTCCACACAAACACCTCATCAGTGGGACTCTCAGAGCTACCAGCCCTTTGCTACAATCACAAAGCTCTTCATTGAAATCAATGATATCAAAGCTGGAATCAAATGAGTCCAAGTCTTCTGCTGATTCAGCATCACATTCATCTTTGCTCCTTGTTCTGCATCCCCACCATGGACTTCATTCCTTTCCAAGCCAGCCTTGAGTGTCCTTTATTCAGCTCATCCTCTGCTTTACTTTTACACCTGATTTTAGCTGCTTTATCTCTCTTTCAACAGGTTTCTGTGCCTCAATCTTTTTCTTCTCTCCCTCATAACAAGACAGCTTCTTCTGCCTGAGAACATGTTGGAGTGATTTACTAATCCAGGGCTGCTTATTGGGGAAAATACTTCCTGTTTCCAAAGTAATCCCCATTTTTCCCAGAAAGAAATGTCAGTAGAAATCGATGATCTAAGTGAGAACATGAGCCTTTCAAAAGTCCCAGTGGGTGCAGTCAAAGCAGTCCCTCAGTCCCAGTATAGAGTCTTTGGTCCAGACTGGAACAACTGTGTGCCCAGTTTGAGCTCTCTTCAGTGCTGTGACCTGACAGACCCAGAGGGGCCATCACATCACATTTAGAAGCTCCCCTGATGGAGCCACAACACATGTCCAATACTTAGTCTGTCTTGTTGGACCAACTGGAAGAAATGATTCAAGGACTTAGTCACAGAACAGAGATTCAAATCTCCAAAATCCAACTGGCTGCATCAGGACATATAGTCTGAAACTCTGCACAGTTTCCTGTTTGAAGCTGCTTCCTGTTGGCTTCAGCTGTTTGGAGTTTCCATTTTCTAAACTTCTACATTCTGAACCTTCTTCAGCTCTGAACAGATGATGAAACACTGAATGATTTCAAGCACTTTGTCTAATAAACTTACATCTTTCATTCTTTATACAGATTGATGAACTGTGGTTTGTCAAAGATCAGCTGTGATTATCTGGCAGCAGCACTGAAGTCCAACCCCTCCCATCTGAGAGAGCTGGACCTGAGATACAACAACCTGAAGGATCCAGATGTGAAGCAGCTGTCTGATCTTCAGCAGAGTCCAGACTACAGACTGGAGACTCTGAGGTCAGTAGAGTGATGGAGTGAGTGGGTGGTGCTGTCAGCAGTATTGTACTAAACACAGTCAGTATGAAACAAAGATCCAGTGTTTCCTGTAAAGCTGCAGCTTCTCAGTGAAGCTGTGAGAGGAGAACGGTGACAGGCTTCAGGATTGGACACAAACACTTCCTGTTTCTCACCTTTATGGTCACCATAGTAACGGCTGACACGCTCTGATCAAACACTGTCAACAGCCAATCAGCTCTCTGAACAAAGCAGCACGCAGACCAATGACTGCATTGATTTCCAAGTTTAAAGCAGTGAAGAACACAGTCTGTAGGTGAGGAAGAATTTAGTGAGAGCAGATGTTTGGATGGAATTCCTCCAGTTAACAGCTGGAACCGTCCATCTGGATTGTTGGGCTTGTTGTTGGGGTTCCTACAGAGCTCAGAGTGGACACACCAAGGTTCTTCTAATGAATGAAAGTCCAAACTCAAACTAGGAGGGAAAAACATTTTCAGCAACTTCAATAAAAATCCAAAGATTAGAAAAAGTGAAGCAACAATGAGTCCTAGTACAGTCCCAGCACTGACGTCCCTGCTGCTCTTTATACTGGATGTGCTGCATCACTGACTGACAGCTGATGAAGAGTCTCTGGAAACACTCGTTTATCTCCTCTGCTCTTCCTCCTTCTCTCTGCAGGTGGAGGTCGTGGCAATAAACAGGACGGTGTGTGTGCTGAGAGAGGAGCAGCTGTGTCCTGATGATCCAGAGAGGTTGAAGCAGCAGCAGCTTGTGTGTAGAGACGCTCTGACTGGGCCATGTTACTGGGAGGTGGAGAGGAGAGCTTCATCCAGCAGTGACTGACAGAGGAATGAAGTGCAGATGACTGTCAGTGCTGCAGAGTGAACTGCTCTGAGAACAGCTCCACTGTCAGACACAATGTAGAGTCCAGCATCAGCCCTGTGTGTCCCTCTGGATCTGACAGAGGATCATCAGTGTATCTGGACTGCTCTGCTGCTGCTCTGTCCTTCTACAGTCTCTGCACAGTCTCTGTCTCACTCTGGAAAGATTTTACAACTTGTTGTAATTACAGAACGTTAATATAATATTCAAACATGTGATCTTCTCTTTATTTCTGAATCTTTACCAAATAAAGAAAAACCAAACTAACAAACAGAAGCTGTCGTGTCCTTTTTCACCACATCTGTGAATCTTTTCTGTGTTTTTCCTCTTTTCCTCCTTCCTGCAGCTCCATCTTCATCATTCTGTGTCCAGTATATGTGAACACGTCCAAAGCATCTGAGCCTCATGTTACCCGTTTGTGTGAGTTACGCCTGTCGTTGTGTTGTGGTGTATAAATAAGGGGCAGGAGACAGCGCTGGATCTCTGAGTTCTTTACTCTCAATTTCTGCAACATCTGCAATATCTAGAAATGCAAACCTGTGAGCTGTGTGTGTTGTGCGTCTGCTCGGCCACCTCTCCTCCGGCCGTGCTGGAAGCAGCTGTGCGTTTGACAGTTTTATCGACTCGACAATAATCGAACAAATTAAATGTTCAAAAATATCAACTTAAGCACTTCAAAGTCAACAAAAAGCTTAAAACAATGAAATAATATTTCACTGAAAAAACAACAGCTCATAAGAACGATACACAAAATAATACAGAAACAAACAAATAAAAGTTATTAACCAGGATCCATGTTTTTGTCACAAACACTGAATCAGCTGATTCACTATGTTTCTGAGTTTGTTTTGTGATTATAGTTCTGGTTTCTGTTTCTGTGTCTTCACTGTGTCCCACGTCTCCTTACTTTGGACTCTGTGTTATATTTCCTGTTTTACTTTGACAGTCCTGTGTTACTGTTTCCTGTCTCGTGTGTGTAATTGGTCCCAGCTGTGTTTCCCTCCTGCCTCCCGTTCCCTGATTACTAAACTGTGTCCACGCCGCCGGCGCTCCTCTCCACAGCTGGATTCCAGGATTTCAGAGCATCCAGCTGTGGTGAGTGATGGAGACACTTTCTCTGCTCCCTCAGTAATCAGGACAGTTTATTGAACATCAGAGGACATAAAGGACTGTTTTTCACCTGCCCGTTCTGAACCTGGACATTAAAGACTGCTGGCTTCAAGGACATTAATCCCAGTGTCAGCCAGCCAATAACAGCCTGTGTTTTTCAGCTCTTTAGGAGTCAGAAATGAGAAAGACACCGACTGCTAACCTCTCCCTGCAGGAAATAAGCTCCGCCTCTTCCTTTCCTGTATATGAGTGATTCTGACATGAGACACAATGAGTTTCCTGTTTATTGTGACTTAAAGCGAGCAGCAAAGACACTAAACTGTGTGTTTCCAGCTGAAGCTGCTTTTTGTGTTGCTCCCACAATCCTGTCTAAAACAGTCAGTGAGGAAAACTCAGTTTATGCTTCCAAGCTCATTGTGAGAGGGCACATTGTGTTCCTGCAAGTGCTGATTTTGTCTGCATCCCTGAGTTTAATGAGCTGCCTCCAAGGACTTGTGAAGCCCAGTGTGTTAAGGCTGCATCTCCCAGATGTTTCCAGCAGAGACGATAAATGTTCCCACAAAGGCTCAAAGACGGTTTGATTTTCTGAGTGTTGGCCTCAAGAGATTGCTCAGTGAGCACCTGAGTGTTTCTGGGACATCGGACACTAACTGGAACTTCAAGTCTGGTTCTGAAGCTGCACATGCAAAGACTGTTTCTGGTTGTAGAGACCTGGCTGTTCCAGGGATTGTAACCTCCCCAGAGGCTGAGCTGCTGACCTCAGCTGACTCTGGAGCCTTGAAGGTAACTAAGTTTGCACCGCTCGGGTGAGCCATCTCAGCTGCAACAGCCTCCACAGAGAGCTCACGCAAGCTTACCCAGCCTGCTGAGGATTTTATGCTGCTGCAGCCCAAAAGGCATCCTGAGCTGGCTGACAGCCACCCACAGCTTCAGCTGCCTCAGCCAGGGGTCTCCACACCTGCTGGCCCTGCATCTGCTCTGACTGGGGGCTCCGGAGAGCCGCGCCAGCCATCCATCTCTGCTGGGGCTCCTGTTTGAGAATGTAGGAGTGTAAATTTCAAATATCTGCTCGGTTTGTCAAGATATCACATATTTGCAAAAGTGCTCTGACGTTTTTGGAGACGTCTGTTACCCACCATCTTGATAGCTAACCGGGAGGTCGAGGGTCATTAGAGCCGGCGAGAACAGCGGACTCCCGGCACATCGTTTTTGGACCCCCACGGCCTTTGGCTGTTCAGGTTTAAACATGATATATAAGTCACTTAGATCACGTAAAAATGTTATCGTTTGCCTTTTTTCAGTGTTGTTTGTTTGGTTTGGCTGAAGTTACAGTTTTCACACAGCTGAATAAACGTCAAACAGAAAAGTGATTAAACAGAAGTGTGAGGCGGTCGAGAGTTTACTCCAGTGTCCTGTTAGATTTTAGACAGCAAGGAGCAGACGGCTGAGTTTATTAAACTCCACCGAGACAGCGGTGACGCGGATCTGAAGGCCAGACCGTCACAGCCGCTCACTTCCCGCCTACCCGACCTTTGGAGGACCCGGCCCACGTAGACCTTGAAGGCCGGGTCCTCAGGAGGATGCAGCCTGTGAGTTTGGACACGCCATGACACATGATGTTCTACAGCTGATGTGTTTAAATGAGCTCTACAGGTGAACAGACTTATTAACGTTACCAGCATAATAAACTGTCCTGTCACTGAAGGTGTCTGCCCAACAAGGACGTGGTGCTGAATGCATCCAGACCCCTGCTGACTGTCTTTGCAGCTTCGGTCAAAGGTACAGTGTCCACTGTGACCCTGAGAGCAGGACACAGCCAGAGGTGAGTCAGCAGTTACAAACTAAATGCTGCTGACATGAATCAAACTGCTGGATAACCCACTGCTCATGAAAATGGCACCTTTCTGTTGCTTTTTGAGATTACTGAGAATATTTGAATTGTGACTCAGATGGCAGATCCAGGCTCTCAGCCTCCAGCTGAAACTTCCAGTCCTCCCCCAGCCAGAAGCTCTGATGCTGGGCTGAGAGACTTTGATCCTTCCCTGGATCCAGAAATCCAGGAGGGAGAAGGAGAACAGGACCTCCTTCCTGATCTGGAGAGGCCTGAGGGAAAGAAAGATGGAGCAGACAGAGCTTTGAACAAATCCAAACCTCCTGAGCTTCACCTCCACAAAGGTGCAGACACTGATGCACAGATTCACATGTGACACCTGGCAGCGTCCAGCTTGTGCCGCTGACATTATCTCCACTCTGATACAAGCCTCATTCACTCGCTCACACACGTTCATACAATCACCTTTTCCTCACAGTCACACACATGAATGTAATGAGGGGAACTCGGGTTCACTGTCATTCCTCAGGATCCTTTGATATGCAGACTGGAGGCTCTGTGGATGAAACACCGACTGTCTGAACCACTCTGAAGTGTTCATGATGGACTTCATCCTGATTAACACTACAATACTTGTTAGAGGCCTTTTATATGTAATAATATTCTTTTCCATTAAAGCTCTGAACATTCTCACTCTTTCTTGACCAGGTGTGACAGGTGAAGGACACCGGCGAATAGGAGGACAGAAGCTGAGAGCCATTAGTCACATGACTTCAGCTGCTGCCGCCTCACCAACCACTGGCCCCTCGGTGAGTCTAGAGTTACAGCAGTGACCACAGGAAGTGCACACGTGTGATCTAAAGCTACATGTGGGCCTGTGACCATCAGTCTTCTCACTGTGGTAGACGGGTTTGTGAGTCCCTGTGATGCTGGGAGTGTCCAGGACAGTCGCTCCTGATCGGGTCTCTCATGGAAAGCTGGTCCCAGGAATTCCTGGAAAATTCCTCCACAAAAGAGAACTGGGAACATAAGTGCAGAGTGACAGAGGTGCTCAGCAACCCTGCTGTTATATGGGAATAGAACCAGAATAGTCGGCAACCACTTGAGTTAAGTTAGCCAAAGAGATGCGACTCAGACTGACTTCATCATGTTGGCAACGTGTCTGCATTGATAAACTCCAGTTATTCACAAATCAGAGAATAATTCCAGTCGTTCAGAGACAGATTGTGATTGTTTGGAGGATGTAATCGTTTCCCTTCAGGGAGCGTGTTGGACGCTCAGTGTCCGGGTGATTAGCTGATGCAACTACTTAGAATCAGTTTGTGAATATGAAGAAAATCAGTGCAGTCACTGGACAAACTCTGATTCTTCCTAGTTTCACTCTTGTTTCAGTCCAGTGTGACTGAGGTGGTAAAAAATGATCTGACTTTTAGCCACACAGCTGTCTGCTAGAGAAAAAGCCTTTGTGCACAACTTTCTTAAAGGCAAACGGCACCATGTTCACTGCAGCTGCAGCAAACGCAGCAAAGAGTGAAAGTTGGACTGAGAATGTTGTGACTGTTTCATGAGAAAGAGCAGGAAAACAAGCATCACACACCCAGACACAGTGCTGGGATTAGAATTAGACTTTAGAGCCAAATGTAGGACAAAAGCTTTAATATGAAAGAGGAAAACCCAACAACAGCCAGAGCACGAAGCTCAAAACTACACCAATCACCAAGAAAGCTGACAGGCCTGTGACACGTCAGAGACGCCGTTCAAATCATAAAGAAGTTGGTTTATTGACAAAATGTAAAAAACCAAAAGAATCAAGTCAACCTTCAGTTTCGAGCGAGTAGACCAATCAGGCACAGCAGCAGCTCTAGAATAAGCAACAATTTGATGTATTACAAACAACCTTTCATATACACACATACATATGGCTCATATGCTGTTTAAAAAGGGCTCAAAGACCCAACAGATTACACAAAGTACAAAAACACTTTCATTCAGACAACAGTCAGCTGTGCACGAGACAGAGAGCCGACTACAGTTAGTAACATGGACTCACTTTGTTTCAGACACGACACAAAGTAACACAAAGCCACAAAGAGCAGAAACATCAAAAAGGAGGCAGAGCAGCAGCAACTCTCCATGAGCTGTGAGGCTAACAGCCACCCACACTTCCTGTGATGCATAATGAAAACAACATTAACCTGAAGGATGATAACAACAGAAAGAAGTCTAAGCTAACGTTACACAGCGCTCACACAGCGCTGACTGTACAGGCCTCACACAGCTACGACCTGCATCCACAACACCTGATTCTACTGAACACAAACAAGTTAATGATATATGAGCAATCCAGGGAAGGCTTCCAGGAAGGTGAGGATCCAAAGACAGCTCTACAACAGCATCAGTCAGCAACAATGTTACTAATCACTGACTCTTTCATCCTTTTATACTCAATCAAAAAGTGCTGTGTTCACATTTGTTTCTGCTGAAATCCAGAGACTGAAAATGCGTCTTTTTAAAGTTTGAATAAACTGACTGAACTTCTCACGAGTCCAACCGTGAGGAACACTTCCCCCCATGACACATCACAGGACAACGTCTCAGTGGAGGGGGGACAGTAGCTCAGTTTAGGCAGTCACACTCAGAATCGATGCCTCCAGTCAGGGTCAAACGTGGTCCTCAGAAACCTGCAGATGTTTGGGCCAAGCTCTCACTGGTCTCTGCGTCTGTAGACTGAGCTGATGTTTCTCCAGGTGTCTGGTAAAAGGACGATGCTGCTGTCCAATGAGGCGAGGAGAGAAGTAGCCAAACAGGCGAGAGCCGTGAAGGAGGAACGGCGGGCAGCTCTGGATGCCCGACATAAATACCTGATGAGCAGGCTGGCCGACGCCGGCAGCCTGGAGGAGGCGGCGGTGGAAGACGCCATCGTCTCTGATGACAGAGTAAGTTCAGAGACGTGATCCTTCCTCAGAGTTGAACCTTTGAGTCATTAATGTCTGATTCTTCCAGTTCAGTCTGATCCATGAATTCTTTGCTGCAAACGGATCCAAGAAGCTGATTTTCTTCTATCAGGATGTCAAACAGGTAACTTTGATCACATTTCAATGACTGACACATGAAGGTCTAACCGCTCTTCATAATCTGCTGTCCTGTTTGTTGCACCGTACTTTGTATTCATATCTTTTAATATCTGCCTTTCTCCCAGAGTCTGTCCTCCCGTCAGTCTTCCTTTGTGGACGCATCAAACTCAGCTGTGGCTCAGAGGAAACTCTTCCTCACTACGGGGAACTCTGAGGTTGGCTTCAGCTTTTTATGTTTAGTTCATGTGAGAATCACAGAAAAATGCTGATATGAGTGGAAGGTTCTGCTGGGAAATTGGCAAAGAGCAGATTATTGAACAGCGAGGCAGACAGTTCATTTCAGTGATGCCAGTTTATTAGAAACGAGGACTGTGGGGCTGCTGGAAGTCAGGACGGCCGTTCTCTGGATAAACCTGACAGCTGAGGTGGAGAGCAGGATTTATCCACAGACGGCTTCTTCCAAGCAAATGTCCTGAACACACCTGAGCTGAGGGTTACACAGTGTGTCCTGTGTGATCTCTGCTTTATGGTGGTTGAATCTCACAAATGTGACCATCAGACCTGACGACTTATTTGTGATGTTTTAATTAAAAATATCCTGGGTGAGGTGTTTGGGGCATGTCCCATGAGGAGGAGTCTCCAGGGCAGACCCAGGACACACTAGAGAGGTTATATCTCTCAGCAGGCCTGGGAATGCCTCAGTATTGTCCTGGATATGCTGGAGGAAGTGGTTGTTTAGGGAGGTCTGGGATTCTCTGCTTAGACTGCTGCACCTGTGACCCGGGACCAGATAAACAGGAAATGGATGTTTGAAATTCAAAGAAATCCTCTTTTAATAATGAGGAAAAAAGACAGCAGGAAATCCATCGCAACTAACAAAACACTTCAAACACATCAATGCATCAACTTTAATCAACTTCATTTGGTTCAAATGAAGGAATCTAACAAAGCACTCACTAAAATGAAACACCAGTTAGTTTCCCGAGCTCAACAGGTCGAACACCTGAGTTTGGTTTGCGGTGCAGTTTTTATTTCTTCTAGATAACTTGGGTTATTTGCACAGGAAGGTTTTTGAAATGTATTTCTTAAGTACGATCTTATATGGGGGTTGATTTTATAGCATAACAGAATAATGTAATAACTCTAATAGAGTATGAAACATTTGCAGAATGAAGTACAAGGTGAAGAAAAGTCAGAACGTCCCTATTTGAAAATACAGTCTCAGAAGGTCAGAGATGGACAAATTCAGCTACAGAAACATGTGGCCATTTTTTTAAAGCCATAGAGCATATTACAGACGACACAAAGAGCAAACACTGTAAACTTCTAACCACAGACCTCACACAGCTCACACACGTCAGAGTGAAGCTGTCATTTCCTGAAGCTTCCACACAAGAGAACTGGCAACAAGGTGGAGTCCTCATGGATCACTAGCAGAGAAATGTGGGTGGGTGCCAGACCACATGGACTCGACTCACTTTATTTCATACAAAGGAGCAGACTAATGCTGTCATCCTTAAAGACTAACTAGAAACAAGCAGTGCGCTCGCATCGACTCGACTTGTTTTGCAAGTTTGAAGTGAGATGGTACTTTGGAGTCAGCCTCCGAGATGATGGCTGGTTTTTGAAAAAAATCTCATATTTATACAATGAGTAGCAGACTTTCCTGACTTGCAGAGGTCAACGTCCTCCTCAGTCATGCGCCATGAGTGGCACAGATACTATTCATCAAATAACTAACATGGCCTTGATTGTTACTCCAGAGACTTATCTGCGATGTAGCTTTATAGCATTTTCATTAGCAATCGTATGATTTGTGTTACAATGACCTTTGTGGACGGGCCCGGACCCCCAGGCCTCGTCCGTGACGCCGACGGTGAGCGCAACGTTTTTGTTTTCTTGCGCTTAAAATAACCTGATCAGCGTTCTGCCGACGGTTTGTTTACATTTCTCACATCTGTGATTGTTCACACGGGTTGGACACGAGCAGAGAGGGCTTTCAAGATGAAAAAGCCAACGTGAAACTTTAACGGACGACAAAGTTTTTCAATCAAATCTCCGTCACACCCTTCCTTGACCTCATCACGTTATCCACCTTAGTCAAGGAACAGTGGTTCGGGAAAATATGCATTTGTTTTTTGGACCAGTTTAAAACGTATCTCAACTAGTGATGTGCGGATCAATACTGAAATATCGATTCCTCCGATACCCGTCATTGTGTCCGGCCCCTTGGCGTGCACACTCACAACAATGGCTGAGCGTAAACAGAGTCATGTGCAGACGTATTTTACCTCCACGAACAGCTGAGACGTGGTTTGCCATACATGTGGCAAGAATGTGAGGTGTTGTGGTAACACCGCTGACCTGGTCAAACACCTCAGAGTGAATCATATCACAGAATATGACGAGCGTATGTTGAGGGGAACTGAAGAGGAGGAGAGGGAGAGGTGCTGCCAGGGCGAGACAGACGTCTCTCACGGAGTCCTTTAATGCTGCAGGCAGGCAACAAATAGCCACAACTTCAGGTTTTTCATTTCTATATGATAATTCTGCATCATTAAGTGATAAGAACAAGTAATCTGATGTCCTGTGATCATTACGACGCTATAATTTGAGATAAAATAAAAGATAGAGTAAAAAAAATACGTTTTTGTTCAGAGTATCGGTATCAGATCAGTATCGTCGATACCACCCTGAATTTTACTTGGTATCGGATCGGAAAGGAAATCAGTGGAAATCAAATCCTGCTTCTACAGGTGTCCAGTTCATTCACTCTGACCCCTCCAGATAAGCGTTGCCAGTTCTCACTGTGCTGTAGATCACATTTTCTTGTGTTTGGGGTTATAACGGTTACTTTTGAGGTCTGTGTTATAAAGCAAGTTAATCCTGAATTTAACTGGAGAAGACAAATTCCCACTGCGTGGTGTAGTGCACAGCCAGGCATTCTTTACATTAGTTCGTTTGACAAAACCAAAAAGCCGAAAGTATTTACTTGGAGTTTGGTTTGATGAAATAAGTGCCAGAATCAGTGAATACAAATGATTCCAATGACATGAAAACTGGTCGAAGGACAAATCCCTCAAGAAAAGCACGACTAGCACATTAAGTTTTTTTGTAATCATCATCATCTCTAACACCATGCGCACAACAGTGATTTTGTTACAGAACACTAAGATAGTAAAATCTGGGAAATGATGATATTTCTTTCCAAAACTTCCTGTCTGGAAGACATTAAAGCTGCTGTGCCACCTGCAGCTTCTTTCAATCTATGTTATGTGAATATATCTTTTTTTGGGGGGGTTTGAACATCCATTCAAACTCACTCTCTGCCTAGCAAGTCTCATTCCCTCATTTCCTTGGGGTCCAGCTTCACATACGTGGCACTGAGCCTTTTCCTTTGTCACCTCTTTCTGCTACATGCCTAGCCTCCCAGTTTCTTGGTCTATTTTCTTCATTTCACTAACTACACTTCTTTTTCTTTGTAAATCTCTTCCTTCAAATACTTTCAAAATCACTTTTCTTTTTTCCCTTTCTTCTGTGCAGAGAAGACGTCAAACCCCTTCTTGGCAGTTTATCTCAATAAAGCTGTACTATCCCAGCCATCTGGTAAGTCTTCCCTACTACCCAGAGCCTGTTTATACTCCTGCATGTCTCTGCCTTCACTCACTTCCTCTTCTTGATGTCCAAACTCATCCTTCAAACTACCATTTGATGCTGCATAGCTGCATTCTCCCTGACACCTCCTTGTCTCCTGTCTTTTTGATTTCACCTTCTGCATAATATTTAGTTGCCCTGTGTGCAGCTTCCTCCACTTTCATATATTTCTACAAGTTCCTCCCTGTTCTTGAAGTATGTGTGCACCACGGCCATTTCCACTTGGAAAATCTGCCCCACATCTGTCTTTCTAGATTTCTCTCCTAAACACCACACCTACCCAACACCTCATAACCTCTGTTCCCTTCACCTAAATGTCCATTGAAGTCTGTGTCAATCGCCACTGTAGTATGTGGTCTCTTGCACACAAAATGTGTCTACCCTCCACCTCCATAATATGAGTCCGCCAGCCCTCCCATTGCCAGTCATAGTCCATAACAAGTCAAAAACATAAACAGCTCGAACGTATTATTTATTTAAAAGAGAGAGAGAGAGAGAGAGAGAGAGAGAGAGAGAGAGAGAGAGAGAGCTCAGTTGTCCTTGCTCTAGCATCAAGAGTCAGTGACTCGCTGTTCACTGCAGGCTCAGCAGTCCAATGGCCGATCAGCAACAAAACAAATAAAAAAATAAGACACGTTCTTGATTATGACAACAAACCACATCCAAAAAAATATGACAGCAACACTTTAAGTTTTGTGTGCATTCATCATGTGCAACTCTGCAGAAAGTCTCATGTCAAGGATGTGTGGACAGGGGGGCTATTAAAAAGTTCCAGTATACAGAATAGAAAACCATCAAATGAATGAAATAAAATCTGTTGTCACAGTGGTTTTTGAAGGAACGATTACTTCACAGATGGACAGCCTCATTATATTTTAGTTAAACCTGATGATACACACTTCACGTCACCCTAGTTACATGTTTTTATTTGCCATGTGTATGTTATCCAAGGGAGGAAAAAAATGAAAAAGAAAACTTTTGATGTGTCCAGACATTTCTTCACATCAGCTGCCAGCAACCAGTTTCAGCATGTACAACTGTTGCAGTAAGTGTGCTCATGCAGACCAACTATGCTGGTCCACTGTTCTTAATGGTGCTGCATGTTGAGAAAGAAGTGAAACAAATGTTTTGTTTAACAAGTCCACTAGTGTTAGAATAACTTGGCATTTCCAATCTGTTTCTGCTGTAGTTCAATGAAAGGTTTCAGTTACTTAAGTTTGAGAAAAACCAAAAAAACCGTTGGCCAGCTTCCCTCAGGGTCACTCCACGGTTGATGACATGGTCCACTATTGTAGCTCTGATGTCATCAGCAATTCTATTTCTTACTCTTCTTACCCGTCCTCTCCCCCCTCCTCGTCCTCCTCTTGCTCCTCCTTGTCCTTGTCGTCCTCTTCATCCTACTTCTTCACCTCCACGTCCTCTTCCTCGGCCTCCTCTCACTCTTCCTGCTCCCTCCATTGTACTCCACACACAGAGCTTACCTGTATCATAGTGCTTAGGCTGATTGCAAAGTGAACTAATTATCTAAAAAAGCTTTCACATGTGGCAGTGTGCCAGACAGTTGACAAAATAGTGTAAATAATGGCCATAAATGTGTATAGTTTTGCTAGGAGTGCGTTGATCATTTGGAAATTGAGTGCAAAGCAGTGAGTTGTGTTTACAGTTCTGCAAAAAGAGTGCTGTGCAGTGGATTGTAGCTACAGGTTTGCAAAGTGTGTGTTACAAAATGGCAAACTGAGTGCAAAGCAGTGTTTGTGCTTTTAGTTTTGCACACTCAGTGAGTGGTTTTGCTATAAGTATCAATAGTTTTAGGAATTGTGCTGTAAGAATCACAGTTAGGGTTTAAGCATTCAGAAAAACCTGTAATAAACGCACACGCATGCGTCTTCAGCATTACTGGGTTTCTGCAGCTCCTGGTTTCCTGTTTAATACATTCACACAAGCAATCAAACGCTATGAATCGTTCCACAATGTTTGCAGTCACTTTTCTTATCCCTCCTGACTCAAGAGCATAAAGCGATCTACGTTAGCTCTGGGAATTCTGACGGTCGTTCAGTAAATCTTTGTTTAATCTCTTTATTTGCTTTTTGGAGAAGTGAAGGTACAAAAACCTCGTCAATCAAATTTGCTTCGGTGGACAGAAAACAGCCGTTGTAGACTGTTTGGGGTTACCTTTTATAAGTATTGAATTTTCAAAAGTGAAGTCAGTTCTTCTGACCAGGTTCAGACCAGGATGAACACAAGTATGATACTGGACCCACTAGAGAACTGGTCCCAGCTGTGGGTTCACCTCCTCCTGCTGAACTCATAGGACAGACTCTAATGTAGCATCACGTTCATCGGTCACTCCTGACCTCCTGTGAAGCATGATGAATGTGTAATTAATGACTTCATTATTTGGGGCATTATTGCTCTAAAAATCATATTAATAGTATTATTATTATTGTGCTTTAGGCTGCACTGATAACGCAGAGGTCTCTTCTTCCTCTGGGCTGTTTAAAGGGCCAGTTTGTCCAAAGCTGTGTATATACCAGCTGCTGTCAGGCTTCAGATGTCTGCATTAGTCCACAGTCCACTGTTTGTAAGCCATTGCTTTACTGCAAAAGTTCCCATCTACTGTAAAGAAATGGAGATAAGCAGGCACATAATATGAAAAGGCATGCTGTAGCTGACTTTGTCTTTTCTGATCCATCGGTTTGTGTGGCTCTTTCCACAGGAGGGACCTAACCCACACTTTATTTACTTATATGATAAGTTTAGTGGAGTGGAGTGCAAAATACACAGTGTTTACTTTTAATTTAACAACATGAAGCTGCATCAAGTTTCCATGGTGACTGCTCAAGAAATTCTGCATTCATAAATAAACATCAGACTGTCAAAAGAGCTCATCTGTGCGAGACCACCGAGCTGAGAGCATTTTCAGGTCCAGATCCCCCGTACGCCATCGTTGGAGAGCAGTTGACATTTTTCTTCCTGACTTTGATTTGAACACGTTTAAATGGAAAAGAGTCAAGGAATCTATAAGCCTATCAGGGTATGTGACGCTTTTGCTTTTACTGCATTTCAGTAATTTGAAGAATTTGATGTCGTTTTAAAAGTTGACAAACTGAAAATCATTTTAAGTAACAATGACTAAATTGCTATTTCTTTGACAGGTGTTGTTCAACACACCGATTTATGAAACAGCTGTAAAGATCTGCTGGTATCTTCCGGGCTACAAGGCTCAGGTTAGACCCAGATTCATGCAAACCAAAGCTGACAGAAAATATCAGGTCATTTCTGAGGACCTGAGAGTGGTGGTGATTAAATGTCTCCTTTACTTTTAGGTTGCGATAATGACGGAGTTTCTCAGACTTCAGCAGGAAGATCTAATTCCACCGAACCTCACTGCTGAAGATCTGAGAGATCTTTTGGTGGAGAAGAGCAGGGAGACGCTC
Source organism: Diplotaxodon limnothrissa (assembly GCF_057381915.1). Taxonomy (NCBI): domain Eukaryota; kingdom Metazoa; phylum Chordata; class Actinopteri; order Cichliformes; family Cichlidae; genus Diplotaxodon; species Diplotaxodon limnothrissa. The sequence goes on along the minus strand of NW_028188555.1, from coordinate 650,981 downwards.
AGAGAGCAGTGAGTTACTGTCACACCTGAAAGTCTGTTTGTGGTGACGTGTAAGTGCTGAGAGAAAACCTCTGCTTTGCTTTCTTTTGAAGGCTGTGGGAGTTTGAGTTAGAGGATTTTGACGAAGAGGAAGCCAAACCTCTTCTAAGGCTGGTAAGACGAGAAAACCCACAAGACTTTTTTTTCATTACGTGCACATAACCTTTACACATAAGCGCACTGTAAATGTGTTTTCTGTTTCAGGTGTGGGCGGTGAACGTCAGCAATAAAATGAGGGACGTTGAATTTGAAGCCAGGTTGCTTCTTCAGTTCCCAGAGGCCGTACCTCCTAAATTTCAGTGAGTCACATGTAACATACAGTTATTAACCCTGTAAGACCCAACCCATCAAAAAACAGCCAGAAAATTCAGATTCTTTGGAACTGAGATGTTTATCAACCCTTTAAACAAAAGCCACACATGAGTTCTTTGCTATGTCATGTTGTGTATGATTTACTTTTATTGTGTATTTATTTTTTGTATCACATTTGATACACTGGGTGTTTTTGGCAACTTTGTGTTAACGACAATGTTAACTTTAGACTAAAAAAGAGTTTTGTCCACAACATTTAGAAATTATAGCAAGTATTGATCATGTTGATGAGATCGAGGTCTCAGAAACTCATGTATGATACAAAGGTGGTTACAGGGTTAACAGTCCAGCTACAGTGTTTCAATATTTAAATGATGCTTTGAATATGTTTAACAGATAACTCTTATCATGTTTTTCTACAGAGCACCTAAATTCCTCAGCGCGGTGAAGGATTACGTTGAAATCCTGAAAAAGAAGCAGCAGGAACAGCCTAACAGCAAACTGCTCACCGCGCAGGAGGTAGTGGTCGAGGTAGTTCCCCGCGTTCTCCAGGGCTTCTGGGAGCTTCCTCCTCGTCCCCTCCTAAACATGGCCTCCCAGAGTCTAAGTATCCTCTCCACCAGTGTCACCAAGGCCACTTTAGATCGTGTCTCCAAGAGCCTCACGGCGATGGAAACACAGGCCGTCTTCACCCGCTCTATCCGAGACGATCTGGTCGACAGCATCCTGACGGAGATTAGACAGAAATTTCCTGAAGAAATTCTGTCTATCCAAGTTGCAAACTTTGCACCCCTGTTGCTGAAGACCATTGCTGATGTAGCAAGGATCCGGATATGTGAAATCTTTGAGCCCCCTTCAAGTCCTGATGTGAAGAGCACAAATGGTGAGCGCTCCTCTGACGGCCTTTCAGTGGCAAATGTTCCACCAGCCGAAGAAGCTCTGTCAGAAAGTGTTGCAGAGCTCGACGTTCCCTGTGAGGAACTTCTTTCTGAAAGGGCATCCAGTCTGAGTACTCGAGACCTTACGATCGAAGGAGCTCTGTCAGAAAGTGTTGCAGAGCCCGACGCTCCCTGTGAGGAACCCTATGGCGAGTCCAAATCCTGTGTTGAAGGTGAAGATCATATGATCAACGGATCTTGTTCTGAAATTGGGCCGGTTCCTGATGTTCCCTTTGAGGAACCTTTTCCAGAACCTGAAGCCAGCATGAAGTCCGAAGACCGTCAGAGCAAGAAGAAGAAAAAGGGCTTCTTCAAAAGACTGAGAAGTCTGTTCTGCTGCTGTTGCAGACCAAAAGTCACCGACTGACACTGAAGCTGTGACCCAGTGTTGGTGTTGCAGTAACTCTAAATATGTAAATATGTTCCTTAATGATTGTTCTTCATGTTTTTGGGGGTTTCTTTAGTTTTCAGTGGGCTGGGTGTTTTTTCTCCTCCGTGTTCTTTACTTGATTCTTGTTCATAGTTCCTGATTTGTTTTCCTAGTTCTTGTTTCTTAGTTTGTAGTTTCTTGAGTCCACCTGAGTTTCCAGCAATAAAAGCTGCCGATTCAAGTTTCATTCCACGTAAGAGTCCTGTGTTTGGGTCCTACTACCTGCCTGTCACAGCACACCATGACAGAAACTTTATAAACTCATTCATATTTCTACACGAGTCTCCAGCTATGTTAAAGATTTTTTTTCTTTCAAACATTTGTAAGAATCTCTTATGGTTCTCAAAATACTTCCACAAGTCCAGTAAGTGTAGTGCAGTAACATATTGATGGTATTATTTTTAATAATTATTTATTATTTTTAATGCACTTTGAACTGAAACTGGTATATAAAATGTACTTCCTGTAGAAAATGCAGTGTGAATGCTAATAGCTGAATAGCTTGAGTTGAATTTTTATAATTGCTGAAATCTTTGGTGAAAAACATGTTACAGTTTTTGCCCGTTGCTTGAACACATTTTGCAAAACGTCGCTCATTGTGCCAAAACTCTAAACACAAGTAAACATGACACATCAAAATATACCATTCACATCTGTGCCAAACTGAAACTCTGCTGTCAAAACCTAACATTCCTCTGTCAAGATGTAACTCTGTTGACAAAATGACACATACTTGCATCACATGCAGATCAGATCAGGGGGACACACTAGTCTACTTCATATAAAACACTGCAGTCTTTCATTGTCATTGTTTATTCTGAAGGCACATTTTCAGGAGACACAAACAACCAAAAAAAGCAAATAGGCCTACTCAATATTGTCCACTGCAGCACCATCAATTCAGATAAAGCAAAACACAAACATAATACAGTAATAGAAAAAACACTATACTGTACACACAAAAAATCATGACAATTGTGCATACGTGGGCTCATGGATCCCGCCGTCTGTTGGGGTCTGGCCACAGGACCTCATCGACATCGCAAGCAGTGTCTTCTCCCGCTGGGCACCGGGGAAAATATCCTCTTGCATGTCGAAACCATCCATGGATTGCTGTCACCTGAATGTAAATAGAAATATATGTGGTGGCCCCTAGAGACAAAACACGTACAAACTCCAAAGCACATTTCTAGCTTGAACTGAACTTCCAAAACAGAGCTACCTAGAACAGCGGTCCCCAACCCCCGGGCCTCGGACTGGTACCGGTCCGTGAGTCGTTTGGTACCGGGCCGCGAGAGTTGAGGCTCAGGTGTGAAATGTCTGGTTTTCAGGGTTTTTATCGCTTTTCAGCGTTATTTTGTTATCGTTTTTATCATTAACTCGGTTTTCCTGGGTCTTTTCACGTGTGTTATGAATAAATCTTCTTTTTCGGTACCGGTACTAGTTTTATTTTGTTGTATTTATCCGCGACACCTTAAAGGCCGGTCCGTGAAAATATTGTCGGGCATAAACCGGTCGGTGGTGCAAAAAAGGTTGGAGACCGCTGACCTAGATCACGTAAATTACACAATTGAAAGCATGAAAGCATATGTGTATTGTTTGTGTATTTATGCACAAGCATTCATATATATTCAAATCATTAAAAAAAAAAAGTTCATTTGCCTGTTACTACCACACACCAAATCTGGTCGTTGGTACTTGGTGAACTGAGAGACACAACAGCAGAGGTCACTATTAATGCTATAAAAGAGGCCTTTGCAAGACATGCAGTTGCCGAGACTGTGGTATCGGACAACAGGCCGCAAGTTTCATCAGAACAGTTCAAGCACTTTGCTAAAGAGTACCAGTTCACACATGAAACGAGCAGCCCCAGGTACCCCCAAGCCAACGGGGAGGCAGAACGCGCTGATCGTACCATTAAAGACTTGAAAGGACTGTGACTACAGCAGAGCACTGCTAGCGTGCAGGGCCACCCCACTGGAACATGGGCTCTCACCGGCACAGTTGCTCATGGGGAGACACCTGCGTACCTCTCTGCCACAAGCTGCTGCGAAGCTGGTGCCAAAGTGGCCCGACCTACAGGCTTTTCGCGAGAAGGATGAGGAGGGGAGGCGTGAGCAGGCAAAACACTACAACCGCAGACATAGAGTCAGGACAGAAGGTGTGGATTACTACTGAAGGAACCACTGGAGCAGTAGTTGGACCTGCCAGTGCTCCCAGATCTTATGTGGTAGAGACAGACAGGTTTTCTAAGGAGAAATAGGAGCCACCTCACACCAACAGGGACTGTTACCAGATCTGGTCGAGCGGTGAGACCTCGTGTAAGATTGGATGTGTAATTCTCTGAAGTTATCCATTCAGGCCCTATTCAAAGCTGGCTTAGGCTGTTAGAGATGTTTACAATTATGTGTTTCGTTTAAATGTAAGTGAACAAGTGAGAGATGTGTATCATTTTAACGTTTGATAATGCTCTGCATTCCTGTTCTTGTGAGCTGAGTGAGTCATTGGGGGGGGGGGGGGGGGGGGGGGGGGGGTGTATGATCTAAATTATAATATTGCTGACTGTCTGAGGCAAAATTTCCCCAAATCGAATCGAATCGAATCATGGATTGAATCGATTCGGGCAAGGGCGTCGATTTGGCATGGACGGAGGGGACATGTCCCCACCAATATCCAGCGATTATTGAATTGTCCTCACCAATAATTTGATCTCTTCGAGTAAAGAAAAGCAAACCTGATAGAAAGAAGAAAAAAAAAAGATCTGTCAACGTCTCATTCACCCAGCGGTGCCGAAAGAGTTAAATTACGTCCTGTACTGGAGTCCTACCTCATGTGACAAATATGGCCAATGTGATTGGCTGAACCTTTCAGGGAGCTCTGTTGAGTTTTAGCAGCGGCAAGCCTGCGCTCCCAGGAGGAGAGGAGGACGGCAGCAAAGAGGAAGAACCTGGATATAAGAAAGTATTTTTCAGAGAAACCTGTAAGTCACTTAAAGCCAAGTTCACTCATAATGTCACGGTCTGGCTGGCAGACCGTGGGGGTGTAGGGAAGGAGGACACAGGCGCGGTGCTCTATGTACAAGCAGTGCGTTTATTTACAGCGATGGACAGACATGACAATAAATCCCGTGCTCTCCCGACTCCCGTGACGTGTCCTCTTCCCAGTGCTAGTGCTCCTGTCTCCGCTTCTCCGTGATGAGCACCCCGTGCTCGCTGTCCTCTCGTCTCCCCGTAACTCCTGGGGACATAAGAGAGAGGAAGCCGTCAGACACACAATAATGCAGCAGACTCAAACTAGGAACTGGTCGAGAGACTGACGTGAAGCCACGCAATGATCCAGCGTCGGAGAGAGCTCCACCACACTCTCAAATAGCTCCTCCGACAGGCCTGATCAGCTGCAGGTGTGGCCAATCACCTGCCAGGGCCACACACACACACACACACACACACACACACACACACACACACACGTCTACAAGCAGGGAGAACGAGGGACAGCAATACAAAATACATACATTATAATATTAATGTATCGTGGCTCAAGAGTTGGGAGTTCGCCTTGTAATCGGAAGGTTGCCGGTTCGAGCCCCGGCTCGGACAGTCTCGGTCGTTGTGTCCTTGGGCAAGACACTTCACCCGTTGCCTACTGGTGGTGGTCAGAGGGCCCGGTGGCGCCAGTGTCCGGCAGCCTCGCCTCTGTCAGTGCGCCCCAGGGTGGCTGTGGCTACAATGTAGCTTGCCATCACCAGTGTGTGAATGTGTGTGTGAATGGGTGGATGACTGGATATGTAAAGCGCTTTGGGGTCCTTAGGGACTAGTAAAGCGCTATATAAATACAGGCCATTTACCATAATATTAGTCCATAACTGCTCAGGGTCCTGGGTCTGACACATAAAATGTGTCCGTCACAATAACGTTGCAGGCTATGCTAGGCTTTGGCCCACATCAGTCTAAAACTGTATGTAACCATGAATAACGTGTTTTGGAAACTAACAGCACAACATGCAGCACTGTTAGTTCTCTCAGTCTCAGAGCAGCGTTTCTAATTCTAATCTAAGTGAAGCTGTCAGAGAAAACAGCAGCCTCGAGCAGCCAGGATATTAGTTTACAGAGGCTGTTAGAATTATATGCCTAACGTTAAAATGTTGGTGACACAAGAATTTCATCTTAATGGCACTGACGTATTCATAGGTCATAGTTATGATTTTGCAAATATTCCACCTTGTAGTGCAGTTTGCACAACTTGTTTTAAAAATGCACTCAGCCTACAAACATTACTGATCAGTCAAGATCTGCACAAAGTGACAGACACACTGAAGCAGCTCCACATTTTATTCTTATTGTCATGTATGTCCTATTTGTCAGGTGACAGAAGAAGCAACACAAAGCTCAGAGAGCAATGGTGACACAAGATCACAGGTGGAATTGGATGATGACGCAGAATGAGAAGAGCGAAAGTGGATCGCTAAATGAAACGGATGAACCAGAACTGGTTTGTAAAAATGCTGCAGCTTCAGTGGTGTGGAACTGGTTTAGCTTTCGTCCGTCAGATACACAACAAAGCACTATTTTTGGTAGAGCATGCTAGCGGGCCGTCGTTATTACCGTGTTGTTTGGAAAATACGGCGCACTTAAAATCAATCCTTTGATTTTTCTGAAAGTCGACAGAGCCCCTTATAACCCCGTGTGCCTTATGTATGAACTCTGGTTGTGTTTACTGACCTCGAAACGATTTTATGTGCACGGCGCTCGAAAATCTGTCAGATGTTTCAGTACGACTTTGCTAAGCTACCACCGCTTGATGGATTGTCGGAGCGTTACGGCTGTCGTAGGCAGGAGCCTCGCGGAGTGAGCCATGTCTCCGTGACGACCAGGACACAGCAGTCACGGACGATTGGCTGTGCGGCGAGAAGTAGGTTCAGTTCGTCTATTTTGTTGACGACCGACCGTGCGCTGGTCAGAAAGATGCTCGGGAGCGGTGGTTTGAAAGGCTGCTTCTTTAGCCTGGCCAGCAGGCCCGACAGGCATCCCCGCTTTTGTTTGCGTTCCTTCCGCCGCCTGCGTTTCTTGGCAGAGCCGATAACAATCCACGGAGCACCCGATGTTCTCGCTATCTCTGGGGGGATGTTGTGCACCCTCTGATAATCACTGGTAATGGGGATCTGGCTGTTATATCCAATCTTGCATAATTCCAGATGGTTGTAGGAAAATTTGGCTTCACAATAAGGAAAACAAAAGAAGAAGAAAAAGTGGAGAAACAAAAAAGAAAGGCACCCAAGTGGAGAGCATAGAGCCGCTGCGTCTGTGCGCGCCGCCATCTAGTATACTTCTTCTAGTACACAGCCTGGAGGTGTGTTTGGGGTCATTGTCCTGTTGAAAACTGGTCCCTAAATGCAATTTCTCAACGAGAAGTTTGGGCTCGGGTGAGTCTGCGTGCTGAAGATATCTACCTATTCGGAACCATGGTAACGGGGTTCTGGCTGATCGGAGCTGGCTTGAGAAAGCGGAACCGGCTGTTCAAACCCCCACAAGGCTGCCCGCTGGGATTGGAACGATGGGAGAGGCGTGAGTTTCTCAAAATGGGCTCATTGAGTCAGCACGGATAAGATCTTGGAGAGGCTACGGCTGCTGTGAATACTCAGAATAAGATCTCTGACTGCAGACTGGATACATCTCGGAAGGGCTCGCTCAGAATAACATCTCTGGGCGCAAATTGGATGACATCTCGGGGAGGCACACTGCCGTGAGTTCTCAGAATCGGCTCCTTGAGCACAAGAATGACAACATCACAGAACGCAAGTATGGCGAAGCTCGCGGCTCTCCAACGGGAGATTGAGAGACCAGTGTTGGACTGTAGAACTGCTTTGAAATTCATATGAGCTGTTCGCACTAAAGTAAAAAGCACCATCACTTATGCGGAGACCCTCTCGGCGCCAGCTGTGGGCTCAAGGCTGGAGCCGAACAAAAACACCCTGATAACGACTGTGTTGAGTCTGTTCCTTCCTATTCCATGCAAGGCCACCTGGGTTGGCTGGAAGACTGTTTACTTAGCCTGGCAGGGCGAAGGACACTGTCTCAGCTGAACCCTGGACACGCACACACATACAGGGAGTGCAGAATTATTAGGCAAATGAGTATTTTGTCCACATCATCCTCTTCATGCATGCTGTCTTCCAAGCTGTATAGGCTCAAAAGCCTACTACCAATTAAGCATATTAGGTGATGTGCATCTCTGTTGATAGGTTTGTAGCTTGAACCCATCCGCTGGAACGTTGAAGACAATATAATTACACTGCAAAGCAAGACACAAGTAGGCAAAGACTTCATGTTTCTCGTGCACGGGAGAAATGACCGGACAAAGCGCCATTCCTTCGCTTGACCCCGGTCACTCTCGTCTGTCCTCCCGTACCACTGTTCTTTTATTGAGGTTACATGAATATGCATAGGTTCATTAACATATGACGTCTACATACACACAAAGAGTACCTTGCCTGTGTGTGTGTGTGTGTGTGTGTGTGTGTGTGTGTGACTTGTGTGAGGTCAAGATGTGACCCTGTGAAGACTCCCCAAAGCTGGTGCCAGAAGTCTGGGTCCATCTAACAAAAGGCTCTTATACTTAAACAGATATACATGTGTTTGCTATACCATAAATCAGCAAAAGAAGATACGACCTCTCCTCTGTAGGGGAGTGAACTCACCCCCCTCTTCATGCTACACAGAGTTGTTACAGACCTCCTAGAATGAGACATTCTTTCAATCTACAAATGATTATATACTTCTAAGCATATATAAGTAAATATTTCTAAGCATAAATGACAATCAACAATACAAAACCTATCACTCCCTATTCTGGTATTTTAAAGAGTACTTAGCAGAAATATTAAACAACCTAACTAATAGGGTTGCAAACTCCCAGCAAAAAAAAAAACTAAAGGGAACCATCGCCCACCCTCTGCCTCGTGATGCTTAATCGACATAATCGACTTTAATTTAATGCATGTATTTAAAAAAAAAGCACAGAAATCAATTATTTTTCAACAACAATTAAATAGATTCAACATCTTTCTTCAACAGAACTGCAGACTGCACAGATGGTATCTTCCCAAAGGAAAAAGTACTATAACTTACCAGGGTATATATTAGACTTAATAGTTACTATATACAATATTAGATTTCTATACATTTTACATTAGATAAAAACTTTGGTTGTAAGATTCAGATAATTATTTATTAAAAGCGAGACATTTTAAACGAGAATAAGAAAGAAAAGTATTTCTTTGTGCCCCCCTTTTCCCTGTTAATGCCCCAGCTGGCCCCCTGGCAAAACCGTGCTAGACCCGCCCCTGCACAGTTACCAGCTGTCAGCTACTTATAGCATTAGGCATTAAAGTAATATTAAATAAATTCTAACAACAGCTTATCAAGCTTAAACGTGCTGCTGTGGTTTATCTGCTGGTTTCCTCTTTCTGGCGCAAAGTGGGAAACAAACAAGAGAGACGGAACTTGCGATCAGCTGATCATTGATTAGTTTCATGATTGAAGTAGCAGCAGGAGAGGGAGGGGGAGAGGAGACGCGGCAGTCGCTCCATATATCGGTTGTTAAGCTTAACGTGGGAATGCGTTACAAACATTGAGAGAGAAACTTACAAACTTGCTTTACTTCTCTAGGACAGCTTTCACTGAGAAGAAATGCCGATTTGGAAACATGTAGCGAGGCGCTAAATGCTCCACCAGACAACCGAGAGGTCTCTTGTTGTCACATGCAAGAAAGCATGCTCTGAAGAATATCCAGGTAGATAACTGTGGCGATATGTTGGTTATATTACTTTAAAGTGCAACTGGCTAATTCTTATTTTAGCCAACTCGAAAAGTAAAAATGATGCAACGACCTTGAAATAACACATTTATCTCACTGAAACATGTCATTTAAATAAAAACATTTACTGAAATTAAAATAAATATACTGAATATAATATGGCTCAGATTTAATGGAATATAATGATCCTTTTGTGTTGCTGTTAAAGAAAGGGATAATGTGTGATTACTGTTTTTAAACTATGGGCTACAAACTAAATCCTTTTATTATTTCTGTCCTCGGTTTTAACTCATTAATAATCATTAGGATGAAGCCCCCTAAAAAACAACGTAAAGGTCATGAAAATGTAAACAATTTGGCATTTTGATGATGCATCATCCACATTAAAAAGTAGAGATCATATCAGCCCTGTATTTACTTGTATCGGATACATAAAACATCTTTCCGTATCGCACAGCACTACAGAAAGCTCTTTTCTAGGGTTGTATTAAACATCTGTAACTACCGTAACTCCTGATCCATTTCCTCAATTAAAAGAAGTCCAATGATTCCTGAGAGCAGCAACTCTGCACTTTTCATTAATATTTGCATCATTACGGTAATCCCAGGTACATTGTTGCAGCAGCCCCGTGAAGGCAAAGGTTGAGAGAATAGTGAGTGAGCGTGATGGAACAATGTTATCACACGTTTGGCTTCTTTTTACCATGTTTGTTTGTTTTGTTCTTTCATGTGTTATTTACCAAGATTTGGATGGTGTTCTGCCTCGAGTTACCATAATGTCCCTAACATCACAAAAAAAGCACAGAGTTGCTGCTTTCAAGAACTGCTGGAATTTTTCATTTGCCCCAATGGTTCAAGGCTCAAGTTAGGCTAAAAACACTGGGACCAGTTTAAATGGGTTCATCTGTGTCAGCTGCATCGTCACTGCTGCTCTTATGTTATGTGTTTTTGTTGAAAACTAGGTGCTGTTTGGCCTTAATGATGTCAAACTTTTCATTCACTTGTTTGCTCCTAAATACGTTTCTATTGCAGGTCTTTTCCAGTTGAAAATGTGAGTGAGCACTACACAAATTACTGACACTGAAATACACTGAAAAGAAAAACAACTAAACTAAATCCAAACAAAAACAACTAAACGAAGTAGTTACACACGTTATAGAATATATATACTGGGCATACAAGCCTGGCCTAAGCTTTCTGTCAGGAAGACTGCAGCAGTCCAGGAGTTGGGTTAACTGTCTTTAAGTCCCACAGAAGAAATGTTTACATCAAAGTGCTTGCCAGGCTTAATCCAAATTAGGTACAGCCATACTTGAACTTATCATTGTATAGTATGTGGGACTATGAGCAATGGTTTTCTGGAAACAGAAACAGGCAATTTTATCATTAGTAGAGTCACAAATAACTAGAAAAACAATTGAAAACATAATGTACTCAACACAGCAATATCTCACAATATCCACAAGGGGTCACTATAGCTCATATATTGCCTAAATAGCACGTCATACAAATTGCCAATCATAAGGCACGGACATGGCAAGCTAGCCACAGTTAAACTAAACAATAGAAAAGTCCTTTATTTGTAATACCGCTGGATGTAATGACTGCGGGAGATTACAGCCACTGCTATTAACTTAGTGCCAAATAATCCTACCAACATGGTATCAAAGAACTGAGGCATAACTTTAACATGCACAAACAATTATAACAGCTTCATGCGAGTCATCCTGCCAAAAGGACTAACACTCACAGGTTCATAAACACACAACTTAATCACACGAAACAACTGCGATGCTCTGCAGTGGCACCTTTAGTCACTCCCACTCTGCGTGCTGAGCACATGCCCACTGATACGCTTATTTCCTTTGAGTGTGCTTGATTTCTGCCTCTAGACATTCTGAGGCCGAGTCAGAGCAGGAAACTTGAGCACACGTGGTCTCATTAAATCAGACAGCTGGAGTCATTTAAAAAGGATCTTTTAAGCAGTGCTGTCCCTCAGCTTCATAGTAGATCCATCTATGGATCAGTTTGAAAATCCTAGCTGTCTTCTTTCTAGTTATCATGTTACAAGATTTTAAGAAAACTTGAACGCTGATCATGAGTTGAATGCCACTGATCTTCAAAATCATCCAAGCTTTTTGATAAATGCACACAAAAGTCGGGTGTCCATGCCACCCGCATGCAAGGTGACAAAAATACCCCAATCAGCCTTTCAAGCTGACAGCTAAAGAAACCATTTCACCAGATTTAGCTTCTTGGATATTGTGTTCACTATACTGTGTTCAAAATGTACTTCTCATTTAATAGAAGAAATGTAATCATGTCAATATAGAGGATTTCAAATTCTCACTCCTGTTAATTAAAAAAAAGAAAAAAGTAGGATAAGACATGAGAAACTCCTTGAAAAGGACAGTCTCCATTATAGCACCTCATGGAAGCTTTGTTAGACGACCTGTCATTAAAAACTAGAAAGACCATCCAGCATCGGGAGCTTTCAGACTTCCAGGTATGACAACAAGCCTATTGCTGGTTTGCCCACTCTGACTGTGTCAGTATTTGCTCCACATACCAACTGCTCTGACCCTAAAGTAAGCCAGAATCCCACACAGCCATATGTAGGCACATTCCAACCACAAAGAATAACTGGGGATTCTTCATCCTGTAAACATCCTGAACAACTGGTTTTGGTGGTTTGATGGGAACAGATCCTCACCTGATCAGGAATACCAACGATCACCCCACCACTCATGTCTTGTTGGGAAATGTTTGCAGTCCTCAAGCTGTGAAAGTCATCAGGTGCAGCAGTCATGAATACCATGTAAACATCCCTGTTGGTAGGACAAACAAATAACAGTGGGATTCATTCGAGAAAACAGAACTTGTTTGATTCCCTGTCTGACAAAAAGAAATTAATGCAACGTAAAAATTAGATTTAAAAAATCAGCAGCATCATATGTAACCATGTCCTAATTTACATATTGTTATAATTACACAAAATTTGTTCTAAAGCCCAAACTGCTCCTGGTATATCTGACTTTTAGCACCTCCAAGCCTGTAGTCATCTTGGTTATTAGTTAGGCCCCTCCCCCGTGTGTCGCTATGTGTATAGGCACTGTTAATGCTAGCATGAACAGATCATTCTTGCTGGCTGTTGTAGTGGCTTGAGCTAACTCTCATCCCAACTGTTTATATTTGGTTATAGGAGCTGGAGTGGGCATTAATGCTCCACAATTTACAAGCTGGGACCTGCCGCTAATCCATGGTTAAAGCCTTTACCCACATCAACACTGCAGGCAGAGGCTAACATCTGCAATACTATTAATAATTACACATAACTGTAGCAACAACAAAGAGAGGCTCGAACAAGAAAGGCTTGAAACCCTTAGAAAAGACTGATCAGAGTTGGTTCAATGAACTCTGATCGTGTTCATTCGGAGTTAAGCTCGTGTGTGTTTAGAGACAGAAAGCCATCATGTTACCAGGATTCTCCAGAGAAACACAGAAATAAAGAGCAGAGCCTCCATCTTCATTTAGTGGACAGAGGAATATGATCACAAATCAGTGTGGGCCAAAATTTGTATCTTAAAAACTAGGAGGGGATAAAGTTATACCAACATACTGTAATATTTTTATAATATACACTAGCAAACTTTCATGCTGTGTGTGATATTAAAAATATTGTATTGTGTGATATCACATTCTATTGTGATACAGCATTTTAATCTGACCTTTGATTTCTAAATGCTTCATTAAACTGTCAAATATACAAATATAGACAACTGTGGGATTTGTCTAAAGTATTTGCATATGCCATAGAAATGTTAGCACTCACAGTTTACTGGGCAAGGTTTATGCAACGTTTCAACAAGACCAGTCCACTTATGACAAACGCGATCATACGAGCATTATAGTACGATGCAGTCTCTGCATGATATGACTATCTATTCAGCTGTAACCTGACAGGGACAAAGTCTAGGAGACAGAAACTGAAGATAGACACCATTTACTGATGGACCTGTTATATTAGGTGACAATTCCACGTGAAAGTCAAAAGAAATGAATACATACAGGGCAAGTCTTTATGAGGCAAACATGATGTGCATCTCACACGAAAGCGATTTAGGTGATTTTCTGTGAGAAATGTGTAAAAAGATCCGTACTCTGAATTTCAGATACTATTGATCTGTTTGTTGTGTGTCTGAGGGTTTACGCAGGGACGTTTTGTGTAAGCACTGATTGCTACAGTAGCATCCAATCAATGCTTACAGTGCAAAGAAACTGGCCTACAGTCTGACAGCTGCATTAATGTCTACACAATCTAAGAGTTTGAAAGATGGACACACGTGAGATGATCATAAATCCACAACAGAATCCTTTCTGTCCTAACATACTGATGAGAAAATAACTGAAGCACTCGTGTCAAGAACAACAACAACAAAGGGAAACATGCCTAACTTGGATTTCAGTGATTGTGAAAACAAACATATGCAAATGAATTTCCTCTGTGCGCTTTGCCTAATTCAGGAAATCACTATCAGTCAAGTTGAGTGTGAGTCAGTGAGTATGTTATGTTCACATAGACTGTTACCTCAGGGGCTAACTTACCAGATGAAATGAACCTTTATGGAACGGAAACCCAGAATTTGTTTCAAGTCACATTTTAGCTTAACCTGCATGGTGGAAAGTGCCTGTACCAGAGACATGATTGTTGCTGCTTAGGTTAAAATATCTAGTATATGTCAATAATGTAACAAAAAAGAAGAAGAAAATCTGTGGCGGTGTAAAAGTCCCACTAAATGCGTCTCTCGGTGTACATCTAAACTATATAACGATTAACCGCCAACTGTGAGTTCAATTTAAATTTTCCTTTACAAATGTGTGTTTGTTTAGGAAGGAAAAAAATGTGTGCACACAGTGTTCGGCAATATAGACTCAAAGGCAGCACCAAGACTGGCACGAGACTATTTCCACTGCACTGAGGGTGGGAACTCCAGGCCTCGGGGCCGCTGTCCTGCAGGGTTTAGATGTGTCCTTGATCCAACACAGCTGATTTAAATGGCTCATTTTGAACGTTGACATATACATCAAGGAATGGACCAGCCACTGCACTGATGTTAAACCAGTTCAGAAGTTCATTTATCATCATGAACCACCAATTTATGAGCAGACAAACCAAAGTACACTCCAAGATTCAGTTGCTTGTAGAAGCACGTTTAGCAGCAACAGCTCAAAGTCATTGTTTTCTGTATGACTATCAGTCTCTCACATCATTGGGGAGTCATTTAGGCTCACTCTTCTTTATAATGTTGCTTCACTTCATTGAGGTTTGCACAAATTTGTTTATGCAAAACTCACGACCACACTACTTCTATTAAGCTGAGCTTTAAACTTTCTAAAATATAAAACCTGCTAGACACCGGTGTTGTGCCAAAAAGTGATTGTCTGCCAAAAACTGATTTCTGGTATTTGCCAAAAAGTGATTGCTCGTATTTAAACTGCGATAAGTAACTTGTTGGGCTATAATATGTGAAACATATGTCAAATGCTTCCCTCATGGATGACATAAAGTCATCTTGAGCCACAAACAACATTCGTGTAACAAGGTAGAAGCCGCGATCAGTTTTTGGCAGCGACTTTTATATAACCTTTATTTATGTAGTTAAAAAAAATCTCATTAACATTAAACATGTCTTTTGTAAGAGTAAGTTGGCCAAGAGGAAATATTACAATAGTTCAGTAAAAATATTTTAAGTGGGGATAAAGGAGCGGATTGGTTATAATGTAAGTACAATAACACAGAGTTGTAAAGACACTTGAAACACAGATTTTTTTTAATTCTATATAAAACCTCTTTGTAAACCCTGTTCACCGATGTTAGGGTCCCTGGGTCGTTGACCCAGTGTTTTGTGTTTTTGGTTCTTTGATTTTGTTATTTCATTATATTCTAGCTTTGCTTTATGGGTTTTAGGATTATTCTTAGTTTAGGTTCTCTGGGTGGGGTTTGGTTAGAGTTTTAGTGTTCTGGTTTTCTGTCTGTGTTCCATAGTTGCTGTCTCCCCTATCTGCTGTATCCCCACGTCCAGTCAGTGGCTGTATCCCAATTCAGGGTCTGCAGCCTTAAGGGCCGCATTTTAAGGCCGATTACGTCAGAGCGACGCGACGAAGGCTGTCCCAATTCGAAGGCTGCTCGAAATGAGGCCCCCAAATGCGTCCTTCATTTCCCTGAATTTTAAGGACGTGGCAGTGTAGACTTCGTGGCCCAACATATCCCAGAATGCATAGCGCGGCGGTGGGTGTGGATAATTTTGCCGAAATAAAACGGCGGATGAGGGGCGCCCGAAGAGTAAACTTTAAGTAAGTACTGAATATTATGTCACTTATTTATGTGCAAATGTTTAATAACGAAGAACATTAAAACATTACTGTTGGCCACATGTCGGCAAAGTTATGTGACATCAGTGACGTTTGTACTAACTTGGTTTTAAAGCCTTTACTTTCAAATATACGCCGTTCAATAGCTGAGCTTAATCTCACAGAGAATGATCAAAGCTCATGTAGAAACAAACAAACAAATGCACAAAAGATTTTCTCCTTCATTTCTGTCAAACAAAGCTGTAAGACACGTTTCCAGCTGTTGGTATCATGGTTGCTAGGCAACCTGGGCAGCGCAATGGAGGCTAGACCGTCCCATTTCACAAGCCTCGCACTTCCGGCCTTAGCGGTCTTTGAGTACGCGGCCCTTGAGGATCGTTGAGGCTGCGTACTTTAAGGCTGCAGATCCTGAATTGGGATACAGCCAGTGTCTGTGTCTGCCCTGGTCCCACGTCTCTGTTCCCTTTGTTATAGAGCCTGCCTGAGTCTGTGTTATGTTTCCTGTTTTACTTTGAAAGTCCATGTCTGATGTTAATGTGTCTGGTTTTGCTTCCCCTTGTCTCGTTAGGCCTGATTTGCCCCAGCTGTGTTTCCCTCCTGTTACCCATTCCCTGATTGCTCCCTCTGTGTATTTAAGCCCTGTGTTTCTTTGTGTCGGTGTCGTGATCTGCTTTCATTTATGCTGTGTGTTCTGGCTGCCTGGTCATGTAACGTTATTTGGATTTTTGTTACGTTTTGCTAGTGATGGGCAGATGAAGCCTCATGAAGCACTGAAGCTTTTCATCCAATTGGTTCACCCCAACGCGAAGCTTCATGAAGCTTCATTTGCTCTAGCAGGACACCTACTGGACGTAAAAATAATAGCTGGCATGAATTTGAAGAGTGTGGCCTTTTGCACACAGCCTGTAAATGTCAACAACAAAAGGAGTGTGTAAAACATGTATATTGTAGTGATGGCAGTATACTGTGTATATTTATAGTGGCAGTATGGAAAATGATTATTTGGAAATGCTTAAAATGGAAATGATCATTTACTGTGAGGTGAGGTGTGGTTGGGGTGTGGACAGTAGTTGTGCTTTTGTAACGTTGAGGTATGGACAGCTACACACTGAGGCGTCAGTCCTGCCTGTTCACATTTTATTCTGTAAAAACTAAATTTTCACTGCTTTTATGACCTTTTTAGTCTGGAGAACATAGCTAGGATTTAATGATTTAACAAATCTTTTGAATCCTTTGTCCTCCACAATGCTAAATGGCTGGGAGTCCTCAATCACCATGCTAACCAGGTCTTCATCTATTTGAGATTGTTCTCCTGAGGAAAGACAATAAAGACAAAGCACAAATATAAATATCACACACATAACTTATTGCATTGTATAATATTGTTATATCATTTAGTAACATTACAGCATGCTATATTATCATGGCATTTGATGGCTCACCTGGTTTTGCTCCACAATCGGTGTTCCCCTTATTCTCATGCAAAGCTCTGTAGTGCCTAAGCATGGATGAGGTGTTGTTGTTATATCCCAGCTCCCTGGCACATAGCAAACACTTCACCTTGTACAAAAGTACAGACAGCTTCACATAGGTTTTATTGCACCATCAGTATTATGAAAATACATCTTCTGTGGAAATTTACATACCTTGTTGGGAGGAATAAGATCAAAATGTTCCCACACAGGGGAGGACATCCTCCTCTTCTTAGCTGGCTCCATTCTCTCCTGACTTTCTCTCCTCACTCTCCTAAACCTCCAACCTCTCTCCAAACTGTCTCTAACTCTCACTAACCGCAACTCTCCATCAAACACCCACATTTTGAATGGGGTCTGAGGGTTTTATATCGCTGTCATAGCTCGCGGCAAAGTTCGAACCGCTTCCTGAACCAGTCACGTGGTACAGCCGGGCAGCGAGGCTTCGGACGTCATCATTTTCAGCTCCTCCCATAAATGAAGCAAGCCTCGATACGCGCTTCGCGGAAACGCCCCCTCCATTACTCGACACACGCTTCGAAGCCTCGATACAGAACGTCACATCACTACGTTTTGCCACTTTTTGCCATCCAGTAATAAAAGCTGAGTTTTGAGTTACTTTCCGCCTCCGAGTGTCTGCACTTTGGGTCCTTCTACTTCCACTCTTGCCTGCACACAGCCTTAACCTGACAACCGAAGTCTATTTACCAACGTACGTAAAGATATTACACATAAAAAATACACAGAAACATTGGAAATCACTTTTTGGCACAACACCGTAACCTCTCCAGAGGTGGTATCAATATTAATATCTCTAAACCCTATAAATGTTTCTTTTAAAGTCTGACGAAAGGAAGGAGCTGCGAGAAGTGTGCCTCTCAACCGGTGGCTCGCTCAATAACGTCTGGCTGTGCAGCTGAAACCTTTTTGACCCACCAACAGTCACACAGAGGCCACAAAATCTCACATGCGGGTTTCACTCTTTCAGGCGGAGTCTCTCTAAGAAATTCTAGTTTGAACTTCAGTTCAAATGCTTCATCTTCTGTGAATCGAGTCAAATTAGAAAAAAACTAAATATAAAACAGGTTTAAATGAACAAGAAAGAAACTCATCTGATCATTGTTAACATACACAGTGAGCACTCATGCAGTTTCATCAAGACTTTGGTTTTCTAAAAAAGATCTAAAGATTTGCAGGAGGAAAAACTGAATAACACCTTTAAAATGTTAGTTTTTCCCTTTTTTGTTCGATTGTAACGTGATTAATACAAAATATTTTAAAGAAAACATTTTAAATAAAGAAAAACTTGCCTAATTAATCATTTTATCCTGTGATTTCTTTATTTCGCAATATTTTTTACTGCTTAAACATGTTGTTTGTGTTATTGTTACGGCTGCTTTGATGATTTAGGATTCAGTTTTGCTGCATGTTATCATTAAATCCTGTTTCGCCTGGTTTGCAAGAAAAATAACAGGAGACAATGTGATTAGGGCTGAGTATCAATTTCAATTCCTACAACTGCTTCAATTCCCATTAGTAGTAATACCTACACTTTTTTGATTTCACTTTTCTAATAGTTTCACAGGCTAATAGTTTTTAAACAGAATAGCACAAACAACATGCTCAAAAGCCGGGTGTGAGACAGCTTTGTAGCCCTGCTTGTATGGCGTGTAGCAGTGATCCAAAATCCGATCCCCTCTCGTTGGACACGAGACATGCTGGTAAAAGTTTGACATGACTTGTCTGAGGTTCGCTTTGTTAAAGTCTCCTGCTACAATGAGGGCTGCGCCCGGGTCCTTGTTTTGAAGCGAGCTCAGCACATCATGTAATTCGGACAAAGCCATACCTGTGTCCGCTTGGGGTGGGATGTAGACCACCGTGGCGATGACTGAGGTGAACTCACGGGACAGATAGAAAGGGCGGCACTTAATGCTCAGGAACTCCAGATGTGGCGAGCAGCCGCTGGAGAGAGTAGAAATGCTCCTGGCATCACACCACTTTCTGTTTACCATGAAACACACTCCTCCACCTTTGGTTTTGTTCGACTCTGCCGTTCTGTCCACGCGGAGCACAAAGAATGAATCCGACGGAGTTACGGCCTGGTCCGGCACGGTGGGGGTCAGCCATGTCTCCGTGAAGCACAGAATGTTGCAGTCCCTCATGTCACGTTGGAAGGTGACCCTTGCTCTTAGGTCATCGAGCTTGTTCTCCATGGATTGTACATTGGCCAGTAGGATACTGGGCAGTGGTGCGCGATGCGCCTGCTGTCTCAGTCTGTTCCTAATACCAGCGCGTTTTCCCCGGCGCTTCTTTGTTCTGCGCCTCGGATGAGCGGCCCGTCCTTTGTTGTTCTCCGCGCCGCGTAGAATCTCTGGCGGCCAGGAAGGGTCAGGTTTAAAAGTGTCCAAGATTAGATGTGCAACCTTGGCACCGATGTTTACAAGTGATCCGCTGTCGTATACTATAAGGCTAGAGGATTTTGGGATGTAAACCAGAGCAAAAAATAAGTAAAAAACAAGAAAAGTGGATAGTCGGAGCGGAGCGGTCAGGAAGGCGTCTGGACGTGGCCGCGCCATCTTGTCAAAGGCAATATTTTTGTAAATATTTGTGTCACAATGATTTCTATAAAAGCATTTTGTTTATGGGGATAATGTGACAAATCTTTTGTGACCCTATTAATGATCAATGGTAATTGAAGAGGAACCCTGGCTTGGGACATTTTCATGACAAGTGTCAGCGCAGACATCTACTAACGAGAGAACATGTTTTATCATCATAAACACGGTGATGTGAAGCATCGTTAAAGTGTCACTTCAGTAATGTTGACTCATGTTTTTAATAATGACTTTAAAACACTAAACACTCATTTCTGTGGTTTATTTTAAGTTTACAGAATATAACATGTGGTAAGACGACGAGTTTTACTTCTCACTGTCCGTGTTATGTGTATCTATTTATCATGTATGCTACTTTGCCGAAAATGTTTCATTGTGTTCATGAAATAAACCAGACTTTCACTGTCTGCATCTTTTACTGTTTTCTGCTTTTGTTCACTCCAAGTTTGACAAACCTACAGATATCCAGAGTTAACTCACTAACAATGTGGAGCAGTCTCAGTGTATTTAGCTGCTTTTTCCCTGAACACAACCAACTAAGAGAAACGCCTGTAGGCCTCACTTTGGTCATTTTGAACGCTGAAGGAGATTTGTTCCATAGACACCTTATACTAGTGTTTCCTGCACTACTATGTTCTATTTAAATCCATCCATCCATCTTCATCCGCTTTATCCGGGGCCGGGTCGCGGGGGCAGCAGCCTAAGCAAAGAGGCCCAGACCTCCCTCTCCCCAGCCACCTCCTCCAGCTTATCCGGGGGAACACCAAGGCGTTCCCAGGCCAGCCGAGAGATATAATCTCTCCAGCGTGTCCTGGGTCTGCCCCGGGGCCTCCTCCCGGTGGGACATGCCTGGAACACCTCACCCAGGAGGCGCCCAGGGGGCATCCTTGTCAGATGCCCGAACCACCTCAGCTGGCTCCTTTCGATGTGGAGCAGCAGCTGCTCTACTCTGAGCCCCTCCCGGATGGCCGAACTTCTCACCCTATCTCTAAGGGAGAGGCCAGCCACCCTTCGGAGGAAGCTCATTTCTGCCGCTTGTATCCGCGATCTCGTTCTTTCGGTCACTACCCACAGCTCGTGGCCATAGGTGAGGGTAGGGACGTAGATCGACCTGTAAATTGAGAGCTTCGCTTTTACACTCAGCTCCCTCTTCACCACGACGGACCGGTGCAGCGTCCGCATTACTGCAGCCGCAGCCCCAATCCGTCTGTCGCTCTCCGGCTCCCTTCTCCCATCACTCGCGAACAAGACCCCGAGATACTTGAACTCCTCCACTTGGGGCAGGAACTCATCCCCGACCCGGAGTGGGCACTCCACCCTTTTCCGGCTGAGAACCATGGCCTCAGATTTGGAGGTGCTGATCCTCATTCCCGCTGCTTCACACTCGGCTGCGAACCGTTCCAGTGCGAGCTGGAGGCCCTCACCCGATGAAGCCAACAGAACCACATCATCCCCAAAAATCAGAGATGAGATTCTGAGGCCACCAAAGCGAAAGCCCTCCGCCACTTGGCTGCGCCTAGAAATCCTGTCCATAAAAATTATGAACAGAACCGGAGACAAAGGGCAGCCCTGGCGGAGCCCATCACCCACCGGGAACGAGTCCGACTTATTGCCGGCAATGCGAAGCAAGCTCTTGCAACGGTTGTATAGGGATCGAATGGCCCGTAGCAATGGGCCAGACACCCCATACTCCCGCAACACCTCCCACAGGACACCCCGAGGGACACGGTCGAATGCCTTCTCCAAGTCCACAAAACACATGTAGACTGGTTGGGCAAACTCCCATGCACCCTCAAGTATCCTGGAGAGGATAAAGAGCTGGTCCAGTGTTCCGCGACCAGGACGAAAACCGCATTGTTCCTCCTGTATCCGAGGTTCGACTAGCGGACGAACTCTCCTTTCCAGCACCCTGGCATAGACTTTCCCAGGGAGGCTGAGGAGTGTGATCCCCCTGTAGTTGGAACACACCCTCCGGTCCCCCTTCTTAAAGATGGGGACCACCACCCCGGTCTGCCAGTCCACAGGTACTGCCCCTGATCTCCACGCAACATTGCAGAGGCGTGTCAACCAGGACAGCCCTACAACGTCCAGAGCCTTCAGGAACTCGGGGCGGACCTCATCAACACCAGGGGCTCTGCCACCAAGGAGTTGTTTAACTGCCTCAGTGACCTCGCCCCCGGAAATTGGCGGGTCATTCCCCTCATCCCCAGACTCTGCTTCCTCCTCGGAAGACGTGTCAGTAGGATTAAGGAGGTCCTCGAAGTATTCCTTCCACCGCCTGACAATTTTCTCAGTCGACGTCAGTAGCGCTCCGCCAGCACTATACACAGTGCAGGTAGAGCACCGCTTTCCCCTCCCGAGACGCCTGACGGTTTGCCAGAATCTCTTCGAGGCAGTCCGAAAGTCTTTTTCCATGGCCTCTCCGAACTCCTCCCACACCCGAGTTTTTGCTTCAGCCACTGCCCGAGCCGCATTCCGCTTGGCCTGTCGATACATGTCGGCTGCCTCCGGAGTCCCACAGGCTAACCAAGCCCGATAGGACTCCTTCTTCAGCCTGGTGGCTCCCTTCACCTCTGGTGTCCACCATTTGGTTCGGGGATTACCACCGCGGCAGGCACCAACCACCTTGCGGCCGCAGCAGCTTCGGCAATGGAGACGCTGAACATGGTCCATTCGGACTCAATGTCCCCAGTCTCCCTCGGAATGCTGTTGAAGCTCTGCCGGAGGTGTGCGTTGAAGATCTCGCGGACTGGGGCCTCTGCTAGACGTTCCCAGCACACCCTCACTACGCGTTTAGGTGCACCAGGTCTGTCCAGCGTCCTCCCCCGCCAACCTGATCCAACTCACCACCAGGTGGTGATCAGTTGACAGCTCAGCCCCTCTCTTTACCCGAGTGTCCAGAACATATGGTCGCAGGTCTGCTGATACGATTACAAAATCGATCATCGACCTACGGCCTAGAGCGTCCTGGTGCCACGTGCACTTATGGACACTCTTATGTTCGAACAGGGTGTTCGTTATGGCCAAACTGTGATTAGCACAGAAGTCCAATAACAAAGCACCACTCGGGTTCAGATCAGGGAGGCCGTTCCTCCCAATCACGCCCCTCCAGGTCTCGCTGTCGTTACCCACGTGAGCATTGAAGTCTCCCAGCAGGACAACAGAGTCTCCAGGTGGAGCACCCTCCAGCACCCCCCCCCCCCCCCCAGGGACTCTAAGAAGGCTGGGTACTCTGAACTGCCACTCGGCGCATAAGCGCAGATGACAGTCAGGACCCGTTCCCCGACCCTAAGGCGCAGGGAACAAACCCTCTCGTCCACCGGGAAAAACCCCAACGTACCGGCAGCAAGCCGAGGGGATATTAGAATACCCACCCCAGCCCGCCGCCTCTCACCAGGGGCAACTCCAGACTGAGACAGAGTCCAGCCCCTCTCCAGGAGACTGGTTCCAGAGCCCAAGCCATGTGCAGAGGTGAGCCCGACTATATCTAGCCGGTACCTCTCAACCTCACGCACTAACTCAGGCTCCTTCCCCACCAGAGAGGTGACATTCCATGTCCCTATTGCCAGTCTTGGCAGCCGGGGGTCAGTCCGCCAGGGCCTCCGCTCCTGGCCGCCACCCGGCACACTCTATTTAAATCCAGATTACTTTTATAGTTTGCAGTGAAATTTGTTAAACCGTTGCTTAATGGGACAGAAGTACAAGTCACTCTTTACTAACACATTTATAGATGAGTTTATTGCTGAACGACACAGCTAGCAGTCTCACACACTCTTTAGGTTTTTCAAGTTTTGTGTGTAATGGTTTAGTCTATCAAACCTTACCCTTTTCTCCCCAGTATCACAACAGTGTGACTCCCAAAGTACAGATCAGTAAACAACCAATGATTCTTAATCCAGAACAGAAAGATACAGTTGGAAGATGAATGATTGCGTTTTTCTGATGTGTAGTAAAACGACCCCCTCTTCTTCTTCTCTGTGTTGTTGTTGTTGTTGTTCTTGTGTGTGTGTGTGTGTGTGTGTGTGTGTGTGTGTGTGTGTGTGTGTGCCTTAGAAGTCAAATAATACATTAGCCCTACTTAAAAAAAACATCTGAATTACATTTAGAGCTGAGATTCTAAGTTGTAAGCAGAAATCTTAAGCTCAGCCAGAAGCATGTTTCCCCACTTTCACAATGCTGAGGTGTCAAATCCACAACCCCCAACAGATGGTTTGTTACACGCGGGTGTGTCATTTTACGGCTTTAATGTTTCCAGCTGATAAGGAGAATGAGTGCATTTCAAATGTGCGTCCAAAGGCTTTAAACATCCGCTTTGTCTGTAACGACAGTATCAAACTACAGAGAATTGTTTTTACTAAAATGAAACATTTTCATCTGAAAATGTTTCATTTTATTTCACTGTAACACCCCCTCAATGCCATTTTTAGGATATTCTTGGTGATCCCATTTTTTGATATTTATGCTTTTGGCACTGAGGGTATCTGATACGCACGTTGTCACTGTGTTTTGTGCTACCAGCTGTGAGCTCTGCTTTTGCTTTGAGCAGTCTGTTTTTATTTTGTCTCGCGAGTGTGTGTTTTTCAAACCAGATCCTCCTCAGTTTGATTTTGTTACCACAAACTTTGTGTGAAGTTCACAACAGAGGTAAAGAGATTTAAACACACCAGTTTAAGGACGCAGCGATTGGACCAGCTGCACAGGGCTGGTGAAGCAGAGAGTGTCGGGGGAGATGTGCAACAGAAGCAGAGGGAACATTTTACAAGATGATAAATGGCACATTTAGGTGATTAAGGATTTGTTGACAAGATTAAAAGACACGTCCGTCAGAGTTCAACAACATTACAGTTTGATTAAATAAAAAGTTTTTAAACTACACAAGGTTCATTTTCTCCTCTGATAGTAAGCATATTAAACATGTCAAGAAAGAAAGAGTATAAAGAAAAATAGTAAATGTGTGTCTAATTAAACTCTTCCTGTGAACCTTATATCATCCTTTAATATGTTCGGTGTTACAAACTTGAAGAAGCACAGAAAAGATCATCAGACATTAATCTAATCAGTTTTCAGCCTTCATTCATATTGAAAAGTTGAAATCTTCCCTGCTAGACCCAAGTGCAGCGTTTAACACCGTTGGCCAGAACATTTTATTACAGCTATTATTAAATGGAGAGTCCTCTTCACACACTGAGGTTAATTATGAAGCTCCACAGGCTTCTGTGCAAAGACCAGTTCTGTTTACATTATACGTGCTTTAGAAGACATAGCATACATTTTCACTGCTATGCATATGATACCCGCTTTTATTGGTTAAACTGCCAGGATGTCTTAGACACATAATGAGCTTTAATTTTCTGCTTCTAAGTTCAGATAAAACTGAGGTTATTGTAACGGGGCGTAAAAATCTTAGAAACACTGTGGCTAACAAGATCCTTACTCTGGATGGCATCGCCTTAAGCCGCCTGTTGCAGTCATTTGGCACATTATAAGTCAAATTGAAGCACACGATCCCAAAGCACAACATCAACATTTATTTATATACAAAAATGAAAATTCTTTTTACAGAAAAGAATTGTAACTTCACAATATTGCATTAAGATGAGCAGACAGATTTTAATCTCAGCATCGTGCACACAGATTTTTCAGGACACTGGAAGAGTTCCTGCCGTGGATTTAGATGTTAGTGTTGTGTGGATGATCCCATTCTGTCATCTTTGTGTTACTAACACTGATGCTTTTACACTTTAGGACCCTCGAGACCTCTGCTGCTCAGCCGTCCTGATCGCTGCCTCCACTTTAACCAGAGGCTGTAACCTCTGATCATTTCACCTGCACCGGCAGTAAAACTCTTCTCCAGAACCAAACGTGCCATAAACCCATCACAGCTTCATCATCAGCTCAGTCTCAGCAACATGCAGACGACCGAGCAGCAGAAACTCTGCAGGGAACGTCTGAAGTCTGTTCTTCAGTTTTCCCAGCTCACTGTTTATTG